>NC_044402.1:89865271-91139075 GCF_006542625.1 Nomascus leucogenys
CTCATGATAGTGAATAAGTATCATGACATCTGATGGCTTTAAAAAAATGGGAGTTTGCCTGCACACGCTCACCCTTTGTCTGCCACCATCCACATAAGATATGACTTGCTCCTCTTTGCCTTCTACCATGATTGTGAGGCCTCCTCAGCCATGTGGAACTGTGAGTCCAGTTAAACCTCTTTCTTTTGTAAATTGCCCAGTCTTGAGTATGTCTTTATCAGCAGCACGAAAACAGACTAATACAGTAGATTGGTACCAGGACGGGGATGTTACTGTAAAGATATCTGAAAATGTGGAAGCAACTTTGGAACTGGGTAACAGGGAGAGGTTGGAACAGTTTGGAAGGCTTGGAAGAAGATAGGAAAATGTGGGAAAGTTTGGAATTTCCAAGAGACTTGTTGAATGGCTTTGACCAAAAGCCTGATAGTGATATGGACAATCAGGCTGATAAATGATAAGGTCCAGGCTGAGGTGGCCTCAGATGGAGATGAGCAACTTGTTGGGAACTGGAGCAAAGGTGACACTTGTTATGTTTTAGCAAAGAGACTGGCAGCATTTTGCCCCTGCCTTAGAGATGTGTAGAACTTTGAACTTGAGAGAGATGATTTAGGGTACCTGGCAGAATAAATTTCTAAGCAGCAAAGCATTCAAGAGGTGACTGGGGTGCTGTTAAAGGCATTCAGTTTTATAAGGGAAGCAGAGCATATAAATTTGGACAATTTGCTGCCTGACAATATGATAGAAAAGAAAAACCCATTTTCTGAGGAGAAATTCAAGCTGGCTGCAGAAATTTGCATAAGAGGAGTCGAATGTTAACCACCAAGACAATGAGGAAAATGTCTCCAGGGCATGTCAGAGGTCTTCACAGCAGCCCCTCCCACTGCAGTCCTAGAGGCCTAGGAGAAAATGGTTTCATGGGCTGGGCCTGGGATCCCCATGCTGTCTGCAGCCTAGGGACTTGGTGTCCTGTGTCCCAGCTGCTCCAGCCATGGCTGAAAGGGGCCAACATAGAGCTCAGGCCATGGCTTCAGAGGGTACCAGCCCAAAGCCTTGGCAGCTTCCACGTGGTGTTGAGCCTGAGAGTGCACAGAAGTCAATAATTGGGGTCTGGGAACCTCCGCCTAGATTTCAGAAGATGTATGGAAATGCCTGGATGCCCAGGCAGAAGTTTGCTGCAGCAGTGGGGCACTCATGGAGAACCTTTGCTAGGGCAATGCAGAAGGGAAATGTGGGGTCAGAGCCATGGCACCATCTAGTTGAACTGTGAGAAGAGAGCCACTGTCCTCTAAACCCCAGAATGGTAGATCCACCAACAGCTTGCACTGTGCACCTGGAAAAGCTGCAGACACTCAAAGCCAGCCAGTGAAAGCAGCTGGGAGAAAGGCTGTACCTTGTGAAGCCACAGGAGCAGAGCTGACCAAGACCATGGGAACTCAGCTCTTGCATCAGCATGACCTGGGTATGAGACATGGAGTCAAAGGAGATCATTTTGGAGCTTTAAGATTTGACTGCCCTGCTGGATTTTGGACTTGCATGGGACCTGTGGTCTCTTTGTTTGGCCAATTTCTCCCATTTGGAATGGCTGTATTTACCCAATGACTGTACCTCCATTGTATCTAGGAAGTAACTAACTTGCTTTTGATTTTACAGGCTCATAGACAGAAGGGACTTGCTGTGTCTTGGATGAGACTTTGGACTGTGGACTTCTGAGTTAATGCTGAAATCAGTTGAGACTTTGGGGGACTTTCGGGAAGGCACAGTTGGTTCTGAAATGTGAAGACATGAGATCTGGGAGGGGCCAGAGGCAGAATAATATGGTTTGGCTTTGTGTCCCCACCCAAATCTCACCTTGTATCTCCCATAATTACCACATGTTGCAGGACGGACTCAGTGGGAGATCACTGAATCATGGGATGGGTCTTTCCTTTGCTGTTCTCATGATAGTGAATAAGTCTCACGACATCTGATGACTTTAAAAAATGGGAGTTTGCCTGCCACCATCTACGTAAGATGTAACTTGGTCCTCCTTGCCTTCCACTATGATTGTGAGGCCTCCCCAACAACGTGAAATTGTGAGTCCAGTTAAACCTCTTTCTTTTGTAAATTGCCCAGTCTCAGGTATATCTTTATCAGCAGCATGAAAAGAGACTAATACAGTAATAGTAGATACAGGATACCTACATGTGATAAAATTGCATAGAACTACATGCACACGCACACACACACGAGTACAACTAAAACTGAGAACATTCGGATAAGTTCAGGGGATTGTATTAATGTCAATGTCTGGTTATGATATTATACTACAGTTCTGCAAAATGCTACCATTTGGGAAACTGGGGAAAGTATAAAAGGAGTCTCTCTGTATTATCTCCTAAATTGCATGTGAATCTATGACTATCTCAATAAAAAGTTTCAAATAAAATCGAATACAAAGCAAATTCTTACCGCAGTCTGTACCATTTTTTGCTTAGATATGTCTCTAAGCAAAATGGTGATGAGGAATGTTCATTTTTAAGCAAATATTTTGCCATGCAAAGGTTAAGACAGCTGTGTCAATAGGCTACCCCACCACATGAGCTGGAAAGTGATAGTTCAAACAGTCTTTTTATTCAGATAATCAATGAATATTTTATATTCTTTTCAAATAACATGCCAGTAGCCAATTCACCATATGAAAACCACAATCATTAATTTTTTCCAAATCTGCTTTTTTTTTTTTTTTGGCAATCCACTTCTATGAAAATGTAGTAGGAATTGCCATCCGGGCAGGAGTTTGCAAAAGGCTCTTTAATTTGCCCAACAGAATGCTGACTTTGCTTTCCACACAAAGAGTAGTTACGCGAGGAGCTCCTATAACCTACAATCCATAATCCTATGATTTTAGGAGCAGGCTTGGTTATGAATTCCCTTCTCTGCTCCTCCGCTCCTAAACTCATCTAAGATATCTGAATCATTAGGGCACTCATTCCTCCAGCTTCTCAACAGTTTGCCACCATAGCAATCAGATCACATTTTTAAAATCCCCTTACTAACTCTAACACACTTTCACGAATGTAACTTAACATTTTATCTTCTATTTTAGAAAGGGTTGTTCATAAGAAATAGCCATATGAAGACTTTTTCTGCATTTTTTAAAGTATGAATACAATGTGTTTGTTATCTTCTATATTATTAAGTGTCTCATATATAATGAGCTTTTTAAATCAGGAATTTCTTTTTCTTTAGTGTTGGGGAAAACAAAACACCCATTTGGATAGAAAAGTATAATTCCTTAGATTAGATAATGAGAAATGTATAATCCAACATGATTTATTTTTGCCCTGACTACCGAGAAACTCAGATGTTTTGTTCTCATTTACGACTTTTAGCCTAGCCAAAGCTGCTCTCTCCTCCTATTCTATGTACATCACTATAATTTGTCTTAAAAGTTGAATTTTTTTAAATGTTGTTTAGATTTTAGCCAACTTGACTTTATTTGAATCCTGACAATTAAATAAGATCATTTTTGTAATACAACTTTAATTCTTTTTTACAAAAAGATAAATAATATACTTGAAGGAAATAAGCCTATTAAAAGAATATGTGAGGGTTACTTCATGTGCTTGTGTTTCCACTCGAAAACTTAAGACTCAGCGATGTTTAGTTCCCATTTTAACAATTTCATATATTTTTCTTGATTTAAAACAAATTGATTGCTCAGATGTGAATTTAAATAACTAAGCCTAACTCATGTAGTGGACCTTAAAAAAAATAAGAAGAAAACACCCTGTCAGAGATTCTCCAGATGGTTTTGTTTCTGACTATAAATAAAAGAAATGATTCCTGCATAAATAAATATTCTGCTTGGGTATAAGCAAAATCACATAGGAAGAAAACTTATGATCACTAAAAAGATGTGTATTAATTTTTTAAATGACTAGGATGCAAAAGTCACCATTGAAAGCATTTTTTTTTTTTTTTTTTTTTTGAGACAGAGTCTAGCCTTGTCATCCAGGCTAGAGTGCAGTGGTGTAATCTCAGCTCACTGCAACCTCCGTCTTCTGGGTTCAAGTGATTCTCCTGCCTCACCCTCCCAAGTAGCTGGGATTACAGATGCACATCACCATGCCTGGCTAATTTTTGTATTTTTAGCAGAGACGGGGTTTCACCATGTTAGCCAGGCTGGTCTTGAACTCCTGACCTCAGGTGATCTGCCTGGAATGCATCTCATTTCTAATCTGCCAGTTTGCAAACCAAAAAGCAGTGATAAAGGACATCACACATTTTTTGGCTTTATGGAGCAATCTTTGTTCCGACTCTCTTCCAAGAGTCCAAGTACAGCTTTTAATTCTGTAACAGTTGGTCTAAGCTCCTGCCAAGAATCCTTTTCCCAATTCCTCTCCATCTTTATTTCTGGTCTTATATCAAGGATGACTTTTATTAGAATTTTAGAAAACATTGGATATAGACCACTGAGCTATGTGATCTTCCAGCCTGATCCTCTATCTCCCCTTTCAGAGGCCACTTCCATCTTGAGCTTCTTAGCTGTGATTTTCACTGGTTTCTCTTAACAGAAGTTCCCAATGTCAACAGTTCTGGGTGGTAGATTTTGGTAACTTCTCTGGTTTACCATGGCTTCCCTTGATGAGGACTCTTGCAGGTGGTACTTCTAATAATGACCAACCTTTCAACAGTGTTCCTCACTTTTGTACAAATCTACCATGACCTTACATCTTAACAGAGGTCTGTTTGTGCATGTACAGACCAATACAGGAAAACCCAAACATTATTACTCTGCTCATTGCAAAAACTCCAGACCTCTACCTTTTTGCTTATAAGCTTTTTGATCCTCTTCATCTTATTCCCAGATTCCTGCTTGATTTTTGGATGCATAACTGATGTGTTGTTTTTTTTTTTCTGATTTTGACCCCAGCACATTTTCTTAGATATATACTATAGACTAAGCTCTCTGGGTACTTCCAATTCCTGTAGCTAAATAGTAACGATCTTGTGTAGTACCCCATAAGCCTGTCCCACTCTCCCTTTAACCCCATTATGAGGCACTACAGTTCTTTCAAGGATCATATTCAAAGCCTCTTATGAATGCTAATGTCCAGTCCTTTAAGGAGGCTAGCCCTAGTAAAGGCAGAGAGGAGATCCTCAGAGCTGCCGCACAGACGTCTGCTTAGACACAAAGCAGAAATCCAATTCAGATATAAAGGAAACTTGACCAAACACTCAAATTCTTTTTCATTTTTCTTGCTCACACAGGGCTCTCATCCAAACTGGATCACAGGAGCACCCTTAGCTATTTTTTGGTTCCCCCAGCTGGATGAATTAACTGAACTCTAATGGTCAAATAGGATACCGCTTATAAGATTGATTTTTAAATACTTTACTTAGGTGTTCCTACCACAGTGGCCTTCTTTCAATTCCCCATGTACACCAGATTCAATTCCTCATATACACCAGATTCAATTCCTCATATACACCAGATACAATCGCTTATTAGGAATTACACAATCTGGCTTCTATTCACTTCTCCATACTCATCCTTTGCCATTTCCCTTCCCTCACCCCAGCCACAGTGATGTTCTTTTAGTTTTTCAAAGGTTCTCACTGGCATCTAGGAATTCATAGCTGCATTTGCTTTCAACTGATCTTTTATAGCCCCAGTTCTTATTCATCCTTAGGTCTTACCTCCCTTAACAACACCTCCTTAGCCCAAGTTTGAAATGTATGGTCCAACTGTATGTATACACGGTGTGGGGCTGTAGAGTATCATTATTTAACAGGAATTAAAATAACATCTGTTTAGCACTTTCAAAATGTTATCTGTTACACCTGGTTACTTGATAGTCTCTGTCATTAGACTGCAAATTTTGTGAGGTCACAGGCTGTATCAACATAGAAAATGGTCAATATGTATTTGTTAAATGAATGAAAAATCAAACTATAATTTTCCAATAAATCCCTCTAATGAAGTGTCTTACTTCTACTTAGATTGGCTACACTATGGGAATATTTATGTTCTTTTGTGAACATGAAAAGCTTACCCTGCTGGCCTTGTTTGACCTCACCTCCCTATATCGGTGTTACAGCTGGGCTTTGTTTTGACAGTGAGAAGTAAAATGGGGTGGCCTTGGTTTTGAAGCAAAATAATATCCTGAAATAAGAAAAAAAAGCTCAGACAGCAGCTATACCACCATGGTCACAGACTGAGCCTGTAGGCTTCGATTGAAAGGTATTTGAAAAGCCATTCCATTCTTTATCTTTTAAGTATGAAAACATTGATTTTGACAGTTTGTAGTTCAAAACACAGAAACCTCAAAGTTGGCATAGAATATTATCTAGAAGGCAATGTCGGACTGAATACTGAATTGTTATCTCATTCCCACGAAATATCCTATCATTTACTTTTGTTATGATTCTACCATACATTTGAAATTGAGAGGATTCTAATAAACAGTCTAATTTTTCCTCTAAACCTTAAAACAATGTTTTTGAGAATCAGTGGAAATGACAATAAAGATTTGAATTTGTTTTCCTCTGGCCAACACCAACCCCATTTTTGCAAAATCACCAACTGTGGTATGCTCTGCTATTTTCCCCCCACAGAAATGTGTTTATGTATCTAACGAAAATAGAAACAATCCCTGTAATCAGTTCCCTCGGAAATGAAGAAAACATTGGCTCTTCCTTCAGAAAGAGGATGTTGGTCCATGGGAACAAGTACCAGCAGTGAGTCCTGACCAAAATATAGGGAGCACTGATGTTTTTTTAAAAAAATCAGATATTTGTATCAGAACAGGATTCAGCTACTTCAGAAGGTTGAATACCCATTGAGAAGAAAAACATTTAAGTCTTGAGTTCATCACATCTAATTAATAGGTTCAGTTAATCAAATTTTTGAAGACGTACCATTTTACCCCTAAATCTTTGAAAAATAATAATTTTAACCTCTAACTTCAAAAATCTAGAACAACTTTCAAACAGTTTTATTATTAATGCAGGCAACTGCCCAAGCAAATACATTAATCTTATTCAACATCTTCAAATCTCCAAATATTGTCCTGAGACCTGAGATCAGAACATTCAAACCACAGATCCTACAATTCTCAGATTCATTCTAAGGTCCTGGAGTATGTCTAACTCAAGAGCCAGTATAGTGAAATGCAGCAAAGGGATGGTTCAGTGAACAGTGAGACCAGCCCACTGGGAATCAGATATAGAAATAACTGTTAATGATGAGAAAGAAGAAAATATGGCCGATTCTAGACTTGAGTTGAGCCATAGACTATCTTAGGACACTAACCCAAGGAGAGATGTCTGAGGCAGGTACCTCATTAGCATTCTTGAGTTGAGAGCAACTTGACCAAAAAGGGCCAGCCCCAGGCAGGAAACATTCTGCTTATTGCTCTGAGCAAAATGGTCTTCTTTTTACCTGTTGCACATCCATCATGTGTGCTATCCAGTGACAGAGCTGTCTTTTTATGCATCTTGAGGTCAACATCTGTGCCTTATAATAATCTATACTACCATGTAACAATGCCTGGCACAGAATAATATACAAAATTTTTTAAAATGGATGAATAAATGAATGTCTATAATACTCAAGTTACAAGAATTGAGCTTCAATGAAACAAATCACTGAAAAGTATACCTTTGGCATCATTCAAACTGTATATTTAGATTATATACAATATACAATTTGTTTCTTAATTAATGCCTTTGAATTCACAAATTTAAGGAAAACAGTAAGTCACCAACAGAAAAATGTGAGACCATGTCTTATTTGGAGTATGCTGGTATTTAAATGGAACAATACTCAGCACTTTAAAACGCTCAGTTTGGAGCTATTTCTGCTTTCTCATGTTTGCTTCTCTTCATCCTTGTCACCAGCACAGTCACACCCTGTTTTTATTCTACAGCATTAGTTCACCGTTAAGCAAAATGTAGTGCTTCCTCTCTTTGGCAATCTTCTGTTCGAGCTTCCTCCACAACTACCCCCATCATGCTCATTAAAACCACCTTTCACCATCACTGTTCAATGAAATATTTATTAGCAATAAGAACAATATTCATTGGCCTTTATTATCTCTGGAACATGACAGACATATTAGATTAACTAATCTTAAAACAATATTTTACAGATAATAAAGCTAAGAGTTTAGCAAACTTACATAAATTGTCTATGATCACATGGATGTCAAAGCTGCTGTCCTTAAAATATAAATGGAACTCAAAAGAGGGGTTAATGTGGGAGTAGTAAGTTTGGTATTGGCAGGTGACAACACATTGGTAATTGTTGAAGCTATGGAAATGCATGAAATAACTAATTTAGGGAGAGAGCACTGAATAAGAATAAAGGATGCCAATGTTTATAGCAGCCCAATCCACAATTGCAAAGAAAAAAAATTGAGCAATAGCGTTGATTTTACAAAGAGGTCAAGAAAAGTGAGGATTGAAAAAGAGATTCTGGATTTGTCAATTATAAAGTTACTGGTAATTCTAACAAGGTCATTTTCTAAGAAGTTGTGGAGATAGAAGTCAATTTGAATAAAAAGATCATGAAGGTAAGAGAGCAAATACAGACAAATCTTATACAAATTTTGGTTTCAAAGGGAAAAAGAGACAAAGCAGTAATTTGAGGTAAAGGCAGAATCAAGGGAAGATTCTTTTAGTCTTTTTTGGCTTGTTTTTAAGGGGGAGGAGACAACATATAAAATATGAATATGAAGCCACAGATAACTGACTGAACAAAGGCCTAAAGCGGGAGGGGAAGGATTAGCTTGGGGACGTGAGGTGGGAGGAGGTAGTGGTGGGTGACATTATAAATACTGGAAGGATAGGGAAGGGAAATAATGGGCTTTATTTTACCATGACTTCAGAGGTAACATCATACAGTTAAAATGAGAAAATGAGTAGGATAAAGAGTTACACGAAAATTGAAAACATTTGGGACTATCTTAGCATAGAAAAAGAAAAGAAACTAAAAATAAATAAAGGACTGCCTGGAAGAATCAAGAGCCCTGATGGGGAATGGGAATCACCACAAATTTCTCCATTTTCCCTGCAGAACCCAAGGTTGGCAAGTTTCCTGTCTTAAAATCATTCTTTCTAGTAAGAGGATTTGAAGATGGGAAGCCAGATTGGCCAGGTCGGGAGGTTCCACTCTGTGAAATCAGCTGCATTCAAGACACAGTAAGGGTTTAAAAGCCAGATGCAGTGCTCAAGTGGTACAACAAAGTAAACGCCTAACTTTATCTTTGCCTTCTCCACCTCCATCTCTTAGTCCTTCCCTGAGTGTGGTTATCCTTAACTTTCCTTTCTTTCTTCTCACCTGTTTTTCCCCAAACTCTACCCAAGTTGTGCCAGTCATAAAAATTACAGCAGAAAAATGCATGTGTGTTGTTTACAAATCTATCACATGGTTGGTGAATATTTTTATTTTATGTTGTCTCAAGTCAATGTGGAGGATAGAAAGACAGTCACAAGACTGAGCAATCATTCCTAAGACCTGCCAAGCGAAGAATCCTGTTGCAGAAATGTTGGTGATGTGGGAGCACGCACTTTGTGGTTTAACTGGGTTGCTAATCACAACACTGCAACTTTGAAGATTTTCTTTGGACTTGTAATTCCGCATGTATTAATAGCACTCCCATGTCTACAATATAGGTTTAAAATCATTTTAAATTAACTTGCATTTACGAAGTAAAAAATTATATTCAGGTATCCCCCACCCCCAACACACACACATTCACCTTTAAAAATTATCAACTTCTCACTTACTGTTTTATTATAACTTTATTTTAGCTTTATCTTTTGAAGTATAAATTCACTTTATTCCTAAGAAATTCCTGAAAATAAAAACTTATTTCAAAAGTGTCAATCTATAATGCTTTGTTTTGTTTTAGGTCAGAGGTTTCATTTTAAAAGAAGTAATTTTCAAAAGCCATGAAATTTCCTGCCTCATAGCCGAGTTAAAATAAAGAAAAACCTTTACCAGACAGCACTTTTCAAGCCATGTATGAGATAGTCTATCTACTTAAATAAATCATATCTGTTATTAAAAGACAACAATAATTTTAGTATTTACATTTTACATTAATTCTGTTAAATTATTTTTTTAAATTTTTTATTATTTATTGTGATATAATTTTAATGGAATTTTACTGTAAGTTAAATAACCTTAACTTTCTCTTCTATTTCAGAGTACTTGCCTAATGATGAGCTCTCTAAATTTGCCATTTCTGGAATCTACACTAATTTTGTTAATACTTTTAGAATGGCCCGATTATAATTCTCGATAATGCTACAAACTTATTCATGCTACAAACGTAACTTGAGGACTAGCCAGACACTGTGATAGACATGATAATCCAGAAATGCACCCTACCTTTGCCCTGGAAAGCCTCTCTTTCCCTCTCACAGAACCCAACCCTCTGTGTGAGGGATCCTCAATGCCTTCTCCTTCAGAACTCGGCTCAAACATCCCCTCCCCAGAAAGGAGACCCGCGCACTGCCCCCACTGAGCTGTGACAGGTGCTCCCCTCACCAGCATGTAGTTTGAATTACTCTCATAAAGTCATCTTGCTTCATGAGAATCTATTTTTCTGATTGGATCCTTCACCCAAATGCAAGCTCCTCCAAGGCAGAGTGCATTTCTGGACAGCAACTGGGAACCCATGCAAAGGTCAATATGGCTGGATTTTTGGGTGCATAGGAGAAGGGGAGGGGCTTATTCTCCCTGACTTTATAGTTATTTAAAGATTGGATTTTAATCCTAAAATTCAAGTTGCTTCCACATTGAAAAGAAAATTTATATCTAAGAGTTGGAAGTCACAGCCCCTCTGTTTTTGAAAACAAGATGAAAAATTGTCTTTTAATCATTTTTAACTTTGGGAAAGGAAATGTTCAAAGAACAAAATTTTAAACTGTGGCGCCCTTCTGAGGAGGAAAGTCACATACAGCAGAGGGAGGAGAGGGCCCGCGATGCGGGCCAACAAAGAAGCAGGGGAGCTTCAGGACTGTGAGTGAGTTCTTGAAGAGCATCAGGCTGCAGTGGCTTGACAGGGCTGTCCCAGAGATGTTTCCTAGTAATGAAGGAAAGCCTCATGAAGGGCTGTCTCCTTCCTGATTATTTTACTTTTAACCCAACACAACAAATGGAAGGCAGATTTCCCAAACACACCAAGGAAGTTGAATGGCCTGAAGAAAATCTGACATCTGCAAATCAGCATGGACTAGCTCTCAAATACTTTGCATGAATAATAAATTAAAATGGCAGCTCAAGCAGGACGGGCAGATGAGAAAAACTAAAAAACAAAAACCCAAAAGCCTGGCCAGGAGATAAGTACTTGATAAAATCATTCTTTTCAAGGAATGCCAGGAACCCACATTTGAAGGTTGACCATGTCAACCTCTTCAGTCTCTGACTCCTCTCAAGAAAAAAAATGTGATAAATAGATAAGACTAAATTATAATTAGCATTTCAGTAGTTGTTTATACAGTACTTCAAGGTCCTTAAAAGCAGTTCTTTCTAAGCCTCTTAAATGTTTGGGCATGCTATTAATTTGTGTTATAAAGATGACAACTTATTTAGCAAATGTACACAGCAGTCTAGCCAATTATGATGAACTTCAAAATAGCAGAGTCCAAACCAACAGACTTTATTGATGTGTGTTTGCCCATACTACTAATTTAGCATTTGAAGTTAAATTTAAAAGCAAAGCACTTAATGTGAAGCTGCATCAGTTATTAACTAACGACTTACACATTCTTACACATTAAGTACATATATACAGTGCATTTTAAGATGAAAAGAAAACTTTAAATAGGCCGGGTGCAGTGGCTCAGGCCTAATCCCAACACTTTGGGAGGCTGAGGCGGGCAGATCACCTGAGGTCAGGAGTTCAAGACCAGCCTGGCCAACATGGTGAAACCCCATCTCTACTAAAAATACAAAAATTAGCCAGGTGTGGTAGCAGGCCCCTGTAATCCCAGCTACTCAGGAGGCTGAGGCAGGAGAACGCTTGAACCCAGGAGGCGGAGGTTGCAGTGAGCCGAGATCACGCCATTGCACTCTAGCCTGGGGGACAAGAGTGAGACTTCGTCTCAAAAAAAAAAAAAAAAAAAAAAAAAAAAAAAAAAAAAAGAAAGAAAGAAAAGAAAAAGAAAAGAGAACTTTAAATAGACTATGAAGTGTGATGAACTCCCTAGTCAATTGGCAAGTGCTCTCTTTTCCAAAAGATTCAAGCAGAGGAGGATCAGTCATCGGATAGGAGGTGTCCAAGACTCCAGCTGTTTGGGAGGCAGAACTCTCTAGATCTGGGAATTGCAGCTCCAAATAGGGGCCAACTCAGGAACTACTGCGAAGCCCTTGAAAATTTCAGATACAAAATATACCTCAAGGCATTCTAATAAAAAGTTTTGGGTAGAGTTCTAGAGACAGCAGATTTAAAACATGGGTGAGGCTCTGACAAAACTTGATGATAGTGCAGATAGTACACTTTGCTGATGATTTCAAAATCTGAGCTAAAGCATTGCTCCCAAACTAAGAATTAATGTGCTGCTATAAGCCTAAACTTATAAAAATCATTGTTAAACTCTGCTTTCTAAGTAAGACCTTTAGGGGTACTTTGACTGTTTTAGTTGTTAAAGCCAGTACTAAATTGGATATTATCTCCATCCAACGTAAATGTGTTCACCATTTTAAAGATGGGAAGCATGAAGCCAGAGAGATAAGGCATTTTCCCCACATCATACAGCAAATAAATGACAGTTTGTAACATAATTCAAATATCTTCATTCATTAACTAGAAACCACAACAGTCATATAGCTAACCATTCTTAAGCATGGTTTTTAACTCTTTACATATTTTTTTGTATTTATTTTCCAATCTATAACGTAGGTACTACTGTCATCCTCATTTCACATCTGGGGAAATGAAGCACAGAGTGGCTATCCAGCCTCTTCGAGGTCACACACAGCTAGTAAAAAGAGGCAGGAGTGAAATTCAGCCAGCCTATCTCTCCAGTCCATGGTCTTAACCACTATACCCGCACCCTTTATTTTTCTACCAACTTCCCCATTGTAACTGTTTGTGGGTGGTGTATCTATTAGATAACCATAAACGACCCAGGTGTACGGCAAGTCCTCCAACAGTGCAAAGGCAAAATGAAACCACTAGGGTGTCTTTTTTGTCTAATTATCATAACCAGGATCTGCCCAAAGGAGGCAAATGTACCCCCAACCCCCCCACTAGCCACAAGTCTTGTCATCACTTGTGGTCTCTTGGTTCAGGGCCTCAGTGCTCTGAGAATTCCTAACTCTACCAGCATTCACATTAATTTTACTGAAGCATTCTCTCCATGTACACAGTTGTTTGTTTTATAGAAATGTAAACACATTTCACCACTCACTGTTGCTTAAATACCCTCTATGATATTCTTGCCAAATGGCCTGGAAATTTGAAACCTCCCATGGTAGCTCATTCCATGTTTGGACAACTTTAAATGTCAGAAATTTCTTCCTCACATTGAAACTAAATCTATCTGTAGCTGCCTTTTATTTTCCCTAGTTATAACTTTTAGGTTTAATCTGATTTTTCTTATTTTGAGCATTTAATAAAAATGACAGGCCTTATCTCCAGGAAAAAAAAATTTAGACATGAATAAAAACTTGTACAATCTTTGGGGAAGTGCAGGGTTCTGAAGGCCTATGAATGGTCTATGGACTTTGGGCTTAGAAACTCTCTTTTAATAACAGCCCTTCAAATACCATAAGGCAAGTGTGTTCCCTCCCTTTACTGATATACTGTGTTCAAGTACTTATACCGGTCTTCTCTCTCCATGGAATTGCATCTGCTTAGATTTTGCTGCTCATTTCAGCCCATGGAAACCTTTCTAAATCCAATTCTATGATCTAATCTATTCACTTCCCCTCCTTGGAGTTGCTTTTAGGCTTCATCAGCATGCTCTAGTCTTCTCATCACAGCCAATGGAAAGATACAGGCTGGGAAACAGCTGGAAACAAAGCACTGTAGTTGGCAACTAGCAACCTGCCTCTCAAATAATGTCATTCAGTGTAAGTAGGATTTGCCCATGACATTTTTTGCAAAGATCATTTACTGGGGCCAAAGTCCATGAATACACAAGGAAGCGTGCATATTTAACAAACAGAATATAATCATATGCAGTTAACTTTGTTCCCGAAAGAGACCTGTTTTTGTTCTGTTTTCTTCTAGGTTGGCTAGGTCAGGAATTGGACTAACCAACTCAGGGAGTATGAAAACATGTGAGCCACATGATTAAGAGTTTAAGTACTGATTGCAAAATTTCCTTTTACAGTCTAGCATGTGACCTTATGAAACTCACATATTTTCCCAGGTCTGAAGACCCCAAAACTTTTAGCCTTCCTACGTAAATAGAATGGCTACCCAGTGGCCATTCTTTTGGCTTGAAAGATTCTCATGGTCACTAATTTAAATGCCATGTTTGGTATTAGGGGATACTTTAGTAGTTTAATTTACTTGTTTTAAAATAAACTTTTTCATGGCTTTGAGGGCAACTTTTATTTCTAGTGTTCTAGAGTTTATGGACAAATTCACATTCACCCTGTCCATGTACTCCATAGATTTTATAAATGAAGTCATATCCCTTTTAATGTTTATCACTTCAAAACTAAGAGTTGTAATGAAGCCGGCATTAAGGAGTAGAAAGAAAATTGAAAATGATCTGTCAGGGGACCCTATTCTGTTATTAACCACCCAAGAGATTGTGAACAATTAAATTATCCTTTCTGGGCCCCTTATTTCTCATATGTAAAAAAAGCGGTTGTGACTTCTTCTCTAACGCCTCCTCCATTTTTCAAAATTCTGTCATTCTCATTTTCTTAAATTAGAAGGGTGTACTAAACCATCAGAAGTAAGACAAACAGGCCAGGCGTAGTGGCTCACGCCTGTAATCCTAGCACTTTGGGAGGCCAACATGGGCAGATCTCTTGAGGTCAGGAGTTGGAGACCAGCCTGGCCAACATGGAGAAACCCCGTCACTACTAAAAATGCAAAAATTAGCCGAGCATGGTGGTGGGCGCCTGTAACCCCAGCTACTCAGGAGAATCACTTGAACCCTGGAGGCTGAGGTTGCAGTGAGCCGAGATTGTGCCCCTGCACTCCAGCGTGGGAGACAGAGTGAGACTCCATCTCAAAAAAAAAAAAAAAAAAAAAAACTAACACGAAGAGCAGCATCTGGATTCCTTTCTGTGCATTAAACTTCAAAACAAAGTATTATTTTAATACACAAGGGTTATCATACAATATAATTTCATTTTATTAATGGTACATAGGAAATCACAGGATACAATCCCTCTAACCCAGTGGTTCCTAAACTTGGTTGCAGGTTGGAAACACCTGGGGAATTTTTTTAATGGCTTTTGCCTAGATCTTGCTGTATTAGCCCATGTTCACACTACTATAAAGATACTACCTCAGATTGGGTAATTTATAAACAAAAGAGGTTTAATTGACTCACAGATCTGCATGGCTGGGGAGGCCTCAGGAAACTCACAGTCATGGCAGAAGGTGAAAGAGAAGCAGACACCTTCTAGGCATCAGGAGAAAGAACGTCGAGCAAGTAGGGGAAACCTCAACTTTTAAACCATCAGATCTAATGAGAACTTGCACAAGAACAGCACGAGAGAAACCGCCCCCATGATCCAATCACCTCCCACCAGGTTCCTCCCTTGACACAGGGAGATTACAATTCAAGATGAGATTTGGGTGGGAACACAGAGCCAAAATCTTACCCCCAAATAGTCTGATTTA
Source organism: Nomascus leucogenys (assembly GCF_006542625.1). NCBI lineage: Eukaryota > Metazoa > Chordata > Mammalia > Primates > Hylobatidae > Nomascus > Nomascus leucogenys. Next base: position 89,881,081 of record NC_044402.1, read on the forward strand.
ATTGATAAAGGGTAATAAGGCCAGATGGAGTAGCAAGAGTATAAAAACTTCTGCAGGTGCAAACAATTGCTCAAATCCATAGTCCTCAATTCTGGCTGCATACAAGAATCACTGGGTGATTTTTCACACCTGCCAATGCCTAGCCCCACCTCCAGATTCTGATTGAATTGGCCTGTGGGACCTGGGCCTTGATAGGCTTTAAAACTCTCCAGGTGGTTCTGATGTGCAGTCAGCGTTGAGAACCACTCTTCTATTCCCTACCATACAAGTTCTATCTAGTTGATCATCCTGACCTCCTACTCCACCCCACACTGGCCACTCATTGAATGAAAGAACCTTGGACCTTCTTACAAGGTACAACTCTACCTTCATTATATCAACCTGGTGCCAACTTCCTGCTTTTTCTCTAGGATCATAATCCTTTTATCTTGTCAATTAACCAATGCTCCCTATCCTGTGACTTGACTTGTTTTTTGATCTCTCAAAACCTTCTTTTTCAGATTGCAACCCCACTCCTTTCTATCACCTCCTGTCTGCTTCATTCATCACTCTCCCCAGTAGTTTGAGTGCTTTTGCCCATTACTTCAAACTTGGATTATCCTGACCAAATTTCTCCTATGATTCCAAGCAACTACTATTAAAGAGAATCTAAAAGAGACATCAAACTGAAAAAAATCTCATTATGGCCACAAACCACCAAATGCTGGGCATAATATAGCAAAAGAATTAAAAAATTCACACACATGCATTAGAATGATTTATAAAACTATGACACTCCATGCAACCTTGGTTGTAGTTTTGGCCATGTACTTTAAGAAAAATAAGGATAAACCCAGAAAAAGAACAGAGATGAGAACTGCATATGATCAAGGGAATTAAGAAGTTACCAAAAGAAGATGAAAGCAAAAGTTAGAACTTTATTATAGAAAAATGAAGGCTGAGGGTGAATCACTTGTAAATGGGGACTAAAATTATATTGTCTCAACTATGGAATACAAAGGTGAAAAAAGAATGTTGTAGGAAAAATGAAAGGTAATATCACGTAGCAATTATTTTTAAAACCCTAAAGTGCTTGTACAAGGTAAAAAATAAATAGGCTTGCTGAATGCTTAGGTAAATTTGATTTTTTTTTTTTTTTTTTTTTTGAGATGGAGTCTCACTCTGTCGCCCAGGCTGGAATTCAGTGGCACGATCTTGGCTCACTGCAGCCTCCACCTCCTGGGTTCAAGCTATTCTCCTGCCTCAGCCTCCCAAGTAGCTTGGGACCACAGCTGTGCGCCACCACACCCAGCTAATTTTTGTAGTTTTAGTAGAGACGGGATTTCACCACGTTGGCCAGGATGGTCTTGAGATCCTGATCTTGTGATCCATCTGCCTCGGCCTCCCAAAGTGCTGGGATTACAGGCGTGAGCCTTTGCACCCAGCCAAATTTGATTATTGATTGAGGCATAGCAGAGTTTGCAGAATGTAAGAAAAAACATACTAACATGCACCCACTGTCCTGCACCCACTGTCTGGCACACCCCAGTGAGATGAACCCGGTACCTCAGTTGGAAATGCAGAAACCACCCGTCTTCTGCGTTGCTCACGCTGGGAGCTGTAGACGGGAGCTGTTCCTGTTCGGCCATCTTGGCTTCTCCCCCAGGGAGACCTTTAGGAGTTTTCAAAGCATCTTCGCATGCATGTTCTTCTTCAAGTTTTATAGAAAAATCAGAAGTTAGTGGTGTTCTGAATAATTTGAGGCCAGTATTGTGAAGGCATCCATCATCCGCTCCCACAAAAATGCCTTTAAGATGCTGTCTGAAAGTCATACTGTGCCAGCCAGACCTTTACTCTGGTGGTATTTCTATTCTTGCGACCAGAGGTGAATTTCCCACGAAGCTAATGAAGCTTTAAGGTTTAACCTCCTTTTTTGCAAGAGGTTCTTTCCAAAGCCCTCAAGAGCCTGGCAGTGGTTCTCATAGTCATATGTTTTTGTGAAGTAGCAAACATAAATTATTGTAATTTGTTGTAATTTTTTATCTTAAATATTTACTTTTGTACATACTCTGTATTGGTAATTTTGTATTATTTTTCTTAAAGATGGAATATGTGCTCACTTCTGCTTATGATCCATTATTACCACATCATAGTGTCCTGCTAACCACTGAAAGACCATTAATATCCCCTCCTCCTTCTCCATCAACACTCATCCTTTGCATTTTAGCCATTCCTTCCTCTCTCCTCAGCCATCTTCTTCATTTCTGATGACGGCCTCCTCACGGAGAATGTCTTTCCAGAGAAGACACAGAGCATTAGGTAAAGCTTTCCAATTATTCTTTTACGCTCTAAGTGGTCTTTCCCTGTACCATTTCTCATCCTTTTCCTCCATCTTAGAGAAGTTGAAGAACTGGACTTCTACGTCGGAACTCCAACCTCCTCCTTGTAGGACCAGCTCTCTCCTCTCAGTCCAGTCACCCTCCCTTCTCTTGCTATGACGGAGGGAGTGGGGGCTTTCCTGCTGCCTTTGAGTACACTCAGCATTTTCAGCTCTTATGGTCTCATTTAGCAGTTTCTCTCTGCTAATTTTCCATGTCTTTAACCAAAAGGAAAAGTACAGCAAAAACTGAAAATGCCTTTCACCCTGAGCTGTTTTGGCGCAAACGTCCCAGAAGGAAGGGAAGGAAGAAGATTTGTAGCAGCTGATCCTGAACCAAGCTTGGGAGCATCTAGTGCTTTCCCTCGCTGTAGATGTTGCCAAAATAGACAGTAAGAAACGTAAAAAGGAGAACAACAACAACAACATGATAATTTTGTGTCTCCTCCCCCCCACCCCGCCACAAAGTGTGGTTTAGGCACACCTGGTTCTAAAGTCAGCCTGAGTTACATAGAAGGGGCAGTCTGGGGATGTGCGTCCCCAAGGAGGGTTTCTTTACACACCTCTGCATGCCATAGAACCGGGTCAGAATTACTGCTTAGCACTGATTCCAAAGTTCAGCCATGAAGATTTGACTGCGTTCACACCACACTACCCACCCAACACAGAAAAGGGGTAATTTTTATTTAGCAAAGATTTCATAACACAGGCTTAAGGACAAAGAGCTGTAGTACTTAGAAGTTTGTCTAGAAGATGTATTATGTAGATTATCTCAGAATATTTTCGTTATCATGGTTTATTCTGCATTAACTGACACTTAATACTAACTAGTGGTTCTGCAAAATGTTTAAAATATGTTATAAAGCTATAATCTCTTAATTTTCTTCCCAGCAAAAACTTCTGTTTAAATCAGATTAAATAAAGATTTTAATAAAAAGACATTTAAATAAGAGTTCAGGGTGGGATAAGCATTGTGGTTGAACAGAAACACACAGTCTGCCAAGAAAAAAAAAAAAAAAACAGTTGAAGGGATTTGAACTTTGCCCTAGATTTCAGTCTATGAATTTGCAGTACTTTAATGTGGCATATTTTATTCAACCTAAAAAAATCCACAATGTTTATAACAGTCCAAGAGAGTGAACTTTTTGTTGCTAAATATTTAGTACAATAAAACATTAATGCTGTGCTAAAGTTATATGTTTTCACTTATTCAAGAAAAAACTGCTGATTTCCTGGATGCAAGAGATTTAGTAATTAAAATAAATTAAATTACAAGCAAGTTTCTCGGTAGTCAGGGCAAAAATAAATCATGTTGGATTATACGTTTCTCATTATCTAATCTAAGGAATTATACTTTTCTATCCAAATGGGTGTTTTGTTTTCCCCAACACTAAAGAAAAAGAAATTCCTGATTTAAAAAACTCATTATATATGAGACACTTAATAATATAGAAGATAACAAACACATTGTATTCATACTTTAAAAAATGCAGAAAAAGTCTTCATACGGCTATTTCTTATGAACAACCCTTTCTAAAATAGAAGATAAAATGTTAAGTTACATTCGTGAAAGTGTGTTAGAGTTAGTAAGGGGATTTTAAAAATGTGATCTGATTGCTATGGTGGCAAACTGTTGAGAAGCTGGAGGAATGAGTGCCCTTCTAATGATTCAGATATCTTAGATGAGTTTATGAGCGGAGGAGCAGAGAAGGGTGAAAGTAAAGGTCCAGTTGGGAGGCTATTGCTAAAGTTCATGAAGGAGATGGTGGCAGCTGAACCAGAAGCATAGCAACGAATATATGAAGAAGTAGACAGTTGCAAGGTTCATCTACAAGGTAATGCCTTGACAGGTATTTTAAAAGACACAAGAGTCAAGGGAAACATTAGCATTTCTGTTGTGAGCAATTGGGAGAATGGGGGTTGGGGAAATTGGGACTATATAAATGAAAAGTAGATTTCAGATTAAAAAATGAGTTCAAATCCAGACATGTTAAAATTGAGATGTATGAAAAGTGTCCAAGAGTAAGTAACATTTACTTGGCAACACTTACTAAGTAAATATTGTAGGTATGTCTTTGGAGCTCAGAAATGTCTGTGTTTAATATTGGTGTATATTATGTATATATCAATCTCCAAGTCATTGGTGTATACATAACATTTTTATAAGCTGTGGGAGTGGAGGAGACATCATAGGAAAAGAATGTAGGATTAGAAAAAAACAAGGGTCCAAGGCTGGTCTTTGAAGAACTCCAATTTCTAAATAGAGAAGGTGGCACTCCCAAAGTAGAATGAGAGGGGTTGGTCAGATGGGGTAGCAGGAACACTCGATTTTTGTGTTACAGTAAGTTGTGTGTTACAGATGCCATGGTAAGAAAGACTATCAAATGGGGAGAATGATCACTCAGGGAAAACCAAGTATAGGGAAGATTGATAATACATATTGGATTTTGTAATACAGATACCATTGAGATCTTAGCCAGAACAATGAGTAGTGTGGTGAATTGGGGGAGACTTAGCTATGAAAGGGAAGCGAAGGCATTCGGGAAATGTGCACAGACAACTCTTTCTAGAAGTCTGATCATGGGTAAGATCTTGAGGTTCTATCCTGGGTTATGTAGTCTGCATTTCTCCATTTGTAAAATGAGGATGTGAATATAACCATACTCAGAAAATAACTTGAGAAAAACAAGGGTAAATCCCTGTGCTTGGCATCATTCTGATCAATTAAGTTCAAATAAGATTTATTGTGCATGTGGTAGATTCTAGGATAAAAAGATAACGAGGATGAGGTACACTCTTGCCAAGAGCTTATGATTTAATGAGGGAGACAGAATAAAATATGTGCATTTAAGAAAATGTGGTACATTTGAAGATGAAAGTACACACAATGTATTGTGAGAACAAGGAAGAGAGCATTTCTCAACCAGGGAATTTGAGAAGCTTTCTAGAGAAAAAGACACATGAACTAAGTTATGAAAGAAAAAAATAGGAATTACTCAGGTGGTGAGAGGAAGCAAAGATACACCCCAGAGGGAAATTACGAACACAAGTAAAGGCCCAGAGACATAAAACACAATTAAAATTCTTCGTACACCCTGCCCACGTACAGGGAATCTACAAACACATCAGTCACTAGAATATATAGTTGCAGTATCAGAGTTAAGTCTGGAGAGGCAAGCTCATGGATCATTTTTGTGCCATGTTAGGAGGATTTGACTTTATACTCAAGTAACTGGGTTCAAATCCAACCTGTTAGTGCTGTCATTTTGGGTGAGTTACTTAAACTTCCTGAGCTTCAATTTCCTCAGTGAGAGTGTTTATTTTCAATTTCTTTAGATGAAAACTTAAATAATACCTACATCCTAGCAAAAATGTCATTAACTCTCAGTTAAGGTTAAAAACTGTTATTTATTAGAGAAGGAAGTAGCCTTAGACAATTTCATCCAATCTATTTATTCTGCATATAAGGAAATTGAGTGCTAGGGAGATGATAACTTATACAAGTTAATGCCTTGAAGAAGCAGTAGAATCTAGAGCAAATCTAAGTTCTGTTATCTGATGCTATGACACTACTGAATATTTCTTTCTCCCAGAAGTTAAAGGCTAAAGCAACCAATAGGTGAAAATGCAGGCAGAGGACAGGTTGTCCAATGTCAAAGGGCCAGCAGAAATGCAATTTTCTGATGTTGAGCCACAAACTGAAAAGGGAAAAATTAAGACAGCGACAAGAGGCTGGGTGCAAAGGCTCACATCTGTAATCCCAACACTCTGAGAGGCTGAGGCAGGAGAATTGCTTGATCCCAGGAGTTCAAGACCAGCCTGGGCAACATAATGAGACCGTGTCTCTACAGAAAAAAATTAGCCAGGAGTGGTGGTCTGCATCTGTAGTCCCAGCTACTTGGGAGACAGAGGTGGCAGGATTGCTTGAGCCTGGGAAGTTAATGCTGCAATGAGCTGTGATCGCACCATTGCACCCCAGCCTGGGTGACAGAGTGAGACCTTGTCTCAAAAAACAAACAAACAAACAAAAACAGGGACAAGAGATGAGACATGGTAGCTAGCTACCCTAGTGTAACTTACATATATATATGGGTGTGTGTGTGTGTGTGTGTGTGTGTGTGTGTGTGTGTATTACACTAGGAAGGAAAATATAATCTGGACATCTATATCCAGGTATCCAGATATTTTATATATATATATATTGCAAGAAGCGTGGTTTTGACAGAAGCCAGGCCAAGCTCATAATATTTCTGTTCATCCATTTACTAGTTATGTAACTTGAATCAACTATTTTCTGTATCTGTAAAATCTGAAACTGATGCCTCACTGATTTCTAAAGAAGCCCAAATAACTTAGCATGTATGAACATGCTTAACCATTACCCAATACACAGGAGGCACCTAAACGTTTTTTAAAATTCTAACAAGAATACTAGGCAGACCGCCACAGACACAAATTGAGTATACTTAATAATATATACCCAGACAATTTATTCTCAAGACACCACAGAGAATCTGGAAGTGGGCAGTAGACTATTTTATAGACCATTTTCTATCTTCCAGATTCTAGACTGACATGGCAATTCCTGGACAGCTGATGTCATGCTAGTCATATGCTCAGAGACCAAAGATCAGAGTCTGTACTGGACTTGGTGGTACTTTTAGCTAACAAGAAAGGGACATATGATGGGTTAGTGAGACAGGTGTGGCACCTATCATAGAAGTAAATACAACCAAAGGTAAGAAAAGTTGAAACTGGGTAAAGTAGGGAAAGAAGCAGTCCACCAATGCTCATCATGTTAAACACAATCAGTGCTTTGGCTGGGCAGACATAAAATGCTTTCTCTGTAATTATTAGCAGCTGTTGCCTGAGAATTATTTTGAGCTTACTCCAATATAAAAAGTAAGACTGGACGAGTAAGCACTTTTCTTTAACTGCATGACCTTTAAGGAAGAAAGCATAGAGATTTGCTTGAAGCAGCCATAGGAACTATCTCTGTAACCTTCACATGACTTGGTACAGTCCAACTCCCTGATGAAGAAAGCAGGGGTCTTGACAGAACAAACTTTCAGCAGAGTGTACATGAAGATTTGAACCGTGTTTCATTGCTGCTTCTTTCCTTTGCCGAAGTCTGCTAACTTCTCTGTCATAGGCATTTGCTAACACATCTTTGTTGGAACAGCAAAGCAAAAAACAAAGGCAGACAAGCTCGCCACATCCTTTTAATCTTTAGCCTTACAAATGTTTTGATTTATCAAATTTATACCACCTGACACCTCTCTTTGCCTAAGATTAGACAACTAATTAAGTGTCTAGAGTGAGGGCAAGAGAGAAGTAGTGGAATATAAATACCAATTGGGAGCTTTAGCTCCTGGGTTGGTGGTGGTGAAATTAGCAGAAGTAGAAACATGGAAGGACATAACGGGGAAGATTAATTTGAATGCCCCATAGGACACTGAGTTGGTGCTGTCCATAAGTACTTAGATATGCATATGGATCATAGGCCAAAATAGAGAAGTAACTGAACAAGATCAATACAAACCTACAATGCAATGCTAGGAAGGCACCAAAAAATTGTGTGTAAACTTATCTGTCTCTAGAAGTCAGATTTGCTTAGGAATTCAAGTAGCAACTGTAGTGGTTTGGAAAGCATGTTTCTATCTTACCAAAGGAGGAACAGAAGATGACCGACCACAAAATTTGAAGAAGATAGGCTGATTAACCTGCGGGATAAGAGAGATTTTCTAAGCCAAAAGATTGAGATCTTCGCAGACAGGTAGAAAGATTAAAATGCCATCTTGAAGACCAGAAGAGATTGATATGACAGGGAAAGGACACCCCCACTTTCACCTGCCCTCTTTAGGGGCTTAGAAAAGGGGAAGATGGGTCAGTTGCTACCAAGTAAGAAATTGTGACCTCTTGTAACAAAGGAGAAGACAGCTGAGAGAACAGAAAACTATTGAGAAGCATTTTTAAAGCCACAAATAGAAATGAAAAATTGATTGGGTAAGCTTAAATATTGAGAGAAGTCTACAAAGTGATTACAGAGTATCTGGACTGATATGATGGGGGAAGATGAGGAAGAGCAGCCTCAAAGCCTTAGAGCATATTGGGTAACTAAGCATAAACAATGAATAAGCAGAGACTCTAGGCAAATATGAAATGGAAAACATATATTTAGAATAAAGAGTGACATGGTTGATCAGGAATTCCTAGAGCAGTACCAAGAGACAGAAAAGAGCTGAGTCACTATTAAGAGGGAGAATTGACTCTCAACCTTTGGACACTGAGAGAGCCATTAAATAACTCAGTTCCCCAAGTGTGTTTCATTCCCCATGAGGCTCACATATAGAACTACTCCTGTGCTTCCTGAGATTTCCATTGCCTTTCTTCTACAAATATCTTTACACTAAATCCCTCAGTACTTCATGGAGTCTGACATAAGTTGTCCCTTTTTCTGGCAGCCAAAATTGCCTAACATGCCAAGAAGTGAACTTCATCCTTACAGTGTAGTGGCCAAAAATGAATAAAATCCTACAGATTTACGCTGCCCAGTGAGGAGTAAAAAGAGATTATTACCTTCTCCACGGTGGACATTATCCCCTTTATCCTTTTATTGGCAGCCTCATCAGATTGCTGCTTATACTGACCTCTGTGTCAAGAATCCTTAATTCTTTCATCACTTATGTATTCATCCAACATATATTTATTGAGCTCCTTGTATGTGCTAGGCACTGTTCAAGGCACTGGAGATGCAAAAATAAGCTACACTGTCCCTGCCCTCATGGATTTTAGCATCTAGTGGTGGAGACAGACATTGAACAAGTATCACACTCATGGAAGCTGATTCATTACACACAAGTGAGGAGATGGCCCCAGAACAACTCATGCTCACCATGAAACTGTCTGCCATTGTCCTCCACCCCTCCACTGGCAGGAAAACAGAGTTTAGAGCTCCCTCCCAAGGGAGACTCACAGTCTTTACCACTATCTCTGCTTTATCTTCATTTGCTTCAGTCAGCACAAAAAACTCAGGCCTCTCAGGAGATCCCACAAACCCAAACCCCAATATCCATAAGGCTGTGACTTCAGCTCCCACCCCATCTCCAACTCCTCCAACCCTTCTGCTGTACCCTGGAGAGTGCTCAGTGCATCACCACTACCCAACATCCTCAAAACGTCCATGAATGTTCCTGTCTCCTTAGGGCTCCAACTAAAAGCCACCTCTTCCCTGAGTTCCCTGCTTCCTCTCCAGCCCTCTCAGGTTGTGGCTGTTACAGGTCTCTAGGCCTGGAGGTGGGAAATGTGTCCTCCTTGCTCCTCTTCTAAATCTTTTTCCATCTCTCCTCCTAACCCCTAAACACACATACACACACACATAGCTTCAAATCTTATGTCATCAGACAACACTATCCATTATCTTCCCTATAGAAGTCATTTACTCATCTGCCCTTTCCTCCTCCTTAAACTTCTCCCAACACCTTTACCCCACCCCTCTCCTGCTACTCCTAATGACCCAACTCCCCTTTTCAATGAAAAAACAGGAGAAATCCAAAAAGAACTTAAACAAGCTCTTCACATCTACCTGCCTAATTATATCTGAGTCATGTACTCTCCATTTTTGTCACTACTGATGAATTATTTGTACTCTTACTTAAAGTTACTTAAGTGTCTACTCAAGGGCTTTGCTTTAGCAACTCTTCCATTTCCTGTTCACACAGGAGGATGTTTCCCAATAGCTTATAAAGATAAACATGTTGCACTATATATACTATATATACTCTGGAATATAAATATAATAGTGTGTATATACACTATATATATTCTGGAAACCTAGCTCTCCAGTTAAAAATTAGGTTGCCTTTAGCGAGCTTTGTTATGTGTCTAATTTTCAATTTCCTCATCTATCCAATGTGAAAATTAATGCCAATTTCATACAGTTGTTGAGTAGGTTAAATGACTTACCACATGCAAAGTACTTTATACAAAAAAAGCATTCAATAAATGTTAGCTCAAATTTCCTCAACACTGCGGGTTAAGCACAGGTAAACAATGGAGAAATGAAAACATTACTTTGTTCAAATGAACTGCACTCAAGCTATTCTGATAACACACTGTACAAACTTCTCGTTATCTTTCACTTCCAGCTCTTGTCTTCACAAATCTATTATTTTGACTCTACCATTCACTACAGCCAAGACGAGACACCAAAATGGTATCTATTTTTAAACACGTACTAAAGGATGCAGAAAGGAAAATCCATTTCTAATGATTTTATGCCTAATCTGTGACTCTTGGTAGATGAAAAATTGGTCTCCTTCTTCAACTGTAACTGTTCTTAGAAGTCACTTAATTTAAAAATATATGTTAATCAATATAACACATATGCATGGTAACAAAGCAAATAGCACATATGATAAAAAGCAAAAATAGCACCCATATCTTTCTCTTCTTACCCCCAATACCACATCCTAGAAGCAAACTCTTCCAATTGTTTCTGCTTGTAGTTTTAGTGGTTACCTCCCTAATTCCAGATACTATGATTTTATCTCTGTTTTGATTTATCTACTTTAGATAGTATCTAATTAATCCCATACATGAGAGCTTGAAATTCAGGTCACTTACTCATCTGTACTCTTCTCAATATATATTATTAGTATTAATAATTCTATCAGTTATCTTTATATCTTTAAATAATATATTTAAACCTCTATTTCTTATCCCATCAGCTTTTGCAGTATCTCTTGCAACTCACTTATTAAAGGCATAATTTAATGTAAGCTTCAAAAGGGTAAGAAGTTTTGTCTGTCTTTTCGCCCTTTCTCTGTATCTCAAGTACCTAAAACAAAATCTGCACCCAGCAGGTTCTCAGCAAATATTTATCAAGTGAATGAATGAATGACTGCATTAATGGTATCAGTGTATTGGCATCCTTACCCTTCCTTCTACATGTTCTATTTTTCCTCCTATCCATTATACTTTTGGGGTTTTTTTTTACCATGTAAGTTTATTAATATTTGCATTCAGTCCTGCAAGCACAGAAAAGCCTTCTATGCTTTATCCATAGGTGACTAGGACTAGAAGTCTTTACTTTTCCCAAACATTGTTCAGTTTTAGAGAAGAGCCACCTGGTGTTTTGCCTGCATGTTGGTTTGGGGAAGAAGGACTGAGGTACCTACTGGTTGCAGCAGCTTCATTACAGACTTCAAACAAATCCCCTGATTTCAACTCCAGTTCTTATTCCCTTGCTGTGGACTCAGGCCAGAGACTTTCTGGGATTTTGCAGAAGGGATTGACTTATATCTCCTTGTAGCTTATCATCTATAAAACGATGAATTTCTCAGCCTATTTCATTCACCAAGATATTCCCATTCATTTCAGTCTCCCAAAAGTTTATTAAAATAATTTGTTTGTCGGTTTATCCACAGTTTCATTGTCTACAATGTCATTAGTTTGCTTCTCTTTGTGCATCTCTACTGTTTTCTTAGTAGATGTTAAAATGAAGACTTGTGCCTTGTCTGACATCTTAAACTAGAAGCATTAGAAGTAATTTTTAAAGTGTTCTATTTAATTTGTGTGTATGTGAAAGAATTATGGGATACAGATGATTTGTTATAGACAACTTCTTGCCTTTCTTGCTCTGACCCTGACTTCTCACATGAACTATAACACACAGTTGATCTTTGAACAACAAAGCTTTGAACTGTGTAGGTCCACTTATACCTGGATTTTTTTCAGTAAAAGTTACACCAAGTATGCCTTACCCTTTTGCCTCCCCTTCCACCTCTTCACCTCTTCTGCCTCTGCCACCCTAAGACAGCAAGATCAACCTCTTCTCTTCCTCCTTCTCCTCAGCCTAGTCAATGTGAAAATGACAAGGATGAAAAGCTTTATAATGCTCCACTTAATAAATGGTAAATATATTTTCTCTTCCTTATAATTTTCTTAATAACTGTTTCTTTTCTTTGGCTTACTATATTGTAAGAATACAGTATATAATACACGTACAAAATATGTGTTAATCGACTATTTGTTATCAATAAAGCTTTGAGTCAACAGTAGGCAATTAGTAGTTAAGTTTTGGGGGAGTCAAAAGTTATATGCAGATTTTTGACTGCATGGGGGGGTTGGTGCCCCTAACCCCCATGTTGTTCAAGGGTCAAATGTATTTAATACGTTAGTGTTGATTCTCTTAATGTTCCTTTTTTATTTTTAATTTATTTCAGAGATTTATGTTAATTATGTGATCCATCTTTTAAGACACTTTTTAAATTTGACAAAAATCTAGTTAATAAGAAAACGAATTTAAAAAATAAAACCTCCCTCCCCTCTACATACATACTGTAGATAAGCTCAAATCCTCCTTCATAGAGAATCAAGAAGAGGGAGGAGAGAGGAGGGGTGAACAGGCAATTGTGACCTGGCTTCTTCCTTATATGGCCACAGACCCAATGTATGGGCACAACCAATGTTTCCAAGGTGATGAGTCTAGAGAATTCTAGAAAAAATGTCCAAAGACTGCCTACACTTAACATACTTCTACATGAAGAGAAGCAATTCTCTTACCAATATTCCTTGATTTATCCAACAAACATTATTTTGGAAGGAAGGAGTGTCATATTTATTGATTATACTATGTTCTAACCCTTCTAACTATGTTACATTTTCTGATTGTTACAACAAAATTAAGAAGTAGGTATTATAGTAGACTTGTCATTTGAAGACTTAACCTTGGGGATTTTAACTATTTGCCAGTAACCCCAAAAGTGTATAACATGTAATTTTTCAAAAGCATTCATTTGGCCGGGAGTGGTGGCTCACGCCTGTAATCTCAGCCCTTTGGGAGGCCGAGGCAAGCAGATCACGAGGTCAGGAGATCAAGACCATCCTGACTAACACGGTGAAACCCCGTCTCTACTAAAAGTACAAAAAATTAGCCGGGAATGGTGGCGGGCCCCTGTAGTCCAAGCTACTTGGGAGGCTGAGGCACGAGAATGGCGTGAACCCGGGAGGCAGAGTTTGCAGTGAGCCGAGATCGTGCCACTGCACTCCAGTCTGGGCAACAGTGCAAGACTCCGTCTCAAAAAAAAAAAAAAAAAAAAAAGCATTCATTTGATGCTGATGCCAAGTTGAAGGCTGAAGTAGTTGAGCAAGTCGTTAATCAGGGAGTAAGATGGAATTATTCTGAGCACCTCTATTTCAGCTTGAGTTTGTATTCTCACCTCTGTATTGTAACTCTCCAGAAATATTCTGGTAGTATTCTTGCATTTGAGGATTCCCATGCCTCAAGATTGTTCCTTAAATATTTCAAGGGTCTATTATAATCCAGATGTAAAATAATGTGACAATGTTCACTCAAGAAAAATGTCAAACTAGTATTTAAGATCATTTTTTTCTGGCCTCCAAAATTCACGTTCTTCCTTTGCTAACCACTAAGCTTCCCTTAATGCTGGGGATAAAACTGCGGCAATAATCATTGTTTCCTACAAATCTACAGCCCCATAAGGAAGGGGGTACCTCTCGCAGCAGCACACTATGCTTCAGGCAGGCTGAAGATTCCTCCAGAGTCAACCAGGCAACAATGAAGCTTTGTTACAAAATTAACTCCCTCCTAATGACCAAAAGGATAAGAAGAGCAAATGCAAATCACTCAATTAAATCAGTCAAACAACCAATTTAATAACAGGTAGAGATTTGTGGCCTGAGGAGAATATGAATTAATTATGAAAAATTGACAAAGAAACCAAAATTGAGTTAAGAAGCAATGATCTAAGTTCTGCCAAACTCAGAGATAGTCTATGACTCAGACAGCCTGTGGTTCACCAGCTTCTTGGTAAGTTGGAGGAGTTTCATAAAACTTCATTGTTCTAGTTCATAATAAGGTGGAGCGTGAAGTATTCCAGTTGTTTTCAGCAACAAGGAAATCAGTGCCTTTGGGCATGGGCGATACTTGGTCAATGACTGAATCTGTTCCTCCCTCCAAAATATCTCAGCTTGGTTTCTTCAAACCAATTAACTCTGTTTTAGTAAGAAGAGGTTTGCCCATACCTTCTTTAATGAGATTAATAATATCAATCCTTCCATAAAATCACTACTGTATAAAAACAACCCCAAATCTCCACCCTTGATTGACTCCAGCAGATATTTATGAGTTTTTCCTGCTGGGTGTCACGTATGTCGTTTGATATGGATGTGGACTTCAGTTCTGTTCTTTTTTTCCAAGAAAAAATTTCAAAACAACTTTAAAAAAAAAAATGACATGTGGGCCCTATGCTGCTTAGTTAGCTGAGATGCCCTTAGATAAGAATTGTAACCATTTAGAAGGCACGTAGGTTAGTTAATCAATGAAATTATCAGTGTTTTCTCTTAAAGAAAATAGTACACAGAAAAGGTAAAATTGCATATAATAATTGCTGAAGACGTTTATATGACACTTCAGAGCTACAGAATACCTTCACATCCATGATTTCACTGAATCCTTAGAAGATTGTTGGGAGATAGATGTTATTTTCTTTTTAACAGGTTGAGTATCTTGCCTGAGGTGACACAGGTGCTGCATGACCACAGCCAACTCCACTTATATATAATTTCTTTACTGAGAGCAAACCTGACCCCTGCTAAGTGAGCTGCTGGGGTTACAACCATGAATAAGACAATGTCTTTCTTCACATTGTGTTTGCAGTGCGCGTACACGCATTGTCAGTAAAATGTCTAATACTTGTTGGAATCAGATAGAAAGCAGTGTTTTTTGCCAACAGACAAGAAAACTCCAGCCAGACATGATTCTGGTTCAGATCGACCTGACTCGCTTCAGCTTTGACCTGGGAAGATCATAAATCATGATGAAAACATTGCCCAGTCCTTGTTCCCATTACCTCTTTCCCAGATCCACACAAGTTGCCAAGGGACTGATTTATCAGATTGTTGTTATGAGGACGGCTAATGCCACATTCATCATGCCAAGTAGTATCTGTGCCCAAGATCCTCCCTAGGAAAAAGCAGCAACAGTTGAAGTTCCAAGAACTAAGAGGAAACTATGACCTAAGAGAGGTCACCTATGATCACAGGTCAGCTAGGTGTGAATGAAAAATTATTCTGCTGATTTATGAAGTGGAAAATAATGACAGGAACTAGTGTTTATTCTAGTAAATTCCATGAATTTTACTAAAATCTTGTCAAAAACCAATAAGTGAATCTTTCAAACTGTTAGCCAAAGGCAAATGTTAGTGGTCTGATTAGTGGAGTTATCCCAGCAAGCATGTAAAATGTCACAAATGACTTTAACCTGGGTCAGCATTGTCCTTCCACCTGCCTCTCTCTGCACTGAGACACCTCCCTCTTGTATATTGAGGAATGAGCTTTGTCCCTCATATCTTTCCTGAACCCAGGGAGTTACTCTGGCATCACCATGACTCACTCTGCAGCCGGGAACCATCTAGAACGTGCGATCATTGTCTTCATTGATGGAGGCCACCTTTCTTTCACATGGGGCCAGCAACAGGAAAGGCTGTTTTTTTTTTCTTTTTTCTGCCCAACCTATTTGTTTCCCACAGTGTCACCCTACAAAGCAGTACAGGTATATCAGTTGTTACTGATTGGCAAGATAACCAAAGGAACTGGGCAGAAAAAGCAGTAGTTTAGTCTAAGAGAGATAGTCTAGGGGCAAAGCACCCAGCAAGTTGAAGGCCTTGCAGTGGTTCCTGCATGAACTCTCCCCAACTCATAACCTGTTGCCCTGTCTGCACCTTTCTGGTGTAATCTCTGATCCTTATGTAATCTCTAGATGCAAACCTCCTCCTTTGTAAACCCTCACCCTTAACCTCAGTGGTCATCCTTCCCTCATGGGTTAGTAACCCTGAGTCATTCCATCTAGAATAAATTCCAGAGGTGCTCCAGCTGGGCAGTCCAAAGTGGTGCCATCCCAGGTAAACGTCATGTCCGGGTCCCCTGTGAGAATTTCCCATCAATGAAGGCTGTAGACATTCCTCTTTCTTCAGCTATTATCCTGTGAACGACTGTCAACCAAGATACACATATCTCTAAAGGACAGACATTCACTCTTAGGGATGGGATAGCCAGAGTATAACTAGAAATCACAAAGTGGTAGCCACAAACATGTTTTATTTGGGGCTGCATTTAAAAAGAAGAGAGAGAGGGAATCAGTTTCTGGGGCAGACAGAATAACGGCCCCCTCCAGAAGTCCATGTCCTAACACAGAACCTGGGAATATGCTTATTTCCAAGGCAGAAGGGATTTTGCAGTGTGAATAAGTTAAGGATCTTGAGGTGAGGAAGTTATGCTGGATTAATCAGGTGGGCCCGATGGAATTGCAAGGGTCCATATAAGGGAAAGAAGGAGGAAGGAGAATCAGAGTGAGAGAAATAGAGGTGATCAAGGAAGCAGAGGGTCAGAGACAGAGAGATGTGTAGACGCTATGCTGCTGGCTTTGAAGGTAGTGGTTGAGGCCACAAGCCAAGAAAGGCAGGTGGCATCTAAAAACCAGAGAAGGCAAGGAAATGGATTCATCTCTAGAGCTTCAGAAGGGAGCATAGCCCACCAACACCCTGATTTCCACCCATGACAAACATCTGATCTCCAGAACTATAAGATGGTAAATTTGTATTGTTTAAGCCACTGTCTGTGGTAACTTGTTACAACATCAATAAGAGGCTGATACAGTTTCCACCATTTAAAAGCAGAAGTTTTGAGGTTAAAAAAAAAAAATCTTTCAGACCTCTCTTAGAAAATAGAAAAAAATCTGTCCACAGAAGGTCTACTTTCCAGGACAGAATTGGCATAGTAGCCTCTGCCTCTGTTAAAAGGAGAATGAGGTCTGCGGTTCTGTACCACTCCTACTTTCACTGTGTTCTCAAATGCTGAGGGCGAAGGGCCAGCTATGGATTACTGTGGACTTGGAGGTTGCGATTCATGGCTGCCCTCTTCACTCAGTACCCTGTCATCACAAGTGGTCACACCATTCTTCCTCTACCCTTTTACTGATTTGAACAATAGCCTAAATGGCCAGTCATTTGAAGTTTAAAAACTTGCCAATGGAAGGCTTCTGCTTTCATCTTTGCCTCTGAAAGGCATTAGACAGAAAATTGAAATGAACCAGGGATGAGAGGTAAGTGTGTCCACGGGCAAGCAAGAAGAAGGGACAGAATCACCCAGGTAAGTATCACCAATGTGGCTCCATATGATCCCAGGTTCAGACAGTTTACTTTGACAGTACTATTTCATAGGTCATTTGTAGTTATCACCTACACAAATGAGGATTCTGCAGATTATGATCACTTGAAGTCCTAGCTTTTTATTTTTTTCAATTTGAGAGAAGAGGGAGCCTAAATTAGATTTTAGCAATAACTGGTCAGTGATTAATGTATACTATGTTTTATAAAATTATCTTTTAAATCCAGTGAATGTTAGCCAGAATCTGGGTTGTTTTGTCTGAAAAGAAAAGCTTTGGCCACAGAACAATCTTCTAATGGTCTTGAAAATAGAAATGCATAATGCTGAATGTACTTAAACTGTGCCCAAAGTAAATTATTTCTGCTATGGAAACCACCCGCTCAGCAACTTGACCACTAAAAAATGTTTCCACTGTATAGAGAGAATCTATGGCCAAGCCAGGAACACCAATGATGAGCTGTAAATGCTTGCAGTTATACAAAAGGCCACTTTATAAAATGGCAGTTGGTATTTTTCTTTTCCAGTAACACTGAATATCAAAAGGCAGCACCAACAGTACATTTCCAGAAATCATAATCATTTCCTCAGTTAAAAACACCTATTCAGAGCCTTCACCTGTTAGCAGGCAACTTTACCTGGCTTTATTTTTATAACATCTGTGATGGCTCAACTCTGCAACTGGCCGATCATTGTGGACAGGCCAGTGCTATTATTAGACTGGTTTTGAAGAGTAAGCAGTCCAGAATAGCGACAAGAGATTTATTCTCCAAAATTGGCTGTTCCTTCTCAATGTAAACTCTAGTCAAAGAACTATTCTCTGTGGGAAATGGATTTGGAAAATGAGGTAGTTTTAAACTGCTTGTGTGAATACATTTTTTCTTTTCTTTCTTTTTTTTTTTTTTGTTGTTGTTTTATTTTTGTTTTAGATGGAGTCTTGCTCTTGTCGCCCAGATTGGAGAGCAATGGCGCGATTTCGGCTCACTGCAACCTCCACCTCCTGGGTTCAAGCAATTCTCTTGCCTCAGCCTCCCTAGTAGCTGGGATTACAGGTGCCCACCACCATGCCCAGTTAATTTTTGTATTTTTAGTAGAGACGGGGTTGGCCAGGCTGGTCTCGAACTCCTGATCTCAGGTGATCCACCTGCCTCGGCCTCCCAAAGTGCTGGGATTACAGGCGTGAGCTACTGCGCCTGGCCATTAATACATTGTTTCAGGAACTAAGTCACTCTTTTCTCTGTGGTACATGTGATGTCAAAGTGCACCATGTGGGGATACACATTGTTAGCCTATTTGTTTTGGGAACTGTGCTAGTGTGCTAGGGCTATTTTAACAAAGTCTCAAGAACTAGGTGGCTTACAAAATAAATTTACTGTCTCTCAGTTCTGGAGGCTAGAAATCCAAGATCAAGATGTTGCAGGGTTGGTCCCTTCTGAGGGTTCTGAAAGAGAATCTGTTCCATGCCTCTCTCATGGCTTCTAGTGGTTTACTGGCAACCATGGGAATACTTTGGTTGCATCACCCTGGTCTCTTTCCAGGGTGAGGAAAGTCAACTTTCCTCCATATTATACTCTGATCCTGTCCTCTTTCCCTGCTCTATCCCTTGTGACTGCATTTATTCCTTGGCTCCAAGATCACCTTTAGGCAGCTGATTCTGTATAAGTTGCTATTTCTAGCCTTGACTTCTCTACCTAGCTACAAACTCATGTTTCCAGTTGTTTGTATCTGAACGGCAGTAAAACTAAAACTGAAAACATCATCTCATTCTCCTTGAGCCATCTTCTCCTACTACATTGTTTCTGTTAATTTATTATTCTTGTATTCAGCCATCTTCTCCTATTACATTGTTTCTGGTAATTTATTCTTCTTGCATTCAGCCAGAATGTACCTTGTGGTCATCATACATTTTTTTTCTCTTGTTCTCTTGTATCTCGTTCTAGAATCCTGTTGTCTCTGTTTCTGATATGTAAATTGTCTGCCTCTGACTTGTCCTAGTCCAGATCCTCATTCCTTTTCACCTCGGTGGCTTAAATTGCTCCCTGTTATCTCAGCCTCTCTTTGCTGCATTCTAAACTATTCCCTGTTCATCCACTTTAACCTTCCAAAATTTCAGCTGAAAAATATAATTCGTTCCCCCATTCTCTATAAATTTCAAACTGAGACATAAATTTTAAACTAGTATTTGTAACTGCTATACTGTGGATATACTCTTCTGGTTTTCCTCATCACCTACCAGTGCTGCGCAGGTACCCACTTTGTATTAGTCCATTCTCACACTGCTAATAAAGACATACTTGAGACTGGGTAATTTATACAAGAAAGAGGTTTCATTGACTCACAGTTCAGCATGGCTGGGGGTGCCTCAGGAAACTTACAATCATGGCAGAAGGAGAAGCAAACACATCCTTCTTCACTTGGCGGCAGCAAGAAGAGCAGAGCAAAGCAGAGGGAAAGCCCCTTATAAAATATCAGATCTCACTATCATGAGAATGGCATGGAGGTAACAGCCCTCATGATTCAATTACCTCCCACTGGGTCCCACTCATGACACGTGGGGATTACGGGAAATACAATTCAAGATAAGATTTGGGTGGAGATACAGCCAAACCACATCACTCTTCTTTGGCCAAACTAGACAACTTTCTTTGTTTCTTTTCTTTTCTTGTCCTTTCTTTTCTTTTTTTTTTAAATTAAAGGATTCGATAGAAATAGATTATTCCAAACTACGCATCCTTTATGGCCAAAGACTTATTTATTCCATATTCTACATAAAGTCGTTTTCTGACAGACTAACAGGATCTGTGATGACTAGCATTTTATTTGATCCTCTTTTATTCCACTTAATATGAGCCCTAATAAAGAGATGGGCTCATGGCATATACTCAACAAATGTAGTAGCTGACAGCCTTTACCAATAGGCCTTGCTTTAGAGTTATTAGCATGCTTATCTTATTCTGTCTGCTAGATTGTAAGCTCCTAGAAGGTGAGGATTCTATTTTATTCATCTCTGTAAGCCCTGACAATGGTTTGTTCTGGGCCTCGAATAGACAACCAAGAAAGACTGTTAATTTAAACTAAAAACTGTATTGGAAAATCAACTAAACACACCAAGAAATTGTGTTCCCAGCCAATACATGAGCAGAAGGTTGAAATTATTGTTTGATCTTAAATATCTTGTTAAATTTGCACTAACCACTAGATTATGTAACTTTATCTTTGAAACGTCATAACACCTCTCTTACAAATGTTCCATGGGCTGCTAATGGCTGGGGACTTGGAAAAGAGGGGTGGGAAACAGAAGAAGGAAGCTTCATATGCTTATAAACTCTGTTGAAAGTGGAAAAAGAAAAAATAATCTTAAATCTTAGTCTCAAGAACGTCCCCATAGACAAAATTTGCAAACATAGTTATCTCTATTGCTCTTTAGTACAAGATTTCTTGCAAGAGACAAGGCTTAGCTTTGCCTAATTATTTAAATTGAACAGTCAGTAATAAATGTTGGTCTTCTTGGGCTTCCCCACAAGCTGATAATGAATCATCCTAGTCTATATTTCTAATTTATCTTGGAGTCTGAACTCACCTACAGAGGGATGGGAGACTACTTTCTTCAAAATGACATCTTTGGTTTCCCCTCAGCTGGTGGGATACATATTCAATTATAATGATGCTGAGATTTCTAAAAATGTAGAAGAACTTGATACTGTAACAGTTGTCAGAGTACCTTGCTTGAAACAAATGAAATCTAAAAATGTAGGTAAATGAGTATGAAAAATATTCACCATTTGTATCTATGTAGGAGGCATAGGGATCGCTTCCCACAGCAAGTTGCTCTAGCCTAGGATACTTTAAAATGTAATTCAAGTTGTAAAATGTAATAGACATTATTATTTCCAGAAAATAATCTACCAAATCATAGATTGAAAATCAATTGTATATAAGTCACTGTTTTGTAGATCCTATTTCAAAATCAAGCCACAACTACATGAAAGAACTTGTCTGGGTCTTCAGAAATGATCCAATATTCAGGATAATTGTTGTTTACTGTGAAGGGCAGTCAAAAACCAAACCAGTTCTGAGTATTCAGCTTAGCTCAGTGTTTCAGAGGTTAAGCGCTGGAGGCAGGTGTCTAGGCTTAGATCCCAACTGTGTCCCCTACTAACTACATTAGCTTTGAAAAAGGTATCTAACCTCATTATGCATCAAGTTCTCATCTATGAAATAAGGATAAGCGTTGCCTTCCTCAAAAGCTTACTATGAATATTAAAAGAGACTGTACATAAACGGCCTACTCCAAAGCAGCCACTGAAGCTACTTTAGCTATTTTTAATTCATAGCAGTCGGTTACTCTATCAAATTAAGCTGATAACTATGCTTCTTTTTTTTTTTTGGCACTGAGGTATTTGGATTTCTATGGCTTTTTAAAAACAGCTTTATTGAGATATAATTCACATACTCTACATTTCACCCATTTAGAGTATACAACTTAAAGGCTTTTAGCATGTTCAGAGTTGAGTAGCCATCATCACAATCTAATTTTAGATCATTTAAAAAAATTTTTTTGCTTAATAAATTAATGAATCTTTTAAAAAATTTTGTCATATTATTCCTGCCTCTTACAATTATTGCTAGGTTCTCTGTAAGGATACGCTGAATGAAAGAAGAAACCACTTTATTACTGGAACTGCCAGTATTTTTGAAGTTGGAGAAATGAATAAAATGTAATTAGCATGAGGACAATTCTGGATGAGTTTTGTCTTCCTGGCTGTGTCACAGGAAGTCTAAGACCAATCCAGCTTGTAGAGCAGAGAAAAAGCCACAAAAGTATTATTTTTCAACAGCTGGCTTGTAGGTTGGATAGTCTGCCCTGAGAATAGAATGAGTCTCCTGAACCAAATATATATAATATTTTTTAAAGGCTTGGGAGAGTAGCAAGGGCAACCCTATACTCTTAGGTGGTGTAAAGAGTAGCAATAAAAAGTCACAGTGTGGGAGATCATGAATCTCTTTAAAATTCTGAGGTCTGAAAAAGAACTCTGGATAAAAAGTTCCCTAAAGTACATTAGTTCACTTTAAGGACAGGGGAGTCTATTGATGTTTATTTCATCCCTAGCTAAGCAAAGATTGACTAAGATCAGCTATCCATGACTCAGCATTTGAGGGAGAGGGTTCTATTTAGTGTTGGCTTGGACAGGACACAGAAAATTAGTACCTGGGCAGGAAATTTAAACCCTAGCAGCGGTATTCCAAGGCCATGGTTCTGAGGTTGAGATGAGATGGGCTAAAAATGAGATCAAATGGCAAATGAAGGAAAACGGGAACTACTTCACAAACTTGCCTAGGCTGAGTTCTGTTCAAAACACCCACAAACACACATTCACCCACATTCACATTCCTTGGTTCATACACACTGATTGAAAACATATTAGACTTTGGATTTTTCTTAAATAAGTCAATAGGTTCTTAGCAAGCTAAACATGTTTATTGTTAACAGTCACCAGAAGTTTCTTTGGACTAGTTCAGGCAACAGCTGCGTAAATATTTCTCACACTGGCTGTCTGCCCCACTCTATTTCTTTGCAGGAAAGACCACATCTTTTTTTTTTTTTTTTTTTTTTCCAGTTTAGTTCACTGGTTGTATCTCATGTGGACTGACTAAAGAATGTTATTTCTAAAACTAGGAGTGTTCCAAGTATAACTATGACTTCTGGCAACTAAAGAGAGGCCACTAAACGATTTTTTCCCTCTATTTTGCTGATTCCAGTTCATCCTTCAAGACTTAGCTCAGAATATTCAGTATTAAGAAATGAAGACCCATATAAATAAAACCATAAAATAACACAAAGATTTGAATAAATGGAAGACATGCTATTTAATGGAAAGAAAAATTAAAAGGTTTGAAGTCAACTTTTCCAAATAAAATTCTCTGTATTGCCAATCAAAATCTCAATGAGCTCGTTAGGAATTGACAAAACGATTCTAATGTTCATATAGAAAAATAAAAATACTGGCCAGGCGTGGTGGCTCAAGCCTGTAATCCCAGCACTTTGGGAGGCCGAGGCAGGTGGATCACCTAAGGTCAGGAGTTCAAGACCAGCCTGGCCAACATGGTGAAACCCCGTCTCTACTAAAAATACAAAAATTAGCCAGGTTTTGTGATGGGTGCTTGTAATCCCAGCTACTCGGAAGGCTGAGACAGGAGAATCGCTTGAATCCGGGAGGCAGAGGTTGCAGTGAGCTGAGATTGCACCACTGCCCTCCAGCCTGGGCTACAGAGTGGGACTCCATCTCTAAATAAATAAACAAATAAATATGCTAAAAGAATGAGGAAAATTTTGAAAAAGAATGAGAACTTGTCCATGCATTTATAAAGCTAGAATTGGTACTGACGCATGAATTTCTAGACTTCAGTGAGTGCAACAATAAAGTCCAGAAATAGTACCACATATACATGTGAATTTGGTATCTAATAACAGCTATTTAGTGGGCTCTTATTATATCTCATATATTATTCTAAGCCCTTTACATACATTAATGTATGAATCCTGGAAACAACTCCAAGAGATACATAGTATTTTTTCCTGTTTTGTAAATGAGAAAACAGATTCATCCAGTTAGTAAGTAACGGAGCCAGTATTTGATCCAGACAGCCTAACTCCAGCACCTATTAATTACTATATAGCATTTTATATCAGCAAGGGAAAAGATTATTTGACATAGGTAACTAATATAAACCCCACTTTATTTTTTATATCACAGCTAATTCTAGATGGCTTAATTTTATTTAAATAAAACTGTAAAAGTACCAGGGAAAAACATGAGTTTTTTTAAAAAACTCTATGTAGAAAGACCTTTTTACAGCCCATCCAAAACTCGAAATCAAAATAGAGAAGACTGATAGACCCAATTCATAAATATTTTTAAACCAAAATTAAAGTCAAATAAGCAAAGAGGTGAAATAGCCATAGTGCGTACGAGAGACTAACATTAACATCCCCAGCATACAAAGATCTTTTAACAATCAGATGATGATAAACATGCCTATGAAAAACATGTAGAATTCATAAAAATCAGAAAAATAGGCAAGAAGTATGAAAAGTTTAATCTTACTGTTGATTAAAGAAATGCACATTCAAATAAAAATTCTTTATCAGATTGGCAAACATATAATAGATTGACAAAATCTGATGTTGACAAAGGTGTAGGAAAATGGTGATTTGAATTGGTGCAACTTTTCTGGAGAGAATTTTGGCATTTATGAATCAAAATTTCAAATGTGTATGACTTATGATCTAGCAACTTTTCCAGGGACCTGTCTGTGCAAATCATTGCTCAAGTACCCAAAGCTGTAAACACACTGATGTTAATTACAGCATTATCTAAAACAGCAGAAAAACAGAAAACAACCTAATTGTCCTCTGGCTAAACAAAGGCATAAAGTATGATAAAATACTATATGGCCAAGAAAAATTGTAACGTGATTTTAAATGTATTGCTTTGCAATGATATCCAGGTTATATTGTTGAATGAAAAATTATCAAGATACTGAATAGCATGTGAAGTATGGCAACATTTTTATGAAATTATGGGTATGTAAACACATATACATGCATGCCTGGAAAGGTTATTCACTAAAATGTCAACGGCAATGACCTTCGTGAAGAGATTTTGGGTGAGTTTTACTCTCTTGTTTATATTTTCATGATTATTTGGAATTCTTGAATGAGCAAAAAAAAAACCCGCTACACAAACAGAACAGACACAACTGAAGCATGTCTTCTCCAGGAAGCCTTCTCTTACTCCAGGTTGGTCTGGATATTGCCCTCTAACCTCCCATAGCACTCTATACACATCACCACAGCCCTTCCACATCACAGTATAAAGATATTTATTTGTATGCTTTGCCTTTCCTTACAAAACATCAGTAAATACATCTGATATCCTATTATTTTGTTTTTCCTGTGCTGAGCTCAGTGACTGACACATATCAGGCACCAATGACTCAACCTATTTGGGAATTCAAACTAGCCTCCTGTAAAATTATATATTGTAGGAGGAAGTAGGTGTGAGTTTTATGAGATTAAGATGTGTATTTTTTCCCCAGTAGTTTTCATAAGCTAGATAAATTGTGGGGAGATACAAAGTAATGACCTATTTATATGGATCTACCTTTAAGCAAGGTTCAAGGTCCCACTAAATTAACATTCTTCGGAATTCTTATTGGGAGTACTGCTGTTTAAGTCTTGCTTGATACTGACACTAACTTGATACTGGGAATATGTCTACTTTCCTGAAACTCTCACTTCCTGTATCTGCAAATTAGAAATGAGAATAATTCACCCAGCAACAGGAATGGCTGGTGATGAGGAATAGCTAAGAGCGTTTGCTCGAGGGCTCTATTTTAGGTATGCCTCAATTCAGCTCCAAATTTTCCAGTGAACTCTGTATTTTGACATAGAAAAACAATGTTTTGGCACTACACTATATTCAGAGACTTTCACAATAAGCCCCTCTTATCAGTTCACCATGTGATGTTTTCCTTTAGCCAGATCACACATTTTATTCTGGGGTTAGCGCTTTTGGACCATAGTTACAGATATGAACTGTGGGTAGAAACGGTCTCGAACTAGTAACTATTATTATTTAGTAACATAAAATACAAAATACATGGAAGGGGGGAGTGGGTAACATATTGGGGTACCCAGTATGTTACCTACCCAAAGGGTTAAAAGGAACCCCCTAACTGAAATTATTTAAAAGCTGAAAGACCTAAACTCCCTATCCAAACTGTTAATATATTCATAACCATATTTTAGGGGATGGTGTTGGTTTTGTGGTGTTGATGGTTCTATCACTGCTTTTAACAATTCAACGACATACTGGTATTAAATGAAGTTACAGCTTTACCCCTTGTTAGACTAACCAGAGATAAGCACTTGGCATTATTCCCATCCTTAGGTCTTCAAGTAGTTATCTCATCATTAGTTTGTTTCCCTGTGTTGAGAAGGGTGTGATTTTCACACACTCCTCCAGCCAATGAAAACACCAGTTTTTAATAAGCACGTGAAAATTGTGACTCTTATTTTATAAACGTTGACACTGACAGGTTGATTCATGTCTGAGTCTTTGTTTGATCTTTGGAAGTTAAACTTGGAATTTCTACAATGTGTTATGTTAAACGTGTGTCACCATTTTGAACATAACATATTGCATAAAACTGTTTATAAGACCTGTATGCATTGCTAAGCGTTTGTTTGCTTAAAATCAAAGATCTAAGAGTTTTAAGAACTGCAAAACATCTGAGAATATGAATGAAATGCTGCCAGGGAAGAGAGAAAAACAAAGGACAATTAGAACTGAGAAGAGTGAAAAAAAAAGTATCAGATGCAAATAACCTACAAGCCGTAGTCAACACATTTGCACATGAAGAAAACAGCATAACATAATTTATAACACATTTTGACATATATTTATATTATACTTCAATTAACTTAGTTCTAAAATCATACAGTCTTTTCCTTCTTTACGCAAATACATATTTCACTTTTTTTAAATTATACTTTAGGTTTTAGGGTACATGTGCACAATGTGCAGGTTTGTTACATATGTATCCATGTGCCGTGTTGGTTTGCTGCACCCATTAACTCGTCATTTAGCATTAGGTATATCTCCTAATGCTGTCCCTCCCCCCTCCCCCCAACCCACAACAGTCCCCGGAGTGTGATGTTCCCCTTCCTTTGTCCATGAGTTCTTATTGTTCAATTCCCACCTATGAGTGAGAACATGCAGTGTTTGGTTTTTTGTCCTTGCGATAGTTTACTGAGAATGATGGTTTCCAGTTTCATCCGTGTCCCCACAAAGGACATGAACTCATCAGTTTTTATGGCTGCATAGTATTCCATGGTGTATATGTGCCACATTTTCTTAATCCAGTCTATCGTTGTTGGACATTTGGGTTGGTTCCAAGTCTTTGCTATTGTGAATAGTGCCGCAACAAACATACGTGTGCATGTGTCTTTATAGCAGCATGATTTATAGTCCTTTGGGTATATACCCAGTAATGGGATGGCTGGGTCAAATGGTATTTCTAGTTCTAGATCCCTGAGGAATCGCCACACTGGCTTCCACAGTGGTTGAACTAGTTTACAGTCCCACCAACAGTGTAAAAGTGTTCCACTTTTAAAAGAGGGCAGTCTTACAGTCAATTTAATGACCACAAACACATCACAATAATGGACTTTTGAAAAAGTCTGCTTATATCTTCCTAAACCTGCGTTTCCAAATGAATGGTATAAGTTGTTCTCCCCTTAAGTCAACCATTGGGCTCATTAAGATATGTATTTGAGAAGAATGAGCTTGTTAATAAACGTATAGATAAAAGATTTAGGTAAGGATTAGGATCTGCTGAAGTGACTGCTATTAAGCCAGCTACATCTAATTCTCAATATTACTAATGTAGCTCTATTTCTTGATTTAGCAACCTAAAACAATGACCCACAGTGAAAGATAAGTGATTCATTTCACTTGCTGCTTTCTCCCTGACCATTCTCTCAGGTTTTATTGGTTACTGTATAACTTTTTATTAGTTACCTTTCATGATTTCAAATAATAGGCTTAAATTCTCTTTATTTTTTCATTATTTTTAGGAAGTATCTCAATTTCCTCTCTACAAAGTGAGAACGTATGAATGCTCCACTATCCTTCAATTCTTCTCACCTGTAACTCCCAGGTTTTGTTAACTATACAATGACTTTTAAATTACTGGTATTTATAACATTTACAGTATACCCTATCTTTGTTTTATGAAGTCTTGGGTTTTTTTGGTTTTTTAATATAAAATCTTGTGGGTTGTTTGTTTTAGAGACAATATCTCTCTCTGTTGCCCAGGATAGGGTGCAAGTGGTGCAATCATAGCTCACTATAGCCTCAAATTCCTGGGCTCAAGTGATCTTTCTGAGTAGTTGGGACTACGGGTGCATATCACCATGCACAGCTATTTTTTTTTTTAATTTTTTTTTCTTCAGAGACTGAGTCTCCTATGTTTCCCAGACTGGTCATGAACCCCTGGCCTCAAGCGATCCTCCCACCTCAGCCTTCCATGTAGTTGGGATTACAGTAGGCATAAGCCACCACACCTGGCAAAGTCTTGTTTATATAAAGGCTTTTAAAATAAAGCCTTGTTTTTAAATAAAGTCTTCGTTTTTAAAATAAAGTCTTGGTTTTTTAATAAAGTTTTGTTTTATAAAGTCTTGTCCTTATTTTATTAAGTCTTCTAAGCTTTGTTTACTGGTTGATTCTAAAAGTTAGAAATGAATAGCATATAGAACATTATTATTATGTTGATATTATTCACTGCAAAATCAAGTATTATGATTAAACCTCAGGAGAAAGAAATGTAATCCTATGTAAGGAAAACTTTGCCACTCAAAGGAAATGATTTAAGAATCAAAGTGTCCAGGCACAGTGGCTCATGCCTGTAATCCCAGCACTTTGGGAGGCTGAGGTGGGTGGATCACTTGAGGCCAGGAGTTCAAGACCAGCCTGGCCAGCATGGTGAAACTCCGTCTCTACTAAAAATACAAAAAAATTAGCCAGACGTGGTGGTGCATGCCTGTAATCCCAGCTACTCGGGAGACTGAGGGAGGAGAATCTCTTGAACTGAGAATCTGGAGGCTGCAGTGAGCCGAGATCATGCCACTGCACTCCAGCCTGAGCCAGAGTGAGACCTTGTCTCAAAAAAAAAAAATAAAAAATCAAAGTACACTTAATTTTCTTTTCTTTCACTCCAGTAATTCCTCAGCATCATGCCATATGAAACAGTTTACTTTGTTTCATGTCTGGAACATGACTTTCTTGTACAAGTTTTTGTGTTTTTCTTGAATTTTCTTGTTGCTTTTTTTCCACATTACACAAGAAATATATAAACTCTTCATCATTGCATTAAGGTAGTCCAGCTTCTCCTCCTATGCCCCCCACCCCCCAGTTTAGCTCCTCTGTTTATCTGCTCTCTCTTACTTCATTTCTCAATAGAAAGGTATTTGACATCCTAGATTAATCTTTATGATCTCTCACTTTTTTTCTCTCATAGTTACTTTGTCTGTTTGCTCTACTTTTAAACCCAGCCTTTTATTGAATGGAGGGAGGGAGGGGCAATCATATTTTTAATTTCCGCTTCTTCTCTTTTTGCATAAAACCGTGTACTTTCTTTATAGATACCATTCTTTCATCAACCTCTGAGGACATCAACTAGAATTTTTTAAAATTTTTCTTCCCTAAATAACCTGTTTTCGTTGGTCTATGACTTTCTTTTTTCATCTTAGTCCTATCTGATGCTCTTGGTTTTCCCCAGATATCTGGCCATCAGCGGTTATCTGCGCATGCCCATGAGAGAAAGACTAGATTGATGAATTCAAGTAGCTCGTGTGGATTTCCTCTGTTGTTAAGTGGGGTTTTTCTTAACAGATATCACACCGGCTGGAAGGATTTCTGTGCTAGTGGGCAAGTCATGTCATTGGGTAGACTTCTTTAAGATAACATGGGCAGAGAGCGCAAAGGTAAATCAGGGTTCCACTCCCAATATCAGAACAGGAGGGTGTGCTCTGGGCAGGGGTTGTGGTGGGGCGTACCTTCACCAAGAGTACTACCCCCATCCTAACTGTTAACTTTCTTCAGCCATTCACTTGCAAATGTCACCATGTCAGTTTCACTGCAAATGTGTTCTGCATGGGTGACAGGAGCAGCTGTTTTTTATAGATCCTCCTGCCAGCTTCCCTCACTGGTTCTCCTTATCTGTCAATCTAAGCTACTCTGGAAACAATGGCTTGTAACTGTGTTACAGCCTTTTGTACTAGGGCTTATGTATCAGTACTCACTCATCTATTAATACTTTTTTTTTTTTTTTTGAGACAGAGTCTCACTCTGTCACCCAGTCTGGAGTGCAGTGGCGTGATCTCGGCTCACTGCAACCTCCGACTCCCGGGTTCAAGAGATTCTCCTACCTCAGCCTCCTGAGCAGCTGGGACTACAGGCACATGCCACCACGCGTGGCTAATTTTTGTATTTTTCAGTAGAGACGGGGTTTCACCATATTGACCAGGCTAGTCTCAAACTCCTGACCTCGTGATCCGCCCCCCTCGGCCTCCCAAAGTGCTGGGATTACAGGCGTGAGCCACCGCGGCCCTATTAATACTTTTTTATGCCAGAAATTTGTCTTTGATCTAGTGATGATTCCACCCTATAAATCCTCATTTGCCATAAACAAATAGACCCCTTAGGATATTAAGGATTTTCTGGCACTTCTCATTAGACAAAGCTCATGTCAGGGTTATGGGATATGGAGGAGAGAAAGCCTCTGGACACAGACAGAAATCGTTTTAGATTCTGTTCTGCTACTTACTAGCTGCACAAGTACATGATATTTATTCTAAAACTGTTTCCTCATCTATAAAACACAGACAATATCTTTTTCACTGAGTTATGGTGAGGACTAAATGAATAAAGTGTTGACAAATAATAGATGTTCAAATGTTAATTCCTTTCCACTGGAGTGTCTTTACTGAAATACCTTGGATTTAATAGGTAAGAAGATATGTATCTATTTGGTTAATACATAGTATTAAATAAAATATTAAATCTATCATTGGCATTCTTTTAATTATCTTCACATTAAGCTCAAATATTACTTCAGATAGGACTTAATATGTGCCCATGTCCTGCTTATTTGAGATCATTTATTACAAGGTCTTTAAAACATAGTTCTTCAAAACATGGATTTCTTTTGAAGTGTTTTAGTTACCATAAAATATATCTATTCTCTTACATCTTCAATCTATTTAATTAGATTAACTTCTGTATTATCATCATTACAATTGTATATATTAGTTTAGGACAACCACCAAGTCGATTTTGAACATATTTACTTCAGAAACTTTGCAGTGCACTTTTCTCCCAGCAAAATGCAATAAGGAAAATGTTCAAATAGAAAAATATATACTAACCTACATAGAGGCCAGGGTAAAGAACATGAAAAAAAAAAATAAAGCACTTACTTGTGTTGTACTTTGATCTTCCATTTGTCCATTCTTTAGATAAAATACTTGCTCCCTTTTGGACTTGAAAACAAGCCTCCTTATAAGGAAAAAAAGTCATTTAATTTTTAAAGTGTGACTAAGTGTAGCCAGTTCAGACTTGTGCTAATTGTGTATGTGTTGTCACAAGGTTCTTGTAACTTTTCAACTCTATTCTTGAATTGCTGTCCTATAAAAGAAAAATTTCCTGATAGCAAAGATTTTTCTGGAAGGTGGATCAAGAGGAAGACGACATTATAAAAAGAAGGAGCAATACTTAACTGACATTATAGAGTTTGAAGTATCATTTGAGAGAGAAAAGTAAAACTCAGCAATCTTTCGTCTTGGCTGAAAAGAATCGTGGACTAAATTTATTTTTAATCACGATAAATGTTAATATTAGACTAGATAAGTTGTGTATTTTCCTCTGTTCTATTAAAGTTTTAAATTTCTATATCAACAGTCTTGATGCA
Organism: Nomascus leucogenys; assembly: GCF_006542625.1. NCBI lineage: Eukaryota > Metazoa > Chordata > Mammalia > Primates > Hylobatidae > Nomascus > Nomascus leucogenys. The sequence goes on from NC_044402.1 coordinate 89,913,158, forward strand.
AACATGACTTTTACTTTAACCTTCCTTAGAATGTGGGGAAAAAAATACATAATAATAGTCAGCAGACAGAGATAGAATCTTGTTGAGAAAACCAAATGATGATATAAAAAGATTTGTTTTCAAAACTTCAGTAAAAACAAATTATAAGAACAAACCCTAAACTGTTCACAGTGGGTACTTCTGAGGATTCAGGGAGTGGGATGGGAGAAGTGGACTTTCATTCTTTAAAGTTTGGTGCTTTTTTCTTTTTCAAAACAGGAGTGCACCATCTTTGTGATTCTGGCAACTTGAAAGCTTTTTAATTTTTTTTAAACGTCATTATCCTCTAGCCCAATAGTGCAAACACACGGAATAAAGGAACTATGTGGTAGAATTCGTACTTACATCAGTATGGCAAGTAATAAATACATAGATCATTTGACCTAAAGGAACCTCCAATAAAGGATGCCTAATAGCTTAATACTCTTTACCACAAATGTCTGCCCAGTTCTTTCTTGTTCTCCTTACTTTGCAATTCTTGTCCATTCATTCTGCTCTCTTCCTACACTTAGTAGCTTTAATTAAATTCTATCTCCTTGCTCACAAACAATCCCCTGAGAGAAAAGCTTTTAAAATGGCATGTATTTTGTTTGGCTAGCAAAGTATTTTTAGCACTTTCAAATAAGTTGTCAGTATTTAAGAATTTGGAGATCCCAGGCCAGAGGCAGTGGCTCACACTAGTAATCCAGCACTTTGGGAGTCCAAGGCAGTCAGATCAACTGATGTCAGGAGTTCTAGACAATCCAGGCCAACATGGTGAAACCCCTTCTCTACTAAAAATACAAAAATTAGCTGGGTGTGGTGGTGGGGGCCTGTAGCCCCAGCTACTCAGGAGGCTGAGGCACAAGAATTGCTTGAACCCAGGAGGCGGAGGTTGCAGTGAGCCCAGATCATGCCACTGCACTCCACCCTGGGTGACAGAGTGAGACTCTGTCTCAAAAACAAACAAACAAACAAACAAACAAAAAAGAATTTGGAGATTCCAGAATCCCCAGCTCCTCTTTGAAGATCAAAAGACCTGACAACACAGGACCCCCCAGCATGGCAATGGGGAGTGCTTACAGCTGACCCCTTAACCTGGGTGTACCCTATTACCACTCCAATAGGACTGCCAAGGCCATGTGCCATTTAGCATGCCTCTTGCACTGTCTTTTGTCTTACAGGAAACAGTAAAGTAATTTCTTATTTATACTCTTATTTTCTTAAAGGGTAGGGAAAAAGGAAAAAAAAAATCAAGGAAGCCAGATGTTTCCAAAAAAGGGGGATATTTCTTTATAGAAATGAAGATGATTTACCTATGTTTAATATGCGAACAAAGGGTGTGTATGCTGAAAGAACCAACTAATAACTGTAAGAAGCCTGAAACAGAGAAAAGCAGGAAAAAAAATGTAATGAATTTAAGTGGGAACAAAATTAAATACTTTTGTAAAATGCAATTACATATAAAATGAATATTTTCCTATTTCAAATCTACTTCATTCATTTTAATGACCTAATTGGCTCTGCAGTTGAGTTTGACCCCATATTTAGAAGCACCCCCATAATACAGCCACACAAGTCACCTACCCCTGCCCTACTTCTGTGGTCTGAGGAAGTAAACAACAAAGGCTGTCCAGACCAGCAGTGATTCTTTTCCACTTCCTTCCTCTTCCTGCTCTGAGCAGTAGTCTGCAAAGGTAAGAGCAGCAGCTGTAAAAATTCCTATTAACTCTTCAACTCCATGCTTCTTATTCCTATACAGGGCCTGTCTCACTAGATGCACAGAATGGCAAAATGCCCATATTAAGAGCTGAGGCCTCCCCTTGCTAATGTGGTTCTGTTCATTTTTCAAGGTCATAGGCCTTCAGTTACAGCTGCAAACATTCAGGACAGATCTTCAACCCCAGCCTTGACCCCTGTGGGAGGGAGCAGAGAGCCAGTTCAAGACAGCAGCCAAACCTAACAGAGGCATCTAGTTTGCACAAACATCATGAACAGATCAGGAGCATTTGGGTGATGCCAAATGCTCTCAAGTTCTCAATTTTAGGAGAAAGGAAAGGAGGCTCTGATCAACTATGTCTGAGTCCAATCTGCATCCCTAGGGCTGATCACAGTTTAGATTAAGTCCCCAATAAATGTTTCCTTTATGTAGAATGTGGCTCTACCCTCTCTAGAGGCAGCAGACATCTATCCTCAGCTCCCCGTCATTACTAAGGTCCAACCTCTAGTAAAAATGCTACCTTGTCTTGTAGTTCACTAAGTAATTCCACATGGCTTCTCTTATTTTATTCAACCAGGAAAGTTGAAAGGTAGGTAGGGTTGTTTTATACTATCATTTCCAATTTACAGAAGGGAAAATAGAAGTGAGAACTTAAAAGTGCTTAGTGTGACATATTCAAAGTCAACAAAAGAGCGCTGGGCCTCATGTTTACTACACTTTTATCCAGTCCACCATAAACCAGAAATATGAACAGGGAGATAACACTAAAAATCATGACACTGTAGCCCTTTATAGAGAAAAACAAGTTACCCAAAACAGATGTTCTGTAATAAAAGCCTTGTTAAATAATTGGGGAACAGAATTCAGGAAAAAGAAATTAAGATTTTCAAAATATTTTTATATAGAAATTTTTTACAAAGATTTTACAACATAGCAAATCATTATGTCATACTGTAGAAAGATGAAGCAAAGGATTAAACTCCAAGGATAAAGAAAGTGCTCATAGCAACGTATTGCAGTCTCCATGAAAGTGCATATAAACGGTTAAGGCAAAGTACCATCTTGGTACAGACATGTTGCAAACTGACTTTTAAAACAATTTTTTAAAATATATACAAACTTTTTTTTCTTCTATTCTTCTCAAAGGCATTTGAAAGGGATACTTTCATGAATATTCTTGCTGTAGAACAATGTAGAAATAACTTCTGGGTATAAAACAGTAAAAATAAAAATATTCTACCCGAGTGTGTTAAAAGTAAATCAAGTGATTTGTAAAACAAAACCTTTACAAGTGTGGGCTTTCTACAGGTAACTTGCCACGCTGAAGGCTTACACCCTCATGTTCTACAACACAGATCACTAATGATGATAACATGAGTTAAATTGGGATTCTTGCCCTTCTGTGTGGCTTTTGGCTTCTAGGTTCTATGACCAAACTATTGACATATTTGAAGTCTGTATGCAGTCATTGTGTGATAAATCTACTTTACAGCTTTGCTTCTACCTGCAGCTTACATGATAACCATGCTGTGAAGTGCTACATATGCTTAATACAATATGTTGCCCCATCTGATAATAAAAATACAAAGGTGCTCTTTAAGCTAAACCATAAACCTTATTAGAGAATTCTAGTTAAGTGTTTTGTTTTTCCACATACATGTAAATACCTTAAGATCAATAGGATCAATAAGGATAATATAAGTTATCAAAATTTAGTCTTCATACTTGAAATAACTAAATAAGATGCAAAAAAATAAATTAGCTATTCTTGAACAAGAGTGAGTTTTGCAGAAAACTGACATATCTGAATTCTAGTACAGATAAGAATCTGCCAAAGGATAACTGAATTCACGTGACTAATCACTCTTTTATGTAAGATTGTATCTACTCATGAGAAATAGGGGAATTCAATGTTATCATTACAGTCTCCATATTTAAACTGAGTTTTTCTTTTCCAATTTTTTTCCATGCCTCAACATAAGGGAAATTAACCAGTTAATTTCTGCTGACTTAGGTTTCCTAAATAGCTTTTAGTCCTCAAGGCACATCTGTGGTAAAAACAGAGAGAAACACCCAGCCATTTATTGGAATTCTGCAGTACAAAATAAGCACATGTGCTCTATATAATCTAGTAACAGGATAGCAACAGTTAAACTGTCTCAAACAACAGATGTATTTGCTTGATTTTCCTTCCTAACTTCTTTTGCATCAGGACCGCAAGCAAAGAGCTTGTTTCCCAGAGTATTTTGGGCAAATCGGAAATACATAATGTGGCCCATTGCCACAAAGGAGACTGAAATCAATACGAGCAAGCCAAAAGCTTCAGGATTTGGAGCCAGGATGACCATGATGAAATGCAGAAGATCAAGAAGATAGTTCATGGAGTTCTGTACACCATTTATAATGCCTCTTTCAGATTCAATTACATTTTCTTGCAGCAACTGTGTCACAGTTAAATCAAAGGACCAAAGACCTATAATAAAATATTTTTTTAAAGATTAGATTTTAGTTTACAGGCACACATTTCAAATTACAGATAAAAATCTGTAGATATATGCAAAATATACATTTTAGCCTGACTGTCTTTAAGTCACCTTACAGCCTTGCCTTAAGAATTATTTTTCATAAATAAACATTGGGTTATTAGTGGCCTCAATAAATGATTTTTACAGTCATCAGACAAAAAGAAGTCTAATCTACAAACTTCTTAGTTCTGTTTTTCTGTGATTATTCATACTACAAAAACAAAACTTTGAAATCAGAGACATAATAAATCCTATTATAGTATAAGTACTAGTATTTTTTAAGTTTCAAATGACCTAATAAATGGCTATGGTTAAAGTGTAAGGAAACTTTAAACCATTGTTATATTACTGCTAGAGTTCTAAAGCCCAAACAATAAAGCTGTCTTGCCTGGAAATTAATATCTTCAATAAACTAATGAACTGTTTTGTATCACGAGATAAAAACAGTTTCATTTCAAGAGTGAATTCAGAGATAATTCATCAGTAGTCTATTAATGATTACTTAAATTTTGCTTTGTATGAAGTCTTTATGTTTCCTTTCAGGGCTATAAAATCCATTTGTGTGGCAAACTATATAATAAATACATATTGGCTAGAGAAGACCTTTGAAGGATTTTTTTATTACTTTCACATCTTCTTTTAAAGCCAAAAACATTACCTTTTTAGTGTTGTCCTATGGGAATATTTTCTAAACTACAGTTTTTTTGTTAGGGTTATCGCCGTATCAAGACTCTACTAGATGGCAGTATAATTAATATAGCTAATATCTTTTAAAAATTCAATTACATTTAAAAAGTAATCACTTGAGCTCAGTAATTCAAGCCCACCTTCGGCAACATGGCAAAACCCCATCTCTACAAAACATACAAAAATTAGCCGGGTGTGGTGGCGCATGGCTGTAGTCCCAGCTACTTGAGGGACTGAGGCAAGAGGATTGCTTGATCCCAGGAGGTCGAGGCTACAGTGAGCTGTGACTGCACCACTGCACTCCAGCCTGGGTAACAGAGCAAGACCCTGTCTCATTAAAAAAAAAAAAAAAAAGTAATATTTAAGATATTCATTTAGAAAAAATTTTCAAGCCTGAACCATGTTTTAAGTATATGTATATAATAAAGTAAACAAATACAGGTTTTCAAACTATAAAATAAAATATAAAACAAAATAAATATAAAATATACCTATGCAAAATAAAAATTTCATAATAGTGGATTTTGCTTAAATTAACATTTAGGGAACATTTCAGATCATTTATTAATGGATTCTCTGAACCTACATTACAAAAAGACACTTTAGTTCATTAATATACAAGAAGAGATTTCTTACCGATTCTAGCAGCAATGACGCCTGCAAACAGCAGACTGACGGAGATTATGGGCACAGATTCAGGACTTGTCTCCGGGACAATATTAGCAGAATTAGACCCATTAGACATGTATATTTCAGTTGTAATAATGGTTTCAGGTATCTTGGTAGGTGTAATTGACTCTCCTTGAATGAACCTTGATCGGATATCTTCAAAAGGAGAAACGGACAAGTCCAGGGGGCTTCCAGGCATGAATACAGAGATCACACACAAGATCAAACAGGAAAGCTGTGCCAATCCTGAGATCAGACCTGTCCGAACCAAACCACATTTTCGACGTAGCCAAGTAAAAGCTACAGTTCCCATTATTCCAGTTATAGCTGATGCTCCCATCAAAATACTGAGGATGGAACCACTCAGTCCCTGAGTGTAGGCGTACCCTGTGGTGATGCAGTCAAAGCCCAGGACAGTCATATAAAGGAAAGCAAGGCCCATGCCAGCCAGAAACACAGGCTGGTTGTAATAGGAGACCCATCCATCTCGGAAGGTACGGAAGGGCTCAGCCATCTGGGAGGCACAAGTAGGCTCTTGCTCACGTTCAAGCTCATGGATGTTAGAGTCTTTCACACCCATTAGATGAGTTCCCTCCAGGGGTTTTGGCTCAGTATCTGTTAAGAAAAGGTACCATTATTTTGTTGGGGAGGACATGTAGAAATAAAAGCCAATTATTAATAGTATTTTTTCCTTCCATTCCCCTTCCCAATGAGTACCCTTGGTTATACATTATAATATGTATTTTCTTTTACTAATAATCTAAGAATTTCAGCCAAGGAATAATCATCAAGTGTCATTTTTATTAAATAAACAAAATACTATTGATCTATCCCTCTTTTTCTCTCTCTCTCTCTCTTGCTCTTAGAAATTATACTCCCACCAAAGTAAACAGCAGGAAAACTCACCAGATAAAATATAAAAATTGTCTAAGAAAACACAGTGTATTGGCCGGGCGCGGTGGCTCACACCTGTAATCCCAGCACTGTGGGAGGCCAAGGCGGGCAGATCACGAGGTCAGGAGATTGAGACCATCCTGGCTAACATGGTGAAACCCCGTCTCTATTAAAAATACAAAAAATTAGCTGGGTGTGGTGGTGGGTGCCTGTAATCCCAGCTACTTGGGAGGCTGAGGCAGGAGAATTGCATGAACCCGGGAGGCAGAGCTTGCAGTGAGCCAAGATCGCGCCACTGCACTCCAGCCTGGGCGACAGAGCGAGACTCTGTCTCAAAAAACCAAAAAACAAAAACAACAACAACAAAAAACCCAGAATATTATTTTCTGGGTCCCTGCAGAGCTGGGTAAAAGATTCCATTTACCCAGAAGCCCAGCATCCTCTTCTCCAGTGAAATACCCATCTTTGTGTCCTCACTCCCTTCCACTGTCCTGCAAATGACCACATAACTCCCTCCTCACAGAGTCCAAGGGATTCCCTCATTCTCTTTTTTTCCCCACTTTTTTTCCCAGTCTTATGACTTAGCTTTGCCCAGCTATCTCTCAAGTAATTGAACCTCTATAACTACTGCTCACATCAAGGAAGAGGGCTAGGGGACCCATTCCAACCCCACCAGATTCAACCCAGAGTTTTTTCCTAGATCCTCAAAAGCCTGCTCTTGCCTCGTCTACCAAAGTGATATATTTAACCTCATCCGGCCCCCACTGGTAATAAAACCTGATACAAATTCAAAATAGTTTTGATCTTCACCAACATTTAAGGTCTGAACATGAGAACAAAAGGAGTGATCCTTATGTTCAGTTTACCTTTGTGTAAATTCAGCTGTTTCAATTCAGTTTCCTCTTCTTTAAGAGCAGCTTTCACAGCTAGAGCTGGGGTTTTCTGGTAAACCTTCCAGAGCAGAAAGTACTCCACGCACATGGATACCAAGTTCCATCCCGAAATAAAGCCACAGCCGATGACTGGGGAGCCAAACGTCATAATCTGGCCAACAGCCATGGGGGCTAAGATGTTGGTTAACTGGTCAATCCTTCGTATTGTGGCATTCATATCTAGAGAGGCAGGTGAAAGAGGCAGGTAAGTGTGCAAACCCATCAAAGAGAGACTGCCCATTTACATAATACAAAGGTGTAAACCAGGAGTACAAATTCCTAAAATGTGGTTTTCTAAAAGTAAATTTGTAAGAAAGACATTTTGTTGGAAAAATATTTGTTGTTTGGGTCAAGTCCCACTAAATTTGCCTCAAAAATGATAATTCCCTTGGAATTGCATAAATCAGTCTAATCGCTTTTTAAAATGAATACAGCAGTGACTCTACATTCATTTTTTTCAACAAATATATCTTAAATGCCTATTACAAGCTAGGCATTATTCTCAACAATTCTTAACACTATAAAGAAGACAAGTAACATCCTTCCCTGTCTTCACAGAGTTTATATTCTCACAGGAAAGAAAAGACAATAAATCAACAAGCGTATGTGTGTGTGTGTGTGTGTGTGTGTGTGTATACACACACACAAACACTGCATATGTCAGATGTTTATTAAATACTGTGGTGAAAAGTAATGCAGCAAAAGGGCAGAGAGTGCTCAGGGGAATGTTCTAAATAAGGCGAGGTCAGAGGACTCACTGAAAAAAAGAGCATCACAGCAACGAGAAGCAGTGAGAAGAAACACTAGCTTGGTCACAAGAGAGATTCTGGAGACCTCAAAAAAAGGAGAACAATAAGGGCAATCCCTGAATAAAGCTGATTTAAGAGACTGGTGCCAACCCCAGGGGACACCATTTGTATTTTCAGTGAGTCATACCCTGCAGCACAATGTGAATGCTTCCCATGGCCTTACGGAAAGCAAAATACTGCCCAAAAAATGGAATTGGAAATAGACAAGTCTTTTGGATATGTTTTGACAAAAAGAAGAACAAAGAAATAGAGTAGCAGAGAAGGAAGTGTGCTAAAGATAGGGATTTCTAAGAGGAGCAAAATTAGAGCAGGATTATAGGATTATCTACTGTATGGAATGATACAGTAGATAAGGGATATAATCTGAATCTACCACATAACTGAAGGAGTTGTTCTTAGACAGGAACACAATTCATCAATAGTAACAAGAGTAGAGGCCACATATATGGCTTCAGGTACAGGTAGGAAGAGAGACGTGATGGTGGAATCACATGGAAGCTCTCTTCTCATTTCTTCCATTTTCTCAGCAAAATACAAAGCCAGGTCATTGACGAAAGTGAGGATGGGGGAGGAGGACTTGAACATGTGATGAGAGAGGAGAAACAACTGTGAATGGTCCTCTAGGAAAGTGGAGAAGGAAAGAATCAGAGAAAAAAGTGTGATTATCTGGAAGCATGAAAGGACCAACTCTGTGGCCCTGAACCTCAAGTGAGAATGCTGACCAAGTTCGTGCACTTTTTTCCAGCCATGCTCTACTGTGGAGAGTTGGATTTAACCACAGTCTTACCAAACAAAAGTGACAAAATGAGAGGGGGTCAACTGAGCTGAGGGTATATGCCAAGAGATTATCATATAATCATGACTGGCCTTGAAATTTAAGCTGGGTAAGAAAGAGACAAGAGAGAGGTCATGGACAGTGAAAAGGCAGTGGAATGAAGGGTTTGTAGGTGCCAACCACATGGATTGTTGAGGCTGTGGTAGTGAAGAAGTTGCTGGAAAGATAGAAGGTGATTTCTCAAGATACGGATGCCTAAGACTGAGATTATGGGAGGAGAGAATTTAGTGGTGATAACAAAGTCTAGAGTTTGACTATGGGAATGTATTCCTGAGTCAGAGTGGAGGACAAAATAAATAAAGAAGAAGTTAAAAAAATGTCCAACACAAAGAAATGATACATGTTTGAGATGATGGAGATGTATCTCCATCTCATCTCATCACAACATCACCATGTACTCCATAATAAGCACAATTATGTGTCAGTATAAAAAAATTAATTAAAATAAAATAAAACCAAAAGTTTTAGAACAAAAAGAAAGTGATCTACTTTTTCATTCCCTGTCTCACAGAACAGAGTGAAAATTAGTGAGACAAGTCTTAAGCAATCATTTGGGTCATCTTAACGGAAAAGCAATATGTGACGAAGAAGTACATTAACAGAAGATTGTCTTTATTCCTTCTGTAATTCTTCCTGGTCCTCAATTGCTTTCCAATTAGCCCTATGAGTATATATTGCATATATGATAACAGGAGAACTTTGACATATTTCACCTTTCACTTGAGAGGCAAAGGCAGCCTTCATTGATCTTACACTTGACTGCCATCGTAGAGGTTTCACTACCATCTGCCTCCCACTAACTAATAAGTTTCCAACTCATATGCCAACAGACAAGTGTGGAATTTATCCAAATAACTCAATAATTGGAATCCAAAAAGCAAGTAACTAAAGAAAACATATATTTGAATCTTAAAGTCCCAGAATGACAACAACAAATTATTTTAGTTAAAATTATTTCTTACTCTTTCACTACTTCAGTTTTTAAAAGCTCACGGAGCTTCCCAATGTCACCAATTTTCATCTTTTATATTATACTTAGGAAGTTAATAATATGTAGGTGTCAGTAGAAATGTTGTATTAGAAAACAGCTTTTATTTTTCTGATGCAGAATGGATAAAATAATTTAAAAAAAAAAAAAAAAAGAATTAGGCCGGGTGCGGTGGCTCACGCCTGTAATCCCAGCACTTTGGGAGGCCGAGGCGGGTGGATCACGAGGTCAGGAGATCAAGACCATCCTGGTTAACACAGTGAAACCCTGTCTCTACTAAAAATACAAAAAAAATTAGCCGGGCATGGTGGCGGGCGCCTGTAGTCACAGCTACTCGGGAGGCTGAGGCAGGAGAATGACACGAACCCAGGAAGCGGAGCTTGCAGTGAGCTGAGATTGTGCCACTGCACTCCAGCCTGGTTGACAGAGTGAGACTCCATCTCAAAAAAAAAAAAAAAAAAAAAAAGGAAAAAAAGACTTAATCATCTTACTGGTAGCAGGCTAGAAAAGAATCAATCTTATGAATATGCAAATATACGCTCTTTACCAATTTATATTTAGTCTTACATAAGCACACAAATATGTGTTCACTTGATTCCAATTTAACTGTTAGCTACAGCTGTGGTGCAGAACATGACATTAAATAACTATGTCTATTATAATGGATATAGTACGTCTCATAGAAGAAAAATTGTTTTTTAATTTCCTAGCAGGTTTGTCTACATATATGAAATCAATTTTTAATCAATACCACACAAACACAAAATTTATCTGCCATACTTGATCAAGCTAACTGGCAGATTATTTTTTAGAACGATGGGCAAGAAAAATCTCAGAAGATACTAATAAAGAGTGATCCTCAAAAGAAATGGAGGAGGAAAAAAAGCAATAGATGGAGTTAAAAAGCCTGGGAAAAGGAAGTAAGATTCAAACGTGGCACAAGAGAATGTTATCGTAAAATATTGTACTAAATCATGCACCTAGAAAGTACCTAAATTAGTTAACAGGTTAGCAGTATTTATGAGAAAAATCACACCTTTTCTGGAACTTTCTCAATTGGATAATGACTGCTGTATTTTGGCCTGATGCCACTGAAATTCTAAAACTTTTTAACATTGGCAGGGAAAATTCCTCCTTTTCTTTTACCCTCAGTGATACAGCTTCTAGTTTTAAAACAATCTCTAAAATTAAGAAACACTGTGATGAGGAAATGGGAGCAATCAGCATTCAGCTCACAACTTTTACTTTTCATGGGCGTACCCCTCCCCTTTCACCCTCTAAACATAAAACAAACAGGTGAAGCCTTCCTGGCCTAGGCCCCTACCTGGGTTTCTTTGCCACAACCTCAAAAATCAGCCTGTATAAACACAAATCATTCCCGCCTGGAGTAGGTGGGTCTGTGTACAAGAGACACAACCTCATAGGAACCCAAGGCATCAGGTGAAGTCCCTTCTAGATGTACTTTCCCCCTTCTTTGTCCCATTCTTCCTTTATCCTCCTCCTTTTTCTCTGTTCTCCTTTAACTCTGCAATAGCAGAAATGGCACAAAAAATCCACAATTAGATACTTTCTGACCTTCAGAACTAAAGAAGTTTCTGTTTCCTGTTTTGAAACATGCAGAAAGTTTTCCTTCACTAGTCCACCAGCCCACACTGCTGGCTGGATGTGAAAGAGCACCACTTACTAAAAGCTAATGTAGAGTGGACAAGAGTTCAACAAACATCTCACTTCCTTTCCTAAACTTGAAAAACATCAGAAAGTTAGAAAAAGACTGAATAGCCTAGATTCTTCCACTCTGCAATAATTCATAATATAAAGACAGCTGAGAAACGACCAGTCATATTTTTGTTGTTATTCTTGGACATCACTTCATAGAAAAATCCCACAGAGTTATGTGGCACGTTTGTAGTTATATTTATATGTGCGTATATATACATACACACATATATATATATATATATATTAGGACAAGTTAAAGATTCTGGTTAACTTTCTTTTTCATATTTCAGACTTTGCAGAGTCAAATGAGTTAGTTAAAATCAGTTAAGTGAAAGAAAATAATTGTATTTTATTTTCATTTTATCTATAGCTGCTGCACAAATTACAGAATAATCACTGTAAAAGTCAACTTTCTTCTCTAAGTATATTCCAACAAATATATATGTGATCTATTGTCAAAATATATCCTTTTGTACCCTTTGAATTTTAAAACATGGATATATTTTACATGCTTTAAATAGTGTGCTAAAAAGAGAGAGTAAACAAAAAAAGACAAAGCCTTATCATCTAGTTCAATGTGACAAAAAAGACATGAAATTATTCCTCATTATAAATGATCACAGGAAGAAAAGTAGATGAGAATCATGATTTTAGCTCCAGAGAGAATTTCCTGTGATACAGATTCACACATGCTAAATTCACCTTACATACACACCATCCTTTAAATCAATCACTGTGGAATTTCTAACTCAGTAATAATACTGCAACCACAAAGTGATGATTCAGGCAAATTCTTCTTCTTCTAGACCTTCCACAGACTTTGTTCTCCTTCACTCACCCCTCCTTTCTAACTTTTTTTTTAACCAAATGGTCCAAACAAAGCTGCTTGCTAACCCCAGCACATAATCTTGCCTTCTGTATCCTGGGATATGCCATTTAAGTCATCAAGAATGGTTTACTTGTCTGTCAGGATAGTTGGGCAACGTGTTTGCTATACCCATTATCTCAGTGATCAGCAGAGTTGACTCAGCTGATCTGACAGGTAGGGAGGTGTACCCTTCCTCCTTTCCCCTGTGTAATTATCAATGCAAATTGTGTCTGTGTGTCATATAAGGGGACGGCAAGCAATAATGAGTGAGGGAGGTTATTCTGAGCCTAAGTAATATTGACAGAATAGGACAGGTTGCTTTGTAAGCATTGTTCAGATATTCTTTGACCGCTTGTTTATATTCCCAATGAATAACTAAGATGGTAAGCTTCTTAAAAACTATATTCTGTCATCTATTTCTTTGGTATTTGTAACAGCAATTATATTACATTGTACATAATTATATTATTTTTTTTTTTTTTTTTTTTTTTTTTTTTTTTTTTTTTTTTTTTTTATTTACATTGTACATAATATGTTATATAAAATTATAGATTATAACTTTATGATGGAAGAAATTAGCTTCTAGAGTCTCTCCTACAATTAAGTTGTTTCCATTTGATTTAGAGAAAAATAACATCCATATGATTGATAAGCACCAGTAATAACATTCATAGGTATGACCAGTAAAATCTCATGTCAGATTTGCACTGTTCTAAGTATTAACATTTAGAAAGTTGATCGAAATTTTTTTTTAAAAAAAAGGAAAGAAAAATTTATTCCATTTGCCAAGTTTGTGTAGGATAAAAGAGAAGTTAGCTATCCTATAAGTTAACTTCAAAACAGTGAGATAAATCAGCACTAAAACTGACAATAAGGTAAGAAAAAAAGTATGCTTTCATTTCATCATTCTTAAAAAAAAAACCCAGAACAAAAATAAAAGGCTTACAGCCTCATTTATCACCACCGATTTAAAGTGAATCCTAACATGCCCATTTCATTGAAACAGAAAACCAAATTACTTGCTAGTTTGCTTCTGTCTTCTCCTGCAACAACAACAATCCAATCCCTTTGGATTGTGATTGCAGTAGCAGTACTGGCCAAATTTGCAATATTTGCAATAGTGATGATCAGGATATAGCAGGAAGTCTAAAGAATGACAAGAAAAAAATGAGTTATAATGTCACTTTACCACACTGTACATATGTCACTAAACAAGGCAGTTTAAAATAGTCTTTGGTGGAATGATAAAAAAAAGTATTTTAATTTCATTTATAAGAAATCATTTTACATTATATATATGAAACTGAATGAATACCAGTAGTCAAGGGGCATAATGTCCTAATCTGTATCATCTAGATCATCTGTAGTATACATAATACAAAAATTATAATAGTCAGGTGAATACAGTTATAAAATGTTAACACAGTGGTGGTTTTGAACATTTCTCCCACAAATATTGCCTTTGAAAAGAATGTTGAAGGGGAATTGAAAACACCTGTATTTAAGTCAGAGTTCTGACACCTTCTGGTTGCATGACAATGGGCAATCAACTAACGTCACTTTGTCTTAATTTTTTCAATAAAATGAAGGGAATAGGCTCAAAGATTTCTAAAGTCCTACCTGGCTTTGCAACTCTATAATATCAATCCGCATATACACAAGAAGATTCAATATGACACCAAATGCATAGTTTATACCACACCCCATCCCTCTCCTCTTTTCCATCAAGCTCTTATGAAATCACAACATGAAAAGTTATCTGGTTGACATTCCCAAACAGAAGTAACAATTATTATTGGAAGAACGCAATTATGACTGACTAATACACATATGGATAACATTTATTAAATAGCACAAACAAAGTATAGGTCACTAAAAAGCTGAAAACAAACAACTGAATTCTATAGTAAACTCTTAGAAATGCCATTAAAAACCAATAGGATAAAATTTAAATTCAAACAATACTTAATGAGTGCCTGTTGTGGGCAAAACAACAAAAAAACAAACTATAGGGGATATTACAGTAGACACAGAAATCAATATTAAAAGGTCACATTGGCAAAAAAAAAAATAGCTTCAAAGCATTTTCATCCTTTACCACTACCAGATATTCAATTTTCTGCCATCAAGAGTCTCATTGAGAACTTACGAGAACCCATCCATGGTACATGGTCAGAAGCTCATGTTTATGTAAGAAAACCATCATCAGGATGATTCCACACAGGATGACTGAAACATTCTGTACCACCAGCGAGGTCTGGGCCACTGTGCAGAGGAAGACACAAAGTGTACATTACATTAAAATGTCTCGGTGAGACTGTTCTGATCCACACATAATTGTTCTGCTATAATACATTAATACACAGATAAAATTATTGCCAGATAAAAAGAAAACCTTTCTGAAGTCAGTCCTGCCTCAACTGCTCCCAATACGACCCAGAGGATCATACCAGACCAGTAAATATGCAATCAAAACGATGAAGTACCACAAGTTTCTCTGTGCATTGAAGTCCATCATAATGACTACATTTTCATTTAGTTTATCTTCTTGAAAGTTTAACATAAACAGAGCTGTAGTATGATATAGATATGATCCACATTTCAGCTCTTTGTTGCTTAAGGTAAAAATAACATGTACGAGGTTAAAGAGGAAGTTATGAAATCTACAACCTCCTACATGGCAGGCTGAATGTGATAATATGGTATACCTAAATAGAAAAGACACACAAAAATTTGCCAAGAATAAAGCAGCAGTGCATTTCTTTGCATACTAATGCTATTTGCCATTGCTACGAAATTCTAAGCTACCCCTTCCATCACAGATGGCAATTCTCTTAACATGAGGCGCCCATATAAATAAAGCGCTGGAGTAAGGACAGATAAAGACACCTGGTAGCCTTTTCTCTGCCACTCAGTAGGTAGATGATCTAGGGCAGGATACCTAACATCTCTTATGCCTGCGTCTAGAAGGTGAGAATGGTAATAGCTGTCTTCCTTACTTTATAGGATCATAATGATGCTCAAATAAAACACTGATGAAAGCAGTTTGGAAAACATGAAGTTCTATATGTAAGGGATAATTACAGCTCTTGTATTCAAGGATAATGTAGTTCATCCTTGCTTGGAAGGTCATATCAAAGACCCAAGAAAAAATAAACTGCTTTCTGAAAGCAGTCTGATATAAAATCTCAACATATAACTCATTCATTCACTCATGCATTCATTCACTGGATAAGGATCAGATGTCAACTAAATAAGGTTCTTAGCTTTTGGGACCCTACAGACCAGAAGAAGAAAAGATATGTGAACAGATCATTATATCTGTGTAAGAGCAGAGGTGGTAACAAAGCCCCATGGGAACACAGAGGAAGAAATGGTAAACTCAGCCCAGAGGTATCAGGAAACATTTTTCATAAAGAGTAATAATGTATGAGTTGATTATATAGGATAAGTGGGAAATTGTTATCCTACCACACTTTTCTTCATCCAGTTCAATATTCTTTCCTAATCTGTGATTGCAGTGCTCAACAATCATTAGATTAAAAGTTTCTATGTATAATATTCCTGTGTTTCTATGTATAATGATGCAAAGAAGTAAATTTTTTTCTAGATTACAGAACTTTTTTCTATATGTGTTCTGGTCTACTCATTCTAAAAACAGAAATATGTTCACCTTGACCATTTTCCTAGTAGCATCAAGTCCTAGAATTTGATAAGCCTGTTGCTCTGTGTCCAGAAGCAGTCATCTTGCACTGAAAGAATGAAATCTCAGTCTTTTGCCAACATCTAAGTCAGGCATGGTCAGGTCTTGGCATTATCAACTGAGCAATTCAAGAAAATTTACCCTGAATGATTATCCATATTTCCCTTATATACTAGAAAATTTAATTGCTCAATTACTTTCTTTCCTATATAAAATGACATTATTTCAGTATTAATGCTTAGAATAAATATCAATATATTATTATTTCTTCTTTTTCCCTACAAAATTTATAATTCAGCTCTTTGTGATCCAGGCTCAACTATTCTGCCTTGAAGCTATTCTTAGTTTTCAATTCCCTTATACACACTCTTACATGAAACATAGTAACCAAAGAACAGATGTTAAAGCTGTCTTAGGAACATCACACTAAAGGGACTCCAGTACAAGTTATCGTTAGGAAGCCTGAGTTAAGCAAACTTTTAATGTTTAACATGGTTCTCAGAGAAGTGCTACAAGGTTAATCATTAACATATGAAATTTATGAACAGCCAAAGATACAAAAAAAATCTATTAGGTCAATGTCCAGGCATCCCAACTTTGTGTGGGAACCATGGGACCCTCCATCCAGAGGTGGTGCCATCTAAGCCCTCCTCCCTCAAGTGTGGCGTGCAGACATTTCCCTGGTTGTTTTCTCCTAGTTGGTTGTTTCCTTTGCTACAGAGGTAGCTCAGGCATTGGTCCCATGAATATAAGGCCTTAATTATATAACAACACTCACCTTTAAGTCTAGCATTTTTGTCCACCCAGTCACCAATGATGGCTCCCAGGACCAGAACAGACCCTGCCACCACCAGCCCGTAGACTGCTGTCAAAAGGAGGCTGTTTCCATAGAGCTCTACCAGAAACACAGACACCGCAAAGTGCCACATCCGATCGCCCTTAAATGAAAAGAGAAAATGTTTTGATGGAATATTTTTCGTTTCTAGTCTATTGTACTCAGGAAGTTGCTTCCTTATCAAAAGGGCACTTCCTGGCTACATTATGAGACTTTCAAAGTCAGTGATTACTCTTAGATTGAATACCGATCAGATGTTAAAATGTTCATCCCAGCAAAATGGAAAATATTCTTGCCCAATTACTAAGTAAACTTGAAAAGACATGATATTAATGAACCGCACATTCTCTTTGTCATTCTAGAAACAAAATGCAGTTTCCAGACCCAAGATGGCTTTTTGAGACAAAATCGTGTTCTCCTGTGTGTCAGGTTTCTCCTGGGGCCTGGAATTTGCCTATCTTGATTGCAGAGGCATAAAGTAGTTTGCTATTGAACCAGAAATCAATTACAGTACCGTTCACAAATATTAGTATACCTTGAGCATAAAGAAAAAGCCAGTTTTCCAATTTGTAAAATGATAGGAATGGACTATATGATCTCCAAGGTTTCTTTCATGTGTAATATCCTAAAACCTATGAGATTTCATAAAGTCATAATTCAAAAGTCATAAAACAGCAGAGCGATCGGAAAGAAGAGAGTAGTAACAGCAAATTCTGGCACTGTATAAACAGTGATGTCAGAAATAAACTTAAATGCCTAAGTAAGTAGTTACACTAACATTTTAATACAGATGAGTTTTGAAAGGGGGAAAAAGCTACTTATTTTCTTCACATAAACTCTGGAGAATATAGGGAATTTTGGAGTTCATTACCATAAAATGTGATTTAACAGAAAGTTTTAAGTGAATTAGGCAAATTAATGTCTTAAAAAATCTATAGTGGACCTTATTATGAGATTTTAGGCTCCATCCCTGACTTCTGAAATTAACATTAAGGAGGACAACCATGTTCCACCATAACTTATCTCTGGAAATCCCTATAGGAAACCAAATTCCAGGCCTCACAGATTTGACCCTACGGAAATACTTTTACTCCTAGTCCTTCCCAAAGTCTGTTAACATCTTCATGAAAAAATCCATGTATTAGAAGCAAATACTATCCTGGTATGTCAAATGATTTTAAAAATTTAACAAAGCCAAGATAATAATTTTATACATTCGAAACTTAAATTGATGCATGTTAGCAATCATTTACAAAAAACTTTGTGTAGACCAGTAGTTCTCAACTAGAGATGACTTTGCTTCTCCTAGCCCCACCCCACCTCCCCGGGGATCATTTGGCAATGTCTGGAGTAATTTTGAGTTGTCACAACAGCAGGGGGGTGGAGCTGTTACTTAATCTTTAACCTGAAAGCAAATTTAGATTTGATTAGAATAAAATGGGATGGGGAGAGGGGAGATACTGTATTCTAATCTCCATTCCTCTGAATAGGTCCCAAGGAAAAGACAAAAACACACACATGTCCCAAATGATAGGTTGCCCCTGTCAGTGAATTTTCTCTTTCTTAACATACAGGTTAAGAAACACTTTTCTAATACTGTTGTTTCTTTTTTTTCTTACTCTTATTGTATTTTTTAATTGTCTTAGAGTCCTCTAAAGCAAGCCATCAAGACAAATGCTATTAAAGTTTTGAATCTTGCTTATTCTTGTATGCCATACCACCTCTTTGATAGAAAGAAAGAAATTGCTCCCATTACCCAAATTTCCAACGGGTTTAGGGTTTAAGAAGCAACAGATTCTATGTTCACAAAAAGCCCAATATTTGGGTAAAGTCTATGTAAATATTGACCAAGTGCCCATCCGTCCTTATTTCCATTTCTTGCCTTCCCACCAATTCTCACTAAACTTGGATGACTTATTTATGTGTCCATGTACCCCCACTGGACTGAGAGCTGAAGGCAAACCTAATAAATGTCAATGAATGATCATGGTCCTCAATCCACTTAATAAATACTTACTAAGTGGCTACTATGTACCTGACATTTGCAGGCACTAGAGCTTCAGCAGCACACAAAAATCACAGTCCATGTTTTCATGCAGCTCACATTCCAGTGAGCACAGACCAAAAGCAAATCTAGCACAGGGCACGTGCTGCTATGAGGAAATATAAAGTAGGATGGAGCTGGTGGCGACAAAGGCCTCCATGAGCAAAGAAGTGAGGCCTCTTGGAAACGAGGGCTGGAGAGATGCAGACATATTGGGGTTTAAATAGAGAGAGTTTGTAAGATCATGTTATCAGATATAAGCAACTGGCCCCTCTTTTTCACTGTCTTACACTGTCATCTTTTTGTTATTGGATATCTTTTTTAAAGCCCACACTAAATTGTATTATAAGCTCCTTGACAATAGTATCCACTTTTTTTTTTTTTTTGAGACAGGGTCTTATTCTGTTGTCCAGGCTAGAGTGTAGTGATGTGATCACAGCTCACCGCAGCTTCAAACTCCTGGGTTCAAGCAATTCTTCCACCTCAGCCTCTCAGTAGCTGGGATTACAGGTGTGCCTCATGACACCTGGCTAATTTTTAAATTTTTTTTGCAGAGACAGAGTCTCCCTATGTTGCCCAGGCTGGTCTCAGACTCCTGGGCTCAAATAATCCTCCTGCCTCAGCCTCTCAAGTGCTGGGATTACAGGCATGAGCCACTGCACCTAGCCAGGATCCACTTCTTACACTCCCTTGTATTTTGATAATATAGAGTAAAACGCATTGATCCATTGGCAGATAGAAATGAAGTCAGAAATAAAAGGCATTCAACCCCACACAAAACTAACCTGAGGCAACCTTCTACTCTAATGCCCCTATATTCAGTGCATAAGAAATCATGATTTGGCAGGGTGGGACGGGAAATGCATATATATATATAATATATATACACACACACATAATACAGAAACATAAATGTTTTGTTGTAATAAAATCAGGCAGAGTGCCACACAAAGAAAAAACATAAAAAGTATAATTACCTAGTATTAGAGACATTCCTCTTTTGCACTCCTTTGCAGTGGAAAGGAGTAAAAATCCACTAAACCTTACATGATTGTAGTTGCTGCTGTCTGTTTAATCCAACTTTCTCATGAGAACTTCCTTTACTTGACTTACTGTAAAGTTGGGATAAGCATGTGTCACCTTTCTTGTGGGACTTTTAATGAACATGACAAAATATCCTCCTGGAACAACCACGGTGCCACTGGTTTTCTGGCAAATCTGACCTCCTAACCTATTAACCAAAGGTCACATAAACCATAATCAGAATTTGGAAGAGAGGCATCTTCTTCCTCTAAGAGCAAGGCCAGACCACAGGCTGAGAATTTCAGATACTATTTCCATCACCTGTTATTAATACTTAATATTTACTGAACTGGGGGAACAAACTATTGCTTTTGATTTATTAAGGGTTGTTTCACTAGGTTTCTACTTAGCATCATCAGCTGTTGGAATTAAAACAAACTCACGCCAATTCCACTTTGTTTACATGTATTTGCAGAGTCATCCCTGTGTAAGCCTCTGGTAAGATAGGAGCTTGCTTTTCTAAAATGTCATCTATAAACTGCTATTTCTTGGAGAGCCAATAATGTAGCTTAACAATTTCTCAAAGGCATTGGGTATAGATTTCCTCTTCCAATGGTTTCCATCCACGTCTTAAGGATGATCCGATGAAAGTTTCCAATTTAAAAGGAAAATAACATTCAACAAATTTACTCTCAAAATTCTTTCCATTCTTTTTAAATACATATGAGCCATGGATAGAATATAGCCAGATTTATTGCTTTTAAACAATAATTGTTTAATGTTAAAGATTCTAATCAGCATTAAACATATATCTAGCACCCTTCTAGTTTATTATTTTTGGGAGAGAGTTTTAGGAGCCCAGATCTACAGAAACACCAGGTCTTTTCCAAGACAATCTAGAAAGTCAGAGGGAAAACTGTAAATCCATTGCTGATATTCATTGGATGATTAATTTTAAGATAGCTTCCATTGCCCTAAACTTTATCTAACTATAGACAACATTTTTAAAGACCAGAATTTTTGTCCCTCAGATATTTGTTCTGGGGGTCATTTATGTTTCAATTAATCTTAGAATGTTATTATTAGCCTAAGTCAGTCACTCTACCATTCTATTGTATTCTCATGGTGCTGCACGCTGGAAGTAAATTTTAATTAAAAAAAACAAAATATTTTAAAATGTGAAGAAGAGAAGGTATATGAGACATCCATCCATCTTTTGTAGCAGATATGTCTATTTACTAAAGCTACTAATGCAACATACAATTTAAAAACAAGGCAAATATTCCTTTCCTTGTTAATCTTGTCTGGATAGTTGTCTATCTACATAAACTACGATGATCTGATAATTAAGTTGCATTAACTAACACTCATGGGGAAAGATCTTCGATGTAAATAACATTTTCATTAAAGCATGTGTACTTGATGATTTATTTCTTTAACTGCTTGACAAAACTGGAAGTTGGCTTAATACAACTGGCTGGAACGAAAGGAAATTAAAAATTGCGCAACTATGTTGTAAGACTATGCGTTCTCACTTACCCAAGTAGAGAGAGAATGACCAAGGTAGAGAAGGAATTTTGCAGAGGTCAGGTAGTCGGCCAAGGATCCTGCCAAGACACAGGTGGGGAGAGAAAAAGGGATGGTAGTCACTTAATGAGCTGAGGGCAGAATGCTTATCCATTTGATCTTATTAGAATATGATTATTAAAAACTACTTTGCAGGACAAACCACGTACATTTTATCAAGTTACCTATGAACCGATGTATTTCGCTCACTTAATACCATTCACTAAATTCAGTTATTGACCTAGTCAATAACTGCCCAACTTCACATTTCACATACAGTGAAGAAACTCCTTTCAACATTCTTTTTTGGGTTTTTTTGTTTGTTTGTTTTGTTTCGTTTTTTACACAAGGCAATCCAAACTGCCCAGTCTACTCCATCCGTGCCTGTGTGCAAACCCCTTTTCCCACACCCTGAATTTCCTTTCTTCCTTAACGTCCACCAAATACGAGTCAAAGGATCTTTTTACAAAGCTATGGTTCACAGCAGAGCCACGTTCCTCCAGAACCCGTGTAGAGTTGCTTGTCTCCAAAGCCCCACCTGGGTTTCCACCATATGCATTCGGTCAACGCCACTCACCACAGCATCCTCTCTGGCGGTTGTGATCTCCCGCCCTGGTCATGACACTAGGCGACCCCGCTGGCTCTTCTGCGGCTGCTATCGCTGCTGCTGCTCTCGCTGAGGTGCTTGTTAACAGGAGTGCAAGGAACTGGAGATAGCACCTCTAAAAACACAACAGCCTTGGGCAAAAAGACTACAACGACGACTTTGGCAAAGAACAAAAGAAAAGGGGCCCGGGGGTTTTCTTTTTTCCTTCTTTCCAAACTTAGCTAACACTGTAGCTGAAGTTGGAAAGGCAAAGCCTTATGGAAGCGGGTTGGGAGGCTCAGCAGGTCGTCCGAGCCTAGCGGACGCCCCGAGCCAGCTCTCTCCGCCGCCGCCGCCGCCGCCGTGGGCCGGGCCCAGCTCTTATACCGAGTCGGGGGCGGAGCTCCCTGCGACCGCCGACTGGGGCCGCCCCGTCCCCTTCAGGGCCGCCCGGGCGTCCCCGCGGCGCGAGGCGAGCTCCCGTCAACCCTGCGCGCCGAGCCGTCCCCACGCCCTTGCCCGGAGGAGTCGCCCGCCCCGGGCGCAAGCGCCCAACCGGCCGCAGACACCCTGCGCGGCTTGCGGGGACCTTCGCCTCGACCCGTACCACTCCCCGGGTTTTCCTGCCCTCCGGGAAGCCGCGAGGGCAACCTCGGGGGGCGGCCGTGGGGCTGGGAAAAGGAGGAAGGCGCGTGGAGCCGGCGGGGCGGCGTAGGGAGATTCTGCGCGAAACCAAGCGTCAGGTGCTGGAAGAAAGCGCTGCGCACCGGCTACCCCGCCGTTCAGGGAAAGGACGGCCGCCGGACGGTCGCAGTGCAAAGCTCCAGCCCGAGCTTGGTGGGTGGGGATTCCTTTTTTAATGAAAATAATTTTTAATACAGGTATCTAAATAAATATAATTCATGCCACAGAGGCCGCTTTCCTGGCCTTCCCATTCCGGCCCGCCTGCGGCAGAGAATGCCTTTCCTTCCCCGGACTGCATAGCAGGGCTTCCCTCAAAGAACCAGAATCAAAGGGCAGGAAGGGGGGGCGCAAAGATCAGAGTCCATCCCTCTCGAGAGGAGCAAACGGAGGCTTGCAAAGGTGAAGTCCCGCAGCGAGTTACAGACCTACCCGTATCCCCAAATGGGGCTTCCAAATCCGTCCTGGAGACAGAATGAGGATGCTGCAGCCCCAGCAAGCCCTTCACCATCATTCCTTCTCCCTCTGTACCCTCTCACCCCGCCCCCACGCGCGCGTCCCTTCCCCACCTAACCTCCAAATGCCCCAGTGACAGGCTTACCAGGAATACCGGTTATCCCAGTTGTGTCCCTGGATCTGTCCCTGTCCAGATAAAGCCATTCGGTGGCCTCCTGGAGGGCGAGGTGAATGACTAAAGAACACCAGACTCTAGCCTTGGTTGACTTCGTTTTAATCCTGCTGTGCCAAACCAACCCCTCGGGCATACCAGCCCCTTTTGCCAGTAGGTTACCTTACCCTTCTCAATCTCACCAAAACCCTGGGAGTGGATCCTACATATTGAAACTCCAACCAGATGCCACACCTTGAGCACAGGCCAGACTGACACCCAGTAGTGAAGGGAGCCACGCATGAGTATGTGCCCTGTATCTGCACTCTCAATCAGGAGCCCCAAAGGTCTACGGGTGGGTGCAGCTGGATTCGGTTGGGATGTGGTCTGGTGAGTAGAGATAGGGGTTACAGTTTAACTACTGCTTTTCACTGCTTTTTTCCTTTTCAAGCCCTCTTTTTTCCTTTCTTTCACACGACATTCAAGTTCTTTCTCCCAATTTAGAGAGGTTTTGGTTTGCTGACCATGGAGAATAGGGTCATTTATACATGCATCCTTGAGAATAAGCCAAAGTATACTCAGATGAGTGAACTAAAGTGAAGGAGTGAACTGGTAAATAAACCCCTCCACTTTATGGCGGTCCCTTATTAGAGATGAATTTTTTGACAGGTCCTCAAGCAAGGCACAAAAGATAATGATAGTTTGCACATTTGTCAGAGTGTGTCTCAGCAACAAGGACCTCCAAGTGCTTTACATTAATTATTACATATTATAAGAAGGCGTGTCATGCTGTCCCCAACTTCCAGGTGGCTTTTTAAAAGTTCGGTTGGTTAAAAAAAAATTACTTCCCGTAGACACTGTTTGAGAAGTATTTGTGGAAAGAGTGGCTAAGTCAGCATATACCTCAAAATGTGATATGGAGTCTCTGTTCTCCATTGTCACCAAGGAGTCCCCAGAAGCCAAAACTGAGAGAATGTTATAAAGAACAAATGGGATACTGCAGTGAAGCAAGTAGGAAGGATACTTTGGAAAGAAAACAAGCAAGGTTCGTGACATTAAAACCAGTGAGTGAGCTGTGGAAGGGGAATCTTAAATCCTAATTAATGAGAATAGTTGAGATATGTTAGTTGGGGCTTATGAAATGGAAAGAAATTGAAAATGAAAATAGAATAAAAATCCTCAAACTATTCAGAAAGTGCAAAATGACCTCTTTTGGCTTTGACATGCTAGGTTACAAAGCACCGCTTTAATCACAAGACCCTTCGGGCTCTTCCTCCTTCTGAGAAAACATTTGACCAGTTGAAAATTAAGATTTCTTCCAAAAGTCATATATATGTTTTTGAGAACACAGAATATACAACATTCCCATCAATTTAATCTAAGTCATGCAAGTTTTAAGTCAGTTTACAAAAAATAGTAAAGACCATTTGCCAATTCATTTTCAACATTTTTTTAAAGTTTATAACTAGGTTAACCAACTTTTTAAAAATCCCAGCCAAAATAAAATGTATATGGCTATTTAAAATTCATTTAAAGTGTTTATGGTTGGGAAATAAAAACGGTTTTATCATTTCATTTTTAAGTTGCCTTTTCACTTACCGGCCAGGCATCCTCAGTTTCCTCTACCATATCAGATGTGCTCACCAGGACAAAGGCAGAATAAAGAATGGTCACTATTCCACTGCTCTGAAGAAAAAAAGTAATAGGGTTATCACCAACTATTACAGGAAGGGCTCCGATCCAGGACTGTGCTTCTGTTGGATGTGAACCTTTTTACATTAACTTAGGAGCTAGAAAGCCACGTTTCCATTCAAAAATCTTTCTCAGTGTTACAGGCAAATTTCAAGAACTGTTTTATATTTCTATAATATGAATGAATGGCTCTTGAGAAGTTTAAGTTCAACATCTACTTTAAATTACAGACATCCTATTGAAAGATAAATATCTTCCCAGGTCTTCATTTTGTTTGAACATTTCAAATAGGTTTGACCTTGCAAAGTTTCTTATGAATGCTGGCTCCCATTGGGGGTGCTCTCTTGCTTCCTCTCTCTCATACACACACACACACACACACACACACACACACACACACACACACACAAATATACACAGTAGTCTACAGTTTCTAGATGGAAGAATTAAATACAGAATTCAGAAGATTCCAAAGAAATATACTCCTAAGGCAAATCCATAGAAACAGAAAGCATATTGGTTGTTTTCAGAGGCTGGGAGGAGGGAAGAATAGGTAGTGACTGCTTTATGGGTATGTAGTTTCCCTTTGGGGTGATGAAAATGGTCTGAATCTAGATAGTGGCAATGGTTTTGCCGCATTGTGAAATAATAAAGTCACCAAAATGGCTCAAGTGGTGAATTTTATGTTATGCAAATTTTACCTTGATTAAAAATATTTTCTTAAAAGGAAAGTTTGCCATTTTTCAATAATGGTATTGATTGAGATAAATGTAGGCCAAATGTAGTCTCGGGAGATCTTAATCAAACAGAAAGAGACTGGAAAGAAGAAAAGAGAAGTCTTGTCCATTATGCTGACTGGAAACTAAAACATGGAACTAAGTTAACTGTTTCATTTTCTCCATATACAGCCAGAAAATACATAAAATTCTATTTAATAAATATTTCAGTCTCTTAACTTTTGCCACGGATTGTTACTTTTGCTATCTAATCTAACTCTCTCATGTTACAATGTCAAGTCTGCTCTCCTGTATTCTGTCTGAATTCATTAAGGCGCAAAACAAATGCTTGGTATCACCACAACAGTATCCCCTTCACATTCACCAGATGCTGCGCAGCCTTGCCTTCCTCAGGTTGTATAAACAGGGATGGATTTCCCAAGTGTTCAGTTATTTTAGCTGGTCTTCTCGATGCCCTTTTCAACTGCAGTTTGATTGCAAGCCCCTCACAGAAGAGAGCACAGAACACCTCATCCATCTAAGCAGAGTTCCTGTTAACACATTCTGATATCCTCAATCTTCCTTTTCAGACACTCTACACCGTTTCTAAGCAGCACCTTGAAGCTAATCCCTACTAAGCTGGCCATAAACTTATATTCATGAAGTTTGCATTTTGCGCTGCTGTCAAAAAGTTCAGAATTCCTTAATGTTTTGTTTAGGACATAGTTCATGTTTCCAGTGCAAGAGTCCCTGTTTCCAGCTCCCTCCCCATCCCAACCTCTTAGTGGTATGATCTTTGTGTCTGTTCTTCTATTTTGTTTTTTTTTCCAGTAAATACTATTTCCATACTGCTGATTTTTCCCTTATCAAGTCTCACAACATACCCAATTATTACAGCATGTCAATTATGAGTGCAACAAAGTAAAAGATAATGATGGCTGTCAGTCATAAAATCCCTAGACAATATCCTTAGTCTTGGGTCCTTAATTTGTGCTCACACAATAGTGTAATAAGGAAAATCCTAGAACTATAAAGACTTTTATCATGTGACCTGGACAAAGCCCTCTTCTCCGATGCAATTAGGAAATACTGGCTACAGTAATTATATCAGCATTTAAGAAAAGTTAAAAATACAGTATGAAGGCCCCTCCCAAGGATGTCTGTCAGAAATATTTCATTGCAGTGTTATCTACAATGAATCAACATATATAACAATAGACACCATATATTTGGAGCACTATACAAGTGGAAGGTATGACACAAGGTGCTTATCAGATATTATCTTATTTTATTTTCACAACGGCCCTATGAAATAATACTGATATTATCCCCAGCGTACATATAAGGAACTGAGACTCAGAGAAGTTAAATAACTCACTAGAGGTCATTCAGCTAGAGAAGGGCAGAGCTGGGATTCAAGCGTAGACTTGTCTGATTGCAAGGCCTTTGTTCTTTTTGCTTTGTTATTCTGTCTCTTACCTGTCTAATAAGCTTGGAACAACACAGGTGATGCCAATAAGCATAAATATGGCTTTTCCTCCCTACCAGCTCCCTTAAAGGTGACAGGTACTCAGGTACCAAAAAGACGTTAGAAGTAACTTAGCACTGATGGTGGAGGCCGGCATAAAACCAGGGCGGTAGTGGTGGGAGGTTCAACTACCCCCTTGGTTGTGTGGGAACCACTTAATACCAGGAGCTGTCGGAAGGTGTCAGTGTGAAGCCTGCTGCCCAAATCCAGGTGACAGTCTAACTCCGCTTCCAGAGCACTGTATGTCCATAAGATGAACAAACAACCTATTTAATGTTGCCCAAAGCTCAGTTTTATACTTTGAGATATGACAAGGGGAAACTAAGTAAAAATGAAATATTCTGGAGGTTTTCCATGTTTATTTTCAGACTGCTTACTACTGAATTTTGTAATCAGTATTAAAAGATGCGGGAGTTGGGACTTTATAAAAATATTTTGTTATCTCAAAAATAGTCAAAAGGAATTTCTTGGCACTGTACAGGGAAATAAGTGATAAAATTTTAAAGGGGACATGATAAGTATAGATTTTACAATATGAAGGAGGTTATTTTTAAGCTATTTATAAAGCAGCATTAGATACAGATTTATTATTCAGTATAGAAGATGAATTTTTCTATGGTACCAGAAGAAATGTATTTTTGAGAATCATTTTTTATATTTAGAAAATGTTCTACCAAAAAGAAGAAGAATATTTGCACAGGTCTTTTCAGTTTTCAATGTGCTTTCATATTTTCTTACTTAATCCTCTAGTGATTGTACAAGGTCTTTGATCAAGGACATTGTACATCACATCAACCCCAAAGGTCCATTGCCTGTATGTGTGTGTCCCTCTGGAGGTAGGGAAGGCTTTTAGTGACAGGGGTTGGTGATTTGGTGTACTATGGGTTTGGAAAAGGAATTGAGTTAAGGAGAACTTAAGGGGCTGAACACAAAAGATCAGGGTTTGGAAAGAAAATGGGCAGCATGGTACATCAGAAACAAGCTTCGGATTAGAAATCAGGAGAAAGAGTTCCATCTTTGCTAATAAGCAGCTTTGTGTCTTTGACCGCTAAGCTCTATTTCCTCATTTGTAAATTAAGGCAATAGTTGGTCCCTAAGATCAGATTAATCAAAATTGTGATTCAATAACAGTGTTTATGGTTATTATTTTCCTCTTAATGTTTTTCTATATAATGAGCATGTGTTACTTTTATAATGAGCATATATTATATATACAGAAACAAAAAGATTAATTTAAACTTTCTGAGGCTTTAATTCTTCAAACACAAGAAGGCTTTATGCCTCCTCAAACGTTGAACAGGGCTAACTATAAATTTTCTTCAAGGATGCTGATTTATAAAATGCTAATTAAAGTTTTAAAAATGTGAATTGCAATAATAGTTTTTAAAGAAATTTCAATATCTTCCTAACATATATATAGATATTATTTTATTTAAGACGAAAATGGGTAATGATTTTCTTTTTCTTTTTTTTTTTTTTTGAGACGGAGTCTCGCTCTGTCGTCCAGGCTGGAGTGCAGTGGCACGATCTCCGCTCACTGCAAGCTCCGCCTCCTGGGTTCACGCCGTTCTCCTGCCTCAGCCTCCCAAGTAGCTGGGACTACAGGCACCCGCCACCACGCATGGCTAATTTTTTTTTTTTTTTTTTTGTATTTTTAGTAGAGACGGGCTTTCACCGTATTAGCCAGGATGGTCTCCATCTCCTGACCTCATGATCCACCCGCCTCGGCCTCCCAAAGTGCTAGGATTACAGGTGTGAGCCACCGCGCCCGGTGATTGTCTATTCTTGATTTTGCACTTGATTTCATTATTATACCTCTGGGGAATTTTGAGGTACTCATTAACATAACATATGATCCTTGTTTATTTTCAGGTTACTTTATCTGTCTCCTGGATCCAAATAGTCATAACCTGGAAAGTAATATCACCAAGTAAGGACCTTGGTTTGATAACTGCTTTGGTGTTTCTGCATTTAAATTAATTGCTTTTTGAGTTGTTTAGTTCATCTGTTATCTGAAATGTAGCAATGCATATTTGAAGTTTTGTTTCCTGAAGAACATCACATTTACTTATGAAGACTGATTTTCAATATACACCTATAGAGTTGCCAAAAACATACAAAATAGGTTGCTAGAATTGATTGGCAAAAATATCTTTGAGGTTATAAATCCCAAAGAATGTGTCCTTGAACATGTAGGTTTCATTTGATTGTGGAA
The DNA here is from genome assembly GCF_006542625.1 of Nomascus leucogenys. Lineage (NCBI taxonomy): Eukaryota > Metazoa > Chordata > Mammalia > Primates > Hylobatidae > Nomascus > Nomascus leucogenys. The sequence continues at coordinate 89,943,018 of NC_044402.1, forward strand.
GTCCAGCTGAGGCTCGCTTTAACTTCTTCATGGATTGTTTTCTTAGGCTTACCTGAGTCTCCACCAGCATGGCTGCGAGCTTCCCCTTTTCTGTCCCGGCCCTTTTTTTCTGATACACAGGCACAGCTCGTTATTATTCTGTGGCAAGATCAACAAGTAATTTCTTGTGGTCACGAGGCATATGTTTTTTGTATAATCTACTTTGTATTTGCCTCAGCATTAAGATGGATCCAGCCTTTGATTAAAAACAATAAAGCAACCTTAGGAAATCACATTGGAAAACATTAATGTTTTGACTAATTTAAAAATGCAAACGAAAAACACCTAGACTATAATTTTCAGTTTATAAGGAGGTAGTGTATCATTAAATGAGTTTAGTTTCTTCTTAGTACCAATTACTCTAGAGATTTCTAGTTTGTTTGTCCTTATGATGTGCAGCCTACTGCCTTTAAGGTTAATGTGTACTGATATAGAATGATGACTGTGGTTCAGTCCTTCATAGGGTGGACCATCTAAGGTAAAGTTGAACATCAATGGTAAAATGGTTAAAGGTTTGTATTTGTGTCACAGAAGAACCTCTGTACTACTTTTTTTTTTTTTTTAAACGGAGTCTCACTCTGTCGCTCGGGCTGGAGTGTAGTGGCACAATCTCAGCTCATTGCAACCTCCGCCCCCAGTTTCAACCGATTCTCCTGCCTCAGCCTCCTGTGCAGCTGGGGTTACAGGCACCCACCACCACGCTCGGCTAATTTTTGTATTTTTAGTAGAGATGGGGTTTAACTATGTTGGCTAGGCTGGTCTCAAACTCCTGACCTCAAGTGATCCGCCACCTCGGCCTCCCAAAGTGCTGGGATTACAGGTGTGAGCCATGTACTACTTTTTAAAAAATGTCTCACTTTACAAACAGTTGACCAACTCAAACAAGACTGTAATCCTAGCAAATTAAATGTATTAATCTGCCTATTGTGAGGTGATAATGAGCTGATGATTGGATATTTAGGAAATAATTCCTCACTAAAGTCTCACAAACTGCATTAAATTGGTATCTTCCTTTACTTGATTGTGCTATCTGGCCCTAGGGAAAATCTGGTACTTTTTCTCTTTTCAAGCTGTTCACGTTTTTCAAAGCACAAGTATATGACAACTCTTCTGACTTCTTGTGTTCACATATTTCAGAGACTTCTAATCAGTGCCATTTGTCTCAAATTGCTTTGCAAACCATAGCAGTATATAAAATCACCACTGTAAAAATGTCCCAGAAGTGCCCTAACTGTGCCTTTTGGTCAAATTAACTAGCTATTGCCTTCATATAGAAGATCAAAATAACTAATACTTTCAGTTCTCTGCCAAACACATTCAAACAAAGGCAGTTTGGCTACACAACTAAACCTAAAATTTCCACCATAGATGTAAACTGATGGTTCAACACACAAAAGCGTGGGTAAGCATTTCTGAGGAATACTTACAAAGATTACTGGTCAAAATCTTTCTCTAATTAACTTTGCTATATATGTATGTCCAAGTTAACCCTGAGTGTAAATATTGTTCACATTCTCCCTATATAACTCTGTCACCCTCTCAAGAGAAAGAAAACTTCTCTACTGTAATCATTGATTTAGAAATTAAAAGAGGGAAGAAGAGCCTTCTGGTATTTAATCTAGACCTTTTTTGATTGATACATAATGAATGTACATTTTTCTGGGCTACATGTGATATTTTGATACATGCATACATTGTGTAATGATCAAATCAGGATAATTGGGATATCTATCACCTCAAATATTGATCAATTCTCTAGGTTGGGAAAATTATAAATCTTCTCTTCTAGCTCTTTTGAAGTATACAATAAATTACTATTAACTATAGCCACCCTACTGTGCTATGAAACACTAGAACTTATTTTTTTCTATTAAACTGTATTTTCATTCCCTTTAACCAACTTCTCTTCATCCCTACTCCCCACTACTCTTCCCAGCCACTAGTAATCACCATTCTACTCTCTACCTCCATGTGATCAACATTTTTTAACTCCCACATCAGTGAAAACATGCAATAATTTTCTATGCCTGGCTTATTTCACTTAACATAATGTCCTCCAGTTCCATCCATATTGCTCAAATGACAGGATTTCATTCTTCTTTATAGCTGAATAATATGTGGTTTTATATACATATATACATTTTCTTTATCCATTCATCTGTTGATGGACACTTAGTGTGATTCCATTTCTTGGCTATTATGACTATTGATTGCTACAGTAAACATGGACATGCAGACATCTCATCAATGTACTGATTACCCAGCAGTGGGATTGCTTGATCATATGGCAGTTCTAATTTCAGTTTTTTGAAGAACCTCCATACTGTTTTCCATGACTGTATTAGTCAATTTTCACACTACTATAAAGACATACCTGAGACTGGGTAATTTATGGAGAAAAGAGGTTTAATTGACTCTCAGTTCTGCAAGCTGTACAGGAGGCATGTCTGAGAGGCCTCAGGAAACTTACAATCATGGCGGAAGGTGAAGAGGAAGCAGGCATAATCTTCACATAGCCGAGCAGGAGATAGAGAGCTAAGGGGGAAGTGCTACACATTTTTAAACAACCAGATCTCATGAGAACTCACTCATTATCACAAGAACAGCAAAGGGAAGTCCGCCCCAATGATTGAATCATCTCCTGCCGGCCCCTCCTCCAACACTGGGGATACAATTCCACATGAGATTTGGGTGGGAACACAGAGTTAAACCATATCAATGACTGTACTAATTTACATTCTCACCAACAGTGTATAAGGATTCCCTTTTCTCTACATCCTCACCAGCATTTGTTATTTTTTGTCTTTTTGATCAGGAAGATAATAACCATTCTAATTGGGATGAGATGATATCTCATTGTCGTTTTGATTTGTATTTCCTTTATGATTAGTAATGTTGAGCATTTTTTCATATACTTTTGGCTATTTGTATCTCTTCTTTTGAAAAATATCTGTTCATGGCCGGGCATGGTGGCTCATGCCTGTAATCCCAGCACTTTGGGAGGCCAAGGCAGGTGGATCACCTGAGGTCAGGAGTTCAAAGCCAGCCTGACCAAAATGGCAAAACACCATCTCTACTAAAAATACAAAGTTAGCCAGGTGTGGTGTCATGTACCTGTAATCCCAGCTACTCAAAAGGCTGAGGCAGGGGAATCGCCTGAACCCGGGAGGTGGAGGTTGCAGTGAGCGGAGATCACGCCATTGCACTCCAGCCTGGGCAACAATAGTGAAACTCCGTCTAAAAAAAAAAAAGAAGAAGAAGAAAAATGTCTGTTCAGATCATCTGCTTATTTTTAAATTGGATTTATTTATTTACTTATTTGCTGTTGAGTTGTTTTGCGTTATTTATATATTGTAGTTATTAATCCCTTGTTGGATGAATAGTTTACAGCTATTTTGTCCCATCCTGTATGTTGTTTTCTTTGCTGAGCAGAAGTTCTTTAGCTTCATGTAATCCCATTTGTCTATTTTTGCTTTTGTTGCCTGTGATTTTAAGGTATTACCCAAAAAAAACTTTACTCGGACCAATATCCTGAAACATTTTCCCAGTGTTTTCTTTTAGTAGTTTCATAGTTTCAGGGCTTACACTTAAGTATTTAATCCATTTTGATTTGATTTTGTATATGGTAAGAGATAGGGATCTAGTTTCATTTTTCTGCATATGGATATCCCACTTTCCCAGAACCATTTATTGAAGAAAACGTCTTTTCCCAGTGTGTGTTCTTGAAACGTTTGTCGAAAATGAGTTCACTGTAGGTGTATGGACTTGTTTCTGGGGTCTCTATTCTGTTGCCTTTGTCCATGTGTCTGTTTTTATGCCAGTACTATGCCTTTTGTGTGACTACAGATTTTTATTATATTTTGAAGTCAGGTAGTATGATGTCTCTAGCTTTGTTGTTTTTGCTCAGGGTTGCTTTGGCTTTCTGGATTCTTGTGTGGTTCCATATGGATTTTGAGATTGCTTTTTTTAGTTCTGTGAAGAATGTCATTGGTATTTTAACAGGCATTGCATTGAATCTGTAGATCACTATGGGTAATCTTCCATAAGCATGAGATATCTTTTCATTTTGTGTGTGTCCTTTTCAACTTTTCTCATCAATGTTTTATAGTTTTCCTTGTATAGATCTTTCACTTCTTTGTCTCAATTTATTCCTAGGTATTTTATTTTTTGGGGTACCTATTGTAAGTGGGATTGCATTCTTTATTTCTTTTTCAAATTATTAACTGTCGGCCAGTAGAAATACTGTTGATTTTTGAACATTGATTTTTGTATCCTGCAACTTTACTGAAGTCATGTATTGGTTCTAACAGGTTTTTGGTGGAGTCTTTAGGTTTTTCTCACTATAAGGTTATGTTGTCTGCAAATAGGGATAATTCTTACTTCTTCCTTTCCAGTTTTAATGTCCTTTATTTTTTTTTCTTTGAACATAAATTTTATCTCTTGGCTCAGCTATTAGGAAATTAGACACTATTTTGTAAACCATTCCCAGGAACAGAACTATAAATGCCAGAGGGAATTAACCTACATTCCATTGATGCAAAATTCAGACTCTGACTTTGGGGCAAAAAGGTAATTTGTAAGAGATCATAGTGGTTTGCCTCCTGTCTTTAAGGAAGTGGTATGGCATAGTAGAGGGATATGCTGTTTGACTCTAGACAAACCTGAGTTTAATCAAGACTCTATTTCTTATTAATTATGTGATGAGATTACCTAAGTTTTTGAACCTCAGCTTTCTTTTCTGTAAAATGGAAATAGTAATGTTTCTTTGCATAGTTAATGTAGGCTCATGTGAGATGCCACAAAGAGAGTGCCTGGGACTTGGTGAGTTCTCAAATGTTAATTTACTTCTCACAGACAACTTAGGAAACTGCTGGAGAGCTATCTTTTCACTGATCTCTGTATTTCCTGAATCTGTGTTTTGCTTTTTATAATGTGGTTTTCACTTCCTATCTGAAAAAATAATTCTATTTGTCTACATTCAGTATTTTATTTGCCTCAAAAATTTGTTTTTCAAACTTTCAGAAAGCAATCCTATTTTGAGTACCTAGAAGTTAAGTTCATACCTACTGAATCTCCATTCTTTATAATTTCATTGACTTCAATCATTCCTTTTTAGAGTCTTCATGTTTATTAATTAGGGGTCAGCAATCTTTAAAAAACTAAGGATCAATCTTCCTTTTGATTTGTTAACGAGGTGGCTAGCACTGACTGGCCAAATCTCCTGGCTAATTTCAAAAATGGAGGTGGCAAATGCATGTAGATCACCTGCCTTAAAAGCTTTGGGGATAACGGGGAGAGGGGTTACAAGTTAGCCACAAACTGAATAACTGAGGCCTATTCACTCAGACTGCAGGAGATGTGTCTATCTTGCTTCGCATTATGTTTCTGGTGCCTAGCACGGTGCCTGTCACATAGTTGTTGCTTAAGAAATGTTTGATGACTGACTAAATGAATGAATGAGCAAATAGATGCCACAGAAAATCAGCCCATGTGTAATTATTGATAATATGCTGTAGGATACAGGTGCCTTGTTATATCAGTTAGGAATGTTTTCAGTCGCAAGTCATCTAATAGTGGTGTAAACAAGTGAGATTTATTTCCCCACACAGTTTGCAAGAAGGCAGTTGCAGGTGTGTTGACCCAGCGGCTCTCTGATGTCAGGTTTAGAGTCTGCTGGACTTTACAGAGTTGCAAGATTGTTGCAGGATTTCCATGCATCATGTCCTTCTCTAACCATGTTCAAAGGCAGAAGTAGCTATGAGTACAGGGCAGGGAGCCTCCCTTAGTAGCCCCTTCTTTTATCAAAGGGGAAAATATTCCTGAGGAGACCCCCAGGGGATTTTCCCTTCACTTCATTGAACAGAACTAGGTCATATACCTGCTCTTAGGCCAGAAACTAGGATCACTTTCCTCGAGATTACAGGCTCTTCAAGTAACATCTAATAGAGGTTCTGCTAGCAGGGAGGAATTAGTGGGGATGGCTTTTGGCAACATGGCAAGATCCCGCCTCTACAAATAATTTTTAAAAATTACCCAGGTATGATGGTGCATCCCTGTAGTCCCAGCTACTCAGGAGGTTGAGGCAGGAGGATGGCTTGAGCCCAGGAGGTTGAGGCTACAGAGAGTGGTGATCACTCCACTGCACTCCAACCTGGGTGACAGAGCGAGACCCTGTATCAAACAAACAAACAAACCCGAGTGTTCTGTTGATATTCCTTGGCTATAACTACACATAGAATCGATGCTTTTAGTTATCACTGCTAAAGTGGAATGCTGAACTAAAGAAGTGCTGTTTAATTAAATGCCATGTATAATTCAAGGAAAAAAACTAATAATGCTTCTGAATTTTCATCAGTACCTGTGATTTTGCCAGCATTTTTTGGTAATACTTATTATTTAAATGACTATTTGCCTTATTAAGAGAATAAAAATTTATTTCAACAAAAAGAATTAAATTAACATCTGGATTTATTTTGAAAATGTGTTTCTTTTATTGTGAGCATAAGAATATCTAGAGTTTCTATTTGCCCTACTAATCAGTGTCCACAAGAAAATAACGAAACAAGATGTGAAAAATTCAAACAGCTTTTTAGTATCATAGTACGATAGAAGCCCTAGATACCTCATCTAATATCTAGTATCATAAAAGCCCTCAAAATAAATGGAATCCAGCCTTTTAAAATTTAATTTAGTTAAACTACTTGTTTGTGAAAACACGAACTTGGTCTCAAGTTACTGTTTTCAGTTTCAGCAAAGTACAAGGTTTTAGAAAATAGTAATTCATAGGGTAGCTATGACAGGTTTTGCTGCTTTGTGAGATTCTCCAAATTGTTATTATTTAGGTGATGGGCATCAAATATCAAAATACTAAAAATTGGGCCAGGTGCAGTGGCTCATGCACATAGCCTCGCATTTTGGGAGGCTGAGGTGGAAGGATCATTTGAGTCCAACATAGCGACACCTCGTCTCCACAAAAAAATAAACAAAATTAGTTGAGTGTGGTGGCATGTGCCTGTAGTCCCAGCTATTCAGGAGGCTGAGGTAGGAGGATCGCTTGAGCCCAAGAAGTCGAGGATGCATTGAACTATGTTCATGTCACTGCACTCCAGCCTGGATGACAGAGCCAGACCCTGTCTCAAAAAACAAACAAACAAACAAAAAACCTAACAACAACAACAACAAAAACCCTAAAAATTGCTTGCATCATGTAAGGGGTCTCAGGTGAAAATTCCTCCAAAAGAAAGCACTTATTTCCAGTAATTTTTGTATGAGTGTTTAAGATTACAGTTTGGATAAAAGAGTTTTTAAAACATAATTTTCCATTCCCTATCAAACTCTGTCTCCAAATGTATCTACATTTATATTTTATTAAAGACAGATATCTATCAAAGTATAGCTACCAAACCAAAACACTCATTTCTCCTTTTTTAAAAAAGTCAATACATTAAAATTAAAAGTTATTTATTTTTAAATGTTACATGTTGTAAAGGACAACCACTAAAGATATCTTATTTATGAGTGGGTCTTTCATATTTTTAAGAGCTTGTGCCAGTTAATGTAACAAGTCATCATCATCAAATAACTTGCTTGACCACCCTAGTAAATATTAAGCATTTATTCAGATATGAAAGTGAAGTTTACAGGATGTAAGATTTTCCTGGTAAGATTGGGACACTTCCACAGAATGCAGGATGGGTGTCACCCTTACAGTTTCCTAGTTAGCAGATTATATAAAATCGGAATAGTTTCAAATTTGGGTTTTTTCTTTCTCTTTTATCTGTTCTCTGACTCTTTTTTTAGAACTTATTTTCCACACTACAATTGATTAAGTTTTACATTCTTAGAATCTATGTAGGAGAACATCATTTATAAATCTGTGCTTATGAAATGAAACCTGTCTCCATCAATTTGTCAACTGAGCATTAGAATCCCTGGCTGGCAGTGGGTTGGTTGTTTAATTGGTTAGTAGGTTCATTTGTTTATTTTTGATTGGTGATTTTTTTCTTTGTATTTATAAAATTAAGACACAAACTCCAAGGACAGTTACCACTGATCATTGAGCATTTAAAAATAGGATCTGAGGATTATAAGTGGTATGGGTTGAATCGTGTCCCCCACCAAATTCATATGCTGAAGTCTTAACCTTCAGCACATCAGAATGTGACCTCATTTGGAAATAGGATTAATGCAGATGTCATTAGTTAAGAACAGGCCATATTGGAATAGACTAGGCCCCTAATCCAATGTCACTGCTATCTTATAAAAAGGGAAAATTTGGATACACACACACACACACACACACACGAAGAATGCCATATGAAGATGAAGGCAGAGATCTACAAGCCAAGGAACTCCAAAGATCGCCAACAAACCATCAGAAGCTGAGATAAAGGCATGGAACAGATTCTCCCTTATATCCATCAGAAGGAAGGAGTCAACCCTGTCAACACCTTGATCTTGGACCTCTAGTCTTGAGAAATGGGAGACAATGAATTCTGTTGTTCTAAGCCACCTGGTTTTTAGTACTTTGTTGTAGGAGCTCTAGAAAACCAATACAGTAATTAATCATAATTAAGCTTCTTGCATCAGAAAGAAACAACATTTGACTTCTCCCAAGCACTGTTTTTCAGCATCAAACCCAATCAAAGTAAATGTGATTGTGCTTTCTGAAACAAACCACTCATCTCATTTCTACCACTCTCCTTACCATCAATACATTATAATTCTTTGAAAACTAGTTAATTTTGGTTATTAGTTATATATGCTTAATATTATGTTTCATATTGCAGAAATAGCATAATGTGACACTGATACTGAGCATATATAGTAATCAAGGAAAAATTAGCATTCAATAATTACAAGAAATGCTAGCATTACAACTAAAGTGCTAAATTTTTTACGTGAAAAAACCTTAAAGCCTCTATATTCAAGGAGACTATTTCAATAATAAGAAAATAAGGGTGGTTGAAGAGTAATGATTTAAGGAATTTCTTTCCTTCTTCATAAAGTCAATAAGGGCAAATTCACGATATTTCTTTCTGTTCTACGGGTTAAAGATTTAGATATAATATAGAACAATGTGTGGTCACTTGTCAGATGACTAGAGGCCCCACTGCAATATTCTAAAATCTAAGGCCAAAGCCAAGAAATAAACATGACTCTGTTAGGGCACGGTAAGGTTATTGAGGGAGGTTAAACTCTCCCTCAAAAAACGGTGGTTCCCACTGAGGAGAAAGGGGAAAAGGAAAGGGGAGAGAGAGAGACAGAGAGAGAGAGAGAGATTGACTCTCAGCACCAGCACCACCAAGGAAAAGAGAACTATTAGGTTGGTGCAAAATATTTATTTTACATATACTAATTCATTTATTCCCACAGTAAGCCCCATGAAGTAGCCATAATTATTATGCCCCTTTTATAGGCAAGGAAATTGAAGTTTAGAACCCTGCGGAAGTTTTTTTACTAAATTTTTAGACCTAAAAGCTAAGAAACTAAACTGTTGACCGGAAATAATCCTGTAATGTGCTCTACCTTCTTATATCTGGCTTGAAATATCCTCAGCAATCATTACCATAGAAGATACTACCTTCACTATCTCAGCAATTCCAATTCCCTCTTGAGAATTAGGATACAATTTTTTGCAAACAAATTTATTATTATTATAATAAACAAAATTACATCTTCTCAGCCAAGTGTAGTGCCATGAACATATAGTCCCAGCTACCCAGGAGACTAAGACAGGAGGATTGCTTGAAGCCAAAAGTTCAAGGCTAGCCTGAGCAGTGCACTGAGACCTGGTCTCTAAAAAAACTTTTTAAAAATATATCTTCTCAGAGCAACTATGAATGGGTAAGTCTCCAAGATGTCATCTCCCTAGCATCCACAAAAACTATAGATAGTGCAAAGCAACTTGAAAATTTAGGGCATATAGATTATGTACAATTTTGTGTTCACACTATTGCATTACTATTTCAGAAGCAGTGTTCCTAAGATGTCAGTTTCATCAGTGTGAAGTTCTTTTGCAAGTAAGCACTAGATATTCAGATTCTAGTCATGCATCACTTAACAACAGGGATACATTCTGAGAAATTCATCATTAGGCAATTTTGTCATTGTGCAAATATTGTAGAGTGTACTTAGACAAACCTAGATGGTATAGCCTACTACACACCTAGGCTATAGAGTATAGCCTATTGCTCCTAGGCTACAAACCTGTACAGCATGTTACTGTACTGGATACTGTAGGCAATACTTACACAGTAGTAAGTATTTGTGAATTTAAACATATCTAAACATAGAAAAGATAATGCATTGCCCTATGATTTTACAACAGCTAATGACATCACTAGATGACAGGAATTTCTCAGCTCCATAGCAATCTTTTGGAGCCACCATCATATATGTGGTCTGTCATTGACCAAAGGGTCATTACATGGTACATGACTGTAATCAAACCTTATCCACAGTATAAGAAAGAGCCTTCACATATTCCTTGGAACCACTGTAGCACTTCAAAATGTACAGCAAAAAGTTAAATTTGAAGTGCCCACCTTTCATGTATAAATCTCCACATCTTTAATAGATGAAGTGAAAATAAATACCAACAAAATATAAGCACGGAACAGTTCCCTATATGCAACTTTTATCTTTGATAAAAAAGACATTTACATTTTGTTACTCTGGGCCCAGAGCAGTGGCTCATGCCTGTAATTCCAGCACTTTGGGAGGCTGAGGTGGGCAGATCACTTGAGGTCAGGAGTTCGAGACCAACCTGGCCAACATAGTGAAACCTCATCTCAACTAAAAATACAAAAATTAGCTGGGTATGGTGGCATGCACCTGAAATCCCAGCTACTCAGGATGCTGATGCAGGAGAATCACTTGAACCTAGGAGGCAGAGATTGCAGTGAGCTGAGATTGCGCCACTGCACTCCAGCCTGGGCTACTCAAAAAAAAAAAAAATTATTACTCTGGCCAGAAAAATATTTTTTAAAGTGCTAAGACTATAGAATCAAGCATTCTGTCATATTATCAGTGTTAAACAAATAGAGATAAATCAATCAGAATAGAGAACAATGAAGCAAGGTAAAGTGAAAGACAGTTGTAGGAAAATACTTAGAATCTTCAAATGGGACAATTTTGACATAGAAAATATTCAGTAAATATTTTTAAATGAATGAGTGAATATTAACATAAATTTTAAAGCTCTCAAAAGATCACCTCTATTATTTAATATTTGTTGTATGACACAAAGTTATTTGACACTATACAAAAGCTTTTGTCTTATTTTCCCTCTTAAATAGAGGAACAATATCTGGATATTGCCTGTATGAAAAAATGGCTTAAAGAATTTAAGATAGAATGCAAGCTATTTCAGGCAAGCTCTCCAGTTTCTTACATCCATGAGAATTCTTTACAAACAAGCAAAAATCACAAGATGCCCTTCACCTGATCTGCATCAGATTATCATAGCACAGATTCCAGGGCTGGCTGGCTTACCCTTATCTTCAAAACGAATGATGTTGAGAACTCAAGATAAACATTCAAAGGAGGTATGCTGTAAAGAGAAAAGTAAAGGGGAAGAACTTAGTTTGCCTTGTCAAAACAAATTGTCCACTGGATTTATCTTCTAATGAAATAAATGAGCCATGTCTAGATAGGCACAATGTAGAGAAAGGTTTGTTGTTGGTTGGTTAGATCATTTCATTGGAAGACATTCAGTATTTAAGAAAAGAAATGTAGTTGCATAATCCTCTAATTGTCAAACATGAAGAATATTCAAGCATGGTGTAAATTTTTATTGGTTGACGAGGACTTTGCATAAATGTTAACTGTTCTATTATTGGTAGCAGTGCACATTTTTTCTTGCCACGTCCTCATATTATCTTCCTGCTCAGTTGCCTCCTTAATAGTCTCCTACAGCCTGCAAAAACTGAAAGAAAGGTTTTAATGACTACTATGTAAAGTAAAAATGTTAATTACCTTCCAAACAAACATGAAAGGATAAAACTAACAGCACATCAACTAGGTGGGGGCAGAGAAAATCCTCTGTACTTAGGCCAATGATGCTTTAGACCAAGTGAAGATGCTGGTCATTCCCAACATGAGGAAGAGAACAAGGAGGAGATAGGCAACAGCCCACAGCTTGGAAAATGCGAAGCTTCTATAGTTATGAGTCTGAGCTTCATAGGAAAGCTTCAGTATCCTATCTGAATTATTTTAAATTTCCAGCATGACACAACCACATGAAAATATAAATCCAAAATACATTCCGGAGATATGTGTAGCTATACAATCATCTCTAATAATCCCTGCTAATAGAGAACAGTGGTACAGACAACCCAAAATGTCTTTTTAAAAATCATTTTAATTGGACTATGGATATAGTCTTGTATCAACATATGACGTTAAAAAGTCGATGAGCAATCAGAAGTACCACCTCAGTATTTTTGGTAGCTGTCACACTCATTCTTTCAAGAAGTCTGTGTCCAGTGTTGTTGGAAACTGATGAGGCAGAATGCAACCCTAGGAATAAGTTAAGGCCTAAGGGAATATGAAAATTGAGAGCTATCCATTTCTGAGGTCTCTTCCAATATAAAATTTAGAAATCTGTGTCTGAGAGACAAGGAAGTTAACAGGCTATCACTGGATTACCTATCTCACAGAAAAAGGAAAAGGAGTTTTATAAGAACTTTTGATCTTCAAAGTCAGAAATAAATGTAAAGTAAATGTAGGAGAGGAAGTTAACCTGGGGGACATACCAGGTGCCAAGAACTAGCTGGCTTAGAACCAGCTGGCTCAAGAGCAGAGAAATATTATTTTAATTAAAAGAAGAAACGAAATTTTAAAAGAGAGGTGATAGCACATGTTATTCATTAAGAATTTAATTGGGAGAACTTCCGAAGAGCATTTCTACTCATTCATATCAAAATAGCCATAGTCCTACCCAAATATCCACACATATTTGTATTTTCAGTGTGTGATACACAAATAGCCTAAGCACATCTAGTTCTAAAACATATATATCAGGAATATTTCATAGCAAATTCCCACGCTGGAGCCTGGATAAAAACTCAAGAGGCTGCTGCCCATTTTAGAATTAACCATGTGGGAAGCTGCAGGATGATTAAGTGAACATAGAATGTCAATGAGCTTTTGAAAGGCAGAAACTTGGTTTTATTCATCTTTGGAAACCCAGCACCTATTAGAGTGCTTGGTTCATAGTCACTACTGAATAAAGTGGTGTATAGCCATAGGTCACTATCTGAGCTGGGAGCAAATCACAGACTGAAATTCAAATTATGTCAGTAGCTTCTGTGAACTTCTATGAGTCAGTTCCTGTCCGTTTGGTCACCTAGGAAAGAGGCTGCCTGTTGGGATGTGTAACGTATCCGATGTACATTGAAGGCCTCATTTAAAAGTGCCAAATTACTATTATTAACTAAAGAACTAGTTCTTTATATTCACAAAGGTGTCTTTCATCTACATACTTGAAAGCACTTCAAATCATAGCAAATTATTCCTATCACTTTTCTAAAACCTTAACACATTTTAAGGATTAAAAATGTGTTTATAGCTCTCATTTTTAATTATTATCTTTACCCAGTCCTAGATGGCTTCACTGTAATTGTAACTTTTAAAGTCTTTACTTGGTCTCTTACCTTTTTTTAGTATTAATGAAATACTTACATTGAAAAGGTTATTAGGTACAAAGAAATAATATAGTAGGCCCTTAGAATCACTAAGTTCAAGGGCTGTATGACTTTAACTCTGCCCATACCTAGACTCAGATAAATCTGAAGAAATATTTGCCGCTATCCTATTCACAATAGCAAAGACGTGGAACCAACCCAAATGTCCAACAATGATAGACTGGATCAAGAAAATGTGGCATATATACACCATGGAATACTACGCAGCCATAAAAAATGACGAGCTCGTGTCCTTTGTAGGGACACGGATGAAGCTGGAAACTATCATTCTCAGCAAACTATCGCAAGGACAAAAAACCAAACACTGCATGTTCTCACTCATAGGTGGGAATTGAACAATGAGAACACATGGACACAGGAAGGAGAACATCACACTCCGGGGACTGTTGTGGGGTAGGGGGAGGGGGGAGGGATAGCATTAGGAGATACACCTAATGCTAAATGACGAGTTAATGGGTGCAGCACACCAACATGGCACATGTATACATATGTAACAAACCTGCACATTGTGCACATGTACCTTAAAACTTAAAGTATAATTAAAAAAAAAAAAGAAATATTTGCCCCTATCTAGAGACTTGTTATGTCTAAACTATCACTAGCCCTGAATGGATGGGTCAGATCTAGGGCTTAGCTGGCCTGTAACCACCAGGGAACAGCCATAATCAATAACATAAAACCAAGTCCTCAGGAATCCTGTAAACTCTTGGTTCTCCTAGCACCTGAGAAGTCAGGTGTGTTTGAGGGTTGAGAGGTTCCAACAGGACATATTCAAGGGCTCCCTGTACTTCTGCTGCTTAAATCCAGGCCAGTCTTGAGTACCGGTACTTTAGCCATTTCCAGGCAACGCTCTGAGAGTCACTTGTTATTGCAACACTCAAAGGCCCAATTTATAACTGGTGCAGAGCTCCCTGTCTTCACTGCTGAAAAGAGGGAAAATGCTAAGAGAAAACTAAAGAAGCCATGAGCCAATAATAGATTCAAAAAATGGTTATGTTTGTTTAAAATCTTTTTTTGAAAAGTACACAGTTCTTATGGAAATGTAATTTATTTCAATAAATAATAATGAAGTGACTTTTATAGGTAGGATATATATCAGCACTACAGAGATTACAAGGGTGACTAAAATGTAGATTCTAATCCATGACAGTTATTCTTACTTTTAAAGAAGAAGGAGTTGGGAATCCAATCCTTCTTTAAAGGTAAGAAGCAGATTGGGACTCCCAACCTCCTTCTCCTTTCAAATAGAGGCAGGGAAAGCAAAAGACTCACTTTCCCAAAGTCTCTTAATTGTTAGAGGTGTGAGTCCCTCAACTGCTGTGTGACAGTTTTGGCCAGTAAGAAGTCTGCGGGAGATGTTCAGAGATTTTTTTCTTTTGGGTTGTGGCCCTGAATGTTGACGTGCTGCCTGAGGCTGTGGCAGGCATCTTGCAGTCAAATGGGAAAAAACAGGAGCGTCACCATGATGCTGGCCCTGACAACACTGAGCTGCTGAAGCAATGTCATCTGCCACCTCTTCCCAGCTTTTTCATCATGTGAGAAAAAATAAAGCCCTATCTTTTTAAGCCACTGTCAATCTTTGTTGCTTAAAACGGAAAAGCATTTGTAACTGATAAAGAGTAATAAAAGTATTTTTTAGGTACACACATAACCAAGTTCAAAGAAGAAAATTACATGAAGTAGGCAGCACTGTACCCCAGCCTGGGTGACACAGTAAGACCCTGTCTCAAAAAAAAGCTGTTTGAGTTTGAGTAGCTTATATTTATTAAAGTTCATTTTATGTTTATTTTATTTATCTTTCTTTCCAGTGTTTCTTAACCATGAAAACAAAAACATCTTAATCTCATTTAATCATGACAAATTATTGTTTATTAAAAAAATTAAACTATCAGTAGCCAATGATTCATTGTGCCCTTCACACAAACCTGATTGTTATATGTATATATTCTAAAAATAAATACAATAATGAGCTCGTTGCTTCTGCATAGATATGACATCAAAATTATAGGATGTGCAGGCTTAAGATCAGAGCAGTAAGTCAGAACTCTGATCCTAACCAGCCCCGGGCAAAGCTGTTGATAAAAAACAAAACTTATTTTAAATAACAACAACAAAAATCCTATCCCAGTGCAGGGAAATGCACTGTGACTACTTCTTCATTAGATTCAAATATCTTTGCTCCTCATGGGCGAGTCCATTAAAGAAGCTAATGAAAAGCCAAATTTTCTTTTAAAAAATGAGAATTCTCCAAATTTGATCCAATGGTGAGGATGATCAATTTAGTTATTTATTTAGAGTGTTTAGAGTGTAAGAACACATCAACTGAATAATTGGCATTAGTGGGAAGGACTGATTTCTATTCTCCGAAACAATCTCTACATAGATAATTTTGGAATTTTCCAAATCTGTACATTGTCAGATTTCTGTAAGTATGCTTAATTCTGAAACAGTAATAATTAAGGATATTTTGTGCCAAGGTATCAAGACTAAAAATTCTGTTTTGTGTCTCAGTTTTCCCAAGCAAATTAGCCTTGAGAAGTTATTTTAGTATAGAGTTAAATACTAAGTTACATAAGAAAATAAACTGATGTATTATAGCCTCTAATATTGCTATGTATTTGTAATATTCAGACTAGTGCAAAACAGAGATGACAGATTAAACCCGTTAACATACATTCTCTGTGTTTGCTAGAGCTACAAAATACGTGAAATTATTTTTAATAAATAAAATTATGCCTCTAAAAGGATACGTGCTGAAAAAATGTCAAACTTTACTATGTTAGTTAATGGGAATCTAAACAAATTAAGAAAATAAATTTTTTTTCTTGCTTAATTTGTATTTACTTTATTTGCATTTACTAATTTGTATTTGACTTTATTTAATTAGTATTTACTTTAAATACTTCACCCATAGAACTTGTGTGTGTGTGTGTGTGTGTCTGCATGTATTGGTTCTGTTATTCCTTCATAGCTTCAGAAAGCTGATCTATTTATGGCTAAAATACATTAGTCTTGGAATATGCAAGTATTCGTGACTCTCAAGTATCCTAAAATCAAAAGCTAATTTATTTTACTCTTAAAATATCTTTAAGCTTCTAAAGATTGTCTATATTTGCTTGTGTCTGTCACAGATGGATTTCTATTTAGCGAATATTGTACAACCTGAGAGCAAGGGACTGTCTCTTCTTACATACACATCATTCTCAGCCTCCTCCACTCCCAAACTAACTACCACCATACACACAATTTTTTAACAAAACCAAGGAGTCATAGCTTGTTTCTTTTAAAATTTCTTTGCAAACAAAAACTAATGGCTCGTGTTTTGGGGTGAAAGTGGCCAACTTCTCAACAAAGGCAGTCGGTAGCAAAGAGAACCTTCTGCTCCCAAAATAGAAGCAGTGGATCTTTTGTCCACTCCTGGCTGACAGGTATTGGGAAAGCCAAGCAGAACTACTCAAGAGTGGGATCCCAAATGCTTGTGCATATCTGCATATCTGTGCATACACATACATATCTCTCTCTTTTTCTCTCTCTGTCTCTCTTACACATTTCCAGCTGGCCATCTGGCCTTAGTAATTTGCTCCATGAAGTAAAACTGATTTTGGTATAAATGATGGAGACTCTACTAAATTACTGAATTCAACTTTGATACCTAAGAGTTTAACCAAACCTTTCTAAGTTTTTCCTAGTCAATCACAATCATTAGGTTTCCGTTTAACTTCTTTCAACTCATTCAAAGGCTGATCTTTCATGCACCATCACTTTTTAACCCTAAAGTTATTTTCTATTACAGAGGAAAAATTTTTATAAATACATATATTTAAAACTCATTCTTAAAATCAAGTCGAATCATTATCAAACTCTTTCAACTCTTGCTAGCTTCACCAGAGCTCATACTGGTGTTACCAATAACTTGTTTTCCAGTGCCTCAACTTTTTTGACAGAATTAACTGGCACTCTCAGGATTTGGTTGGGAGTTTGTTTTTGTTTTGATTAACTGTGTTTATATTTATTTTTAAGCAATTCAATAAAAATAACCAAATTGAAATAATGTATTACTAAATCTGTCATTTGATTGAACTAACTGACCAATTCAATCATGAGTGTAATCAAATACAGTGCAAAATACCAAGACTGAAATTTAAATTCGTTCAGAAATATAGAAATTTAGCATATGTAACTACATTTGTACTACATTTATATATATATATACACACACACACTATATATAGATGCATATCATGGTAATGTACTCTCATATATATATATATACTCATATATATATAAATATATATGCATATCATGGTAATGTACTCTCATCAGACAAGAAGGTACTACCATAGGTCATGTTTAGGTAACCTGAAAATACAGTGTACTTTGAAGATCTTTGAATATATGGAACTGTACAGAACAATATTTATGCTACTAAACAATGTGTAACAAGGTATGGCTCCTGAGTGCCGCATCATAATTATTATTTAGACTTTTGAGCTTGTTCAACCATCACTTATAAGTACCAGAGGAGAAGCTAGGCTGAGAGCATGGCAGGCTGCAGCCTGGGTGGGTAGATTGTCAAGTGGTCTAAGTTTGTCTTCAGAGCTTCCCTTCCCTTTGCTGGGCCTTCCTTGGTTGTGTCTCCCTCATTTGCCCTCCAAGTACGCCCCCATATACTTCCTCCAATACCAAACCAGTCTTCTACCCCTCAGCAAAACATGCTCCAGAAAATGATGGAATACATTTCCTTTCATGCTTAAATAGCTAATGAAGCTTCATTTGATATCACCCCTGAATTATTTAAATTTTAGTTACACAACAAATAAGCAAAGAATAAAATGTTTAATTTTCTAATTTCATGATCCTGGCAAGTGAAGACAGTACTTTTGTAGTAGGAGGTGGCACTCTTCCCAGCGAAGGGACTAGGGAAAGCATAGTAAGCTCAAATTATTTTCAGAATTTGCTATAGATACTCATCTAAACTTAGATCAGGTGAAATATTTCCATATAAAATGTGAATGCTGGTATTTGCTTATGCCAAGTAATTGGTAACTTTTCGCTTGATAAATTAAACCATAATTATTTTCAAGAGTCATTTTACCCTGAGTTGCCTCCAAATTACTGTAATCTGTAGAAAAATATTTGGTTGTCCACTGCCCAGACATATTGATCTGTCATTTTTCACTCTGTTCCTGTTGCCTATTTTAACACATTATAATTTGGCTCATAGACAAAAGAGAGCAGTCCAATTTTCTTATTTTAGTATTAAGAGAATGAAAATAGTAGCTTTGTATTAGGTTAAGCAAGAAACATCACCTGAGACAAAGGGTGGGAAAACATGTTAGAATTAGGAGGATGATTGCCATGCAATTAAGTATTAAAGTTTCCCAATATGTTGAGGCCGTATGTTAAATCTTTCCAATACTTCATGAACCACATAAAGAGTAACATCCAAAGCAGCATTAGCCGATATCCCAATCCCTGTCTCTCTTGTCTCTGACAATGGACATAGCAGCGTGAGATGTGTCTGCCCTGTTCTGCAACAGTTTGTGTAGCTAATGAGAGATGTTCATACCCCAGGGCTGCTCAAGCTCCATGTTTTTAACATGAGCACTGAGGGTTGTTGGCGTTTTAGGCCGCACTCTTGTAATATGACTTTCTCCCTCTTTTTCTTTCTTTTTCTATTTTCTTTGCTTCTTATCACCTCCATCCAGTGGCCTTTCAGTGATCCCTACTGTGGTTGTATTTCCCAGGAGATCCAACGAAAACAGGTACAAGGGTTTCCAAAGTCTTTTCTCAGAATTTAAAGGGAAACGAAAGAATTGCTATCACTAGGCAGGATTTTTTTTGTTTGTTTCTTTTTTTTGAGATGGAGTCTCACTCTGTCACCCAGACTGGAGTGCAGTGGCTCCATCACAGCTCACTGTAGTATCAACCTCCCAGGCTCAAGCGATCCTCCCACTTCAGGTCCCTGAGTAGCTAAGACTACAGGCACACTCCACCATGCCTGGCTATTTTTGTATTTTTCGTAGAAACTGGGTCTCGCTGTGTTGCCCAGGCTGGTCTCGAACTACTGAGCTAAAGCAATCCACCCACCTCAGCCTCCCAAAGTGCTGGGATTACAGGTGTGAGCCATCGCACCCAACCTAGGCAGGAAATTTTTAAATGAGCTATGATTGGGGGATTCTGAAGTGTTCTTCCTAACCTCATACCAGTTCATTTTCACAATAGAAGCTACTGCAGGTCTCAGGTGAAGAACTCAGACAGATCGAATCTTTAGTGAGCAGTTGACATGCAAGGGAAGCAGCATGATATGCTGAAAAGAACATTGGTCCAGGAATCAGGAGATCTGAATTCTAGACCTGCTGTAAATAAAGTAATTTAAATCAGCGTTTACTTGCCCCGGGCCTCATTTTATTCATCTATAAAAATAGATGATCATCAAGGTCCTCTCCAGTATTAAATTTTTGTGAAATCTATAAATTCTACCAATCTGTAGAGGTTTTATAAAAAGGTAACTGATGAGTTAAATTATTAAGTAGAAGTCTGACTTTCCAAGTAATCATAGCACCTTCAGAGAGGAAGAAAAACGACCAAATGACAACAGAACAGCAAAGATGGTTCACCCTCTTCTTTTGAAATTATTCACTGTCTTTCTAGTAACAGCTCTGACTATTATGGGCTAATATTTGTCTTTTGGCCTAGTCATATGTTACCTGAACACTAAGCGTCTGAGGCAAGAACAGGAAGTAGTTTCAGTTATCAATATCATATTCTTAAAGCTCCTTATACCACAATTATCCAGTTTGGAACTCTGGCAATATAAAGGACACCCTTCTTTTATATAATTCACAGAAATAATTTGTTAAGACAGAAAATAGATTTACCAATTTGGAGGTCAATGAACTTCTTGATTGATTTAGAGATGGTTGTTTAGAAGGCTTTAGGGATCTTCGATTTCCTGGTAATAATATGTCACCCATACACAAAGCACTTTAATGTGATTCTTCATGCCATGTTATTTTTGTCTTCTTTAAAGTTATACTATTCAAGCTCCTTTGTAATCTATATTAAAACATTGAATGATGTTCTAATTAAAGTAATAATAACCAAAAATTAAAATTACTTAACAGGAAATCCATCATTTTCTGATTTTTTTAATTGGATGCCCAGTATCTGAGTTGAATTAAAGACAAGTTCTCCTAAAGAAATTAAGCTTAAATTTACTTATGCTAATTCACTTGAGGTTAGAACAGTTATAAAACAATGTAGGGCAGGTTCCTCAAAGATAAAACTATCAAATTTGGCCTTCTACTTGAAGATAATACTGTGGTTTGACATAAATAACAGACATTATAAAAACACTCAGGAGAAACTGACATAGAATAACCATCAAAATCTGGTAGGCAGTGCAAAAACAGTGCTTATTGGAAAAACAGAACACACTTGATTTAAATAAAACTGGAAAACAATTCTAAAATAATAAATAAAAAGCCAACAATTTTACTTCACCATCTCTGAATATTTCATGATTGTGTCATTGAATTTTCTGATTCATTCCCGTGACTGCCTTCCTCTGCCTTTGTCCTTATTTTGTAGGGCTCAAAATGTGTACAGATCACCCTGTTAGAAGTCTAGAAGACCACATTCCCCATAAAAGTTGCTTCAGTCTGTTTATTCACCTATAAAACAAGAAAATTAAACAAAGATCTCTGGGTTGGGTATTTTAGATTTTAAAAATCTTTTTAGAAGCTGAATATATTCTTAAGAAAAGAAAATCTTATCTATGAAACCCAATAGTGTAAACAGATACAAGAGTAGCTCTGTGTGTGTGTGTGTGCATGTGTGTGTGTGTGCATGTGTGTGTGTGTGCGTGTGTGTGCATGTGTGTGTGTATGTGTGTATGTGTGTGTGCATGTGTGTGTGCGTGTGTGTGTGTGTGTGTGTGTGTGTGCATGTGTGTGTGTGTGTGTGCATGGGGTCACAGGGTGAGAAAGGGCAGAGCCCTATGCACTGGGCCTCTCCTCCTCTACTTGATGATCACTGAGCCGTCACAGAGTTTGAGAATAACCGTGATCTCTTAGCTATTTCTCCATACAGGCTCTGATATTTGACTCATACTTGCACTCTGTTTGGTACTGCAATTATTATGTTGCAACAGAGCCAACTGCATAGCAATGTTTTCCCAGCCCTGAGATGCTGTAGAGGTACCTCTGGACTCTTGGGGGTAATGATGTCCAAAAAAGAAGCCTCACCATTGGGGTTCTGTAACTTTCCTATCCCCCTCCCCCAGCATTTCAACCAGAGCACGTATGTTTTACATATTTTACATGTTTTAGGGTCATATAAAATGTAGTTTGAGAAAAAGACTCTGTGGCTTAAAAAGTTCAAAATCCACTGTTCTGGAACAGTGTTTCTAACCATTGTTTCACCTTGAAGCACAAGAAAAATGGCATTGGCATGCACCTCACAGTTTTGTAAGCATGCCCAGAAACACAGGCAATATCTCCACCCCTTTTCCTCCCTCTCAAGAACACATAAAAACTTTTCGAGAGGATGACCTCAATGTTACTACAGGGTTTGCCTTGAATATGTGTATTTGTTCCTCCTTTGTGGCTAAAATGATTGCTGTTCCCACAATTTCTTGTAAGCAAGAAATGAATAGGAAAAGAAAAAAAAGAAATGAATAGGATATATTAACTTTAACTTAGTTCTTTATTTATAGAATTATTCTATCCTCATGCAGGAACTTTAGCAACCACAAAAAACTAAGTTTGATAGTTAAAAAGAACTAAAATGCACCACTAAGTGCCTTCTTAGCTACCTCATGATTTGTAATTCAGCTTCAAGTTGGCATTGGCAAGTCAGCACATTGAAGGGGCCTGATAGTAGCTAGCTTCCTTTTTCAATTCTTTCTAAATGATGAGGTTTAAAAGAGACGAGAATCACCAATACTTGGAGTGAGGTGAAGGGACAATATGGAGGATTTAAAGAGATGATTTGATATGTCCTTGTTTTTAAAGCCTGGTATATTTAAAATGCATGTGTGTGTAAATACATATGTGAAATATTAACTGATATTTTAATTACTGCCTACAAATAGTAATCATTGAGGTTTTTAAAAATGAAGTTGTTTGTATAGCCACAATATCCATAATCAACAATCAAATGTATAAATGAATCAGGGCAAAATCAACCATTACTAAATTTGAGGCAACACAGCCTTTCCTTCTCCTTCCAAGTCTCCCATCATACTATATGCACTCTACATAGTACTGGGGTGGGAGGGTGTACGCAACCACTCCAAATCCAGAGTGTGTATCTGTCGTCTCTGAGAAGCTACACAGCTTGGAGCTAGAGGGAAATATTTGTGGTTTTGATAACTTCCTGACTTACCTGAAGTGTGAGGTGAGACATAGGGGCCCCCTGAACTCTACTTCATAACTTAAACATGAAAAGGTCTTGACTGCTTAGGAAATGCAATAAATAAATAAAAATAATTTTTACAAATATGAAAAGGTCAGGCCGGGGGCAGTGGCTCACGCTTGTAATCCCAGCACTTTGGGAGGCCGAGGCGGGCGGATCACGAGGTCAGGAGATCGAGACCACGGTGAAACCCCGTCTCTACTAAAAATACAAAAAATTAGCCGGGCGTGGTGGTGGGCGCCTGTAGTCCCAGCTACTCGGAGAGGCTGAGGCAGGAGAATGGCGTGAACCCTGGAAGTGGAGCTTGCAGTGAGCCGAGATTGCGCCACTGCACTCCAGCCTGGGCGACAGAGCAAGACTCCGTCTCAAAGAAAAAAAAAAAAAAAAAAAATGAAAAGGTCCATCAGGTAAGTATACAGGATGATTTATGGTTATAATCCAGTCTTCTATTTCAGATTCTTTCTTAAAATGTCCAACCTTCACATATTATCGGTTCCAGGGAAATTGTTATCCACCATGCCCAAACAAAAAGAAAAGTCAATCCGGCCTTTTGTTTGTTTGGTTGTTTTTTTGTTTTTATTTTTGTTTTTTTGATAGAGGGATACCACGCTCTAACAAAAATCTAATTTAAAAACAGCTCATCACAAATGTATTAGAAATCAAATTCATTGTTTTTATATCAGATAGGGTTCTCAGCTATAGAAATATATATACTTATTATAATAACATATATATTTCCTTTTCTTCCCTCCACCAAAAAAAATCTCTTTCAGAAGACTAAAAATTTCACAAAGAGAAAATATTTTCTACTGTGGAAACTCAGTAAAATTAATGTTACTGTTATGTGCCAAACTTCCCATATAAAGTTAGATACCAAATGATACTGGCAATATTTACATTTTTATAAATTCATTTAAAAGTTTACATAACAACATAGAGACAGTTGTATGTTTTTTAAATATGAAATCGATGCTTTTAGAATAGAATAGAATCTGAATTTGAAGGAACTATTGAGGTCATTTTGTATTTCTGTGTGTGTGTGTATACATATGTTTATATATAGGTGTTTTTATTCTGCCAGGGAAATGGAGCTTGCAAAGTACAATTGTCATAAACACACAAAATTCTCTCAAATACAGATTGTATGGGATATGTTTGCACAGACTCATTGCCATTGCTGGGCCTGGATCTCAACCTAGTTACAGCAGTCAGTCTTGAGAGTAGTACAGGGAATTCTTTGCTGGCATCCCCATCACAATTCCAAGCCTGTACAACAAAGCTTGAAGATGTTTTAACAAAGCAAAAACCTTTCATTCCATGATGAAAGATAAGACTCAAAACATATTTCATGAGGGTAACAGGTTTACTCAGACCTGTTGTGACCCAATGTGACCCAATAGTCACATTGACTGAAGACTTCTTCCTCAGTCCCCATTTGACAGTAGCTTTGGAAAGGGCTGACTGGTGAGCAGGAAACTGGTGGAGCCCTCCCAGAAGCTGGGGGCCAAGGAGCCGGTATTATCAAGTGGCTTGCATAATGCAGATCAGAAATGCTGGAGAAATATGCTCACAAAATATGCATATTTTGTTTTATTTTATTTTCAGATGGTGTCTCCCTCTATTGCCCAGGCTACAGTGCAGTCATGCGATCTTGGCTCACTGCAACTTCTGCCTCCTGGGTTCAAGTGATTCTCCTGCCTCAGCCCCCCAAGTAGCTAGGACTACAGGCGCCCACCACCACACTTGGCTAATTTTTGTAGTTTTAGTAGAGACAGGGTTTCACCATGTTGGCCAGGCTGGTTGCAAACTCCTGACCTCAAGTGATCTGGCCGCTTCGGCTTTTCAAAGTGCTGAGATTAAAGTTGTGAGCCACCACACCCGGCAAAATCTGCATACTTTGAAATCTTGTCTAGGGCTACCTCTTGGATCGATACTTTATTTCAACATTAGCAGCAGCCTTATCGTTCTCAAATCAAATTTGTCTTCTTTTTCTGGTGGAAAGTTAAACTATCATTGAGATTTGCTTCAGGAAACAAGCATTTGTGTTTTTTATTTTACAATTGGCTCATATTTGAGGAAAGGAAGTAGAAATCTCACCTTCTACACATATAGACTGAAAAATAAAGCATAGCGTCATAGGGTTGCTGTGAGGATTAAATGGGTTAATCTAGGAGGTAGAGCAGGGAAATCTCATTTTTAACTTAACCTAGAAGTTGTAAACTTGATATTTGTCAATTGGTTAACTCTTATTCAAATTATAATTATCAATCTCCTAATAAAGCATAACATTTTTAAAGTTGTTCTTTCAAGATATCTATTATTCCCGAGGGAAATAAAAAAAGACTGTATAAAAATGCTTGCCATCAGTTCTGCTGTTTTCCTTTCAGAAATCATGTATGTGCTGTTCAAGGTCATGGATATTTTGGGATTTGAGATAGTAAACAATCCTGACATTTTTGATCAACACTTGCAAAATGGCAAAGAAGCACATTATGAAAGAATTGCAGGAAGTGGAGTTCTGAGTAGTAGAAAGCAAAGAGAAGACACGACCTTGCATGCTTCAGCCTTCCACAGGCTTGGATCTCTCACTATCTGACATTCCCAGTGACGTGTGTCAGATATCAGCTTCAGCCTCTTAAAGGACTGCAGACTCATACTGGTCAAAAACAAACACTCCACAAACCGAAAACAACTCAGTCATTGCCTGGAGTTTAGTATTAAGGGAAAAAGTGTTTCGTTAGTTTCCTCTTTCTAAACTTAATAGTCCGTGTATGGATATTTGGAAAATAAATGTCATTGTTTAGGTTTCTTTTTGCTAGGAAAAAAGGAAGGAAGGAAAGAAGGAAAAAGGAAAGAACGAAGGAAGGAAGAAACAGGAAGAAACCTATTAGCTATACATTTTTTTTGGCAAATTCCTCTTCCAAGGTTTACAACAAGGGAAAAAATATCATATATGGACTAATTTAATATGCATTGTCTTCCCTGGATAAAGGTGAAAGAGTCATATATAACCCAAACTATTTTTTTTTCAGTTGTAATCAGTTGGTGAAGTTCCATTATAATAATAACATGTGAATCACCACAATTCAAAAGCCAGCTATGGCATCTGCAGGCATGTGTGAGCCTCGATACCACTCCTTCCCTCTCACATACTTGCTTTCAGCTTCCCTGCCGGAGTGGGCATGTGAGAACAGCTAGTTCAGCTCTTACTAGTGAGAGGGAAAAAAATATATGGTTTGGTTTTCATTTTTTGCTGACACCATATATTTAAACTGGCATGTTTACACATTTTAGATGGCAAAGGACACTTAGGTCAGAAAGTCAAACTTTAATAATGCAGAGAAAGCAATTGAAAACATACTTTTGGGGGCTGTAAACTACAATTCCCATTTTGCTATTAAAAAAACTCATGTCTTAGCCGGGCGCGGTGGCTCACGGTTGTAATCCCAGCACTTTGGGAGGCCGAGGCGGGCGGATCACGAGGTCAGGAGATCGAGACCACGGTGAAACCCCGTCTCTACTAAAAATACAAAAAATTAGCCGGGTGGGGGCGCCTGTAGTCCACTATCGGAGAGGCTGAGGCAGGAGAATGGCGTGAACCCGGGAGGCGGAGCTTGCAGTGAGCGAGATTGCGCCTGACTCCAGCCTGGGCAAGAGAGACTCCGTTCAAGAAAAAAAACTCAGTCTTAGGTCATGACTAGCTCTTTCCTATTGGAAATGCAAATTAGGATCTGCTACCTCCATTTATTTTAGTTATCACATGCATTTTTATCATACATATTTATTCTGTCTCTAGCAGTGCAAAGAGGGATCATATTGAAGTTCTGGGAGACTGCCAAATCACATCTTTGGTAGAGCGGGCTGCACAGTCTCTGGGATAAAGGAAATTCCTGTTTAAAGGGGCCCATTTGTTCTTAGACTTAAGTTTGTATCATGTGAGTTTTATCCTGGGATTTGTACAGTTGGCCCTCCATATCCATGGATTCTGCATGCATGGATTCAACTAACAACATGTGGAAAATATTCCCCCCAAATTCAAAAATAACAATATAAAAATGAAAGTAATACTAATTTTTAAAATACAGTTTAATAACTATTTACATAGGATTTACACTGTATTAGGTATTTTAAGTAATCAAGAGATGCTTTAAAGCATATAGAAGGGTATGTGTAGGTTAAATGCAAATACCATTTTATATAAAGAACTTGAGCATCTGTAGATTTAGGTATCGGGGTGTTGAGGAGGGTCCTGGAACCAATCCCCAGTGGACATGGAGGGACGACTTTATATGAAATTGCTCCTAAAGCGCAGGATATATGGAGAGCCAGTTTTAACTAGTTTGTTTACACTGAGCCTAGTGCAAGACAGATCTGTGAGAGGGAGGAAAAGAAGGGAGAGATCAACCTGCCAGCAAGGGTCTATGACTGTTCAAACCAGTTGAACATGCT
Organism: Nomascus leucogenys; assembly: GCF_006542625.1. Taxonomy (NCBI): domain Eukaryota; kingdom Metazoa; phylum Chordata; class Mammalia; order Primates; family Hylobatidae; genus Nomascus; species Nomascus leucogenys. The sequence goes on from NC_044402.1 coordinate 89,970,635, forward strand.
TATGGAAGCAGGAAGCACCCTGGATGAAACTAGATCCAAAAATAATGGCCTTACACTGTGTAAGGGTGTCATAACATTGATCTTCTGAGGCTGACCCATTTTGGCAAAGCCTTGCAACAACTTGGCTATACAACGTGGAAGTTTGTGTGCTAACTAGAAATCAGGAATATGGATTTTCATGTCTGGTTGCAGATTATAAGCTTAAAAACGAGTTCTAACGATCTTACAGTCTACTTATTATTGTACAGCATAGCTCAATCCTCTTATTGATGCCTGAATAATGGGAGCATGGTAAAAATATAATGTTTGCCAAGGGTTTCTTCACATCTAAGGGTCTGAAGACATTCTCAGATCCTTGCATTTTGAATTTTAGGATATGTGTGTGTGTGTGCGTGTGTGTGTGCATGTGTGCATGCACATACACACATGTGCATGTGGCTGTTTTCAATTCAGTGATGGTATTTAAAATTATTGTTTACGGCTGGGCGCAGCGGCTCATGCCTGTAATCCCAACACTTTGGGAGGCTGAAGCTGGCTGGTCACTTAAGTCCAGGAGTCCTAGCCTGCTGTTGGGTTCAGCTGCCCTGTATATTTGATACATTTTTCCTGACCTCTTTCTCTCCAAGTTTCTAGGCCTCAATCCCCTATTACTCTACCTGGATGCTCACAGTACTCGAATCAGGTAGATCTACATAAAGACTCTCTCAATGTTTTTCCTCACAGCTTTAAAGCTGAAATATTTCCAAATTTAGTAACTAAAATCTGGGTTCTAATTCTGTTAATATTATTAGCTAACAGATTTTATTAACTATTTCTATACAATTTCATTGAATTTGGGCTTGATTGGCAAGGGGAAAGATGGGAGTTCTAGAAGATGCATATATATATATATATATATATACATATGAATATATATATTTGTATTTCTGTGTGTGTATATAAGCCTGTAATCCCAGCACTTTGGGAGGCAGAGGGGGGCGGATCACGAAGTCAGGAGATCAAGACCATCCTGGCTAACATGGTGAAACCCTGTCTCTACTAAAAATACAAAAAATTAGCCGGGTGTGGTGGTGGGCGCCTGTAGTCCCAGCTACTCGGGAGGCTGAGGCAGGAGAATGGCGTGAACCTGGGAGGCGGAGCTTGCAGTGAGCCGAGATTGCCCCACTGCACTCCAACCTGGGCGACAGAGCGAGACTCCGTCTCAAAAACAAAAAAAAAAAAAAAAAAAAAGAAAGAAAGAAAGGGATATCAGCAGAAAGCAAGAACTAAGGGAGAAAGAGCAACAGTGGCTGCCAGGGTATCACATGTAGGAGAGGTCTCTGCCTAGTGGCAGGAGACCAGAGGGGAGGCCTTCCTGCACGCAAGGTGTTCCTTTGTCAAGTGTTCTTGAGTAAGAAACCATAATTAATACTTGCAATGGTGACAAGTCACAGTGGGTGCTTCGTGACTAAAGAAGGACATCAAAAGTCTTGTGTGGGTTACATGCTAGAATAAATGGATTTATTAAAATGTCTTCGTTGGTTAAATACCCTGTGTGCCTGATGCCACAAGAATTTTACTGCATATTATTTAGGCTGCTGTTCTTTTTCTGAAGCAGAAAGCATTTTTCTTTCTCAGTTCTTTGGTTTTTGAAATCCCTAAAAATCCAATTTTCTGTCTTTTTAAGTCCTGTAATTCAAGGACAACGCAGTAGAAATCCAACAATATTATGCCATGATAACTTTATTATCCCAGAATAAAATCGTTTTTAGGAAGTAATATTTCTCAAGACATTAAAATGGAATGGATTTTTATTTTCTATAATTGTTTTATTATATTGCTCTCTGACACAGTAAATGAGTTCAATGGCCTCTAGGATTCCTTTATTTTATTGTGGTCCAAGGATTCTATATTGATTAGATTTCACAAATGGTCATATAACATATTTCCATGATAGATTAAAACTGTATATTGTGGCAGATTTTGCCAATTATTTTAAATTTCATGTCATTAACACAATTAAAATATAAAATATGTGCTGGCTCATTCCTAAGAACTTTTACAATACCATACTTGTGTTGGTCTCCCAAAAATTGAAAACCATTTTGTGAGAATAATGATAAAAGACATGTTTTAAAAATTATTGTTTCCCACTAGAGAATAATTTATGTTTGAATATAAAAAAGAAAAGAAGGAAAACAGAATTCCTTGCTATTAATTGCTACATCATAGGTAAACCAAAGACTCAAATATTAATGATGGGGTTAGAAGCCTATGGTATTCTTCACCAAGATGTTTCTTCAGCATCTTTTAGAGCATCTAATTTTTTTTTTTTTTACTATGCGTGTATCTCAGAAGGAAACTTCTGGTCATTATTTGCAACTATCACAAAATGATGAAGCCTTTTGTTGTTTTGTTTTGTTTTCCTTGTTGCTAAAAAGTACTGAATAATTAATGTCTAACCTTTCAAGTCACATTTTTGGAAAAACACGTAATGCTTCTCTTTCTAAATGACCTAAGTTCTATTTTAATGTGTTTTTTAATATGTGTATTTTGGAGAATGAGGTCCTTCAAATTAAAAGATGTAAAAGTTATTTGAGACAAACTATAAACTGCTGGGCCGGGCGGTGGCTCACGCTTGTAATCCAGCACTTTGGGAGGCGGGCGGATCACGAGGTCAGGAGATCGAGACCACGGTGAAACCCCGTCTCTACTAAAAATACAAAAAATTAGCCGGGCGCGGTGGCGGGCGCCTGTAGTCCCAGCTACTCGGAGAGGCTGAGGCAGGAGAATGGCGTGAACCCGGGAGGCGGAGCTTGCAGTGAGCCGAGATCGCGCCACTGCACTCTAGCCTGGGCGACAGAGCGAGACTCCGTCTCAAAAAAAAAAAAAAAAAAAAAAAAAAACTGCTGGAAGTCTACTATAGTTAAGTAAAATAAAATTTCATGTCAAAAGCTGGCTTCCAGGAAAATTATTTTGTTTGAAAAAAGTGTCAAAATTTCTACTGAGGGCACATGCAATGTAACAGTAATCTGTCTTTTTTTTCTTGCTTTTGCAAAGAGGCTTAGATAAGGGAACTGAAGAAAATGCACTTTGGGATCTACAGAAAACTTCCTAATCCATTTATCCAATAAATGCTATTTCCATCTTCTCAGACACTGTTCCAGATGCTGGTGATAATTAGTGAACTAAGTATCCAAGTTCTCAGTCCTGAGGACCTTACAGCCTCATAGCTGAGACAGACAATAAACAAGTAAGCAAAGAAATTAAAGAGATAATTACAGACTGTGGTAAGTGCTATGAAGGAAATGAACAGGGTTCGTGATAAGGGGTAGTGGGGACAGGGAAACACTTTTTATTTATTTCTTCCTTAATTTCTTCAGTGACTCAATGGTCATTCAGGAGCATGTTATTTAATATTTATGTATTTGTACAACTTCCAAAGTTCCTCTTGTTATTAATATATTCAAAGAGTGATTATCTACTCACTATTGTGGTTCTACAAACTCTCTTTTCTTACCACAAAAGATAACTGAGTGGAAACATGTCAGTTCCAGGTAACCTATCTACCTTGGGTTGGCTGTCCCATATTCAGATATTTTCCTTGGCATAATAAATAACTTCATATGAGCCAGATTAAATAATATAAGACCATAATAAATAACTATAAGCTAGATTTAAAAATATAAGACCATTATAAATAATATAATACCGTTCTGGCATAAAATGCCATCTATGGTAAAATTTTTCTATATAAATCGCATACTTGATAGTTATTCAGGCAAAATTAGGGAGCATCTGAGTGAAAATAAATTTTCTTGAATTAGTTGGTAAAGATTTGTTTGAATTACGGAGTTAATAGTAGCGAAAACAATTAATTTTCTAATACATATAGTAAACTGAGCATTAAGTCAGCACTATCATGGGCCTCACCTTAAATGCTGTATCATGAGTTAAACTGAAATTGAGTATTTTAGATTATTATTTAGTTGACTTCTGAAATTGCATAGCTCAATGGAAAGAGTTGGACTAATTCTGAGGTCAGATACGGCCTCAATTTCAGCTCAGTCACTTAGCAGCTGAGTTTAAGCAAGTTAGTTAAGCCGTCAGAGCCTCAGATTGACCATCTGTAAAATGGTGCACCCTATGCACTCCTCAGAAGTGTTTTGAAGATTAAATGACTGCATGCACATAACAGCATCCAACACATAGGACATGCTCAATAAATGTGGTAGTTTCTTCCTCTTCTTTTCTTTGAAAATCTTAAGCTGAAATAATGATCATTAAGTGAAAGAAAACTAAATTAAGTAAAATGTGTTTCTTCTGGCAAGAAGATGAGTTTAAGAATATTGATTTAAGAATAACATAGCTCTCAGGGCACACACTGCTGAATTCCCTAAGAAACAATATATAAGTATTTGACTTTAGCAATCTTTAAAATTTAGTTGCACTAATGTAGCAGGTGCTGAGATTTAAGGCTTCAACAACCCATACCTTAAAATAGCTTTTAAATTCCTACATTTGAATTATTTTCCACAATGATAACAACCAAAAACCCACAGGTAAATGAGAGAACAGTAGATAAGAAGGAAAAATTTATTAACTTTTGTACTTTCGGGAAAAAAAAACCTGAGGGATTCTTAGAAATATGTTTGAATTTGGGAATATCAAACCTTTAAAAAGGTTACATAAGTATATACCCATTACACAGATTTACCCTCTTAACCATTTGTCCCTTGGACTCTCTTGCTCACTCACATTCTCATTTTCTCTCTATCCAGATGGATAGAGAAATAAATTGTTTTCCAACATTTAATGGTAGGTTGCATATAGCCCTTTACCCCAAACTCCTAAATACTACAGTTTTTTGTATTATAAAAAAGATATTCCCTTACATACACACGCAAAATACAACAAATTTAACATTGATACAAAATGTATCTATTGTCTTTATTAAAATCTTGGCAATTTACACAATAAAGTCCCCATGAATGTAAGCTTTTTGTTGTTTTTTGTTTTTGTGTTTTGCTTTGGGTTTTGGTTTTTAGTTCCTGAGTTTTTCCCATCTAGAACATGATCCAGTAGGATAATTATATTTGGTTTTCATGTCTCTGGACATCCACCACAAAATTGTCAGATCCAATGTTCAGGCAGTATGTCCAGATCGTCCCCATTCCAGGAGCCCCAGGGAGCCCATTTCCCCAGTCAGGCCCTGCCAGCATGGGCGAAAGACGAGAAGTTCCTCAGGCTGCCCTCTTCACCGTCCCTGGCTTTGTCTTTAGGGATAGTCAACAAGAAAGTCTTCCATCTCCTCCGAGGAGGGAAATTTCCATCAACAAAATGTTTCTGTACAATTAGACAAGATTAGCCAAATGCTACCACATCCTCTGAAAAACCTGGTCTCTGTTATGTTTCTCATAACCAAGGATATTTATTCTTTCCAAATATATTTGTTCTTCTAGTAACTGAGTGCTATCTTCTGTCTCTACTGTGTTTGGAGTATTGTTTTGGGAATCGCAGAAGTTTGAGCTCAGGGGAAGGAGGGAGTCCTCTTCAGCTCTTCCTGAGTGCCTGCTTTGGCTTCTCAGAGGTGACCACAGGTTGGGAGGGAGGTTGACAGTAGGTTTGCACACCCTCCCTGCTCAGTGGTAGGCAGCCAAGGGAGTAGACAGCAGGGGGCTGCTGGGTCTTTTTCGCCCACCAGGATCAAGTGAACAGTGACTCATTCTCAGTAGTCATGTTCGCAGGTTACAGACCTTCCCTTCCTCACTCACCTCAGAGAAGGTAAAAAGAGCTCAGTGTGCGAGGCACTGATATGTATGTGCCTAGTAAACTGATTATGAGATTCTGTGTAGTCATGGTGGAATGAGAGTGGTAAAGCAATATCTATAGTTTCCTTTTCCTCTTTATGTCAGAAGGAGGACAGAGAAAGCGGAGAAAAAGACCAGGAGTCAAAAGAAGACAAGGACATACAATCTCTATGTATTTTCATGTAGTGCTGGGTCACTTTCCACCGCTAGAGTGGGACCTGGATTCTAAGCTTGATACATAAAATTGACTCTCGACCTGGGCAGGCTCTCCCCACCTCTTCTCCTTGCTGCCACCTCCACTCCAAGAAAGCCTAGCTCCATAGTGTGTCAGGAACATAAAAATTTCTTCTGAATACTGTGGATTTTTGCATTTTAAAGAAGGTCTCCAATATCTTTGAACCCAGAGCTGCATACACACTGGGTGGGAGTTTGGGTGGTGGACAATATTGCTGTGTTAGATTGTGGGCTGGCCCAAGGTACAGTGTATGATCAGGGTATGTTTGCTTAAAGATCTGTTGTATCTGTGGTGTTAATCTGTCTGGGAAGCAAACTCTAAATAGATCAGAGCAATATCCCTCTGAAGTAGGCACCGTTAGAAAATGAAGCCTCCCCCCAAGGAGTCTGCTCAAGGTGACTGAATTGACATCATTGCTGAATGAAGGTATCACCCGGGTATCAATAGTGGAAAGATTCACGGTGCCGCCTCTTTGTGCTTAGTGGAAAATGAGGCAGAAAGTGAGAAATTGGTTTGGGTTTTACTAAATAAGGAGGAAGAAAGAGGAACAAAAGGGGTCAAAAGAATGAACCAGCTGGTTGGAAGGAAAGGTTCCTATTATCTCCAACCCTATTATGTTCCTATTATCCCCAACCCTGTCTGCTCCACACACATACAACCTGATCTGGACACCACCTCCTAGAGCCTCATCAGGCACTGTGAGCATATTGGCACCATCCTGGTGGAAATGTGTAATGGCCTAGTATTTTAGCACAAAAATAATGTTTATAGAAATATTGTCAGGTATGGCATGCCCCTCTCTCCTCTCTGGGGATGATGGCCTTGGTATGTTCCTTCCGGCCAAGCTTGATGACAAGATGCAGGAATTATCCTCTGTACACAGTTCAACCATCAAGGTTGAGGCACCACCCGTGATTTTCATGCTCTGGGTGGAGCACTGACAGACCTCCTCCAGAGACAACAACAGTTCATGTACCACAGGTGAGTCCTACACCTTGCTCCCTGGAGCAGTGTTTCCACAGGTTGCCTTGGGCCCCAGTTCAACACTTTGAAGCTAAAGCAGTCAGAGATACCAAGTGGGTCCTCAACCTTGCCTACTTTTAATCATTTTTCTGTCCATTGGACTCCCTTGCTTCATGTCATCTGGATTAAAGCCACAGACTTCAAGGGATGTCAAAGAAGGCAAAGAAGCTATCAAGAGGATGGAGCTACAAGTTCTTTTTTTTTTTAAGTTCTTTTTTTAAAAGTTCTTTTTAAAGTTTTTTTTTAAAGTTCTTTTTTTAAGTTGTTTTTTTTTTAAGTCCTTTTGATGATGAACTTAAAGGAAACTTTTTAAGTTCAGAAAGGCTGAGTTACCCAGTAAGTGAAAAATCCGGTACTGGGGAACTCAGGGGATGTGACTGCTTGTCTGGTGATGTTTGGCATGAACAGAATGAAGACACCTAATCAAGGGCTGAATGATTCCTCCAGGAATATAATCAAAGTCATCCCTGACCTCCAGGTTTTCGCTTATCTCTAGAGACATAAAGAAGATGAAGCAATCAGGCAGAGTTTTAAAACAAAGGAGTAAAGGAAGGATTTCCCCCAATCTTACTCTGCTTCCTGCACTGTGTTTCTCCTTCACAGGATCCATCCCATATGAAAAAGCAGGAGGGCAGGCCGGGCACGGTGGCTCATGCCTGTAATCCCAGCACTTTGGGAGGCCGAGGCGGGTGGATCATGAGGTCAGGAGATCGAGACCAGCCTGGCCAACATGGTGAAACCCTGTCTCTACTAAAAATACAAGAATTGGCTGGGTGTGGTGGCACACGCTTGTAATTCCAGCTACTCAGGAGGCTGAGTCAGGAGAATCACTTGAACCCAGGAGGCGGAGACTGCAGTGAGCCAAGATCGAGCCTCTTCACTGCAGCCTGGCCACAGAGCGAGACTCCATCTAAAAAAAAAAAAAAAAAAAAAAAAGGAGGACAAAACTCATTCACTGCATACCAGTGGGAGAGATGAGGAGCTCTTTCTCATGTAAAATAAAATGTTGAAGCAAATTTTGTGCCTAGACCTAGGGCTCACAGCGTTGCTTAATTCCAGGGGTCATTTTTCACTTCATATAGATGACTCTGATATCGAATACAATGGGAATGGGCTCCCTGGAGTCATAGGATACTAAGCTCTATACCCCATACCTAATAGAGGGCTAATAAAAAATGCATGAAGGGCTAGGTGCAGTGGCTCATGCCTTTGGGAGCACTTTGGGAGGCCAAGCCAGGTGGATCACCTGAGGTCAGGAGTTCAAGACCAGCCTGGCCAACATGATGAAACCCTGTCTCTACTAAAAATACAAAAATTAGCTGGGTGTGGTGGCGGACACCTGTAACCCCAGCTACTTGAGAGGTTGAGGCAGGAGAATTGCTTGAACCCGGGAGGCGGAGGTTGTAGTAAGTTGTGATTGTGCCATTGCACTCCAGCCTGGGCAACAAGAGTGATAACCCATCTCAAAAATAATAATAATAAAATAAATAAAAATTTAAAAATGCATGAATGGCCTGGAGCTTGGGGATGGAGTGGCTGTGGCCTACATATTTTGGGAGGTTGGTGTTTTAATGTTATAAGAATATTTTACATTCTTTTATTTATTATGAAAGAAAATAGAAGCATCTAGCTGAGGCTCCAAACAATTACATTTTAACATTTCATCTGCCATCATCAGAATAACCCTCTAAAGAAATTTCCTTTAAAATGTTCCTCTTCAACAAATGTCCACATAAAACTTGTACATGAGTCTTCACAGCAGCATTACTCATAATAGGCAAACAGTGGAAACAATAAAATGTTCATCAACTTATAAATGGATAAATAAAATATGGCATACCCATACAATAGAATATTATTTGGTAATAAAAAGAAATGAGTACTGATACATGCTACAACATGGATGAGTCTCGAAAACATTACACTAAGTGAAAGAAGTCAGTAACAAAAGCCCACATATCATGTGATTCTATTTCTATGAAATGTCGAGAATAGGCAAATCCATAGAGACATAAAATAGATTAGTGGCTGCCTTGGGAGAAAACAGGGAATGACTACTAATGCTGCTAATGGGTGTGGGGTTTTGTGTTGAGGCGATGGAAATGTTCTAGAATTATATTTGCTGATTGCTGTACAACTCTTTCAATATATTAACTTGATTGGTTTATACACTTTAAAGGGTAAATTTTATGCTATGTGAATTATATTTCAACAAGGCTCCTATAAAAAAAGTTTCCACTTTAGATGCAAAGCTCAGACGTACAAGTAAATAGCATTTCAACAAAGCAAAAACTAAATGAAAAAAAGAAAACACTGCCTGTACCTCAAATAAAGATGGAAAAGAAAAATATCAAAATTGGTTTTCTTTGAGTTGTGGAACTCTCAGTAAATTTTTCTTTCTACTGTACTTTCCACATTTTAAAAAATAGGCATGTATGAATTTTTAATGAAAAAACAAACACCAAAACTAACGCACATAGAAAAAAAAAAACAAACAAGTACACCAAGAAGTTAACAGACTTTAGTTTGGGAGAGTGGGATGGTGATTGATTTTTAATTTCTTCTTTTTGTGTGTCTTTATTCTCAACTTTTAAATATATAAGTAGGCATTACTCACTTAAATAAAGGGAGAAAATTCCTGGATTATGGACATGGCTGAGCTCATTTTCATGTGCTCCCAGAGGTCTGGCCAAGGTGCCATAGGCCTTCATGGAAGGAGGTGCGCCGTCATGCTAAGCTTGAGGATTCCTGAAAAAGCATACTGAAGCTCTGGAAGGAACCATTCATGACCAAACGGTAGAAGATGTGATTTGCCCATGTAGAAATTAGTCAGCCTTTAACATGTCCATTGCGGTACAGCAGTACTGGCTGTTCATCCAGCTTTGATGCTGAGGATAGCCGGCAGCCCAACATAAAGGTAGCTCATCAGTAAATACCTCCAAAACTCAGAAATTTCATTGAAGACTGGTTATGGTGATTATGAGTAAATACCTTTATCTTCCCTTTCTTTTATATCCACTCTTTCATCCTTTGCTTAGCTAATGTGTATCCCTTCCAGTCTCATCTTAAGTCTTCCCAGAAGCTTGCCCTGACCTCTCTCTGTTCACCTCACCCTTTCTCTGGTTTCAGGCTCCTCCTATGTGCTCTCACAGCAAACTGCACTTTCCATGTCACAGTATTTATCGCTTCGGAAGGTAATTTTCTGTTCAGTTCTCTGCCTCTCTAACTACATCATGTGCTACCTGAGGCAAAGACAGCTGTCTGTCTTGTTCACTATTATATTCCCAGTACCTAGTTTAAAATAAAGTAGAAGCTAACATTTACTTGTGGGATGAATGAATAATATGTGTATGGCTCTACAGGAAGCACTGCATCAGTCTCATATCTTCATTCTGCACAGGAATTGGGAAGGCACGCTGGATTAAAAGTGGTCTTCCATGCTAACACAAGACATGCCTTCTGGATGGGTAGTGATACACAGACTGTGTCTCCAACAGAAATCTGGAGAACTACAAAAACAAACATGTGGTCATTTGAATCTATCTCCCTGTTAGCTAGGGAGAGCTCAATTTTCATTCCAGAGAATCATCTATGTTATTCCTATTGTTTGAGTTGTTTTGTTTTTGTTTTTGTAATTGAAACCTGAAAAGGAATCAAAACACTAACAGGAAGCATACGCTGCTAAACATCAAGGGCTGGGGGCAGGGAAGAACAGACGGAAGTAGAAAAGGGAGAATGAAAACAAACTGAATTAAACAGCATTCCAAAACATACTCTTATTCTAAGACAGCAGGAAGCTATCTGACTGTGGTGCTCATGATGTAAAACATTTGACAAGTTGGCTGATCTTCAAGAGAAAAAAATAATACAAACAACTTCTTGATTTCAATCTAGACTTTTTCTTGGACATCAAGCTGAAAAAAATATATATATATTATCTTTCTTTTTCCAAGCTGGGATCTTAGCCAAAAAAAAGAAGACAGAAAATTCTGAAATTCAGTTTTCATTAATACGATTACGTCATTTGGGTCGGGCATGGTAGCTCCCACCTGGAATTCCTTGGGAGGCTGAGGTGGGTGGATTGCCCGAGGTCAGGAGTTCGAGACCAGACTGGGCAGCATGGAGAAACCCCGTCTCTACTAAAATACAAAAATCAGCTGGGTGTGGTGGTGCACACTTGCAGTCCTGGCTACTCAGGAGGCCAAGGGCCAAGAACTGATCGAATCTAGGAGGCGGAGGTTGCAGTGACCCAAGATCACACCACTGCCCTCGAGCATGGATGATAGAGTGAGACTCTGTCTCCAAAAACAAAAAAAAAGAATTATGTTACATAGGCTAAACATAAACACTGAGAAACAGTGAAAAGACTGGATGAACAGAATATCAGCTTCAGAATGAACATAAAAAGGTTGGCTGTTTATGTTGATGATTTTTTAAAAATGTTTTTAATGCTCTTAGAAGACAAACATGCTCCTTCACTGTTTGAGCTCAGCAGTTACTACAGTAGGCACTTCAGGAGTGTCTGAATATCTGGTGCCTTTCCATTCTCTCCCCGCTCACCCTCCCATCAACACACACTTGCTAGCACCTCTTCCCTTTAGGAAAGATGAATCCCAGGAAACACGTGATGCCCCTTCCCTGACCACAGGTGACTGAATCAGCACCAACACCTTCCCTCACTGTTACCAAACATATGTTCTCAATTTAAAGCAACATACAGATGGCAAAGTCAATTTGGTTTTAATTCATCCCCCTTTATATCAAGAATAAATTTATGCTGCTTTGAATCACTAATTTAAACACTGTTCCATCACAGTATAGTGAAAGAAGGAAAAGGGAGGGAGGAAAAACAGAAGGAAGGAGGGAGAAAGAAAAGGAGGAAGGGAGGAAAGGTGGAAAGAAGGAAGAAGGGAAGGAGGGAAAAAGGAACAGAAACATATTAAGCATTTCCACAGAGGTAAAATAAATACACATTAACCTGAGTTATGTTGTCAAAGTGATTCAGTACATTTTGACCTTTCAAAAGTAAAATCTTGTTATTGGGATTGAGAATTTATAGATACTGAACATATGTATAAATTCTGCCTCAATTTAAACAATTGTACTACATTAGTCAGGCAGTCATAAAATTACCCATGAACTTTGAATTTAAGTATGAATCCAGGCAGCAAAAAAAATGAAATAACTCTCCTCTTTTGAGAAATATGGAATAAAACTGAGTAAGATAAAGCTGTTTTCGAGAGTATTTACCTACCTGGTAAAAACAAAAAAGAATTCTTTAACATGTAATGATATGGTGAATTTAGCTGAATTCTAGTTAAATCCAACATAAGTAGTAATAAAATTATATTCATTTATTTAACAATCATTTATTGAAATCTACCACACCAGGCCCTGTAGCAGGCACTAAGGATATAACAATGGACAAAATAGACATAAATTCCTGACACATGGAGCTTACATTTGAGAGGGGGAAGATAAAATAATAAAATATACAGCATAGTCTGTTATATGTGGTGATAAAAGTAAAATAGAGAAAATGAAACAAGGGATGGTCAGGAAATTCCTCAATTAAAAACTTACATTTGAGTAAAGATCTGAATTGACTTTTAAATGTATCCACATAGTCTAAATGTTTAGATTGAAGTGATGCTTTCTGAAAACAAAACATGAAGGGCAACTCTTCCTAGGTAAGAGCAGACTTTCTGTTCCTAGAACGAGGATACCATCAAGATGGCATCATCCAGCCTTTGTCCAGCTGGCAAACACCAACAAAGTTTTGTGGAGCCTTCCCAGACTCCCTTACTCTCAGATGCGATTAATCATCCTCTCCTCTGTCTGATGCCTCCTCACTACATACAGACTTCTATGACATACCAGGCGTGCTTCCCTAGTAAATTATAGGCTCCTTAAGATTTTTTTATGGCTCTGTTTGCCCCTAACATGTAGCACAAGGACTTATTCATTATAGGATTTATTATATAACTCTCTCTTTTTTTTTTTTTTGATACTGGGTCTTGTTCTGTCACCCAGGCTGGAGTGCAATGGCACAATCTTGGCTCACTGCAACCTCCACCTCCTAGGCCCAAGTGATTCAAGTGCCTCAGCCTCCCAAGTAGCTGAGAATACAGGCATACGCCACCACACCCGGATAATTTTTGTATTTTTAGTAGAGACAGGGGTTTCACCATGTTGGCCAGTATGGGCTTAAACTCCTGACCTCAAGTGATCTACCTGCCTTAGCCTCCCAAAGTTCTGGGATTACAGGCATCAGCCACCGTGCCTGGCCCTCATTTTTTTAAATTTACTGCAACTGTAATTAGTTACAGTAAACACAATTATAAAACAAACATCTCAATATCCAAATTAGTAGCCACTAAATAAAACAGCAGTTGGCTAGATTATCCTTGAATCAGAGAATAGAGTACTCCCACCTATAAATTCTTCAAGCGTTTTTCATGGCTTATAGGAGAGACCATTCAGAGACCTTAGCCCGGCATTCAAGGCCTGCAGCAGCTGGATCCTGCCTGCCTTCCCAGCCTCCTCTCCAGCCATCACCCCACACCTCCCCTATTCCAGTCATACCACCATGTTTATCGTCCCCTAAAGCCATGCCTCTGAGTCTCTGCAGAGGCTGTTTCCTTTGCCTGGAGTCCTTGCTCTCCCTCTGTGCCTGGTAAACTCCTACTCATCTTAAGCATCTGTTCCAGCTTGGTTTCCTTTTAAAAGTCTTCCATGATTTCCTCAGGTAGAGTTACTCTTTCCTCTGAGCTCCCAAATTTCCATTCCTCAGCTACAATATTTATTACATTGTGGTGTAGCTGTTTCCTTGCCCAGCTTCTCCACTTGGCTGAGACTTCTTTGAGGATAGAGACCATTTTACCATTTTACTCATCTTTGTACCTTCAGTAGGTAGCAACAGTGCCAATCACACAGTAGTAACTTAATAAGTCTAGGTTGACTAAATGTTGAATATATTTTAAATGCTTGATTGAGAACATTCAGTGACATTGTCAGAGAGAAGAAAAACAAGTTTCTAGTGTACTTTTTTCTATATACCATTCTGCACTTTGGGTAAGGTGGCTCACGTTGTAAAAGTGTACAGATCTAAACCAATAACATTATTTACCTAAAAAGCAAGAATCCCTTAAATCCTTGGTGATAGAACATGTATGTAGTATGCTGTATTTCATATGACATTAAAGATTTAAAATACATTTGAAATTAGAAATGTAAATAAGTGGAAGAACTAAATAAGCAAGTGGTTTTCCTCGGGGATGAGTTTGCCCCCTAGGGGACATTTCGCAAAGTCTGGAACCATTTTTGGTTATTATAACTTGGAGGATGGGGCTGCTACTACCATGTATTGCGTAGAGCCCAGAGATGCTGCTAAACATCCTATAAAGTAGGGGTCCCCAACCCCCAGGCCACGGACCAGCCTGTTAGGGACCCGGTCACGCAGCCAGAGGTGAACAGCAGGAGAACAAGTAAAGCTTCATCTGTATTTGCAGCCACTCCCCAATGCTCAAGTTACCACCTGAGCTCCACCTCCTGTCGGATGAGCCGTGGCATTAGATTCTCATAGAAGTGCAAACTCTGTTGTGAACTGCACATGCAAGGGACCTAGGTTGCATGCTCCTTCTGAGAATCTTATGCCTGATGATTTGTCACTGTCTACCATCACCCCCAGATGGGACCATCTAGTTGCAGGAAAATTAGCTAAGGGTTCCCACTGATTCTACATTATAGTGGTTTATATAATTATTTCATTATATATTACAAGGTAATAATAATAGAAATAAAGTGCATGATAAAGTAGTGCACTTGAATCATACCAAAACCACTCCCCCCAGCCCCCAGTCTGTGGAAAATTTGTCTTCCACAAAACCGCTCCCTGGTCCCAAGAAGACTGGGGACAGCTGCCATAAATCATAGGACAAACCTCACAGCAAAAAATTATGTGGCCTTAAATGCCAATGTTACCAAGGTTGAAAAACTCTGACCTAACCCTTTTACCTCAAGAAACTATAATTTTTTTTTGCAAATTACTATAATGACATTGAAATTATGATGGGTTCTTAGGGTAATGTAATTCGTTCACTAGTTAACTGCTAGGAATGTACAACTTCTAAAAATAATTGTAAAATGTTGTACTCTGAACTCAGGGAAATATCAATCTTGAGAAAAGTGAAGGGCTGGGTAATCATGTTCAACATTTGACCAGTAGTAATTTGAACTCTGCCAAAACAATTAGATGATAATAAACATCATATTCAATCTCAAAACATTTGGATAATTATTAATAAGCATTAAAGAAAGCTTATTATTGCTGATAAAATGGATGATGACTTTGGAAAGAATCACTTGGCTACTTGGCAATAAGCTTACCAACCTTTGTAACATTTCAGCAATGCATACAAGATTAGAGTAGTTTAAAAATCAGAATACACATCAAAGCAGAATCAGAAAATGTGAAAGTACTCTAAATAATGAAAACTAAGCTTAACTTGTCACCCAGATTCCAGAATATATGTTAAGAATACAGTGAGAATAGCAACACTTCAAACTTACTTACCTTATTCCACTGACAATATAGGAATGTGATGCAAAACAAAATCTCTACCTCATCTCTAACTTGTTACTGACCATATTTTGACGACCTACAGGTAGGCTTCACTTAGATTTACCTTTGACATACAAATACAGATTGAGCATCCCTCATCTGAAAATCTGAAATCTGAAATGCTCCAAAATCCAAAACATTTTGAGTGCTGATATGACACTACAAATGGAAAATTCCATACCTGGTACCTTTGCTTTCTGATGGTTGAATGTACACAAACTTTGCTTCATGCACAAATTTGTTGAAAATATTGTATAAAATTACTTTCAGGCTATGTGTATAAGGTATACATGAAACATAAATGAATTTTGTGTTTAGACTTTAATCTCATCCCCAAGATCTCATTATGAATATGCAAATAGTCTAAAATCCAAAAAACTCTGAAATACGTAACACCTGCAGTCTCAAGCATTTCAGATAATACTCAACCTGTGTAACACTTCAAAAAATGAACTTATCATTTTTCCATAATGAAATGGAAGCTCTTAAATTATTTTCAATGTCATCACCCAATTTCTGAGTATCTAGGCTCATAATTTTATTATCTTTCATTTCACTCTCTACACTTCAGCCTCAATATCCAACTACCCTCTGGATTTGTATCCTACAGTATCTTTTCGATTTGATCCTTTGTCCAGTTTATTCCCTTTTATCCCTGCTCTTAAAGCCACCACTTTAATGAGGTCCTTATCATTTGTTTCTAGATTTCTGTAACAACCTCAAAGGTCTCTTATCTTTCTTTAGTCTTTCCCTGCTCCACTCAGGTTATTACGTGACAATGAAATAATAACAACCACAACTATAATACTGACAATTCTAGGCTACTGCAGCTTGGGGGTTTATAGTCCAAGTTTTGGAGTCAGACTGCCTGGATTTCAAGCACTTAATAACAATCCTATGAAGTAGCCACTATGCTTATCCCCATTTCATAAATAAGAAAGTGAAAATGTACAGGATGGAAGTCACTTACCCTAGGTCACCTATCTAGTAAACAGGTAGCCAGGACTTGGTCTAGTCAGTTTGGCCCATCCTCCAGCCTATTTTCACCCCGGACTTGGTGGGTCCTGTATCCATACCATGGAGCTACTCTCCATACATCTTGACCCTATGTGCCTAACTTATTTTCTCTTTCAGTATCGCTTTTGCATGTAATAGGCTAGTAACATTTATTTCACTTTTTATGATAGTGAATCATTTTGAAATTGTTCTCAAGTAGCTCCATTTGTTTATTTTTTGTCACTTCATCTAGGCTTAAGTTTTTTAAGAGTTTTTTTCTCTCATATTACCTAGTATAACACCAATTAAAGGCCGGGCGTGGTGGCTCACGCTTGTAATCCCAGCACTTTGGGAGGCCGAGGCGGGCGGATCACAAGGTCAGGAGATCGAGACCGCAGTGAAACCTCGTCTCTACTAAAAAATACAAAAAAAATTAGCCGGGCGTGGTGGCGGGCGCCTGTAGTCCCAGCTACTCGGAGAGGCTGAGGCAGGAGAATGGCGTGAACCCGGGAGGCGGAGCTTGCAGTGAGCCAAGATTGCGCCACTGCACACTCCAGCCTGGGTGACAGAGCGAGACTCCGTCTCAAGAAAAAAAGAAAAAAAAACCAATTAATACATAGTATATATATAATTTATATATACTATGTAGTATATATATAATTTATATATACTATGTAGTATATATATAATTTATATATACTATGTAGTATATATATAATTTATATATACTATGTAGTATATATATAATTTATATATACTATGTAGTATATATAATTTATATATACTATGCAGTATATATATAATTTATATATACTATGCAGTATATATATAGTATATATATTATATATATAATTTTTTTTTGAGATGTAGTCTCACTTTGTTGCCCAGGCTGGAGTGCAGTGGCATGATCTCGGCTCACCACAACCTCCACCTCCCGGTTTCAAGTGATTCTCCTGCCTCAGCCTCCTGAGTAGCTGGGACTACAGGCGTGCGCCACCATGCCCGGCTAATTTTTGTATTTTTAGTAGAGACAGGGTTTCACTATGTTGGCCAGGCTGGTCTCGAACTCCTGACCTCAGGTGATCTACCCACCTTGGCCTACCAAAGTGCTGGGATTACAGGCGTGAGCCACCAGGTCTGGCCAACACTGATTAGTATGAAGTACTTTGAGACTATCTTTAATTATGTAGGTGAAAACCCTTTACAAATAAAAAATGCAAGAAATTGAGGTGAATACCTAATAAGAGGCATTATTATAAGTATAAAAGTCAAGTTGGAGATTCCCAACATTTCCTGACAAAAAAATCACAGCAAGCTAAATTTGGGGATCCTGAAAATAGTAAAGTTTTTAGGCTTCATTTGCTAATGCCAAATACAAGGGTTGAAAAATCAAAAACTTTATTTTTCCAATTAGTATAATTGGTCCAGTTGTTCGAGAATAACACCCATCTTGAGGGCATAAAAGCTTCTGACACTTTCAGCTGAGATCACAACCTAGATTGGAAGTCGGCAGTGATAGTTTTTACAATTTTTACAGCAACAGCATTTGAGCAAGAATCTCAGGAAGGATAGAGAAAAACATTTTTCTCCATTCAGTACACTGTTACCACTATGGTCACCATTCAGAAACCTTTCATTGGAATGATAGCCACAACAGGTCTTCAATTTGGCTTATCCATATTCAGAAAAGAGGAAGACATAAGAAGCTTATATTTTTATTATTTTTGAGTGCCTCCTCTGTGTCAGGCACTGGAACAGGATTTCTCAGCTTACCACGATTGACATTTTGGGCCAGATAATTCTTTCTTGCGGGGGGCTGCACTGTGCATTGTGAGATGTTTAGCACATCCCTAACCTCTCTACCCACCAGATGCCAGCAGCATATCCTCAGTCATGACAGTCATGACTGGGGAGCAAAACTATCCCTGGTTAAGAGCCACTGCACCAAACTGAGTTCTTTCTTCGCAAATGTCTTATTGATTCCTCAAAACAATTTGACAAACATGCCAATAGTATTGTCTGTATTTTACAGATAAGAAAATGGCAACTCAGGGACGCTACCAACTTGGCCCAGGTGACCCAACCTGCCCAGGGTCAGCTGACCCCATGTTTTTTGTTTTTGTTTTGTTTTGAGACGGAGTTTCACACTTGTTGCCCAGGCTGGAGTGCAATGGCATGATCTTGGCTCACTGCAACCTCTGCCTCCCAGGTTCAAGTGATTCTCCTGCCTCAGCCTCCCAAGTAGCTGGGATTATAGGTCCTGCCACCACATCCAGCTAATTTTGTATTTTTTTTTAGTAGAGACAGGGTTTCACCATGTTGGTCAGGCTGGTCTTGAGCTCCTGACCTCAGGTGATCCACCCACCTCGGCCTCCCAAAGTGCTAGGATTACAGGCGTGAGGCATCGCGCCTGGCCTGACCCCATGGTCTTGACTGTGCCTTGCCACTTCTTTAATGTAGGTGATGTTTGGTTTTGTGCCTCTCTCCCTTGGTTTCTCACCCACAAAGGTACTACCTGTAGGCAGAGGCCACAGAAGAACCTTCAGAAGATAATAATGAAGACAAATCCCATCTCTACAGGGTTGTGAGATGATCTCAGGAATCCTCATATTATGCCCCAAAACCTTGAGCCACAGTATTTCTACGCAGAGCAACAGAATTTTGGTAAATCCTACCCAGAGTGGGTAAATAAGGAAAAATGGCATTATTCTAAAAATATATTTCAGGAATGCGAACTTTAAATGTATAAGGTTCCACCTTTAATTCCTCCCTCTTCCTCAGTTTCCCTGCCAAGTCCCTCATCAAGTAACACGGATGGCTTTTCCACTCAGCTTCTCTTTTCTGTTCCTACAAACTTCACTGTATCCCTGACCCTCACGAGGCTGTATGGCACTCCAGTTTATTCAGCATCCTGCTGCCAGACCAATCTTTCACAATAATTAAATTCACCAGGTTACTGCTCTGCCAGAAAACCACTAATAAATCCTCATTTTCTGAAGCATCATGTTTAAATTTCAGTAAATTGACATTCCAGGCCCTTCAAATGCTGTCTCTGTCTACCCCTTGTCATGTTGTCTCTCCTCCTTGCACCAGATTCCTCACTATCCTACACATTTGCTGAGGAGAATACTGCCTTTTTAAGCCCCTCATCCTATGGCTTCCTTGCTTGTCAATGCCATCCCTTTTCTGCATCTCTGTGTCAAAATCCTGGCCACTCTTTTAGGCCCAGCTCAGTTGAAGGCCCTCCAGAGAGCATTTTGACTATTGCAGCCTCATCAAGGCCTTTAAAGATATTCACAGCCCTGGCTGTCTAACCCATACCACGTAGAATCTCAATTTTAACTCTCCGGTATCTGCTAGAGTTTCACGTTTGCCCAGATGGATTATAATTCTGTTGCATGTTGGTACTGTATCTCAGACATACGGACTATGCTCAGAGAAGGTCCTCAGTGAGCCCTCACAAATGGAATCCATAAAATTCTCCTGCTGCTGTAGGAATAAAGGAAATACTTCAGAGAAATCTAAACCCCTAATCTTATCTTTATGTCTGGGGCTCCACCCAATATGAGGTCACCTCATGTTCACTGCTACTTGGAAAAACTATTACCAGCACACCTGCCAACTCATTTCCAGCTTTGGCCCTTTGTCAGCCCTGAGCTTTCAAGACTCCTGGTCTCCTTTTCTTATCAGCACACCTTGACTTATTTCTGTATCATGGTCTTTGACACTGACCTTCTTCCTGGGGAGTAAACCTAAATCATCACTCTGAGATTGTGCTTTATGGCCTCTTTACTAGTGTCTCCAGGAATGGAAATTATGACATCATCTGAGCCTATGATTCCCAAAAATAACTGAGGATAAGATCACTTCTGTGCTTATTAAACATCCAATTCCCAGGCCCTGCTCCAGACCTACTGTATAAGAATATCCAGGATAAGGGCCTAGGAACTGGAGAGATTAACAAGCATCCCAGGTGGTTCTTATGATCAGATGAGTTAAGGAAGCACTGATCTCAGCTACTGGGTAATATTTTTACCAACTCAGCTGATGAGATATTCGGGTTCAATTGACAATCAGAAAATAGGCATCCTGGAGAAGGAAATCATTGATTTTAGGAGCCCGGCAGCATTCCTCCTCATCAACTTCCATTTTTCTAGCTGTTAATATAAGGAAGTGTATTAGTCCATTTTTACACTGCTGATGAAGACATACCTTGAGGGCGGCAAGCCCACAACTATGACCATGTCCAGGTGGGCAAGTTTCTTAATTTTAAAGCTCTAAACTGAATATTCCATCAATGTAAAACAAGAATAATCATATCAGCTGTTCCAGTATAATAAAATATAAAACAGGACTAGTCATACCAGATATAGATCTTAGATATGACTATTCTTGTTTTACATTTTATTATACTGGAACAGCTCGTGTCCTCGGTCTCTTGCCTTGGCGCCTGGGTGGCTTGCTGCCCACGATACCTGAGACTGGGTAATTTATAAGGAAAAAGAGGTTTAATGGACTCACAGTTCCACGTGGCTGGGGAGGCCTCACAATCGTGGTGGAAGGTGAGGGAAGAACAAAGGCATGTCTTACACGGCAACAGGCAAAAAGAGAATGAGAATTAAGCAAAAGGAGAAACCCCTTATAAAACCTTAAGATCTCATGAGACTTATTCACTACCATGAGAACAGTATGGGGAAAACCATGATTCCTCACACAATACGTGGGAATTATGAGACCTACAATTCAAGATGAGATTTGGAAGAGGACACAACCAAACCATATCAGGAAGTACGCTCTATTAATGAACCACTAATATAAAAACTAGCTGTGGTTCCTTAAACAAGTCATCTAAGAATTCTGAACTTCAATTTCCTAACTTATACAAAAAGGGAAGGTTGGACAATATCAGTAGTTTTCTTTTATGGATACTCACTGCATTTGCCCTTAGACTCACTCCTGGGAATTCTAATTTTATTGATACAATTCTGCTGTAAAATTGAGGTTAAAATAAAGTGAACTGGCGATTTTTAAGATGACTCAAGGCTCTGAAATAATCCTTTGATTTAATAACTCTATTATTTGTAAATACTTGTATCACTTCTAGACATTTATTTCTCACCATATGTAAATATGTATATATACTTTTTATTCCCTTTTTTCAATATCATCTTTGTTAAGTGTTTGACATTTATGTAGAAGAGAGGCTGAATAATTCTGTGTTTTTTTGAGATAAGGTCTTGCTCTGTTGCCCAGGCTGGAGTGCAATGGCTTGATCACAGCTCACTGCAGCCTCAACCTCCTAAACTCAAGTGATCCCCCCACCTCGGACTCCCAAGAAGCTGAGACCACAGATGTGCACCACCATGCCCAGCTATTTTTAATTTAAAAAATTTGTTTTAGAGATGGAATCTCCCTATGTTGCCCAGGCTGGTTTAGAACTCTTGGGCTCAAGCAATCCTCCTGCCTCTGCCTCCCAAAGTGCTGGGATTGTAGGCGTGAACCCCAGCACCCAGCCTGAGGCTGAAAAATTCTAAACAATTTGTATGAGTTATTATTACTATACAAAAATACTCAGGAGTATAATAAAATTTTTTAAAATATATAAGCCAAGAGACATGTGAATGGCAACAACCTAGCTGTTAATCCAATCAAAGGTAGGAGTATATTTATCCATTCCCTCAGTATTTTGACTAATATTTATTGTTGAATGCCTGCTAATTTATCAGCCCCAGTGATAGTTACTGGAGATACACCAATACATGAGAAACAGTCCAATTCCACATTGGAAAGATAAGCATACTGTCAATAAAACAAACATGATAAGGATCACAAAGGAATCCAAGGAGCTACAAGAACACATAAAGAAAATAAGGAAAGTCTTAACCTCCTCCCATGCTCAGGAAAGGCTTGCAGGAAGAAGTGACAAGTGACAAGTAGGGTGAAACCTGAGAAGTTAATTGGAATTAAGCGTGTATGTTACAGCAAGGTAAACAGCATGTTGGAAGAACCTGAAGTAGAAAGAGCTTAGAGAGTACTAGGAAGAGAAATAAGATCAAAAAGGCTGGAAATAGTCAATGAAGGGGACAGTAGCACAAGCAACTACCATGTAGGCCCAGGTAAGAGAGTTTAGAATTTAACAGCACTGGGGAGCCACTGAATACTTTAAGCAAGGAGCTGAAGTAATCTTATTTACATATTTAAAAGTCCCCAAAGTGCTTGGAGGGCAGAGATGCCTGAGTGGGTACAGGGAAAACAGGCTGTTGCAGTAGTCAGGGGAAATACGACGGACTAAAGTGATAGCAGCAGAGATGGAGTAAGGTGAATGGATTTAAGAAATCTATCTGAAGGAACTCAGAAGAGCTTAATGATTGGTGGGCTGTGAGAGGTAGAGGAATCCATGAGTCAAGGTTTCAGATTTGAGTAACTGCGTGGGTGGCCATGTCATTTGCTGAGATAAGAAACCCTGGAAGAGGAAACATAATGAGTTCACTTTGGGACACATTGAGTGTGAAACATCTGTGAGTCAACCAGGTGCAGGTCTTGAGTAAAATGGGACTAGAACTCAAAAGAAAGACCTGAACTCAAGTTACAAATTGAAAGTTGTCAGCATATAGATAAAAATGGAAGTCATTAGAGGTGGACGAAATCACCTACTATGGAAGGTGCTGGAGCTAAACTTGTATACCTGTAGACCTATTCACTGTCAGGTGGTTCACAGTCCAACAAGTGCAGCCACGTATGAACAAGGCCGGAATTTTAGTTCAACTAACATGAAAACTACACTGAAAAGCCCTATTATTTATCACTATAGGTACACCCCTTCTCTGTTCTACCCTCTGGAGGTATATTTCCCAATTCAACCCAAAACTA
This sequence comes from Nomascus leucogenys, assembly GCF_006542625.1. NCBI lineage: Eukaryota > Metazoa > Chordata > Mammalia > Primates > Hylobatidae > Nomascus > Nomascus leucogenys. The sequence goes on from NC_044402.1 coordinate 89,994,171, forward strand.
GAAATGCATCTAAAAGTAAACTAGGCACCATTTTGTTTTAATAAAGTAGGCTTCAACAGAGAGTACCTCTTGAGCCACTAAGAGCTTTCAGTTAACTCTTTTCCTTTTTATTTATTTATTTATTTTTTTTTGAGACGGAGTCTCACTCTGTTACCCAGGCTGGAGTGCAGCGGCGCGATCTCGACTCACTGCCACCTCCGCCTCCTGGGTTCAAGTGATTCTCCTGCCTCAGCCTCCCGAGTTGCTGAGATTACAGGCATGCGCCACTAGGCCCAGCTAACTTTTGCATTTTTCGTAGAGACAGGGTCTCACCACGTTGGCCAGGCTGATCTCAAACTCCTGGCCTCAGATGATCCGCTTGCCTCGGCCTCCCACAGTGCCGGGATTACAGGTGTGAGCCACTGCGCCTGGCCCAGTTAACTTTTAACAATAAAATTTACAAGTTGAAATATATTTACATTGATATCATGCTTTTCTAAATCATTGAACAAGAAAATAAAGGGAGTAAATTGCAGATTTTGTGTGTGGTCATTCTCGTAGCGATGTGAACTTTACAGTTTACAAGGCTGTGATCATGAAGCCCAAGGTCTGCTAGACTTGTGCCGCATGCAAGCCTGTTCACAGTCGAAGGCGGTTCTTGGGACAAAGTCTATTTTTAAAACGCATTTTGTAGCTTGAAAGAGCCCTGCATGCAAGAGGTAAGGTTTCTGTTTGAAAGTTCACTTGATATCATAAATAATTACCAATTAACCTAATGAAGATTGACATTTTTGAGATTTGACCCAATTATCCCTTTTCCTTCCTCCATTCCTTTCTCTTTCTTCTCCTACTTCTTCCCTTAATTCTTCCCTCCCTCTCTTCATTCCTTTCATCCTCCCTCCTTCTCCTTTTTTTTCTATTTTTCTCTTTTTCCACAGTTTCTGCTTCTAAGCTTTTTATGGAATGACACAGAGCACGTATATAAAATCGACACACCTAATACGGCAGTGTTAAGTGACCTCTTCTATGTAAAGCACTTTGACAGAACTACAGCACCAGTACTAAAAATTGAAGAGTCCTTGTGGATCATCTTACCCAATTCACTCATTTTACAAATCAAAAAAGGAAAACTTCTATCCCACTGTTATGCTTGAGAATCATCGTAAGGCTTATTTGGCTATCATGCTAGGTTTCACATAATAGTGACAGACACTCTTTTGTATTATTTTATTAAGTTAGCAGGCCTAGACCTGTACTGACTGATACAGTTAGCCACTGACACATGTGGCAACTGAATCCCTGAAATCTAGCAAATTTGAATTGAAATGTGCTGTAAGTGTAAAATACACAACAGATTTTGAAAACAGCATAAAAAAGTAAAATATCTTAATAATTTTTATATTGATTTTATGGTGAAATGGTAATGTTTTAGATACATTAAGTAAAATATATTCCTGAAATTCATTTTACCTGTCTCTGTTTACCTTTTTAATATGGCTACTAGAAAATTATGTATGATGTTCACATTTTGACTCGTTTCTATTCTGTTCCAGAATAATAGTGCCTATCTCATACAAATTTTTGTTGGTTAGCTAACATTTCAGGCCTTTATCTTAAGTTCCTAAACTCATCCAACACTGACGAGTAAAGAAATTCATTCACCTTACCAAAAAAAAAAAAAAAAAAGAGGGGGGAGCGGGGGGCTCACATGACCTAAAAGATATTGAGAATACATTGGTCATAGATCAATAATCCAAAGAATGTAATGTTTTGTCCAACGTCACATAGATCAGTAAGGAGATGATTCTAGGGCTCAGGACTTCTATTTTCTCACTGACCTTTTATCTTGGAGCGTTCAGTGAACAAAACTGTGGAATGGTTTTCAGTGGCTACAAAACTGATCTCAGTTGAATTAGACAAATATTTGAAAGCCTAATAGGTGCCAGGCATTTTGCTAGGCAGCAGTAATTGAAGGGCTTAAGTTTTATCACTTTAATGTGTGGGGAACTTTCTTTGAGTTCTAAATGAAAAAATAAAACTACTTTCGTCACACTTTTCTCATATTCATAATTTAATTATAACCATGTCCAGGTGGGCAAGTTTCTTAATTTTAAAGCTCTAAACTGAATATTTCATCAATGTAAAAAAGCTGTTAAAATTTTCATAACATGTGGCCGGGTGCAGTGGCTCATGTCTGTAATCCCAGCACTTTGGGAGGCCAAGGTGAGCAGATCACTTGAGGTCAAGAGTTGGAGACCAGCCTGGCCAACATGATGAAACCTCGTCTCTACTAAAAATACAAAAATTAGCCAGGTGTGATGGTGTGTGCCTGTAATCCTAGCTACTTGAGAGGCTGAGGTACAAGAATCACTTGAACCAGGGGGACAGAAGTTGCAGTGAGCCGAGATCATGCCACTGCACTCCAGCCAAAAAAAAAAAAAAAAAATCATAAAAATGTGATTATATGTTAATAAAAAATTAATTTTAACTTAAAAAATACATTAAAGCCATTATCAATTTTTTTTCCCAAAATGGTCTTATTTCTTCTGGTTATATTTTAGTTAAAGCTTAAAACTTCAGTGTACTATCTGAAATATACTATTTACTCTTTCCTTAAAAGACCAGATTTTGACATCTGTTTATATCACTTCTGGTTATGAGGTTTAGAAATGTTCTGTTACCAAATAGCAAATTTTAGTTTTTAACTATAGGCAACTCTTATAAATATTCTTGGCAAATTTAAAGGAATTAGACTTTATTCAGAGTAATTTTTCATTGCAAGAATAGTGAAGGAGTTACTTAAATTACTTGCCTTAAACCTTTGGACACTGTGGCTTAGTTCTTCTTCTATCATCATCTTGGCCTTAATCACTTATTGTTTAGATCATCAACAAGGAAATGCATCATTGTTAACTATAGAATTAATTCTACTTTGTTATGGGTCTTCTAGTATGGTGATGGATTCAATATATCGATATTTTAGCTAATTATTTGCATCTATACTCATGAGTTTTGGGGGCTATTTCTATCAAGTTTTGGTATGTAAACCATGCTGGCTTCAAAAATTGGAGGTTTTCCATAATTTTTCATAATTATCTATGAATTAGACCAAATCAAATACATGAAATTGTCAGTTCTTTGTAGGTTAGAAAAATGTCAGTAGTCGAAAAATCACTCAGGTTTACGCCTTTTAAAATAGTATTTCTCCAACAATCTTTTCAATTTCTTCTATATTCATTAGTCTTTCACCGTTTACTTCCTTTTCTTGAGTTACTTGTGTTAATTCATATTTAGCCATAAACAGTTTTATCTGGAGTTTCAAATTTATTGCCACTGAATTACAAATAATCTCTTTAAAAGGTTTTCTTTTTAATTCTTCCATGCCTGTGCTTGTATTCCCTTTCTCATTCCTGAATTTATATATTTTACTTTTTTTTTCCATTTAGTTAATCAGGCTTACTAATCTTTTCTAAGAACCTAGGCTTGGCCAGGCACGGTAGCTCATGCCTGTAATCCCAGCACTTTGGGAGCCCAAGGTAGGCAGATCTCTTGAGCCCAGGAGTTTGAGACCAGCCTGGTTAACATGGTGAAACCCCATCTCTACAAAAAATTAGCCAGGCACAGTGGCACATGCAGGTAGTCCCAGCTACTCTGGAGGCTGATGTGGGAGAATTACCTGAGCCCAGGGAGGTGGAGGCTGCAGTGAGCTGTGATGGTGTCACTGCACTCCTTGGTGACAGAGTGAGACCCTGTCTCAAAAACAAACAAACAAACAAACAAAAACTTTAAAAATCTGTTTCGCAATTTCAAAATTTGTCATCATTAAATCTCTGTTCCTACTTGTTTTTGTTTTGTTGCTCTTTTTTTCAGTCTCTTCATTTGAATTTTTAAATCACATGTTTTCATATGTACCTGTTTTGAAAATAAGCAAATAATGTTTTTTTTTTTTTTTTGAGACAGAGTCTCGCTCTGTCGCCCAGGCTGGAGTGCAGTGGCGCAGTCTCGGCTCACTGCAAGCTCCACCTCCCAGGTTCACGCCATTCTCCTGCCTCAGCCTCTCCTAGTAGCTGGGACTACAGGCGCCCGCCACCACGCCCGGCTAATTTTTTTTTGTATTTTTAGTAGAGACGGGGTTTCACTGTGGTCTCGATCTCCTGACCTCGTGATCCGCCCGCCTCGGCCTCCCAAAGTGCTGGCGCGGTGGCTCACGCTTGTAATCCCAGCAAATAATGTTTTAAACACTCAGGTGGGAGGGGGCAAAGAGGAAAAAAAAAACATTTTTTCCTTTGTACTTTTCTTTGTCATTTGACTTCTTGCCAAAATATAATCTTATCTTGCCTCTGTAGTTTGACAGAAAAACAAAACAATAAGCATATTTTTAAATTTGTGATTTATTATCTTAGGTCCCACAGAAATTGTGGTGGGTAGGGAAGAAAAAAATCTTCATATCCCACAATCATTCAATAATCAACCCACTATAAAATTTGTCTCCACTCAAACATCTCCATCCCTTCTTGTCCCCATGAACACTGGCATCTATGCCCAATCATGGAGGGTTAATTTCTGGCTAAACTGTGGGATTTTGGAAACACTTAGTGTAAATAAAATGAAAATCTATTTCAAAGTGATATTACAAATCTCACGAAGCTGTGAAGTGATGTTTCAGGAATTACTGAAAAAGCCTTTGACTAAAGAGAAATTCAAGAAGGCTTATATATAATACAATAGGTGCTTCAAGAGAGAATGTTTTGAATACCAAAATACCTAGAGTCAACTTTGGGAAAATTGATGAAGTATGAAGTTTGCAAATATTTTTGGAAAATTAGCACTTTTTGGTCATTTTAGGCAAATCAAATGTGAAGTGAAAGACGTCAAGTCAGGCTCTCTTATGTTGTTGGGGTTTTTTCTGGTGCTTACAAAAGCCAACACAATTCATTCTTTGTTCATTCCAAAAATTATGGCATAGTTGACATATAACTCCATTTTGTTAAATATCAGATGATATGAATTTATTTTAATAACTGTTAATATTCAAAGCTTTTTCTTTATGTATTTACGATAAAATTTGTTTTCACTATATTCAATTTAATAAAGTGTTCTTGTACAAATTATCCCATTATTACACTTAGCAACGTTCCCAGAAAGTTTAGCAACCTTCCCAGAAACCATGTGAAAACCATTTTTTCCTTCTTCTTACAATAGAATAAAACGTAAAAACGAATGAAGAGAGAAGGCATTGAGAAATAATTTAACTGCTTCCTAGTCCCTCGCAACTAGGCCTTTTTCACATTGCTTTATTACTAGTTTTTAGTTGAGTTCTGAAGACAATGGGCAAAAAACCCGTAATACTATATCAAGAGCATAGGTCCTGGAGCCAGGTTGCCTTAATTCATGTCGCACCTTTTCTATTTACTGACTGCGTAGTGTTGAGCAAGTTAACTATTCCCTATGCATCCTCACCTGTAAAATGGAGACGATATTAATTGCACTTGCTCCTTATGACATTATTACAAGGATTAAGTGAGTTAAAATATGTAAAGTTATTAAATCAGTGCCTGATATGTAGTAATAAGTTTCCAATAAATTTAGCTGCTGTTTTTATTCATATATTCATGTTCAAATGCCAAGTATAAAAGCATATACCTTTAATTGTGTAGTATCATTAATTATCTTCGGTTGCCTTTGAGTGGTTTCATTGGAACAGATAAATAAGAGTTAACTATAGTAGTTGCTCGGAAGTTTTATCATATTTTGTTTACCAAGTAGAAAAATTAACACTAAACAACATTACACTTCCAATTATTTAATTTGGTTATAACAATAGATGATAACTTGAACTTGAAAATAAAGATTACACTCTAAAAAAGGTTATAAATATTTTTCTATTCCAACAATAGCATCCCTATTATTTTTCAATCTGCTGTTTTTCTAATATAAAACGATTTAGTTTTATATTAGAAAAAAACTTAATTCCAAAGAACAGTAGAAATATCTGACAAAATGATATTATCTTACTCTCTCTGTACTAAGAGAAGACAGTAAAATCTCAGTGATACACATGATCCTTTGCTATTAAGTATAAAAATATCATGTAATGGAAGGATGCAGTCAGAAAAAAAAGTATGGAAGCACTGGAATTCAACTTTTTACCAGGTGTACAATAAAAATGGCAAATATGTTTGCACCTGTGTGGACAAGTCTATTCCTTCTGTCTTTTTCCATCCCTTCTACTTATTGTTTTATTCAAATATATTAATTATGGCAACATCAAAGCTATAAGTTGCTTTTAAAATCTAGGTTTTATTTTACTAGATGTCATATTGGTATACCAAATCTATTCAACGGTACCTAAAAATGTTTTGATTATTTTAAAACATACCCTAATAACTTGTTTCAGAGGCTCTAGGTTCTTTCTGGAATTTTTCGTTTTTTTGAGACGGAGTCTCGCTCTGTCGCCCAGGCTGGAGTGCAGTGGCGCAATCTCGGCTCACTGCAAGCTCCACCTCCTGGGTTCATGCCATTCTCCTGCCTCAGCCTCCTGAGTAGCTGGGACTACAGGCACCTGCCACCACGCCCGGCTAATTTTTTGTATTTTTCTTTTAGTAGAGACGGGGTTTCATCGTGTTGGCCAGGATGGTCTCCATCTCCTGACCTTGTGGTCCACCCTCCTCGGCCTCCCAAAGTGCCATGATTACAGGCGTGAGCCACTGTGCCTGGCTGGAATTTTTTTAAATATATGCTTTATTTCTCCCACCAACCTGTCTTTTTTCCAAATTCCCAGGGCTACGAGTATAACATCCTGACTGGTTAGAAAATAAAACTATTCACCCATATATTTGGCAAATACTTAATAGTGACGTATGTGTCAGACAAAACAGCCATAATCTCTGCCCTCATTGAGGTAAGTTAAGTAAATATAAATAAATACATAGTTACAAACTGCTACAAATGAGAAGGAAGATTTTCTAATTAAATTCAGAAGGTCAGGAAAGGCCTCTCTCAATATGAGAAAGCTATTGCAGTAGTTTATGCAAGAGATGGTGAATTGGCCTTGGATGGTGCCTAGGTAATGGAGAGAAGACAGCAGGTTTGGGTTTTATTTTACAAGTAGAATAATAGGACTCTGATAGTTTGAAAAAGAGGGATGAGGAAGAGGGAGGAACCAAAGATGACTCAAAGGTTATGACATGTACAACTTTTTGGATGAAGGCACCATTTACTGAACTGGGGAAAATTAAAAGAGAAGTAGATTTTCAAGGGGATTACATAAAGTTCAATTTGGGATATGTGTATATAAGATGTTTGTAAGGCATTTATATTGAAAGGTCAAACGAAGATTTAGATGTAACAGGCCTAAATCTCAGAAGAAAGGCATGTGCAAGATCAAGTTGAGCTGTTGGGATTTAAACAGATTAAAAGCCACAGAAGTAAATGAAGTTGCCTAAGACCAGAGTATGAGTTAACAAGAGAGGAAGGCTTACAACTAAGTCTCAACTACTTTCAACATTTAGAGATTGGATAGGGATGGTCAAAAATGTCTAATTTGACTAAGAAATCAAATAAAACATGATTAATTAAGAGTTATTATTCCCATTTTCCAAAGGAGAAAACCTAGGTTTAAAGAGGTTAAGTAACTTACCCAAGCTGACACAGCAAGTAAGTCATCCAGACACTAGATGCAAACCTAGGTATGTCTGATACCAAAACTTTATTCATTTCCTGTGCCAAATTGTCAGACATACTACTACTCTAAAATTACTGCTTTTCCATCTGCTAATTTAGGGCTATATTTAACATGCTCTTCTATCAATGTAGACATTTATCTGTTCCCTAAAATATGCTGACACTATGAGTTTAGTCACCAATAAGAATACATCAGTAGAATGCATAATTGTATGCCCTATATTTGCAAATAAAAAATAAATAATTTTTCCTGGAGAAAATAAAAGGCTTGGCCTCATACTCCCTTGCAGTGTGGAATTAAATAAGTCATTAATTTCTTTGAGCTATAGAATCCTCATCTATAAAGCAACCAAAAGAATACCCATCTCACAGGATTGCTGAAGATTAAACGAAATGACACATATTAAAATGCTTGTAAACTGAAAAGTGTTTTACAAGTAGCCATTTTTATTATTATTATTTTTTTCATTTCCAGAGTCATTATATGCTGCTTCTACCAAAAACACTAAAGTTTTCTAATTCCACAATTCATCTCTCTAAAATAGCATTATAACATGATATAAATACAAAAGAGTTTACTTACAGTTAAAGAAGGTACATTAGGTTCAATATATAAAACTAAATCAGCGATTATCAAAACTAAAATAATTTCTAAATAAAATGCTTTCACCTAAACAACCTTTTAAACTTTTCTGTGACATTTCTCATTTTTATCCCTTAAAATAAATAATTTTCACATAATTATAATAGTTGTACTCAACATTATTTTATATCTCTATACCATTCCATATGTCTAGATATCTTATGTTTATTATAATGAATGCAGTGTTTCACAGAGATAAAACTATAAATTGTTAATAAGTACTGACCTATAATTGAAAATTAAAAGTATTTTCAGATTTTTGCATTTAAAATTAATTCTGCTATGAACATTTCTTTGCACATAGCTTTTTGTTTCACTTTTAAATTATATTCCAAATATTGGTATGCCAGCAATGTTTAATGACTGCCATCTTTGAGGTTGAGGAGAGGAGGAATGGGAGAAGCCCCAATTTGTCCCATTTGCCAGCTTATGTAGTGTACATACTACAACTGAGAGGTGAAGCCAGCTGGACTTCCTGGGTCGAGTGGGGACTTGGAGAACTTTTCTGTACAGCTAGAGGATTGTAAAATGCACCAATCAGCACTCTGTGTCTAGCTGGAGGATTGTAAATGCACCAATCAGCACTCTGCAAAAACACACCAATCAGCGCTCTGTGTCTAGCTAAAGGATTATAAACACACCAATCAGCACTCTGTAAAATGGACCAATCAGCGCTCTGTAAAATGGACCAATCAACGCTCTGTAAAATGGACCAATCAGCAGGACACGGGCTGGGACAAATAAGGGAATAAAAGCTGGCCACTCCACCCAGCAGTGGCAACCGGCTCAGGTCCCCTTCCATGCTGTGGAAGCTTTGTTCTTTGGCTCTTCACAATAAATCTTGCTGTTGCTCACTCTTTGGGTCCGTGCCACCTTTAAGAGCTATAACACTCACTGCAAAGGTCCGCGGCTTCATTCTTGAAGTCAGCGACACCAAGAATCCACCAGAAGTAACCAACTCCAGACACACAACCATAGCCAATTTCAAGCTCCAATGGGCATTCAAATACTTAAATCAAAATCAAGGCAAGAGTACCTGGAAGAAATTATGTTAAGTGAAATAAGCCAAGCATGAAAACACAAACATCTCATGATCTGACTTATACATAGAATCTAAAAAAGTCAAACTCATAGAAGCTGAGAGTAGCATGGTAGTTACCAGAGGATAAGGGAAGTGGGGAGGATTTGGGGAGATGTTGGTCAGAGGATACAAAATTTCAGTTAGACAGGAGAAATAAGTTCAAGAGATCTATTGCACGATATGAAACTATAGTTAATAACAGTGTACTGTATACTTCGTATATGCAAAGAGAGTAGATTTTAAGTGTCCTCACCACATAAAAATAAATGTGAGATAATGGATATGTTAATCAATGTGATTTAGCCATTCCACAATATATACATATATCAAAACATCACATTGTACTCTATATACCATTCTTATTTTTCAAATAAATAAATAGAAATCAAACCAAGAGCAATATTGATCACAAAGCAAAATTTAACAAGTAGCAACAATCTTACAAGATAAATATAAGCCAAAAACTTCCCATGCCCTTTGACCCTTTAACTCTATCTATTCTATTATTATTCTAGTAAAAATGTAGCCTTAGGGTCAGCTGCAGCTGGAGCCATCAGAAACCGTCTAATTGTTAAGTTGTATATGCTGGAACCACACAAATAAGCCCACATGATAACCAGCTAACAGCACAATGACAGGATCCACACATATCAATACTCACCCTGAATGTAAGTGGGCTAAATGCCACAGTTAGAAGGCACAGAGTGGCAAGCTGGATAAAAAACCAAGACCCAATGGTATGCTATCTTCAAGAGCCCCGTCTGACATGTAATGACACTCATAGCCTCAAAATAAAGGAATGGAGGAAAATCTACCAAGCAAATGGAAAACAGAAAAAAGCAGCAGTTGCAATCCTAACTTCAGATAAGACATATTTCAAACCAACAAAGTTCAAAAAATACAAGGAAGGGCATTACAGAATGATAAACGTTTCACTTCAACAAAAAGACCTAACTATCCTAAATATATGCACCCAACACAGGAGCACCCAGATTCATAAAGCAAGTTCTTGGAGACCTAGCAAGAGACACAGACTCCCACACAATAATAGTGGGAAATTTTAACACCCTACCGACAATATTAGACAGATCATCAAGGCAGAAAATTAACAAAGATATTCAGGACTTAAACTCAGCATTGGACCAAATGGATCTGATAGACCTTTACAGAACTCTCCACCCAAAACCAACAGAATATACATTCTTCTCATCCTCACATGGCACATACTCTAAAATTGACCACATAATTGGACATAAAACAAATGTCATCAAATGTAAAAGAACTGAAATTATACCAAACACACTCTTAGACCATAGTACAATAAAAATAGGAGTCAAGATTATGAAAATCACTCGAAACCATGCAATTACATGGAAATTAAACAACATGCTCCTGAATGACTTTTGGGTAAATAACGAAATTAAGGCAGAAATCAAGAAGTTCTTTGAAAATAACAAGAACAAAGATACAACATACCAGAATCCCTGGGACACAGATAAGGCAATGTTAAGAGGGAAATTCATAGCACTAAATGCCCAAATCAAAAAGTTAGGAAGATCTCTAATAACCTAACATCACAACTGAAAGAATCAAGAAGCAAGAACAAATCAACCGCAAAGCTAGCAGAAGATGAGAAATGACAAAATCAGAGCTGAACTAAAGGAAATCAAAACATGAAAAACCACTTAAAAGATCAACAAATCCAGGAGCTGGTTTATTGAAAAAAATAATAAAATAGATAGGCCACTAGCTAGACTAATAGAGAAGAAAAAAGAGATGATCCAAATAAAACACAATTGTAAATGATGAAGGGAACGTTACTACTGACCCCACAGAAATAAAAACAACCACTTCAACATTAGGTCAAGTTATACTTCTTTTGATGATATCATATCTTTGCAAAGCTATACTTTTCGTGGTCGCTAGGATAAAGTACAAATACCTTGTGAAAATCAATGAGGAACAGAAAATTAAAGTTATGATGTCCAATCTGATTCCAAGGTTTGAGAAGTTATATAGTGCCTAACAGGTATACATATCCCATTAGCAATTGTGTTAATTTAAGAATAAAATAAAAACATTATCTTCTATTTCAATTTATGTATTTTTTTAATGGCTACTAAGTTGTTAGAACACAAATACTAAGTTGTTTAGACTTAACTACTTACTAAAATGACTTATTTGGTTTTTTTGGTTTTTTGTTTGTTTGTTTTTTGTTTTTGTTTTTTGGCTTCAGAGACCATGAAAAATTATGGGGACAATAAGAATGCTGTGAACTGAAAAGTTTAGGAGTCTCTAGCTTAGGCATCAAACTCATCAAGAAGGAATAATGGGACTCTAGATGCTAAGCACCAGAAAGTACAGCTATATAAACATAAAAAACAAATATTGTATTGAAAATATGAAAAGGAACTAAAGAGCAGAATTACCACATGGGACAAATAAAAATATGTAACCATGTACTTAGCACTACTTGCAACACTAAAAGAATGGAGACAACCCAAATGTCCAGAAATAGAAAGGTGTTTGAATAAACAATGATAGAATACATGATATAATACCATGCAGCTGTCAAAGGGATGAAGAATATTACTATACACTACTGTGGAATGATCTCCAGTATATAATATCTGAAAAGAAAGTCAAAGTGGCAGAAAATATGTATAGTATGTCATTTGTCTAAACAAAAGGGTATTATACGAATATATATATTAAAAAAGCATTTGCTTATAAGTAAAAATACAAGAAAATATAAATGATACATTGTAATTATAAATAATTATAATTAAATAAATAATAATAAATAAATACATGGCCAGGCGCAGTGGCTGTCGCCTGTAATCTCAGCACTTTGGGAGGCCGAGGCAGGCAGATTACTTGAGGTCAGGAGTTCAAGACCAGCCTGGCCAGCATGGTGAAACCTCATCTCTACTAAAATACAAAAATTAGCTGGGCATGGTGGCCTGTGCCTGTAATCCCAGCTACTCAGGAGGCTGAGGCAGGAGAATCATTTAAACCCGGGAGGCAGCAGTTGCAGTGAGCAGAGAGCACCACTGCACTCCAGCCTGGGCAACAGAGTGAGACTCTGTCTCAAAAATAAAATAAAATAAAATAATACATTTGAAATGATTACTAGACATCAAGTTTTTACTTAAGGTTTAAAAAGCCAGAAAAAAAAATTCAGTCTCCCACTTTCAAAAACACACACACAAAAATGGATGATCTGCAAAATCACAGCTTTTCTGGAACACATCAGAAAACTGAGTTTATGCCTTTGATCCCTTATCGACAACATATGCCACCAGATGTCAAAGAACTCAGGAAGAAAAATTCAGCTAAAGTTTTTAATGAATGCTAAAAGCCAGGGGTAAGCTTGTGTGAGAGTACAGAACCCCTGGGAGCCATAGATACAAGAGGAATTTGCAATCATATTTATACATTACATAAAATTACATATAATAATTTATATAAATATTATAAATTTATATAAAATTATTGTAAATTTATATAAAATTATAAATATAATTATTATATATAATAATTATATAAAACCATATTTATATATTATACAAAATTGAAATTTTTTTTAATGCTTATCATCACTGGTCATTAGAGAACTACAAATCAAAACCACAATGAGATACCATCTCATGCCAGTTAGAATGGAGATCATTAAAAAGTCAGGAAACAACAGATGCTGGAGAGGATGTAGAGAAATAGGAACACTTTTACACTGTTGGTGGGAGTGTAAATTAGTTCAACCATTGCCGAAGACAGTGTGGTGATTCCTCAAAGATCTAGAACTAGAAATACCATTTGACCCAGCAATCCCATTACTGGGTATATACCCAATGGATTATAAATCATTCTAGTATAAAGACACATGCACATGTATGTTTATTGCAGCACTATTCACAATAGCAAAGACTTGGAACCAACCCAAATGTCCATCAATAATAGACTGGATACAGAAAATGTGGCAGATATACACCATGGAATACTATGCAGCCACAAAAAAAGGATGAGTTCATGCCCTTTGCAGGGACATGGATGAAGCTGGAAACCATTATTCTCAGCAAACTATCACAAGATCAGAAAACCAAACATGGTATGTTCTCATTCATAAGTGGGAGTTGAACAATGAGAACACATGGACACAGGGAGGGGAACATCACACACCAGGGCCTATCTGAGGGTGGGGGGTGGGGGATGGGGGAAGGATAACATTAGGATAAATACCTAATGGAGGCGACAGGTTGATGGGTGCAGCAAACGACCATGGCACATGTATACCTATGTAACAAAACTGCACATTCTGCACATGTACCCAGAACTTAAAGTATAAAAAAAGAAAAAAGAAAAATAATAGTTTTTTTAAACCATTGAACAAAGAAAACTTTAGGCACAGATAAATCCACTGGAAAATTCTATATAATATTAATAGAGGAAATAACAACACTAATTCTACAAAAACTCTTCCAAAACATAGGAAGGAAGTATTAAAATAATAAATCGGAAGGCCATTACACTGAGGCAGCTCTAGTGCTGAGTGCCCACCTAAACAAACCAAAAGTTAAAAGGTTATATTCTAGGTAAACAGAAGTTAGCTTAACCTAACCTCTAACTAGGGATTTCCACTGGAATGATCCAAATAAGACTACTTATCCACTTTAACCAATCAAATATTTTCTTTGCCTTGCATCCATATTTCCTTTATAAAAGCTCCTACACCCACCTTTGGCAGGACCCCAACAATTTGCACTCTAGTTTTACTGGATTCATGAATCACTCTTTGTTCAAATACTCTTTAAAATATTAATGTGCCTCTGTTTTTTCTTTTTAAGAAGGAACACTTCCCAATTGGTATTATGAGGTCAGCATTACTCTGATGCCCAAACCAGAAAATGTACATCGCAAGAAAATAAAACTGCAGGTCACCAATTCTCGTGAAGCTAGATGAAACAATCCTCAACAAAATACTAGAAAATTGAAGCTAATGAAATATTAAAAACTAACCAAGTGGGGTATATCCCAGGAATATAACACTGGTTCAACATTCAGAAGTCATTCAAGTTAATTTGTCATATCAACAAGCAAAAGAAATACCATAACATCATCTCAGAGAAAGCATTTGGCAAAATTCCATATTCATTCATGATTAAAGAAAACCTCTCAGCAAACTATCAGCTTTCTCAATGTGATAAACAGCATTACAAAAATAAATTTACAAAAATTTACACTTAATGGTGAACAGCTGATTGCTTTCCCCTTCATATTAGGAACAAGGTAAACGTGACTGCTCTTACCTCTGCTATTTAGCACCATAATGTAGGTTGTAGCCAATGCAATAAGGCAAAAAAGGAAGAGGAGGAGGAGAAGGATGAGAAGGAGGAGAAGGGAAATAGAACTGTCTATTCACAAACAACATAATTTTCCATATAGAAAATTCTGAAGTATTTCCCAAAAAAATAGAAAACAAATAAAGGTCATTAAAAGAAAGTGTGGTGGCTCATGCCTGTAATCTCAGCACTTTGAGAGGCTGAGGTGAGCAGACTGCCTGAGCCTATGAGTTCAAGACCAGTCTGGGCAACATGTGGAAACCTATCTCAACAAAAAATATAAAAATTAGCTGAGTGTGGTGGCATGCACCTGTAGTCCCAGTTGCTCGGGAGGCTAAGATGGGAGGATTGCTTGAGCTTGGGAGGTCGAGGCTGCAGCGAGCCGTGATCATGCCACTGCTCTTCAGCCTGAGTGACAGAGCAAGACCCTGTCTCAAAAAGAAATAAATAAATAAAACAATAAACCCCTAATAAGTGAGTAAGTAAGGCCAGAAAGCACAAGATCGATCAATCTACAAAATCAATCATATTTCTATACATTAGTAATACTCAATTGGAGACTGGGCACGGTGGCTGTAATCCCAGCACTTTGGGAGGCCAAGGCAGGCGGATCACTTGAGGCCAGAGTTTGAGACCAGCCTGGCCAGTATGGCGAAACCCCATCTCTATTAAAAATACAAAAATTAGCTAGGTGTGGTGGTGCGCATCTGTAGTCCCAGCTACTCAGGAGGCTGAGGCAGAAGAATTGCTTGAACCCGGGAAGCGGAGGTTGCAGTGAGCGGAGATTGTGCCACTGTACTCCAGCCTCGGTCACAGAGTGAAACTCTGTCTCAGAAATAAAAATAAAAATAAAAAACCCTAGTAAGTGAGTTTAGCAAGGCCACAAAATCAAGATCAACCTACAAAATCAATCATACTTCTATATATTAGTAATATCAATTGGGACATAAAATAATAGCCAAAGACCACCATTTACAATAGCATAACAAAACATGAAATACCTAGGTATAAACAGGTGCAAAGATATGTACTGCCAGATGGGTACAAGCTATGTACATGGAGAAACAAAAACAAATACAGATGAAATAAATACAAAAGATCTAAATAAATGGAAATATACACTGTGCTCATGGATTCAGAGACTCAATATTGTTAAGATGTCAATTATTAATCTTTATCTTGATCTATTTATTCAATGCAATTCTAATAAAAATTCCAGTATAACTTTTGGTAGAAATCAGCAAATTATTCTAAAATGTATATAGAAAAGCAAAAAACCCAGAAGAGCCACAATAATTTTGATAAGGAACAAAATTGGAGGATTCATCCTACCTGGTTACATGTCTTGCTATAGATCTACAGTAATCAAGACAGTTTGGCACTGGAGAAAGTATAGACATTGTATCGGTAATGACAGTCTGTTAAGAGATCCACACATATATGAACAAACTGACTTTTGATGAGGTTGTAAAGGCGATCCAGAGGAGTATAAATGGTTTTTCAACAAATCATACTGGGACATTTGGATAACCATATGCCAAAAAAAAAAAATAATAATAAAGCAGCTTGATCCATACCTCACATTCATGACAAAAATCAACTCAAAACAGACCATAAGTCTAAATGCAAAATCTCAAATAATTACATTTCTAGAAGAAAACAGAAAAAAGTATCTGTGATCCTAAGTTAGGCAAAGATTTTTTAGATTTGACAGCAAAAGCACATCCATAAAGAAAAAATCAATAAATTGAACTTCATCAAAATTAAAAACCTCTGCTCTTTGAAAGATACTGTTAAGAATAAAAAGGCAACCCATAGACAGGGAAAATATATTTGCAAATTACACTGGACATAGGCCTTATATGCAGAATATATAAGGAACAATTAAAACTCAGATAAGAAAATGAACGATCCTAGCTGGGCATGGTGGTGGACACCTGTAATCCCAGCCACTCAGGAGGCTGAGGCAGGAGAATCTCTTGAACCCGGGAAGCGGAGGTTGCAGTGAGCCAAGATCGTGCCACTGCACTCCAGCCTGGGTAACAGAGTGAGGCTCCATTTAAAAAAAAAAAAGGAAAAGAAAAAAAGAAAATGAACAACCAGTATAAAATAGGCAAAAGATGTGAACAGACACATTAGCACAAAAGATATATGGATGGCAAATAAGCACATGGAAAAAAAGATTGACATCACTAGTCAGAGAAATTCAAATTAAACAACAATGGGATACCACTACACATCTATTAGAGTGGCTAAAATGACGAACACCAAATACTCGTAAAAATGCTGAAGAACCGGACCTCTCATACCTTGCCGGTAGGAATACAAAATGTTATTTCAGAAAACAGCTTCTTAAAAAGTTTAGCATACGGTTACCATATAAGCTAGCAATCCCACAACTCAGAATTTACCCTAGTGAAATAAAACTTATATTCACACGAAAACCTGATTGTAAGTGTTTACAGAGGCTGTGCTGTGTCTGTAATCACCTAAAACTGGAAATAACCCAAATGTCACTCAACTGGGAATGTATAAACAAGTTATATTACATTCATGCAATGGAATACTACTCAGCAATACAAAAATCAATCTACTGATACACACAACACCATAAGATAATCTTAAATGCATTTTGCTAAATGAAAGAAGCCAGATTCAAAGGACTTTATCTGTAGAATTCCATTTATATGACATTCTGGAGAAAGTGAAACTACAGGAACAAAAAACATGTGAGTTCTTGCCAGAAGCTAGAGGTAGAGCACATGAAATTTACTAGAATAGAGAAACTGTTTTATATCCTAATTGAAGTAGTTGTATAACTGTATGCCTGGACACTAAAATGTGTGACCATTACTGCAAGTAAATTGTACTTTAATTTTTAAAAATTAAAAAATTAACAATTTCTATGGGGGAAGGTAGGGAATAGTGTGGAAGCAACAGGAACAGAGGCAAAAATTCTCTGAATAGACCTTGTTTTGTATGTTTATTTTGAAACTTACTTTGAAACACTGTAAATATTTTACATAGGTATAAAATAAGATTTAAAATTTTATAAAGCACTACTTAAATATCTATTGAGAAACTATTCAAAATTACTTTAAAGCACAGTAATTAACTGTAAATATCTAGCAAGATATTTCCTAAAGGCAAAAAGAAATCATATTGTTGGTATTTTTATTCTGAGATTATAAGATTAATGAGGTTAAGTGAAAACCTTATAGTCACTAATTGAATTGGGAATTTTGGTATGACTTCATGCTGTATTTTGTCTTTTTAAAAATTCATGTCCTAGCTTTTTGCCCTGCAAAAACCTAGAAACAAAGACAACACCAGTAGCAATGATCCATTCTCTACCCAGCACCTAGATTGTGGTCTCTAAATGCCATTTTCCAACTAAAGGATTCAGGGCTTCTTGGAAAATTAACTGATTCCAGGCCAGGGGCAGAAAATGGACAAGATTAATTTGGAACATCTTTTCACATCAGCCTATCAAAGACTATGGGGTCATGTCAAAAGGGCTCAGAAGTCAACTTGAAGATGCTCCCACTGCCAAAGATGGAACAATCTGAACATTAACAACTTAGCTGCAATGATGTAGAACACATTAAATATATTTAAACCCAGGAGGTTATAATGTTATATTTAAAAAAAAGCCTTGGTCACTTTTGGAAGATTCTAGGAAAATATCATTTTGAAAACTGGTAAACAGATAGAGTCAAGTATTTATTCAGTTTTCAAATACAAACACGGTGTACGTTTGGTTATACGTTGAGATAACCAAATAGTTGGTGAGGGCAAGTCTTTCTTTTTAGAAGTACATTAACTAATAAGCAAAGAAGGAATAATAGAATTAGAATATCACCATTTTGGAAGCCTTAACAAATAATGATTCTAAACAATTGTCAATAATGGCTGCTGACATCACAAAAAGAAAGACAGCCAGATGACATTATGTGCCTCCTGACGGACAAACACAATGTCACTTAGGAATGTTCTTGCCAAAAAAAAAAAAAGTCAAACCTGAATCTGAACAAGCCTTTAGATTTAACTACCTATTTTTAAGAAATACAGAGGACATTGTTAAGTTCTACAGAATGACCTCATTTCTTCAACAAAAAAATTATGAAGGAGTGGGGAGGGAAGGAATCTGGAGAAGGGTGAGGAAAGGAGAGAAACTACAGATTTAAAGAACTAAGGGACATGGCAAATCAACCGTAATGTATGGACCTTATGTAGATCCTGATTTGAACAAACTATAAAAAAGAAAAAATAACTTTTATGAGATAATCAGGAAAATTTGGAACACTATTTGGATATTTGATTATATTACAGAATTACTTAATTCTTAATTATTTGCCTTTCATAACTTGATTATGTGTTTTAAATGAGTCTTTTTTAAAGATGCACAATGAATGACTCGTACAAAATGATATAAAGTCTGGGGTTTGTTTCAAGCTAGTGGTGGGGGAAGATAAGTGGGTGGAGATAATATGTGAAACAAGAGGCCATGACTTTATAATTATTGAAGCTTAGTGATGGGTACACATAATAAAAACTTTATTAAATGAGGAGGCTAAATGTCCACTAAGGAAAAAAAAAAAAACTAAATTAAACTAAAGCTTAGGTGCAAACCAGAGCAATGCTTTTCAAAATGTGGTTGAATGACTGCATGCCTCCTCACAATCATTTGCAGGACTTACCACAAAATACAAGCCTCCTGGAAATCTAGAACTTTGGGGGATGAAGCTTAGGAATTTAATTGAGAATTTCAACTGCAGACTGGATTTTGAGAACTACTCTTTTATACCTAAAGCACTCGGGGAAAAAAAAAGTCTTTCTATGCAACATTTAAGACTGTGTTCTTAGAGACGACATGTTTTTAAAGCATCTAAATTCAAATTCAATAACAATAAATGCCTCATCATTATTTGCAACTCCTTTGATAGTAAACATTTCATAACTATTTTATTTAATGAGACCAGCCATGTACTGTGACCTAAATCACAGACTATGACATTTAATTTTGTTTCTTTAATAATGTAGACCAAAATGTTTCAAGCATGTCCTCAGTCTTTGGGAAAGAGGTGGACAGTGACACTCATATGGAATAGTTCTAGAAGAAGCCAAGATAATTTTGATTAACCTTCTTTATAGCTGTCAGACTATGTGAAGATACAACAGGCATGGGCAGCATATAAAACATCTTTCATTGGTGACATTCACAAACCACACTGACCTTAGATTGTAAAACAGAACTACCAACAATGAAATCTTCAAATCCAACTGGCAGGAGATCAGTGGATTGGAAAGAAGACGAATATGCTTAGATGAGGCATGTGAGGCGCCTGGGCAGAAAATTTAAAGAGCACTTACTGCAGGACCCTGAGAGTCAGTGCATCTTCAAATTTGCACCCTACTGCACCCACCACATACTGTTTCTGCCCTGCACAAGAGCTCCAAAGTGAAGTTGGCTGCAAGTGCCAGGGAGGCCTGATGTCCACATTCCACAGCTTTGAAGCAAAGCTTGAGAACCAGCCTTATCTCAAGTAAAAAGGATTTACTAATCTCTAGACCAGTACTTGGAAACTCTTGTCATTTCCCTTGAGAGACCAAGACTAGCCTGATGTGCTTTGTTACTAGGGCAACAAAGCATACTCCCTGCGTTCTCCCAGCAAAGAGTTTATGGTAAGGATCCAGTAGTTCCTTTCCCAGATCCTACAGCCTTGCTGGAAAACATCAGTCCAATATCTCAGGCCCTGTCAGCTTCTGGCAGAATGATTGATATAAATCACCTATTTAGACTGTGATATTACCTCTCCCTTGACTTCACCCCCTTGGTCCTACAGCCTACCTTACTTCCCCCTCTCCAACCCCCTCCACCCCCGGCAATTACCAGCACTGTCCACTTGCTGAGATTTCCCTTTGGTCTGCTAGTCTACGCCTCTTCGAAGAGTCTGTAGTTGAGTCTGTCTCCTTTCAAATGGCTTCCAGTCTGTCCTACCCCATCAGAGTTAACAGAACCATCCAATCACTGTGACAACCAACAGTACCTCCACACATTTTTTCAAGCATCAGCTAGGGAAACCCCTAGCTCTGTTGAGAATCACTGGAAGAGAAGACATAGTTTCCAGTTGTATGGTGGGCTGCAGATGGGCAGTCCTGAGCCAGTTAGGCATGACACATGGTACTAGCTAACCCCAAAGCTCACTTCAAGCAATGCAGGAGTTAGAGCAGCTGAGGGAGGAAATAGAAGCAAATACATAAATCTTTTTAAAATAAGATAAAGTGTGAAAGCACTTTTGAGACAGTTTAGCACCACACTAAAATTATTATCACCACTGTGTTTAGTACTATGTTGTCTTGGGCAGCGCTTTTGAATAAACAAAAACATCAGAACCTGGCAGAGCCATAAGCAACAGCCCACTTCCCAAAATGGGGTGAACGGCTGTAGACCAATCAGCAGTGTTGGGTGTTTCCGGCTACTCAGTATGGACATGATTGTGAGTCAGAACCAATTCAAACTTTAACCAGAGCTCCCACTCTGCCAGACACTACAATAGAAGGTGGGGTACAAAGAAGACCAATATGCTAGGATGCTCAGTCGCATCAGCTTTACAGATAAGCCTCACTATTACCTCTAAACAAAGTGGAAGCCAGTCCTGGCAGCACACACCTATAATCCCAGCGTTTTGGAAGGCTGAGGCGGGAAGGCTGAGGCGGGCAGATAGCTGGAAGCCAGGACTTTGAGACCAGCCGGGCCAACATACTGAAACCCCATCTCTACTAAAAATACAAAAATCAGCCAGGCGTGGTGGCACACACTTGTAATCCCAGGTACTTGGGAAGCTGAGGCGGGAGAATAGCTTGAATCCAGAAGGCGGAGGTTGCAGTGAGCAGAGATCGCACCACTGCACTCCAGCCGGGGCAACAGAGAAAGACTCTGTCTCAAAACGACGACAACGACAACAAAGTGAAGTGATACTTCACTTTGTAGTTCTCTTTTTCCTAAACTTGGATTCTTAAAATGTTTCTAAGCTAGCAGTTTTGTAAGAACTTTTTTCCTTAAAAATCTGGCACATTTAAAGTATTGGAAATTCTGAGCTTTTAAAAATATTGGGATTATACCAGTGCTTATTTATCTCTATAAACTAGTGAGAACAGAGGCCCTTTAATTAGAGATATTATAGTGGCATTTATTAATACACTCCAGAAGTAGGGAAATATTTTATATTCACACAGGGAGACATAAAGCCTGTACTAACTTATAGACACACAGACACATAGAGATGTTATTTCTTCTGTCTTACAACTTCAATCTCAGGTCAAAAGTAAACACAAAACCACAAAAATTCACCAGCTCTTCTGCTTGAGCGGCCTTTATGTTAAAACAAACAGACAAACAAAACCTTACTAGCCCACATCTCAAATAGCTGTCCTCCTTCCCTCTCAGTGGACACAAAAGTAATTAATTAATTTGAGCTCACAAACGATAAACAAAAAGACTTACAAACTCGCTTCTCTATCACCTCTCTTATTTATTTATTTGAACCCCTGGCCTCAAGCAATCCTCCCACCTCAGCCCCGAGTGGTTGAGATTACAGGTTTGAGCCACTGCACCTATCTACCTCTTTACCAATAAGACTAGACGTCCACCATCCAACAGATACCACCAAGTGGTTAGACCACAAAACCAAACTCCCAATCATTGCTGCTATCAATGTATCCGTAATGTATAAGTTATACCTGAATAACTTATCAGGAATGTACAAATTAGAAACAAAAACAAAATTTTTAAAAATCGGTCGGGTGCGGTGGCTCACGCTTGTAATCCCAGCACTTTGGGAGGCCGAGGCGGGCGGATCACGAGGTCAGGAGATCGAGACCACGGTGAAACCTCGTCTCTACTAACAAATACAAAAAAAATTAGCCGGGCGTGGTGGCGGGCGCCTGTAGTCCCAGCTACTCGGAGAGGCTGAGGCAGGAGAATGGCGTGAACCCGGGAGGCGGAGCTTGCAGTGAGCCGAGATTGCGCCACTGCACTCCAGCCTGGGCGACACAGCGAGACTCCGTCTCAAAAAAAAAAAAATAAAAATAAATAAATAAATAAATAAATAATAAAAAAATAGAAACAAAAATCAATTAAAAAGGAAAAATATATAACCACTTGGGATTTCTCTAAGAGCAAATAAAAAACATGCCTGGCCTTAAACAACCCATGATGTATACATGTCTTTCACCAGACAGTTTGATTCATCACATAAATCCAGTTGGGCATCTCTGTGGACCCTTAAGATTTCCAATAATACAGTATAATTCTCAAAAACCTAAAATCATGTCTCTAATGTGAACATAAAATAAATACATGTCAAAGTTTTATTCAACTCTTTAGTTAGTGAGGGAACCGATAAGACTTTAAAACCAATACAGAATATTAGGGAAGCTAGGCATATATTAATAAAGAAATGTTAGGACAGAATTGCAGGGTTAGATACAAAACTGACTAATGTGTTGCAGAACAATAAATCATAACCTGTGTTGGTATCTGGTACAACAAAAAATTATTTGCATCTCTACCAAACCAAAATCTCTACCAAAGTTAACCTTTGCCCCTACAGAATTGTAAAACAGCCCAGTCAATATAATAAAGTCAAGTCCAGGGCAGCACTGAAAGAGCATCCAGTAAATAAATCTCTTTTGCCTATTTCCAAGTTTTAGTCATTTTTTCCACGGAAACGAGATATTGCAGATATTGCATGGGACATAGATGTACTAAAAAACTATTAATTCATCTGAAATTCATACTGTATTTTATCCGGCAACCCTAACCACGAGTTAACCAAAACTTTACCAAGTCTGTACAGTTCTTTTGCCAACACGGTATCTCTTAAATCTGTTTCTCAGCTTCATCTTTCCCTAGATAATAAATATCATATTAAGCGCTATTTCGATTGCACGACTATTCTTTATATTTACCACTGGAGGGCGCACATAACTCGTAGTATACTAGATAAGAAGTCATGAAGAAACCACCTGAGCGTTTCTGCATCTCAACCACAAGAGGCCAGTACAGGAACCTCAGATTTTGCAAACAGACTGTTTACTCGCTCCCTAAGCAGCCATGCGCAGGCGCGAAACTTCTCCCCAAGCCAGACCCGGCCTGCGCATGCGTTCAAGTGAGCTCGCAGACGCTGTTGCTAAGACTCGCGGGAAAAGGGTGAGCGCGGCTGGAAGCGCGCATGCGCGGTGGCTAATGCCGTAGGCTCCTTCAGGGCTGAGCGATCCCGCGCGTCTTGCGCTCGGTGGAAATGCCCAGCCGAGGGACGCGACCAGAGGACAGCTCTGTGCTGATCCCCACCGACAATTCGACCCCACACAAGGAGGATCTTAGCAGCAAGGTGAGTGTGAGACGCGACGAAAAGGCTCCTGGACTCGGGACCAGGCGCCACTGGACCCTGAAGGTGGTCCGCAGGGGGCAGCGTGGGGCCTGCCCGGGCCTCGGCTTTGCCCTGCTACTTTGCTCTTTTTATTCATAGCACTTGACAGCCCCAGTTAGTCCTTTTATTTTCTGAAAACAGTTGCGAAAAGGGAGATCTTGAAATTTGTCCTGAGACTGGGCCTAGGTGACAGTGGGGCGGAGTTTTGGTTGGGTGTTTTCCTCCCTGGTCTTTTTAAACTTTTGGAAATACCGCCCACCCCAAATCTGTTCCATCGCAGATATTCTGCATCCAGTTAACCATGCCAGCAACCCGGGATCCATCCTTGACCCCCATCACGGAAGCCTATCAGTTCTACCTTTGAAGCTCATTTCAAATATGTCCCTTTATCACCGTGAACACTCTTACCACCCCAAATAAGCCACCGTCATCTGCTATCGGGACCCCTGCCCCCGGCAAGGGCTTCCTAACCGGTCTCTCCTCATCCACGTGTTAGCTGCTGCTTCTCCGTTAACCAGAGCAATGGTCCTAAAACACGCATTGGGTTGTCACTCTTATACCAAACAGGGGGAGGGAGGAAGCCAATATAGTATAAGCCTTAACTGCTGTAAACAAACAAAACCTTTAAAGATAAATGGGTGTGGTGTGGGGAGGGTTATAGCCCTTCAGGTATTACATGTCCTAGATTCTACTTTGGTTCTGTCCCAAACTTACAATGACATCTTGGGCAAGTCTCTTTAATCTTTCAGTATCAGTTACCTTCTTTGAAGTAAAGTGAAATGTACACCTGTCATTCCTAAAATGGGAAAGCCCTCTACAAATGTTAAGTCTCAAAGAATGTTTACAAATTTGGCCTTGGAATTCAACCTCATTACTACAGCTCTGCCAACTGGGGAGACAGAAAGGTGCACACTCATGGGGATTGGGAGTGAATTTTCAAAAGACACACAGCCCATTCTGATTACCACCATAGCAAGCCACTTACGCATACTGGTGGATACAGATCCTTGAGGTGTGTGTGAGGTAGCACAAATATTATAAAAGCTACTTTTAGAGGCTCTTGTGATACTATGTAATCAGTCATGTTCACAAAATAAATAAAGAGTTAAAAAGAAACTTAGTTTTCACTTAGTTGAGCCCTCCTCTACAAATAAATGAAGTCCAGGCCAGCACGGTAGCCCAGGCCTGTAGTCCCAGCTACTCGGAGGCTAAGGTGTGAGAATCACCTGAGCCCGGGAAGATCAAGGCTGCAGTGAGCCATGATCGCACCACTGCACTCCAGCCTGTAACAGAGCAAGACCCTGTTTCAAAAAAAAAAGCCCAGTTCAACAGTGCCAGCTCTATGCTAGTCATTGAGATAAAAAGAGGGAAAAATAAAAAGATGGAACATGATAGGTCTTACTGTCCCCAAATAGGGCATTGCTTGATTTGAATGTTTGCACCACTTAGTACATAAAATCATGAAAATATTGAAAAAAACCCACACCTCATTCAATTTGCTTTTTTTTTTTAAATCTAAGTCACAGCTTAATTTTCAATCTAAATCACAGCTTAATTCCTTTTGGTGTATATCATATATTTTTTTTAATTATTTATTTATTTTATTTATTTATTTATTTATTTTTTGAGACGGAGTTTTGCTCTTGTTGCCCAGGCTAGAGTGCAGTGGTGCAATCTTGGCTCACTGCAGCCTCCGGCTCCCAGGTTCAAGCATTTCTCCTGCCTCAGCCTCCCAAGTAACTGGATTACAGGCATGCGCCACTACGCTTGGCTAATTTTGTATTTTTAGTGGAGATGGGGGTGTCTCCATGTTGGTCAGGCTGGTCTTGAACTCCCGACTTCAGGTGATCCGCCCGCCTTGGCCTCCCGAAGTGCTGGGATTACAGGCATGAGCCACTGCACCCGGCCTGGTGTATATCATATATTTTTAACAAAAGGTATAAACCTTGTTTAGTAACTGTAGTCCTTGGCATGATTGCTGGTTACGAACACGAAAATCCCTGTCTGGTCTTAATGGGTTACCTAACATTTTGCAAGTCTAATCACTGTTTTTTCTCCTCCAGCTTTTCCCCAACTGTACCCCCACACAGACTGCTGTTGAAAATGGTCTGTATATTAACAAACTGCCCGTTTGGAAAACCAGTACACCATAGCCCCTTATCCCATCACTAATTTTAAAATAACCCCTTAAGGGATTCTCATTGAGCATACTTTGAAAACATCTAACTTAAGGAGTTTTTCTTTATTTCAATAGATTAAAGAACAAAAAATTGTGGTGGATGAACTTTCTAACCTTAAGAAGAATAGGGTGAGTTATTATAGGAATTCTGAATAATATGTGGGAGGTTTATTTATGTTAACTATATATTAAAGTTATAAGAATTGTATATAAGATTTAATCATACTTTAATAAAATGTGTAGTATTTCAGCATCTTTTTAAATTGCAAGTATCTAGATTCTTTTTTTAAATGGATAGATCTCATAGCTGAAGATGTCTTTTTTCTATCATATGCCATTCACATTGCCTTTGCAACAAATGATACTAGTTGTATTTTGGTATCTTGGAGCTGTAATAACTAATGATGTTTATTTTATACCTGAATTTGGTGTTTTCTTTTGATATAAACGAACTTTATATTGAGATGAGAAGACACTTTTCTTTTAAATGAATGTGGAAAATTATTGAACAAAAAAGGATACATTGCTTCCCCTCCCTCCAAAAAATTTTTACATAGATTTTTCTAAATGTGTAACATGGTTATTTAATGCTATTTCCATTAATATATTATAAACAAGCAAGCTACTGCTTTGTATATAGTTATAGTGTCAAATTGCATTTTAACATTCAAGAAGAAATGAGTTTGAACTCTTAAAAGCTTTTTAAAGATTATGTAATAACTGGCTGGTTAGATATTTCTGATATTGTCACTTATGGAATATTAGAAGTTGAGGCACATACAAAAATTAGCCGGGCGCGTGCCTGTAATCCCAGCTACTCAGGAGGCCGAGGCACAAGAATTGCTTGAACCTGGGAGGCAGAGTTTGCAGTGAGCCGAGCACTGCACTCCAGCCTAGGCGACAGAGCAGGACTCCTTCTCAAAAAAAAAAAAAAAAAAAAAAGTTGAGGCAGAATTAATACAAACTTTCTCTAGAGGGCAAATTGGCAGAAGGTCTCAACAACTCAAAACTGTAACACTTTGACCCAGCAGTTCCATTTATAGTAGTTGATACTTAGGAGAGAATCATGGGAGTGCACAAAGATTTAGTTACAAAGATATTCATCACAACCTTGATTTACAATAGCAAAGAGATGGTAACACCTTAAATGTCTAATATTTGAAGCTGAGCAAATAAACTGTAATATGTTATATCTATATAGCAGTAGGTATAATTTGGTCACCCTAGCTTGCTTTGGCATTTTGGTGTTCTTGTAAAATAACACTTACTGATAAGAAAAAGTATTCTCAATATATTGCTCACTGATAAAAGAAAAGCATAAATCTGCAGGTACAGTAAGAACCTTTTTTGTTAAAATGGTATATGGAGAGAAAATAGTTTCATTTCAGTAGTAGCAATTTCTGGTAGTTGGGCAATGGGTGACTTTTATTTGTCTTTTTGCTTATCTGTATTTACTAAAGTATTGTACTGAATATATGTTACCGAAGTTCAAGAATTAGTGATAATAGGGTTAAGGATTTTAATATCTACTTTTTAGATCAAAATTTGATATTAGCCTAAATTATGTTTTCCAGAAAGTATATAGGCAACAACAGAACAGCAATATATTCTTTCTTGCAGACCGAACAGAAATGTTGTCTGAGAGCAAAAGTAAGTTTTTTTTTTTTGGGGGGGGTTTTGGGGGGTGCCTAAATTATACTCATCTGAATGTTAAAATATATATCTAAAGATTAATGCAGCAGTTTGGTTTTCTTCAAGTTAGGCTTCCAAAGATGAGTCAACAGTTAAAAAAAATATGTATATATATATATATCTATATCATAATATGTGTTAGAAAGCAATAGTTATTAACATGTGCTTTAGAGTTTTAAACAGGTCTAAGTATGACAAACCATTACCACTTTCTACCTTTGTGACTTTGGGTGAAATACTTTAAGCCTCCCAGGTATTGTGGGATCTAAATAAGATGCTATGTAAAAAGTGCTTGACCAAGTGCTTGGGCCAAAATCAGCACTTGGCAAAATGGAAGCTATTTTTCTAAAAGATAAACATTCTTTATTAGTAGCCTGTTGTTAATTATTATTGGTACTGGCATAGTGTGTGTGTTTATATGGTTTGATTTTGGTAAACAGCTTGTGTTGCCCTCTGAATTGCTAGGTAAAAGTCCAAGAATTTTTATGTTATTTAATATTTATTCTCCTTCCCTGAAACAGATATATTGGATGAACTGAAAAAAGAATACCAAGAAATAGAAAACTTAGAGAAGACCAAAATCAAGAAATAGTCAACCTGATTTCACATAACAATGTGTGGCATTTGTTGTTCTGTAATCTTTTCTGCTGAGCATTTCAGTCAAGATTTAAAAGAGGACTTACTATATAATCTTAAACAGCGGGGACCCAATAGTAGTAAACAATTGTTAAAGTCTGATGTTAACTACCAGTGTTTATTTTCTGGTCACGTCCTACACTTGAGGGGTGTTTTGACTACCCAGCCTGTGGAAGATGAAAAAGGCAATGTGTTTCTATGGAATGGAGAAATTTTTAGTGGAATAAAGGTTGAAGCTGAAGAGAATGACACTCAAATTTTGTTTAATTATCTTTCCTCCTGTAAGAATGAATCTGAGATTTTGTCACTCTTCTCAGAAGTACAAGGTCCCTGGTCATTTATATATTACCAAGCATCTAGTCATTATTTATGGTTTGGTAGGGATTTTTTTGGTCGCCGTAGCTTGCTTTGGCATTTTAGTAATTTGGGCAAGAGTTTCTGCCTCTCTTCAGTTGGCACCCAAATATCTGGATTGGCAAATCAGTGGCAAGAAGTTCCAGCATCTGGACTTTTCAGAATTGATCTTAAGTCTACTGCCATTTCCAGATGCATTATTTTACAACTGTATCCTTGGAAATATATTTCTAGGGAGAATATTATTGAAGAAAATGTTAATAGCCTGAGTCAAATTTCAGCAGACTTACCAGCATTTGTATCAGTGGTAGCAAATGAAGCCAAACTGTATCTTGAAAAACCTGTTGTTCCTTTAAATATGATGTTGCCACCAGCTGCATTGGAGACTCATTGCAGTAATATTTCCAATATGCCACCTACAAGAGAGACACTTCAAGTCTTTCTTACTGATGTACACATGAAGGAAGTAATTCAGCAGTTAATTGATGTACTGAGTGTAGCAGTCAAGAAACGTGTCTTGTGTTTACCTAGGGATGAAAACCTGACAGCAAATGAAGTTTTGAAAACATGTGATAGGAAAGCAAATGTTGCAATCCTGTTTTCTGGGGGCATTGATTCCATGGTTATTGCAACCCTTGCTGACCGTCATATTCCTTTAGATGAACCAATTGATCTTCTTAATGTAGCTTTCATAGCTGAAGAAAAGACCATGCCAACTAGCTTTAACAAAGAAAGGAATAAACCAGAAAATAAATGTGAAATACCTTCTGAAGAATTCTCTAAAGATGTTGCTGCTGATGATGATGACAGTCCTAATAAACATGTCAGTGTACCAGATCGAATCACAGGAAGGGCGGGACTAAAGGAACTACAAGCTGTTAGCCCTTCCCGAATTTGGAATTTTGTTGAAATTAATGTTTCTATGGAAGAACTGCAGAAATTAAGAAGAACTCGAATATGTCACTTAATTTGGCCATTGGATACAGTTTTGGATGATAGCATTGGCTGTGCAGTCTGGTTTGCTTCCAGAGGAATTGGTCGGTTAGTGGCCCAGGATGGAGTGAAATCCTATCAGAGCAATGCAAAGGTATGACACAGTGTTTCTTCTCCTGAGAATTCCTGAGACCTATTTTTGACCCTTAAAGCTTTTAGCATTTTGATTTTAAGAATATAGCATATTTTAGATGCATTTATCTTATTTACTACGTAGTTGATAACATTTTTTATGGATTTCTTTAAACCGCATAGGTAGTTCTCACTGGAATTGGTGCAGATGAGCAACTTGCAGGTTATTCTCGTCATCGTGTCCGCTTTCAGTCACATGGGCTGGAAGGATTGAATAAGGAAATAATGATGGAACTGGGTCGAATTTCTTCCAGAAATCTTGGTCGTGATGACAGAGTTATTGGTGATCATGGAAAAGAAGCAAGGTAATTCTAATCATTTGAGTGTTGTTACGGTATTTTTATAAAAACAGCAGAGTGTAAATGGAGACTTCAAAGTTCGTTTTCTCTTTGGAGACTGTTCAAATGAATAAGAGCAGCAATAATAGCTTGGCTTTATATTATAAACACAGTCAGAAACAGAGCTGGGAAGAGCCAGGAGAGCATTTATTTTCTAGAACTCATTCTCTAAGAAATGTCTTTTCAGTAATTTTCAAAGGTAACATAATGACAGGATTGTTTTTAAGAGTATAGTGAAAAAGACTGTCAAAGTAGGCCAGGCATGGTGGTTCACACCTGTCATCCTAGCACTTTGGGAGGCCAAGGCGGGCGGATCACCTGAGGACAGGAATTCAAGACCAGCCTGGTAAACATGGTAAAACCCCACCTCTACTAAAAATACGAAAAAATTAGCGGATCGTGGTGCCACATGCCTGTAGTTCCAGCTACTCGAGAGGCTGAGAATGGCTTGAACCTGGGAGGTGGAGGTTGCAGTGAGCCCAGATCGCGCCACTGCACTCCAGCCTGGGAGACAGTGCGAGAGTCCGTTTCCACAAAAAAGACTGTCAAAATAAAACTGAGATAGTGAAATACTAAGAGAAGGTATTTAGACGGTTTTGTTCAGCTTTTAATGTTGGCTTTCCTCCCAGTAAGGGCATAAGCCCCACCTGCAAGCGTTCCCCTCCAATGTTACAGAAATTGGCTTTGTCTCTGTAGACATTTCTGTATGTACGGATCCATGCTGATTTGAAGGTAGTCCTTACACTGGATATTCCTCTGCCACATGTTTTTTGAACACAATTTAGTCACATATTGCAGATTACCTAAAACCTTCAAAGAAACCAAGGCACTTTCATGTATGTATTCTTGCTTTTCAGGTTTATTTTTACCTATATCATATTTCTGAAGGTAGTGAACAAGTACAGTATTTGAATAAAACTTTCTAAAACATTAAGTAAGGATAAAGGAAGATGTGACATTTAGTTATAAAGAGCAAAAATCCAGTCAAGTAGGCTAATTGGTTAAGCAGTAGTTTATTACAAGGGTACAAGCATCCAAGAATAGGAAGTCCAGGTAAGCTTCATGAGAATTAAACATACTACGCTTTTCTCTCTCTCTCTCTCTGACTTCATTGTTTCTTGTCTCTACTTCAGTCTTTTCCTCTTTCCACTGACTTGTAGTTGCCTTTACACAGTTGTCATTCTTAAGTTTCTGGTCCTAGCCCATGTAAAAGTTTGGCTACTGTGTCATTATTCTGTCATAATTTTTAAGATTTCACTATAAAGTGATAACTAATACCATAATAAAGTCCGTAAACTGTTAAACTGTTTTCTCGTTGAAGACGTGAGAGAGAAAGAGGTAGAAATTCAGTCTGTTATTTCAGCTAGGTCATAGAGAAGGGAATTTGTCTAGTAAAAGCATTTACTTATGAAAGTATTATATTATGTTCAAATAAAAATGCATATGAAGAATGTTTAAAGCAGCTAATACAGAATTGTGATATAACAAATATAGTGGCTAGATCTAAATAATTTATTACGTATCTTGACATACATATTAACAGTAGTGTGTTGATTTGATTCTCTAAATTTGCTTTTGCAACTCATTCATTTTTATGTAATATTCCAGATAACAAATGTCTTTGCCCTTTCCAATCTCTTAAACCTAAGTTGTAATAAACAGAAACACTAGTGTAACTGTGTTGCATATTGAGATGTGGGATTGTGGGTGTTAAAGTATTTTAAACAGAAAAAGAACAGAATTTTGTAGAAATTGGGGAAGCAAAAGGGCAGAAAGTTATTTTTTTTTAATCTAATATTTTGTTTCTAGGTCATCCCAGAATTTAGGGAAAAAAAATCGAATATTTTGTTCTGTTACAGTAATTTATCACCATTTAATTGGTTTAAGTATAATGAACAATTTTGATTAACAAAATTTTACCATAGTATTTTGCAGGTTCAGGGCTGTGGAGCCCTTCTATATTGGTTCCATATCCCTAAAGTGTCATTTCTTTAGACGTGATAAAGATCAGACACAGATTGAATAGTTAGTTAAGATCATGCTCGTAGGCCAGGTGCAGTGGCTCACGCCTGTATTCCCAGCACTTTGGGAGGCTGAAGCAGGTGGGTCACTTGAGTTCAGGAGTCCGAGACCAGCTTGGGCAACGTGGTGAAATCTCATCTCTACCAAAAAATACAAAGATTAGCTGGGTGTGGTAGTGCTTGCCTAGGCAAAAAAAAAAAAAAAAATATTTGTTTTCAAGGCCTCCACAAAGATACCTTGTAAAACAATTTGAAATTATTTCTGGACACAATAAACCTAATTTATTTATTGAGACTTAGACTATTTTGTAGTATATGTATTAAAATTAGTCATATGTTATGAAACACTTTTAATTTGATTAAATTTTAGCTATAAAACTGTATAAATCAAAGCAGGTTGATTTTATTTTTAATTAGTGGTTATATTATCTATCTGTTTATTTTAGGTTTCCTTTCCTGGATGAAAATGTTGTCTCCTTTCTGAATTCTCTACCAATTTGGGAAAAAGCAAACTTGACTTTACCCCGAGGAATTGGTGAAAAACTACTTTTACGCCTTGCAGCTGTGGAACTTGGTCTTACAGCCTCTGCTCTACTGCCCAAACGGGCCATGCAGTTTGGATCAAGAATTGCAAAAATGGAAAAAATTAATGAAAAGGCATCTGATAAATGTGGACGACTCCAAATCATTCCTTAGAAAATCTTTCTATTGAAAAGGAGACTAAATTGTAAAGTGATTCACAATGTATCAAAATAAAAATAAGTTTTTATATAATTATATAAAAGTTAGATACTCTGCTGATTTACTATTGTATAATATAGTAGTTTTAAAGTTCATTTGGTTGAATTTTCGTTTTTTCCTGTCACAGAGCTTCTAAAACCATGGAATTTCCTTAGTGATGGGGAGTATCTTTTGTTATTCATAATAAGCCCCTTTTGATCACACCTGAATTTATGCTAAGGAGGTGACTTAGGGTACGGTCTCGGTCTCTAAATAGCCTTTAATACCTGCAGCTTGGGAGGCCAAGGCAGAGGGATCTCTTGACTCCAGGAGTTTGAGACCAGCTTGGGCAACATGATGAAACCTCATCTCTACCAAAAAAAAAGAGTACAGAAAATTAGCTGGGCATGGAAGCATGTGCCTCCCTACGCGG
Source organism: Nomascus leucogenys (assembly GCF_006542625.1). NCBI lineage: Eukaryota > Metazoa > Chordata > Mammalia > Primates > Hylobatidae > Nomascus > Nomascus leucogenys. Next base: position 90,027,828 of record NC_044402.1, read on the forward strand.
GAGGCTGAGGTGGCAGGATCACTTGAGCCCAGGAAGTTGAGGCTGCAGTGAGGCCAGGATCACACCACTGCACTCCAGCCTGGGCAACAGTGAGACCCTGTCTCTAAAAATAAAAATAAAAAAATAAAAATCAAGTGGTTAGAAAAGTTGGAATTTCATCCCCACCCACCAACCTCTGGGAGGGAGAGTGGTGCTGAAGATTAAGGTCTATTAAACTCTATAAAAACTCGAAGAAGATTTGATGAGCCTCTGGTTTGTGGAACATGTGGAGGTGCTGGGAGTGTGGTATGCCCAGACAGACAAGGAAGCTGCCTCTCACCTTAATATTTTTTTAATACTTTGCCTTATGCATCTCTTCAATTTGGCTGTGCCTGAGATGTATCCTATATAATAAGCCAGTAAACCTAAGTATTTCTGTGAGTGCTGTGAGCCATTCTAGCAAATTACCGAACCTGAATAGGGGGTCATGAAAACTCCCGATTTATGTAGCTGGTCAATCAGAAGTACCAGAGATCCAGACTTGAAATTGCCATCTAAAGCAGAGACACCTTATGGCACTGAGCCCTTAAATGGATCTGACACTAACTCCAGGTAGATAGAGGCAGGATTAAACTGTAGGATACCCAGCTGGTATTCAGAGAGCTGGAGAATTGCTTGGTGTGGAAAAAGTCCACACATCTGGTGTCAGAATTGTTGTGTGAGAGTGAAGAGAAACAGTTTGTTTTCCCAGACTCACTCTCTTTGATAGCTCCATCCAGAAATGATTCAGTTCCCTCTCTTCAGGGACCATGGTTTAGACAGGGTCCTGTTTCATGGATAAAAGAACTACAGGTTTAAAGAAGCTGAACAATTTGCTTGAGGTTCATCCTCCTGAACAGTACTTGCTACTTCTATTACATCTCTTTAGGCAGCTCGTTTTCCCACTCCAATAACTTTTAAAGACTACAATTGACCCCTGAACAACATATTTGAACTGTGCAGTTCCACTTATATGTGGATTTTCTTCTGCCTCTGCCACCCCTGAGACAGCCCTTCCTCCTCCTCAGCCTACTCAACCTGAAGACAAAGATGAATACGTCTTCCTCTGCTTACCATGTCTTGCCTCTCATCCACAGTCACTCTCCACCTTTTTGTCTATTCACTTCAACATGACATCCACCCACATTACTCAACTGTTAACTGCCATACCAGTGTCACTGTGAAATCTGTCCATTAGGGTCCACACCGTTTCTGGATCTGGCCACCCTTTGATTATTTAATCATAGTAGCAAAGAAATTTTAGGATCCTGACAAACAGGTCAGTAACCTGGCAAAGGCTTTCACATGCCCCAAATTTATTCCCTGGAAGATGCAATGTTCAACCAAAATTCAGATACTGCCTGCATAGCTTTCATCCCTCAATCTGAAAGTAGACAACTTCAAGTGTCTGTGTGGGCCTGAGCACTAAATTGACATTGCTTGTATTGGGAGTAGATGAACTTAAGAGGTTTGTCCCACGGCCTAGAATTGAGTATTATAATAACAATACAGTTTAATACTGAAAATAGCTATAACTTATATAATGCTATATTCCAGGTGCTACTCTATTCTATGAGATTTAAATGTATTAATCAGTCAAACTTTTATAAGGAATTTCCAGGTCATCTGCTCCACCAGGATACTGTGAGAGAGACACAGAGAGGATACACATGCATGTGTGTGAACCCCAAGAGGGTCTGGGCATTTACAACCTTCTGCTATTCAATCCCATTAGCTCTGGGATGGAGTTCTGTGTTGAGCCTTTAAAAAACGAGGCAACTCTTTCCGAAGATTTGAGACACATGGAACAAACCATTTGGCTACCTGGGAGGAAAAAAATCCTTGAAGTAGGAGAATGTACATATATGGTTCATATTTCTTAAGTGCAAACATGCGAATCTCTGTAAAAAAAGCTCTGGAATTTATTAATATTTATTTCCATAGTAGCTAAAATAATGACATGGTTACTGGAAGGGAAATTCTGCCCCAAACAGTCACCAAGAACTTCCAAGCTGCTACATTCAGTGGAAGAGTTTGTTCTCATCTCCCCTGACTGAGCAGCAGCATCCAATAAAGTTGGCCATTCCTTTTTTTTTTTTTTTTCCCACATACTTCTTTGGCTTCTGTGACCAATTTTTGTTTTCCTCCTGCCTTCTTGGCTGTTCTTTCATTGTCTTCTTTGCTGATTTCACTCTCTCTACCTGACGTTTAAATGTTAAATTTCTCAGGTCTCTAATCCTTGGTTCTCAACTCCTCATTCTGCACGCTCTCCCTTGGTGATTTCAACCCCACCCCTGGCTTCAATTACTATAAATCTGCCAAAATTTATACATCTAACCCCTACTGCCATTCTTAGCCCAGAACTGTTTATCTAAAGCATATCTCACATCTCAATTTCTCTCACAGGTACTTCAAGGTCAATTAGTACACAACTGAACTCTTAATCTTGCCCTGATATCCTGTTGCTCCTGACAGCAATGTGGTTCTCACTTGGACACAACCTTCTTTTTCAACATATCCCCATTCAATCTGTCACCAACAGGCAACCTCATTGTTTTTCAAATCTGTCCAGTCCCTGAGCCCCACCTCCACTGCCACTACTCTAGGCTAATCCTTTGAGATGAAATTCAAAATCATTACTCAGCAGCCTGCATGATCTGTCCATCGCGCACCTCTGCAGCTCGGTTTGTGCCCACGTGTCTCTTGTTTTCTAAGCAGGGTTTTGCTCGGTTTCTCAACCATTTCAACTTTGTTCTCACCTCACTTCTTTCCCTCCTGCTGTTCCCTGTTCCTGAAAAGCTACTTGTCCAGTTCTTTGCTTGGGTAGCTCTTTTTCATCTTCTAGGCTCGGAGGGGAAAAGGGCACTTCCTCAGGCAGCCTTTCCTAGCCCTGGGCTAGGTTAGCTTTCATTCGAGTGCTGTCACTCCATCTAATATTGGCACACCGTTAAATACAGCTGTGAGATGATCTGTTCAACTGTAAGCTCCTCGGGGTTTCGTGTCTGCCCTGTTTTCTAGGGTTTCCAGCTCGTAGCTCGGTGCCTGACTCATAATAGGTGTTCCATAAATGCTTGTTGAATGAAAGAATGATGATGGAGGTGGTATTCCAACTCGGGACTGCCTCAACGCCCGGCACTTTCTCCTCTGCCACTCTGTTTTGGTGTTTTAGCAGAGGCAGATTGTGAGGGCGGCACCATGCCCACGGCATGCGGCTGGACTGAGCGCTAAGCGGGCTCAGGAAGATGAGCACGCGGGGGCTCTGAGCCAGCCAAGGGGCCAGGCGCCGCCTGGGGGCGCTGCGGCTGCTGCGGGACGCACCAGCCCTAGTCGCCCGCAGGCTCCGCCATAGGAGTGGCCCCGCCACCCCAAGGCCCAGAGGACCAACCGCTTCGACCCGTGCCCGGGCGGCGGCAGTGTTGGCCGGCGAGGCGAGGAGGGCCGGGACCCCACGGTGGGGCGAAAAGCCCTGAAACTTTCTCTCAGTTCCTTCCGGTGCGCCTCCCGCTCGCCCTTGCGGCGGCCCTGAGGGTGGATTCAAGGTCCCGCGAGAAGCCATCTAACGCGGCGACGACTGTTCTCAGCCCCACGGGAACGGCTCGGACGCAGCGTCCCTCTGACGGACAAGAAAACAGCCATTCTAGAGTAGGTTCCTCCCCTTTCCTTGTTCTTTCCCCTTTCCGGTGCCCATGGCTGACGCGAGCTGCTTTTGGACCTGGGTCCCGGGCTTGAGGCTGGACAGACGTGGGTTCTGTTTCTGAAAAGCGTAAAACCTCAGACATGTCCTGCAACCTCCTGGTCTCCGTTTCTGCCTCTATAAAGTGGGCATAACAAGGTCTGACTCACTGACCTGGGGTCTCAGGTGTGGCGCCCAAACCAGCAGTATCGGCATTTCCTGTAACTTTACTAAAATGCATATTTTCTGGCCCCACTACAGCTCATTGAATCAGAAACTCAGTGGTGGGATTCAGCGATTTGTATTTGAACAAGCCCCAGGTGATTTTGATACAAGCTAAATTTTGAGAACCACTATGTAATAGAGACCAATCAGATGAAATAAATAAAACTATTATATAGTAAAGAACCTGGCTCAATAAATAGTAGTTGTGGTTATTATTATTTCAGGAATAGACAGGCATTCATTGGCACAGAAATTGAAGGTTAAGCAGATGCTTCTTTCCTTTTCGTTTTCTTTTTTTTCTTTTCTTTTTTTTTTTTTTTTTTTTTGAAACAGTGTTTCACACTTGTTGCCCAGGCAAGAGTGCAATGGCGTGATCTCGGCTCACCGCAACCTCTGCCTCCCAGGTTCAAGCCTCCTGTCTCAAGCCTCCCGAGTAGCTGGGATTACATGCATGTACCACCACGTTTGGCTAATTTTGTATTTTTAGTAGAGACGGGGTTTCTCCATGTTTGTCAGGCTGGTCTCGAACTCCTGACATCAGTTGATCTGCCCGCCTCGGCCTCCCAAAGTGCTGGGATTATGCGTATAAGCCACCGCGCCCCACCCTTTTTTTTCATGCAGGTCATTATAGTTTTGCTTTAAAAAACTGAAAACAAAATAAATATACATATGATTTGGATATTTATTCCCTCCAAATCTCATGTTAAAATAGATTCCCCAATGTTGGAGGTAGGGCTTGGTGCAAGGTGTTTGGATTATGGGGGCGGATCCCCCATGAATGGCTTGGTGCTTTCCTGGCAGAGTGAACTCTACCTCTGAGCTCATGAAAGATCTGGTTGTTTAAGAGTAGACATCTCCCCTTTCTCTCTATTGTTCCCTCTCTTACCATGTGACACACTGGCTCCCCTTCCCCTTCCACCATGATTGTAAGCTTGGTCTCACCAGAAGCTGAGCAGATGCTGGTGCCATGCTTGTACAGCCTGCAGAATTGTGAGCCAAATAAACCTCTTTTCTTTATAAATTATGCAGTCTCAGGTATTCCTTTATAGCAACACAAACAGACTAACACAAACATATACAGAAGAATGCCTCTCCAACAACAAAATAGGTATGTAACAGTAGCTTCTCACAGATAAACTTAACATTTCTTTTTGACATACATCTTCTTGTCTTTTGACTTCTTTGAAAAGCAGAATGTGGTTAATGATAAAGGTTTTATTAATTTTAATTATTTTAATTCAAATTTCAGCTTTCATATACTGCAGTTATGTTTAATTTGAAAACTGTAATGGTTGACCATGAGAAACTAATCTTATGTAGGTGAAAGGTACAGATTTATTTCTAGACAAATCAAGTTTCATTGCCATGTCAGATTTTATTGATAATCTTTTCCTTCTTATTCATTGCAGAAGCTTCAAAAAGGCCACACTAGATTTAATTAGAAATGTTAAGATTGCCCAAAAAAGGATTACCTAGATTTGAGCAAGTTCAAGATGAAGAAACCTACCTGGAAAATTTAGCAATACAAAGAAATGCATCTGCTTTTTTTGAAAAATATGATCGGAGTGAAATACAAGAGTTACTAACTACTGCACTAGTTAGCTGGTTGTCTGCCAAAGAGGATGTTCGCTCTCAAGTAGACCTCCCATGTGGAATTATGAGTCAAATGAATAATGTAGGCTTCTCCACTGCAATCCTACTGACTCCCGTGGACCCTACTGCCCTCTTAGACTATAGAGAAGTCCATCAGATGATAAGAGAGTTGGCTATTGGAATTTATTGCCTAAATCAAATCCCTTCCATCAGTTTAGAAGCTAATTATGATCAGAGTTCTTCTTGTCAGTTACCTCCAGCTTATTATGATACCAGAATTGGGCAAATTCTGATCAATATTGACTACATGCTGAAAGCATTATGGCATGGAATATATATGCCCAAAGAAAAACGAGCTAGATTCTCTGAATTGTGGCGTACCATCATGGACATTGATCCTGATGGAAAACCTCAAACAAATAAAGACATTTTTTCAGAGTTTAGTTCAGCAGGTAAGATAATTTAACACTTCTTAAATTTTTTTTGTTTTTTGAGACAGAGTCTTACTACGTCGCCCAGGGTGGTCATGAACTCCTGAGCTCAAGCCATTCACCCACCTAGGCCTCCCAAAGTGCTAGGATTACAGGCATGAGCCACTGCACCTGGCCACTTCTTAATTATTTTTATTCAATGCCATTCTTAAAATTTTTAAATTTTATTTCAATAGTTTTTGGGGGAACAGGTGGTTTTTGGTTACATGGCTAAGTTCTTTAGTGGTGATTTCTGAGATTTTGGTGCACCTATCACCCAAGCAGTGTACACTGTACCCCATGTGTAGTCTTTTATCCCTCACTTTCCTCTTACCTTTCCTCTAGAATCCCCAAAGTCCATTATATCATTCTTATGCCTTTGCGTCCTCATAGCTTAGCTCCCACTTATAAGGGAAAACATAAAATACTTGGCTTGCCATTCCTGAGTTACTTCACTTAGAATAATGGTCTCCAACCTCATCCATGTTTCTGTGAATGCCATTATTTCGTTCATTTTTATGGCTGAGTAGTATTTCACATTATATATATTTTCTTTTTTTTTTCTTTCTTTCTTTTTTTTTTTTTTTTTTTTTGGAGATGGGGGTCTCCCTATGTTGAACAGGCTGGCCTGGAACCCCTGGCCTCATACGATCCTCCCATCTTGACTTCCTAGAGTGCTAGGATTATAGATATGAGCCACTGCACCTGGGCACCACATTTTCTTTATCTACTCATTGGTTGATGGGCATTTAGACTGGTTCCATATTTTTGCAATTGTGAATTGTGCTGCTATAAACATGCATGTGCGAGTGTCTTTTTCATATAGTGACTTCTTTTCCTCTGGGTAGATACCTCGTAGTGGGATTGCTGGATCAAATGGTAGCTCTACATTTAGTTCTTTAAAGAATCTCCATACTGTTTTCCACAGTGGTTGTACTAGTTTACATTACAATCCCACCAGCAGTGTAAGTATTCCCTTTTCACCACATCCATGCCAACATGTATTATTTTTTGATTTTTAAATTATGGCCATTCTTGCAGGAGTAAGATGGCATCTCAGTGTGGTTTGATTTGCATTTCTCTGATAATTAGTGATGTTGAGCATTTTTAATATGTTTGTTGGCCTTTTGTATATCTTCATTTGAGAATTATCTATTCATGGCTTTTGCCCACTTTTTGATGGGATTGTTTGTTTGTTTCTTGCTGATTTGTTTGAGTTCCTGGTAGATCTTAGATGTTAGTCCTTTGTTGGGAGCATAATTTGCAAATATTTTCTCCTACTCTGTGGGTTGTCTGTTTACTGGTTGTTTCTTTTGCTGTTTAGAAGCTTTTTAGTTTAATTAGGTCACATCTATTTAAGTTTGTTTTTGTTGCATTTGCTTTTGGGTTCTTGGTCATGAACTCTTTGCCTAAGCCAATGTCTAGAAGGGTTTGTCCGAGTTATATTCTAGAATTTTTATGGTTTCAGGTCTTAGATTTAGTTCTTGATCCATCTCGAGTTGATTTTTATATAAGGTGAGAGATGAGGATCCAGTTTCATGTGGCTTTCCAATTATCCCAGCACCATTTGTTGAATAAGGGTGCCCTTTCCCCACTTTACGTTTGTGTTTGCTTTGTCAAAGATCAGTTGCCCATAAGCACTTGGTTTTATTTCTGGGTTATCTATTCTGTTCCATTGGTCTCTGTGCCTATTTTTATACCAGTACCATGCTGTTTTCGTAACTATAGCCTTGTAGTATAGTTTGAAGTCAGATAATGTGATGCCTCCAGATTTGTTCTTTTTGCTTAGTCTTGCTTTAGCTATGTGGGCCCATTTTGGTTCTATAGGACTTTTAAGATTGTTTTTTCTAGTTCCGTGAGGAATGATGATAGTATTTCTATGAGAATTGCATTGAATGTGTAGATTGCTTTTGGCAGTATGGTCATTTTCACAATATTGATTCTACCCATCCATGAGCATGGGATGTGTTTTCATTTGTTTGTGTCATCAATGATTTCTTTCAGCAGTGTTTTGTAGTTTTCCTTGTAAAAATTATTCACCTCCTTGATTGGGTATATTCCTAAGTATTTTATTTTATGTTATGTTATTTTATTTAACTTTATTATTTTTTTTTACAGCTGTTGTAAAAGGGATTGAGCTCTTGATTTGAGTCTCAGCTTGGTTGTTGTTGGTGTATAGCAATGCTAGTGATTTGTGTTCATTGATTTTGTATCCTGAAACTTTACTAAATTCCTTTACGGCATCTAAGAGGTTTTTAGATGAATCTTTAGGGTTTTCTAGGCATATGATCTTATTATTGGGAAACAGCCACAGTTTGACTTCCTCTTTACCAAATTGGATGTCCGTTATTTATTTCTCTTGTCTGATTCCTCTGGCTAGGACTTCCAGTACTATGTTGAATAGAAGTGGTGAGAGTGGGTATCCTTGTCTTGTTACAGTTCTCAGGGGAAATGCTTTCAGTGTTTTCCTGTTCAGTATAATGTTGGGTGTGGGTTTGTTATAGAGCACTTTTATTACCTTGAGGTATGTCCCTTCTACGGCCATTTTGCTGAAGGTTTTCATCATAAAGCAATGCTGGATTTTGTCAAATGCTTTTTCTGCATCTGTTGAGATGATTTTTGTTTTTGATTCTGTCTGTATGATGTATCATATATATTGACTTGCATATCTTAAACCATCCCTTCATCCCTGGTATGAAACCCACTTGATCATGGTGTATTATCTTTCTGATATGCTGTCAGATTCCATGAGGATTTTTGCATCCATGTTCATCATGAATATTGGTCTGTAGTTTTCTTTTTTTGTTATGTCCTTTCCTGGTTTGGATATTAGGGTGATACTGGCTTCATAGAATAATTTAGGGAGAATTCCCTCTTTATCTTTTGGAATAGTTTCAGTAAGATTGATACCAGTTCTTCTTTGAATGTCTGATAGAATGCAGCTGTGAATCCATCTGGTCCTGGACTTTTTTGTTGTTGGCAATTTTTTATTGTTTGAAGCTCTCTACTTGTTATTTGTCTGTTCAGAGTTTCTGTTTCTTCCTATTTAATCTAGGAGGGTTGTATATTTCCAGGAATTTATCCATCTCCTCTAGATGTTCTAGTTTGTGCACATAAAGGTGTTTATAGTAACCTTGAATGATCTTTTGTATTTCTGTGGTATCAGTTGTAATGACTCCTGTTTCATTTCTAGTTGAGCTTATTTGGATCTTCTCTCTTCTTGGTTAATCTAGTTAATGGTGTATCAATTTTATCTTTTCAAAAAACCAGCTTTTTGTTTCATTTATCTTTCACATTGTTTTCTTCTTTCAGTTTCATTTAGTTCTGCTCTAATCTTTGTTATTTCTTTTCTTCTTCTTGGTTTGGGTTTGGTTTGTTCCTGTTTCTCTAGTTCCTTGAGGTGTGACCTTAGATTGTCTATTCGTGTTCTTTCGGACTTTTTAATGTAGGCATTTAATGCTATGAACTTTCCTCTTAGCTCTACTTTTGCTGTAATCTGAGAGGTTTTGATATCACTATTATCATTTGGTTCAAAGATTTTTAAATTTCCAGCTTGGTTTCATTGTTGACTCAAAGATCATTCTGGAGCAGATTATTTCATTTCCGTGTGTTTATATAGTTTCGTGGGTTCCTTTTGGAGTTAATTTCCAGTTTATTCCACTGTGGTCTGAGAGGATATTTGATATAATTTTGATTTTCTTAAATTAATTGAGACTTGTTTTGTGACTTATCATATGATCTGTCTTGGAGAATGTTAAGCCATTTTTTAAATTTAAAGGTAATTTATCTGGATCAAGGTGATTCCAAGAGCTTTGCGAAGATCTGAGGTCCGTGGAGGTTAAAGATCAGCAAGAGTGGGTGGTAGTTTCCAACAGCAGTAGAGCCTTGACATTTCTGATGAAAATTGTGTTTACTTTTGTTTCCCTTTTTACAAATTTACCTGAGGCTCTCATTTGAGAGGACATGGGACTGATGAGCCATCATTCTGAATGGGCATAAGCCAAACTGGTAAAGAAACAACAGGCTCTTAGATTCAGATATCTAGATGGAAACTTTCAATATACAAGTCAAATTCTAGAAAGTGATAAAGGTTAGATACATATTGATTAATCATCCAAGTGTTAAAGCCACAAGAGCCTTTGGATCATCCAGTTAGAGCACCAATAGAGAACTGATCATGGCAGGAAGGAGCACATGTCCTGTTGTGTAACTAAGGGAAGAGAGCTCCTGCTTACTTGATGACAAAGTTAGTTACATCGAGCCACTTCATGGCCCAGGATCTGGTCTGTATCACCCAGCTGTGTGTCATATCTGAGGTTGCCACCCTCTATGAGGATTCCCTTGCAGTGGTGCACCTGGTAAGGGGATCAGAGACACATAGGAACATTCTAATCAAGTTGTAGGTGGAAACGGAGAGCACCAAAAGACTAATGCTGTCTGCTTTCTACACCTACATTTTCAGGGGTGATACTCAAAACACTTAACCACCAGCACAGTATTGGCACTGACCAATCAGAATGGACATAGCCATAATGCTGGAGCAGGGTCTCAGAGACCTCCTGCTTGTCATATTTACCCTTTTCTGGATCATGGAGCTTTTCAGGTGATCCCTGGGGAGGGAGGTATTCAATGAGCTTGGGGCTGCAGCAATTCAGTTTGCCAAATGAGGGTTCAGTATTTTAACAATGTGGTGTTATTGATGCATATTAGCTAAATATCGGTGCTTTCCTGATATGAAACTTACGTCTTGAGTTTTGTGATTCTACTTTTAAAATCTCTCTCAAAATCATCTACTTTGGCTTATCTCTACTGCAACACTGTAGTACAGAGCACCCTTTTCCACTGCAACAGCATTCTGACTGCTCTCTGCCTCAAACCTTTTTAAAATTGTTTATAAATGAGGCTGGGAACCTTAATAAATCCAGTCACTCTACTATCATGTGCCTGGGGATAGTGCTGGGTGTGTTTACGATAAAGTGCTTAATACTGTTGGCTCCTGAGCAATCAAAGATGAGCATCAAAGCTATGCATGGTGGAATGTGTCTTTATTCCCAGCTACTCAGGAGGCTGAAGCAGGAGAATTACTTGAGGCCAGGAGTTCAAGGCTGTAGTGTGCTATGTTTGCACCTGTGAATAACCACCACTCTGCAGCCTGGGAAACATAGTGAGACCCCCATCTTTTAGGAAAAAAAAAAAGAAAAAAAGATGAGCATTATACCTAGTAGAAATATTTTTTTCTCCCTCCACTGCACATTGGGTGTCTGCTTCAGAAACTTCAACAATGTGTGGTGCAAGCAATGGTAAATGACCACCAGCATACATACTAGATCTACTGAAGTAGTTTATGGGGGGAATCTCACGATGGCAGTAGCAGGAATAGGCACAGGTTTCCCCATCATGCACCACACCTGGAGCACCACTGTGAAATCCTACAGGGCCAATAGTCAGACTCTAAGAAAGGGACCTGAACCATTGGGCTACAGGGCTTTTATGCTACATGATTAAAGAAGCATCAGGTCAGAGGACAGGATACAAGAGCAAGATGTTTTAGCCCAGGTTACACTCCAAATTGCATCAGAAACAAGGACATGAGTCAAGTTAGTTTTTGAGAAATGATTCCATGGAACAGGAGTGAGGGACAGGAAAAGTGAATAGAAAAGGAGGGAGCATCAACCCAAGAATGTGCTGTTGAGCTTTTTCACCACTTGGGCAATTGGGATTTATTTTGCTGGGACACTCTGAGGAGTCATATAGAATACACTGCAGAATTGCCAGCCTAAGAGATGTGCTATGGTCTGAATGTTTATGTCTCCCCAAAATTCAAATGTTGAAACCTAATCACCAATGGCATTAGGACATGGGACCATTGGGGGGTGATTAGTTCATAAAGGCATACCCCTCATGAATGGGATTAATGCCCTTATAAAAGAGGCCCCAGAGAGCTGCCTTGTCCCTTCCACCCTGTAAAGATACAGCAAGAAGGTACCATCTATGAACCAGGGAATGGGTCCTCATCAGACACCACATCTAACTTGATCTTGGATATCCCAGCGTTTACAGCTGTGAGAAATAATTTTCTTTTCTTTATAAGCTACCTAGTCTGTGCTTTTTTCTTATAGTAGCTCTAAATGATTAAGACAGGATAGATGAGGGAAGAGTATCCACTGGCTGCTGTCTCTCATTAGCCAAAGTTTGAATGGAGGGTTAACTCGCTCATGCTTTCAGATTTGTTCCTACACCAGAATGGCTGGATGGGTTCCATCAGGAGTCTAACAGCAGTGGCAGAGAAGCCTCAGGGCAAAAATAATCCTGTGGTGCACTTGAGGCAAGGTACAGTCAGGTCAAGTCTGTGTGGAGCAAAAACTACAGTTTAAAAATGTGGTCTGAAAGGATGTGAGGTAGGGAACAAAAGGTGTCTGATACACACAGTGTGACTCCTGGAAACTTGGCTGCAGCCCTTTCTTCCAAGCTTAGTGTTAGAGATTGAGGGGGTATACCACCTCTCCACTGGCATGATCAGAGAGCTGGTGTCCAAGCTTTGTAATTGCAGGTACATGGTGTCAAGCTAGCAGCAGTGTAAGTTGTTACATCACCATTCACATTTGGGAAAACAGCAGCTCCTCTGTTGGCATGACTGGGAAACTGTGTTCACACCTTGCAACTGACCATGTGACTACCTTAAACACTGTGCTACAGTGGATTTTCAAGGAATTGTGCAGAAAGCCAACTTTTTTTTCAGAGGGCAGACTGCTGGGAATCCGTCTTGGCCAAGTTAACCTTTATCTCTCACATAGCTTTGCACTCTACAAACCACCAGCAACATCATTCTTTAAAAACAGTAGCAATAGTAGAGAATAGAGCACACCAAAAGTCTTGCCATGTTACCCAGTTTTCTCAGCAGGTATTTTAGTTAGGGTGGATCCCTTCATCTAATTCATAAATTCTTAGACTCTTTCCAGAAGGCTAGGAGGATAGAAGGAAAGAAGAAAACATTTCATGATAGCAAAATAGGAGAAGGAAACTTTTAATAGAAATATTGAGAAAAAATGGGAACTTATTTAATATCACAAGTGAGTAATGTGAGTTGGGTTGTTTTTTTCTCTGTTCATTCCCTGTCCTCTATCTGGAATGCCTTCTTCCTGCTTACCCCACACCACTTGTCCACATTCTTCCTAGGGTTATTACTACTCATTTTTTGAGACTTGATTCAGACACTGCCTCCTCTATTCAGACTCTTATCTGTGCGCAGAAAAATACTTTGTATTTTGAATTGAAATTATTGGCTTCATTTCTTTCTTCCTTATTAGATATTAAGCTCCTTCTTGAGAGCACAGAAAATTGTGTCTTTTTTGGTTTGATTTTAAATTCTCAGCACCTTATACAGTGCATGACATATAGTAAACTTTCAATACATGTAGAAATTAAATGGGTAATAATAGAATATAAGGGAATTGGTTGGGCACAGTGGCACACACCTGTAATTCCAACACTTGAGGAGGCCGAGGTAGGTGGTTCGCTTGAGTTCAGGAGTTCGAGACCAGGCTGGCCAACGTGGTGAAACCCCGTCTCTACAAAATACACAAAACTTAGCCAGGCATGGTGGTGGATGTCTGTAGTCCCAGATGCTCGGGAGGCTGAGGTGGGAAGATCACTTGAGCCCAGGAGGTTGAGGCTGCTGCAGTGAGCCAAGATCATACCACTATACTCCAGCCTGGGTGACAGAGACCCTGTCTCAAAAAAAAATAGGTTAAAGCTGCGGAAACTTTTGTTTCCCCTCATTCCCTTCATCCTCCAAATTTCATTTGATCCAATTTTTTATAAAATTCTTTTTTATTATTTACTTTCCTATGACTTTGTACATATTCCTTCCAGCTAATTTACATAAACGTGCACTTTGTTTTTTGAATTTTTTTTTTCAAAGGGACAAGCTCTTACTCTGTCACCCAGGCTTGAGTGCAGTGGCATGATCTCAGCTCATTGCAGCCTCAGACTCCTGGGGTCAAGTGATCTTCCTGCCTCAGCCTCCTGAGTAACTGGGACTACAGGAACGTGCCACCGTACCTAGCTAATTTTTTTGTTTTTCATTTTTTGTAGAGATAGGTCTTACTATGTCACTATGTTGTCCCAGCTGGGACATTTCCTTTCTTTAATAACTTTATTTTTCTTTTTTTTTTTGCTGCTGGTCCTTGATTCAGGGAACACTATTTTTCATGATATGAACAATCGTGTTTTTTTTTTCAAGTAGCTAACTTTTCCATGTACTTACTACTAATTCAGTTCCAGTCTTTCGAAGGGAAATATTGAACTCTTCTTGATAAAAAATGGGATATGAAGTTCCATTTTTTCCTTAGAGATGTCTCTCTTGATAACTTCATCCTCCTCCTTTTGTCAGAACTCATTGCTTTAAGCCTACTTCGCTTTCCTTTAGCACCCCTCCCTGCCCCTGGCCCAGTAATTCCAGTGCCTCTTTCATCTGAGAGGCTCTCCTCACCTACCTGTCAACCCTTGCTGCTTGTTTTCATTTAGGAGTGAGGCAGGAACGCTGGCAGACCTCACTGTAGAGTGATGAGGAGGAACCCCTGATGTTCCACTGGGAAGCCTGTCCCCCAGATGTTGTATCTGCAGGTCTGTTTCCTCCAGTATCCTGCTTGGAGGGAGGGCTGTGAGTCTGGGGCCAAAGGAGGGGAAGTGCTGAACTGTGGATATCTGGGTTCAGCACTCAGACTCTCATTTAACTAGTTTTCAGCACAACTGCTCCTCCCAACCCTCAGCTGTGCTTTGTGCCCTTTTAGTGAGGAAGAGGAGAAGGGCTGTGCTATCTGGGGAAGATGGTCTAGGGATCTCACTACACCTTTTCTTTTAAAAAAATTCTTGCACTACGGCCTGTCCTTCACAGCCTCCACATAATGCTTTCAATCTCTAAGGCTTCTTGTGGTTTTTGTTGGCTCCTAGTCACCCCAAGCCATGAGGTTTTAGTGCTATCAACAATCCCTCCGGCTTTTTAGACTTCTTTAAACTGCCAGAATCCCTTTCATTTCTTTGTAATTTATCTAACTATTTTGCAGAAAAGAGATGAATTATAGTGGCCATTTTAAAAACCCAAGAGTATTCTGGCCTTTTTAAAAAAAAGATTTGAGAAAGAAAAAAGAAAAAGAAAGGAGGGGACACATTGAGGTATCATTTATACTTTAAAGCATATATATTACAAACAAACGCCACATTTTCTACAGTCATGTCTTATGACTCCAAGCAGTTTTCTCAAGCCTAAATTAAGGGTAACATTGCAGATATAACTATCTTAAAAAGACTATTTGACAAGAAGAAAGTCCTCAATTTCTTTGTAAATGGCAAGAAAATGTAGCACAGGAAATTTGTCATTTTTTGATAGAGTAAAATCAAGTTTTAATTCTTATTTATTAAATGATGATTACTTAGCTGGCAGGTTCTTTGTTTATTATGTATGTCTAGCTTCTTATTGGCAAAAAAAAAAGAAGAAATTTATAGTACTAGCCTGAAAAAACAAACTATGCTTTTGGCCCAAGTGAGAAGCTGATACCCTGGTTAAAGAAAAATCATGTTTTCTTGTTGTTTCATATTTTCCTTGATCAAAGCTGGGACTTACGTTGTATCTGTATTCACTTTCATTAGTAACCTACTCATCTATCTGCTTTTATCTTACACAATTTTATTGGCATTGTTAACTTAAGAATCATGAGATTTATAAATTTGGAAAGGAGACTATTTCTTTTTTTGAATTATTTTAAATTTTTGTGGGTACATAGTAGGTATATATATTTATGAGATATTTTCACATAGGCATACAATGCCTAATAATCACATCAGGGTAAATGGAGTATCCTTCACCTCAAACATTTATCCTTTCTTTGTGTTATAGACGATCCAATTATACTCTTTTAGTGTTTTTAAATGTACAATAAATTATTGACTGTAGTCACCTTGTTGTGTTGTCAAATACTAGATTTTATTCATTCTATCTAACTATATTTTTGTATCCATTAATTATCCCCACTTCCCTCCTGCCCCACCATTCCCTGCCACCTTTCCCAGCTTCTGGTAACCATCTCTATTTCCATGAGGTCAATTGTTTTAATTTTTAGTTCCCACAAATAAGTGAGAACATGCAAAGTTTGTCTTTCTGTGCATGGCTTATTTCACTTAACATAATGTCCTCCAGTTTCATCAAAGTTGTTGCAAATGACAGAATCTCATGGCTGAATAGTACTCCATTGTGTATATGTACCACTTTTTCTTTATCCATTCATCTGTTGATGGACACTTAGGTTGCTTCCGAATCTTGGTTATTATGAAGAGTGCTGCAACAAACGTGGGAGCGCAGATACCCTTTGATATTCCGATTTCCTTTCTTTTGGGTTTATACCCAGCAGTGGGATTGCTGTATCATACTGTAGCTATATTTTTAGTTTTTTGAGAAACCTCCAAACTGTTCTCCATAGTGGCTGTACTAGTTTACATTCCCACCAACAGTGTACTAGGGTTCCCTTTTCTCTACATCCTGCCAGCATTCATTTTTGCCTGTCTTTTGGTTAAAGGCCATTTAAACTGGGGTAAGATGATATCTTATTATAGTTTTGATTTGCCTTTCTCTGATGATCAGAGATGTTGAACACCTTTTCATATGCCTGTTTGACATGTGTATGTCTCCTTTTGAGAAAAGTCTATTCAGATCTTTTGCCTATTTTTTAATCAGATTAGAATTTTTTCCTGTAGAATTGTTTGACCTCCTTATATAGTCTGGTTATTAAGCCCTTGTTGGATAGATAGTTTGCAAATATTTTCTCCCATTCTGTGGGTTGTCTCTTCACTTTGTTGATTGTTTCCTTTGCTATGTAGGAGCTTTTTAAGTTGATGTGATCCCATTTGTCCATTTTTGCTTGGGTTGCAAAATGTGCTTGTGAGGTTATTACTCAAGAAATCTTTGTCCAGACTGATATCCTGGAAAGTTTACCCAATTTTTTTTAGTAGTTTCATAGTTTGAGGTCTTAGATTTAAGTATTTAATCCATTTTGATTTGATGTTTGTATATGGTGAGAGATAGGGGTCTAGTTTTATTCTTCCATATATGGATATCCAGTTTTCCCAGCGCCATTTATTGAAGAGACTGTTCTTTCCCCAGCATATGTTCTTGGCACCTTTGTTGAAAATGAGTTCATTGTACAAGTATGGATTTGTTTCTGAGTTCTCTGACCTCCTTTGGTCTATGCGTCTGTTTTTATGCCAGTACGATGCAGTTTGGGCGACTATCACTCTGCAATATACTTTGAAGTCAGGTAATGTAATTCCTCCAGTTTTGTTCTTTTTGCTCAGGATGACTGGCTATTCTGGATCTTTCCTGGTTTCATATATATATTTAGGATTATTTTTTCTATTTCTATGAAGAATAGTGACTGCTATTTTGATATGGATTGCAATGCATCTGTATATTTCTTATAAAGGGTTACAGTCTTCAAGCTGGCCATTCTGACAGGCATTTCAAGGAAGAGAGGAGCAAGACAGGAATCTAAGCTGAACTGTTTGGCCAAGTATACATATTCAGGTATAGATATGTAACAAGTTATAGAAGGAGCTATGAACATTCATGAAGTGGGTTCTAACATGCGTATTGAACAAACATGCATTTACATATGATCCATGTTCACTTTGGGGTGGAGACTTAACATATAAATGCATTACAATTAGGCCCTTATTACACGTCAGAAGGTGAAGCAGGGACTTGAAGGCATTCACATGTACAGCCTCTGTAAACAGGCCAGAACCACATCATGGTCAGTAGTCTTATGAGGAGAAAGTTACTGAAATCAGTCTCTTGTCCAGTCAAAGCTCTAATTATGATGTGGGGGACAGGAAGGTCAGTTATTCAGCATCTGTTGGTGAATGGGCCAAAATTCTTTTAAAATTGCCTATCTTGAGGACAGTGTTTGTTTAACTGCTAGAGAAAAAAGAAAAACCTTGTGGCAGTTAGAACATAGTTTGTTCTTTAAGTAGAGGGGTTTGTGACTTCACCATTGCCTGGCATGGCCCTAGGTTTTGTTTATAGTTTGGTATCTTATTGCCACAAAGAGTCTGTTCTGTCAGTCTTATGATCTGTGTTTTAACATTAATGCTGGTCAGTTATTGTGTCTAAACCACAAAAGGAAAGGGGTATAATGAGGCATGTCTGACCTCCCATCCCATCATGGCCAAGAAGTTAGTTTTTAAGGTTTCTCTGGGGTCCCCTTGGCCAAAACGGGTCTGTTCAGTCAGTTGTAGGGGGTGCTTAGAATTATATATTTGGTTTACAGCATCTAATTTTTCCTTTACTATCACGTTAGTAGGATTTAACGATAAAATCCTGTGTTCAATCTTCCGTATTTATCCAGAAGCCAAATATGAAATTTTCACTATCTAAAATTTTCCTTTTTTGTCATGAAGGTTTGACTGATATTACAAAGGATCCAGACTTTAATGAAATCTATGATGAAGACGTGAATGAAGATCCAACATATGATCCTAATAGCCCTGAAGAAACAGCTGTATTTATGAAATATGCTGAAAATATTATGCTAAAGTTAACATTCAGTACCACACAAGTTCAACAGTATGAAAATGTCTTTATATTTGAAACAGGCTATTGGCTTACTAATGCTATAAAATATAATCAGGATTATCTTGATATCTGTACCTATCAGAGACTACAGCAAAGATTATATCTTCAAAAAAAGATTATTCAAAAACACTTTGAGAAGAAAAAAGATATCAGAAGAGGGATAGGATACCTAAAGTTAATATGTTTTCTGATTCCATTTCTACTGAGTTTAAAGAAGAAAATGAAAGTTCCATATTTAAGTAGTCTGCTTCAGCCTTTTTCAGGTAAGAGTATCACCAAAAATCAAATATAAAATATAAGTATATATTAAATATATGTTTAAATGCAATTTTGTTTCTAGTATATGGGTGCAGGCAGTAACCTAGCTATAACCTGTTAGAAAGAGAAAACAAACAAAATTTAATGTCTCCAATGTAATTAAAAACACTCAGTGTATGTACATAGTACTTTGTATATATTTATACCAATTATGACGGCTACTGAAAGATTTAAAATAAGTTAAAATAAAATAAGTTCTGTATGAATAGGGAAATATGCCATATCCATGATGGGAAAACACTGTGAGTGTATCATATCTCATTCAAATTACTCTATAAATTCAGTGTACTTTTATTCAAAATCTTGATCATATTTTTCATTGAAATATACACACTCTAAAATTAATATACAGCAGCAAGGGGTTATTAATGGTCTTTCATTTCTGAAAAATAGATTGAAACATATTAAAACTACGGTAATTAAATGAGGGCAGTATTGGCACTTTAATAAACAAATAGAGCAATGTAAGAGAATAGAGAGCTGAAACAGGCCATGATTAATGGAATTTGATGGGACTTCAGTATAAACTCTTTATTCTACACTGATTAGCACACAATTTATACATTTTCATTGCTTTCCAAGCATGTAGGCTTATTATAATGGGCTTTCTATTCAGATGGAAAATTTTCAGCAGAAATTTTGCAAATCCTTTAGTGAAAGTTTGTATCATGAGAATTCAGGTGCTGTGTTTTAGTGAAAGTTTGTGTCATGAGAATTCAATATCTGTGAACTATTAGAAATGGAATCATGACAGGGCATGGCTCTTGGGTGGTGGGGAGAATGTATAGAAGTGGGAGGGACTTGCTTAAAGAGAACATTAGCTATATCTGCAATATCTTATTACTTAAACAATGGGAAGCAAATATGACTAATGTTAATAGTTAATTCTAGGTGTTGAGATCAGGGAGTATAGTGTGTATTATTATTTGTATTTTTCTTTACCTTTTATATTTCCCAAAATACATTATGTCCCTTATGTTGATTAAACCATATTCTACTAACCAGTCAAAATATTGAAAAAACCTAGTCTTTGCTGGAATTTGAGAAAAGAAATTTTTTTTGAGGCAGAGTCTTGCTCTGTCACACAGGCTGGAGTGCAGTGGCACGATCTCGGCTCACTGCAACCTCTACCTCCTGGGTTCAAGCGATTCTCCTGTCTCAGCCTCCCAAGTAGCTGGGATTACAGCCACCCACCACCATGCCCAGCTAATTTTTCTGTTTTTAGTAGAGACAAGGTTTCACTATGTTGGCCAAGCTGGTCTCGGACTCCTGACCTCAGGTGATCCACCCGCCTCAGCCTCCCAAAGTGCTGGGATCACAGGCATGAGCCACCGCGCCCAGGAGAGAAAATTATTTTTAAAAATAAGTTATCTGTGTAGTTTCATTGCTTTCCAGAAATATGGGATGGTTATTTTTGTATGTGAGATATACTCATCTATTTCTTTATAATGTCTCCTTTTACCTAAACTAGCTGAGATAAGTTTTTGTATATTTAACCAAAGATTCTCTTAGGCACAGAGTTTCTGGTCCTTTCTTATAATTGGGAGTAAGACATTAATCTTGAGCACACTTACGAGAAATCAAGAACTAGAACAATGTTTTGAGCATACTTTTGAAATGTCTATACAATAAAACTACAGAAAGTGCTCAAAATATAAATATATTTTATATATACATACATATATATGTATATATTTGAGATATATATGTATATATTTGAGATATGTATGTATATATTTGAGAGAGACATATAATATATATATACAGTAATTAACTGAGGGCAGTATTGGCACTGTAATATATGTATTTGAGACAGGGTGTCACTCTGTCACCTAGCTGGAGTGGAGTGGCACGATCTCAGCTCACTGCAGGTTTTACCTCCCGGGCTCAAGCGATCCTCTCGCCTCAGCCTCCCAAGTAACTGGGATTACATGCGTGTGCCACCATATCCAGCTAGTTTTTGTGTTTTTAGTAGAGACGGGGTTTCACCATGTTGCCCAGACTGGTCTTGAACTTCTAGGCTCGAGTGATCCGCCCCTCTCAGCCTCTCAAAATGCTGGGATTATAGGCGTGAGGCACTGTGCATGCTCAAAAATATATTTTAATGTTAAACTATTTATATACATTAACAGCATAAATAATTTTATGCACTATAATTGTCAAGATTTTAATTTCATCTGGAATTTTGTTTGTTTACATGAATGAGAAGTTAGATCTCTTAAAATATGACTGTTTATGTGCTGTTCACTTTTTAAATAAAAATTTGTTTTCATTTTTGGAGATGACAAGGTCAAGACAGAGCGAGAATTGCCTCCATTTATTTACGGAAGAGATTTTAAATGCCAGAATTTTCACTACAAAGAGAATCAGTATTTTCATGTTCATGGAGGAATTGAATTTGATATCAGCACCCCTTCAATTGAGAATGCCTTGGAAGATTTTCAGGTTTAAATGATCATTTCTTAGACAATTTATCATTTCACAACTCTTTTATCCTATTCTCCAACCAAAAAGAGCCTCTGTTGGTACAGGCACTAGACAGCTCTCCAAATGATTATTCTCACAACTCAATAATTTTTTCATACATTATTTTAACATAAATGAATTAAGTGCAGATATATGTAAGGTACTGTGTTGGATATCTGAGATAAAATTATAAATAAGCTAGGTACAGCGGTCATCCTCACAGAATTTAAAGACTTCTAATGGACCATATCTGTCCTAGAATAGGTAACTAAAGAGTGCAGTAGAAATCTCTGGACACTCAGTACACATTCTAACATTTTCCTCAAAGAATCAGGAATAGAACAGAGATCCTTTAAAATTTTGGAACAGTAATTCTTCACCTGGAATTTAGTAGAAAAATTCTACATTTCAATTGTTACTGCTTTTCTACCTTCTGTATACTATATGTCTTTCCTTTTGTATTTTTTCCTCATTCTCAAAGTAAGGATTAGATATATGCAGCTGCTATCCGGGTCTTCTGGAATAGTAAATTTAAAATTTGTCATTTACATGTATACTCTTTCATACAAAGAATTCTTATAACTGTTTAGATGTGTCTAAGGATATGTCTTTAGTAACATAACTCATATTTTAGAAAAATTTAGAAAAAATACGAGATTGTGCTGCTAATACATTTATAGAAGATTCAGGATATAAAGAATATTACTCAATACCAGTCATGGAATTTCATGGAAAAAGGTAAGGAGCTTTCACTAATTACTGACATTAGCTACAATTTGTTGCAAGTTAGTAGAGAACAAAGAAAATGACAAAATGCAAAGGTTAATTTAAACCTTTATAATGGCGATTCCAGAATAATAACCACCATGAATGACTTATGGACTCAACAAAATATTAAATGTTATAGTTATTCATGTATTTGATATAGTCTGTGTAACAATCCTTAGAGCTTGTAATTAGTTCTTATAATTAACAGAGTGGTTAAATAGGGGTAGAGATGGGGATCAAATCCTAGCCTATTTGTCTTTTATGTGTTGTGGTTCTTGGATTTTTAAATATTGGACACTGAAATTTGGAAATATGGGAAGTAGAGCTCAGAGGAAACATTTTAATTAGAGTCAAAGATTTAAAAACAAATAAGGAAGTTTTGCTTGTTGGTTCGTTTGTTTGCTTTTAAGGCATGCAAGCAGTTGGGAGGATAGGACCAAGTCTGGAACTTTGGAGAATAGTAACTGAGGTGGGAAGATCGCTTGAGCCTAGGAGTTCAAGACCAGACTGGGCACCATAGTAAGACCCTATCTTTGTTTTTGTTTGTTTGTTTGTTTTTGAGACAGAGTCTTGCTCTGTCACCCAGGCTGGAGTGCAGTGGTGTAATCTTGGCTCACTGCAACCTACACCTCCTAGGTTCAAGTGATTCCCCTGCCTCAGCCTCCTGAGTAGCTAGGATTACAGGCATGTGCCACCATGCCTGGCTAATTTTGTATTTTTAGTAGAGAAGAGGTTTTGCCATGTTGGTCAGGCTGGTCTCAAACTCCTGACCTCAAGTGATCTGCCCACGTGAGCCTCCCAAAGTGCTGGGATTACAGGCATGAGCCACCATGCCTGTCCATAAGACCCTATCTTTACAAAAAATTTAAAAGCTAGCCAGGCTAGGTGGCACATGCCTGTAGTCACACCTACCCAGGAGGGTGAGGTGGGAGGATCACTTGAGACTGAGAGGTCGAGGCTGAAGTGAACCGTGATTGCGCCACTGCACTCCAGCCTTGGCAACAGAGTAAGACCTTGTCTCAAGAAAAAAAGAATACTGTATTTACAGCAATAAATAGTTGCATTTGGAGGAGAAACCCAGGTAATATTAAGAGGCTTCCCACTGACAGAGGTAGGTTAGCAGCTGAAGTATTCACTGCTGAAATCCAGGCATGGGAAGGGTACCTCATGGGGGGAAGGGGAGGAAGGTCGCTGTTTTCCCTCACCTGTGATGATAAGCAAACCCAGGGAACAGAGTAACTCAAGATTTTATCAATTTTCCACTCCAGAGTGATAGGGATCAGGGCTGTTTCAAGCCCCACCTATGTTCCAGGGACATGGTAGGAGGGGGGTTTCTCTAGTCCACTGCTGCAGTGAGTAAAAGCCAAGGAGCCATTACCCAAAGCATCATTCCATATTACATTCAAGGTAAACTCTTGAGGAGCCAAATATAGACATAATTAGCTTAAAAGAATAAGAGGTAGGTAAGCAGACAGTTAGATGACCTAGAACTTCAGCCAGAGTTAGGCCTTCCAGGAGCTTTTAGACATTGCCCCAGATCACTGACATGGAAAGGACAGAGTCAATACAATATGAAGAAGGTATTTTTATATAAAGACTTGATTAATAACAGTTGATAACTATGTTATTAATATACTTACAGTTGACTACAATTTAAACTACCATTTTGTATTTAATTGTTACAGAAAAATAAAAGTTTTGCCAGCATAGAAAGAGAAGTAGCAAATCACTTCAAAGTTAGAGAAACATCTTTTTTTATTTATTTTTTATAGCTACTATGTGATCTATTTTGAACTAGAAACTTTCTATCAGCAACTATATAAGACACAGTGGTGGGGAGCCATAAATGAAATAGTGAACAATCTGAGACTGAAAAGACTTCCACTGACAGATGCTCAATTACATGAACAATTTAAGAAAAAATTTGGTTTCAAAAGAGCTATGAAATGCAAGGTATTTCAGTGACTACCACATAATTTAGTATATGAAGTTATGTATTATTGATAAGTATGTGTCACAAACAGATGTTTATCCTAGGGATAATAATAGGCTAAAGTCTTCAATATGAAATAAAATGCCACATTTTAGTAGCTGAAAGGCTATACAATTCTGGATTATAAATTTCTGGCAGAGTACCTGTTAATGCACTGGATTGTGATTAATCTCAATAATGGCTCATACTTATTGATTGCTTATTTTGTATGTTAGGCAATATTATAAATCAATGAACTCTTTTAAGGTACGACTAGTTCTATTATTATCATTCCTGTTATACAAATGAGAAATTTGAGGTGTAGAGAGGGATCTTTCACAAATCATATAGTAAATGGCAGAGCCAGGCTTCAATCCTGGGAACTAAAACCTAAAGAGCAGACCTAGCATCATCAAATCTCCACATCTGTTTCAACAAGCCTTGAAGTACAGCTTCTGGAACTGAGCAATGAAGCTCACCAGCTTCACAGCTTAGACTGGTATTTACTTTCCATTTATTTGTTTTCACGTCCACAAATTAAAACCTCAAAAATTTGTTAGTTGAATTTTTAAATATCAGTCAGAATGTCTAAAGAGGGTGACATTTTTACCTTTTGATGACAAATTGTATTTCTATAGCTATATATTTCAAATTTCTAGACTTCTAAATTAGGTTTTTCTTAAATCAGAGAAGGAACCCAATAATCTCCATTTGCTTTTAAAATATTTTAGAAAAAAATTAAAATAATAATAAAGATTTCCCAAAATATTTTTTAAATTCTTAATATTTGCTTATAGCTCTAACAACTTTAATTATTATCCAGTAAGAAACTTTCCATGCATGGATCTTGTGAAAATTCTACTTAATTTTAACAGCATTCATGTGATTCTGTTAATATATTTCATGTATTTTTTTCCTTAAACCAAACTTTAGATGCATTTTGATAAACTGATTCTGGCCTTCTTAATTTTAGAGTATTCCATTTGGTATGAAGTCTGCTGTTGAAAGAGGGTTGTCTGCAGTTTTCCATACATTTAGCCATACAACCTCAAGCTCAACAATCAATGTTTCAGATGAAGCAGGTTATACTATTTTTCATCATGCTGCCCTGCACAACAGAGTTTCTATTATATGTCAACTGTGCAGTGCTAACTTCGAGGTCAACCAGAGGCGCTTTGTTACGTTCAGTCAAGGTACCATGAAGTTTTTTAACCTAAAATGTTGTGATTTTATTTACCCTTACTCAGCATTAGGAATGCATGTTGATTTTAGAGCAGATTAAAATTTGGTATTAACTAGAGCAAAATTGAGGTTTTTGTTTCATTTATCTAAGAACGGCTTCTTTTAGTTTTCTAAGTATCACTTATAGCTAGCTTATATAGTTTTATATTTGCTCATTGCGTCTCCTTCATTTGAGTATAAGCTCTATAAGAGGGCAAAGATTTAGCCTACTTTATTTGCCGTGGTATCCTAATGTCCAGATGAAAGCGTGGCTTAATGGTTGCTCAGAAAATATTTGTTGAGTTAATGCATGGATGGGTGAAGGCAGGATATCATTTGATAAGCACTGGCAAAATTAATATATACTGATATACTATAGAAATTCAGAGAACAGCAATAGATATGACTGTCAGGTCCCAGTAGAACAATCATTCTTTATTCCAGGGTCCTTAAACAGGGAATAGTTTCTTTATATGACATATATTTAAATTACATTTAATAACAAAAAATTTCTTTATAATAATAGTGTTTAGCATTAATAGCCATAACGAGACCCCCCCGCCCATAAAATTAAAAAAAAAAAAAACTTAGCCAGGCTTGGTGGTACACACCTGTAGTCTTAGCTACTCTGAGAGGCTGAAGCAGGAAGATTGCTTGAGCCCAGGAGTTTGAGGTTACACATATATATGTACATATACATGTAAATTGTCAGGAATGGCCAGTGCAACAATATTGGCAATAAGAAGTGGTGATTTTATATTTAATGAAGTCAGCTATCTTAATAAGCTATGTTAAATTTTTACAGACACCAAAACAAAATGTTGCGCTTTAACCATATTGAATATCCATAAATTTTGTACTCTGTCAGTATGATTAAAATGTTTTGATATTCAGATTCTTTTGTTACTGAAAATATTCAGTACATAGTACATAATGAACCTAGTTAAAATAAGACACAATTCAATCACATTTAAATGCAATAGGTAACACTATTTAAAGATGTATTACTTTAAGCTTTTTTTAGTGCGGAAAAAGTCTTTGGTAAATTAAAAGTTTCTCATGCGCCCCCTGGCTGCTTGAGTTTCCATTTGCTGAGAACTGGGTAGATTTTGAAGTATGGAAAACATAATATTCTACTTCCAATATTATTGCTTAACCAACACAAAATTGTCCCACCTGTGAATTTTAAGCAGCCATTTGGGGGGCAGAGTTTCCAGGTCTACTTTTAATGTGTTGTCAGGTGGATATGACATGCCTGGATGACTTGACCAAAAGTTGTTCTCAACACTGTTCGATGTAATCTTGCCAGATACATCTACATAGTCATTTTGTTCTTATTCATATGAGTCTTCTTGAACAACTTAGGAAACCGCTGTATATTAATGATCATACTTCTATGTGCATTCCCTTTTAAAACAGAGTCATCCAAAGTAGAAGTAAAAAAGGAAAGAAATGGTAAGACATAAATAAAGTATTTGGTGCATTTAAAAAGGCTACTGTGTATATTAGAACTTTTCTTATAGTATATAATCTCCAAAATACTGTTGCATCAGAATGTTGCATAATGTTTTGTATTCATTTTGAAGTATAAATTATTTTCTACTCATAGTTATTTATTGATACTACTCTTCAGTTTGGGGAGTTTTCTCTTTCTTTTCCTGTGGAATTTACTGTCACCTTTATTTTTTATAAATTCAGGCCCACAAGTGGTTTCTACAACTTAAAAAAAAAAAAAGTTATTATAATATAAATTAGATATGCTGCCATCTAGTGGCAGTAACAATCTATGAGGTCTGAGGAATGAGTCGTTTTTGACTGAGGTAGTAGACTTACCTAAATGTTGGATATGGAGAAAAACAAAATTTTAAGAGATTATACTTTCTTTGTCTATATTTAAGAGGCTATACCTTCATACTCTGTATAAGAGAATTCAAAAAGGCTTTCGTTTTAAAGAAATTACGTACAACGACCTGAACTGTCAAGGGGGAGGGGATAGTTACTCAAACTGGCCATCTTCCGTTTGAGGAGGAGCACAGCAAACCTGAGATGACCTCAGAGAGGGAGCCCGACCTCATTCTTCCTCCTCCAATCTCCTGTCAGGGCTACCCACTGGCAGATACTTACAAGGAGCCAGAGGACAGAGGTTGCTTTTTCTGCAGGTGCAGGAGAGCCAGGGTGGTAAAGGAGGTGAGTGGACCTGGAGCGGGAAAAAAGGAAGCTTACCTGTCCCATCTGCCCTGTAGAAATTTCCAGTTGAGTAACAATAGTGTGCCTCCTACATTATTGCTCTCTCTTTTTCTTTTCTAAGTATCACTTATGGCTACCTTATATAAATTTATTTATTTAGTTAGTCTCCCTCACTTGAATATAAAGCTCCATAAAGGACAAGGATTTGGTCTGTTTTGTTAGCCACAGTTTCCTAACACCCAGAAAAACGCTTGGCCTTCATAGGTGCTCGGGAAATTTTTCTTGAGGGGTGTGCATTTTACTGGAAACCTTAAATACTCTTCAAACAGAACATGTCTTCAATTAAGGCTCTAAGGTAGTCTACACAGAAAACCAAAGTTTTTCAGATTAGGGGCAAGGAGAGGGACAATATAGAGGACAAGTGCTTCGTTTGCCACAAGGACCCCTCATGATTAATGCTCCTCAGCCAGCTTATCAGCTTCCTTCTCCTTTTTAGGGTTTTTTCTCCTATCTTGGCGTATTCATTATATTTCTTTTTACATTTTTGTTAGTGATTGCCCTAGAGTTTACAACATTGATTTACAATTATTCCAAGTCTACTTTCAGATAACACTAAGCCACTTCACATGTAGTGTAAGTACCTTATAATAACAAAATATTACTAAGTCTTCCCACCTATCATTCATTTACTCATTTCACTTGTGCATAAGCATATATGTCATTCATTTCATAAATGTCATTCATTTCACTTATGCATAAGCACATATAAGTATCTATATCTATATTCAAACCCTTTGTTGATAATGTTATTATTTATTTACTTATTTTGAGATGGAATCTTGCTCTGCTGCCCAGGCTGGAGTGCAGTGGTGCGATTTTGGCTCACTGCAACTTCCGCCTCCCGGCCCCTGGGTTCAAGCGATTCTCCCACCTCAGCCTCCCATATAGCTGGGACTACAGATGTGCACCACTACACCCTATATGTTTTGTATTTTTAGTAGAGACAGGGTTTCACCATGTTGGCCAGGCTGGTCTCGAACTCCTGACCTCAAGTGATCCACCCACCTTGGCCTCCCAAAGTGCTGAGATTAGAGGCGTGAGCCACTGCACCGGCCCTGATAATGTTATTTTGAACAAACTGTTCTCTGTTAGCTTAATTAAGACAAAGAAACATTTTACTTGACCTTCATTTTTTTTTATTCTCTGATGCTCTTCCTTCCTTTATGTATATGTAAGTTTCTGACCTATATCATTTTTCTTCTCTTTGGACAACTTCTTTTAACATGCCTTGCAAGGCAGGTCTACTGGTGGCAAACTCCCTCAATTTTTGCTTGAGGAAGTCTTTATTCCTCATTCATTTTTGAAGGATAATCTTACAGGTTACAGAATTCTAGATTAGTGGTTCCATTATCTCAACACTTTATTTTCCTCCGCTCACTTCCTGCTTGCATAGTTTCTGAGGAGAACTTGGGTATAATTCTTATTTTTGCTTCTCTATTAGTAATGTGTTTTCCTCTGGCTTCTTTTAGGATTGTTTTCTTTTTAAAATAATTTTTAATTTCTGTGTGTACATAGTAGGCATATATACTTGGAGTACATGAGATTTTTTGATACAGGCATGCAATGCATAATAATCACATCAGAGTAGAGTATCCATCACCTCAAGCATTTATCCTTTATTTGTGTTACATATAATCCAATTATACTCTTTTAGTTATGTTAAAATATACAATTAATTTTTTTTTACTATAGTCACCCTGTTGTGCTAGCAAATACTAGGTCTTATGTATTCTTTCTATTTTGTACCCATTAACTATCCCCACTTCCCCCCACTACCCTTCCCAGCCTCTGGTAACCATCATTCTACTCTGTATCTCCATGAGTTCAATTGTTTTAATTTTTAGCTCCCACAAATAAGTAAGAACAGGCAAAGTTTGTCTTTCTATGCCTGACTTATTTCATTTAACATAATGACCTCCAATTCCATCCATGTTGTTGCAAATGATAGGATCTCATTCTTTTTCATGGCTGAATACTACTCCATTATGTATCCATCTGAATGGATAAATTTTCTCTATCCACTCATCTGTTGATGGACACTTAGGTTGCTTCCAAATCTTGGCTATTGTGAATAGTGCTGCAGTAAATAGGATTATTTTCTTTATCTTTGTTTTTCTGTAATTTGAAAATGATATGCCTCGGTGTAGTTTTTTGTTTGCTTTGACATTCATTTGGCTTGGTGTTCTCTGAGCTTACTGAATCTTTGGTTTGATATGTCACATTAATATGGAAAAATTCTCAATCATTATTGTTTTAAATATTTCTTCTTTTCCTTTCTCTCTTTCTTCTCTTTCTGGTCTTTTTTTCCCCCTAGACTTTTTAATTTATTTTTATTTTTATTTTTGAGACAGGGTATTTATTGCCCAGGCTGGAGTGCAGTGGCATGATCTCAGCTTACTCCAGCCTCTACCTCCTGTGCTCAAGTAACCCTCTCACCTCAGCCTCCCAAGTAGCTGGGACTACAGACCCATGTCACCATGCCTGGCTAATTTTGTTTATTTTTTTTGTAGAGATGAGGTCTCACTATGTTGCCCAGGCTGGTTTCAGACTCTTGGGCTCAAGCAATCCTCCTGCCTTGGCTTCCCAAAGTGCTGGGATTACAGGAGTGAGCCACTGTGCCTTGGCCTGGAGGTTTCTACTGATATATCTTCAGGATTAGAGATTTCTTCCTCTGCTGTGTCTAATCTCTTTATAAGCTCATTAATGGCATTCTTCATTTCTTTTACAGTGTTTTTTATCTGTAGCATGTCATTTTGGTTCTTTCTTAGGATTTCCATCTCTCTGTTTACATTGCCCATCTGTTCTTGCAGGCTACTTTATCCATTAGAACCCTTAGCATATTAATCATAGTTTTAAATTCCCCGTCTGATCATTCCAACATCCCTGCCATGTCTGGTTCCGATGCTTGCTCTGTCTCTTTAAACTGTGGTTTTTGCTTTTTAAATATGCCTTCTAAATTTTTCTCGATAGCTGAACTTGATGTACTGGGTAAAATTTTTGTTTTTTGTTTCTAAGTATGGATTTTTGGTGGTCGGGATTTTTAATCCTGAGTTAAATAAAGGAATATAGGGTTGTCTAAATGTTTTTTTTAATGCTTACTTTGGAGATTTTATATCATACAATACTAAGCTCTGTGGTTGGATATCAATAAGGCACTTAGGTTTTTTTTAGGAATGTTAGTTCTGTGATCACTGAAGTAATTGTCCATCCATTCTAGGTCTAACACCTCTACACCTTGCTGCACAGGCTTGCTCATTAGAAACAACAGTTTGTCTACTGTGTTCCAAAGCTGATTACACGCTTTCTGAAAAAAGAGGCTGGATGCCGATTCACTTTGCCGCTTTCTATGACAACGTTTGCATCATTATTGCTCTCTGTAGGAAGGATCCTAGTTTGCTAGAAGCTGAGGCAACAGCTGAGTAAGTCATTAAGCATTTATTATCAGGTTGAAGTTGATGTCTAGGCAATAATTAAAAAAAAAGAAGAAAGAAAATTAAATAGAATATAAATTTCTGCTTTTCATGGCTTGCCACACACACTGCCACTAAAAGGCGATAGGTGTGGGTGATCTGAAAGGTATGTAAGGCTTACTCCGCTATCCTTTGTACTCACTGTCTCCTCCTAACCACTTATCATTAGAATTCATAAAGACGAGAGCTTCTATTAACCTATGCATGTTTTCTGGAAGAATAAGGACTAATCCCCAGGGAGTTTTTCCTAACCTTGTTCCAGTAGTATGGTTCTGCAGATTAACTTTTCATGTTAAATGCTTTGCTTAGTGCCCTGGAAGAAGCCTGAGACTAGGCAGGAGAGAGTTGCTCCAAACTGGATCCTACACAACCAGGAGGCAGCCCTAGGACTTCAGATCAAAGGGGATAGACTTTGGATTACAGGAGAAATATTTAGTGGTATCTGGAAAAGAAATACATTAAAAAGAATAAAATAACTTTGAAATTAAAAAATCCCAACAATCTTTTGTTTCACATTTTAGCTGCAAATCAGCATTTAGGGTAAAGGTGTAACTTCTCCTGAAGGTACATTCTTGGCTAGAAATCTAAAGGCCAGGTCATTACTTTGGATCTCTGAGCCCGATTTAGGCATAGTTTCATTCAAGTTTTTCTAAGTCTTTGAGTAACCTTTCCACTATTATTCAGTGGTCTAGGGCTAGTATAATGGCTTGACAGTATGAGGGACACTAGCTTCCTCTTGTTGCTCTTAACATGTGGAAGCCACCAGAGGAAGCTGGTGTCCCTCAGATGGCAACTCCTGCTTTCACCATCATGTCTAGCCATGAGAAGAAAGAAGAGGCCAGGTGCAGTGGCTCACGCCTGTAATTCCAGCACTTTGGGAGGCCAAGGCAGGCAGATCACTTGAGGTCAGGAGTTCGAGACTAGCCTGGGCAAAACTCCGTCTCTACTAAAAATACAAAAATTAACCGGGTATGGTGGTCCATGCCTGTAATCCTAGCTACTCGAGAGGCTGAGGCACGAGAATCACTTGAACCAGAGAGGCAGAGGCTGCAATGAGCTGACGTCACACCACTGCACTACAGCCTGGGCGACAGAGTGAGACTCCATCTCAACAACAACAAAAAAAAAAAAAAAAAAAAAAAGAAGAAGCTGGGAAATGTAATATTGCACTGGATAGCCAAACAAAATATCTTTACTATCTAAAATTCAGATAATGGGTTTTCGAGCAAAATGGTTAGTTTCTGCTACAATGAGGAAGCTGGGATTTGAAAACTGGACATGAAGTAATGGGTGTAATTAATTCCTAAGCCTCAGTTACATCATTTGTAAAATGGGCTGATGATATTTGCCTTGCTTTTTCCTTCACTTGCGGAGTAGTTGTAAGGCTTAGATAGGATAGTGTATTGTAAGAACTTTGTGCATTATCATCCTCCAAACAAATTATAAGGCACGATAATTAAGTTGGGGAGGTGGGTAGGGACCCATAGTAAGGATGGCACGGCAAAGGAGGCAAATCCATTTACATGTAGAATACAGAAGATGAGAATTCCTAAGAATAGAAGGTGGTGGTGTAAGTCAGACTTCCTCCAATTGCAGCTTGAATAGTTTTACAAAAAGTAAATTTGACACTCTATGCGTGTTTAATTATTATATTATGTTTCTTAATTTTTAGGAATCAGTGCACTCCACTGTTACTTGCTGCCACTTCAGGAGCACTGGACACTATTCAGTACCTGTTTTCTATCGGTGCTAACTGGAGAAAAACAGATATTAAAGGAAATAATATAATCCATTTATCAGTGTTAACCTTTCATACAGAGGTTCTCAAATATATAATAAAATTAAATATTCCTGAACTCCCAGTGTGGAAAACTTTGGTAGGTGAGTACAATCTCTTTATAAATGTTCTGGTTATTATTCAGTTTAATTATTGATACTCTGAAAGGGAGAAAATAAAATAATACATGCATTATATTTTAAATATTTAAAAATCATGAAATAAACATTTTATTAAGACCAGAAATAATAATACGAATAATAAAGAGCTGAATTTTTGTGTGTGCAAACGTAGTTTTATTTCCAAGTTAAAATCAAAGATCTGTGACCCAAACAGACTATATTTTACACAATTATATTTATTTTTATTTTCCAACTTTCTCCAGAAGTTCAAACATCCTCTCCTTCATCAAAAAAAAAAAAAAAAAAAGGAAAAAGGAAATTTTAAGTGAAAAATATTCCCTCCAACTTATTCCTTGCCTCCTAATTTTAGAGACAAATTTAGCAAAATCTTTTGTTATATTTTGATGAATGTTTTGTGAAGAATTCTGCTGGAGATTTTATTTTCGTTTTTTTTTTTCAAATTTGCATTCAATCTAGCCAAAATAAGGGTAAGGGTCACTAGGCCAATTATATGGATGTATCTAATTTTACTCCCTTTCAAGACCCCCACTAAAATTACATGGAGATTAAACAATAATAGTACCACCAGCAGAAGACAGGCATTCAAGGGAAAACTAGAAAGGATACAACAGCAATAAAATAGTGGAAGATGGAAACAGATAGGCAAGACTTAGGACTTAGCCAGCCAGAGAAAATCATTCCAAGCCAACAGTGGGAAAGCTGAGAACCCCTTGGACTCACACCATAAATCCTCAAAAGGCTTGAGAACTGACAGTGCCTGTTAGGAGTGCTCTCCTCAGAGCCTAACTAGGAAAGACCTAAAGATGCCAAGGCTAGAATTCTCCTTAAGAAATAGAAAGGAGAGGGACCTGGGAAACTGGAGCCTTACCCAAGCGTAAAGCATAGGGAATTTCAAGGAAGACAGCAAGGGGAAGTTTCAGAATGGAACTGTGCATCCAGTCTAGAGGAAAAAAATGGGAGGAATTATCATTAGGTACAAGGAAAACTAAGCAGATGAAATACAGCAGTCTCCCCTTCTCAGCAGTTTATCTTTGTGTGGTTTCGGTTACCTGCAGTACAGTACAAAAAGATATTTTGAGAGAGAGGCATAGAGCACATTCACATAACTTCTATTATTATATATTGTTGTAATCTATTATTAGTTATTGTTAAGCTATTACTATGCCTACAGACTTTATTATAGATTTGTATGTTCAGACAGTCTGGTTTGATTTCAGGTTTTTGATTTTACAATTGTGCAAAATTGATACACATTCAGAAGAAACTGTACTTCCAGTCCTCATACAACCATTTCTGTTTTTCACTTTTAGTACAGTATTCAATAAATTACATGAGTTTTTAAACACTGTATTATAAAATAGGCTTAGTGTTAGATCATTTTGCCAAGCTGTAGGCTAATGTAATTATCCCAAGCACATTTAAGTTAAGCTAGGCTAAGCTATGCTGTTTGGCAGATTAGGTTTACAAATGCATTTTCAATTTACAATATTTCAACTTACAATGGGTTTATCAGGACATAACCACATCATAAGTTGAGAAGCATCTGTCTAGGAAAAAAAATAGTATATACAGGGTTCAGTACTATCCTCAGTTTCAGGCATCCACTGGGGGTTTTGGAATGTATCCTCTGCAGATAAGGGGGGACTATTGTAAAATAAGGAAATTATTAGGCCAAGGCGGGCGGATCACGAGGTCAAGAGATAGAGACCATCCTGGCCAACATGGTGAAAACCTGTCTCTACTAAAAATACAAAAATTAGCTGGGTGTGGTGGCACGTGCCTGTAGTCCTAGCTCCTTGGGAGGCTGAGGCAGGAGAATCACTTGAACCTGGGAGGCAAAGGTTGCAGTGAACCGAGATCATGCCACTACAGTCCATCCTGGTGACAGAGCGAGACTTCGTCTCAAAATAAATAAATAAATAAATAAAATAAATAAGGAAATTATTACCTGTTAAAAAAAAGAGACACAACTATAGTATGTTACAGTCTCAGCTGTGAATAATAATTGTATAGACATCATCATGTATTTAACTAAAAGCTATAAATATGGAGAAAGGGAAGTAAGAGGAAAGAGCAATGTTGAAAGAGTTAATTTCTCATTTTTCATAACATGAAGTCAATGAAGTCTAAATCAATGTAGCAAAACACAGCAGTGTATATAAATGTGTAGAAATAAGGAGATTTATAAATCATAGAAGGTTATAGGGAAGAGTCCAAACCGATTGTATATGGAGAGATGAACACAGAAAAGTGGGGAGGGTGGGGCCCAGGAACCACTAAATTTTGTTATAGGCCATTTGACAACATTTAACTCTGAATCATGCACATGCATTACTTTGATAAAAATAAAAAACTAAAGCCAAAAAAGAGAAATGAATTGGAGAATGAGAATGATTTTTTTTCAACAACTCATTTTAGGTTGGGATAAAATATGTTTAAGATTTTCTAGTTCAACCATTGTGGAAGTCAGTGTGGCGATTCCTCAGGGATCTCGAACTAGAAATACCATTTGACCCAGCCATCCCATTACTGGGTATATACCCAAAGGACTATAAATCATGCTGCTATAAAGACACATGCACACGTATGTTTATTGCGGCACTATTCACAATAGCAAAGAGTTGGAACCAACCCAAATGTCCAACAACGATAGACTGGATTAAGAAAATGTGGCACATATACACCATGGAATACTATGCAGCCATAAAAAATGATGAGTTCGTGTCCTTTGTAGGGACATGGATGAAACTGGAAAACATCATTCTCAGTAAACTATCGCAAGGACAAAAAACCAAACACCGCATGTTCTCACTCATAGGTGGGAATTGAACAATGAGAACTCATGGACACAGGAAGGAGAACATCACACTCCGGGGACTGTTGTGGGGTGGGGGGAGGGGGGAGGGACAGCATTAGGAGATACACCTAATGCTAAATGACGAGTTAATGGGTGCAGGAAATCAACATGGCACATGGATACATATGTAACAAACCTGCACATTGTGCACATGTACCCTAAAACCCTAAAGTATAATAAAAAAAAAAAAAAAAAAAGATTTTCAACCCCATTCTACTGATTCAAGAAGTCTGGCTCAATACCTGACGTTGGAATTTACTAGGTACTGGGAATACATCCCAAATACTGGATATAAGCCCCAAGAGATATTGGAAAGTGTTTTCAGTGTTTATTTGCGTGCATTTGTATCATTTCGTTGCCTTGTTAGGAGGAAGTGAGAGGACCATCCTGTTACTTTTACTAAACTAAATCATTGTAAAAACCTACCTTAATAGTAGGAAGCTCTGCCCCCTAACAGGAATGGCCTAAAAGCACATAAAAATTCACCAGGGCTGCTGCTTCCTACAGCCATTGTGGGGGAAGTCCTGACAGTGACACAAACAGAACAAACAACAGTGAGCTTCTGGCCACTGCTGTTTTGCCTTGGGCCCTGCAATAGCTCTCCCTCCTCACACTGCCCATTTCTTTTTTTTTTTTTTCTTTTGAGACAGAGTCTCCCTGTCGCCCAGGCTGGAGTGCAGTGGCGTGATCTCGGCTCACTGTAGGCTCCGCCCCCCGGGGTTCACGCCATTCTCCTGCCTCAGCCTCCTGAGTAGCTGGGACTACAGGCGCCCGCCACCACGCCCGGCTAATTTTTTTTGTATTTTTAGTAGAGACGGGGTTTCACTGTGTTAGCCAGGATGGTCTCGGTCTCCTGACCTCGTGATCCGCCCGCCTCGGCCTCCCAAAGTGCTGGGATTACAGGCGTGAGCCACTGCGCCCAGCCACATTGCCCATTTCTACTATGCATAAAAGAAAAATCAGTTTATTAGAGGTCTCAGGATTAGTTTTTGGAGTAGAAGCTGAATTTTAAAAGAGGATGTCACGGAATGATATAGCCAAGCTAGATTCAGGACAGATTTGGTAATAGAGTGGCTGGCTAAAGAGATGAGGAAAAGATAGTCTGTGTGTTTTTTCCTAGCACAATAGACATGTATATTTGTAATATCCTCTGTCTGTAGTACAAGTTCATCCAAGATTTTATTTAAAGTATCTTTTTTATACTCGGGAAATGTATAAAGCCTCATACCTAATTTAATGGATATTAAATTTTTATTGACAATACTGTGGATTACTTTGCTATTCTTGAAAATCCACATTCAAATTTTATTTAACAATTAATTTTAGCCGAGAGAGATGTATTATTTTCCAAGGGAATTTGAAGTATGTGACCAGCCAATCTAAGTCATTCAGACCAAAGATTAAAAATTTCAGCCAGGCACAGTGGCTCATGCCTGTAATCCTAGCACTTTGGGAGGCCAAGGCAAGTGGATTGCTTGAAACCAAGAGTTTGACACCAGCCTGGGCCACATGGCAAAATGCTGTCTCTGCAAAAAAATACAAAAATTAGCTGGGTGTGGTGGTGCATACCTGTAGTCTCAGCTACTAGGGAGGCTGAGATGGTAGATTACCTGAGCCCAGGGAGGTCCAGGCTGCAGTGAGCTGTGATCATGCCATTGCACTCCAGGCTGGGCAACAGACTGAGACCCCATCTCAAAAAAAGAAATTTCAGGATTTTTTCACTAATTATATAGACTATAAACCTCAAAGATCACGGGCTGGTGGAATTTGTCAGTACTTCACAGGGAGCTGTGCACAGAGGGGAATTTAATGCATGCAGTTGGTGGTAATAGCGGTGACCTCAACCCTTGGTTTTACTTAGCTGGTACAAAAAATAGAATCAAGCATTTCATTGCCTCTTGTGCAAATTACAGCTGTGTTTTTCTGTTGAACACTTAACAGAAATGTTACAGTGTGAAAGCTATAAACGAAGGATGATGGCTGTCATGTCCTTGGAAGTAATTTGCTTAGCAAATGATCAATACTGGAGATGTATTTTGGATGCAGGTGATGCATCCAAAATATCTATCTATTAATATCTTTTTCTTATGCTATTTTATGTAGAGCTGTATTTTATTTATCAGTCATTTTTAAATATATTTTTAATTGTAAAGGAAAAATTTTAGTTGATTTTAAGTTTCTTTTGCTAAGATCACTTCATTTACCTGTCAACCATATATTTTATTTTCCACATGGAAGCTGCACAGGATCAAAAAACTATATCAATTCTATTTGTCTAAAAGCTCAAAAAATTAAAAAAAAATGTTAAGTATTAATTTAAATTTAAATTACTTTACCACACTACTTTTTTATTTTTATTTTATTTTATTATTATTATACTTTAAGTTTTAGGGTACATGTGCACAATGTGCAGGTTTGTTACATATGTATCTATGTGCCATGTTGGTGTGCTGCACCCATTAACTTGTCATTTAGCATTAGGTATATCTCCTAATGCTATCCCTCCCCCCTCCCCCCATCCCACAACAGTCC
Organism: Nomascus leucogenys; assembly: GCF_006542625.1. Classification (NCBI taxonomy): domain Eukaryota; kingdom Metazoa; phylum Chordata; class Mammalia; order Primates; family Hylobatidae; genus Nomascus; species Nomascus leucogenys. The sequence goes on from NC_044402.1 coordinate 90,066,203, forward strand.
CTGGAGTGTGATGTTCCCCTTCCTGTGTCCATGTGTTCTCATTGTTCAATTCCCACCTATGAGTGAGAACATGCGGTGTTTGGTTTTTTGTCCTTGCGATAGTTTACTGAGAATGATGATTTCCAGTTTCATCCATGTCCCTACAAAGGACATGAACTCATCATTTTTTATGGCTGCATAGTATTCCATGGTTTATATGTGCCACATTTTCTTAATCCAGTCTATTGTTGTTGGACATTTGGGTTGGTTCCAAGTCTTTACTATTGTGAATAGTGCCGCAATAAACATATGTGTGCATGTGTCTTAATAGCAGCATGATTTATATTCCTTTGGGTATATACCCAGTAATGGGATGGCTGGGTCAAATGGTATTTCTAGTTCTAGATCCCTGAGGAATCGCCACACAGACTTCCACAATGGTTGAACTAGTTTACAGTCCCACCAACAGTGTAAAAGTGTTCCTGTGTCTCCACATCCTCTCCAGCCCCTGTTGTTTCCTGACTTTTTAATGATTGCCATTCTAACTGGTGTGAGATGGTATCCCATTGTGGTTTTGATTTGCATTTCTCTGATGGCCAGTGATGATGAGCATTTTTTCATGTGTTTTTTGGCTGCATAAATGTCTTCTTTTGAGAAGTATCTGTTCATGTCCTTCGCCCACTTTTTGATGGGGTTGTTTTTTTCTTGTAAATTTGTTTGAGTTCAGAAGCTACCACACTACTTTTATATTTACTTTCATTTAGAAATTATTCCTATTCTGTAATTTGCACAATTTACTTTTGAAATTAAAAATAGCAGATTTAGTGTCAGGTCTGGTTTGTAACTACCTCTGCATTTAGAACTTAAGAAAATTGCTTAACCTCTGTTAGTTTAGTTTACTCACTAATAAAATGGCTCTACTGGGGTCTGTTCCAAGATGGCCGAATAGGAATAGCTCGGGTCTGCAGCTCCCAGCATGATTGGCGCAGAAGACCGGTGATTTCTGCATTTCCAACTGAGGTACCTGGTTCATCTCCCTGGGACTGGTTGGACAGCGGGTACAGCCCATGGGCGAGCCAAAGCAGGGCAGGGCATTGCCTCACCTGGGAAGCACAAGGGGTTGGGGGATTTCCCTTTACTTGCCAAGGGAAGCTCTGACAGACTGTACCTGAAAAAATGGGGCACTCGCGCCAAAATACTGTGCTTTTCCAATGATCTTAGCAAATGGCACACCAGGAGATTATATCCCGTGCCTGGCTCGGCAGGTCCCGTGCTGATGCAGCCTTGCTCACTGCTAGCGCAGCAGTCTGAGATTGACCTGTGAGGCAGCAGCCTGGCAGGGGGAGGGGCATTCACCACTGCTGAGGCTTGAGTAGTTAAACAAAGCAGCTGGGAAGCTTGAACTGGGCAGAGCCCACTGCAGCTCACCAAGGCCTGCTGTCTCTGTAGACTCCACCTCTGGGGGCAGGGCATAGCTGAACAAAAGGCAGCAGAAACTTCTGCAGACTTAAATATCCCTGTCTGACATCTCTGAACAGAGCAGTGGTTCTCCCAGCATGGTGTTTGAGTTCTGAGAATGGACAGACTGCCTCCTCAAGTGGGTCCCTGACCCCTTTGTAGCCTAACTGGGAGACACCTCCCAGTAGGGGCCAACTGACACCTCATACAGGCGGGTGCCCCTCTGGGACGAAGCTTCCAAAGGAATGATCAGGCAGCAATATTTGCTGTTCTGCATTTTTTGCTGTTCTGCAGCCACTGCTGGTGATATCCAGGCAAACAGGGTCTGGAGTGGACCTCCAGCAAACTCCAACAGACCTGCAGCTGAGGGACCTGACTGTTAGAAGGAAAACTAACAAACAGAAAGGAATAGCATGAACATCAACAAAAAGGACACCTACACCAAAACCCCATCTGTAGGTCACCAACATCAAAGACCAAAGGTAGATAAAACCACAAAGATGGGGAGAAACCAGAGCAGAAAAGCTGAAAATTCTAAAAACCAGAGAGCCTCTTCTCCTCCAAAGGATTACAGCTCCTTGCCAGCAACAGAACAAAGCTGGACAGAGAATGACTTTGATGAGTTGACAGAAGTAGGCTTCAGAAGGTCGGTAATAACAAACTTCTCTGAGCTAATGGAGGATATTCGAACCCATTGCAAGGAAGCTAAAGCCCTTGAAAAAAGATTAAACGAATGGCTAACTAGAATAAACAGTGTAGAGAAGACCTTAAATGACCAGACGGAGCTGAAAACCATGGCACGAGAACTACATGAGGCATGCAAAAGCTTCAATAGCCAATTCGATCAAGTGGAAGAAAGGGTATCAGTGATTGATGTTCAAATTAATGAAATAAAGCGAGAAGAGAAGTTTAGAGAAAAAAGAGTAAGAAGAAATGAACAAAGCCTCCAAGAAATATGGGACTATGTGAAAAGACCAAATCTACGTCTGATTAGTGTACCTGAAAGTGAAGGAGAAATTGGAACCAAGTTGGAAAACATTCTTCATGATATTATCCAGGAGAACTTCCCCAATCTAGCAAGGAAGGCCAACGTTCAATTCAGGAAATACAGAGAACACCACAAAGATACTCCTTGAGAGGAGTAACCCCAAGACACATAATTGTCAGATTCACCAAAGTTGAAATGAAGGAAAAAATGTTAAGGGCGGCCAGAGAGAAAGGTCAGGTTACCCACAAAGGGAAGCTTATCAACTAACAGCAGATCTCTCGGTAGAAAATCTACAAGCCAGAAGAGAGTGGGGGCCAATATTCAGCATTCTTAAGGAAAAGAATTTTTAACCCAGAATTTCATATCCAGCCCAACTAAGCTTCATAAGTGAAGGAGAAATAAAATCCTTTACAGACAAGCAAATGCTGACAGATTTTGTCACCACCAGGCCTGGCCTACAAGAGCTCCTGAAGAAAGCACTAAACATGGAAAGGAACAACCAGTACCAGCCACTGCAAAAACATGCTGAATTGTAAAGACCATCGATGCTAGGAAGAAACTGCATCAACTGGCAAAATAACCAGCTAACATCATAATGACAGGATCAAATTCACACATAACAATATTAACTTTAAGTGTAAATGGGCTAAATGCCCCAATTAAAAGACACAGGCTGGCAAATTGGATAAAGAGTCAAGACCCATCAGTGTGCCGTATTCAGGAGACACATCTCACATGCAGAGACACACATAAGCTCAAAATGAAGGGATGGAGGAAGATCTACCAAGCAAAAGGAAAGCAAAAAAATACCAGGGGTTGCCATCCTAGCCTCTGATAAAACAGACTTTCAACTAACAAATATTAAAAAGGAGACAAAAAAAGGCATTATATAATGGTAAAGGGATCAATGCAACAAGAAGAACTAACTATCCTAAATATATATGCACCCAATACAGGAGCACCCAGATTTATGAAGCAAGTTCTTAGAGACTTACAAAGAGACTTAGACTCCCACACAATAATAGTAGGAGACTTTGACACCCCACTGTCAATATTGGATAGATCAACAAGACAGAAAAGTAACAAGGATATTCAGGACTTGAACTCAGCTCTGGACCAAACAGACCTAATAGACATCCACAGAACTCTCCACCCAAATCAACAGAATATACATTCTTCTCAGCACCACATCACACTTACTCCAAAATTAACCACATAGTTGGAAGTAAAGCACTCCTCGGCAATTGTAAAAGAACAGAAATCACAACAAACTGTCTCTCAGACCACAGTGCAATCAAACTAGAACTCAGGATTAAGAAACTCACTCAAAACCACACAACTACATGGAAACTGAACAACCTGCTCCTGAATGACTACTGGGTAAATAACGAAATGAAGGCAGAAATAAAGATGTTCTTTGAAACCAATGAGAACAAAGACACAATGTACCAGAATCTCTGGGACACATTTAAAGCAGTGTGTAAAGGGAAATTTATAGCAGTAAATGCCCACAAGACAAAGCAGGAATTGGCCAGGCGTTGTGGCTCATGCCTGTAATCCCAGCACTTTGGGAGGCTGAGGCAGGCAGATCGCGAGGTCAGGAGATGGAGACAATCCTGGCTAACACAGTGAAACCCCGTCTCTACTAAAAATACAAAAAATTAGCCAGGTGTGGTGGTGGGCACCTGTAGTCCCAGCTACTAGGGAGGCTGAGACAGGACAATGGCGTGAACCCCGGAGGTGGAGCTGGCAGTGAGCCGAAATTGTGCCACTGCACTCCAGCCTGGGTGACAGAGCGAGACTCCATCTGACAAAAAAAAAAAAAAAAAAAAAAAAAAAAAGAGAAAGCAGGAAAGATCTAAAATCAACACCCTAACATCGCAATTAAAAGAACTAGAGAAGCAAGAGGAAACACATTCAAAAGCTAACAGAAGGCAAGAAATAACTAAGATCAGAGCAGAACTGAAAGAGATAGAGACACAAAAAACCCTTCAAAAAATCAATGAATCCAGGAGGTGGTTTGTTGAAAAGATCAACAAAACTGATAGAACACTAGCAAGACTAATAAAGAAGAAAAGAGAAAAATCATATAGATGCAATAAAAAATGATAAAGGGGATATCACTACCAACCCCACAGAAATACAGACTACCATCAGAGAATACTATAAATACCCCTACACAAATAAACTAGAAAATCCAGAAGAAATGGATAAATTCCTGGACACACACACCCTCCCAAGACTAAACCAGGAAGAAATTGAATCTCTGAATAGACCAATAACAGGCTCCAAAATTGAGGCAATACTTAATAGCCTACCAACCAAAAGAAGTTCAGGACCAGACAGATTCACAGCCAAATTCTACCAGAGATACAAAGAGGAGCTGGTACCATTCCTTCTGAAACTATTCCAGTCAATAGAAAAAGAGGGAATCCTCCCTAACTCATTTTATGAGGCCAGCATCATCCTGATACCAAAGCCTGGCAGAGACAAAACAAAAAAAGAGAATTTTAGACCAATATCCCTGATGAACATCGATGTAAAAATCCTCAGTAAAAAACTGGCAAACCGAATCCAGCAGCACATTAAAAATCTTATCCACCATGATCAAGTCGGCTTCATCCCTGGGATGCAAGCCTGGTTCAACATACACAAATCAATAAGTGTAATCCATTACATAAACAGAAACAAGGACAAAAACCACATGATTATCTCAATAGATGCAGAAAAGGCCTTTCATAAAATTCAACAGCCCTTCATTCTAAAAACTCTGAATAGACTATGTATTGATGGAATGTATCTCAAAATAATAAGGGCTATTTATGACAAACCCACAGCCAATATCATACTGAATGGGCAAAAACTGGAAGCATTCCCTTTGAAAACTGGCACAAGACAGGGATGCCCTCTCTCACCCTCCTATTCAATGTAGTGTTGGAAGTTCTGGCCAGGGCAATCAGGCAAGAGAAAGAAATAAAGGGTATTCAAATAGGAAAAGAGGAAGTCAAATTGTCCCTGTTTGCAGATGACATGATTGTATATTTAGAAAACCCCACCATCTCAGCCCAAAATCTCCTTAAGCTGATAAGCAATTTCAGGAAACTCTCAGGATACAAAATCAATGTGCAAAAATCACAAGCATTCCTATACACCAATAACAGACAAACAGAGAGCCAAATCATGAGTGAACTCCCATTCACAACTGCTGCAAAGAGAATAAAATACCTAGGAATCCAACTTACAAGGGATGTGAAGGACGTCTTCAAGGAGAACTACCAACCACTGCTCAATGAAATAAAAGAGGACACAAACAAATGGAAGAACATTCCATGCTCATGGATAGGAAGAATCAATATCATGAAAATGGCCATACTGCCCAAGGTAATTTATAGATTCATTACCATCCCCATCAAGCTACCAATGACTTTCTTCACAGAACTGGTAAAAACTACTTTAAAGTTCATATGGAACCAAAAAAGAGCCCGCATTGCCAAGACAATCCTAGGCAAAAAGAACAAAGCTGGAGCCATCATGCTACCTGACTTCAAACTATACTACAAACCTACAGTAACCAAAACAACATGGTACTGGTAGCAAAACAGAGATATAGACCAATGGAACAGAACAGAGCCGTCAGAAACAACACCACACATCTACAACCATCTGAAAATTGACAAACTAACAAAAACAAGAAATGGGGAAAGGATTCCCTATTTAATAAATGGTGCTGGGAAAACTGGCTAGCCATATGTAGAAAGTTGAAACTGGATCCCTTCCTTACACCTTATATAAAAATTAATTCAAGATGGATTAAAGACTTAAATGTTAGACCTAAAACCATAAAAACCCTAGAAGAAAACCTAGGCAATACCATTCAGGACATAGGCATGGGCAAGGACTTCATGACTAAAACACCAAAAGCAATGGCAACAAAAGCCAAAATAGACAAATGGGATCTAATTAAACTAAAGAGCTTCTGCACAGCAAAAGAAACTGCCATCAGAGTGAACAGGCAAACTACAGAATGGGAGAAAATTTTTGCAATCTACCCATCTGACAAAGGGCTAATATTCCAGAATCTACAGAGAACTTAAACAAATTTGCAAGAAAAAAACAATCCCATCAAAAAGTGGGAAAGGATATGAACAGACACTTCTCAAAAGAAGACATTTATGTAGCCAACAGACACATGAAAAAATGCTCATCATCACTGGCCATCAGAGAAATGCAAATCAAAACCACAATGAGATACCATCTCACACCAGTTAGAATGGAGATCATTAAAAGGTCAGGAAACAACAGATGCTGGAGAGGATGTGGAGAAACAGGAACGCTTTTACACTATTGGTGGGAGTGTAAACTAGTTCAACCATTGTGGAAGACAGTGTAGCGATTCCTCAAGGATCTAGAACTAGAAATACCATTTGACCCAGCAATCCCATTACTGGGTATATACCCAAAGCATTATAAGTCATGCTGCTATAAAGACACATGCACACATAGGTTTACTGTGGCACTATTCACAATAGCAAAAACTTGGAACCAACCCAAATGTCCATCAATGATAGACTAGATTAAGAAAATGTGGCACATATAATCCATGGAACGCTATGCAGCCATAAAAAAGGATGAGTTCATGTCCTTTGCAGGGACATGGATGACGCTGGAAACCATCATTCTAAGCAAACTATCACAAGGACAGAAAACCAAACACTGCATGTTCTCACTCATAGGTGGGAATTGAACAATGAGAACACTTGGACACGGTGGGAAATGTCACATACCAGGGCTTGTTGTGGGGTGGGAGGCAGGGGGAGGGACAGCATTAGGAGAAACACCTAGTGTACATGAAAAGTTAATGGGTGCATCAAACCAACATAGCACATGTATACCTACGTAAAAAACCTGCACGTTGTGCTAATGTACCCTAGAACTTAAAGTATAATAAAAAAATAAATAAAATGGCTCCACCCCATAGGATTGTTTTGAGAATATCACTGTCCAGAATAACTTTCTGAAATGATGAAAATGTTCAGCTGGGCATGGTGGCCCATGCCTGTAATCCCAGCACTTTGGGAGGCCAAGGCAGGAGGATAGCTTGAGCCCAGGAGTTTGAGACCAGTCTGGGCAACATAGTGAGACCCTGTCTTTGTCTTCATCTATGTCTATCTATATCTATCTGTCTGTCTGTCTATCTATCTATCTATCTATCTATCTATCTATCTACACACACACACGCACACACACACACACACAAAGAAAATGTTCTATTTGAAAATGTCCAATATGGTAGCCACTACCCTAATGTGGTTATTGAACGCACGTGAGATGCTCCAGAAATATTAAATGAATAAATTAAAATTTGATCATAGATAATCCCCTAATATGTTCCTTAAAACCTCTACAAAAAGCTCTATATCCAAAAGGTGAACTTAAAGAAGTCATGAGGGATGTTTCATTTCAGGCAGCTAAATAAATAAGGTCTTTATTATATCTATATTTTCTATTATTTTGTGTGTGTCCTATAAGGTGCTTTCTATTTATCATTGAATTGATGTAAGTATAACAGGCATCCAATTGAAGCCAGATTTTCTATTTTCATTATGCCTAATGATTTCTATCTTTGAGCCTATTGTAATTAATGAGACAAATGTTGCATTTTACTAGATTGAGCACTTTTTGTTTTTCACATGCTGGTATAAAATAAGGATAAAATATAATAAAATGCTCAAATAATTGCATAAGCAGTGCCATAAAAAGTTGATGCAATAAGCAAAACTGACCTGTACCATGTGGTAGCACAAAGAATTCATTTATCAATAATCTTAAGCCAGAATTCAGTGTTTCAATGGTGGCTTAAGGTTACTAATATAAAATATATGATCGTGCTCTGTGAAAATCAAATGTATGAACAATGAGAGCTGCCCATACCAAAGACAAGATGGAAGGTTTCTTTATGTAGTTTCAAATGATAATTTTATAAATATTTTATAGAATTATTTCATAATTATTTATATTGCAATGCCCATAAATATTATTTAAATATTGCCATGATAAATTGACTACAAATGGTTACCAATAATTCATGCTTTTTAATTTTTTTGCTTTTTTCATTACAGGCACTATTCCTGCCTTAATCAATCTATTAAAAAGTTCCAAAATAAAACTACAGTGCAAAACTGTTGGGTTATTGAGTAATATCTCAACCCACGAAAGTGCAGTGCATGCTTTGGTAGAAGCGGGAGGCATTCCATCTCTAATCAACCTACTGGTTTGTGATGAGCCTGAAGTACACTCTCGCTGTGCTGTCATTCTATATGATATTGCTCAATGTGAAAACAAGGATGTTATTGCCAAATACGTAAGTTCTTTTCATATACAATTATTTTTGACTGACAATAACTCCCTCATATAGAAGTTACAAAAATAGAAACCCATGTTACTATTCAGTGACAAAACTCTCAGGGAAGAATACAGCAGGGAAAAGGGAGAGAGAGGGCGCCTGATGAAAACTCCACCGAAAAGTTGGCATTTGAGTACAGTCCAGAAGTAGATGAGGGAGTATTTTCATAAGTTAGTATATGTTGATTGCTTCTTGCTGTTTACCAATTACAGTGCAGTGTCTACAATGGCAAATATTTCCTAATAGGGCAATATATTCAATTAATCTTATTTGCTTCACTTAGATAGCTGTATTAACTGTCACATAATGTATCTTATCAGTAGACACATTTGTTTGTGGCATTCATTCTCTCCCAAATAGTTATTTACAGCAAGAAAGATTACAGACTTGTGTTTCTTTTTTTCTTTTTTTTTTTGAAACACTCTTGCTCTGTCACCAGGCTGGGGTGCAATGGTGCGATCTTGGCTCACTGCAATCTCCGCCTCGTGGATTCAAGTGATTCTCCTGCCTCAGCCTCCAGAGTAGCTGGAACTACAGGCGCACGCCACCATGCCCGGCTAATTTTTGTATTTTTAGTAGAGACAGGGTTTCACCATGTTGGCCAGGATAGTCTCGATCTCTTGACCTCGTGATCTGCCTGCCTCGGCCTCCCAAAGTGCTGGGATTACAGGTGTGAGCCACCACGCCCGGCCAACTTGTATTTCTAAATAAAGATTACATTTATCTTAAACAAATTCAAATGTAATTTTTTTGTTTATTTTTAGAATGGAATCCCAAGTCTGATAAATCTATTGAACTTAAACATAGAAAATGTGCTAGTAAATGTAATGAACTGTATACGGGTATTATGTATAGGAAATGAAAACAATCAAAGAGCTGTGAGAGAACATAAAGGCCTCCCATATCTTATCAGATTTCTGAGTTCTGATTCAGGTGAGCTTCTATCTCTCTATTATTTTATAATGACCAGATATATTAAGTGAAGCAAACATGGGATTGGACTTGTCCTATATGAATAGATGTCCCGAATCTGTCTTTGAATAGATCTAAACATGTGTAATATAACCTTAATATCTAAAACACAAATTTATTTATTTTTCCTAACTGCTGAACTATGTAGATACAGTTAAATTTATTTATATTTTATTTTATTTTTCTCAAGACAGAGTCTCACTCTGTCACCCAGGCTGGAATGCAGTGGTGTGATCTCAGCTCACTGCAAACTCCGCCTCCAGGGTTCAAGCAATTCTTCTGTCTTAGCCTCCTGAGTAGCTGGGATTACAGGCATGCACCACCACGTCTGGCTAATTTTTGTATTTTTAGTAGAGACAGGGTTTCACCATGTTGGCCAGGCTGGTCTCAAACTCCTGACCTTGTGATCTACCTGACTTAGCCTCCCAAAGTGCTGGGATTACAGGTGTGAGCCACCATGCCCGGCAGATAATGGTTAAATTTAAACTGCTGGGCTTATAAAAATAATTGACTCTCAAAGGCATATTCTTTAAAAAAATTTAATTAGACATGTTTATCAATGGAAATATTGGCATGGATGATTTAAAAAATACATATAATATGCCTAGGAGAGTATATGCTACCTTGGGTGAATAGTACATATTGATAGTAACATATTGATCATGGGTAGCTATTTTGCAAGTAACAACAAGGGCTTCAGATTTGTTAGATATTTGATGTCAAAATTCAAGGTTATCAGGAAGCATTAGGCCAATTATCAGTTCCTAAAGTGCATCTCAGTACCAAGAACATCAAAAGCCATGAGGCAGTTTCAGCAGCTACTGCAAATGGTCTCCTGGGTTCTGTAAGAATAATCTCATTCCAGTTAGCACATGTAACAGGTAAGCTCCAAATATATGGTTTTCCCCAAATTTGGGGGAAGAGAAAATTGAGAAGAATTTGCTCATTTTCTTCCTGCTCAGTATATCATTTGGCTTCCTCTTCCAGTTCACCAGGAATAAATACAAAAATAAATATATTGGTTAAATGTAAGTCAAGATTAAGAATAAGGGGAATGTAGAAGCGATCTTTCCTTTACTTTAAAACTTCAAATTTAAGCAAGTGTCATCTTCTAAGAACCTCTATCGTGTGGTGACATCATTTGAAAGCCCTCTCCCTTCATAACAAATTCCTTATGCTCTTTCTGTTCAAGTGTTCTTCCATCGCTTACTATGCTCTACTTTATCCTTTAAGAATAGCATTAGAGGCCAGGCGCGGTGGCTCACACCTATAATCCCAGTACTTTGGGAGGCTGAGGCGGATCACCTGAGGTCAGGAGTTCGAGACCAGCCTGGCCAACATGGTGAAACCCTATCTCTACTAAAATACAAAAATCAGCTGGGTGTGGTGGTGCATGCCTGTAATCCCAGCTACTTGGGAGGCTGAGGCAGGAGAATTGCCTGAACCTGGGAGGCGGAGGTTGCAGTGGGCTGAGATTGTACCACTGCACTCTAGCCTGGGCATCAGAGCAAGACTCCATCTCAAAAAAAAAAAAAAAAAGGAAAAAAGAATAGCATTAGAGAGGGTCAGCTTTTATGTATATTTTAAATGTATAATTTTTACTCATTTATAGTCATTCTTTATCTCTTTTTTTGTTTGTGTTTTATCTAACTAATTAACATTTAAAGATAGGGACTAGGTCTTCTCTTTCTGTTTTCCTTTTCTCAATCCCAGATGCTGTAACAAAGTACAAATTATAGCACCAATTTGAATAAATAAATAATAAATGAGTTCATGAAAGAAAACTACAGCACCAGGCGTGGTAGCTCACGCCTGTAATCCCAGCACTTTGGGAGGCCAAGGCAGGCGGATCACAAGGTCAGGAGATCGAGACATCCTGGCCAACATGGTGAAACCCTGTCTCTACTAAAAATACAAAAAAATTAGCTAGGTGTGGTGGCGCGTGCCTGTAATCCCAGTTACTTGAGAGGCTGAGCAGGAGAATCGCTTGAAGCTGGGAGGCAGAGGTTGCAGTGAGCTGAGATCGCGCCACTGCACTCCAGCCTGGCAACGGAGAGAGACTCTGTCTAAAAAAAAAAAAAGAAAGAAAACTATAGTGTGAAATAAATTATTGAAATAAAATTATTTTTTCCTACACCATAATCTACATTATCTCCTCACTCCAAGGAAGATAACTTAATTTTGAAATAAATTTTAATTATTTTTTCCTTTTAGGTAAGCCTCCCTATATAACTTTAGTGCTTTAGCAAATAGTCCTCTTGGATGTTAGCTGGGTTGTTAAGGTATAGGAGATCACAAAGGCATATTATTAATTCCAGTGTCTTCTTTACCATGTGAGCTACTCTAAGATTTCTTGTATTAAAATGGCCCCAAAGTAGATTCACATACAGTTTCTTGAAAAGATGGATTTGTTAACATCTCCTTAGTCTGAGTCTCTATGTCCAGAGCAAGCCTACCCTTGCTAAGTTTGGTTTGTTTTAGGCCTTTCCTTCACCCATTTAGCTGCTTGGATTCACATTCTTATATACATGTATTCACGTATGCATGCCTTCATTCCTACAATGCTTCTGATTTCATATGGTACCCAACTTTCCTGTTCTGTTAATAACAAAAGTTTATATGACACCACCACAGAAACTCAAATATGTAACAAAAGCATACAAAATGCTTTTTCAGTTTCAAACTGAGAAAAACTTAAAAGATCACCTCATTTTATTTTCTTGGAATGATTATTCACATGTTTCTGCAGAAATTGATTTTCTCCAGACTCTTTGTGATGTTATACAATATGTAGTATTATGTACTCCTTACATTCTAAAATCTGAAAATTTTGGAATTATGACCCCAAAAGTTGTAGATAAAGTCTGCCTTCACCATTAGTCCTCCTTTACCCAACTCTTAAAGCTGGAGTTCCTTAAGCTTCCATTCTTGTCATGCTGCTGCTTTCATCCAGCATACTCTTCTTTACCTCTTATTCACTCCAAAGGAACTCTACTAGGGTTACAATCTATTCTTCCCAGTTCTTTATCCACATCCCTGACATCTCCCCTGAGCTTTAGAGCTACTTTGGATTACTGAATAGCTTAGTAAAGACACTTCCATTCCTTTCAGAATTTGGGTCCAAATGAGAAATAGACAGGAATCAAATAAAGATCAAAACTTCAGCATTATTGTTGGAAAGCTTGCTTTGAGAAAACAACAAAAAGTGCCAAAAAGAACCTAAACCATGCGTTTGCAATGACTCATTCTTCAAACTAAAAAATTATGTAACTCACTATTCTTCTCATGGGGAAGAATGAGTAAGGGGTAAATTTTTATTCTTAATATTTCTGAGTTGGCCATGGGTGGAGGAATTTCTACTTTTTGTACTGATTCAGGAATATTGGGTAACGGAAAGAATGGTTTCCCCCACACTTTCTTAATTTAATTAATCTTTCAGGGTTAACATTCCAAGTGTTACTTGAGTGATCTAACTAAAATGTAAAGTTGATCGTATCTTCTTCTTTAAATTATTCAGTGACTCTCTATCACCTAGGATATGATCCACATTTCCAGCATGGCCTATAAGCCCTTTTTACTTCTCTACTTCAAGAGGAAATGACCTTCCTGTCACTCACTCCCTTTTTCTCTGATATTACTCTCAAGTAATATTGAACTTATTGCTTTGTTCTTTACTCTGGCCTTTCCTTTTGTTCGACAAGGTCAAGGACCTTGTTTTGTTGGTTCACCATTGTTTCCCTAGTGCCTGGGACAGTGTCTAGCACATAACTATCCAATAAATATGCATTAAATAAATGATTAGATGATTAAATGAAGAAAATACTCATAACAATAAAAATAGTTAATGTGTTTGACATAAATTGATATAAAGTGGGTATAGAAGTTGGTATGAACAATAAGGCCTTAATAGAGAGATAATTAACCTTGATAGTATATGAAAAAACAAATGCTGGATTATAGAGCATCTAAAGGATATAGTTAGCTACATGAATGCACAAACACTTTTCTATCTAGTTTTGCTTTTGGAAATATATTGATATTCTACATAATAAAAAATTAAATCTACAAGGCTGGGGGAAATGAAAACTGAAATAAATGGTATAACTAGATTTAAGAAGAAAAGAAAAAATGAATACAAATAATTTTACACACAGTGCATTATATACTATCTAAGGGTAAACACAAACTACACACAAATTTTGAGTTCTTTTTAGTGAACTTGTATGTCATAATGATATGGGTAGAACAATTCTGAACCCACATGATAAGTACTGTAGGACTAAAGAAATGAATAAATGTGTTGATATTATTGGGTTCTTACTGTGCAAAGAAATGTGCAGAATGTAGGAAAACAATAAACCCTGTGGGGTTGGATTGGAATTGGAAATGTATGTGTGTATGTATGAGTGTGTGTGTATACACATATACATATGTATACATATTATATATATGGATTTATACACACACACACACACACACACATACACATATATATGATCCAGAAGCAATGATATTCCAGTAGCAATGAGCATACCGAGCACCCAAATCTTGGTTTCTAAATATCATCCCTCATTAAAAGGAACCAGAGCTTCTTGGAGAAATAGTTGATTCCAGGGCAGGGGCAGAGAAGGTATATGGTGAGTCAGGAACATCATCATATGGTGACAGAAAGTAATAAAATTAAAAAAAAAAAAGGAGGCATATGTATAGGACACAAGGACAACCTGAAGGGGCTCCCACTGGCCAAATCTTAGACAATCTGAGTACCAACATAAATAAGAAAGTACACCGGGCACAGTGGCTCATGCCTATAATCCCAGCACTTTGCGGGGCCAAGACGGGCAGGTAGCTTGAGCTCATGAGTACAACACCAGCCTGGGCAACATGGCAAAACCTCATCTCTACTAAAAATGCAAAAATTAGCTGGGCATGGTGGCACACGCCTGTATTCCCAGCTACTTGGGAGGCTGAGGTGGGAGGATCGCTTGAGCCTGGGAGGCAGAGGTTGCAGTGAGCTGAGTTCGTGTCATTGCATTCCAGCCTGGGTGACAGAGCGAGACCTTGTCTCAAAAAAGAAAAGAAAATAAAATTAATGGGTTGAATAAAATAGGAGCCTGTGCCCTCATCCTGATAACAACTGGATAAACAAGGAAACAAATAAATAGAGAATAAGGTAGGGCTCTTCCTTATAGCAGAATGTCAGTTGACAAATGAGAAGGAGTGGTAGATTTGGAAAATTAGTATTTTGCAAACAGCATAGTAAAGATTGGTTCAGGCAAAAATTATAAATGGTTGCTAAATCTTGGGGGCAAATTTTGATATTTACATGGTCTTAAAGTGTTTTGCTCCTTATTAGTTGCAAGAGGGAAAATAGCAACTATACAGTAGAGAAACTGGGTGATCAAAATGAACATCACCAATGAGGAATAGATGGACATTATAGAACTCCACAGAGGATATCCCCAGAACATAATGTCACTTTTTTTTTGAAATGAGGTTGCTATGTTGCCCGGGCTGATCTTGAACCCCTGGGCTCAAGCAGTCCTCCCACCTTTAGCCTCCTGCATAGCTGGGATTATAGGCATGCACCACTGCACCCAAGTCATAATATCACTTTAAAAATATTCTAGATGGAGGTGCATATCTTGAGTCATGAGGAAACATCAAACAAACCCAAACTGAGGAAAATTCTCTAAACTAAATGACCCATATTTATTAAAAATGTCTATGTCATAAGAGAGCAAAAAACCCCTGAGAAAAGGTTCCAGATAATAGAACACTAAAGAGACATAACTAAGTGCAACACATGGTCCTGGTCTGGATCCTGTACTGGAAGAAAGTAAGTGTGATAAAGGACATTACTAGGAAAATCAACACAATATGATTAAAGTATTGCATCTACTAATTGCCTTGTAGTTACATAAAAGGATAGGCTTTTTTTTTAGTAAATACACACTAGAGTATTAAAGAGATAAAAGGCCATGATGTATGCACGCAACATACCCTCAAATTTAGAAAAGTAAATTATATAGATAAATGGATGGAAAAACCAATACGGCAATATATTAAAAATTTATAAATCCAGGTAAAGGTATACAGGAATTCTCTGACTTATTCTTACAACTTTTCTATAAGTTAAAAAAATGCAACTTGTTAAAATATAGGAAAATGTTTAGACTCACCAATACCAAAATGCAAAACAAGATGAGACAGCATTTTTGTCTATCAAATTTGAACAAAGTTGATGTATTCATTTTTAACGATAATACCCATACTCAAAAAAACACAGTGCAACTGGTTAAAAGAATATAGGAGAATGTTTAGAATCACCAGTACCAAAAATACAAAACAAAATGAGACAGCTATCAAATTAGCAAAGTTTACATATTTATTTTTAATGATAATACCCATACCCAAACACAGTAACATTGATAGTTTTGAACTCTGATTATGGAAGGCTAAGATGCTATTATTTTTGATAAGCAGTTTACTGAGATGTACTGAGTTATTCCAGTAATTCCTCTACAAAAAACACAAAAATTAGCCGGGTGTGGTGGTGCACACCTGTAGTCCCAGCTACTCAGGAGGCTGAGGTGGGAGGATGGTGGAGGTTGTAGTGAGCTGAGATCACATACACCACTGCACTCCAGCCTGGGTGATAGAGCCAAACCTTGTCTCAAAAAAAAAAAAAAAAAAGGGTGGTGGGGAGGGAATGTTTTAATTGTAAGTAAAAATGCAGGCTATTGTTTTAAAATACAACTATATCAAATACATCTATAACTATCTAAATCCATCTTCATAAGAAATAGTACATGAGATTATCCCAAATGTTTGATTGTGTTTAGGTGGTAAATCTAGCCAGTTTTGTTTATTTCTATTTTTCTTTATTTTCTCTAAGCTTTTTATAAATTTGATTTTATAATATGGGAAACTAATGATATGCTGCACTTTGATATTCTTACTTTTCATAAGGTTTATTTAACTTGTTCTTAAATTCATTTGAAGATGTGTTGAAGGCTGTATCTTCTGCTGCAATTGCTGAGGTTGGGCGTGGCAATAAGGAAATTCAGGATGCTATAGCTATGGAGGGAGCGATTCCTTCTCTGGTGGCTCTTTTTAAAGGGAAACAAATTAGTGTCCAAATGAAAGGTGCAATGGCTGTGGAATCACTGGCAAGTCACAACCCTCTTATACAGAAAGCATTTCTGGAAAAATCAGTAACTAAGTATCTTTTAAAACTCCTAAAGGTAGGAATTTTATGATTACTGGTCATTTTTCTTAGATGATGTATTCTATTTTGAATTGTTAAGTGAATAGAAAAACTAAACCAATTCTAGAATAAACATTTTATAAAATATGCATTCCTAAAGTGTTCAATAAATGTTCACTGAATTAATGAAATATTTTTAAAAACAGGCATTTCAAATAGATGTTAAGGAACAAGGAGCCGTTGCACTTTGGGCCTTGGCAGGACAAACACTAAAACAACAAAAATATATGGCAGAACAAATTGGATACAGCTTTATAATAAATATGCTTTTGTCACCATCAGCTAAAATGCAGTATGTTGGTAAGTTATTTTCCTTATTTTATTTTTATTTTTTAGAGACAGGATCTTGCTCTGTTGCCCAGCCTGGTGTGCAGTGGCACAATTATAGCTCACTGCAGCCTCAAACCCCTGGGCTCAAGTGATCCTCCTGCCTCAGCCTCCCAAGTAGCTGGGATTACAAGTGTGAACCACCGTGTCCTCTGCATAATGTAGAACAGGGCACTGGAGTATCATACATGTATCTTGCTTTTCTTTATCAGGAGGTGAAGCTGTCATAGCTCTAAGTAAGGACAGCAGGATGCATCAAAATCAAATATGTGAAGGGAATGGAATTGCACCATTGGTTCGCTTACTAAGAATTAGTACGATCGCTGAAGGCACACTTCTCAGTGTCATCAGAGCAGTGGGATCCATTTGTATTGGTTTGTATACTTATTCTCAATTTCTTAAATATCTGTAAGAACAAGAACAGATTGGGCAGAGAAGTGGAAATTAATCTCTCTTCCTCTCTATCCCCACTTTTGGGGATTTGACCCCTAAATGGTATTTAATGTATAAAAGACCTTTGTAACTTTTGAAATTTGTCTAAGAACTTGGTCAGTAAAAGTGGTATAATTAAGAATTTTGTATCAGTCTTGCTCTTGAACAATGGCTAGAAAGGAAAATTAGGACAATAAGCCTTGGCTATTTTGACTGAAAGCAATCTCTTTTTTAAGTTTAAGAGAAAAATAGTTCTTTTGAATCTCAAGAACTATATGTTTTTGAAGATATAGAAGAGTTTCTAATGCTGGAGCACATTCTTGAATGTCTCTGTAATGATCATTTGTTTATATAACATAGAATTCATTGCAAAGGAATTGACATTTTGGGGTACCTGAGAAAATGTGGAACTGTCAGTTGTGACCCACCAAAAGTTAAAATTTGGGTTCTTGCTGACCTTGATGAATGCAGGGTGCTGATTGTAGACTGCTTCTTGCAAACAAGAGGAAAAATCTTTATTTCTAGATCACTGAATTTCCTCAAAAGTAGTCCAGCTGAATGAAGTATAATAGGAATTGATTCTCACATTTTTTTCTCTTTGCTTGCCAAAAGTTTCTTGCAGAAACTCATTCACACTTCCAAGATAATCAGCCAGAGAAGATGTTTCTTTGTTTTTTGGCCAGAGACTCTGACATAAATTACAGTTATTTATTTATTTTTTTTTTTTTGAGACAGAGTCTCGCTCTGTCACCCAGGCTGGAGTGCAGTGGCGCAATCTCCGCTCACTGCAAGCTCCGCCTCCCGGATTCATGCCATTCTCCTGCCTCAGCCTCTCCGAGTAGCTGGGACTACAGGCGTCTGCCACCACGCCCGGCTAATTTTTTGTATTTTTAGTAGAGACGGGGTTTCACTGTGGTCTCGATCTCCTGACCTCGTGATCCGCCCGCCTCAGCCTCCCAAAGTGCTGGGATTACAAGCGTGAGCCACCGCGCCTGGCCATAAATTACAGTTATTTCTAAAGTTCCAGTAAATGATAATATATATGCCAGGTTGCCTGATATACATACACACACACATAATCAAATTTCTTCTCATTAGTTCATTTCAAATCTGTCCACATCAGCTGTGCATGTGTGTGTGTGTGTGTGTGTGTGTGTGTGTGTGGTGCGGGTGGGGGGTTTGTGCGGACAAAGATGTTCTTTTTTCCTTCAAACTTCCCTAGGTACAATATGTAGGTGACTTCATTGTTCACTGAGAGGCTCAATCTTATATTTAACCCATTTATTTAGGGTTAACCCATTTATATAAACCCACTGTATATCTATGGTGACATTTAATATTAGCAAAAGAACAGAGTTAAAATTCTTTGTCCATGTTCACTAGAAAGAAATGAGTTTCTCAACAGGAAATTGCGAGGAGTGGAAAAAAAAAAAAGAGAGTTGAGTTTCTCTGGTGAGTTTAGGCCTGCAATTTAAAGTAGTATGTTATAAAGAGACATAGTAAGATTATCTTGTTAGCGTGTATAATTTAAGAAACCTAGAAATTTTAACTTGGTGATTTACTCTAGTCATTTTTGTAGAAGTAAACTTCTTATAGAAAACAATAGAATTATTAACTTAAGTACCTCGCACATAATATTTCTTCAATAAACGATAGCTATTATTATTCTTTGGTAGTATAATATTTCTAATTTCCTTTGCTTTGTGACTTTTAGGAAGCCACTCACAATTCTAATAAGGTCTCCATGTTTATTCACTTTGTCTTTTAAAAAATTAATTCAGGACTATTAAAATAGTGTCAATATAGCATACCCTTTTGTAATTTACTAACTGTATTACCTTAGAACGCTATGTCAACCCAAAATATCAAGCTATGTTTGACTTTGCCATTTATAAAATGGAAAAAAACATTACCTCATTGGCGTGGACTCTTACAGGTGTAGCCCATACAAGCAATCCTGTCAGTCAACAATTTGTTGTAGATGAAAATGCCTTTCCAGTACTTATCCAACTACTAAGAAATCACCCTTCTCCTAACATTAAGGTATAAAGGTTTACATTGTTTTCTGATATGGTAAAAATTAACAGAAATATAATTTTAAGAAAATTTTGTATCTTTATTCAAGTTCATAAACATAAAAATATTTAATCTTTTAAACTAAATTCTATTTTTCTTGGAGAAATAAGCCAAAAATAAAAATAAAATCTTAGAAGTTTTAAACAAAAAGGTTGCTTCAAACCATAAGATACTAGTAAATTTTATTAAAATAGGGTTTCTTCAAATATGACAAGAAAATCTTATGTTTTTACTCTTCAAATAAGATTTTCCTCAGATATTTTATTATTTATTCACAAAAGTTCTTTTCTACCTCCCCAGACATCAGTTGCTAAAACTGGGAGGGGATAGTGGGAATGTGTGACTTATATGGGAATATTTCTCAAATATTAGTGAATCTTGTCAGTACTACACTTCAAACCAGCCCTGTCTTCTGCCAAGCAGCCTCTGTTGGGCTGGAGGTAATAGTTTTCTCAAGGCTCGACATTACAAAGAATTATTGTGAGTTGTTGAAGAGTCAGTCATTCAGTCTTCCATTTACTGCTACTAAAATGCCTTTAATAAAATGACATTGACATCTATTCAAATACTTTTACCCAGGCTTTAGAAATTCAAGACATCTATAGGTGGCCAGGCAAGAAATTATAACAGCAAAAAAAATTTTATTTTCAAAATTTGGTATGCACGCTACTGGAGATGAGAAAATAGAAATAACATAGGAGGACAATATCTAAGTAAATAGCATAGTTTCTTTGTCTTTTTTTTTTTTTTTTTTTTGAGACAGAATCTCGCTCTGTTGCCCAGGCTGGAGTGCAGTGGCGCCATCTCAGCTCACTGCAACCTCCACCTCCTGGGTTCAAGTGATTCTCCTGCCTCAGCCTCCTGAGTAGCTGGGATTACAGGTGTGCACCACAACGCTTGGCTAATTTTTGTATTTTGTAGAGACGAGGTTTCACCATGTGGCCAGGCTGGTCTTGAATTTCTGACCTCAAGTGATTTGCCTGCCTTGGCCTCTCAAAGTGCTGGGATTAAGGTGTGAGCCACTGTACCCAGGCTGTTTCTTTTTTTAATCTTTATTTATTTATTTAATTTTTTTTTTTTAATTGAGATGGGGTCTCTCACTGTCAGCCAGGCTAGAGTGCAGTAGTGCAGTCTTGACTCACTGCAGCCTCTGCCTCCCGGGCTACAGTGATCCTCCCACCTCAGCCTCCTGAGTAGCTGTGACTACAGGAGTGTGCCACCATGCCTGGCTAATTTTTTGTATTTTTGTTGGAGATGGGGTCACCATTTTGCCCAGGCTGTTCTCGAACTCCTGGGCTCAAGAGATACTCCACCTTGGCTTCCAAAGTGATGGGATTACAGGCATTAGCCACTACATCTGGTGCATTTTTTTAACAAATGTGTGTCTTATCATAAAAAATGTATCCATCTATATTTCAGTACATATTTTCAATGAGTTTTGAAATTTGTTTAAATAGAACATAAATACATTTCAATATTTTTTATCAAAATATTCTATAATGGATAAAACATTTTGCAATAATTCAATAATCATACTTTTCAAATTCATAATGTTTTTCATAGAAATGCATAGTATAGCACTTTAAAAACTTATCTACTGAGTCCCAATAATATGCAAAGTTCATCTTCCTAATGGGCTTCAAAATGTACATTAAATGGTTCCAGAACTAGAGGAGGAAAAAATAGTAGTACTATTTCTTAGTACTACTCCCCAAAGTTTTGCTTAAATTAATAGGTGCTGCAGGCCAGGTGCTTTGGCTCACGCCTGTAATCCCAACACTTTAGGAGGCCAATGCGGGCGGATCATGAGGTCAGGAGTTCGAGGCCAGCCTGGCCAACATGGTGAAGCCCTGTCTCTACTAAAGATACAAAAAATTAGCTGGGCGTGGTGGTGCGTGCCTGTAATCCCAGCTACTCGGGAGGCTGGGGCAGGAGAATCGCTTGAACCCAGGAGGTGGTGGTTGCAGTGAGCTAAGATCATGCCATTGTACTCCAGCCTGGGCGACAGAGCAAGACTCCATCTAAAAAAAAAAAAAAAAGGTGCTGCATTAAAGCCTTACAACTCAATGGTCAGTAGTTAACAAGCAGTTCAAAACAGCTTTTTAATCCATGTCAAAAAATTAAAAGAACATTTTTTTTAATATGGAAGGGATACAACTATGCACTTAGGATAATACCTCCTTACATGCTCTGCTGGCCCTTGTTCCTTTCTCCAGTGCCCTCAAATGGAGCTCTGTGGTTGGTCCCTGAACACAGAAAGGATATTTTCTCAGCTATTAAAAATTATGAGGGAGTTGTAAGTGCAGTTCTTTTACTAGTAAGATAACTGGAATCAATGGATTATATTTTAGCAGATTTTATAGTATCTTTCCACAATGTATTCTATATAAATGCCTGCACAATGAAATGTGTAATTTCATAAAGCATAATTGAAAAGTAATTTCTGAAAACCGCATGTTTAGGTTGAAGTGGCATTTTCCTTGGCATGCATTGTCCTAGGGAATGACGTGTTACAGAAAGACTTACATGAAAATGAAGGATTTGAGTATGCTGATGTCCTTTATCTTCTTCACTCAACAGAAAAGGTAATACCTTTACAAAATATTGAGGTTCATTTTCAAAAAAATGGTTTTTATACCACATCTTCAAATTATCAAGTCTTCTTCATGGCAATATTCAATGTATTATTTAAGAAAAGACATGTAAAAGATCTCTTTGTAGGTCATTAGTTTGTAATGATGTAATAATACAGCCCCATATTTTTCTGAGTTGTCCCACTTCATCATTGAAATGCAGTAATTTTAATGTTTGGTGATGAATCAAAAAACAAATGTCTTATGTCCCAAATCAAACCTTTAAAATAATTTTATGCCCTTTCAGCCCTCAGTCATTCACTTATCCAATACGCTAAAGTGGTGCTTCTCAAACTATTTGTGATGAAGAAATAGCTTTTTCCCAGCAGTCTATTATGGAAGGATAATTTTTTTTTAACTTTAAAAATTTTGAAATAATCTTAGACTTTCCAAAAATTTGTAAAACCAGTATTCTGGTATATCCTTCATCTAGTTTTCCCAAATGTCAACTAGAATATTAACATTGATACCATACTATTAACTAATTTGCACACCTTATTTAAATTTTGCCAGTTTTCTCAGCAATGTCCCTTTTTTGGTTTTGTTTTTGTATTTTTTTATTTAAAAAATTATTTTTTTTTTAATGTCTACTTTTGTTCCAGAATCTAATCCAGGGTCTCACATTACATCTAAATGTCTTGTCTCTTTAGCCTCCAGTTTGTGAAGCTCAGCCCTTCTTTGTTTTTCATGATTTCATGTCTTTCATGATTTTGACATTTTTGATGAATCCAGGCCAGTTATTTTATAGAATATCCCTCAATTTGAGCTTGATGTTTTCCCCTAATTAAACTGAAGTTACACCTTTTGGCAAGAATATCACAGAAGTGATGTGGTCTTCTTCACTCACCTTCCCAGTACATCATAGCATGAGGTATATAATGTTGATGTATTTTACTGGTAATGTTAATTTTGATTACTTGGTTAAAATGGGGTCTGCCATATTTCTTCACTCACTGTTTTTCCTTTTGTAGTTAATAAGTATCCTAAGGTGAGACACTTTGAGATTATGCAAATATTTTGTCTTGCATCACACTTTTGCTCACCAATCTTAGCATCCATTGATGCAACAATAATAAATGTAACATTTGCCTAAGGGCAATTAAAAAAATTCCCTTCTTCCTTCTACGTTTATTAGTTGGTATTCAACTATAAAGAAGATTTGTTTCTTTTCAATGTTTATTCTCAGTTTTGTTATCCCACTGTTGATGATTTTGTGGACTGTCACTGGTCCACGGGCCACACTGTCAACAGCACTACCCTAACGAAATGAGAGCTATTTTCTACAGGGCATTTCACAACCAGGAAGAAAATTGCCAACGATGTTTCTCTCAGTTCTGTAAGATTTTAGAGGGATCAAGGAGGGTCAGGAGGTGGGTGGGAATGAAGTCATGTTATTTTTTAATATAAAATTTTACTCTACTGTGGTACACAAAAGAGAAGTGCTGCTATAAAAATATGAGAAATATTTTGGGAGGTCGAGGTGGGCAGATCGCTTGAGATCAGGAGTTTGAGACCAGCCTTGCCAATATGGTGAAACCCCATCTCTACTAAAGAGACAAAAATTGGCCGGGCATGGTGGCACATGCCTGTAGTCCTAGCTACTTGGGAGGCTGAGGCAGGAGAATCACTTGAACCTGGGAGGTGAAGGTTGCAGTGAGCTGAGATTGCACCACTGCACTCCAGCCTGGGTGACAGAGCTAGACTCCATCTCAAAAAAGAGAATATATATATATATATATATATATATATATATATATATATTTAGAGTAGAGTAAAAAAATATATATATATAAAAAATATATATGGAAACTAATAGGGTGAGGAGACTAAATGAATGTCTGACTGACTCTCTAAGCCATCTTTTGCCCCTCTACTCTGTTCCTTCTAGCTTTTGCTCCCATTACCTTACTCCTTATGTGCACCCTTCTTCTCCCTTTTATTACACATTCCACTCTCAAGTATTCTGCCTTCCTTCCCAGTTTGTTACCACCTGCTTCACTCTCTGGACCCTGCATTTGGCTTATAATAGATTTATTCTTGTGCATCAGTTCTACAAATGGTAGGGAATCTTAGAGAACTAGGTTTAACCAAAGGATTTATCTGGACTTGGCTAAAATTTTTAATTCTAACACTCATCACAAGGCAAGTTAAAAGTCCTCTAGGGTTTCTTGTACTATATTTTGCCTCAAACTACCTGCCCTGCAGAGGCACATTAGTGCTCTTAGGGCTTTAGAGACAGTACTAAATGACTGTGGTCCTTCGTTAAACCTGTAGCGGGAGACTTCAGATTACACAGATGTGTTGTAGAAGTTAGAGGGGAGGGAGGGGTGTTCAGCAACATTAAATATGTCACTGAATGAATAGCTATCTTATGGATAATGACAGGAATGCAATAAAAATTAAGTCAGGAACCCAGGTTCTTGTAACTCCTAGCCACATTGATACTGTCTACATGGAGATGCAATAGGTTATGTGTTGTTTTTAAATTATAATTTAACTATTTTCATGCTACCAAACTAGAATAATATATGAAATGGACCATTGAGATTGATTTTCACAAGCCACATGAAATTAGTCACATTAATTTAGTTACTGTTATTCTACTCTTTTTAATTAACTCAAATATGTGGGCTAATTAATTATGAATATACTTTTGAAGAGGTTAGTGAGCATAATTAACAGGTACTCTTTTCCCATTCATAAATCAGTGGGTATAAAGTAACAGTAAGTAACCAGTGGGTATAACCACCCTGGTAGATAGGTAAATGAAAATATATATGAAGTAAAGAGTTTAAGACAGTTGACATTGGGGAAAAAAAGTATGGAAAAATATGTCTTTCCTCAAGGATTAATTTTTAGCCCTCTGAACTGGGAATAGCCAACTTGGTTCTTGTCCTGTATCTGATACTAGCTGGCATGGTGGGAGCGGTCAAACTATGGGATTCATTTTGAAACATTAATAGCCACTTTATAATCTAAACTATTTACTGTAGATTTCCACAGTGATACTGCAGGAGTGAACCCTACATGGAAAAGAAATGGAAATCGGTCAAGTCTTAGCATATTTCTCTCACTTCACTCTATCTCACCTTGATACACAAAGCATGCCCCTTTGGTTCATTTCCCATTGCCACTCTTTCCTGCTTGGCTCTAGGTTCTATTTTGCTGTCTGTTAATCCACCCTTTGACTATGAACGAGACCTAGTTTCTCAAGCCTTTGACTGTACCTAATACCTTTCTTTTTGCCTATTGCTAGGTGACTGGGATTTTTTTCTGTGTATGTGTGTGTATGTGATTTTTATTATGGAAAATTTCAAATATATATAAAATGACAGGGTAGCATAATGAACCTAAATGTTCCCACCCAGCTTCAGCAGTCATCGTCTCATGGCCAATCTTATTTCATCTATACATCTACTCACTTCTACTGAATTATTTTTGATGCAAATTTCAAGCATCATATAATTTTATCTATAAATATTTCAGTATGTACATGCAGCATTTTAATATTATGATTAATAGCGGCAGAAGAAAATTCAGGGCTGGGTGTAATGGTACATGTCTGTAATCCCAGCACTTTGGGAGGCCAAGGCGAGCAGAGACCTTGAGCTTAGGAGTTCAAGACCAGCCCGGGCAACATAGCAAAACCCTGTCTCTACAAAAAAATACAGAAAATTAGCCAGGTGTTGTGGCACACGCCTTTAGTCTTAGCTACTTGGGAGGCTGAAGTGGGAGCATTGCTTGAGCCTGGGAGGTGGAAATTGCAGTGAGCCAAGATCACGCCACTGCACTCTAGCCTGGGTGACAGAGGGAAACTTTGTCTCAAAAAAAAAAAAAAAAAGAAAACAAGAAAAGAAAATTCACTAAGATGAATGAGTTCTTTCTGTGTGTAATACATTGTTCAAATAACATACTAATAATACAATATATTGAATTATTTTTAATATTAAAAATAAGATTTAGTAATAAGATTTTATCTTTTGAATCTTTCTGGAAGGTCTACCATACTTATATATCTCTGGCAAGCAGACTAATTCTGCAGAAGAAACTAGCTTTTGCTGTTTGCCCAGGCTCAGAATGTTAAAATGTGATTCTTCAGAATACCTTATTTTTCTCCTATTCTTCCTTAAAATATAGTACAATGGAATTTTACAAATGAATTTAAGAGATGATATGGAATGCCCAACAATGTATGGAATGCAATAGATAACATGCTATACAAGGGAAGTTTTGACTTATCAACTCTACTTTGAAATGTTGAAAGTTATAACATTCTGGAGTAACTGTTATCTCTTTTCCCTAGTAATGTCATATTTTACTCCCAGTGATAAGAATGCAATATACTTTAATAAGCAAGAATTTAAAGTCTATTATGTTGAGTAACATGATAAATGAAGTTCACTATAATGCATGTTTCTCGTATTTTTAGGATATTTGCTTAAGAGCAGGCTATGCATTAACACTTTTTGCCTTCAATAATCGCTTTCAACAATACTTAATATTGGAAAGTGGAATAATGACCATATCTATTTTTGAACGTTTTCTTGAATCAACAGTTGAAACTGAGAAGGCAATGGCAGCATTTCAGGTATAAAATTGAGATTAACACCTCAAATTAATAAATATGTCATTTTGTGAAAACTTGAAAATTACAACAATTTGGAGGCCCAGAAAACATTTACTTATTTGTAAAAACTTAGTACTTTGCACATAAGCCCCTTCTACCTCATAAAAACTCCATTATCTATGAGGATTTCTTCATTAATACAGAATTTTACAAGTTACAAGACACTTGCTTATGACTTTATACCTCATCTGATGTTTATAACAAGCCTGTAAGGTTGACAATCAGGTAATATTATTTTCATCACTCCCATATTAAAAGGAAATAGGTAGAAAAACATGTTAGCATCCAAGACAGGTTTTCTAACTGCAAATCTTTAGTTGATCACACTGATCCTTCGACCTAGTAACAACTGTATGTATCTGGGAAGTCTTATTCTCTCTCTTCATTTTCTATCCTGTGCCCTTTAAGAGAAGTATTTTCTATGAACCCATATTGAAAGGGTGCAAAAGTTGCAAACATTGTAGGAAGAATAATAGTACCCCCTATGATCACTGCTATGACCAGACAGGGACAAATACCCTAACTCTCCCCACCACCACATGCTGCTTCTATTGAATCCTCTGAACACTCCCTTTACCCTTCTAAGAAGTATCAAAAGAATAAAAAAAACATAAAAAATTACAAACGTGTAATTAGAGAAGCTGAGTAGAAAATGTTTAAAGAAAATGTCTCTGCTTCTTTTCTGTTTTCAGATTGTTGTATTGGCTAAAGTCATTAGAGATGTGGACCATATTACTTTGTCTGCAAGAGGTGTTACTATTTTAGTTGATAGTCTGTATTCAGTTCAGACTTCTACTATTGTCTTGACAGGTAAGAAATGACTAAAAGTTAATTTTAGCCACATAAAACTATTTTCAAAAACAGTTTATTGTAATCTGAATAATCATAAAATAATACACCTGATACACTGCCACAAGTTTAAAGAATGAACTTATGTTTATATCTACGTGGAACTCCACAGCAAGTCTACACAAAACAGTGGGTGTCTACTCTGTACCCCAAATAGAAGCCGAGTAACTCTGAATACAGACTTTTTGCTTTCCTAATTACTTTTTCAAACCCTTAACTTTTTTTCCAAGATATAAATGAGAATTCAACTATGAACTACCAACAGCAAAATAAAAAAACTGATTTATAATAGTGGTGGCAGATTTACACAGATGTACCTCTGTCTGGTTTCCTTTTGTCCAGTTGTGTACATTTTGCTAACACTGAAAAGTTCTTTACATCACTGTGCAACAAAGCAAAGCAAGATGGTCCCATAGCGTTCTCAACACATTTAACGCTATTGTATAACTGCGTCTACTGCAGACCTAACCCAACAGCTCACATATAATAGGTGATCAGTAATATTTAATTGACTTGTTATGCCACTCTTAAAGTAACATAAGGCAGGGTCATAATGAGTAATATGCAGTGACTACTACCGATATAAACAAATAAGTATTTGTTTTTTAATTAAAATGGATCACTAAAGGAAACTTTACTTGATGCCATAGAATTATATGTTTATGAAGTATATGTGCATGGCAAGGAAGGAAAAATGAAGCAATGAAAACTTTCTGATGGAAACTAGCTAGAAAAAAAGTTTAAAGAAGTTATTAAATATGTTTTAATCTAAATAACATTATTAATTCAATGTTATAGTAATTCTGTGACTCTGAAAAACAACTGTAGTGGGTTTACACTCCACAGTTTTTTTTTCTTTTTTTTTTGAGACGGAGTCTCACTCTATTGCCAGGCTGGAGTGCAGTGGTGCGATCTCAGCTCACTGTAACCTCCGCCTCCCAGGTTCAAGCGATTCTCCTGCCTCAGCCTCCCGAGTACCTGGGACTACAGGCGTGCACCACCAAGGCCAGCTAATTTTTGTATTTTTAGTAGAGACGGGGTTTCACCATGTTGGCCAGGATGGTCTCGATCTGTTGACCTCATGATCCGCCTGCCTCGGCCTCCCAAAGTGCTGGGATTACAAGTATGAGCCACTGCACCTGGCCTCCACAAACTCTTATAGGAAAGAAATGCCATATTACATTGGCTTTCAAATATTAAATTAATTCTTCCAGGATGAGGAGACACAAATCTCAGAAATTACTGGACTTTCTCTGCACTCCACAACCAGTCATATGCATGTCCAGCGTATCTCAGGCAAAGCTTGATATTCAGGCCTCAGGTATAGTGTAAAATAACTGATGTGCTTGGTGTCAAGTTGGCATGGTTTCCAGAAGAGGCTCCAAAGGCACAGAAGTTTTTAGGAAACTGATTTCTGTTACCAAGAATTCAGTTTTCCTATTTATACCACTTAGCTATTCTCTACTCAGAGTTCCTCCTTCTACTCCTTTGAGAACTATAAACTTTAGTTCTCTTTCTTAGCTGCTCCCTTGGTCTGTTTCCATTTATAACTTCCCATCTTTAAAGGGTCTTTTTAACTTTAAATAGAGCTTACCTTTAGACAATTTTTGCTTTAGATGATACAACCAATTTTCCCCATTCTGAGGCAATAAACACAAGTAATTTCTTGGCTTATAATAGAGGCCAGACAAAAATATAAGGAGAACAAAAACTCATATCATATCTCAATAAAGTATCCACATACTCCACACAGAAATATGAAAATACATTTTTATCTTCAAACAAATATAAATGAAATAATATTCAGTTGCTAGCTGCACATTTAATTATTGGGACACTTTATTATTTTAAATCTGAAAACATTTCTTTTTATGTAAAAACTTCAGTGATTTTAAACCTCAATAAGCAATACATTGATTGATTTTAAAGTATTAATAAGGCTTAACTCAAAGCCATTTCAACCGCGAAAAGGACATATTAATTTTTTTTTTTTTGAGACGGAGTTTCGCTCTTGTTGCCCAGGCTGTAGTGCAATGGCACGATCTCTGCTCACCGCAACCTCTGCCTCCCAGTACAAGCGATTCTCCTGCCTCAGCCTCCCAAGTAGCTGGGATTACAGGCATGTACCACCATGCCTGGCTAATTTTTGTATTTTTAGTAGAGATGGAGTTTCTTCATGTTGGTCAGGCTGGTCTCGAACTCCCAAAGTCAGGTGATCCGTCCACCTTGGCCTCCCAAAGGGCTGGAATTACAGGTGTGAGCCACCATGCCCGGCCTAAATTTTCTTACGATAATTAAATCATTATGTTCATAGTTATTTTTAAAACCCTAAAAACTTCAAAACAAAATATATTCTGAAGATATGGGAGAAAGAAAACCTCTAATTTTCAAATTTTTCCACCCTTACATAAACCTATTTAACTTATACTATTTGTGACAGAAAACCAAACTGTAATTTTGGGGAGTTTATTCTATATTTACATATGCATGCTTTTTCTCAGTGCTGCTTCATTGACAGAGATGTCTTGTGACACAAACTTTTTCAGTGCTATGTGCAATTAATGAAAGTATTATAAGTTTATATCAATTAAATAAAACAAGCATTTTTCTTGCTTAATTTATAGGGAATTTAATAGCAAGCCTGGCTCATTCTAGAGCTGGTATCCCAGAAGCATTTACCACATTAGGAACAATCCAACGGCTCTGCTATCATTTGTACTCAGGAATAGAAGAGGTAAAAACAAGCAAAAACTAATTCTAAAATTAAATATGCTAAAAATATAATTGACCTCTCTTTCTGTGGACTAATTTTTCCACTGATTGATTGTGTTATAGATATAATTCTTATTACTAACTCAAAATTATATGACTGTGTTATGTATATAATATAGTTCTTGTTACTAACTCAAAATTACATGACTTTTCTAATACTAATTAGTCATACGTATCTGCCATCTACAATTTTAATTCCTATAAAAAT
This sequence comes from Nomascus leucogenys, assembly GCF_006542625.1. Classification (NCBI taxonomy): domain Eukaryota; kingdom Metazoa; phylum Chordata; class Mammalia; order Primates; family Hylobatidae; genus Nomascus; species Nomascus leucogenys. The sequence goes on from NC_044402.1 coordinate 90,097,197, forward strand.
ATACATTTGTTTTAACCCTAAGACTTAAAATTAGGATTTTAATCACGAAAGCAATATAAAACAACTACAATTAAAGATTTAAAAAGAACTACCTGTTCAAATTAGTTTCTGATTTAAAAAACAAAAACAAAACTCTACAAAATAGGTCATCTTAATCCTGGAATTGTCAATCTATAAGTATGTTGATGACAAATAAATTTATAATTAAAATGTTTGCTAAGTATCTAATGAAAACTGGTGAACTCTGATCTAAGTTATTTCTATGATTTGAAATGAATGAAAATGGAATTCATAGGATAGTTTTCCTTACGTGTCAAGCAGGGTTAGATGTAAGGGTGTGTGAAAGAGGCCGTGCTGGTCACAGCAGTGGCTTGCCTCTGAGTGTTCCCCTACTCTCTTCCACTAAGGTCTAAAGCAGTGTTACTCCACCTTTAGGGTATATCAGAATCACCTGGAGGGCCTGTTATATTGCTTGGCCCCATTCCTAGAGTTTCTGAGCCAATACATTTGAGGTGGGCCCTAGAATTTGCATTTTGAACAAGTTTCCAGCAGCTGAACTACAGGTCCAGGGTTCAAGGTGTAGAAGACATATGAGCATACAGAGCAACCGGATGCCAACATAAAGACCAATATGTTCATTCTATCAAACTTTTTATGCTACTATCATATTCCCTACAACTGGCCAGGAACATACTTTAATTAATCATATGACCAACTTATGAGTCATAGACAGAGGGTATTTTCTTCAAAGAACTATTTTTTCTAGAGTCCTGTGGCCTGATACTTGTGCTTCTTTCTCTGTTTTTGCCAGTGGAAAAGTGAGTTGCTCTTGTAATATCTGAATGTTAAAAAAAAAAAATTTTTTTTAAGTAATAAATAAATAAATGAGTTGCTTTCTCTAAGATTTCTGTTACCAAGAGTTCAGCTTTCCTATATGTACCACTTAGCTATTCTCCAAAGTGTCTGTTCCTACTCCTTTGAGAACAATAAACAAAATAATTAGATAAGAGTTTCTAGGGATGGAACCCAGGGATAATTGTCAAAGTTATATAGGTGATGCTAATGCATTGTCAGGGTTGCACTCCACTACCTTAGTTCAAACTCAAAGGTTCTTTCTTTGGTGGCACATTAGAATTACCTGACACACACACACACACACACACACACACACACACACACACGCCCAGATTCTACCCTGAAAGGATTCTGATTTAGTTGGTGGGCTTTTTTTTTTTTTTTAAACACTCCAGGTGGTTCTAAAATGCAGTTAAGATTGAGAACAACCACTAGAAATCAGTGGCAGTTGACAGCTCTCTGTAAAAATATGGCAGTTAAGCTTCCATCTATACATTGCCATTTGTTTGCATACATATTTGCTCACACTTGCTCCCTCCCTTACAGAGACTTTCCTATGAAGTAGCTATTAGAACATTAAGATATTTTAAGAACAAAGCCCATTGGTTAAGAAAGAATTGTTTCTTCACTTAGGTTCGTGCAGCTTGTTCTTCTGCTCTTGGCTACTTAACATACAATGCAAATGCTTTCCGCATCCTATTAAAAGAATGCAGGAATAAACCTAATCAGTTCATTCGTATAAAAAATAATATCAGCAGAGATGCAAGTATTAACCCAGCATTTTTAAAGGAATTTCAAATGCAACAAACACTGCTGGGACTTCCTTCCTTAAGGTATGGTCCTATGTTAGAAGTTGCAGTAGTGAAATCATTGATAGAGGAGACTTTAATGAGGTTTAGTTAGATCCAACAAGAGGAACTATTCTTGATATGAACATATCTCCTGTATAGCAGAGGATAAACTTTATTCTAAATGACCATTGCCAAAACCTGTTTTAATTCCAACTCAGCACCAGAGTTGTGGGTGCAGACAAGAATACACCTAGATCTTGGAGATCCTCTCTGGCCAGGATTATTCACATTTTAGAAAGTTTTGGGGAGACTGGTTACCACAACATCTGATTCAAGAAGTCACTTTTTAGCAGACTAGGGATACATTTGAGAGTTCTGAGACAAGACCACCACCGTGACCTTAGCATCAAATGGGTCTTCTGGACCAGATCCAAAGCTAGGCCAAATTCCCAGGGTGGAAACAGGGCTAAATTAGACTTAGTGGTTAGTTACAGTGAAGTTTGCCAGGAATTTATTCAGAGGATTTCGACTCAATGTTGTGGTTTCATCACAAACTTAAATCCTCCCAAAAAGGGAGGAGAGGAGAATCTCTTTACTATGGGTATATTTTCTCTTGTGTAAATGTAGCTGAATTACAAGTCTTCTCTCCAAGTAGTGATATTCATACATAGGAAATAGAACTACTCAAGATATGTTAACTCTATGATAATGGAAGAGAATAGGATCCAATAATGCATCCAAATAGGACCCATGTACAAACATAAATTCTACATCAATTTTAATTACAGAGAATGATGAGTACATCTTTGGAGCCACTTTAATTCTTTGAAAAGCTGAAAGTCTAAAATGGGTGACCTAATTTTATAAGCCAGGGAACCTAAAATTATAACTGTTATAATTGATAATTCTAAATAATTTTCATTGGTTCAAGGAATTAAGATAAATAATGTAAGTGGTATTTTACACAGTCACTCCCACAGCTAGCCCATGTGATGACTTTGTAGGAATTAGAAAAATATACCCCTTTCTCAGACCTATCTTCTTCAAAACCCAGCTGAAGTGTCTCTTCTTCTGTAACACTTTCCCTCATCACTTCAAGCAGATTTAATGTTCCAAATGTTTGGAGTAAATAAGTGAGTAAATGAGTGACTGAATATAAAATACTTACAGGTAACATGCAGAGTTAGTGGAGGTAACATGTATGAATTAGGCCATGAGGCATTAAACCTGGTACTGTAAGTCTTCATATATTTCTTCATATATTTTTTTCTGGGTGCATTATGTCTTCATTTATTTTAATGACAAAAATGTTTTCCTTTTAGTCTGGAGAAGAATGGAGGACCATCCATAATTCCTATCTTTAAAAAAGGTAATTGATTTTTCTTTTATCTATGAAGTACCTTCTAGCCCAGACACTTTATAATTCTGTATTCCATCTCTAAAAATTCAAAATGTAGGCTGGGCACAGTGGCTCATGCCTGTAATCCCAGCACTTTGGGAGGCCGAGCTGGGCAGATCACTTGAGGTCAGGAGTTCAACATCAGCCTAGCCAATATGGTGAAACCCCATCTCTACTACTACTACTACTACTACTACTACTACTACTACTACTACTACTACTACTACTACTACTACTAATACAAAAATTAGCCAGGCGTGGTGGCGTGTGCCTGTAATCCCAGCTACTTGGGAGGCTGACGCAAGAGAATCGCTTGAACCTGGGAGACAGAGGCTGCAGTCAGCTGAGATCGCACCACTGCACTCTGGCCTGGGTGACAGAGTGAGACTCCGTCTCAAAAAAAGAAAAAAAAAGTAGAGGGTACCCCCACAAAAAAGTTTACCTGCATACTTCTCTTTTGTAATTCTGTCTACCTAAAATATTCCTAATTACAAGCCCATATTAATCATTTTCTGTAAGGCCTTCCCTACTAGTATCACTTGAAAGTGACCCCTGTCTTATTTTGCTTTTCTCAAACCATGCATAGAAATAAGTCATTATTTAAACGACCTGTAAATATGACTTTGCTGTTTTATATCTGAAAGAACTTACCTATCTGAATTCTCAGGGCAGAGACCACATTTTTTCCATTGATACTCTATATAGTTTTGTACATAGTTGGTACATTACACTTGAATGGACTAGATCTGCAGAGATCAGAGTCCAGATCTCATATTATTTATCCTTTCCTATTAGATATGTAATAGGGAATATAAATTACTTATTAATTTCACATATCTGCTTAGTGCTTGTTTGTGCAGGACCAAAATCAGTCTTGATATGTTGTTCTATCACGAAAATCAAGGATAGAAACATTCAGAAGTCAAGATCAGTTTGCTAGAGTCACAAACAGAAAGAGAGAGAATTTAAAAAGACAGTAAAAGGAGAGGAAACAATTTCATGTATTCAGCGAGTATATGAGGGAAGCTAGGTATGTGGGGAGGCTATATACAAATATATATAGAATATCATGGGTAGAAGAGCATCCATTTTTTATATAGCTTCTTGAATGTAAGAGTAATTTACATAAAAGAATAAAGTCAGTTCACTCTTCACTTTAACACTGGTTTCTACACAACAACCTGTTTATCAGTCATGATCTGATGAAGTTTTCACAGGTTTGTGGTAACATAAGTAAAAATAAGGACAAGGTAGCACGTTTCTGATAAAATTAATTTCATTCAATGTCAAGTCCATCATTTTGAGATAATGCCTTTTACACTTTTTTTAGTGTTAAAATATTCTTTATTTTACATAATGATATTTAAAATAGTATTTGTTCTTTTATTGGTACTAACTTGACATAACAAGCTAGCAAACCATATAGTGGTCCCCACAAATTTTTGGCCTCTGACATCTAAATGTCTGGAAGTACTCATCTGTTCTCTTAGTATGTTTTAGTTATGTAAAGAAAATAGAACTACATAGAACTAGAAGTAATGAGACTACACCTAGGGCTCTCAGGAGAGACATTTAATTGTGGCTAATTTTTAGGGAAGGAGCACCGAAGAAAATTAAAACCTAAAATTCAACCAAAAGATTCTTTGACTTTATTACCTCCTGTAACTAACTTCATGGGACTCTTCAAAGCAACAAAAAAGACCAAGGATTCCCATAATATTTTTTCTTTTTCATCTACAATTACATCAGATATCACAAATGTATCAAGACCAAGAACAGTGTGTTTAAACCAACTTGGGAAACATGTCCAGAAAGCCAACCCAGAGCCTGCAGAAGGGTAATAAAACACTTTCGTATGAAAGGATTCCTGAGCCATCTTTTAAAAAATTTTTTATTTTTAATAATGGTAATATGCAAATAACATTAACTGAATAATCTTTTTGAATGGAAGTTCTTGATCTCGATACTAAGCAGATTTTCCTTAGCATGTCTATGGGAATTTAGTATCAGGTCAGAGTTATGGTTTCAAAAAATTAGGATTTCTGTAAAAGAAGGCCTGCACTTAAACCTTAAAATTTATCGACTGACATGAGTGGTATAACTAGTGTATATATAAAGAGTTAACATTTTTAAATTGGTGTGCAAGAAGCCTGATTCAAAGTAGCCCACATGGTAACATTTATTGTAATACTTTGAGATATTTAGTAATAAATATTACAAATGTATAAGTCTTCTAAGACCCAAAATGTATACCTTAAGAAACATTTTGGCTAGGCATGGTGGCTCACACCTGTAATCCCAGCACTTCTGGAGGCCAAGGTGGGAGGATCACTTGAATTCAGCAGTTCAGGACCAGCCCGGGCAACATGGCAAGAGCCTGTCTCTACAAAAAATAGAAATAAAGTTGGCTGGGCATGGACATGCACACCTGTAGTCCCAGCTATTCAAGAGGCTAAGGCAGGAGGATTGCTTGAGTTCAGGAAGTCAGGGTTGCAGTGAGTTGTGATCTGGCTACTGTACTCCAGCTGAGGTCAGAGAGTGTGACCCTGTCTCAAAAAAAAAAAAAAAAAAGAAAAGTCTGAGTCAGTGGATGAAGCAGAAAAGAAAAATTTAAAAAGAAAACAAAAATTTTTTAAAAGGGAAAAAAAGTTTTATTTAAAAATAAAATCTGAAATAATTGCCCATCAAGTACATGAGTATGGCTTTTGTGGCTAACAGTGTTGCTCATTCTCCATATTTATAGAGTGTCTTTGGTTTGCAACTGGAAAGGGTAATAGTCTTTGTGGATTAGAACCATATGATGTCTTTGCTCAAATAGCAATGTCTGCTTCTCCTATTTTATAGCTGCAGATAGATATGATACAAACACTTGGCTTCACTGTGTACTTTATTTTACTTACTTACTTATTTATTTATTTATTCGAGATAGAGTCTCGCTCTGTCACCCAGGCTGGAGTGCAGTGGCAAGATCTCGGCTCACTCTGCCTCCTGGGTTCAGGCAATTCTCCTGCCTCAGCCTCTTGAGTAGCTGCGATTACAGGCAACTGCCACCACGCCTGGGTAATGTTTGTATTTTTAATAGAGACGAGGTTTCACCATGTTGGCCAGGCTGGTCTCTAACTCCTGACGTCAGGTGATCCACCTGCCTTGGCCTCCCAAAGTGCTGGGATTACAAGTGTGAGCCACTGTGCCTGGCTTCACTGTGTACTTTAAAGCTCCCCTTTTCTCCATTCACTTGCTGAATTGCCTCTATACAGTCTGAGGGTCTTGCTATAATCCATTCTCTACCTGGGCTGCATTAAGCATTGAAAGTATATATTAATTTTCCCCGATATGTACTTAGGGCTTTCTACGTGCCAGAGTCCAAAGTCAGTGGGTGAGTGGGTGAATGAATTATTATTTATTTATTTGTCTGTTTGAGACAGGGTCTTGCTCTGTTACCCAGGCTGGAGGGCAATAGTACAATCATAGCTCACCGTAGCCTATAACTCCTGGGTTCAAAGCAATCATCCCATCTCAGCCTCCTGAGTGGCTAGGGCTACAGGTCCTCGGTCTCTGTTATGCTGATTGTGGTGGTACAGGCCTGTAGCCCTAGCTACTCACGAGGCTGAGGTCTCTGCTGTGTTGCCCAGGCTGGTCCCGAATTCCTGGCCTCAAGTGATCCTCCTCCTTTGGCCTCCCAAAGCATTAGGATGAGCTACCATGCAAAGCTTGTGTTCTTAACCACTGAAAAATAAGAGACCTCTTTAATCTTCATATTTAATTCTAAATTATCTTAATGGTGCTGAGTCACAACTTTCTGGTGGATTGACTGAAATATAGGAAATGCAGAAGGAAATGGTCTATTTTATACTAGAAGGGGATACATATTCAAGTGATGAATTGTGTTATCCAGCACCATTAAGGATAAGAATTCGTAACAATGGAAATATTAAGCTTCTGCAGATATTTTAAAATGCCTTTAGAGAGCAACTTTTGAGCTCTGAAACTGGTTTCAGGTAGGCTCAAGACTATATTTTAGGGCTATTTTCAGGTCATCAGAGTTTCTTTGCATTCAATTCCAGATATTTCCTGAGTATCTTGGCATAGCCAGACCATCCTACCACTCCTAAAATTTATACTACTTCTTCTATAAATCTCCCCCATAAAGATTATTTTTATTGGCTGGGCATGGTGGCTCACACCTGTAATCCCAGCACTTTGGGAGGCCAAGGCGGGTGGATCACATGGTTAGGAGTTCGAGACCAGCCTGGCCAGCACAGTGAAACCCCATCTCTACTAAAAATATAAAAAATGAGCTGGGCGTGGTGGTGCTTGCCTGTAGTCCCAGCTACTAGGGAGGCTGAGGCAGGAAAATTGCTTGAACGTGGCAGACAGAGGTTGCAGTGAGCCGAGATCGAGCTATTGCACTTCAGTCTGGACAACAGAGCGAGACTCTGTCTAAAAAAAAAAAAAAAGATTATTTTTATTACTCCACGTTTTTTGTTTTTTTGTTTTTTTTTTAATGATGTGTGAAAAGTCAGGCCCTGGAGGCTGAAGTTGGAGGATTACATGAGCCTAGGAGTTCTACTCCAGCCTGGGCAACATAGCAAGATGCTGTCTATAAAAATAGAAATAAAAAATTATGTATGAGAAAGGCCTCCAGATATAGAGAGTTATATTCAAAGAATTGTACATTTAGTTACTTTAATCAAGGCAGACAGTGATAAGCTTATGGTATTTGTAGTACAAAGTTTGGATTAAAAAAAAATCCAAAAAAAACTCCCTCATTTATTTCCATCTGATTATATACAATTTCTCAAATAACTGATGTGAAAGTATGTGGACAACTAAAGCGTACAATACATACTTGAGGGATTACTTACATGTTAAAATTGTAAAACCTCAAATTATATGGATTTTTAAAAATGCATAGACATCCTATTTACTCCAGAGATGATACCTAATAACGAACTCAAAATTAATAACATATTATGTTAGAGAAAGTCAGCTTTTGTCTTGATTTGGAAAATGTCTGCTTTGACGTGACTGATCTAAAATTGCTCTCTTGCGCACATCTGTAATCCCAGCATGTTGGGAGGCCGAGGCAGGCAGATTGCCTGAGCTCAGGAGTTCAAGACCACCCTGGGCAACATGGTGAAACCCCGTCTCTACTGAAAAAACAAAAAATTAGCCAGACGTGGTGGTGGGCTCCTGTAGTCCCAGCTACTCAGGAGGCTGAAGCAGGAGAATCGCTTGAACCCAGAAGGTAGAGGTTGCATGCAGTAAGCTGAGATCATGCCACTGCACTCCAGCCTGGGTGACAGAGGGAGATTATCTCCAAAAAATAATAATGATAAAAAAAATAAAACTGCTGTCTCATTATAAAATCAGGTTCTTGTTTCAGTAGGAGTTAAAAAATGGCTTCTCCTATCCTGATTTGAGGAAGTGGGGTAAAGTCCTAGGCCTGTATGATACAGGGCCAGAATTCAGCAAAATTACTGTGCTTCTTTCAAAGCTTTTCTTTCTACCTGCCAACATCAATACATTCCTTTCTCAAAAGATGTTTTATTTTGGTTTTTAATAATTAAAAGAAAAAGAAAAAAAACTATCTTCCCTTGTAAGACTTTAACACATTACAGTACCTCAGAAGAGCAGGTAAAACATCAAATATAAAAAAAAAAGAAATAAAGTCTTGATGAATAATTAATATTATATATCTTCTACAATTTGATACACAAAACAGTAAAAACTTAATTTTAACCTTAATACTACCTTTAGGGACTTTTTTGAACAGCAGAAATCATATCTCCATTTTTAATTGTGGTACTTTTATGGAAGCTTCTCCAACTTCTTTTGATATGTCTACTCCAAAAGGACATCTACATCATAAGCAGACAAATCGTATTATTTATTTGCTTCATGATCCATCACTAGTTCTGCAGACTATTTGCTTAAAATTCTGACAGTATAAATATCTAATATTTAATTCATCATATGTGGTGATGATTCTTAAATACTTACAAATATATTGGGACCTCAAGTCAGGATAATGAAAGCTAGTCTCATTAATAAGAAATCTAAATTTTGAGATGTTTTTGAGAGAAACAGTTTTACTGTTCTCAAATACTGTAAATAAAAACGTAAAATGAAATATAAAAATAATGAAAAATATCTTATAATTCTCCACAAAGCTAAAAAGGTAAAAACATTTTTGCCACACAGCTAAAGTCAAACCTGTATCCATTCACATTTTAGAAATGTCCTAGGTTTCTATAGGTTCTTCTCTGAAGTTTCAAAAGCTGCCTTGCCCCTTTCTACCATCCTTTGCCATTACTAGCCAAAGAGGTCTTAGTTGCTACTGTCTTTTTCTGTTCCTCCTCAGTAACTAATTTTTGCTTCAGATTTCTGCTTTTCTACCATGTTGTCCAAGATAAGGCTTTGCTTTGACTGAATCCCAACCTGGAAAAAGCCATCATCTCCAGCCTCAACACTGCCACAAGGGGGCATAACTGAATCAGAGGATATACTCTATCTGAGACAAGGTATCAAAGGGATGCCTTCCGGTACTACTAACTCAATTCAGTTCATTCATTATCAGCATACATGTAATTCATATATAGCACAACTGTCAAGTTACGGAATATAATGCTGACAAGTTGTTTTTTTTTTTTTTTTTTTTGAGATGGAGTCTCACTCTGTCACCCCGGCTGGAGTGCAGTGGTGTGATCTCAGCTTACTGCAACCTCCACCTCGAGGATTCAGGCAATTCTCCTGCCTCAGCCTCCCAAGTAGCTGCGATTACAGGCGCCTGCCACTACGCCTGGCTAATTTTTATATTTTCAGTAGAGATGGGGTTTCAACATGTTGGCCAAGCTGGTCTTGAACTCCTAACCTCAGGTGATCTGCCCGCCTAAGCCTCCAAAGTGCTGGGATTACAGGCATGAGCCACTGTGCCTGGCCAATGCTGACAAGTTTTAAAACATCAGATGAAACAGTGTTCAAAATATAATTATGTTAGATTATGAAAATAATTATCTTTTACTATTCCAGAATTAACTTAAAACAGAATATGATAGTAATTTGAAAAACCAGCCAGGTGTGGTGGCTCACACCTGTCATCCCAGCATTTTGGGAGGCTGAGGTGGGTGGATCACTTGAGGCCTGGAGTTCAAGACCAGCCTGGCCAATGTGGCAAAACCCAAAAACTAAAAATACAAAAAATTAGCTGGGCACAGCTGTGTGAACCTGTAATTCCAGCTACTCAGGAGGCTGAGGCATGACAATCACTTGCATGTGGGAAGCAGAGGTTGCAGTGAATGCGCCACTGCACTCTAGCCTGGTCTTACTCTAGTAAGACTCTAAAAAAAAAAAAAGAAAAAAAGTAAAAGAAAAAACTGTGCTATTCACTGGAACTTTGATTTGGGAGAGGAAATAAGGCTTGCAGGAAACAGCTATCTTTTGGCCAATTCTCAACTGCCTGTGTAAGAGCATAATCACAACCCACTCTCACACCTGAATGCTTTCTGCATGTTTTCCTTAAATTTCCCAGCATACTTGCTGGTTCTGAGATGTTCTTGACATTGCAAAAGTCCAGGCCATGGACGTAGTTTACATTCTAGTTCCAAAAGAGGGAATTCATCACCCTTACTCATGACCTGTTTCTAACTCACCTAAACTTGTCAAGATTTTTATAATTTGATACTGTAGCAAAAATATTTCTCATACGGTATCAACCTTAACTAGGTTCATGAAAGAAATTTATGTAACTTTCCTTCAAGTACCACCAGAATGTCAATGAAAACCTCATATATAAAGGCAAATTCCAGGCTTTGTCTTAGGTAATGTAACTTGCATAAAGATCATGAATGATACCACATACTTTGGTTCATAGCGGATGCCTTCTATGTCATGTAAAATGCCCAAGCCAGCACGTAGTCTTTCAATACCATTCCTAAATAAGAATCATTAAAATAAAATCAATAGCTCCAAGATCTGAAGGAAGAAGGCTTAGTATGATAAAATGGCAATTAATATTTACATAGTTATGAGTGAAGCACATATATCCTGTGGCTTACCATGCAATCATAATGCCATTATCAGTGCATAGTCTGGGAGGAGGACACAACAAAGTGCACTGTGTTGCGTTTGTTAAAATTTCCAGAGCTCTGCGGATATAGAAGTTACTTGCAACACCACCAGATGCAACCTGAAGGAATTGAGAAAACCAAAATAACTATCATATATGGATATGAACCAAGCTGCTAATTAAACCTGGAGAAAAATATCAGCATTAAACAATAATAAACTATCTCATTTTGAGATGGGTAATGGGCAAATGATATATCTATATAATAAAAATTTGGAAAAAAAATTACTAACAATTCTAATAGCATACAAACATTACTAGCATTTTTGTATATTTTCTTCCAACCTTTCATCTAAATATTTATTTAATATAATTACAATCATAGTACACTACTATTTTAGACCCTGAAATTTTTATTAAATATTTTGTGCATTTTACTACATAACTCTGAAAAAATTATTCTTTGATATCCATGTAAAATTCCATCTATGAATTACTACCATTTAAACATTTTCCCACTTTAGTTTATAATTTTTAAATGAATAAAGTTTAAGATACAGTTAAACAGGATGTTTGTCAAGGCTTTTAAGCACAATTAAAGGGATTTTGGCTGGTACAATATAGTGGATTATCAGAATTTTATCAACATTAGTGTCACGAAAGTTGGTATACCACCTCCCACTGCTAAATTTGACTGGCTTATTAAAAAAAAAACAAAGGGATTTCATCAAAGGATGAAAGAAATCCACCTATTTTTCTAAAAATAGTGATAGCAGTTACTGCATTTACTTTCTTTATTGTAAGCCCTCTTTTAAATCCAACAACAAGATGCAAAATTAGACTTATGTGCCATAGAAGCTATACAGCTGTCCCATAAAGCTGCCAAACTAGTACAAGAAATGGCTGTTAGTCTTTCCTATCCTGCATAATTCCATACTGTCAGGGCTAGCATAGGGCATAAAGATCTGTTCATCCTAAACACAAGGTCAAGGTCTTGGGAAAAAAGTAAAATATTGCAAAGTGTAACTATTATTATAATATGAGATAAAACTTACCAGTACTGCATTATTTTGAGGTAACAAGTCTCTTTGCTTACAAAACAGAATAGCCCGATGTGTTCTTTTCACAAGATGACATGCGATTGTGTGCTGTACTGTGGCAGCAATGTCTGCAGCTGAAGACAGGATTTGCCCCTTCTCAATACCTGCAGAAATGAGCAGCTATTTTTAGGCACAATCCAGGAATATTTATCTGTTCAACTTTACTAATTAGAAATATACCTTCCTCTTTTTCTTTTTTCATTATTATTTTATCAGTAATGTGTTGAAGTCCAGTAAAAGAAAAATCACAATTTTTAGCACGATGCAAGGGAGGTTTGATGTCAAAATAAAATCTATTTCCTTGTTTGGCCAAATGTTCTATGGCTTTCCCACCACTCATGGTGGAGCACTCCGGATGTTTTATTAAAGAAAGTCTTCTTGCCACCTATCAAAGAAACATATTTTTTAGAGTCATAAAAAATACTTTGCAATGAAAAGATGCAAAGGAAATAAATTGAAAATTACTAACAAAACAAAAAACCCCTGAATGAATAAAACATGCTATACTTTGGCAAATATACACTATAGCTGATATTCAGGTAAGCAGACAACCCAGCTCCTTATGATGACCCGAACAATAAGAGGCCAATCACTGCCCCTGTCTATGTTTGCTCTTCTATTGGGGTTGGAAAATAGGCTGGAAGTTGACAATAACTGCTTAATGATGAACGTCAATAATAAGAACTTGTCCTATACTTCCTATTATTTCACTGTGGGAAGCAGTGTTTTCTGTTTGTTTGTTTTCCTATATATGGCAGTAGCCTCTGTAGTATTCTAAAACAAAGGGGGGCGGGGGGGGGACCCTACCTGTCTGTGGTGTCAGTAATTTTGTGATTTAATTCTGTGCATTGCATCTTTAATAACCTTATGTTAATCTATATATATTCTCTTATTTTACCTTTTTTGCAGTATGTTAGTTTACAAAGCACGTTTTCACATATATTATTTGACAAAATACGTAACTGTATCTGCAAACTATTTCAGCCTTTCTGTACAGATATGAACCTCTTACCATTTTATTAAGAAAGGCTAAGAATTATAAAATTGTGTACTACTCTTTGTATTTTTTCTTACCATATGTGAATTTTTTTCAGTTTACTAAGATATCATTCAGAAATATTTAGGTGAATGGTGGTAGCACATCTATTGCTACTTAGTTGAAATGGACAACATAACAAAAAAGAATGGAGAAATTAATTCTTAATTACCTTGTCAAGCATGTCACCTGGTGCTATGTCCAAAGACTTTCCAAGAAGCAGAAAATCTGAAACTCCTTGAACTAATGCCAACAGACAGTGACCTCCAGAAATCAAAAGAACTAAAAAAGGAAATTCCACTTTATTGGTCAACCTAACAGTAAGTGCATGAGCCTCCATATGATGAATGGGAATGAATGGCTTTTTTAACTGTCCTACCAGCTGTAAGCTAAATGATAAGCCCACTCCCAGGCTTAAAGCAAGGCCTGGTTTTATGGTAGTTGCAATTGCTGAGAGGTCACTTGGAGAGATCCTACTGGCAGAAAGAGCTTCTTGTACTATTCGTTGAATATTTTCTCTGTGAAGCTGTTGAGCTACTGGAGGAACAATCCCACCTGTTCTGAAAGAAAGAAAGACAGCTTTTTGTAGTTTTAAGATTGTAAAAATGAAGAAAAATGATAATATATTACAGCTAAAGGCGTGTCTTCAAGTTAATCATTATATAGCTGAGTAAGTCAAGTATTTTCTAATTGTGTGCCTTCTAACATAGCACACTACGGTTAAAACTCAGTAAGCAGTAATTAAGGGGATAATGTTTCTGACTTTTTCAATTTATGCACAACAAACTCCCATGGATTTGTCTGTTGACAAATGAAATCACCAAAATAATCTTGCAAAGCATTCCACACAAGTTTTGAGCATGGGAAGGACAGGAAAAAATTGTATTTAAGGAAAATTAATTTCCTTGCTGACAGAAGATTTTAAGAGACATTACTGTGAAAGTATTTGTGTAAAATGATTATATCTTAAACTGGGTGATTGTGGGAATGGAAAGAAAGGGACAGAGAACCTTAAGAACTGTAATAACTAACTGAATATAAGGGGACAGGGGGACTAAGGCATCAAAGTTTGTTCAGCTATTCAGCTGGAATGACTGGGAGAAAATAAATTCTAAAAGAGAAACATGAAGACAGTTTTATAAAGAAGATGAGTTTATTTTAAAACACATTCCACTTGAGGTCACAGCAGGACAGCAGATAGCTTGCAATTCTGACATACAGTTTGGGAATCTGGTGCTCAGAGTTGGTAATTTGGATTTTTGGTCCATGTAGGATGGTGGATGGCCACTCCAAATGTCAAGTGTAAAGACTAAGAGACAAATTTGCTAGCAACAAATTTGCTACCATGTGATTGATTTACAATATGAGAACTAGAGCAATAAAATAGAGTCTGCAAAACGCACTGCTAGTTTAAAAAAAAATCATCTTCAAATATTTGATGTTGCAAGATCTACTAGTTCTATGTGTAGAAATGAAAATCCTCAGTAAATGCATTCAATGAATATTTGCTGAGTAATTAAAATATTGTTTCAGGCAATGAGGGGGATATAAATGAAATGATCTGATTTCAACACATCCACATTGTAATACAATTTTCCTTAATTCTTCAAAGCTACTTTTTCTCTTATATTTCTCATCTTTGTTAGTGGCATCAAATAACCCTTGGGTTTCAAAGTTCATCTTTACTTCCTTTCTCTCCCTCACTCTCCGCATGTAAGTTTATCACCACTCCCACTGCCAAGTCTCAAAAGCCCTCATCTCAGTCTGTTCAACAGTCTTCTAATTGTACTTTCCTAACTACGTCCTTTGATCCTTAGAGCCCATCCTATATTGCTGCCAGAGAATACTCTAAAGCACATGCTACCACTGTTATTCCCCTACTCAAAACCTTTAGTTTCATGAAATTTGGGAGACATCAAATCCAAGTTCTCTCCCTGCCACTCATTTCTTCCTTCTCTGTCTTGCCTCCCTCCTTTCCTTTCTATGCCTTTTCTGTGTATTTTATCTTCCAGGGATTATGCTAAACACTAGGGCCAAATAAGAGCATGGCTTTATTCTCAAAGAATTAATAATAACAATGTATTTTTGTCTACAATTTGTAGACAGTATGGTGTGGATTAGGGAACAAAGCCAATAAAAAGGCAGGGAAACCATTGAGGCTTGAAGCTATAGCCAAGAGTCTGTGCAAAAGACAATAAGGGATTGAACTCAATCAGTGAGAAGGGAGAGGAAAGTTGCAAAAAATATGTGGGAGATGGATTTACTATGAATGGATGACTGATTTGGATGTGGAATGGTGAGGGAGAAGTCAAGGATGTCCTTCAGGTTTCTGGCTTGGAAGAAGGGACTCCTCCTGCCAAGTAATCCTCTATTATTGCATTTTCCATGCTGTTTCACAATGATCTGCTGTCTTCTTCATTTTTACTGATAGTAGTAGTAGAACTACTATTGTTACTAATAGATAGCTTGTATTCAGCCCTTGCTATTCATCAAGAATGCCCTAAAAGCTTCAAAGGAATTCACACTTAATATTCACAACACTAATTTGAGTTAGTGGTCATTATTATCATTTTACAGATAAGGAAACTGAGGCACAAAAAACTGTGCACAGTATCAAATGTAGTAAATGGCTGAACCAGAATATAAGCCTAGTAAATGGCTGAACCAGAATATAAGCCTACACTCTAACCCACTTATATGGTGAGCTGTTCAAAGGCAAGGGTCATATGTCTCATTTATATTTGTACCCCAAATGCCCTAAGTATTGCCTGGCAGCTATAGGTATTCAAAAAATGCTGAGATGAGCCAGGTGGATGGTATCACTGAAGCCTATTTGCCCAGTAGTCTCCTCAAGTGACCTATGCTCTAGCTAAACTGAATGTCTAGTACTTTCTCACTTCTTTGCCTTTGCTGACAATGCTCACTTAGTGATATGGTTTGGATCTGTGTCCCTGCCCAAATATCATGTAGAATGGTAATTCCCAATGTTGGAGATGGGGACTGGTGGGAGGTGACTACATCATGGGGGCATATTTTCCCCTTGGTACTGTGTCGCGATAGTCAATGAGTTCTCATGAGATCTGGTTGTTTAAAAGTGTGGGCCGGGCATGGTGGTTCATGCCTGTAATCCCAGCACTTTGGGAGGCCAAGGTGGGCGGATCACTTGAGGTCGGGAGTTCGAGACCAGCCTGACCAACATGGAGAAACCCTGTCTCTATTAAAAATACAAAATTAGCCGGGCATGGTGGGGCATGCCTATAATCCCAGCTACTCTGGAGGCTGAGGGGGGAGAATCGCTTGAACCCAGGAGGCGGAGGTTGCGGTGAGCCAAGATTGTACCATTGCCCTCTGGCCTGGGCAACAAGAGCAAAACTCCATCTCAAAAGAAAAAAAAAAAAACTCCATCTCAAAACTCCATCTCACCCCCCTCTCTCGGTCCTGCTCCTGCCATGTAAGATGCCTACTCCCACTTTGCCTTCCGCCATGAGTAAAAGCTCCCTGGGGCCTCCCTAGAAGCAGATGCTGCCATGCTTCCTACACAGCCTGTGGAAACGTGAACCAATTAAACCTCTTTTCTTTATAAATTACCCAGTTTCAGGTATTTCTTTATAGCAGGGCAAGAATGAACTAACACAGCCAGGTTATAATATAATTTCCATCTCCATTCACTGAAGGCCTAACGAAAGGCCACTGAACACCTGTGATGTGTCAAACATTGTGTTAGGCACTAGGCATAGCATAGTGATTAATATAGACATGCCCCTGTCACCATGGCACTTAGACTCTACTGAGAGAGATTATACATACACAAGCAAATGTATAAATTGTGAAAGTATTACAAAGAAAATATGCAGGGTATGATGATACAGAATAAATAGGATGGGAGTATCTAATTTAGATAAAGTGTTCAGGGTAGTCCTTTCTGTGCCATTAACTTTTACATGTTCAAAAGTTCAGTGCACTCAGGAAAAACTGAAAGGACTGTGAAGCTGAGGCACGGTAATAATAGTTACTGTCTGCACCACTTGTTTTACCTTATGCTGCCTTGCACTATTAATTCTCCTTGTAGGTCTAGACATCATGTCTCCATAATCAAGTTAAGCTTCCTTAAACGAAGGACTTTGCAGTACTTCATAGTGCCTTACTAATATCCAACACAGTCCCTTTCACATAGTTATTGTTTGAGGCTTAATCTGCCTCTTTACATACATTATTTCTAATGCCACCCTCCCGTAATTCTATGAGGCAGATGTTAATTTTCCTTTTTTTTTTTTTTGAGATGAACTCTCGCTCTGTTGCCCAGGCTGGAGTCCAATGGCGTGATCTCTGCTCACTGCAAGCTCCGCCTCCCAGGTTCACGCCATTCTCCTGCCTCAGCCTCCCAAGTAGCTGCTACTACAGGCGCCCGCCACCACGCCCGGCTAATTTTTTGTGTATTTTTAGTAGAGACGGGGTTTCACCATGTTAGCCAGGATGGTCTCAATCTCGTGACCTCGTGGTCCACCCGCCTTGGCCTCCCAAAGTGATGGGATTACAGGTGTGAGCCACAGTGCCCGGCCAATTTTCCTATTTTACTGATGTGGAAACAGAATCAGAGAGGATATGGAACTTGCCTACAGTTACAGAGCCAATACCAAGTGCTTAATTCAGGATTCAAATACAGGACTGTGATTCCAAAATACCAGGCTTTTTCACTATTCAGATGTTGTAAATTGATAGCTTAAAGGCATACTCATCTGTAGAGTATTTTAATATATTTTAAATTAGCCACTAATTTAAAAAATGTACAAATACGACATTAACAGTCTGGATTTCCAGCCGGGCGCGGTGGCTCATGCCTGTAATCCCCGCACTTTGGGAGGCCGAGGTAGGTGGATCACGAGGTCAGGAGGTCGAGACCATCCTGGCCAACATGGTGAAACCCCGTCTCTACTAAAATACAAAAAATTAGCTGGGCGTGGTGGTGCGTGCAGGTAGTCCCAGCTACTTGGGAGGCTGAGACAGGGGAATCGTTTGAACTCAAGAGGCGGAGATTGCAGTGAGCCGAGATCATGCCACTGCACTCCAGCCTGGTGACAGAGTGAGGCTCTCTCTCACCAAAAAAAAAAAAAAAAAATCTGGATTTCCATTTCCTCTTGAAAATTATAATAATCTAATAACACAGGTCCTGCATTCCCACATGACAACTGGCTAGAGCTGAGTAGTGACCTCCTCCAGACATTTTCCACTTTTTATCTTGTCCATTTATTTAGGTAACCTGCCTGGTAGTCCTCTACAAACATCACAGTTTATAATCCTTGCACCATTCTATGCTTTAATACAACAGTGTATTATTATTTAAGTACTAATACAAGTTATATGTATAAATATGAATAGGAATTTATTTTTCAATGACTAACAGTTTTCCTAGGACTTCAGCTGAGACCATGAAACATAGAAGTGGAGAAAAGAAGGAATGCATTACTGAAGGAAAATCATCAATAAATACTGAAGCTGGGAATGAGCTCAGTTTCTTTTGGCAACAGGATTAGTTAAGGTTGGGACCTTATTGTGAAGACCCTTAAAAGCCAGGATGAAGTGTTTAAGGTTTTCTATAGCAGTTATTAAAACTGTTTGCAAAAAGGAATAAGATAGTAGCTCCTGAAAACTTTTATATATGACAAATACAAAAGAATGATTTTACTTTTTCCAAAAAAGTGGAAATGACTAAGATAATGTCTACTTACTTTAAATGAACTTCAGTTTGGGAATGTATTGCTTCTCCCAACACATTTCCAGTTTCATCCACCACAGCAGCTGCTGTATCATCACAACTGGTTTCAATTCCCAATACTATTTTATGAAGAAATAGTGTTCCAGGATGAAAATTAAAACTTCTTAAAAATTCATAAACTTTCCTTTTTGATGGCTTAAAAAAAACTCCTGCAGTCTTAGTCAACATTAGCATACTTACTCTATAGATAATTCCTGAAAAAGAATTACAGAAACAACTTATTATTTGCAACTGACATTAGCCAGCTTATTTTTCAATATATAGTTTTATAGAATTACAGGAAAGTTTGTAAAAGTCACCAAAAGTTTGTAAAGGCTATAGCAACGTGTGAATATAAATAATATTATGAATGAATATAATGTTCTCCAAGGGGGAAAACAGGGGTCAGATATAAAATTTTTTAGTATTATTATTACTTGCATGCTGTTCCTACCAAAAGACTTATTATTAAGACAGCTAATATAAAGTACAATAATTGATAGAGTCCTCTGAAAAGTGCTATTTATTTTTTGACAGCTAAAATTAAGACAAAATGTGGATTTTCTAAAAAGAATCAAACAACAAAGGCAGATGGAACAGATAAAAATACTGTTAATGTATTCCATTTCCTAAAAACATCTTTCAAAATAAAACTGGATCGTTTGGTTCAAAAACAAAAGTTAACATAAATACACACACGCCAACTGCAACCTAACACCTATTTTATCCTTAATTACAATCTTTGGAATAAAATCTCCACTTTTTGCTCCAGGTTTTGTCATAAAAAGGATCTTCCCAAATCCTTTTCCCCAAAAATAATAGCAGCCCATCACCAAAGCACACTAGTATTTTCACACTGCGAAGCACCTAATTTTACGCCCCCAAATCATCCGTTCTAAAACTTTCTGGGTGTTAAAGCAGGGCCTTTCTCCACCACACTAAAGGGACACAGGGCATCCCAGGGATTAGAGATGTGCGACCTATTTGCAGAGGGCAGTTGCGGGCAGTGCAGCCCAGACAGACACAACCTAGAGGAATTAGATTTGCATTAACAAAATCTGGACAAGGGGTATTGTGCGAAGCACTACCCTTTAGGGCCAAGAAAGCTGCAGCGTGAACCCACGTGACTTGGGTAGCGCTGGTCTCCTGTGGGCTCTAAGGCGGCGACGGGCGCAAACTGGAACCGCTTTTCCAGGTGCGCAAAAGCGTCAGTGGGGTGAAGAGTGAGCAATTTCACCCACCTTCCTCTTGGGCGGCAGTAGCTAGCACTTGTCTCCTTTCCCTAGAAAAGACTGTCGACTGCCCTTATTGCTGCAGGAGAAAGCCCGAACCTGGCGCCCGGAAGTGATGTCATCGGAACTGTGCAAGGTCCCTTCCAGAGCTGGCTGCTGTTTCGCTAGAGAGCGGCATGCTTAGTGAAGAAAAGCTTAAAGGCCCTCTTTGCCCAAAACGCTCTCTGTGCGCGCCTGCATTTCCCCCCAGATTTGCAGGTGATGAGAGTTCTGTAAAATTACACAGCTAGTGACTGATCCAGCGGAGGCCGACTACAGGTTTGTCTGACTACACAACATCAAGTTCCAAACACTAAGGTACATTAAAAAGAAATTTTTTTTTTTTTTTGCCCTTGGCTGGAATTCGGTTGCTACTGTGAAAAAAGTATGGGGTAGATTATTCGTCATTCATTTTTAAGGGACCTGTCACCAAATCTAAACGTAGGGGTGAGGTACCTGATACTTTCATCGGAGAAATAGGATGGAATCTAGCGGCGCCCCCTAGCAGGGTTACCAGAGAACGGAAGTGTTTCTGGTCTGACAGTGTAAACCGTTTCTCCCACTTCACTAGGAAGAAAGGGGCTGGCTTATTTTTACAATTAAAAAAAAAAACTCGGGAGACTGAAGCAGGAGAACTGCTTGAACTGGGACCCGGGAGGCAGAGGTAGCAGTGAGCCGAGATCGCGCCACTGCACTCCAGCCTGAGCTACAGAGCGAGACTCTGTCTCAAAAAAAAAAAAAAAAAAAAAAAAAAAGGGCTGTGGTAAATATTCAGTTGCCTTAAAAAATCCTATTTTCATAATGCATTATATTCTCCTTCCTTACTATGTACACGAAATTCAGCATGGTATGTTTTCAAGGTCTTGCACCTGCTTTTTCTTTTTTTTTCTTTTATTGGTTTGTGAACTTTGTTTTGAACATTGTTTGGACAGATTTATTCCAAGAGTCAGTCTTTTCCCTTGCTGGTATTTAAGATTTTACTAAGCAAGGACCTTAGAATCCACTGTTGTACAGGGCTGGCATATATACCTGCACTTTGCACGTTGTGAAGCTCTGGGTATAAAAGATGAGTAAATCCCATAACAACATGTTGGGAAGCCACAGAGTACAGTCTAGAGGTGGATACAGATAAATAAGTAAATAATTACCAGAACATGGTTGAGGTTTTTTAGTTGGAACTTATGTTTTTCAAAAATTTCATTTATGTGTAACAATGATAAAGTGGCACTATGTACCAGGCACCTGCTGTAGATTAATTTCTTTCAAAATCCCATGAAGTAGTTTCTGTCCTCATTTTACAGGCAACTGGGCCACAGAGTTTGGGTGCTTTGGAGGTCACACAACTAGGAAAAGCAAAGCTAGGATTACAAGTCAGGCCATCTGGCACTGGAGTCTGTTTTCTTAACTGCTAGAAGAGAAAATAACTCACATTTCCTCTAGGGTGCACTGTTGGCCTAAAAAAGGAAAAAAAGAAAAATTAAAACCTAAAGGTTAAGAAAAATTAGTCATACTGTTAGAGGGGTCAGAGGTTATTTCTGTTATACACTGGAATCCAGTTTGAACATAAAACCTTTCACATCAGGTATTATTTTTCTTACAATTCCAATTATGTTCAGCAGGTATATCCCAATGCTCTTCTGTGCTGTCAAGACAAGCAAGATCCTATTGTGTGTGCTATCATTGGTAGATTCCTCATCTAGGCACTCTTGGCCAGTGTTGAGTCCGAATGCTGTACTGTGAAACAGGAGAACTCTAGGGCACATTAGTATGGAATTTTATCTTTCCCTTGACCGAATATATGTGAAGTGGCACTTATACAAGTCCCATGTATTTAGCAAAGGTGTACATTTTCTATGTTCTTTATTGTAACATAGGAGAGGGTTATTGGGGGAAAGGCAGGTATGCTCTCTGAGGCCTGCCTGTACTTTTATGCAGATACAGTTAGAATGCCACTCATGGGCATTCTCAAAAAATATGGCCTATGTAAGTTCAACATAAATTGAGAGTTCCAGCTGAATCTAGATATGCTTATTTTGTCTCAGATATTGTGTCTAGCTTTCCATTTGTAGCCTTCAGAGGAAAATTGTATTATTAATACATATTATATATTAATACATATAAGAATCTTTCTTTTTTCTTTTTTTTTTAGATGGAGTCTCACTCTGTCGCCAGGCTGGAGTGCAGTGGTGCCATCTCAGCTCACTGCAACCTCCACCTCTGGGGTTCAAGTGATTCTCCTGCCTCAGCCTTCTGAGTAGCTGGGACTACAGGTGCCTGCCACCACGCCCAGCGAATTTTTGTATTTTTAGTAGAGATGACATTTCACTATGTTGGCCAAGCTGGTTTCGAACTCTTGACCTCGTGATCCACCTGCCTCAGCTTCCCAAAGTGCTGGGATTACAGGCATGAGCGACCACGCCTGGCCCAAATCCTATTTTTCAATATTTATTTCCTAATTATGTCCTACTAGGTTAGGTTTTATTTTCATTTATTACATATTTATTGGGTTATTTCCTTTATGCTAGGAACTTTATTAATTATTAATTTTATTATTTATAACTTTATTATTATTAATTATTAAGGATACAGATAAGGTCCATTCTCTGTTCTCAAGAATCTGAGTCTATAGGCAGAAGACAAAATGCAATACACAATTATGGAAATGTGAATGGAAACTGCATTCAGAGGGGTATTGCTTGGGAAAAGCCACGTTGGCGTGCCACAGATGTATGCCAGCCTGGCAGGCCCATAGTGTGATTACTTGAGTTTCTATATCTGATTCTTTTATAGGCTTGAAATTGGTTTATCAGGTCTGGAAGTGACTGGAGTCGGGAGTACTGAGTTACTCGCCACAAACTGCTAATAAAATGCTGTGTAAAAGCCATTAATACTAATGTATTATTTATGAGAAACACAATTATGGGGGAGCTAGGATAGTTGAGTCTGCTGGTCCTTATCTGCCTTGTATTGACCAAATTACAATGAAGGCTAAATCCAAATTATAATCAGAAGATAGCTTGGTAACAATAGAAACAATAGAAATGAGTGTGATGCTTTTAATGGCTAATATTTCAAGCCTGATGCAGCCCTTTCCACTTGAGTCACATTGTCTTACATTCTTTGAGTTGGCTAGTGCTAAAAATACATTGCCATTTTCCTTTCTCCATTTTTTTTTTTTTTTTTGAGACGAAGTCTTGCTCTGTTGCCAGGCCTGAGGTTGGCTCACTGCAACCTCTGCCTCTGGGTTCAAGCGATTCTCCTGCCCCAGCCTCCCGAGTAGCTGGGACTACAGGTGCACGCCACCACGCCCAGCTAATTTTTGTATTTTTAGTAGAGACGGGGTTTCACCATGTTGGCCAGGATGGTCTCCATCTCTTGACCTCGTGATCCACCTGCCTCGGCCTCCCAAAGTGCTGGGATTACAGGCGAAAGCCACCACGCCCGGCCCATCCTTTCTCCTCTTAAATTTTCTTTGCTGACCAGTATCTCTTGATGTGAAACATTCTTTCATTAGTGGTAATACTGTCAATCAGGTCTTTGGAAGATATTTTGGGTTTTGTTTGCTGAACCATTATGCTTATTTTACAAATTAACTTTTCTGAACTTTATTGTGGTAGAATTTACATAACAAAATTTACCATTTTAACCATTTTTAAGTTCAAAGGAACTAAGTACATTCACATTGCTATGCAACCATGACTACCACCTAGCTCCAGAACCTTTTCATCTTCTCAAACTGAAATTCTGTACCCATTAAATAATAAGCTCCCAGCCAGGCACAGTGGCTCGTGCCTGTAATCCCAGCACTTTGGGAGGCTGAGGTGGGCGGATTACCTGGAGTCAGGAGTTCAAGACCAGCCTGGCCAACATGATGGCCATCTCTACTAAAAATACAAAAATTAGCTGGGTGGGGTGATGAATGCCTGTAACCCCAGCTACACGGGAGGCTGAGGCATGAGAATCACTTGAACCTGGTTAGGCAGACGTTGCAGTGAGCTGGGATTGTGCCACTGCACTCCAGCCTAGGCAACAGAGGGAGACTCCCGTCTCAAAAAAGGCAAAACGAAAACAAGAACCAGTAAGCTCCCATTCCTTCTGCCTTCCAGCCCCTGGCGACCACCATTCCACTTTGAATTTGATTACTCTAGGAGTTTATAAAAGTGGGATAACACAGTATGTCATTTTGTGACTGACTTATTTCACATATCGTAATGTCTTCAAGATTCATCCAGGATGTAGTATGTATCAGAATTTTCCTCCTTTTTAAGGCTGAATAATATTCCATTGTGTGTATATGTCACATTTCTTTTAACCATTCATCCCTTGATGGACACTTGGATTGCTTCCACCTTCTGGCTATTGTGAATAATGCTGCTGTGAACATAGATGTACAAATTATCTGTCCAAGTTCCTGCTTTCACTTCTTTTGGGTATATACCCAGAAGTGGAATTGCTGGATATAATTTTAATTTTTGACGAGTCTCCATACTCAGATGATCTTATTTCCTTATTTTTCAAGTGTGTGGGTCTATGTGTGGTTTTGGCAGGGAAGGGAGAGGGTCAGTCTCTGTCGTTCCCACATACTCCCCATGACTGTTAAGTGCTGTGTTAGAAGCATATGGTTTGATGAGAATTCTAGGAGAGACAAATGTTTCAAAGGATCTCTGTATTTTCACCGGCAATAACTAAAAAATCATCTGGCTTCTCTGTTGCCCCTATAAAAATTATAAAATGGAGAAAATAATGCATGTTTTATCATCTTGGTAAAATGGTCAACATAAATGCAGAATATTTGAAAACTTGGGGGTTTTCAAATAAGATTGTCAATAAAAATTTATAATTGCTAATTGGAAAGTCAGAAAATTTATACACTGAAATTCCTTTCATACTTTATATCTCAAAACTATTTTACAATGTTAATCAAGTGGCTTATTTCTTTACTAAAGTTCTTGTATTTAAGATTATTTTATCAACACATACTTATGCAGTCTGAGTGAACGGACACTGTGATAAACTGCCTTATCTGCTAAACTTAACATTATTTAGAACTTGAGAGCTACAAGTCAGTCATTCCATAACCATTGTTTATCAAGGGCTTGAATAATTAGTCAAGAAATGAAATAAATTACAGTACTACACTGAAAACCCAAATTTTTTTTACTATTTTTCTAATTATGAAATATTTCAGATTTTGAAAAAATTAAATACTATAAACAACTTCTGTGAGGCCAACATTCAACTTGAGATAAAATCATCCAATACAGTTGAAGCCCTGTGTCCTATATACTTGATACATTCAGGATTCTGACTTTGATGTTTATAATTCTCATGCATTCATTTGTAGCTATATGAAAATTTTTAAACCCAACGTAACAAACTACTTGCTAAACCACTGGATCATTTTTACCTGGAACTGAAATTAGGCAGTAAAATAAAAATGTGATACATCTCATTCTTTTCTTTTTGACACAATAAAGGAGAGTTTATCTCTGCTATTCTACTTACCTTCCCCTTCCCTGCCCTGCACTACTCCAAACCTCCTTTTAGGGTATTTTACCTAGACGTGTCTTTTTAGTACTGAACTTGTTCACATTTCTCACATCGACATGTACTATCCATGTTATTGTTTTGGGAATTACTCTTTTCTGTCTATCCTGTTAGACTATTAAATTGCACTGGTTGACACTGGGTTGCTCCATTTGTGTTCTTCATGACTAGCATGACGCTATTTTTGGTGATACTTACTGATGACATATATAATACAGAAGACACAGGAGAAATATACTGCATGAAAATCAAGATTCAGCTTTAGCTAGACAAGATGAATCAATGAACTAAAATCTAACAAGATGGAGTTCTATAGGAAAAATGTCTTAAGAGTTTGGTTTAATAAATCAATTTCATATGTGAAGGGTAAGCCATAATTTAACAGCACTACATATTGAAGATTTAAGGTTTGTGACATAAAGTGAATCAGTGATATGTGGTTGTCAAAATAAAAAACTAAAGTGGTATTAGGCAGCATTAAAAAAAAGCATCCAGAACAGGGGAAGTGGTACTCTTTCACAGCATATCTGATCACCTCTTGTATTTAACTCTTGTGCTATATAATAAGTAATAAACTGGAACTTAGAGCAGAATTACTAGGATAGTGGGAGAAATCTGAAACCATATCATATGGAAAATGGTGAAGGCTCTAGTAATATTTATTCCATGCTGTTGACACCAATTTAAAAGTTATCTTTAAATAGTTGAAGAGTTATGTAAAGATTAGATTTTTGACTCAATATACAAATTGTAAATTCCATTACAGAAATAGAATATACTGTCTTATAAGTCCTCTTCTATCAATATTATTATTAAAACAGAACTAAATGGAAGGGTGGTAATTAATGAAGATTCAAGCTAAGGTAGGAGGCCCAGCATGTTGGCTCATGCCTGTAATCCCAGCCTGACCAACACGAGGCTGAGGCGGGCAGATCACTTGAGGTCAGGAGTTTGAGACCAGCCTGACCAACATGGTGAAATCCCATCTCTACTAAAAATACAAAATTAGCTGGGCATGACGCTGAGGCAGGAGAATCGCTTGAACACAGGAGGCAGAAGTTGCAGTGAGCCGGGATCACGCCACTGCGCTCCAGCCTGGGCGACAGAAAAAACCTGGCTCCAGCCATCTCAAAAAAAAAAAAAAAAGTTAAGGCAGGGGGTTGAATTACATGGTGTCTAAGGGCTTCTCTAACTTAGCCTCATATAGCTCTATAAGCTAATTCACATAGGTATTAGTGAAGGAGATATTATGCCCCTTAGGATCTTTATAATTCAACAGACAATAACACCATAAACCTAGAAAAAGGATGGGGGCAGGTCAAAGGGACACAGCAGTCAGCTTGTAAGAGCTCCTAATGGTCAAAGCTGGAGGACAATTTGAGCAACAAATCATGATAATGGATTATAACCCAAAGAATGAAACATCCATAAGCCCAGAGTATAAGTGATTTAATAAGTAAATGAAGAAGGGACAAATCTTCCTTATAAAAGATTCTAATAAATAATTATAGAATAAGGGAAACAAAATCATCACTAGACTCCACAGTAGTAACTGCTGCAAGAAAGATCCACCAATGAATGCTAAAATTTGTGGCATTTCTGAACTCATGACTCCTTAGAAATTGCCATTATGTCTCCTGACTTGAAGTCAGGAGCATTTATGGCATGGCAATTTATTTTGTTCCAAGTAATAGTCATTTTAGATTTTGTTTTAAACTGGAATGTAGGCACCAAAGGGAAGGGAGTTGTTTTTTCTTGTTTACAAACTATCCTCAATACCTAACATAATTCCTGTAACAGAGTGGGCCCTTCAATTATCTACTGAGCAAATATTTTTAAAACATTGACCAGAGAAAGCAGTGAAGAAAGCATGTATAAGAGGGAGACTTCTATCTCTGAAGTATGTTAAAAAAAAGTAAGCCTTTTGAGAGAAACTTTAAAATAAAGAAAAATGAATGTTTTTTGTTACTTTTATGAATTCAGTTGCTTAAAAATAAACTTGAAAAATGTCACTTCAATTTTGATGACTAAATTTGAAGGGCTTTTGAAATAATCTTACACCAAGGAAAAATTTTATTAAATTATAGATCACCAGTTATTTAAAAATACACGGGAAAAGACAGACATACAAAGGTAGTATCATACAACTGATTTCTAAACTCAGTACTTTTGAGATACAAAACAATGATCATTACCCCCAAAAGTCAGTGTACTGACATGAATTGATGTTTAAGTTGGTCTATAACTCTTTTCATTCAATTCTGTTTCTAAATGTTACTGAATTTTTAAATTTTGTCCCATATCTGAACTTTGTTTTTTCTTTGACATGTTTACTTCTCAAAGTAGTATATAGTTATTTCTTGCAATTAATGTCAGCAACTATAAGAAGCTTTCCTAAGTCACAAGAATTCAATGTGGTTGCTGTTCTGGAGACAGTTACCATTTTGGGCTATATATACTAAAACCCATGTAATCATAGGCAAAATATTAATGGGCAAAATAAGGGGGTTGAGAGCAGGAGGACTAAGAAAAGAAAATGTTATCTTTTACCGCAGACCTGCCAAAAAAGACTCCATTACTTACTTTGGTACTATTGCTAGAGACGTTGTTTCTGCCAGACCACAGGCTGGCTATATGGTTGTTCCTTTTATATTTCCTTTTTCAAATGGTGACAAACTTTCCCAATTAAATTGTTCAAACAAGCAGACACCTTTAAATTACCATATATTTTTTAGTTGCTTGAAAGAAATAAATTATTTTCTTAATTGGTTTAGCAGCCTTGTGTCTGGAAAAGCAGTAAAACCCGCTTTGTTCCAAAATTAGAACACTAACTCAGAGGCTGCTTGTAAGATACTTGGCTATCTTTTATCACCAATCAGTCACAAAGGTGAACCTCCATGAACTCTGTAACGTAATAAATGTAAAAATGGCTTCATTGACCAATACATAATATTGAGCCTGCAAAACCAAAAAAGTACCCTCATAAGTGGGAACTGGCTTGTATAAAACAAGAGGATATACATCCTCTTACATAAAACAAGAGAAATATGTATGGTAATAAAAATAATCTTTAATAAACTTGTATAGAGAGGATTCCTCTTTACATGTAAGTCTGCTTTAAATAACCATGGCTGAATGATTGGAAATGTTCTTTTCTTAACACAATGCCCATTCATTATAAGTTAAGCTGGTCCTAGTTTCTTACAAAACTCTTATTTCCTTGAATTTATCTACTACACCCTCACTGTGATGTCCTTTAACTTATAAGCTGGGCCTGCCCAGCCTGCTTATAAAGCCCCCTCTTCAGAAATATACCAGGTGTATTAAACAGAGGCATCATTTAATGGAAATCTGCACTTCAAAACAGCACTTGAAGGACCAGCCATTGGCGCTCCAATGTAAATACTTCTCATTTCACATTATCACAGAAACAGTGCAGTTTACTAACCACTCCTTCCTTATAAGAAATTCAGTAGCTGTAAAAATTTTTGTTCAGTTTCAAAACATTTCAATACTTATTAATTCCAAAGATCCGAACACCATGTAGTTGTGGCATTTTGGGAATTAGCACACTCAGGAGAGAAGCTGTGTTTAGGATGAAGTGAGTTGGATCATACTTCGTATAGAAACTTGCCAGAAAATATCTGTAGAGATAAAAGAATATACATAACATCCAAAAATAAAATTACTTAGAACTTAAACAATTTTAAAGGTAGAAAAAAAGGCCACTAAAGCATAAATACCTAAAAATGAAACTATTTTTGAGCACTAAAACAAGAGGAATCAGTTTGGTCCCAAGTTTATCTCATTAGGAACTAAAAAATTTGTTTAATGGAGGTCCACATTTTCCATTTCTGTAATTGTATTAAATACATTTAATAGAACACACTGCATCCTTTAAAGCAAGGCTTATCAAACTAGGGTTCATATGCCCTCTGTAATTACAGGTGTAGTTCTGTATTTCCATGTATGTTTCTGAAAAAGATCTGGATTCGAAGCATTCATCTTATTCTCAAAAAGTTTTGTGACTCACAGGTTAAGAACCTCTACTGTAAAGCTCCGAAAAATGGGGTTTTAGTGCATTAGTACAATTCCTATCTTTGAAGGAAATAAATATTTGGTTGCCCTTTTGATGTTCTCATTTTCATACTGTAGTTGAGCAGCTCTATAACCAGTTTAACCGGTAACTTGAAAGACACTGTTGTACCATTCCAGCTGCTTTTTAATAATCAAATGCATATATGTTTTTGGATATCCAACTGAGAATTTGTTTTAACAAGCCCCAAGCCTAAAAAGCACCTTTAAAACCATATATCACCAAGTCCAGAATGTTTAGTTTTACCTACAGGTATATCAAGGTGCAGACACATCATCTGATTACTAACAGAATAATACAGATAAGATGTAAAGAATAAAACATCGTATCTTATTTGTTCATAACTAAGAAGTTAGTTTCTATTTAGGTGTTTGCAGTACACAAGGAAAGTATTCTAATAGTCTTTACTGACATTAGTTCCTCATAAAGGAAAATAAATATCTTGTGTAACATGGTTAGAAGAGAGGAGCTACTTCCAAGTATGACAAAAAACATCACAAGAGAATTTTATACATTTTTAAAACCATCTAGATTGAGAAATTCTACAATCTTCCACCTATTTTGCAAACTAGTCAGAAAATTCTTTCTCCAGTGTAAACCATATTCCTCAATTCTGAAATTCTTTCTTCCTGCTTTCATATATTTGAAGACTAAATTTATACTTCCTTTACTGAACAAAATAGGACATCACTTGCATTTAGCAAACTCATTTCATTTCCCACCATCATTATAGGTTTAATCTATAATCTGATAGGTTAGAAATAATAAATCTTATAATGGGTTCTTTTGACTATAACCTAGCATATGTCCCCTTTTTGTCTTTTAATTAAAACTAATTTTGTGTACAGATTATATGAAAATTACTTGACTCTTTCAAAAACTTAGACAATCCTCTGATGGTATGCAAAACCCAGGTGGGACTCAGTGTGACAACATTTATTTGCCAACAGCTATATTGGAAAGAGACCTGTATTACAAGATAGTAGTTTAGGGTTTAACCTGAGCTCTGAACTCCAACTAGGTGCAAGATCTTCAACAAGGTAATGCATTTGAGTCTGTTTCTTTAATTAAAAATCTGGAATATGGTGGCTCACACCTGTAATCCCAGCACTTTGGGAGGCCGAGGCAGGTGGATCACCTGAGGTGAGAAGTTCAAGACCAGCCTGGTCAACATGGTGAAACCCCATCTCTACTAAAAATACAAAAAGTAGCTGGGAATGGTGGTGCATGCCTGTAGTCCCAGCTACTGGGGAGGCTGAGGCAGGAGAATCGCTTGAACCTGGGAGGCGGAGGTTGCAGTGAGCCAAGATCATGCCACTGCACTCTGACCTGGGCAACACAGCAAGACTCTGTCTCAAAAAAAAAAAAAAAAAAAATTCTGGAATAACATTCCATGTCACACCTACCTGACAAATAATCAAATAAGAAAATGTGAAAGTACTGAAAAGTCTTAATGCTATATAGATGGCTTTAATGCTATTTCTTCAGTTAAGTAAGCAATTTAATCAGAATATTTGAAATCATACCCGTTGGTCAAAAATATATTTTGAGAAATATGGACACTGTATACAGGCACATCTCAGCTGGCTTTTGTGTGATAGCTGTGATTAAAACTTCAGAATGTCAGGCATTTTACATGTATTATAATGCAATCCTCAATGTTTTACAGATGAGAAAACTGAGCCTTTGAAGAAAATGGCCAAAAGTCACAGAGCTTCAAAGGGGTTGAGCCAAAATCCAAAGTCAGGGCCATCTGAATAACCAATATTTTTGTTATTACATGCATGCATGCATTCATTCACTTATTTATTTAATAAATCGGGTCTTGCTCTGTTGCCCAGACTGGAGTGCAGCGGTGTGACTACAGCTCACTGCAGTCTCCATCTCCTAGGCTCAAACCATCTTCCTGCCTCAGCTTCCCATGTAGCTTACATTTATTTTTATTAGACTACACTGACACTTTTCTTTGAGGTTATTATTATATGGGACTAAACCAATTCAAAATTTCCTCAAAGGGCTATAAATTAAGGAAAAAGAACCCCATTATTTTATGATCAGTTTATTCCTTTCACTTGAAAAATGCCTTCCCTTACTTAAATATCTAAAACCTAGTCTCTCTTAAGTTCTAGCATAAGGATTTCCAACACCTCCAAGAAGTCTTTTGTGCTACGCCAGGCTGTACTGACTCTATCATGGACATTATTATGTATAGGCTAGATGGTACAGAGTATTAAGATATATGAGCAATACCTCTATTACGTGTAGGCCACTGTACTTACTGTGGGTTTCAAAGCAATCCATGCACTTATAAATTCTTTGGAGAGACAAAATAAAACATATATACATTTTTTTATTTGTCAATTATTCCTCAATAAAGCTGGGGAAAAAAGGAGGAGGCATTTCAGGTAGGAGATATGATTTGAACAAAGACAGAAATAGGACTACACATGAAATATTCAAGAAATGCTGCTTAGAAGGCCAGGTAGGAGTTGGGTGGGGATAAAATATTTATATCAAGGGAAAAGGAGGTAAGAACTATTTTCTGGAAGGCCCAGAACATCAGATAGGAGAAAGAAATTAGATACCAGATACAGGTTACATGCTATCCAGGTAGATATTATCTCATTTATTTCTTACAGCATTAGGATTAAATTAGGTATCACTTGCTAGAATTTTATATATGAGCAAACCAAGCTGGCTGAGTGATATATATAGGACTCCACCCAGGTCTGTCCTATAATGAAAGCCTGACCTATTTTTTTGAAACCATACTCTTTCCCAAGGAGTCTGAATATCTTAATAGGATAGGTGGCCAGTGAAATTCTTCTGATTATCTAAATCATTGCTTAGGGAGATTAATCTGACAGTGCAATATAGAATATGATTATGTATTTTGTGTCCTTATATGAAACCTAAGGACGGGAGCTGGAATACATTTGACCTGTATATCCTAAATGTCTAGGTGCACTGATTAGCATGTAATATTGTCTCCGTATGTACTGACTGAAGTGAAAACTAGTTTATTATCAACTTGTTAAAAATTTTGTCCATATTTTATATTCTATCTGAGGTGCTACTTATTGATAGAAGTTTTCAACAAAATATTGTTTCTAATTCCAATTCAATCTGATGAAAGGATATCTTCCTCTTATCCAATCCTCCTCATACCTAAAAATTTCTGCCACTTACAGAATTATTGGAGAAATTGTGAAAAACTTCCGTGAAGATGTAAACTGTACTCCATAGTCCAGTTGTTCCCAATGAGTTAGGAGCCTTGCTTTACCCTGGTCAGGAGTTTCGAAAGGTGTTCCTTTCACTGCATGCAAAAATACGTACATCCCCTGGAAAACAAGCAAGGGGTTATAAATGATCAATATTAAATACAAAATTAGTCTTTGTCAGTAGCATTAACGAGGTTCCAAGCTGTTTGTGAGAGTGTGTGACTTAACTGAGTTCGTTTTAAGCTTTCGTATAATAGTGAAAGGCTGTAGCCAGTTTCTTTATAATAAAATAGAACTTTCTGGGGTATATAAATATTATTAAGTCAGAACTGGTAAAAGGTCAACTGAAAGTAACCTGTTTGCATTTCTTTTCATTAAACTAAAAATAACTATCAGGGTAGCTTCATATCTTTACATTCAGATTTTCTTACACTTTTCCTATTGGGAAATAGGATTACTTTTCCCCCAATGTACAGGAGGTTTTTCTTCAGGGTGTATTAGTAAATTTGATGATACTTAAAAAATGATAAAGACATACAAACTGGTAGAAAACAATAAAATGATTAAAATCTATTGTGAAAAATAGTTTTGAGATATTTAATATGACGACTGCCTTTGCCTTAATAGTTCTCTTCCAAAGCAATAAAAATAGTTTGATATAATAGGTATAATGTTCCACTCAATTCCCTTTTTAAATCGCCATTGTGCCTCAATAGTGTTTCTTCTGAAGTCAGTTTTTAAAACTCAAAGCAAATAACATTACTAAAAGCCATTCTATCACATCATATGTCTAAACATACAATTTTTTTTTATTAATAGGGTAGAAAAAAACCAATCTATAGATTTGGTTTCCTTGAGATTATGATACCCATTTAGACTGATAAGCAGTGTTTCATTCTGGATCACTACTTGAGGCACTTTATGTAAAAGGATAATGCCTAAATATTATCATGACACAAAGTTTTTCCTTCTAGACGCCACGATGTGATGTCATTTTTCCTACCTCTACTTTTAATGATTATATAGAAAAATTAGGGATTTGAAATTTTATATGATACCAAGTTAACCAAGCCCTTCCTTTCAAGGCTTAGTCTACTTCCTAGTTATTCCATTAGGCAATTCAGAAGTCGTTTAGCTACAATAACATGTAAGCTATGGAGGAAAGGACTCATGTTCAATTGGATTTAACCCACCAAACATTTAATAAGTGGCTTATATGTACAAGACATAGGACATATATGCGCATATGAAATTGAATGAGATGTACCCAAGCTTTGGAAAAATTCAAGCCTCTAAGAGATGATAAGGAAAAAAAAAGATATGCATAAACAGCTAGAAAGTAGGGCAGAAATTGCTATCAAAGGTACAATCAGAATACTCAGCAAATGGCAGGGGAGGGGAAGGTTCCTTGTTGCTGTGGCAAAAGTCTTGATGCTACTTCATTAATTACCTCATTCTTAAAGGTTCAGCTCAAATAACAATTCCTTAGAAAAACCTACCTCATTAGTAGTAATTAATCTCCTGTATATGTAGTTGTATACAATTTTATTGAAAATACGATTACAGTACAATATATCGTGTTAGAGTTGTTTGCATGATGTTTGTTTTCCCATTAGCCTGAATACACTCGGAATAAGTACTAGGACACCGCAAGACATTAGACATTGGACACTTCCAACATTAGAAATGTTGTAAGATGACATTATGCCAAGGAGTATTTATTCTGTAAGCTCTATGAAGCCATTTTTATATGGGCTTTAAAGTGAATTATAAAACAGAAAGTATATGTTTTCAAATCATCAGGGGGTATAGGACCCCCAAAAAGTTAAGAACATCTATTCCAGACCACATAGATATTAGAATCTAAGAGAATAATCATCCTCTCATTATTTCCTTCAAACTATATGTACTTAACTAGTGTTTAGAATATCGAAACAGTTTATTTTATACATCTTTTCAGTGAAAAATAATAAAATCTTATCTGGCCATATATCTTCTGCCCCAATATTTTTAAAATTGTTTTTATGTAAAAATGTTTGTATTTATTATTCCTCCATTAAAAGAATTAGGGAAAAAAAGTATGTAGCTCATGGCTAGTGCTTACTAAATACCTACTGAATCAAAATGAATCATTCATTTTTAAAGCTGGGCCAAGAATCCTGTGAAGCATTAATACCTCTAAGGGTGAGGTAGCACTTAATAAAGCAACCACTGTAGGTTTCTACTGTACAGTTCAGAAAGGCAAATACACTGTATTTTTCTAACCAGGTGTAACAATTAGGTCCATTTTCTCATTTTTAAAGGCATTCAATATGTACTTCAGATTTTTAATTGGTTTAATGTGGCTATCTTCAAAGGAAACCTAAATTTGGAGTCATGTAATTGCAACTCCGATGGCTAATTAAGTTTTTAGGGTGGTGAACTAATAACAAATAAATCAGAAGTTTGCTTTTCTATACAATGTCAATTACCAATGATTTGTCCATGGTCAACCAATTTGAAACATGGTTAGGGGGTGGTGGTGGTGCAGGGATGGCATCTAAAATATATTTAATACATGTGCCATTGGAGAAAGGAAAAGACTAACTTGGCTGGGCGTGGTGGCTCACGCTCAGCACTGTGGGAGGCCGAGGCAGGCAGATCACCTGAGGTTGGGAGTTTGAGACCAGCCTGACCAACATGGTGAAACCCTGTCTCTACTAAAAATACAAAAATTAGCCAGGTGTGGTGGTGCACACCTGTAATCCCAGCTACTCAGGAGGCTGAGGCAGGAGAATCGCTTGAACCCAGGAGGCGGAGGTTGCAGTGAGCCAGGATCGTGCCACTGTACTCCAGCCTGGATGACTGAGTGAGACTCCATCTCAAAAAAAAAAAAAAAAAAGACTAACTTATTCAGCAAACATTTAAACACATTCTTAGCGATACAAAAATTAAAACATAAAGAGATAAACTGCTAATTATAAAACAATGACAAACACATGATAAAATAATGCAGCATGAGAGTTGTGTAGATTCCTGGAGGGGCAGTTTTGCTGCAGGAAATGAGGCAGAGCAGGAAGGAGGGAGAGGTATTAAAATAGTAGAGAGTGGGCCGGGCATGGTAGCTCACACCTGTAATCCCAACATTTTGGAAGGCCAAGGCAGGTGGATCACCTAAGGTCAGGAGTTCAAGTCCAGCCTGGCCAACAGGTTGAAACCCCATCTGTACTAAAAATACAAAAATTAGCCGGGTGTAGTGGCGCATGCCTGTAGTCCCATCTGTTCAGGAGGCTGAGGCAGGAGAATTGCTTGAACCTGGGAGGTGCAGGTTGCAGTGAGCCAAGATTGCGCCACTGCACTCCAGCCTGGATGACACAGAGAGACTCCATCTCAAAAAAAATAAAAGTAGACCCTGAGTGCCATGGCTCACTCATGCTTTGGGAGGCTGAGACAGGAGGATCACTTGAGATCAGGAGTTTGAGACTAGACTGGGTAACATAGCAAGACCCCCATCTCAATCAGTCAATCAGCTGAGCATGGTGGCACACACCTATAGTCCTAGCTACTTGGGAGGCTGAGGCAGGAGGATCACTTGAGATGAGGAGTTCGAGGCTGCAGTGAGCTATGATCATGCCACTGCACTCCAGCCTGGGTAACAGAGTGAGACCCTGTCTCTGTAAGAAAAACAAAATGGCTGGGCATGGTGGCTCATGCCTGTAATCCCAGCACTTTTGGAGGCTGGTGCAGAAGGACTGCTTGAGGCCAGGAGTTCAAGACCAGCCTGGGCAACATAGTGAGACCCTATCACTATTAAAATAAAAACAAATTAGCCAGGTGTGATGGCATGTGCCTGCAGTCCTCAAATTTATTGGGAAGCTAAGGTGGGAGGAGCTATGATCATGCCAGTCTCTTAAAAACAAACGAGTACTTGGTCCAGGTGAAACGAAAATATAGTAGAAAAGCTTAAGCCAAAGTAATAAAATGAGAGCAAGATGATTTTCTTTATTGCTAGTGTATAGCCTCTATTTAGAGATGGTTGAGATAAGGTGAAGTCTCCTTGTTTCTGCACTGTTATCAACTGGTCTTGTATGTCACACAAGAAACTTGGATTTTACCATGACTGCAATGGATAATCACTGAATGACTTACAGTATGACTTGAGCAAACATGCATTTTTAAAACATCACTCTGCCAAGTTGGAATGAAGGATAGAGAAGCATGAAGAAGACCATTTGATTTATCTGAGTAATTTACTCGAGGAAAAAATGAGGGTATGGGGATCAAGTTGAGAGTAAAGCAGTGCTCTGAGCAAATGGATATGGAATATAAAGGAAAAGAAGTTATCCTAAGACTTAGGTGACCCTGTATTCTTGTTTGCATAGGATGGTTCTGATTATACCTATTCTCTTGTAGTAGTTATTAACAGAGCTCCATTTTACAGTCTAAACAGCCTGTTTGGACTATACATTACAGGTTGAGTATTCCTTATCCAAAAAGCTTTGGAGCAGAAGTGTTTCAGATTTTAGATTGTTTTGGATTTTGGAATATCGGCATATACATAATGAGATATCTTGGGGACAGGGCCCAAGTCTAAACATGAAATTCATTTATGTTTCATATACATCATACACCACAGCCTAAAGATAATTTCATATGGTATCTTTAATAATTTTGTGCATGAAATAAAGTTTTGACTGCATTTCAATTGCAACCTGTCAAGAGGTCAGGTACGGAATTTTCCACTTGTGGCACCACGTTGGTGCTAAAAAAGTTTCGAATTTTAGAACATTTTCTATTTTGGGTTTCCGATTAGGGATGCTCAACCTGTATATTAATTGCTTTACCATTAACATTCAGCTGTCTGGCTTGGCCTTTAGATAAGATTAGTAGTGAAGTCAGAGGAGCAGATTGTGGGTGGTAAGGGACTAATCAGGAATAAGGTAAGTTCCATTTACTCTTGTTTGGTTTAAGGTACAAGGTAATCTGGTGATATAAATAAATAGGAGCATCCTTATTCTACAGGTAGAAACTGAAAATATGGGTAGATGAAGTAACCTAGGTCGAATACATAGCATAAGAAGAGATGAAGAAAAGAACCTTGGGAATAGAAATATTTAAGAGAGAAAAAGAGAAGGAAGACCCCATAAGAAGAAAGAGAAGGTCAGAAATACATGCCGGTGAAAGTGATCCTATGGAAGCCAAAGGAAGTTTCAACAAAAGGGAGATGATTAGTGTAAAATATTTCAGAGAAGTCACTATTTAAAAGAAAACATCGTTTGCCCTTACAAAGTCTATCACATAAAATGGATTAAATGGACACATATTTATCATGTCTACCAGCACATCATTCTTGTCCTCCTCCAGTCAACTTCAAATACACTCCAGAAGATAGAAAATAAATATTATTATTTTTGTTATTATTTGAGGCAGGGTCTCATTGTCACCCAGGCTGGAGTGCAGTGGCACGATCTTGGCTCACTGCAACCTCCGCCTCCCAGGCTCAAGTGATTCTCCCACCTCAGCCTCCCGAATAGCTGGGACTACAGATGTGCTGCCACCATGCCAGGCTAAGGTTTTATATTTTTTGTAGAGACGAAATTTCAGGTTTCAC
The DNA here is from genome assembly GCF_006542625.1 of Nomascus leucogenys. Lineage (NCBI taxonomy): Eukaryota > Metazoa > Chordata > Mammalia > Primates > Hylobatidae > Nomascus > Nomascus leucogenys. Next base: position 90,135,923 of record NC_044402.1, read on the forward strand.
CATGTTGCCCAGGCTGGTCTTGAAATCCTGAGCTCAAGTGATCTGCCCGCCTCAGCCTCCCAAAGCGATGGGATTACAGGCATGAGCCACCGTGCCTGGCCAAAATAAATATTAATTTTTAAAAATCAATTTCTCCTGTTTTCCTGTCTTAATGCTTTAAGTTCATTTTAAAAAATATCTTTCAACAAATGTACTGCTAAACTGGATTCAATTAAAATCCTCAACTAACTGTATTTCTTCCTTTTCACGTTACTTTAATGGGTTATTAAAGACAAGAAAAGTCGCTGTCAGGATTTTTTTTTTTGTAAAAGGCAATTTCCAGGGCTGCATAATATGGTCAGTACAGTCAATCAAAACTTTGATACTCTGTAGAGCTAATACAAGAGAGTGATATTCAACAAGCAGCAGCTAAGGCACCATAAGATCCTGAATCACATTAAGATATGATTAAGTTCAAAACTTAAATACTGAAACAGTAAAGTATACTTACACTATTTAGATAGCTAAGTTAACAAGGATTGAAACTAAAATGATCTATTTTCTAGATTCTATACAATGAGAAAAAAAAAAGTCTTACTTAGAAAAAGGCCCAGTGTTGAAATAAAGTGTGAAAGAAAAAAGAAAATTCTATCCCAGACTAGAATTCTTCAAAATTAAGTCTTATATACTAAAAACCACTAAACTGCACACTTTAAATGGGTGGATTTTATTGCATGTGAATTATATCTCAAAAAAGCTGTTAAAAAAACTAAGTTGTATACAACACAAAACCTTAAGCTTCTTTAAAAACTGTTTAAACACACATGTCATAAAGTTTACCATCTTAGACACTTTTTTTTTTTTTTGAGACAAAATCTCACTCTGTCACCCAGGCTGGAGTACAGTGGAATGATCTCGGCTCATTGCAACCTCTGCCTCCCAGGTTCAAGCGATTCTCCTGCCTCAGCCTCCCAAGTAGCTGGGACTACAGGTATGTGCCACCATGCCCGGCTAATTTTTGTATTTTTAGTAGAGATGAGGTTTCACCATGTTGGCCAGGCTGGTCTTGAACTCCTGACCTTGTGATCCGCCTGCCTTGGCCTCCCAAAGTGCTGGGACTTTAAATGTACAATTGAGTGGTATTAAAAATATTCATATTGTTGTGCAATCATCACCATTACCATCCACATCCAGAACTCTTTTCATCTTGCAAAACCAAAAACTCTACCCATTAAGCAATAACTTTCCATTCCTTCCTCCCCTTAATTTCTGGCAACCACTAAACCTAAAACTTTTAAGTGTTTAGTATAATGTGAAATTCTTACCAGATTATGTATAATATTTGTTAAAGTCCAAGCAACAGGAACACTGAAGAAGGGAATGCTGAGTAAGACAATATGAAGCAAGCCAACTCCCAATGCATATGTCAGCCACATACCCCGGCTGTTCATGACACGGGTATTTGGATTCACTTCACTGTGGGCAACTCCAACATTCATGTTTGCTCTGTAGGAAGTAATGAAATGAATCAACACTGATACAACTGCAACCTAATACCCCCAATTCTGACATGACAAGGTACATGTGTTAGGAGGATTATTTTTTCCTAGTTATTTTGAAGTAGCACACATACACCATCCAAAATATGCTACCTGTAGAATCTTCAACATTTTACTTTATGGTAAGACAAGACTTATTATTATGCTTCTATTTGAAAAAATAGTAAAATGCCTTTCCTAAAGTTTGTTTTCTAGCATGTTGTTTTACTGAATAGGAAAATTCAAACTGAAAGAGAAAAGCTACATTTTCTTATATCATGAGAGCAAAGTGAAGAGCCAAAAGCTAAATTTACCAACATAATAAATTTATATTAAAAAGAAAAAGCAGAACTCACCGAGCCAGTCTGTCAAGTAGTCAGACTCTTATATCTGACTTAATGTATCCATAAAGAATGGTCGGAGTTCAGATCACTTCTTTCTGAATACTCAATGTGGAAGGTACATGCTGTTGACATAATGTGGTGTAAAATTTACATGGTCAAGGGATAATGTTTGTTTCTCAATTTTGTGATACAACTAGGTGAAAATAAGGAGTCTTCTAAATATTTCTCTAGTCAAAATCAAAAACTTCAGTTTTCTTTCTTCTTTTTAAAAAAGGTTTTCCCTTCTCCTTTCCATTGAAGATGGACTCCAAAGGAAGAATTGATAATAGTTCTCAGTTCTTTTAATGATGGTGTTTACTTGGGTCTAAGAATTCCTTAAAATAAAACTGTCCTGAAGAACACCTATCATCCGACGGAGGGGAAAACGAGGCTAGATTATATTTGGAACAGCTATGATTTTAAAATATACAAACGCTTGTATTACGGAGTTAGCATACAGAGAGGAATTTCTCATAACCCCATCCATCAAGTGTTTCCGGAGTATAATGCTCCTTCCCCTCTAGAGACCCATAGAACAGGCATCAAGGGTTAAGGGGACGAAAAGTTAGTTACACTAAGACCGCTAAAGTCTCCAATTTATATGTGTAAATCTTTCATCTAAACACCCATGATTTATCATACATTATTTTAAACTATTATGTCATACTTAGAACATGCCAATACTCAAGATAGTTTTCCCACTTTCCACAGGGTGGAGGCCTGAAATTTACATCTCAGCTGGAAGGCAAAACTGGTGCGGTACTCATCCTATTCCAACCAGAAAACCTTTCCCCAGCAGGTTTGCCGCGCTGCGCCACGACTGGCAAACGATGACCTTACAGACCGTGAAGAGGCTGTTGGCTCTGCCCTCGCCGGTGCCTCCGAAGACGGCAACCCGCAGCGGCCCCTCAGGGGAGTCCCCCCTGCTAGACCGACAGCCCGAGCGCTCTGGGCCAGAGAAAACTCAGCAAAGGCCGCCGCTGCTACCACCTCAGCGCCTCCCCCAACCCGCCCCTTCCTTCTCGCGACCGCACGTCACGTCAGGACCCTGGCAAGACAGCGAGGATTTGCGTACGGGGCGAGCCTCTGAGGCCACTTGGCTCTTACGGCCACGCAGGGCGCCGCAGATGCAGCCGGAGCCCACTTTTCCCTCCCAGGACAACCCCTAGGCCGCCAGCAGTTCCCTACCGACGAAGGCGACTGTACAGCGCCCATCGCGTTCGTGCCCACTTACCCGCCGCCCCACTCCGGGCCGCCGGCTCGCAGCAGGACCAGCCCGGCTGCTACGGCCGCGGATACACGCCCTCAGGCCCGGCGCTGCGCAGCTTGCGGAAGCTTTCACGGACAGACTCGCTGCCAGCGGATTGGCTGCGAGCAGCGCCAATCTCACGTTATCCCCGGGCGAGGCGGGACTCAGTGCCGCGCTCCCTGCACCCGCTCCGCCGCGCGCGCGCGTGCTGGGTGCGAGTGCGGAGTCGGGCCTGCGCTGCGGATGAGAGGCTGGCTGCTTGCCGCTAGTGGATGGTAATTGCCTGCCTCGCGCTAGCAGGAAGGTAGTGTGGTGTGACTAACGGGTATTTATTATATCCTCGATGGCTCAAGGGCCCCCTCCCCTCTACTTGTCCTGGTTCGGGCGCGAACGCTATAGGGCAGCTAAGGGCGCTTCCCGCGGGGCGGGAAGCGAAGCCGGGCTTGCGGGCGCGCACATGTGGAACGCGTTCTCTGAGCAGGTGTGGGCTCCGGGGTGTTCTGGCTTGGTCTTTGTTGTGGCCCATTCCCCAGACCCTTCTGGGTGGAGGACTTAAAATTTGTTTTCCAGGCAGCAGACGTAATCCATGGCAACTGTAACTCATCTTGTGTGGGTGGCGGTTTATAGTATTGTATCCTGTGGCATCATACAAGGGGTGCAAGTTAAACTCTTTAAAGTTAATCACGATTTTTGCTCGTGGCCTTCTGGGTTTATCCGTACGCCGAAGACAGGCACCTGTATTACATGCTAACGAAATGTGAATACCAAAAATTGATCCTGAGGAAAGTCTTGATTAGGTTTTTTGGAATCGCCTTTGAAATGTAATTTCCCTCACCTTGGCAGTGCAGAAAGTTTGTGATTTTTATTGCCGAAATAGCTTTCAACATTTTGAAATTGACTTAAGAGAATGTTGGCTGTGTATGTCTATGTATCTTGCATTTCTGTTGGCTTCGTGAACCTAATTGTTTTGGATTTAGTCTGATCTTTAAATAAATGATTTCTTTGTGTTCTCTCTAATGAAAGTCTGTGAGTTCTCTGATCTTTACTTCTTTTTTAGGCACACCTGTTGTCCTTAACTGACTTTCCGGGTCATCAGCACTCCTTCAGAAGTGTTCCTTTTCCCTCCCAGCAAATATGGAAGACTGACTATCCTGATATTCCCAGACATTCTTTGCTGTGATTTGTAAGCCCGATATAAACCCTTCCACTTTTTCAAAAGCATTCATTTGGTACACATACGGTATAGAGTGCTATATTCCAGGGGCTATGCTAGGGATGTGTGATTGATATAAAACCCCTGTCCTCAAAGAATTCTGAGTCAGGAGGAACAGACAGAAACACATATTTATAGAGTAACTTGTGATGAGGTTAATTAGAAATGAGGTAAGGGGGACTGCAGAGGAAGGAATATCTAATTTGTTGGCAGGTGAAGGAAAGGAGGCTGCAGCAGGGAAGAAAGGCTTTCTTGAAGAGTTGATACTGAACTAAATCCAGAAGGATGATTAGAAGTCAGCTGAGAGAGAACCATGTGAGCTGAGGAAGGAGTGAGTGTCACCATGTTAAGAGAGACGAGTTGGCTGGGCACGGTGGCTCACACCTGTAATCCCAGCACTTTGGGAGGCCGAGGCGGGCGGATCACCTGAGGTCAGGAGTTCGAGACCAGGCTGGCCAACATGGTGAAACCCTGTCTCTACTAAAAATACGAAAATTAGCCGGGCGAGGTGGTGCGCTCCTGTAATCCCAGCTACTTGCAGGGCTGGGACAGGAGAATTGCTTGAACCTGGGAGGCAGAGGTTACAGTGAGCCAAAATTGCTGCACTCTGGCCTGGGCAACAGAGTGAGACTCTGTCACACACAAAAAAATAAAGACGAGTTGTGCAGTATGATCGCCCTAGAGCACATTTGGGCAATGGTGGGATGACTGGGAGAGTAGGCAAAAATCCAATTGTTAAGAAGTTTGTACTTAACCTGGTTGGCAGTTGGAAACCTTTATAAAAATTTTAAGTGGGGCAGGAACATGTTGAAATTTAATTACAGGAAGAACCCTATAGGTGGTTGAGATTCGAGTCAAAATATCAATTAGGTGGTTATTGCAGTAGTTCAGGAGAGAAAGGTTGAGAGGCTGAATGGAGGCAGTACAAAGAGGAGAGGACTAGTTTGGGAAACATTTAGATAGTAGGAGAGAGATGACTGGGTGGCAGGATGTAGAGAGTGAGTAGAATTTCTAGGATGACTTCAAGGTTTCTAATTTGCTTTATGTGCCTGGATGGAAGGTGTTTGAGAGCGTGGCCTTTGGAGTCAAACATGCCAAGGTGTGCATCTGCCACTTAATAGTTTTGTGATCTTGAGCAACTTACCATGCCTTTAAATCCTATTCGGTGATAAAGGATGATAGAATACATAGAGTTGTTGTGAGGATTAAATAGGATAATATATATAAAATTCTCATGTTGGCTATTATTTTTATTATCAAACAAGAAATATAGGAAGAAAGTTGATTAGAGGCTGGTCGTGGTGGCTCATGCCTGTAATCCCAGCACTTTGGGAGGCCGAGGCGGGCGGATCACCTGAGGTCAGGAGTTTGAGACCAGCCTGGCCAACATGGTGAAACCTTGACTCTACTAAAAATACAAAAAATTAGCCAGATGTGGTGGTGGGCACCTGTAATCCCAGCTACTCCAGAGGCTGAGCCAGGAGAATCGCTGGAACCCGGGAGGTGGAGGCTGCAGTGAGCCGAGATTGCGCCATTGCATTTCAGCCTGGGCAACAAGAGCGAAACCTGAAACTCCGTCTCAAAAAAAAAAGAAAGTTAGAGAAAAATTCTCTGATCAGTTTGGGACATGTTATGTGTAGGTTGCCTTCAGGTCATCTAAATGATGATATTTAGAAGGTAGATGGAAGTAAGGCCCTAAAGTCCAGAAAAAAGGTGTGAGATACAGGTGAGCTGGAGGATGGTTTGGAAGCCAGTTGAAATTATGTATATAAAGGGAAGGAGGGTACTTTTTGTAATGTTTGCGTTAGCATAAGATGCTGATAAATTATATTTAGTGGTCCTTCATTAATATTCATGAAGTGAAGAGCTTGCCATGAGTGAAGCATTTGATTGTTCTGCCTGGCATGCAGAGATACATAATACATAATTTCCTACTTTCAAAAGTTGTACAGCAGGGAAAAAAAAAAGTTTTACTGTTCAGGACAAAGGTGTAGTAGGTTTAATTATACAATTTAATTAATTTAATCTTTACGGTTATTTTACATTGATTATAGGACAAAATGATATTTGACATTTTGAATATATAGATTATCCAAATACGTAATTAAAATTAACTTCACTTTTTTATTTTTTTTTTTACCTTTTTTAATTTGACTACTAGAAAATTTTAAATTTTATATATATGGCTTACATTATAGTTCTGTTGAACAGTGCTGGATAGAGTACTGGTTAAAATGGCAGGCTCTGAAATCACGCTACTTTGGTTTTATCCTAGCTCTTACTAACAGCTATATAATACTGAGGAAATTAAACTTTGTAAAACTCAATCAGCTAATCTATAAAATGGAGATAATACAGATATCATATGCTTATGAATTTGGTAGAGACACAAATGTTCAGACTGTAGCAATTAGGAGAGAAGAAAGATGACATGACATGGAAGAAGAGTATGAAAAGAGATGCAGACATCTCAAGACCAGAGGACACAATGGGATGGGGTAGATAAAGTGTGATAGAATTCATGCTATGAATTGCCATGATCTTAGTAAACTAGAAGAATGAGGAATATTGGGATGCAATTATAGAGATTAAAAAAAAATATTTTGGATTTGGCATTGTAAGAGATGAGGTATTATAGGAAACGAGACGAAGATGATGAGATTAAGACTGCTCAGAAGGAGTCAGTCTAGGTTTATACCCCAAAGTTTTGTTGATCAGTGTTTTTCTTAGATCCTTGGGATTTCCTAGCTGAGGTAAAAGACTTCTTGAACCTAAGCCTAATGTGTGAGCCCCTTTGGGGTAGGGGTTAGAGATGGGGGGGATTGTTCACTTAGGGGTTTAGAGGAGCTCAGTTTAGTCCCATTACCCTGGGATGTTTTTAGCATTTATATGCCAAACACTGTAATACATTATTTATATATACTACTTTATTTACTTCTCACCACAATCGTATGATATCATTATTAGATCCATTTTATAGATTAGGTGATTGCATTTTAGAGAGTTTAATTTCCTCAGTGTTACATACCTGTTAGTGTAAGAGCTAGGATAAAACCAAAGTAGGATGATTTCAGAGCCTACCATTTTAACCACTGCTCTATCCAGCACTGTTCAATGGAACGATAAGCCACATACATCATTTTAAATTTTCTAGTAGTCACATTAAACAGATTTTTTAAAAGGTTAGTTTTAATAATATATTTTATGTAATCTAATGTATCCAAATAGGATACAATCATTTCATCCTATAATCAATGTAAAAAATTGATATGATTTTTATTAATGCTGAGTTCGAAATTGAGTGTGTATTAGCACATCTCAATTTGGACTACCCACGTTTCTAGTGCTCTAGTGTTCAGTAAGCTACATGTGACTAATGGCTACCATATTGGACAGTGCAGATCTGTCCCTTAGATCGAGGTAATTCTGAAGCTTTGGAAGAGTGCAGAGGTGCCTTTTGCTTGGGACAGCACTAATTTGTGTGAATGTTAGGATGATGGAGTAGCCTGTAGTCCACTGTTTCGCTGCTTGATTGGGACAGGAAAGCCTCCCAGCTGTTGAGAACAACAAAAACAACTATTGAGAGGTAGTTGTTCACAGCTACTCTCCTGAGAACTGGGTACCCCAAAACTAAATCAAATATATAGATTAGAGGGTAGTTAGTATTTAAAAAGAATTCCCAGCATTCCTTTACATAATGATCTCTCATTATAACACTCTACATTTTATAAGGCCTTATCATTTGTAGAACACCACTTTATATATACTTCCTTATTTGATTCCTCACAGTAAACCAGTGAGGTATTAGCTCCATCTTTATAGATGATGAATTGATTTATGGAGGGATTTGAGTGATTTGCTCCATTTTTATAGATGACAAATTGATTTATGGAGGGATTTCAGTGATTTGCTGAGTTTCTGTGTAATAAAGGTGAACCCCCAATACCTGTTTTATAGGCTCTGGTCTGTTACATTTTTTTTCATTATGCCAATCACCTTTGCCTTGTATATAGCAAAATATACTGTATTTATGAACTGTGATCAGTTAACACTCTCGGAACCCAATATGTCGGCCTCTTCCCATAAGTGCATTCCTTAAACTCCTGTGTAATTGTTGTAGTGCCTATACTCCATTTCCTACTCAATTACCGAGTCTTTCTTTACATGTCTTTGTCTTATGCTGCCTGAGAAATAATCCTAAACTGACGACTTTTTGTTGTGTTTGTTTTTGGTGTTGCTATTTTATTTGCACCTAGATTGCATAGGATTACATCATCACAGGAGCATGTAACTGGTCATGGGAAATAAAGTGCCTTGAGTCCACCCCCAGCCCCCATTTTTTTTGTCCAATAAAATCTTGATTCTGCAGAGGAATTGCATGTTGTCAGGCTTGTGCTTATTTTCCTGTAATCTTTTCTGAAATTAGGCAGTAAGATGCAAAAAGCACCCCCCTCCTTGCATGCTTTACAGATGGAATTTCCATAGGATGTTTTTGGATTTTTCGTTTGTTTGAACAAAGGATTTCCAGTTACCAACAGAGATTTTGAATCTGCAGGTTGGATCTATAAAGGACCTCAAATGCCAACTTAGAGATTTGAGCTTTATATTATTGGCTTTGAGGAGCCACATGATTAAAATAATGTTGTAGGCAGAATAATATAGAGGATAGTTATCTGACATGTCTGGTATGAGACTAGCTCAGATTAACGGTAATCCTAACTCTAAAGGAGCTCAGTGATTGAAAAAGGCATTATAACTCATCAGAATGTATGGATGACTAATGATGTTTAAATGAGACTGTTGGTAAGGCACATAACTGATTGTCATTATCCGCTTCCCAAAGTTATATTATCACTTGGTCATTCTCAGCCATCATTACACTCATTATGGCACAATTGTTCTTATCATTATTCAGTTATTAACATAGCATTTGTTTTTAAGAAATCTTTTTAGGACATGCATGTCTTGATTCCAGTATCTGTGAGCTTTCAGTGATCTACTGTAATGAGTTTGGACCAAGATGTAGTTGGCACAGACATTTAAGGAAATAGATTTGAAATAAAAATCTCAAGTGAAAAGTACCTGGGCCCAGTTACTTACTCAGCTTTCAGCCTCTTAAATGTCCATAATAATAAGTATGTTTTATACATAGTACCTACTTTCTATGGTTTAGAGGTTTAAATGCAATCCCATATGTAAAGAGTTTGGCATACTATATATTTAATGTAGTAGTTGCTGTTCTTATTGTAATCATCATTTTAATAAATGGCAATATAGACTGGGTGACCAAAAGTGAAGAGTCATTGAGGCTAATTGGGAAATAATATTGGGAACTAAATGTGAGAAATACTGAGAAAAGAATTGATAGGATTTAGGAGTTGATCAGATTTGAGTCAGGGTGAATGGATTATTCTTGTAGGAAAGTTGTGGGTTTAGGGTAGAGATTGGTTAATTATACCCGGAGTTTGAGCTAGTGATTATTTCAGCAGGCAGTTGGAAATACAGAGTTCGAGTTTGCAAGAAAAGTCAGAATATAATTAGTCACACAAAATCCTGGAAGAAATTAGAAAAAAAGCAATTTCTTCCTCTAACATTGTTGTGGACCTTTTTTTTTTTTTTAGGTGCTTGTGGCAGAATATTGCGGATTTTTTGAACCCATTTTTGGTTATTTTTATTCATAGGCATTTATATGTATTCATATATTAGGTATCAATAGAGGAATTGTTGAAGGACTTGCCTTAGCTCTGCCTCTTAATAACTGGATGACCTTGGACAAGTTTTCTAATTTCTTTATGCCTCAGTAGTTTTATAAAATTGAGGTGATAATGGCACCTATTTTCATAGGGTAATAGTAAGAAATAGAAGACTTATGGCTGGGCGTGGTGGCTCACGCCTGTAATTCCAGTACTTTGGGAGGCCAAGGCAGGCGGATCAGTTGGGGTCAGGAGTTTGAGACCAGCCTGACCAACACGACAAAACCCCGTCTCTACTAAAAATGTAAAAATCAGCCAGGTGTCCTGGCGGGCACCTGTAATCCCAGCTACTCTGGAGGCTGGGGCAGGGGTGCCTGAACCTGGGAGGCAGAGGTTGCAGTGAGTGGAGATCACGCCACTGCACTCCAGCCTGGGTGACAGTGAGATTTCATCTCAAAAAAAAAGAAAAAGAAGAAATAGAAGACTTAATATTGTATGTGCTAACAGTTGAGCATAGCATACAGTAAGTCTCAATGAAGATGATCTATTATCATCTGTCATTATTACCATTTGCCCTGTTGGTCAGGAATGTTTAGCAATTCTTACAAGTTGCGTTTTTGTCTTCTAGCTGCTCTGTTAAAAGCAAAAATGAAACAATTGCCTGCGGCAACAGTTCGACTCCTTTCAAGTTCTCAGATCATCACTTCGGTGGTCAGTGTTGTAAAAGAGCTTATTGAAAACTCCTTGGATGCTGGTGCCACAAGCATAGATGTTAAACTGGTGAGTGTCCTTGAGAACCCAAATACCTTTAAGACAAAAGGGGTTAGACACATGTTTTCTCCTTAAACTGTTACCTTTATTTTATTTCTTTACACCAGTAAGTTATTCTTAGGACACTGGACTCTTTGTCTTAAGAGTAAATCCTTAAAAATAAATTTTAATTTAAATTAACATTATAGTAACACTAAAGGAAATATAAAAGAAAACATGTTCTTTAGGTCTCCATCACCTAAGACATCTCATGTTTGTATTTTCTACAAAGATTGGTTATTCATATTTCCTTGTTTTAGATATTTCCTTTTGCATTTTATTTTTTCCATCTAATCTAATTTCAAACCATTTCCCTTGTTACTTTTTTCACATTTTAAAACTTAAGTGCTGTATATTAAATCATTTGAGTAAATATGGCCTATATCACTCATTGTGATTTATTGCAATTAGTTTCCATGACTAGTTCCTCTGTTCTAAATTGCTAACACATAGAGATATGGTCTATTTTATTCATTTTTGTGTCCTCTGTACTTGGCTAGTACCTAGTACATACTAGGAAGGTAAATAAATCTGATTGAATGTAAGAATACATTTTTTAAAATCTCCTAATTATCAGATATTTATGCTATTTCTGGTGTTACAGAACTAGAAACAATGCTGATAGAAATATATTTGTAGGAAAGGGAACTTTTTCTTATCTACCAGAAAGATTCTATGAGATAGACATATATATATATAAAATAAAATCCCTTCTTATAAATCACTTCTCATAAAACACTGTGAATTAACTACTACTATACCCATTTTATTTTTTATTTATTTATTTTATTTTTTTTTTTTTTGAGATGGAGTCTCGCTTTTTCGCCCAGGCTGGAGTGCAATGGTGCAATCTCGGCTTAATGCACTCTCCCTCCCTGGTTCATGCAATTCTCCTGCCCCAGCCTCCTGAGTAGCTGGGGTTACAGGCACGTGCTACCACGCCTGGCAGATTTTTGTATTTTTAGTAGAGATGGGGTTTCGCCATGTCGGCCAGTCTGGTCTTGAACTCCTGACCTCAGGTGATCCGCCCACCTCGGCCTCCCAAAGTGTTGGGATTTCAGGCGTGAGCCACTCACGCCCGGCCATACTATACCCATTTTACAGATAATGTTCTGAGAAGTTTCCCAGAGTCTCATAATTAGTAGTGGAGCTAAGACTAGAATCCAGGTCTTTCTGACTCTTAAAACCCATTCTTGATCTTCTCTCTGTGCCAGTGGTTCTCGTGATGTTTGGGTGCATCAGAATAACTTAGGATGTTTGTTAAAACCGTTACTGGATCTTACTCATACAACTTCATAGTCTAGATGGGGCCTGAGAATTTGCATTTCTAGTAAATTTCTAATTGATGCTGATGCTGGTGGATTATGGAACACACTTTGAGAACCATTCTTCTATATCAAATCTCTGTTCTGTTTTGAATACACTCTAAGCTTTATAAACGAGAAAACAAGCGTATTAAATTAAACCCATAGAAAGACAATTTGTTTTTCTTAGGCATTTCATATAGTCAGTTCAGTCTGATTAGAGTATAATTGATAATAATTAAACAGGATTAGATAGTTATATCTGACAGACTTCACTTAAGAATCTTTGGCAGGCAAACATCTTTTTCTTAAACATTTCTGGAAGAAAAACTGGTTTTTAAAACAGTGTTACAAAGCCAACAGAAGTCCTGTATAAACTAAGTTAAATATTTTAATCTGGCTGTAAATTTTAGTCTCTTGACATTTACCAGTATTTGCTTTGTAGAATTTTAAGATATACACCTTAAATGTGTGGCTGTACATAATAAGACCTGTTTCATTATGGTTTTATGCTATAACAGCTATCCTGACTAGATATGCTTTCATAATTAATTAAATGTGATGGTACTATTTTAAACATTTAAACAAATCATTGTGTTCTTATTACGGGGTTTCGAGACCATGTTGCCCAGGCTGGTCTCAAGCTGCTGACCTCCAGTGATCCACCCATCTCAGCCTCCTAAATTGCTGGGAGTACAGGCGTGAGCCACCATACTTGGCCTGATTTTTCTTTAAAATGAAGAAGACAGACTGTTCCCAGAATGTAAACTTAACTTTATTCATTTATGTATTTATTTTGAGACAGTCTCATTCTGTTGCCCAGGCTGAAGTGCAGTGGTGCGATCTCAGCTCACCGCAACCTCCGTCTCCCGGTCTGAAGTGATTCTCCTGCCTCAACCTCCCAAGTAGCTGGGATTACAGATGTGTGCCACCATGCCCAGCTAATTTTTTGTATTTTTAGTAGAGACCGAGGTTTCACCATGGTGACCAGGCTGGTCTCGAACTCCTGACCTTGAATGATCTGCCTGCCTTGACCTCCCAAAGTGCTGCAATTACTTGCATGAGCCACTGTGCCCAGCCAAACTGAATTTTAGATTGAGAGAGGTGTGAGGAACAAAATCTTAGGCATCTCTCTCCAATGTTTTGTGTATCTAATTTATCTAAAAATTGCTGACATATACAGTATTATATCATTTTAGGTTATTAAAAAGACGTGATTTTATTTTAAATACCAGAGTCAGTATAATTATAGAAAGATTTTTTTTTTCCCCCTTTGTAACTTGCGTCTATGGTCATACACGTAAGACTTTGTGGAGTAAAGTCAGACTTATTTATTATGGAAGTTGGCTACCAAATTTAGAATATGGTGTTAATAGAAAGTATGATCACTATGGGAATTTAAATTTTGTTTTTGTTATATATGCATATTTTTAGTATAAGAATATAAAACTAAGCTACTAAGCTATGGATTGAGATTTCGAAAAAATTTCCATCTGATATGATGGCTCACACCTGTAATTCCAGTACTTCGGGAAGCTGAGGCAGGAGGATCGCTTGGAGCCAGGAGTTTGATATCAGCCTGGACAACAAAGTGAGACCCCACCCGTACAAAAAATAAAAATAATTAGGCACTGTGGTGTGCACCTATAGTCCCAGCACCTCAAGAGGCTGAGGTAGGAGGATCACAAGCCCAGGCATTCAAGGCTACAGTGAGCTATGATCATGTCACTGTACTGTATGTAGCCTGAGTGACAAAGTATCTAAAAAAAAATCTTGATTTTTTTCAAATTAAAAACTCACTGTGGTTGCCAAATTAGATGTGTTTTCTCAGCAGTTTCCTGTTAGATGGCTGTTTGCAGAAAAAGATTTAGAAAGTTATAATGTAGTAAACATATAGATTTTTATGTGTACAGTAAGGGAGAAAGTATTAAATATCAGATTGATTCCTGCCATAGAAAAGCAAAATAAGGAAACAAAAAACAAAATAAATGAATAAAAATCAGGTTGAATAATGATACTTGCTAGGTTCTTCCTGACTAGAACATATGTTACTTTGTCGCTGATGGAGTTCTTTTTGATTTTGTTTTGTTTGGAGGCCATACATACCACAGGTGTATGTAATTCAGAAGAATTTTTTTAGTCAAATTTAAACATAAATTGTTGTTTATGGTAAATACCCATGATAATGAAACAGTGAAAAGAAACCTTAAAGATCAGCCCAACCTCCTTATTCAGCAGTTGAATCTGTGTCCAGAGAAAACAAGGGAGTTGCCCATTGCACCATAACTAGAAATTAGTAGAGCTAAAGAATTTAAACTCTTATATCCATAATGCTATGCTTCCATAAAAGTAAATAAATGTCAAAATCCTTTCACTTGTGTTTCTTTCTAAGTGTGATAACAGTTTAATATTTTTACATATTAAAAGTGTTTTTTGACATTTTATAGGAGAACTATGGATTTGATAAAATTGAGGTGCGAGATAACGGGGAGGGTATCAAGGCTATTGATGCACCTGTAATGGCAATGAAGTACTACACCTCAAAAATAAATAGTCATGAAGATCTTGAAAATTTGACAACTTACGGTTTTCGTGGAGAAGCCTTGGGGTCAATTTGTTGTGTAGCTGAGGTAAGGTAATTATATTTGTTATTTTAGTGGTTTCATATTCACTGAACATTACAGTTAAAACTAACCCAGTATTTGGCGAAGTATGGTTTTAATTATTTTTATTATGGTAAAATATACATAACATAAGCCGGGCGAGGTGGCTCACACCTGTAATCCCAGCCAAGGGAGGCCAAGGCAGGTGGATCACCTGAGGTCAGGAGTTCGAGACTAGCCTGGCCAACATGGTGAAACCCCGTCTCTACTAAAAATACAAAATTAGCTGGGTGTGGTGGCTCACATCTGTAGTCCCAGCTACTTAAGAGGCTGAGGCAGGAGAATTGCTTGAACCCGGGAGACAGAGGCTGCAGTGACCCGAGATCATGCCACTGCACTCCCACCTGGGCAAGATAGAGCGAGATTCTGTCTCAAAAAAAAATATATATACATAACATAAAATTTATCATTTTAACTATTTTTAAATGTACAATTCAGTGGCAGTGGCATTAGCTACAGTCACATTGTTGTGCATCTGTAACCATTATTCATCTCCACAACCTTTTCATTATTTCAAACTCTGTACCCATTAAACAATAATGCCCTTTCCCCCATCCCCTAGTACTCAACTGTTCTACTTTCTGTCTCTATGAATTAGACTATTCTAGGTATCACATATAAGTGGACTCATGAAATATTTGTTCTTTTGTATCTGGCCTATTTCTCTTATAATGTCTTCAGGGTTCATCCGTGTTGTAACATGCATCAGAATTTCCTTCCTTTTTAAGGCTGAATAATATTCCATCATGTGTATATACCACATTTTGTTTATCTGTTCATTCATCGGTGGACACCTGGGTTACTTTCACCCACCTTTGGGCTATCGTGAATAATGTTTCTGTGAACATTGGTGTACAAATATCTGTTTGAGTCCCTGCTTTTACTTCTTTGGGGTATATTTCCAGAAGTAGACTTGCTATGTCATATCATAATTCTGTGTTTAATTTTTTGAGGAACAGCAAAGTGTGTTTTGCATTTAAAAATGGTATTAAGAAAATTAAGCGGATATTTAACTATAGCACTTCTCAGAGCCTTTACTACATTCAAGCACATTGTAAATCTCTAAGGTTGGTGGTTTATATAGGTACTTTTTCCTATACCTACTTGACCATGAAATTCTTTTATTAAGAAAGCATATCATTTTTGTTTGTTCGTTTGCTTGTTCTGTGGGCTACACTTTGGAAATACCACTCTAATCAGTACAGTTAGTGAGATTATGCTCTAGAGATGTGAATTGACTTGGTCTAAACCCTAACTAGTTAGGGCAGATTGGATCTAAGAACTTTACCCTTCTGACTATGGGTTAGGTGCTCAGTGTCTATGAACTCCTGAGTTCAGTGCTTGGCACACTCAATTGCATAGTACCAATTATACTGCACTGCCTCTGCCCCAGATCTTGTAACTAGTTTGTGGCAAAGCCCATCTGGAACCTTGATCTCTTCTTTTCTGTTATCTCAGTTGTGTTTGATCACGTGACTCTGTACTACTTTTTTGGTACTATACTATTACCCTGTGGATGTTGGGCTCTTATTGTGTGACAGTATCTATGTGCCTGGTGACAGGGTGATTGTGAGGGTCTCTTGAGCTATTGAAATTTGCCCAGTAGCCATGTAATCCTTCATTTGTGCTTAGGCTGGCAGACCCTATTTAGGCAAGAATGTTCCAGTACGGTAAAATGATAGGACTTCATACCTGTTGTTCTGGAAAAGTGGCACAGACATGAGATATTGTTGCTGTCTCCCCTTCTGGTCTTTGGACATCTGTTTAGTAGTCCAGTCTTCCCAAGAGTAATGATATATTCTCTAGGTTCATTGTGGTCTTCCCTCAGCCCTTTTGTTTTTGAAGTGCTGGCATAGGGTAGTGTAGGTTTTCTCCATTTTTTGTGGTTAGGATTCCAGCTCAGTACAGATGCTCCTTATGAGGGGATTACATTCCTCATTAAACCTTTGTAAGTTGAAAATATCGTAAATCGAAAATGCATTTAATATGCTTAACTTGCTGAGCATTACAGCTTAGCCTAACCTACTTTAAACATGCTCAGAACACTTACATTGGTCTACAGTTGGCAAAATTATCTGGCAACATAGTACACTGGAGAGGATCTGTTGTTTATCCTCATTGTCACATGGCTGACTGGGAGCTGTGGCTCACTGCCTCAGCATTGCTAGCTTATCCACTGCTTTCTACTGAATGCGTATCACTTCCGCGCCACTGTAAAGTCAAAAAATCCTAAGCACCATTGTTAAATTGGTGACCGTCTGGGTTCAGTTTTTTACTTTTGGGCTTTTCTGGCTGTGTAACATGATGTCTTAAGTAGACCAGAGAAATTACAAAGGAGATGAAGTTTAAGTAGGAGATTTTGCTGTTGGAGCATAGAGGACTAGGGGCCCTTGCTTATTAGAATCCAGATGTTTAGACATCATTAAAGGGAAATTGTTACCTGTACTCTTAAAACCGCTGTCCAAAATCTAGCACACTGTGTACTTCTCTATTTTCCTCAGCACTTGCTTTATTTGGAGTTCACAGAGCCTTCAAATAGATTTTGGGGAAGAGGGACTAGAGGGTTCAATTGGGCATTGTCCATTTTTCTCCCCAAGACTATAAATGGGAATCCACAACCCTGGATCTTGTACAGAGTTTGTCTTTAAAATTGCATGAGGTTTGCATCAGGGAACCTCTGAATCTGCCAGTACTGTTTAGCTGTCAGTGACTACTTTAGAAGTCATATTTTTTTTCTCTTTTAGAGCATAAGTATTTGATTTTTTTTTTTTTTTTTTTTTTTTTTTTTTTTTTTAGCTGTTGTTCAAACCTGACAGACAGGCATTAAGCTTTATTTGGTAGATTATTGTCAAAAAAGATAATTTGGCATTTCTGTATTTTCTGCAAGATATATATGTAACCCTTCAGAGCTGAAATTAGTCATAATTAGCTTTGCCTACTAGGTGGCAGCACTATACTTGGTTTTTAGAAATAGGTTTTACATGAGCTGTATGATTTATTCAAATCTTCACTGTAGTTCTGAGTTTAGATGGCAGTTTTGTAAGTCTTTGTCTATTGGTCACTTTCTATCTTGTTTCCTTATTTGATTACTTAAACCCACTTGATAGGCAAGTTTATCATTTTGTCTTTGTTTTATTTTGAGGCGCTCAAGTGGCCTTGAGTATAAATAAAATAATTTTGCTCATCAGAATTACAAAAGAATTGTCAAAGTATCACAATAGTGGAAAAATATAAAGTTTTTTAAAAAATGTTTGCAATGCCAAGCATTTATCTTAGAAAATATTAACAGTATTTGATGGAGTTTCCTTTCTTACAAGTCTGGGAAAACCACATATAGATGTGTGTGTGTATGCATGCACATACACACCTACACTAACAACACAATGAATTTTTACATATGTATACTCCTGATCAAGATTTAGACCATTATCAGAACCCCAGAAGGTTCCCTCATACCCAATCCCAGTCAGTACTTCTCAGAGGTAACTGCTATTCAGACCTCTGTCAACACAGATTAGTTCTTTATGTTCTTGAACTTGATATAAATGAAATCATATGGTGTGTAGTATTTTGGCACAGAGTTTTTGATGATGATTTAGGTTTGATTGTACCTGAAAACTAAAGGAAATACAGAGCTAGCTGGAAGGAACTTTTATAGTAGTAGGGGACCCTAGTACACCATCTAGATCCCCCACTTCAGGACTGAGCAGTCAGCCCCCAGCTGCCAAGAGTGTTGGTGACTCACCCCTGAGTCTCCATCTGGAGCTTGCCCTTACTGCAGCTGAAGACAGCTGCCTTACCCAAGTCATGCAGAGCAACCTGCATCCAATGAATCCAGTGACTGGTTGAGGGGTTATAAACGTCCCAGTTCAGGACAACATTGCCCTATGCCCACTGGTGATCATCCCAGAGAACCCCCCAATAGACTGCCTGCTCACTAATCTCCATCTCAGAATGAGCTTCATGGATTAGCCAGCCTACAATGTAGGTCTTCTGTGCTTCAGTCTCTTCATAGTACTGATGAGGAAACTGAGGTCTTTTGAAGCCAAATGCCAAGTCTTCTTACCTCAACTTCAAAACACTGTCTCTAATACTCAAGTAATGTTCATTGTCTACTGCACGCAGGGTACTGCGCTAGGTAGTTGATTTCAGAGGAATTGTACACAGTGAAATGTGAAATTTGTAACCTATTCAGGTATACATAGTGTGTTCAAGGCAAAGCCCGGAATTCAGTCCTAATTTCATGCCTTTCAGTAACGTATTTTCCATGGTAGGTTATATTACCTCTTTACTAGCATGATTAGAAATGTATTTATAAAGTTTAAAAATACCTCCATATTAAATATTAAATTATTTACAAATATACCCAGGCCTGCAGTGCTAAGTTCAATAGATAAGTTGTTAGGAGTAGGCGAGTTGAAACTTATATGGGAGGACTGTGAATAGTATTTGAGAAAAACAGGAAGTAATGTATGTTTGTTGAAGTCAGTTACATTTAAAAATAAATATGTTTATTTTTTTATTTTTATTTTTTATTATTTTTTTTTATTATACTTTAGGTTTTAGGGTACATGTGCACAATGTGCAGGTTTGTTACATATGTATCCGTGTCATGTTGATTTCCTGCACCCATTAACTCGTCATTTAGCATTAGGTATATCTCCTAATGCTGTCCCTCCCCCCTCCCCCCACCCCACAACAAGAAATAAGACTTAATGGGTGCATTTTGGGAGAAAGGAGTTCACTTTTTAAACTTAATGAATGTTCCTTAGCACTCAGAAAGAATTGAGGTTTCATATATAGAAAAAATATATTTTCAAGACTGGCTTATTTTGAAACTTTTTAGATGAAAATTACAGTGAATGCAATAAAAATTAGTAATTTGGTTATTTTATCTACCAAACTAACTGATGCATATAATTTTAAAGTCATAGAGTTGTAAACCACCCTAGGCTCAGTGGATTGATACGTAATTGGGCACACTATTAAACAGCCATCACCTATAACTCTAGTTGTTGACATTACTTTCGGTTTATTTAAAAAATGTTATTAAGAAGAAAAATTCAGTTAGACTTTCAGCAAAATTGCCTGGAGAAATCTAAAATACATCCAATTCTGTGTTCTTTATTTATATACTTGAATGGTCAGTTTTCCTAATTTGTCAATTATAAAATAACTTCCAACCTTAAACAGTCCAAAGAAGTAAAGCATTATTTTTGTTTTGTTTTGTTTTATAATTTTTATAATTTTTTGTAGAGATAGGGTCTCACTCTCTTGTTCAGGCTGGGCTCAAAATCCTGGCCTCAAGCAATCTTCCTGCCTCAGCCACCCAAATTGCTGGCAGGCAGGAGCCACTGTGCCCTGCAGGCATTCTTTTTATATCTACAGAGTAAACTATTGGTATTTTAAAATGGAATTACTGCTTTCATGATCTGTGATGAGTATATCAGCAACTGACACAAATTTACTGGTAATGGTTTTCTTTAAAATCATAACAGCAAGCATAACTTCTTGAGATTTATTGTTTGTAGAGCAATAATTTTGAGAAATTTGTCATCTTCAATGTTTAATTACTAGTACCAATTACTAAGCACAGTAACTGGGTTGAAATAGAGAGAGTGAAAATCCTGTCTTGACCGTCTCATAAAAATTTTTATAAAGATTGTATATATTATTCCTATCACATAATAAAAAACACATAAAATATTTTTCTTTTTAGGTTGATATTTTATATGTGTTATCAAAGAAATGTTTAAGAAACTAACAACATTTTTGAACTGGATTTTACATGGAGGCTGGTTTTAGAAATACCGAACAGTTTATTTTATTTTATTTCATTTTTTTTCTGAAAGAACAAATTTTGAAGTAGGAGTCAGAAGCCTAATTCTAAATCCTGAGTGTTTGAATAAGAGACTTGGCCAAAGGCCAAAGTCAGATTAAGTTTTCTGAGAATTTTTTTTGTTTTGTTTTCATTTATCAAGTGAGGGTCAAATGCAATAATACATCTTACAGTGTCTTGAATATTGTGTACATACAGTTGCAAGTTATTTCTGTTTTGGACTTGTATGTGAAAAGTAGTATGCATCTGGATAAGATCATTAGACTTGCTTATTCCCCTCTGCAAACAGTATTTCACCTCCGCATTCACTGTATGCTATTCCACATTTTGGGGAAATCCTTTCTAAAATGTAATAGCCATTCATAGGTAAATTCCTAATTCTCACCAAATGTCTTCATTCTGTAGTGTTAGTTCATTTTTTTCTCTCGTTTTTCCCTCAGAAGAATAAATGTCATCCTCTGCATAACATTTACATTTAGTGATTCATTCATCCACCATTTAAATGGTTACAATGTACTGAATATTATTCTCACCTTATCAAGCTCATTATGCAGTTGACCCTTGAACATCACCCAGTTGAGGTGCAGACCTCCCAACCCCACCACTTCGCTATGCAGTCAGAAATTCACATGTAACTTTTGACTCCTTTAAAACTTAACTGCTGTTGACGGGCCTCCTGTTGACTGGAAGATAACATATTTTGTATGTTGCATGTATTATATACTGTATTCTTACAATAAAGTAAACTAGTGAAAAGCATGTTATTAAGAAAATTATGAGAAAATAAATATGTTTGCTATTCATTAAGTGGAAGCTGTTCATTAAGTGTTCATGTTGAGTAGGCTAAGGAAAGGGTAGAAGAGGACAGATTGGTCTTGCTGTCTCTGGTAGCAGAAAATCTGTGTGTTAAGTGGACCTGCACAGTTCAGACTTGTGTTGTGGAAGGGTCAACTGTACATAATTTTGTGATGAGATAATATAGGATCTGTAGGTTTGTTTTTGTATCACCTCACATTAAGCCTCCAGGGCTTAGAGGAGTAGAATGAGAAGCTGAGTCATTTTGTTTTGAAGATGGAAGTTGGGGCTCACTTATTTGTGGGCCCACATACTATAAAAGGGTCAGAGGAAGCCCCTAGTGTGGTTATGATGGTTCTAAGCCAAGGACTCCTGACTCCTTTTCCACAGTGTAGGGTTGTCTCGTATATTTTTTATAGCTGTGATGGAAGAGCTTTAGTCAAAATACATCTGGGAAGTTTTGAAGCAGTTGGAATATTTTACTTCCTAAATGCAGCTTCGTCACAGGTGATGGAACTCTGTTGAAAGGAGAAAAGCCAGGGCCAAGATCTCCCTGTTGCTAGGCTCCCCATAGTGGGTATCTGGGAACAAGTCCTGTAGTCAGAGTACTTTAATTAGTGCACAATACTTGCACAGGCAGGCAGGCATACTCACACGCAGAAAAGAAAACACTTCAGCCATTCAGGCGAAAGTCTGTATTTCACCTGAATCGTAAAGACCCTGCGTTTTCAACTCGTTTTTGTGTCAGTGTTCATCTAAAAGTTAGCCCCCCAAAAACTCAAAAGGCTTTATCATAATTACGTTAAATGAATTTTTGTCAAGAGGATTTTTACCTGAATTATCAGGATATATTCTAAGTTTTTTCTTTACTTTTTATCTAAACATTGAAGAAAAACTATGTTTATCTGAAGTTTAAATGCTTTTATGTAATTTTAATTTTGTAATGATACTGTGATTTCTTGAAACTCAGTAAACTGGACCAGAGAGTCAGTTTTTAATAACTGATAACTAATATAGCCTCCAAGGTCCTCTAAGGACTTGTAAAACTTTTCCTTTTAAAATACTGGTTTTCTTTATTTCTTCTCTTGACACCACTAGATTCACTCTCTGCCACCATTCCTCAATGTCTCTAGTAAGAATCACCAGTAATATTGTGTACTGTTAGAGATACTCCTGATGGTGGAGTTACTGCAGGCTCAAACACTAGCTCCTGCACAGCTAATGATTCTGAACCTGTGCCCGGTCCAAAAAAAAGTTTCCTGCTCTGGACACAGGGTCATATGATGAAGCAAACTTTCGAAATACAATTCCCTTTCCCTCCTCTGTGGAACACACTGTATTTCATAAATTTATGAAGTACACTTATGTGTTTGCTTTATGTTTTACTGTCTTTAGCCATGAATTGCAAAGCATTTCATATCTAAATACGTTTTCATAGTATTCTACAAATTGTAATTTTACAAAATTTAAATGTTGGCAAATAGAGGTTTTTTTTTTTTTTTACTTTAACATAAATGTTACATTATGAGCACTAAGGTCTTATTTTGCTTTTTAGCACTTCAGTTTCTTCGTCTAGACTAGAGTATGTATGTTTAAAGGATGAGCAAATTAGTATCTTGTAAGATACTTTGAAGTGGTTAAAACAAAATCCCATGTAACCTTATAAAGTATTAGCATCACCTTCATCTTATCATCACCCTTCCCTTAAAGATGATCTGTGTAATCATTTATTGAGGACCATCTAGAAGCCACTGGCAGGGTTAGTACTGGAACTCAGAGTTCCAGGGCCGCCTTTGCTCAGTGACACCAACTTTAGGTCAGACGGTGGCTAGTTCTTTGGAGTAGAGAAATAGAATTCAGTTGACCTTAGCATTTTGGAAAAGCAGGTTTAATGTAGAATTGTCTTTAAAGGGATAATTATGGAATAATTAGGCACAGAAAAGAACATCTCTAGCACTTTCTGTCCTCTAAATTACACTGTTTCTGAACCATGGAATGTATTTTGGAAGAAGTAGATCCCTTAAGAGTACTCAGAAGCTCACAACTTTGTTTTAGGTTCTGCTTTTTTGGGGGATAGTATCACAGTAATAGCAGCTTGACATAGCGCCCCTAGTAAGAGTTTCACAGACTTCCATTTTCAGAGAGAATCTAACGTCCTCTGCTGGTACTGTGAGCTGGAGAAGCCGTTTCTTTTTGTTGTTCTGATATTCCCTGCATGCTACCAACATGTTCCACAGAGCTGTAGGCCCTACAGTAAATCTGCTTGGTTAGGGCAGGGTGACAGAACCTTCAAATATAGACCCATCTGGATTCAGATGAGTTCCAGCAGTGGAGTTGGATTCTTATGGTGTCTAAATTATATAGATTTGCTTTAGAATATTCAGCTCTTCGTATAAAGATGGCCAAAAAAGATTGCTTCCAGTTTTGGGTCATCATTGGCTCACCAGACGTGTGAGGAGGCTACCTTCTTCCTAATGCTTTCCTTGCCAGCATTCCCACTCCCCACTTTTTTTGTTGGGTTTTTTTTTTTTCTGATAATGGCATATTTTACTATTGTTGTACTTTCATACCTACCTCATGGGGTAAGTAAATAGCTGAGGACGAAGCAAGCTCAAAAGAGGGCAGACACTTTAAAATTTATATTTCTATGACTAACATCTGAGGAAATATTTTCATGCTGAATGAAATGTCTTCTTGACTTATGCTTACATGTTTTAAAGATTTTTTTAATTAATAAAAAATGTATGCTTAATGAGTTTAAAGCTCAGTTTTTAGAAAAAATATCTGTAAATATATATATAATTTTTTTGGACCATAAACTTGAAATACAGAAGTTCAGTTTTACACATAATAAAGAAGGGGGAGGGAATGATCACTTTACCAAAGAACTATTCATTTACCAACAAATTTATGGAAATAGTCTGTTAAAAAGCAAGTTCCCTTAATACAGTTGAGGTACCTGCTTTTACAGACGTAAGTCATATAATGCATACAATACAAATGGCATTTCAGGTATACTTGTTTGTGTACGAGTGTTTTAATAAAGTGAAATACTCACAACAGTAATTTGCAACGTAAAAAAATACAAGCTGGCCTGTTGCTTATTCGTGTAACTCTAAGGAATATTATAAAAGAACTGGTCACAAATGTTTATTAGGTAAAATACACTATTGAGTAAATATATTATGCAATAATCATTTCAAATCTTTGATAATGAACCCATTGCAATATCTCAAGTGTTAGTGTTTTTAGATGTTTTTTTTCCCCTAGGTTTTAATTACAACAAGAACGGCTGCTGATAATTTTAGCACCCAGTATGTTTTAGATGGCAGTGGCCACATACTTTCTCAGAAACCTTCACATCTTGGTCAAGGTAAGAAAGTAGCTTTGTATACAAACATTCTTTACCTTTTCTGTCTTAATTGTTGGTTTAAAAAAAAAAAAGTTACTCCGTGAATACAAATGTATTGCTTTGGGCTTGGTCCTGATAAAGGCTAGTTAACTTCCAAGTAAACATTCAGCCTTCATTCTAGCCACCAATTTCTTAAATATTTAGAATTGTTCTCAAAAGGAACTGTATTGCTTTGGGCTTGGTTCTGACAAAGGCTAGTTAACTTCCAAGTAAACATACAGCCTTTATTCTAGCCACCAATTTCTTAAATATTTAGAATTGTTCTCAAAAGGAACTGTATGAGAGACTGGACACTTCCATGGACTAGTTACTCCTCTGTAAAAACTAAGAGTATTTATTTTACCAGTGCTGGATTACCAGTGTCATCTTCATATATGAAGAAGATTAATATTTTATTGAAACATATAAAACATAATTGACTCGGTAATAGTGGTAATAAACCATACCATCAAGATATGATTAAATAGATAATTTAAAATCTATTTGTTTATTTATGGAAAACTTCAAACATGCATAAGAAGTTACTGTACTTATCACTCAGTTTCAATAATTTATCAACTCATTGCTAAAGTTCTTTCATGTAATACCCTCACCCATTTCTTCTCTTTCTATATTACTTTGAAGCAAATACATATTGTTTCTACTTGTAATGTAGTTAGTGTTTTATATACTTTTATGTAATATTATTACATTTTAATTGATGTGTTTTTATTTTTTATTTTATTTTATTTTCCTGAGACAGGGTCTCACTCTGTCACACAGGCTGGACTGCAGTGGCATCATCTTGGTTCACTGCAATCTCTGCCTCCCAGGCTCAAGTGATCCTCCCACCTCAGCCTCCTCAGTAGCTGGGACTACAGGTGCATACCACCACACCCGGCTAATTTTTGTATTTTTAGTAGAGACAGGGTTTTGCTGTGTTGCCCAGCTGGTCTCGAACTCCTGAGCCCAAGCGATACACCTGCCTTGGCCTCCCGGAGTGCTGAGATTACAGATGTGAGCCACTACGTTCAGCTGATAAGTGTTTAAATTTCTCTAAAAACTATTTACTTATAAAGGTAAAAAAGATCTCTTTAAGCTTCAGTTTCACATATCTTCTTTAATCTTTTTTTAATAATTTCTAGTAATGGGATGATTAAGAGTATTAAAGCTATTACCTCTTTAGAGTCATGTTCAAAATTATTATTATATCTGAAAAGGGACCTGTGGGTTTTGTTGTTGTTGTTTATCCTTCTGCTTCTCCAATTTGTGTTGTAAATTCATGTTTAATTTTGTGTTCCCTCATTGTAATTTATCAAAGTACATTCTGTATATTTTCTGTGGTTTTTTCTTCAGTTTTAATATTAAATTATTGGATCTTTTTTTTCAAATGACTTCTGTCTTCATTTCATGTATAAAATATAAATTTCTTATATTTTAATACTGGTACCAAATTCTCTCACTCGTTCTCTTATTTTGTAAATCCTTAGCTTAATTACTGATTACTTTTGCCCATTAGGGATTGATATTTTTGTTCCACTTAAAGGAAAGAGTTTATAGAAACTCCTAAGACAGTGCACATTTTTTCCTCATTTATTCAGTTAATGAAAATGAGCTCATCTAACAGCTATTTTATTTGTTGTAGAATAATACAAATATTATATGTTTTAATTAAAAATAATAGATTATAATTCTTTTACTATATATGAAAGGTTAGGACACAGAGAAGGCATTTTTAAAATATGGCTCCTCTCTAGAAATACTCTGACCCCAGTTCTTACGAGTTCAAATTAGGAAACCATTAGGAGATATTTGAGTGGCTATCCAGTAGAGTACTTGGAAGTAATCTAGTCGCCTTATAAAACTTAAAGGAATTTATTTTTGTCTTAGTAGTGACTAGTCTAATCTGGATGGCCGATGGCTTTGCATCACTCATACTTCTCATGCTTTTCTTTATTCATCTCCATGGGAACTATGAAATAACAATCCTTAGATATGGAATCCATCTGATCTTTGCCCTTTTGCTGTTGATTTTCCTTTTCCTGCTGACCTCAGTCTTCTACCTTAAGTAAGTGAGACCAGGTATGCATATTAAGGAATTTCTGTAGTCAACAAATGAACTTTACTTTCTTTAGTATATTTCTTTTATCTCAAGAAACAAGAATAAATACTTAGAAGATCAGTAGTTGCAAAACTACTAATTGCTTTTCATAACTCAATTTTTTCACCTAATTATAGTTGATTGGTTAGGAAAACAGCAGAAAGTTAAAGTCTTAATTTTAAGTTGTTCTAGATGGAGATATTATATATATATATCTACAAACACTTTCGAAAGCCTTTTATATTTATATTGCCTTAGTGCTGATAGGTTTTGAGTGATTGAATCACATACTCACATTTCACCAGCTGTCATTTAGCTTCCATTTAAATATTTTCTGCATAAGATAAAATTACAGTTCAACCATCCTAATTTATACCTGTACATGTAGGGTTCTTGGACTGATTTCTGCTGTGAGGTGAACATCCCTGCTTAGCATTTACTCTTCATGTCATCTGATATAATGATACCTGTGGGTGACATAATTGTAGGTACGGGAACAACTTACGACAAAATTTTATTTAGGCATTGGAAAATTTGTTACCCCTTTAAAAAACATAATTTTTTATTTTTATTATTGTTTTGAGACAGAGTCTCACTTTGCCGCCCAGGCTAGAGTGCAGTGGCGTGATCTTGGCTCAATGCAGCCTCCACCTTCCAGGTTCAAACAGTTCTTGTGCCTTGGCCTCCCAAGTAGCCGGGATTGCAGGTGTGTGTCACCACGCCTGGTGAATTTTTGTATTTTTTTTAGTAGAGACAGGGTTTTGCCATGTTGGCCAGGCTGGTCTCGAGCTCCTGACCTCAAGAAATCTGCCCTCCTCGGCCTCGCAGAGTGCTGGGATTATAGGCGTGAGCCACTGTGCCCAGCCTAAAAAACATATTTTACATTGTTTAAAAATAGTTTACTAGAAATTCCAGCTCTGGTTTTTCTAGGTGTATATTTGTTTTATGGATTAATTCAGCCGTTTAAAATGATTTATGTGTTTAACAGTATGTCACCCTAAGTTGCCCTTACCTTCTGTTCACTTCCATTTTAAAGCATTTTTTTAAACTAAAAAGTAAAATAGAAATCTCTATCTTTTAAATTATTGTACCAAGAACATGGTACATTTTAAATTATTGTACCAAGAACATGGTACAAAGTAAATTATTAGCTTTAGTCCTATCGTTTTCTGTCATCACTTCTATTCCCTTTACCCTAGATAATCAGTATTAAGCTTTCCAAATTGATTTACCCTCCTGGTCAAATTCTTTTAACATCTCCCAGTACTTCTGCCTTAGAAATTTCTCATATATCAAAAGTAGTATTTAAAGGGCTCTGATCATTTTCCTACCCTGTTACTAGAGTTTCAGAACATCATGTTCTTTGTAAATTCCTACTGTGTGTGATTGTGCATGTGTATTAAAAGATCTTTTCATCTTAAGAATGGACCTTTTATTCCTTAAATATTTTAAGAAAACTTTCTGATATATTCAAGCAACCATACCTTTACATTAGGAATATAAGTAGCTGCTGTTATAATAAATGGCATACCATAGGGTCATGTAAAAATATAACAGGGAGCATATTACAACACTGCAGTTTAATTCTGGTGTTTGTAGGATGTGCTAAAGTTAGAGAGCTGAATGATTTTCTTGTAAAACATGATAGTATAATGGGGCCTCCTCCCTATTATTGGCCAGTATTACTTGGTACTTTTAAGGAAGCACATTTCTTATTTTTTTTTTTTTTTTTTTTTTTTTTTTTTGCTTTTTGAGACAGGGTTCATTTGGAATCAGAAAAGACTTTTCCATAAGTATGTTTTATTCAAACATATAATTCTTATTAATCTCAGTTGGCTGGGCACAGTGGCTCACACCTGTAATCTCAGCACTTTGGGAGGCCAAGGCAGGCAGATCTTGAGGTCAGGAGTTCAAGACCAGCCTGGCCAACAAGGTGAAACCCTGTCTCTACTAAAAATACAAAAAATTAGCCAGGCGTGGGGGCGGGCGCCTGTAATCCCACTGAGGCAGGAGAATCGCATGAACCCAGGAGGCAGAGGTTGCAGTGAGCCGAGATTGTGTCGTTGCACTCCAGCCTGGGCAACAAGAGCAAAACTCCATCTCAAAATAATAATAATTCTCATTTTACTTTCAGAGGATATTTTTAGGTGCGGAAGCAATAATTTATCAATATACAGATTAGGTATAATGTGGTCTTAGATACATAACATATATTTAAAAATCAACAGGTATCTCTTTTTACTTTCATATACACATTTATATTTTGCCCTCTTGATTTCGGTTTTCCTTCTGTCTAGAGCTACAGTGTGTGCCATTATGTTTGTCATCTAGGAACTTACTGACTAGTGGGGAACACAGGTGAGTGAATAATGACAAAATGAAGCCACTGACTGCCTACAAAGAGGTTAGCAAGTTTTTCAGAAAAGATGACATTTGAGTTTGAAGATGGTAGGAGTTTGAAGATGATAGGTAAGAAGACATGGAGTGTAACCTTTCGGCAGGAGAAAAATGATGGATACAGATTTTCAAGAGACCATTGCTATCTGCGTAGCAAGGAGGGGAAAAAACATAATTTTAAAAACTTGTAGTCTTTAAACTCATTGAAGACCTGTGTCACAGAGAAGTTTAAATGAACAAAGCTCAAGAGAAACACTACATCTTCCTAAAAAAGAAGTGCCTGGTGGCCATTTGCATCCCTGGGAGCATTAACTGAGTCATAGGTGGATAATGGGGCAAGTCTTCTATAAATAAGGGAGCTTTTATGGTACTAGGAGAAACCAGCTGAACTTTTATAGCCACTTGTGGGCGGACATGGCAGATTAAAATATGGGATCCTCAAACAGAGCTAGTCCAACCCCCACACTGAATCTCAGCAGGACTTTTGTTGAGTAAAAAGTGATTAAGAAAATTGGGACTGAGCTAGAGAAAGAAGAATCTTAAAACCTTGCTAGAGAAAGAGACCTGATTCCATCTTCAAGACATTTGAAACCAAAGACATTTGAACTGGAACTAAAAGATTCAACTCAGATAAACTGGTTAGATTGAAGAGATATATTCTTCACTCTACCTTCTTGGCAGGAAATAGAGCACTTTCTCTGGGAGAAAATATTTTCTTCTTTAGTGTCTATTGTTCTTTTATATACAATGTTTGGCAAAAATAAAAATTTTGAGAGACTTGAGGAAAGGAAAATGGGATCCATAATCAAGAGAAAGAATAGTGTAAATGAACTCACCAATAACCCAGATGTTTGAATTAACAGACAAAAACTTTAAAAAAAAAAAGTTAAAGAATTTAGAAGTAAAGATGGTCAAAATTGGTAAGAAGGTAACAAATTTCAGCAGAGAAATGGAAACTAAAAAACTAAATGAAAATTCTAGAACAAAAAGTACTATGTCTGAAGAATTAATTGGATGGACTTATTGAAGTCAGGTCAGTAAAAATGATACACAAACAGAAGCACAGAAGTAGAATGAGAAAAGAGCATCAGAGACCTGTGGGGCAACATTAAATGGTCTAACATACATGTGACTGGAATCTCAGGAGAGAGAATGGGGCAGAACAAAATCTGAAAAAAAAAAAAAAAAAAAAAAAAAAAAAAAAAAAAAAAAGTCTGAGGGCTGGGCACGGTGGCTCACACCTGTAATACTAGCACTTTGGGAGGCCAAGGTGGGCAGATCACTTGAGGTCAGGAGTTTAAGACCAGCCTGGCCAAAATGGTTAAACCCCGTCTCTACTAAAAATACAAAAATTACCCAATTTTTTTGTGTTTTGGCGCATGCCTATTATCCTGGCTACTCAGGTGGCTGAGGCAGGAGAATCTCTTGAACCCAGGAATTAGAGGTTGCAGTGAGCCAAGATTGTGCCATACACTCTAGCCTGGGCAACAGAGTGAGACTCTTGTCTTCAACAACAAGAAAAAAAACTAATAGCAAAATTAACATTAAAAAAAGAAAATGTCTGAGAATGTTCCAAGATTTTTGAAAAGATAAAGCCACATACCAAAGACAGTGAACAGAACCAAGTGGAGTAAAAATAAACAGAACCACAGCTAACCACATCATAATTGAATTACTGAAAACCAGTAATGTGTTGGACAGGAGTGTTGGTAAGGCAGTGTATTATACTTTAATTGGAAGTGTTTTTTCTTTTTTGGAGATTCATAAAAGTGTGGTGCTATTTACAGCTTTCATGAAATATTAAAAGCAGCCAGAGGAGAAAATACATTGAATTCAGAGGAACAACAAAAATAATGACAGCTGACTTCCCATTGGAAACATGGAAGTCCAAAGAAAATGGAATGACATCTTTTAAGCATTTAAATTTTTCAGCCGGGTGCAGTGGCTTACGCCTGTAATCCCAGCACTTTGGGAGGCTGAGGCATGTGGATCACCTGAGGTCAGGAGTTCGAGACCAGCCTGGCCAACATGGCGAAACCCTGTGTCTACTAAAAATATGAAAATTAGCTGGGTGTGGTGGCACATACCTGTAATCCCAGCTACTCGGGAGGCTAAGGCAGGAAAATTGCCTGAACCCAGGAGGCAGAGGTTGCAGTTAGCTGAGATCACGCCACTGTACTCCAGCCTGGGTGACAGAATGAGACTCTCAAACAAAACAAAACACAAAAACAAACAAAATTTGATTTAGACTTCTATAACCAGTAAAAATGCCCTTTAAAGAATGAGTACAAAGTGAAGGCAGTTTCATGCAAATAAAACAGAGAATCTCCCAGCATGCACTACAAGAAATACTAACAGGGTTTTTAAGCTGAAGGAAAATGATTCTACATGGCAACCTGAATCTGCAAGAAGGAAAGAAAAGCACTAGAAAATGTGCGGAAAAAATGGAAAGACAGAGTATTTTAAAAACTTATTTTACAAAAACAAAATCAGTATATTATGGAGTTTATCACACAGAAAAGTAAAATTCATGACAAAAACTTTACAAAAGGTACAAGTAAATGAGGTACACTATTACAAAGTTGTTACATTGTGAAATATAATTTATTTCATGATAATCAAGGTAGACTGATAATTTAAGAATATATGTTATACTCTCTAGAGTAACCGCTAAAAGTAATACAAAGTTATATAGCTAAAAAGCCAATAAAGCATATAAAATGGAGTACTAAGAATGACATGACAGAATTCAGTGTGAGGATTTTGGAGTAGCAGAAGCAGGAGGTTCAGCTTAGAAAGTGGTAGCATAGGTGTTAGATTATGAAGGGCCTTTTATATCATACCAGGTAGTTTGTACCTTACCATTATGAGCCATTGGAATTTATTTTAGGCAGATGATTGATATCATGTTATTTACAAAATTAACTGGTAGGATTAATATGTTATTTACAAGATTAACTGGTAATTTCTACTATAAATTTTGTCTTACTGTAAGATACTGTTTTCAACTACTACGGTTTGAGGGGAGGGAAAAGACCTGACATAAATTGGAGAGAGACTCCTAGTATAGAACAGATAGACCTATAAGACTTATGCAATATTGCAGTAAGAAGTAGAGGGAAGAATCACTTCTTTCTGTGGTATCTGCCTATGGAAACCATTGGATGTTGGTGTTATATGAGAAAGGAAGGTTAGGTGTAGTATCAAACCCAAGGAAGAAGATAATGAGTTCCAGCCTGAGTGTGGTTGATTTCATATACCTAGAGGATAGCCAGGTAGAGTTAATGAGTGAGCATCTGTCTATAAAACTTAAAAGAGTAGTGTAGGTCTCAGATATGTGTCTTAGTTAACCATTTCTAAGATGCACATTTTGTCACACTTGGTGTCCCTGAAAACATTGTGGCTTATAATTAATGGCCTCCCCAAATCCTTTTTGGAAAGGCAGCAGTTTTGGATGTTCTTATTGGTGTATCAATTGAATTTTGTGCAATATTGATAATTCATGTGTTGATTGGAGGAATAGACAACTTCATATTTTATTGCAACAAGTGCTTTATGAGACTTAAAAAGGGAAATAGTCACAACTAAATGAAGCTGTGTTAAGTGCCAAAGGATTGCTGTCATATGCAAAGCATTGAAATTGATGGCACCAGAAGAAATTGCCATATTCATGGGAGTAAAGAAATTTCAAAGGAATGAGAGGCTGATGTGACCATTTCATGTGTTACACAGGACTGTTGTTAAGGCAGTGTATCATAGTTTAATTGGAAGTGTTTTTTTCTTTTTTAGAGATTCATGAAAGTATGGTGCTGCTTACAACTTCCATGAAAAGAATCATTGGCATATAGGTAGTAGCTGAAGACATGGGAATGGAGGAAACATCTAGGGGAACAAAGAATGAAGTGAGGTCTCTGTGAATAGGATCTGGTGTAGATTCTGGTGTGTGTGTATTTTCCATTTAGCAGTAGAGGCAGAATGCATACCTGCTCTGACTGCTAAATGCATGCATTTCTTGATCTCCATCAGCTTCTGCTCCAAAATTTGGCAGTGACCTTTTTACTTTCCTAAGCCAAAGAATAGTAGCACCAAAGTGTTACTAGTGAGAAATACCATGGTGTTCCAAGGAATTTAATCCTGCCTTTGGAAGTGATGTATGCAGTTAAGCCAAGGAAATGTTCTATATAAAAACAGAGGAAGACCTCCCCTCAAAAAAATCGTTAGTAATGTTATATGCTGATGAGGCACCAGATCAAGAAAAAAGCAGAAAAACATCAAGTGTGAGCAAAATAGGAATATTGCACTTCCTTTAGTCTTTTTCCACAAAAATCTTTTCCCCCAATCTTGTTTTATTTTTCTCTTATAGTAAATTTCCTTTCAAAAATTACAAGTACCATGTGTCTTCCATAAATAAATAAATCAGACAAATACAAACTTCATTACTTTTATTTTCTTCCTTCAAGTATTCATTTCAGACTTTTTTGTTAAATGCCTACAGATTATTCATCATTGTTTAAGGTGCTAGGGATATAATGGTAAACATGGTAGTCCTTTGCTCTCATACTTGTATTCTAAGAGGCGAGGCAGACAAAAGTTTTTTCAAGTAGTGACATTTTCTAAAAAGAAAGAAAACATAGTTCCATTGTAGAAGCAGCAGCCTTGGATAGGGCATTTAGGGATGGATTTTCAAAAGATACTCTGGGCCAGGCGCTGTGGCTGACACCTGTAATCCCAGCACTTTGGGAGGCCGAGGTGGGCGGATCACGAGGTCAGGAGATCGAGACCATCCTGGCTAACATGGTGAAACCCCGTCTCTACTAAAAAAATACAAAAAATTAGCTGGGCGTGGTGGCGGGTGCCTGAAGTCCCAGCTACTCAGGAGGCTGAAGCAGGAGAATGGCGTGAACCCAGGAGGCGGAGCTTGCAGTGAGCTGAGATCGCGCCACTGCACTCCAGCCTGGGCGACAGAGAGAGACTCCGTCTCAAAAAAAAAAAAAAAAATGATACTCAAGCTGAGATCTGAAAGAGTTAGCTGTGGAAAGGTTGACAGACGAACATGTACAAAGGGTCTGAGGTGGAAACAAGTCTGATGTGCTGTAGGAACAGAAGGAAGGACATTGGTAGGAGAGAAGATAGCCATGGACCAGGTTGTGTAGGACAGTGTAAGCTTTATACCTCTTAATTCCCACCCCTTTTCTCCAGTTAACCAGTGTTACTGATATGGTTTGGCTCTGTGTCCCCACCCAAATCTCATCTCGAATTGTAATCTCCATGTGTTGAGGGAGGGACCTGTAATCCCCATGTGTTTAGAGAAGGTGGTGATTGGCTCATGAGGGTGGTTTCTCCCATGCTGTTCTCATGATAGTTCTCACAAGATCCAATGGTTTTTGTAAGTGTTTGACAGTTCCTCCTTCATACACTCACACTCTGTCATGTCGCCTTGTGAAGAAGGTGCCTGCTTCCCCTTCCGCCATGAATGTAAATTTCCTGAGGCCTTCCAGCCATGTGGAACTGTGAGTCAATTAAACCTCCTTTGTTTACAGATTACCTGTTCCAGGGTAATATCTTTATAGCAGTGTGAGAAGGAACGGACTAATACAGTTACTGATAATAGTTTATAACATTGAGTTACAAGTTGTTAGGCCTTCTCAGACTTGCATTATATCTCTTCATGAATCTTTATTTAAATTATGTTGAAAGCCCACCCACATTAACATCTTCTGTTTATAGTCAAACTTTTAAGATGCTTTGCACACCACATTTATTTTCTCATCTTGTCATAAAATGTCTTTTTTTTTCCCCCTTAGAAACAGGGTCTTGTTCTGTCACCCGGGCTTGAGTGCAGTGGCACAGTCATAGCTCACTGCAGCCTTGAACTCCTTGGCTCAAGGGATCCTCTCACAGCCTCCCAAGTAGCTAGGACTATAGGCATGTACTACCATGCCAGGCTAATTTTTTATTTTTAATTTTTAAAGATGGGGTCTCACTGTGTTGCCCAGTCTGGTCTCTACTTCCTGGGCTCAAGCCATCCTACTGTCTAAGGCTCCGCAGTAGTTGGGATTATAGGTGCAACCCACCACACCTGGTGAAATCTCTATTTTGATATTATAGTCATTTGGTTAGAGTTTATCTTCCATTATTTTCATCAAATACATTTGGGTGATATACTTCTGGATCTTTGCAAGTCCAAAAATGTCTTCATTTTGCCCTATACCTATCTTAACTGGGTGTCAATTTCTTAATTTCTTCTTAATAGTTAGTAAATTGTTTGTCTTTTAGTGTTATAGGTGAGAAATTTGATGTTAGTCTTTTCTTGTAAGAAACTTGTTCTTTCTGTATGACAGTTTGTAAAATTCTTTTCTTGTCCTCAAATTTTAGGATTTCCAGTAGAATGTACTTTCTTTTTTCTTCCTAAAATATTCCCCCTTATAATGAAGTAAGCTCTTGAAATCTGCACTTAAGCCTTTAACTCGAAAATTTTCTTCTAGTATTTATTTAATTACATCTCCATTTGTTTCTTTTTCTCTTTTTGGAACTTTAAAGCTACTAGCAATTTCTTTTTCTCCTCTTGGAACTTTAAAACTACGTAAAATTTTACACTACGGTTTCAAAGTCTTACACGTTCCTTATGATTGCCATTTTCTTTGTGTTTTTGCTCTATGTTATAAGCAGTAGGACAAAAATTGACCTGTTGCAGCAACTTTAGCCTTTTTGACTGATTCATGGTAGTAAATATATTTTACATAGCAACCTAGTTCACACACAGCTAATCAAAACAAAATGTCATGACATAATATTTACCCTAACTATAGGTGATGCACTCTATTTTTCTAGTTTATTCTATCTTTTTGTTCTATTTTATTTTTTAAAAAAGATGGTAGTTTTTAAATACTAAATCAGTGGTTCTCAACCAAGGCAACTTTGTTTCCCAGGGAACATTTGGCAGTATCTGGAGATATTTGATTGTCACAACTAGGGAGGATGCTACTGGCATCTAGTGGGTAAGAGGCCAGAGATGCTGCTAAACATTCTACAATGTACAGAACAGTCCCCCACAACAAATTACCTGGCCAAATGTCAATGCTGCGAAGGTTGAGAAGCACTACACTATAAATTTATTTCATTACTCCTCAGTGTAATGATTCTCTACTCTGACTACAAATGCATAAGAATCACATGGGGAGGTTGATTTCATAACTCTGAGATTAACTGGTGATGTAATTTTTAAATGTGTCATTCTTCAGTGTTTTAAAAATATGTACCTATCATATATGGCTATGACAAACATTCAGTCCTAATTTTATGTGGTAGTGGTGTTTTTTTGAGTAAAAGCTAGTGGTTAATCTGATAGTTCAGCAGTATAATTTTTGCACCTTTATTCAGCTTTCCAGTTAAACTGTAAGTTAAAAAAAATCTTTTGTTAGGTTATCCTGTGTTTTTGAATGTTGTTGAAAATGAGGTAAATTTAACTAGGTTACTAGATATTACTTCAGGTAAGAATTTCCAGGGACATAAGGTTATTATATAAACTGTGTAATATTATATCTCCTATAAATTATATTTTAAAGTCCAGAATAAGCACCATTCCCAGGTAGCTTGAGCACCAGCAGATTTCTTACGATACTGCATTCTTATAAGCCCATGTTTCTACGCAGTCATAGAAGTAAGATTATGCTTGTTTAGACCACATAGACGAGGTCATACTTCGTAGGTCAGTGTTATTACAAATAGAAGAATCTAGCATGGAATCAGAGTAGTTTGCAAAGTTGAGCCTTTGAGTTTCTAGAATTGGAGGAGGAGTCCTTCAGTTATAGAAGGGGTTAATTACAAATTGTATATGGATTTGAAGATCTGTGACGTTCCTTCCAAATCTAAATATGCTTTTCTCTTGTCTGCCAACAGGTACAACTGTAACTGCTTTAAGATTATTTAAGAATCTACCTGTAAGAAAGCAGTTTTACTCAACTGCAAAAAAATGTAAAGATGAAATAAAAAAGATCCAAGATCTCCTCATGAGCTATGGTATCCTTAAACCTGACTTAAGGATTGTTTTTGTACATAATAAGGTAAGCATTATTTTATTTTTATAAGTTTCTGGGTATATGATATAATAAACAAACAATGTATACTTTCTAAATCAATTAGATATGGGCTATGACTAAATGTTTGTGTGCCCTCACAAAATTTGTTTGTTGAAAACCTAATCACCATGTGGTGTTATTAGGGCATGGGGCCTTTGAGGAGTGAAATTCATGCCCTTAAAATAAAGGAGACATCAGAGGACTGCCTTCCTTCTTCTGCCATGTGAGGAGGCCACTACATAGTCAGAGGCACCATCTATGAACCAGAAAGTGGGACCTCACTAGACACCAAGTCATCTGGTACCTTGATCTTGGACTTCTTCAGCCTCCCAAATTGTGAAAAATAAATTTCTATTGTTTACAAGCTACCTAGTTTATGGTATTTTGCTATAGCAGCCCAAAGACAACATGTAAAGAGTCTTTTTTTCAAAACGTTAGTCCACATTTGTCTAGTTTTATCTTTATTACATAAAGAGTGTCTTTAATTTGTTGCCTAATATCTGTATGATCTGATTGAACTTTTCATTTCTTAATCTCTGAAATCAGGGATTCCCCCAGCAGACATTTTCCATCTAAGAAATGGCTTGAGTGCTTCCTTTTATCAGGTGCTGTGATAGATTCTGAAAATATGAAAATGTTAAGACTGGTTCTTTTCCTTTAAAGACTTCACAATTTAGTGACATTTTTCACCCTCTGCACTGTTTATTCTTTGGAAGAGTGTGCGTGTCAGGAGGATACAAGTGTAATTTTGTTACATGGATATGTTGTGTAGTGGCGAAGTCAGAGCTTTTAGTATATCCATCACCAGAATAACATACCTTTTACCTTTTAAATAATTTGTCATCATCTACCCTCCTCCCTCTCTCACCTTCGTGAGTCTCCATTGTCTATCATTCCACACTCTATGTCCATACATGTGGTTTAGCTTCCACTTATAAGTGAAAACATGCAGTATTTGTCTTTTTCTGAGTTTCACTTAAGATAATGACTTCCAGTTCCATCCTTTCACTTAAGATAATGACTTCCAGCAAAAGACGTGATTTCATTCTTTTTTATGGTTGAATAGTATTCCACTGTGTATACATACACATTTTCTTTATCCATTTATACGCTGATGGCACTTAAGTTGATTCTATATCTTTACTATTGTGAGTAATGCTGTGATAAACATATGAGTACAGGTGTCCTTCTGGTATAATGATTTCCTTTGGGTAGATACCCAGTAGGGAGATTACTTGGTCAAATGGTAGTTCTATTTTTAGTTCTTTTAGAAATCCTGGTACTGTTTTCCATAGAGGTTATGCTAATTTACACTCCCATCAGTAGTGAGTAAATGTTCCCTTTTCTCTGCATCCTCACCAACATCTGTTATTTTTCATCTTTTTAATCATAGCCATTCTGACTAAGGCAAGATGATATCTCATTGTGGTTTAGTTTGCATTTTTCTAGTGATCAGTAATGTTGAGCATTTTTTCATATGCTTGCTGGCCTTTTGTCTTCTTTTGAGGAATGTCAATTCATGTCCTTTGCCCACTTTTTAATGGGATTATTTGTTTTGTTTTTGTTTTTTGAGCTTCTTATACCTTCTGGATGTAATCTCTGTTGGATGCATAGTTTGCAAATATTTTCTCCTATTCTGCAGGCTGTCTGTTCACTCTGTTGATTATTCTTTTGCTGTGCAGAAGCTTTTGAGTTTAAGGAAAACTCTAGCTTGTTTCTTTCCATTTTTCAAAGCAGGGCTGATAAGAGAAGGTAGTCATCTTGTTGCTTGGTGAATCTTAAAGGAAAGAAAGGTTTATATATTTTCTAATTATTCTGTTTATCTAATGAAATTTCACATGGGTATCCTGCAGGAAAGTAAACTACACAGCAATGTGGAAACCTGATGGGGAATAGGGAATTAACATTTATTGAGGGCCTACACAATGCCAGGACCTGTGCTAGGTGTATTAGTTTTCTGTAATCCTCACAGCAACAGCCAAGTGATGTAGGGATTATATCAGTTTTGCAGTTGTTCTCTGAGTGGAATTCAGATAGGTTTAATACTTTGCTCATTGTTGTGCAACTAGTAAATTGAGATGGGATTTGAAACTTAACATGTCTTCAGAGTGCTTTGCACTCAACTATGTTCTCTTCCTTTTTTTTTCTTTCCTTTTTTAATTGAGAGGATCTCGTTCTGTCACCCAGGCTGGAGTGCAGTGGCATGATCACAGCTCACTGCAGCCTCAGACTCAAGCAATCCCTTCCACCTCAGCCTCCTGAGTAGCTGGGGCTACACATGTGTACCACCATGCCTGGCTCATTTTTAATTTTTTTTATAGAGATATGGGGGGTCTCCCTATGTTGCCTGGGCTGGTCTCAAACTTCTGAGCTTTCAAGCAATACACCCTCCTCAAGCAATACACACTCCCAAAGTGCTGGGATTACAGGTGTATGAGCTACTATGCCTGGCCCTTTTTCCTATTTTAATACTACTTTACATTTATATGGTTTTTTCCCAAGTTTCAGAACAGTTACAATAACTTTGTGAGATAGAAAGCATTATCTCTGTTTATATGGGGGAACTTAAAGCTCAGAGCAACTAAAGGAATTATATTTTACAGTAATAGTGCTGAGGTCAGAACCCTTTTTGATCCAGTTTTCTTATTGTCAGGAAGATTCTTTATTAAAGCCATGGTAGAATGTTTTTGATCAAAATCTTTGATCATTTAAAATGAAGAAAATAAGAATAGCAACCTATTCTTGTTGGCATAGAGCTCAACCAAATGATACCTTGAGATCCTTTCCAGTGCCACCATGCTATGATTCCTTAGGATGTTGATGGAGGGAGGCTTATCCTACTAATAAAAATAACCCTATGACCTCTGGATCCAGAGGATATTTAGTAATAAAAAGTTTGTCTCTAAATTAATGAAAGACCAACATCGGAAGGAACATAATAATTAGGAAGGAAAAACAGATGAAAAAGGTAAAATATAAAGAGAAATAGGAATTATATATTTGTGAAAGAAAAGTGGGCTGGGCGCAGTGGCTCACACCTGTAATCCTAGCACTTTGGGAGGCCGAGGTAAGTGGATCACGAGGTCAGGAGATCAAGACTATCCTGGCTAACACGGTGAAACCCCATCTCTACTAAAAATACAAAAATGAGTGAGGCATGGTGGCATGAGCCTGTAGTCCCAGCTACTCAGGAGGCTGAGGCAGGAGAATCACTTAAACCTGGGAAGCAGGGAGGTTGCAGTGAGCCGAGATCGCGCCACTGCACTCCAGCCTGGGCTACAGAACGAGACTCCGTCTCAAAAAAAAAGAAAAGAAAAGAAAAGAAAAATGAGTAGAAGAGAAATCTTTTGAGTTAGAAAATATAATAAGTGAAGGCTGGGTCCGGTGGCTCACACCTGTAATCCCAGCACCTTGGGAGGCCGAGGCGGGTGGATCACTTGAGGTCAGGAGTTGGAGACCAGCCTGGCCAACATGGTGAAACCCCATCTCTACTAAAAGTACAGAAATTAGATGGGTGTGGTGGCAGATGCCTGTAATCCCAGCTACTCGTGAGGCTGACAGGAGAATCGCTTGAACCTAGGAGGCAGAGGTTGCAGTGAGCCAAGATCACACCACTGCACTCCAGCCTGGGTGACAGAGTGAGACTCTGTCTCTAAAACATACATACATACATACATACATACATACATACATACATACATAAAAGGTAAAAACAAGATTATTTCACGTGATAAAAATGAATATATTAGAAATATTTGAAATGACATGAGAGTTCTTATTTCAAGTCAAATATGTATCTTCTAAGTTTTTTTTGAGAGGTTTATATCATTTTCCCAACCAATGTAAGATTATCAATGTAGGTATTTTCTTTAGAAATTGGAAAGCAGGGGCCCCGCCACTCGCTCTCCGGGTGGGGCGGGTGGCGCCTCTGCCTCCACCTCCGCCTGCCTGCGCGTGGTCCTGCGTGAGAGGGCAGAGGCAGGGTGGAGGCGTTGGCGCGGTACATGTGGGCTGCGGTTGCCTGCTGTGGCGCGGGCAGTGGAGGAGGAGGTGGGGCTGGCGCTGAAGTCGGATCCGGATCCGTTGCTGTGCACCCTGGTCGGGGAGAGTCCAATGCGCCTGGGTAGGAGCACCGACTGCCGGGCCTCTACCGACCTTACTAGAAAGATGAAACCTGATGAAACTCTTATGTTTGACCCAAGTCTACTCGAAGAAGTGGACTAGAGTCAGAATACAGCTACATTTTCTCCAGCCATTTCCCCAACACATCCTGGAGAAGGCTTGGTTTTGAGGCCTCTTTGTACTGCTGACTTAAATAGAGGGTTTTTTTTAAGGTGTTGGGTCAGCTGACCGAGACTGGAGCTGTCAGCCGTGAACAGTTTATGAAATCTTTTGAGCATATGAAAAAATCTGGGGATTATGTTACAGTTGTAGAAGATGTGACTCTAGGACAGATTGTTGCTACAGCAACTCTGTTAATAGAATACAAATTCATCCATTCCTGTGCTAAGAGAGGAAGAGTAGATGTTGTCCTTAGTGATGAATGCAGAGGAAAGCAGCTTGGCTAATTGTTATTATCAACCCTTACTTTGCTAAGCAAGAAACTGAACTGTTACAAGATTACCCTTGAATGTCTACCACAAAATGTTGGTTTCTATAAAAAGTTTGGATATACTGTATCTGAAGAAAACTACATGTGTCTGTTTCTAAGGTAAAAATCTTATAAGAAAATTGTCAAAGGAGCTAATGCTACAAGGCTCCACTCTTCCTAGAGTTAAAATATTTTGTTGCTGCAGGAGAGTGACCTCCATAAATACTGGACTGAAAAAACATTGTAATACTACAAGTATAATGACATTTACAAGATTACTTTGGGCTGGTGGGAAATGCTGTGAATTTAGATTACAAATGAATATTATAAAGGGGATTTTTTCATGTCTTTTTTTCCTTTTTTATTTTATTTTACATAATTCATGTCTTGATCTCTAAAACTAGGCAGTCACCTTTAAAACTTTGGATCTTTAAAAACAAATACCCCGTTACTCCTAAAATTTGACTGAAAAAACTCACAGATTTGGGGTTTTTTTTGTTTGTTTTTTTGTTTTGTTTTGCTTTCTGCTTACATTTTATTTTTATTTTTTTAATTTACTTTTATTATTATACTTTAAGTTCCAGGGTGCATGTGCACAATGTGCAGGTTTGTTACATACGTATACATGTGCCATGTTGGTGTGCTGCACCCATTAACTTGTCATTTACATTAGGAATATCTCCTAATGCTATCCCTCCCCCTTCCCCTCACCTCCCCAACAGGCCCCGGTGTGTGATGTTCCCCACCCTGTGTCCAAGTGTTCTCATTGTTCGATTAACGGGATGATTTTTAACCAAAGGAATATATTTTAAACTTGAATCTTTTCTTGCATTGTATTTTTCCAAAAGCTTGGCTTCATTTCTTGGTAGTCAAGAGTATGGGTAATAAGGAGTTATATGTCTGCTATCTGTGTTGCTCATTTAAAAAAAAGTATATATTGAATAAGGCTGTTTCTTATCACAGGCATAAAATTAAATCTTTTGTTTCAAAGGAACATCTCAGTACACTTAGGGGTGTATCATTTCCCACATATTAAGTCAGGCTGGATAAATTAGTTATTATAACTAAACATAGTGTAGTCCAACATTTGTTGATCCCAATACAGGCAAATAACCTGGTCAGCCTTTTAAAGAAGTAGA
Organism: Nomascus leucogenys; assembly: GCF_006542625.1. NCBI lineage: Eukaryota > Metazoa > Chordata > Mammalia > Primates > Hylobatidae > Nomascus > Nomascus leucogenys. The sequence goes on from NC_044402.1 coordinate 90,179,086, forward strand.
AGAAATGAAAATTATTTGACAAGATTAAAAGTAAAACAATTTAAATGTTGTACTAAAAGTTTATATAGGTCTATGTAGATAAAAAGTACCACTTGTCTTATCTGTGAATTATAACTGTTCATTTGTTAAAAACACCTAAGAGCAATTATGGTGGGACATCTAATGTACTTTTTAAACAGTGAATTAGCAAACCTCAGCATATGTGTTTCTACCGTGATTTTTTTCTTTTCATGGGTATCTGAAGCCTCTCTTCTGAGTAACAGGTTTTTCAAAAATGGAGTATCACAAAATTGAGTGAAATACAATACTGAAACAATACTTAAAAATATATTGTACCGGATGTGTCAAATTCATAAAATGTTGATGGAAGCTTTACTTTTTAGTGTGATTATAATGGCACTATTCTGGTCATTATCCTATTTTTATTTTATTTATTTTAATTATTTTTTAAAGTTGAAGAATTAAATACTTTAATGGTTCTAATCTTTTGCATTCCATGTTACATTAAACCTGTTCATATGATGAGTAGTTTTCTGTTAGGAAAAAAAAGAAATTGGAAAGCAGTATTTATAGTGTACTACATTTTATTATTTTCAGAGGACACTATATCAGAACTTATATTTAGCAAACACAAGTTCCTCTATAGCCTTCAGTAATTTCAGATGCAGTTCAAATCCTGGAGAGTATGTTGAGATGATTATACTGTGAAAGTAATATAAAGTTATTAAAAGTCTTTTTGTAAAATTAAGTATTAGCTATTATACAGAGAAATCATGGACTGAATTAGAACAAGCTATTTATGTTCGAGCTTTTTTCTCACAGTAGATTTTTTTATTTTTATGTTTCTTAATAGTGCTGTTGCACCTTTAAAATGTTAAAATATATTGTTAAACCTCCCAAAATAGCAATGACATGTTACTATAAATCTCTTTGAACATTAAGTCCTACGTTGCTCTTAGCCTTTTTCTTTTAAGCATGTCTACTTTCATCATTCTTTATGTACTTTTTTGTAAAGAATTTTTTTGTCTGCTTAGAATTTAAACCTGACGATATTGTTGTCTTTATTTTTTTCTGCATTAGAAACAAACAATCATATTGCGCATAATACGAGAAGTACTATTGCTATTTTGATAACTTGGATTAGATAGTGTTCCTTCTTTTTATGAAGGTTTAACCTGCCAAGACATTCTTTGAATACTGATAATGTTGATGTTCTTGCCAGTATGGTTATGTTAGAAAGAGGTATTTTTCTTCTTTCATCACCATGTTCCTTGAAAGCATAGTGAATAATGACACAGCCAAAGGGAAATAATTTACAAGTGGATTCAATGAGTTTATTTAAAGTAGATATTATTTGGAGAACTGCTAGAGCCATTCCTTAGATGAGCACTACAGTTTTCAGCTTTAATTGTAATAACTGAATCCCTGTGAGGTCCTACTGTAAATATTTTTATTTATAAAGTAGTTATTTTGCAGAATTAACAGTTTTTCTCAATATGATAGTATCTGAAACCACTTTAGTATTCTTAGCTATTTCATATGACAATGCGTAATTTCATAGACCACTGGTTCAGAACATAATGTGAAATGTATGATTTCAAATAAGGGCTACTCCTATATACATTATAATTGCTGATTTGTGTGCGTACTTGCTTTTCCAAAAATATTATTTGTGGTTTTACGAATTGTTTTGATTGAATTTTGTTTTGATAATTAGAGGCCCACTGGTATTGCAAAAGCTGAATTGGATGTCATTGATATAAGAAGGTTTTAACTGTTACGAAAGAGAGACATGAATTAAAGAATGTTTTCCTTCCTATTCCCACTTCTATATCACATGAGCATTAAGGCTTATTGAGATGTTGGTTTTCTGTGTTGTTTTTGTTTTTATTGTTGTTGTTTCTTTGTTTTGAGGTCTGTAAGAATGATGTCAGCCCTGAAGGGTTGAATATCTCTGAATTCAGTTAATCTAGGAAGATGCAGGCCCTTAACCAGGAACAGAGACCCAAAAAACTGGCCGTGGAGATTTGGTAGTGAGTGGTGGCTGAAGATTTGGTTTATAAGATGAAGATAAATAAGTGATGCCCTATAATATATATCCCCTGCATTCGTGATATTCTCCATGGTCATTTTATCCTTCTCTACCTTTTACTTGATCATCTTGAATGTCCCAGGTTTGTTTCACCCGTGCTATGGGGAATCAAGGAAAAGTCTTTTGCCGCATTTGGACCAATGTTAAGGGTCAGCTCTCCTCCCCCAATCCCAGCCAGGAATGTGGAGTCAGTATAATCAGAGAGAGGTTCCAATTCAGGAGTGTGGCTCAAATGCCCCTTCCTTAGAAACAAATTATTCCAGTGCCAGTCTGGAAAGTTTGGGTGTGTTTTGTTTTTGTTTCTTTTTTAATTAAAGAAGGCGGACGTCTTTTCAGATATATTTTAAGATTAGCTTGGGGCTGATTATCAATATGGTTTGGTTTGGGGTCTTTTTTTTTTTTTGCTACTTACAAATTAATGATGACTAAATTTATTAAATGGTTTTTACGTGTTCTTCTTTTGTTAAGGATTCTTTTACTTTTCACCTAAATTTTGTGAAATATAGAAAAGATGAAAGACATGTAAGTCAAGTTTTAGTGTAGTTTTATGTTTGTAAGCACTATTAGGAGTCTCTGAAGTCTTCCATTATCCCTCAATAGGACATTATTCCTCAACTGCTCCCATTGTGTTTTCCATGTATTTGTTATGTCATTTTGCTTCAGTGGCAGTGATTTGCATTCTTTCTTTCGTATTTGACAGCCTTTTATAGGAGGGAGGGCTGCATCTAGTTCATCTGTATTCCCCTTAATACTGAGTGCATAGTGCAGGATGGAATATTAAATTAATTAGGTAGTGTTAAAGCCAAAATAGTAAGTGTATGAAACACTAGTTTTAAACACTCTGGCCTGTTTCAGACCTTATTCATAATATTTATTAATAAAATTCATTCTTTTGAATTCCTTGGTGACCTCATGTATTTAGGGAGTATATTTTCACTTGTATTCATATATACAATTCTAGTCCATTGCCCTTCCTGGAAGCTAAGTCACTGATACATCTTCTTTAGAACTGATAAAGAATCATATAAAGACTGCATGGATGGGGCAGTTGAGGGGAAACACTTGATGGACAGTCTCTAAGAGCTGTTAATTTAATGTATTTTGTTGCTATTAACAGTCAAATAGAACAACATAATTGTTCCTTTACTGATCCTCTAACCAAATACATTTTATATACTTATTGTTAACCCTAACACACATTTCTCTATTCTAACACTGTAGATTTCTCTTCCAAACAATAATACCCAGAGAATCCTGCACAAATGTAGCTTTTTGAGATTAGGCCAATGAAAGTCAATGACATGATCTCTAAGGCCCTTTTTAACTCTAAAACTCTTTGATTTTTAAGGATGTTTACATATGTATATCTTGAGCACTTCATTTCTTTCTTAAAAAATTGGAATTTCACATTTCTCTTACTTAGAAGTTCTACTGAGTTCATATATGAAATCATAAAATAATAAAAGGTAGAAAGTTCTGCAATAAACATGGTTATGCAGATCTTTTTGACATACTGATTTTCAACCTAAATGCCCATCAAATGATGAATGGATAAAGAAAATATCATGTGTACACATTGTATATACAACAGAATGCCATTTAGCCATAAAACAGACTGAAATCCTGTCATTTGCAGCAATATGGATGATCTTGGAGGACATTATGTTAAGTGAAATGAACCAGGCACAGAGAGACAAATACCACATGATCTCCTTATATGTGGAATCTAAGAAAGTTGATTTCTTAGAAATAGAGAGCAGAATAGTTGTTACCAGAAGCTGGGGAGGGGAGGGAGGAGGAGGAAAGCTGGAGGGGTTGTCCGTGGAGATAAAGTTATGGTTAGGAAGAATAAGTTTTTTTTTTTTTTTGAGATGGAATCTCACTTTGTCACCCAGACTGGAGTGCAGTGGTGTGATCTCGGCTCACTGCAAGCTCCGCCTCCTGGGTTCACACCATTCTCCTGCCTCAGCCTCCCGAATAGCTGGGACTACAGGCACCCACCACCACGCCCGACTAATTTTTTGTATTTTTAGTAGAGACAGTGTTTCATCGTATTAGCCAGGATGGTCTTGATCTCCTGACCTTGTGATCTGCCCACCTCGGCCTCCCAAAGTGCTGGGATTACAGGCGTGAGCCACCGCGCCTGGCCCAGGAAGAATAAGTTCTTATATTCTGTCACACCGTAGGGACACTATAGCAAATAACAATGTATTGTGTATTTCAAGATATCTAGAAGAGCTTTTGAATGTTGTCATCACAAAGAAATGAGAAATGTTTGAAATGATAGGGTAATTGCCCCGATTCGATCATTGTACTATGTATACATGCATTAAAACATCACATTGTGCCTCATAAATGTGTAATTATTGTGTGTCAGTTATAAATTTAAAATCAAACATGTTTTAAACACTCAATTGCAGAGTTCACTGGTAAATACTTCACGGTAATAAAGCATCTCTCACAACGTATCTCTGAAGAAACATTCTCAGATTTAGCTTTTCAACCTGTATATGTAAACTCTTCACAGTGTCACAATGGTAAAATTAAAATAGTTAAAAATCATGCTCTAGATGAAAAAACTAGATTATAGGGTTTACTGGTAAACATTAAGTTCACTGTAATAAATAAGCTCACAATGCATCTCTGAAGAAACATGCCCAAACTTAGCTTTTCAACCTTTGTATATAAACTCTGCCATAAGTCGCAATGGTCAAAACCATAGCTAAAAAGCATGTTCTAAACACTTGATTACAGAGTTCACTGATTGGTAAACAGTTCGATTCACTGTGAGAAAGCACCTCAAAATGTGTCTCTGAAAAAAAAAAAAAAAGAGGACGTAGAAGGATCCTTAGATCTTTACATCTGAAAAGACCACTGAAAATTTTTTTGTCCTGCCTCAAATCTTTTAGCAAATAGTGTTTCTAATCCTGTCCACCTCCCCTTTTATCTTTATGTGACCCCAAGAGTTTTAGTGGATTGCCCAATGACTTAAACACTGAATATAGTAGAGGATGAACTACAGTTCACATATCTTAATTTTTAATGCATCATTCATCCTTCCTTGCTGTAGCTTCCTCCCACCAACTATACTCAGAGTATTGAGTAGGTGCTTTGGAAGGGTTAACTGATGGCTTGCACTCTGAAGGAGGTTACGATGTAAATGAGGAGATAAGATGTGAAAGTGTATAAACATAGCATAAATATACTGTAGACCTTGTCATTGCCCAAAACCACACTCACTCCATAATTTCACTGTTAATGTGTTCCTTCTCTAATCACTACCTGATGCCTCTCCATCTTACTCTCTTCAACAATCCTTAGACTCTGTTGGACCTGTGATCCATTGTTCCTACTGCGTTTTAGCTGTTTCTTGTCCCCTGGTGTCCTTGCTTCTCCACTTACCCTGCTTAAATTTTGTGATCCATCATTATCATCCTTCTCTTGGGCACTCTGTCAGTTCTCTTGGTCCTTTCTCACTTAATTATACTTGTTTGACTAACCAAATCCTGATTAAATCTATCTGGTCATCATTTTGGTATCTGAGCCAGTATGTAGGGGAAGAAAACACACACCCATGCTGAATAGTGCCTCTGTAAATTCATGAGCACTAATCTTCATGCTGCCAGACAGTCATACTCCTGTTTTTCCAGTTAGCAAACCAGAAGCCTTAGGATTATTCTTTGCTACTGATTCTGTCACACTCTAATCTGATTCCAGAGTAAATTCCGTAGGTCTATCTTTAAAATATATCTAGAATCTAATGACTTTTCACCATGTCTGTGACTACCACTGTGGTCCAAGCCACCATTATCTGTCACCTGGATTTTTGTAATAGTATCCTAATGGACTCTCCCTGCTTACTTCGTACCCTCTTCAGTGTATTTTCAGCTCAGTGATTCTGTAAAAATGTGAGTCAGATCATATAACTCATGTTTAATTAGTTCCCATCTCATTCAGAGTAAAATCAAAGCCTTTATAAGCAGACTATGAACTCTCTATCGGGGTCAGTATATTTTTTTCTGTATAGAGTCAGATGGTAAATATGTTAGGGTTTTTAGGGCCGTATAGTTTCTCTTACAGCTATTCAGCTCTGTTGTTGTAGTGTGAATGTAGCCATAGACAATAATACTTTATTTACAAAAACAGGAAGGCCATGGGCTGTAGTTTGCTGACCTCTGTAGATCTGATGCCCCTATTACCTCTGATTTCATTAATCTTTTCCCTTTGCTCATTTTGCTTCAGTTGTTTCTGGAACCTGCGAGTCATGCTTCCAGCTCAGGACTGTCGCATTTGTAGTTTCTTTGCCTAGAACATTTTCCCTCAAGTAACTGGTTCAATCCTCATCTTTTAGGTCTTCACTTAAACTTTCTCCGTGAGGCTTTCTTTAGCCTTCCTAAAATTGCAACCATTTCCCCATTCCCCCCTCCCCCCACTTTCCTGCTTTGTTTTTCTTGAACTTATCAGTATCCAATATGCTGTATATTTTATTTATCTTGATTTATTCTCTCTCCTCCTCTAGAATATAATTTCCTTGAAAGGAAGGACTTTGGCTCTTTTTTCACTGTCGTATCCCTAGTGCTTACAGTAGTGCCTCAAGTGGGTGCTCAAAAAACATGTCAAATGAATGAGGGCTGACAACAGGATCAAGGGCTGAGAACAGGAGCACTCTCCATTATGCTGGTGGCACCAGCCCAACTGGACTGTAAGCGTAGGCCTTAAAGCACCTGAGATCCAGAAGCAGATGGTGTCAGTGTAGATTAAAGGTAACAACTGGACAGAGAGATAGCAAACAGCAAGTATTAGCTCTCATACTCTAGACACTTCCCACTCCTATTGGTTGGGAGACTTCTAGAAAGTCACCAAAAAGGGAGGGGTGAGCCTGGCCACTTGGTAGGTGGGTGTTATTCATTCAGTGGAGTAGGAACAACTCTGAACGTGATTTCATCTAGGACCCCCAGGTGGTTGGGTTATAGGAAAATTTTGTTACAGCAGAATTTGGTTATGTGGATAAAATGGTCAAGATTATTCTAAGTAGAGAAATAGTTTAAACATAAAATACATAGGCAGGAGAGCACATTTAGAGGCAGTGAAGAAGTTTCTTTACATGAGTTGGTATTTAATATGAGAGAATAGAGGAAGATAAATCCAGCAATTTAAACTTTTTAAATGAGAAAATTGGAAGCCATTAAAAGCTTTTAAGTAGAGAATTGACATGATCAAGATGCTGCTACCTTTGAGAGTCAGTTTGGCAGTACTCTACAGGGAGGAGCTAGGGAGACCATAAACATTTAGGAAGCTGCTATAAATTGTAGGCTTTAAGGGCCTGAATTCAGACAAACACAAGCACAATGTGTCTATTTTTTTTTATAGCTATTATGAGGAAGAATCAATGGGACTAGCTGTGAGTAGAAAAGGACCAGAAAAGGTTTGAAGTTAACTAACTTATTTAACTTATATGCCTAAGGAAATGATAATACTACATCCTTTTTTAAACCCTGAATGCACACATTTGAGTTTCTCCTATAATGTATTACCTTCATGAATTACACTGTCATAATTTTGATTTTACTCCCAAAAGAAGCTTATAGAAACAAAACTTTTAATGTGAAATTGTTACTGCATCAGTAGAGAGTTGTTAACTAGTCAATTCAGAGAGAAAAGCTAATCAACTCTAGGCTGGATAGTATTTATTTTTAAAAATTTTTTAATTTTTTTATTTTAAGACAGAATCTTGCTCTGTTGCCCAGGCTAAGTGCAGTGGCATGATCTCAACTCACTGCAACCTCCGCCTCCCAGATTCAAGCAATTTCCGGCTAATTTTAGTATTTTTAGTAGAGATGGGGTTTCACCATGTTGGCCAGGCTGGTCTCGAACTCCTGACCGCAAATGATCCTCCTGCCTCAGCCTCCCAATGGATGTTATTTGTTACCCTTAAAACTTGTTGCTTGTTTTGAAAGAAGGCCCAGAAGTAGAATAAAGAACCATATTGTTGAGATGTTTGCCTGAACAAAATAGGGTGTTTGGGACGGGAAATAACACTGGGTAAGTACCAGGGAGCTAGCTGATGGGAGTGTTATAAGCTCAGCATCTGTGCGTTTGGTGTTAATGTGAAGGAGAATAACTTAAGAATCATGTAGAGGATGGAGTTGTAATGCAGAAGAGATGATTGGGATGGCTTCATTTTGAGTGAAAAACAATGTAATCTATAGGGTGTTCTATTAAATGAAAATAGAGAGTAAAGGCTGAAATCAAATACTACTGTGTTGTTACAAAGCAATAGCAGCTTGATTTGTGAGTAACCTTTTCTGTAAAGTGAAATATGTTAGAAATGAGCAGTTGCCTCAGGGTTCAAAGACTGAAGAACTTACCAGCAAGGCTGACCAGAAGGGTTTTCTTTTTTTTTTTTTTATTGAGATGGAGTCTCACTCTGTCTCCCAGGCTGGAATGCAGTGGCACAATCTTGGCTCATTGCAACCTCCGCCTCCTGGGTTCAAGTGATTCTCCTGCCTCAGCCTCCCGGGTAGCTGGGACTACAGGCACGTGCCACCACGCCCAGCTAATTTTTTGTATTTTTAGTAGAGACAGGGTTTCACTGTATTAGCCAGGATGGTCTTGATCTCCTGACCGTGTGAGCCACCACACCTGGTCGCATTTTATTTAAACAGTATTAAGTACAGATAATATAGAGGCAGAGAAGATAACTTCAAATATTGTATTTACCTAACTTTAGTGCTGTTTGAAAGGTAGGTAGTGAACTTTAGAAAGCCAGTTATTGAAATATTTGTTACTTAAATAGTAGTCTCCTATTCCTAAATCATTTTATTATGTATTTTAAATAATAAAATACAAAAATGGATATACTGCGTTGAACAGCTCCTGAATATTATTACTAGTGTCAAGACCAACCATCTCCCTCTGCCAGCTTTGTTCTTGAAAACAGAATGTTACACATTTTAATGTGGTAAGTGGGCCAAGAGAGTTCTAAAAGGTACAATTTTAAAATTCATCTCTGATGTCTAAAAACACACATTAGCTTCTTTTTCTTCATATTTTTCGGTGTGAAATTTGAGTAAACTTACTGTTGATGTGTTTCTCATAGAATAGTGTTGACCTTTTCTCGTAGTTGCAGTGACCTATATTTAAGTTAAAGCTTGAGCTGGCTAGTATAAGAAACAAAATTTGCTTTCCGTTAGTTAGTTAAATATAGTTAATATAAGAAGTAAATTTATGGCCGGGCGCAGTGGCTCACGCCTGTAATCCCAGCACTTTGGGAGGCCAAGGCAGTTGGATCATGAGGTCAAGAGACCATCCTGGCCAACATGGTGAAACCCCATCTCTACTAAAAATACAAAAATTAACTGGGCATGGCAGCATGCGCCTGTAGTACCAGCTACTTGGGAGGCTGAGGCAGGAGAATTGCTTGAACCTGGGAGGCAGAGATTGCAGTGAGCCGAGATCACACCATTGCACTCCAGCCTAGCGACAGAGTGAGACTCCGTCTCAAAAAAAAAAAAGTAAATTCATTTTCATTTGGGTAATTAAATATTTCATATATACCAACTGATACTTTTTCATTAGGCTTTGCTTATAAACTTTAAATGTTATAATGATATGATTATTTTTAAAAACCTGAACCCCCCCTACTTCCCTGACGGAAGAAACCATACGTGTAGCAGCACTATCTGGGAGACTTGTCTTGATGGATGAGAATAATTTCTAATTAATCTTTTTTTCGTTTATTTGTTATAGAAAGTGCTTTCGATCTTCAAGATTTTTACTTTTGAGGAAAAAATTATAGAACTTTCAGAGACCACCACAATCTTCCTTTCATCCTTAGGAAGAACTTACTTAACTATATATCAATAAAATAGACTCTGGAGCATAGTTTCAATTTCTGACCTTACATATTGCCACTAACTGGCTTACATTACGTGTCTAGGCTTCAATTTCTTTGTCTCTTTAAAATGGAATAATAGTACCTACCTTACGGAGTAAGGTTTTTAAATGAGAGAAAGCATTCATAGCACAGTGCCTGCTCCATAAGTACTAAGTAGAGGTTAATTGCTATTGTTATTGATAGGAATATTGTTAAAATCTGATTAGATTCAAAAAGGATTATTAGAGGAAGTGGCCTTAAGACTGGTTCTTCGGAAAGACTACGTGGGCAGATGTATTCAAAGCAGGGAGATCAGCATGTGCGATGTCAGGGAGTCATCAGAGGTCAGAGAAAGCTTGTCTAATAAATGAGATGAGGCTACGAAGCTTGCTTGGAGCCAGATTCTGAAGGACCTTGTGTATCTTACATGGGAATGTGTACTTCTTGTTGAAGTGACCAAAAGGGAACTAAATGAGACATTTCAGTAAGAGACTAACAAAATAAGATAATTCTCATGGCAGTTGGAGGATGGACTAAATTATGTTTAATCGTTGTTAAGAACGTGGAAAATGATTCCGTTGTCTGGGAAGTTACACAAGGAATGAAGAAGAGGGTCTAGGGAAGAAAAGTATTTCCAATGTAAATAAGATTTGATTACTAATTGGAAATAATCTTTCTTGTTTTTAAAGGCTGCAAAGAAATGAGTCTCAACAATATCCCTTTGAAAGTTAGGCAAAGATTAACTTTATACCTTTACATTTTTATTAATGTTTTATTCTATTTCATTTTATTTTTAGAGACAGGGTCTCACTCTGTTGCCCAGGCTTGAGTGCAGAGGCATGATCATAGCTCACTTCAGCCTCAAACTCCTGGGCTCAAGTGCTCCTCCTACCTCAGCCTTCTGAGTAGCAAGGAACACAGGTGCATGCCACCATACCTGGCTAATTTTATTTTTTGTAGAGACAAGGTCTCACTGTGTTGTCTAGGCTGGTCTTGAACTGCCTCAGCCTCCCAAAGTGCTGGGATTACAGGCCTGAGCCAACATGCCCAGCTTATTATTTAATTTTTTAAAAGATCGTACCTTTACATGGTTGAAAACCCAAAAATGTATGAAAAGGTAGAATGAAAAAATTATCTTTATCTTTCATCTGCCTAGCTCCTATAAACCGCCCCTTCTGTAGGTAAAATGTCTATTAATTTCTTTGCAACCTTCAGGAAAAATAATTATGCATGTTCTCTTTCAAGAAAAGAATATAAAATTAAATAAGAGTAAAAGAGATTTTAGAACTCATTTGTACTGCATAAATTTTACCAAGACAATCATTTTTGAAAGTTTGAGACTACTTAGCAATAATCAATTCATATTAATGTTTATTATGTCAGTAGAATGTGGTTTGTTCTTTTAACAATAGTATTGATACTGTGATGGAATAATCTATAATTTTATACTGAATTCAAAACATTTAGCAGTGTCTTAGTGGTAAGCTGCTATAGCTCATATTGTTCCTGTGTCGCCAATGTGGGGAAAAAGACAACCTTTTTATATTGTGTTTGTGCCTCTCTACTTTTTGGAGTCAGAGTCAGCGCAAGTACATACACAGGAGTAAATAATAATAGATAAAGATCTAGTTATAGTACTTGTAAGATCTTAGAAGTAAATTTATGGTACTTAAGAAATTTGGCTGGGTATGGTGGCTCACACCTGTAATCCCAGCACTTTGGGAGCCCAAGGTGGGAGGATCACTTGAGTCCAGGAGTTCAAGACCAGCCTAAGCAACATGGTGAAACCCTTTCTCTTCAAAACATACAAAAAAATTAGCTGGGCGTGGTGGTGTGCACCTGTAGTCCCAGCTAAATCAGGAGGCTGAGGCAGGAGAATCCTTGAGTCCAGGAGGCTGAGGCTGCTGTCAACTATGATCACACCACTGTACTCTAGCCTGGGTGACAGAATAAGACCCTGTCTCAAAAAAAAAAAATTCATTGGTGCTGCTTCTTGTTTGGTGAAAAAAAAAAAAAATCCAAATATGAGTTTAGTACATCTATGCCTACAATTTGCAAGAATTTTGTTTGCAGTCTAGGCCAATAATGTATCCTCTTTATTTAGAAGGAGTTGACTTTGCTCAAGCAGTTTTAGCATTGTACTATTCGCTAACTATGCATCATCTGTGTGCAGCCTACATTTCTCTTTATCACAAATTGCCTTGGCAAACAATTGAGGTTTACTAATTAAATATTGAGTATTCTCATCTAACTTCATTTTCTTCAAGTAGTGTATGTCGGTGAGGTAGGAATTAGGAGCAAGATATATTTGGCTAACTTCAAACCTAAGATGGTGTGCATGTAATAATATATTTTTGAGGTGTTTTTGCACTGTCATCATACTGACTAGAGTCAGATTCTTAGTTGGCACATCCAGGTGCTCCAACTTTGTGTGACCTAGATAGAAAACATATGGAGGTTTGTGTGTATTTTTAGCACGTTAAGCTTTCGGCCTAAGGGCAAGATTTACAAAAACCTTCAGGAAGTGAAAAGAAAATCTCTGTTTTTGAAAATAATATAGAATTGATGAAACGGTAGAGAAAGCAAACTGAATACTGTATTCTGGATTCCCAGTATTCCCAGTTTTTATTCATCACATTTTATAGTTTAGTTTTTTAATGATGGGTCCTGTTTTGAAAATGAATCTTAGTTGCCCAATGAGAAGATTTTACTTGTTGGCAGACCACTATTATTTATTGCTAGCCCAAGTGTAACTAGTTTAGGAAATGCTCTTAAATTAGCCCCTCGATCTGATGCAATAAAAATTGCCTAGTGTGAAATAATGCTCCCAGACTCCTAGCGTGTTTACTTTAAAGTAAAATCACATTGCATAGTTCTCATGTTTCACAGCTTTTTCTAGGACCCATTTCCTGAAGTGATCTTTTTACGGTTGGGTATACTAAGTATTCAGCAGGTCAGGCAGTGAAATAACATCCTTGCATTAATCAGCAGCTAAGATTTATATCTGTTTCCAAGGCATCTAATATAAACTAAAATAAACAAGATGATGTTTACATTGGTAATACCGCAGGCTTTTTAGCTATATTCAGCGCAGGAATTTTAAAACATTAGTTTTTTGAAATATTTCCTTGAATGCTTTATTTTAAAAATGTCAATATCAGGGAGTTAGCATTCCTTTAAAGAGGTACACTTTTTGTGAATAAGTTTGGTGTTTTGTTTTTTTTTCTTTTTAGGGAAGGAGTCTTGCTCTGTCACCCAAGCTGGAGTGCAGGGTGAGCCACTCCCACCTCAGCCTCCTGAGTAGCTGGGACTACAGGCATGTGCCACCATGCCCAGCTAATTTTTAAATTTTTTTTTTATAGAAACAGGGTCACACTATGTTGCCCAGGCTGGTATTGAACTCCAGACCTCAAGTGATCCTCCCACCTTGGCCTTGTGAATAAGTTTTTATGGTTCAGCTATTCTTTGTCATAAGGAACTTCTGATGTGGAAAGTGTGAAGCAGGGGACATTTCATTTCCTATAATTGCAGATTATTCAGAACCTTATCTACTTCCTTTTATTTTGAACATTGTTCCTTAAATTATTAGCTGTTGGCTGGCTTAAAACTAGAGCCATAATAGCAGAAGCCAGTAGTTTGCCTTTCCAGAGTGCATGTGCACGCAAAGATTACAGTCTGGCAGTTCTTCAAAAAACATGGAGCTACTATGTGACCCAGCAGTTCCACTCATAGGTCTGTACCCAAGAGAAATGAAAACATATGCCAACACAAAAACATGAACATGCATGTTTATGGCAGCATCAGTCATAATAGCCAAAATAGTAGAAACAACTCAAATGCCCATCAACTCATGAAAGGATAATTCAAATGTATTATCTACAATGGAATATTATTCAGCCATTTAAAAGGAATGAAGTACTGATATAAATAAACTTGAAAAGGTTATGCTAAGTGAAAGAATCCAGTCAAAGACCATATATTGTATGATTCCATTTATATGAAATATCCTAAGTGGGCAAATTTTATATAGAGAGAAGATAGATTAGTGATTGCAAAGGGATAGGAGTCACTGATGATGGATATAGGATTTCTTTTTGGACTGATAAAATTGTTCAAAGATTAAATCATGCTGTTGGTTGCACAGCTCTGTGAATAATCCAAAAACCATTGAATTATAAATTTAAAGTGGGTGAATTGTAGAGTATATGAATTATACCTTAAACTGTTATGTTAAGAGGAAAGAAAAGCAAAGATTGGTTTGGATTTCCTTAGGTCAAGTAGTAGACAAAAAGTGTAATTTTAACAGGTATGGTGGTGTGACAACTAGCAGCCATATCTTTAAAAACAAAGAGCTAGTTTTCAACTCTACTGGGGTTACTTTTCCCTAGGAAAAAAAATGTGTTTATTTGCTCATTCCTTTATCAAGTAAGTATTTAGTGGGCCTTACTAGGTGTCTGGTACTGTTCTTGGTACCAGAGACTCAACACTCAACACTGAACAAGCTGAACTCATCATCTTCCTGCCACCAATCCTGCTCTTCTGAGTTTCTTATCTTGTTGAGTGTTACTACTACCATTCCAGTTTCCCAGGTCAGAAATCTGGGAGGCATTCTTGATTCTTCTCTTTTTATTCCCTCTGCACATGGAGTCAGTCATCAAGCCCATTTTGTACCCTTTAGTCTGTCCCTGTTTTCTTTTTTCCTTCTACCAGAGTGGTGGTTCTGTTGACACAGCCCAGCACTTCTCAGCTGCAGTGTATTAATACTAGTAAAGTACCAAAGTTTGCAAATGGTTTATCTTAAAAAAACAAACGAAAAAAAACCTAAGGGAATAATCCTGTCAACGTCAGTTTCACTGACTTGCATTCCACTGAACTTTTGCAAAAGGAAGAGAAAGCTGTAGCATGATAGCTGGTATACTAGGAATTAATTACTCATAGTCCTCAGGTCACCTATTGGAATATTTTTTGAATGTGAACTTTCAGTTTTGCATGTCTTTCGTAAAAGTTAGGAGTCTCTGAGTTGGAGGAATACAATCACTTTTTTTTTTTTTTTTGAGACAATCTCTCTCTCTGTTGCCCACATTGGAGTGCAGTAGTGCAATCTCAGCTCACTGCAACCTCCGTCTCCTGGGTTCAAGTGATTCTCCTGCCTTAGCCTCCCGAGTAGCTGGGATTATGGGTGCCCACCACCACGCTGGATAGTTTTTTTATTTTTAGTAGAGATGGGGTTTCACCATGCTGGCCAGCTTGTCTTGAACTCCTGACCTCAAGTGATCCACCCACCTCGGCCCTCAAAGTGCTGGGATTATAGGCGCGAGCCACCACACCTGGCCTTATGATCACATTTTATAAAAATCATATTGCTGGCCGGGCGCGGTGGCTCACGCTTGTAATCCCAGCACTTTGGGAGGCTGAGGCGGGCGGATCACGAGGTCAGGAGATCGAGACCATGGTGAAACCCCGTCTCTACTAAAAATACAAAAAATTAGCCGGGCGTGGTGGCGGGCGCCTGTAGTCCCAGCTACTTGGAGAGGCTGAGGCAGGAGAATGGCGTGAACCCAGGAGGCGGAGCTTGCAGTGAGCCGAGATCGTGCCACTGCACTCCAGCCTGGGCAACAGAGCGAGACTCCGTCTCAAAAAAAAAAAAAAAAAAAATCATATTGCTATAGTTTCAGTTCTCACTAAATCATTCTTGCCAAAGATCTTTTTCTAATATCTATCTCTGATCATGGTATTTTCCCAATTAGATTTATCCCGTGACTCTACACTCCACGTAAGAGAAACTATAAACCCCTTTGCACGATGTGCCAGGTCATTCATGATTTAGCCCCTATCTGTCTAGTTTCATCTCTAGCAAGGCATTCTCTCTATATGTTTATGATTTGGCATGTACTATTCTATTTGTCAGGAATGCACTTCCTGTGATTTGTCTTAGAGACAAACTCCTGTCAAGTCTGATTGCACTTGTGGCTTCTCTGTGCAACTGACTTAGGTTTCTTCTATGATGCTCCCACTGTGCTTTGTAATAGTGGTTTTTATAATGTATTATACTTATTTTAAGATTTTGATTTCTTTTTATATTTTTAGCTCCTTTAGAGCTAGGACCTTGTCCTTTTATTTTTACATTCCCAGATTTTAGTATGGAATCTGGAACAAAATTGATGCTCAATATGTATTTATTGAACAAACTCAAATTTAGTTACTTTAAAATTTTTAATTTAACCAAAGTATTTTGTGTTATGAGACGAAATTAAGGGATTAAAATATGCTTATGGTGACTCTACATCCCATTTCCTGGAGCAGTTCCAAATTTAAATAGTCTACTTCATTGGCTTTGAAATGTAATTAACAAAACATACCGTAATATTTTGTTTAGAAATGCAATATACACATTGAACCTATACCTTAAATTTAAAATCGTATATAATTTATTTTTATACTTTGATTTCATATACTTATTAAAAGAAAAACTTGAGATGAACTAAATTTAACAGTTTATTTGAGCAAAGAACAGTTCACGAATCAGGCAGCCTCCAGAACCAGAGTAATTTCATAGCAAGTCCAGGGCTGCTGCATGGTCAGATGTTATTTCTGGACAAAAAAAAATGAAAGTAATGGACAGAAAACCAAAGTGAGGTACAGAAACAGCTGGATTGGTTATAACTTAGTGTTTGCCTTATTTGAACACAGTTTGAACAGTTGGCTGCATGTGATTGGCCGAAACTTTGTGATTGGTACAAGAGTAGGTTACAGCCTGTTGACACATCCATTTAGGTTACATTTCACTATGTATGGAGAAACTTTTAGGCCAGATGTAAAATATACAAGGAGGCAACTTTAGGCTAAACTTAATTTAACATACTTTATGTCTTTTTTCTTATACAGGTCACTTTGAAAGCAATAATAGTGAAAAATTGAAATTTAGGATGGAGAAATACCTGAATTATTTTTTAGCTCTGCTGTTTTGCTGTGCATTATGATACTAATTATTGCATATCTATATGAAAATGAATGCAAATTTTTGAGGATTTATAAATCCTTATTTATAAGGATCTACATAATATGATTAAGGTTGTTACCAAGAACTATGTTCTCAAAAATATTCTGACTTTAGGACGCTAGGATAGTAGCTTTCAATCTTTTTGGACTTTACTATTCTGATGTGCTTTTTTTGATTTGAGAACCCCAGTGTACTCCTTGCCCTCCTTCTAAAAGCAGATTATTTATCCGAATAGGATAAAAATAATTTTGTTTTGTCTTCACTAGTACCCTGAATTGGAGATTACATAGCGTATCACAAGGCCATGGGGGATAATCATACATGAAAAATGCATTTGTCAGTCAGACCCTTTACTTTTTGAGAATTCCCAATTAGAGTCTGGAGTTGGTTCTAAATTGTTGTTGTCATTGACTAGACAGGATAAATATTGGCAAAGTAAAAGGAGTGAATGTTTAGAGCTGAAAAGATTGAGTATGGATCTTGGTTCCATGACCTACTATTTTTGTTTCTTTGGGTGTAACAATTTCTTTGAGTTTCAGTTTCATCATCTGTAAAATGAGATAATAATACCTACCTGAAATGGTTGTGAAAATAAACAGTAGTTTGTAGAACAGTAGTACCTAACAAAGAATAAGGTTTTCATAAATTGCAGCTTTTATCTGATTGGTATCAATACAACTCTAGGAATAGGTAAAAGATCTTCCTGTTACACTAAATATTGAGTTATTTGTCTTATTGAGTAGTTGTTACACTATCTCTGCTTTCCCAAGCAGGTTGCTGTTTGAGACTCTAAAAACAAAGTGGTTTGCAGATGGCACAGATCAACAAGCAGAGTCATTGATTATTGTCACCTTGTTCAGGAGAGTGCATTCCTTCATTTCTATTCCTGATGTGCCAATTAGAGAACATGAGTCTGTTTCATGTTCTCACCTTTCATCTTATTATACGTAATATCATTACCACTACTTCCTGCCTACATAGATTCCTGGTTATGGTTAAGGAGTTCCTTTGGCCAGAATCCTTTGGTCCAGTCTTCTCTCTCTTTCTCTGTTATAGACTTCTGCTTCTTTTAGATTGTAGGAAAACAAGACTCTCCCAAGAATGTGCTGACATCATTGGTTTTCAAATGGTTAAACAATGCAACTTCACACATGTAGAATGGGAAGCAGAATTTTATTACTCAGTTTCATTAACTTGGTTCACTGAAAAAAAGGTTTCAGTGAACCAAGCTAATGAAACTGAGTAATAAAATTCTGCTATTTTATACCTCCTCCATAATCATCAAATATTTAAATCACTGTTATTTTGCTTTCAACAAAAGACCTCCTTTCTGCATTTTAGATCAAAGGGGAACTTTCTCAGCCTCCAGCCACTGAGTCTCCAAACCTACTTGCTAGTGTACCCATTCTTACCCTTCAGTTTCCTGGTCAAATGTGTCCTATTCCTGCCTCATTATTTCCCTGTCTGCTTGCATTTCCCAGCCAGACTTTCTGAAACACTTGTTTCAGAAAAGTTCTTTTTTTTATATTCTCGCCATAGTCACTATCCAAATTGGTTCAGTTTACTTCTCTAGAACTGTTCTCACACTCTTGATTGCCGTTTAGCAGCCATGTCTGTTCCTACCATACTCGCTCAACACTGGAAACATATGATGACTACTTTCTTCAAAAACGTCCTTATTCTATTTACCACAGTTTGCTGCTGTTCTTTCTGCCTCTGTGACCACTCCTTTTAGGTTCCTCTTCTCCCTCTGTCTGCCTCTTTAATGCTGATATTGATGTTTTCCCCCAAGCCCTTTGCACAGTTTCCTCGAGACTTAGGAATTGCTAAGTGAATTTGTTGAATTCTACCTGTACTGATGATTTCTCCAGGGATTTGACTGTAATTGGACCTTGTTTAACTGAAGAAATTGCAGTATGTCAAATCTGATTATGTACTTCACAGCCAAACCTTGGTCTAGTCTCTCTGGACCATGATTCTCTTAAAATCTACCCCATGTTGACCTAAAAGGAAGAAGCTGAGGCAGAATTAATATTGAGTTTATTTGAACCAGTGTTGAGGACAGCTGCCTCAGACACACTTCCAAACTACCCTGGGGAGTGCTCTATTAGGCTTCCATTATAAGCAGGTTTTTAAAGCAAAAAGGGAGACGAAGAGTGAGTTGATAGAGTTGTTTGTCAGGAATTTTGATTAGTAATTAGCTATACATCACTGAGCTATAGGGCATGGGTTATGGTGTCTGGTGTGTGGCATTGTTGGGTCAGTGGCTACTTGTGGCAATAGCAAGCAGTTTTCAATAAATACTTAGCTCAAGGGGGGAAATTACTATCATTTTAATGCCTCTCTGGGCCTGATAATTTAAAAGGGCTCACATTTTTCAGATACAAAGTATTTTATATATATGTATATATATACATACATGTGTGTGTGTGTATGTATATATATTTTCTTTTTCTTATTTTTTAAGACAGAGTCACGCTCTGTCACCCTGACTGGAGTGCAGTGGCGTGATCTCGCCTCACTGCAACCTCCACCTCCCCAGTTCAAATGATTCTCCTGCCTCAGCCTCCCCAGTAGCTGGGATTATAGGGGCATGCCACCACACCCAGCTAATTTTTTGTATTTTTAGTAGAGACAGGGTTTCACCATATTGGCCAGGCTGGTCTCAAATTCCTGAACTCAAGTGATCCGCCTGCCTCAGCCTCCCACAGTGCTAGGATTACAGGTGTGAGTCACTGCAACCAACTTATTGTTTCTCTCTCATCTCCAACACACTCGCAGTGAAAAAATCCAGCCTCATTATTCAGCTTTTATGTTTATAGATTCAGTTAACATTTTGTGAATTCTCTATTTCAAAGGCACAAAAGTAATTTTAAATTATGGTTTAATTAAGAATGCTTTTTCTGAAATTTTTATACCTGTTTGACTGTTTATATAAATCCTATAACATAGCCAATCATCCTCAGTAAAATAGTAATACCTTCCTTGAAGCAGCAGTTTGTTTTTAAATATACATAGAAGTCTGTAGTTTGAATGTGTGGATTAGAGGTGGAGAGAGAATCAATATTTAGTGAAACCGTTTTATGCCAGGCACAGGCATATGTGCTTGTCTACATATGGATTTTTATCTTCCATCAACTCTGAGAAATCTTGTAAAGAGGAGAAAACCAAGGTAAAGGGAAGTTAAATAGATTGTACACTGCAACGTATACAGCTTCTAAAATTCAGAACCAGAGTTTCTTCTGTCAGATCTCATAGCTCATGAATCTTTTCTAAGTGATGCTGAAATTTTAAGCTGAGGATGAATGTCAAATACAGGAATAAAATACTGACTTCTTGAGTTTAGTAAATCTAAATTGTATTAAAAGTTATCTGTATCATTTTTGTCCCTAGGCAGTTATTTGGCAGAAAAGCAGAGTATCAGATCACAAGATGGCTCTCATGTCAGTTCTGGGGACTGCTGTTATGAACAATATGGAATCCTTTCAGTACCACTCTGAAGAATCTCAGGTATACTGCAAAAATGTTCTAAATTCTGATTTACTAATGAAGCTGTTCACATATTTCCCTTTGGGGGAGTTACAGTGGCAAGAGGTTAGTCTTTTAACATTTTAATCAAATATGTGTGTAAGGTAAAAGAGAAAATACAGAGCTTATATTAAACCTCTTTCCCCAGCCCTACTTCCCTTTTTATCTTTTCTGTTTGTTGCTTACATTGATTTTCAAGAAAATTATGTTCAATTTAGAATCTTTTCTGTTTACATTCTACTATAAAAGAAAAATAGTTGGCTGGGCATGGTGACTCACGCCTGTAATTCCAGCACTTTGGAAGTCCGGGTTGGGCGGATCACCTGAGGTCAGGACTTCAAGACCAGCCTGGCCAACATGGTGAAACCCTGTCTCAACTAAAAATACAAAAATTAGCCAGGTGTGGTGGCACATGCCTGTAATCCCAGCTACTTGGGAGGCTAAGGCAGGATAATCACTTGAACCCAGGAGGCAGAGGTTGGAGTGAGCCGAGATTGCGCCATTGCACTCCAGCCTGGGTGACAGAGTGAGATTCCATCTCAAAAAAAAAAAACAAAACCGTTTTTCCCCCACTTTCCCATTCCAAATATGTAGTTAAACTTTCTCTTGATCTATCAGTTTAGATAGTACTTTTTTACTCCCTAATACTGGATGATGTTCTTAACTCAAACTTTTCTTCTTACTCCTTCCTCTTTCAATCATATCAGCAATAGTTTTATATTATCAAGTTTAATTATATATATACGTATATATATGTATATACGTATATATGTATATGTGTATATGTATACATGTATATATGTATATATGTGTATATATGTGTATATATTTATATATATATGTGTATATATATATATATATGTAATTTTTTTCTTCTTTTTTTTTTTTTTTGAGACAGTCTCACTCTGTCACCCAGACTGGAGTGCAATGGCGCAATCTCAGCTCACTCCAACCTCTGCCTCCTGGGTTCAAGTGATTCTCATGCCTCAGCCTCCCTAGTAGCTAGAATTACAGGGGTATGCCATCACACCCAGCTAATTTTTGTATTTTTAGTGGAGATAGCATTTCACTATGTTGCCCAGGCTGGTCTCGATCCTCTGACCTCAGGTGATCTGCCTGCCTCGACCTCCCAAAGTGCTGGGATTATAGGTGTGAGCCACCACACCCAGCCTCATATTTTCTTAGGTAGCCATTTTTTTCTTCTATCTTTTGTCTGAAGATTGATTCTAAAAGTTGAAAACTTGTATGGACTATAAAACAATCTTCATTAAAAGCCCAGTATTATAGTAGGATTACATTTTACCTCTAAAGATCCAGTGTTATATCTCTTATGCCATACAAATGAGAATATTCCTAGAGCCCTGATTAAATGGAATCTCTGTTCTTGTACTCCCATCAGTTGCTCAAAATTTATCATGTTTTTCTTTGCTTAATAAATGGACTATCTGACGTAGTTTTTTGCTTTTTCTGGGATTTTCAAAAGTTTTTTTTTAATGAAAAAGTTTTCTTCATCGTGTTAGCAATAGAATCCAACTCTTTTAGTCATCCTAGCTGTAGTTGGTAATCCATTTCATTACATCTTTTTGAAGTCATTGTTCTTAGACCCCACTTAATTCTTATTTGGATCATATCTTAGACCTTCTGCACAACTCTCATCTTCAGATATCTTTTTATAGGAATGATGGTTGGTTCCATTATTACTGGTATGTCATGCATTCCTCTTTCTTGGCACTCATACTCATTTTTCTTTTTTTTTTTTCTTTTTGAGATGGAGTATTGCTTTATCACCCAGGCTGAAGTGCAGTAGCGCACTCTTTGCACACTGCAACTTCCGCCTCCAAGGTTCAAACGATTCTCCTGCCTCAGCCTCCTGAGTAGCTGGGACTACAGCCACAACACCCGGCTAATTTTTGTATTTTTAATAGAGATGGGGTCTTACCGTGTTGGCCAGGCTGGTCTCAAACTCCTGACCTCAAGTGATCTGCCCACCCCGGCCTCCCAAAGTGCTAGGATTACAGGCGTGAGCCACTGTGTCCGGCCCCATACTCATTTTTCTAAGGCATATCTTTAAGTAATTTCCACAGCAGGAGGGGACATGAGAGGTAATTTTTCATGTCTGTGGCCGGGCGGGGTGGGTCACACCTGTCCCAACACTTTGGGAGGCTGAGGCAGTTGAGGCCAGAAGCTTAAGACCAGCCTGGGCAACATAGTAAGACCCTGTCTCTAAAAATAAAAATACAAAAATTGGCCAGGTGTGGTGGCTCACACCTGTAATCCCAGCACTTTGGGAAGCCAAGGTGGGTGGATCATCTGAGGTCAGGAGTTTGAGACCAGCCTGGCCAACATGGCAAAACCCCACCTCTACTAAAAATACAGAAATTAGCCGGATATGGTGGCAGGTGCCTGTAATCCCAGCTACTTGGGAGGCTGAGGCAGGAGAATCGCTTGAACCCGGGAGGCAGATGTTGCAGTGAGCCCAGATCTTGCCACTGCACTCTAGCCTGGGCAACAGGGCAAGACTCTGTCTCAAAAAAAAAAAACTAGTCAAGCATGGTAGTACATGCCTGTTGTCCCGGCTACTTGGGAGGCTGAGGTGGGAGGATCCCTTGAGCCCAAAAGTTAAAGGTTACAGTGAGCTATGATCATGCCACTGCACTCCAGCCTCGGCCAGAAAGAGACCCTGTCTCAAAACAAACAAATTTAAAAAAGAAGTCCAAATTTTCATGCCTGAGAATGAGTTCATCTTGCACTTTCTCTTGTTGATAGTCTGGCAGACATAGACTTTTAGATTGAAATTAATTTTTGAGGTCTTGAGTATTTTTTTACTATCCATTTTTGCTAATGGGAAACAATGCATTCCACTTCTTTTTTTTTCTTTTTTTTTTTTTCCGAGACAGACTCTTGCTCTGTCACCCAGGCTGGAGTGCAGTGGTGCAATCTCAGCTTACTGAAACCTCTGCCTCCTGGGTTCAAGTGATTCTCCTACCTCAGCCTCCTGAGTAGCTGGGATTGCAGGTGCGCGCCACCACATCTAACTAATTTTTGTATTTTTAGTAGAGATGGGATTTCACCATGTTGATCAGGCTGGTCTTGAACTCCTGACCTCGTGATCTGCCCGCCTCGGCCCCCCAAAGTGCCTATTTCTTTTTTTCCAGATGATAAGTTTTCTTCTATTTGAAAGTTCTTAGGATCTGTCCTTTATCCTTACAAGGATGTGTCTAAGTGTGTGTCTTTTATTATTTGTTTATTGTGCTGAGCATTTGATGTGGATCTTTTGAATCTGAAGGCTCATTTCTTTCTCAGCCCCAGGTTATATACTTCCATCCATTATCACTTTGATAATTTCTATTTTTTATGAACCTCCCTATTGTTATTAAGACCTCCTGTTAATTTTCTCCTATTGTTTTTTCTCAGGTTTCCCATCTTTAATTTTTTCCATAAGTTTTGAGAGATCTGGTTTTTAAACCTTCTATTGAATGTTTTTTTTAATTTTAAAAGTTATGTTTAATTTCCAAGAGTATTTTTTATTGCTTTTTCATACTTACTGTTTTATGGATACAAAACTTGGGTCTCTCTAAAGATAATTGTTTTTGTTTTTAAATTATGTGTTCCTTTAATAATTTCTGTTTATTAGGAGGTCAGTTTTGTTTTACTTGTCAGGTCTTTTTCCTCCAGTCCTCTAATTCTCTTGTCTTTCTCCATGACTAAGAAATCTAATTGGGAACAGGGTGTTTGTGGCTGGGCTTATTGACTGTCAGGTTCCACTTGAGTGTTGAGTAATTAAGGTCCTAATTCTGTTCCTGGAGTTGTGCTAAGCAGTTGGCTTCTTTTCTTCTCTTCCATTTTTTTTCATAATTTGTTGAAACCTCTTCTGCTACTATGTCCCTTCCCATTCTCTTTGTAGTATTGAGTTCTTAATTATTGCTTATCATTTTATCAAAATCTTGGATGGAAGCTTGTACTCAGGTAATGCTTGGGATTTTCTTTGCCGGGGGACAATTCAGGCCAACCTTAGTGGCCAGCTACAGTGTTGGCCATGATGTGACGTGGGTCCTATTTTTCAGAGCTCCCTAAAGAGTTGTTTTCTAGTTTTGACACACTACAGTGCTACTTCAAACTGATTACGGTCACTGACTTGGGATGGCAAGGGTACTGTCTAAATTCTGCTAGATTCCTCGTGGGTTCGTGGTACTTTGTTGCCTATAGTGGTAACCCAGGCAGCTTATGGCAGGAGATCTAGACTTGATACCTTTACCATCATGCCCTGGATATTCTAGCTATCATAATTTAGTCTGAAGACTAGCAGTGTTGGCATCACCTGGAAGCTTATTGAAAATAAAGAATCCTGGGCTTCATCCTAGATCGACTGAATCAGAATCTGCATTTTAACAAGGTCCCCAGGTGCACATTCAAGTGTGAAAAGCACTGATCTAGACTTTGGTCAGCTATGATTTCATGAGTGAATGAGACTATCTCATGAATCAGTCCTGTACTTGGAAATCTTTTCCTCCCATCTGTTTTGAGATGTGTTGCCAGATCTGTGCTTGTCCATTGAATTTTTATTTTCAATGGGCAAGCACAGATAGAATTGCATAAAGACTCCTAGTAATCCATCATAGATATGAGAATTTTTGCTGCACCTCTGTGGTTATTTTTACATGGTGGATTGAGGGAATTTGGGAAGCATGTGTTCGTGTTCCAGTTCCATGGGCTGTCAGAATGATAAACTTTTGAGTGTCTCTGGTGAGAGTGATCATCTAACCAAATCCCTCTTCTGTTATTGCACTGTGTGTCCAAGGTGTTGTATTTATGTTGCCACCAGCTACCCATTATCACTCCATTCTTTCTGGGCTTGTATGGTTGAAGGAGACTGGTCCTATATCACAGTTTCTTTGAGCCCTTTCTCCATCCCTGGCCAAAAGCAATCTTAAGTTGTTTTCCACTGCTAGTTAGTGGTTGTCCTCACCTCACTTCTGTACCCATTATATACCTTTAAGTTGTGCAACTTGGCCACCAAGGCCTCTTGACTAGTCTGGGATGACAGTGCCATTGGCCACTGGGAATCTTGGATGTGGAGAATCTTTATATATCTCTTCCCATAATGTGAGGGTACTTTTTTTATTTTTTTCCATCTACAGGAACCCCACATGGGAAGAACTAATTATTGGTGGTGATCTCAACAGGGCCACTGCCCTGGTGGCTTTTGTGAGGCATTTCCCATTGTGACTTTGTGGGCTTGATGGAGCTCCTGAAGTTATCCTTTTTGACATCTGTCTTCTCTTTGACATTTCTATCTCTGCATTACTTTATGCTAAGTTCTAAATAAATTCCTCATCATTGCCTGATTTTAATTCCCGAAACTATATATTTTGTTTCTAGGATTTACAATTTATTTGTTTTCATGTTCTTCTCTTCTAAACTTGATTTATAGCTACCAATTCTAATTTCTTTACCTTTTTTTAAGTGTATGCTACTTTTTTAAAAAGCATGTTACATACACTAATAATTTCAAAGTCCTTTTCATATTGCTCTATCATTTCTACTTTCTTGAGACAAAATTATCTAATTCTCTGATATTTTATATGCTTTGAAAATTTAATTTCAAAATCATCTTGAATGCAGGTTTATTGTTTTTGTTGCTTTGTTTTTGCTTTCCCCAACTTCCACTTCGTTCCCATAGTTTGGCAGATAATTCATTCGCCGGCCCCAATTCAACACCAGGTATCATATTAGTAATTCATGCCTCATCCTGCCAAGCTTTTACAGGCCCCTTTTCTTAGCCAGTTTGGCTTAGCCTTGTTCTTGGTTTGGAGTTGTCTCTGTTCTTTCTTGTGACTCTGGCAAGCAGCTCCAGACAGTGGCCACAGTATTTTTAAACTGTTTTTTTGTTTTTTTTTTTGGTTTTTTTTTTTTTTTTTTTGGAGAAGAGGTGCTATATGAGCCGCCTTTTTTAAATGGAAAGACTGATTTCAATCCCCTGTCTTGAATGGGGTGTTTTCAGTCCTTATTTCTGTACCAGAATTTAATTTCCAGCTGGCACATCTTGTTTCTGATCCTAGACCACATAGGACATTTGACTTTAGCCGTCACTCCCTGTTAAATGTTTTGCAATCATAACATCTTTAACTACTTTTATGTGGGTGGCCTTTTGAAAATTTGTATTTTATCTATCACTGTTATATATTTGCAGTTGGAATGGCGGAGAAGGGGATTTCACATGAACTTGTTTCACTGTCCTGACCAAAAGTACTTAAATTACTACTGTAAAAATGTAACTTCATGATGTTGTGGAGGTTGACTGAAAGAGGAAAAGGATTAGTGTTAGGAGACCAGCCAGGGTTACATCAATATAATCAGGGTTAAGAAGAGGAGATGGGTTTGACAGACTGGGTAGCTGGCAGAGCCCTTATCATAGTAAATGAGTATAGGAGGAGCTAGCAGGATAGAAGTAGGATGAAATATTTTACCAAGTTTTGAATGTGGTGAGATTGAGAATATTTTTGTGACAGCCAGTTGAAGATGGTAAACACTGGGGAGTGAAAGAAATAGAAGCTATACAGCTATATCTTAGCATCACTGGTGTATGGGTAGTTGTTGAAACTATAGGTGTGAATGAAATTAGGAAGAGTAACTAGAGAGCAGGAAAAAGGGGCCTGATAATGGAACTTGGGGACCATCATCATTTATACGGGGTAAGGAAAAGGAGAGAAACCAGCAAACCAGAATGAAGAGGAGGCATCAGAGAGGAAGCAGAAAGCCCAAAGGAGAAGGATGAAACAGATTCATTCAGTGAGACACTTCCCAGATGAGAGAATTGTGAAGGTGTTGGGCCACAGGGAGTCAAATAAGAGGTCTGCGTAGTGTCCCTTGGAGTTGGTTATTGAAGTAGAAGCCTGCTTATATGGGATTAGAGATGAAGGGAAGAGAAGGGCGGACCATAGTTGAGAAGCAATTAGGGAAGAGAGGTATTTGTATTTTGCCTTCAATTTTTGTTATGCTTTTTAGGAAATTGAAGAATACACTTGGGTACAGAATTTTCTAAAGTCTTGTCTAATTTTCAATTTTGTTGGACTGATTTGGTGTCTCAAGTTATTTTTCCATGAACTGGCCTGATTTTCACTTTTTACAGCATTTTATGAGACTCTACTGTTTTATTTTACTTTGCCATATAAGTTAAACATAGTTTGTTCTTAAGATTATCCTAAACCATTTTTAAAGCTCAGTATCTAGAATAGTAATTATTAAGTGGCCAACCAAGATGGTGTGAAAGGAAATCACTAGCAATATTACATATTTCTTCTTCATTTTATTCTTTATTCTTATCCTCTCAGCGCAGACTTTTTTTAAAGTCACAAACCCAGTAAGTCTTTCAGAGGCTAAACAGGCTCTCCCTGATGCCCAGCAGGTGCTTTAAAAAGGATCTCATGTTACCTGGTAAATTATACAACCATTTTTAAATGCTGTGAAGTTTTGCAGTTGATTAAGTAGTATCATTTTATAATGGATTATACAGATTAATTTATTTTTTCAAATTGGCACAATTTGGCATTGTGACAATAATGCACTTAGTGTTCTAAAACTGGTAATGCATCTCCTTAAACACTTATTTCCAAGGGCAGGGATAGCCATAGACATAGGTGGCAGCTTACAGGCTATGTTAATAAGGAGCCCCACGGTTCCTGCTTAACTAAAAATAGTACCCCCGGTGACTTGCTTGTTTTTCTCAACCTAAGCTAAAATTTTACTATGAGTGTTCCTTGACAGATGAATAACACATCTAGTTCTAATTGTTTCTGATAAGAGATTTTAAGTCTATATTTTAAATAACTTAACAAAAATCACATAGCTAGTGGTAGAACTGGGATTCAAACCTTGTCAATCTGCCTGTGTCTTACATTCTTAACAGTATAGTATGTTGGCTTTAGCTGTGTTCATTAACTAAAGATAAAAGTGGGAGCATGTTCTCTGCTTCCATATCCCTTCAATATCTTTCTCTTCTCTGGTATTCTTTTCTAGTATCCTTCTTCATTTTCTCTTTCCTCTTTATACATTTGTAAAGTAGAGAAAGATAGCATATAAATAATCAGTAAATTTTTTATAGAAGAGTTTTCTAAACAAAAATGAAGCTAAAGTACAATAGTGCAATGAGTATTTAGCCCTGAGGAAGTTAATACAGAGTAAAAGAGGTTTTTTTTAACTCAGAAATAACCCAGTAAGATTGGCTTTATATAGCATACTCAGAATGAAGATAGAAACAGCAACTTCTTTATAGGAAAAGATGGTTAAAGAGAAAAGGACAAACAGCCAGAGAAAAGTCACAATGTGAGGAAAGAAACTTTTAAAAGACAGAAAAAAGGTTGAGTAGAGAGTGAATGCTGTATGTCTTATGACAGTTAAATATCTGAAAGTATAACCATTCATGAAGATTTTATAAATGTCAATTTTTCCTTAGAGTTGCAAAAAAAAAAAAAAGAGGCAGAAAGCACCAGTGTAGCATGCTTTACTATTTTATTTAAAGTTAATACTTGAGACATGGTTATCAGGAAGTATATGGCTTTTTAGACCTTAAGATGAAAATCTGTTTTTTAATTTTTTTATACCTTTCAAAGTGTTGTATATAGCCAGACCCGTGGAACTACATTGTTGACATTGCATATTCTGTAATTATTATATAGATTTATCTCAGTGGATTTCTTCCAAAGTGTGATGCAGACCACTCTTTCACTAGTCTTTCAACACCAGAAAGAAGTTTCATCTTCATAAACAGTCGACCAGTACATCAAAAAGATATCTTAAAGGTAGTATGCTTTAGAAAAAAAAAATATTTGAATTGGAAATTTGTCACATTGTAACAAGGACTACTTCCAAGAATTTGCACTAAAATAAAGAAAAAGAAATACAATGTCATTTATTAAGCATTATGCATGATAGAAAGACATATGATGTCTCTCTTATTCTTCATGGCAATTCTGGACTGCATTATGGTCCGCATTTATAGTGAGGAAACAAATGTTCAATGTTTCTCTTAGGCCACATAGCCAGGAAATTAAAGTTAGAGAGTTAGTAGTTTTTTTGTTTTTGTTTTTGTTCTTTTGAGATGGAGTTTCGCTCTCCAGGCTGGATTGCAATGGCGTGTCCCGTGATCTTGGCTCACTGCAACCTCTGCCTCCTGGGTTTGAGCAGTTATCCTGCCTCAGCCTCACAAGTAGCTGGTATTACAGGCACCTGCCACTATGCCCAGCTAATTTTTTTTGTAGTTTTAGTAGAGATGGGGTTTCACCATTTGGCCAGGCTGGTCTCGAACTCCTGTCCTCAAGTGATCTGCCCACCTCAGCCTCCCAAAGTGCTGTGATTACAAGCCAGAGCCACCGTGCTAGAGTTTTGATTTGAATCCTAAACCTTCAGAACTTCCATGACATTGTGATTTTTAATTATTAAGCCAGTTTTATTGCATGTTTGTACTTGTTATGAATGCTTGTGCTTCATTTAGGTTCAAGGCCTCCAAAGGAGTATTACTACTTAGATAATGCTTTCTTTTTTTTTTTTTTTTTTTTTTTTTTTTTTTTTTGAGATGCAGCCTTGCTCTTTTGCCCATGCTGGAGTGCAGTAGCATGATTTCGGCTCAATGCAACCTCCATTTCCCAGGTTCAAGCAATTCTTCTGCCTCATCCTCCCAAATATCTGGGATTACAGGTTCCTGCCACTATGCCTGGCTAATTTTTG
This sequence comes from Nomascus leucogenys, assembly GCF_006542625.1. Taxonomy (NCBI): domain Eukaryota; kingdom Metazoa; phylum Chordata; class Mammalia; order Primates; family Hylobatidae; genus Nomascus; species Nomascus leucogenys. The sequence continues at coordinate 90,209,305 of NC_044402.1, forward strand.
TACTTTTTAGTAGAGACGGGGTTTCATCACGTTGGCCAGGCTGGTCTTGAACTCCTAACCTCAAGTGATCCCCCCCGCCTTGGCCTCCCAAAGTGCTGGGATCCCAGGCATGAGCCACTGTGCCCAGCCATGATAATGCTTTTCCTAATAAGCAGTTGCATCTACTCAATTTCTCAGTTGAATTTGCTGGGTTTTATTGTACTTTTTAATTACATATTATTTTTTATTTTATTTATTACATGTATTTCTAGTTAATCCGACATCATTACAATCTGAAATGCCTAAAGGAATCTACTCGTTTGTATCCTATTTTCTTTCTGAAAATCGATGTTCCTACAGCTGATGTTGATGTCAATTTAACACCAGATAAGAGTCAAGTATTATTACAAAATAAGGTAACTTTTCAGATAATTTTTTCTTATGCTATTTATAAACATATATTACTGTTTTCATATAAAAAAGATTTGTTTATGTTTATCTTTTTTATTATTTAAAATCTTGTCCATTATTTTCATAATTTCCCCTAACATTTGTTAATTTGTATTTTTAGGAATCTGTTTTAATTGCTCTTGAAAATCTGATGACGACTTGTTATGGACCATTACCTAGTACAAATTCTTATGAAAATAATAAAACAGATGTTTCCGCAGCTGACATTGTTCTTAGTAAAACAGCAGAAACAGATGTGCTTTTTAATAAAATGGAATCATCTGGAAAGAATTATTCAAATGTTGATACTTCAATCATTCCATTCCAAAATGATATGCATAATGATGAATCTGGAAAGAACGCTGATGATTGTTTAAAGCACCAGATAAGAGATGGTGACTTTGGTTATGGTCATTGTAGTAGTGAAATTTCTAACATTGATAAAAACACTAAGAATGCATTTCAAGACATTTCAATGAGTAATGTATCACGGGAGAACACTCAGACGGAATATAGTAAAACTTGTTTTATGGGTTCCGTTAAGCACACCCAGTCAGAAAATGGCAATAAAGACCATATAGATGAGAGTGGGGAAAATGAGGAAGAAGCAGGTCTTGAAAACTCTTTGGAAATTTCTGCAGATGAGTGGAGCAGGGGAAATATACTTAAAAATTCAGTGGGAGAGAATATTGAACCTGTGAAAATTTTAGTGCCTGAAAAAAGTTTACCATGTAAAGTAAGTAATAATAATTATCCAAGCCCTGAACAAACGAATCTTAATGAAGATCCATGTAACAAAAAATCAAATGTAATAGATAATAAATCTGGAAAAGTTACAGCTTATGATTTACTTAGCAATCGAGTAATCAAGAAACCCATGTCAGCAAGTGCTCTTTTTGTTCAAGATCATCGTCCTCAGTTTCTCATAGAAAATCCTAAGACTAGTTTAGAGGATGCAACACTACAAATTGAAGAACTGTGGAAGACATTGAGTGAAGAGGAAAAACTAAAGTAAGTTTCCAGAGCTTGCATGTGACCTGAATGTTCAGTTATTTCCATTCTATATGACTCACTGTTTAAAAAGAATTTTTTTTCACTTCTTATTTATGGAAAAGCAGATCGGAAAATACCTTTGGCTTGGATAGAGTACCTTTTTTGGTAACACTTTTTTTTTCTGCTAATTTAGGTTTTTTATTGGGGTGGGGGCTTGTATTATTTTGTTTTTTTGTTTAAGCCTTAACTGCTTTCTGATTTATTAAGCTTTTTGCTAAAGATTTTCCATTCATCTTCTCAATTTCAAACCACCATTTATCTTCTATTTTTTTTGTTTTATGTTTAATAACTTTCCTGTTGTAGAACTTTTTTAAAAAGCTTTTTCATTGGAACAGTTGTAACTGGTGTTTTTAATATCTTAACTATTCCCTTTCTTAAATTGGTCTCCAAAATATGTAATACAACACAAAAAATTTTGTATTATTGGCAGTTCAATTTAGTGTTGTTCATTTATACTGTTTCTATTCAGTATAACTTAAGGCTTGCTTCTAAGGTGTATTATTTATTATAACTTATAAACTATAGTGGGTATTTTTATTATGTAAATAGGTGATTTGATCTGTCTTTGATTAAAATAGTACTTGTCATATTTAAATTAGATTTTCTGAATGAACGTTCCAAAATAATATGATGAATGTTTTTAATTGACTTAGACACTTAATATAAACACAAAATATTATGTTCTGGTGATCTAACCCAGCAGAAAATGAGAGTGAAATTATACCTTCAATCATATACAGGTATCTAAGTATCTCAATATTATGTCAAATGTGTGGAAAAAATTTTACACGTAATCCATCATCTGGAGTTTATATTTGGTGATAAACTACCTAGATACTTGACCAATTTTTTTTTCATTCTTTCCTTAGCTTTTTCAGTCTTATAAAAACAATATCAATTTAAAATGATAAAGACCACTATTAACACCAAAATGAAAAGCCTCGATAAAGCTTTTCTCTTCAGCCTTTTTTTGTCATCTTCTTTTTTTAAGTGGGAATGGTTATTGTATTTTGTTCTTTTGGAAATATCCACAAAAGTAGACATTTTGAAGTATAAAGCCATTACCCCATTTCACCACCCATCATCTCATAGTCAGTCCTTTTAGTCCTGTTTCTTCCATACTTCCATTCACTTTCTTTCCCTTTCTTTATTATTCTGAAGCAAATCGTAGGCATATCATCTATTTCAGTATGTATCTCTAAGAGATAAAGATACTCATATTTTTGGGTGCAGGAAATCAACATGGCACATGGATACATATGTAACAAACCTGCACATTGTGCACATGTACCCTAAAACCTAAAGTATAATTAAAAAAAAAAAAAAGATACTCATATTTTAAACATAACCATAATACAATTGTCATAACTTTTTTAAAGGTATAGATTCCTTAATATATCAAATACTCAGTGTTCAAACTTATAATTGTTTCATAAATGTCAGAATTTTAAAGATTTGTTCTGAATTATGATGCAAATAAGGTTCACACAATGGTGATTGTCTTTAGTTTTACCTAAATGACACAACTATGCAGTTTAAAGGTGAGGGGACTTAACTTTTAAATATAGTAAGCCCACAAAAGTTGAATTGCATTGCCCAGGGAAATGAACTGAGAATTGTCTGAGAATAGGAAAAAACCATAGATGTTTCAAGTTCTCATGGAAATAGGGACAGTGTGCAAGCTTATGATGGAAACTTATCTTGCTGACTGTTCCTTTGCAGCCTCACAACAGCAGGTATCATTCCAGTTGCCTTTTGGGGAATGTCTGCATTGTTTCTCCTTGTGGGTCCCAAGGTGTCAGGTTACTAGGATTATGATTAATAGGCCTCATCTAAAAATCCATTTACCATCAATTACCGGAATATTCCAGGTAATATTCTGGAATCAAGCTTACTTTCTCTCACATTGCCATAAAGTAGACAAAAGAGGCATTGATGGTCAAGACCTCTGAAGCTTCACCTGGGTTCTAATCACAGTTCTTTGTTAGCTTTGTATTAAAAAGTGTGGACAGTCTCTCATGGATTGTTGTGAGGATTAAATAAGAATTGTGTGTTATGATACAAGATCAATTACTAACACATAGTAAATGATTGCTCACAATGTCAATATGATCAGTTTTTAATCTATGAAAGGGAATTTTTCTGTTGAGAAGAACATTTCTCATTTGTTGAGTCAAGATTAAATTGAATTTGGAGGCCAGAAATAGAAACCTATGAAGAAAATATAGGTATCTTGGGATCAGAGTTCTAATTGTATGTCACAGAGTGATGTGTTAGAACCTTTCAGAGCCAGGGGTCCTGGGACCATGATCAGCTGAGTCTAGTAGCATCATGATTAGTGAGAAGGTAGAGCAAAAATGATATAACACCCAAGAATCATACTAGCTACCATTTCTCTCCCTGCTTTATCTTGGAGTTCTTTCCATGATCCTAAATTCTCTAAGGTATATTAAGAGATATGAGAGTAGACTCCTCTTCTGTAGACCTTCAGTCCATCCTTTTTTTCCTTCTTCTTTTTTTCTTCCTTTTTTCCTTTTCCTTTCTTCTTCTCTCCATCCCTATTTCCCTTCTTTCAACTAGGAAATATTAAGGGTTTTCTGCATGTAAGGCCCGAGGTACTCTAGCTAGTCACAAATAAAACATACTTTCCCAACTCATGAATGGTGTAGGCTAGTAAGGAAGATTCAGTTAAACAAGAATGTGATGAGCTTTAAGATACAAGTTTTAAATATGAAGAACTAGGGGAAAATTTGGCAGTTGGACTTAATATTATCTGTGGAACAGGTAATGCTTCCCTGCATAGAAATTAACCAGAAGGATTTTAGGGAATTTTGTAGGTTGGAGGAACAGTATATGAGAAGGCCCAGAAGCTAGAAGGAACATGGTGTTATTAAGGAAATAAGATTCTATGACAGGAACAGAATATGAGGGAGTATGTGTAAAGAAAGTTGGGGGAAGGTGGGGGATGGATAATGGAAGGTTCTCAAAGCTATAACAAAGAGTTTGAATAAGGAGTAGGATCAGGATTGTTCAGTTTTTTGATGAGAGCTTGGGACAGATTTTGGAGTCAGGGAGTTACTGACATTGTTTTAGTTCTTCCTTTCTGGAGTTTTTTTGTCTTTTGTTTTTTTCCTTCCTCGCCTTCCTTCTAGTGGATTAAAATCCAGATTTGGGCCATGTTCCCTACCACTGGGGTCTCACTCAGTTGACGTTAGCTTGAACTTTTCATTTGCAGTAGTTATGAATATATTGCTATTTAAACTAAAAAAAAATTGCAATTAGGGTATTATGAAAATGATAAACTTTATAACTAAATGCAGTGTTTAGTCACAAGAACATTATTTGAATTGACTTCTGGTCAAATCAGGATTAATATTTTCCATTCAAGTTACTAAATCCCTTCTTGACATTAAGTACAACAGTAGCAGCTGCTTTTACTTAACATTTGCTTAATATTCCTTTGGACATAACTTTTTATATTTTCCAAAGATGAGTACCGTATGTGAAAATTTGCACATTATAATTAATTACAAATGGTGACCTTTGTTTTGAACTCATTTTACCACTGCACAGGAACAATCTTTAATTTGAATGTCTGAGTGCTAAAAATACTATTTTTAGGACCTGTTGAAAGTAAACTATTGAAAATCATGTGTTTTATATAGCTAATCCAGAACCTCAGATTCTAAGTAGAAAATAACTTTAAAGTTGTGAATATGGCAAAGTAAGTAACCAAAGGTGCATAGTTTACAATGAAATAAGGTCCTTTTTTTAACAATCTTATTCAGGTAGCATTTCTTCATTCAGCAGACAGGTACTGAGCACAAACTCACGCCATGCTGTGATCTCCTGTCTTTTAAATCTCACCTTTAACAGCGCTGTTCTCTCAATAATATTTTTATTTCTTCACATTCCATATTTTTCCTTGAGATTATTATATGCATATAATGAAATTCAGTTAGTGTTTTAAGAGTATGAGACTAGAAATAACCTTAATTCTGTAGTCCCAAGTTTAAAAGTTTCTTAAAAAGTAATCTTTTAGCAAAGTTACTTAATTTCCAACCATTACTCGCCCCTTTGTTTTGAGATTTGTGTTTCTTGGTAGAAAATAATGAGAGCAAAACATTTATCACCACTTACTCTGTGCTAAGTAATATTAAGTACTTGGCACACTTTAACTCATTTCTTACAACAAAACTGAAGTAGATGTATATTATCCATATGTTACAGTTGAGCATGAGACACAGAAAGATTAGATAATTTTCATAGGTTTACAGAACTACTAAGTGGCAGAACCAAGCCAGGATGTCTTCAGAGTCTGTGTTATTAATCACCACACTTTGCTGAACAAATAACAGTAGTTTCCAATTCTGGGTATGTACTGGAATCACCTGTGGAGCTTTGTGAAAACAGCTGCCCAATCTCAACCTAGGCCTAGAGAATTAGAAGCTCTGAGGGTGGGATCCAGGTATCACTTTTTAAGAAAAGGGGTGACATAACCGCTGTGGTAGGTCTTTGGTCCCAGAAGTTTCATTTTTCTCATATTGTTGACAGATCTCTTAACTTTCTACCCAGTGTAATTTTTTTTTTATTCTTGAGTTCTTAGAATCTATCCAGTATAATTTTTCAAACATCCATTATCTTGTACCTTTGAAATTGAGTTAAATTAGATGGTTTAGGTGTGTTTAGTTTATCCAAATTTATCTTTTCATTGATGACTAAAATGAGAATTAAATTAACAATTAGCTAATCACATACTTTCTGTTTTGTGATTATTGTAGTGACTGTAATTTCACTAGCAGTTACTAAATGAAGTATTATATACATAAATTTTCTTTAATGTTGTTCAGGAAATTGTTTATTCCATGTTGATGTTAAAGCAGATATATAAGGAACTCTTCAGATCTGGAATCGATCCATTTCTTTATTCATCCTCTCTTTTTCTGATTGTTTGTGGCCCAACACTTTCTTAAATGGTTTTTTTAACTGGGTAAAATTTACCTAATGTGAATTGCAGAGATGTTAATGGTGTAATTTGATGCATTTTCATACACGTGTACACACACATAAACATCACCCCAAACAAAATAGAGAACATCTCCATCATCCCAGAATGGTTCCTCATGCCACCTCTCAGCCAGTCTCCACAGGCAGCCGCTCTTTTGAGTTTTGTTACACTAGTTTGGTTTTGCCAGTACTTGAACTTCACATATGTATAAAATCATGTGATATATACTCTTTCATATCTGGCTTCTTACCCTCAACAAAAATATTATTGTGACTCATCTGTGTTGTTGAATCTATGTGTAGTAATTTTCTTTTAATCAAAAAATAATATTCAGTTGTATAAATATACCAAAATTTGTTTAATCAGTCTCCAGTTGATGGACATTTGAGTTGTTTCCAGTTTGGGGCTATTATGAGTAAAATTGTGTTGTTTACTTTCCAAATATTTGGGGCTATTCCAGATATTACTAATTTAAGTGTTTCATGGATAGAGAAAATGCTAAGTTAGATTTCAATCTTTTGAAAAGTAATGAGAATTAAAGCCCAGTATATATGTTCTGTCTTGACAAATGTTCCATGTTCACTTAAAAAGAATCAGGATTCTGCAGTTGCTAGATGGTAGTGTTCCAAAATGTCAGTTAATTCTTAAGTAGTTGATAATATTGCTAAAATCTTCTATAGCTTTGAGTTTTTTTTTTTTTTTTGAGGAGGATCTCTAGTTCTGTCAGTTACTGAGGGAGGAGTATATACTGTTGCAACTCTGGCTTCTTATGCTTACTATTTGCATGGTATATCTTTTTTTCAGTCTTGTAGACTATCTTCGTCTTTATATTTAAAGTGTAGACAAAGTTGGTTGTTACTTTTTAAATTCAGTTCGATAATCTTTGCCTTTGAATTGCAATATTTAGTCTATGTAATATAATAATTGATATGGTTGGGTTTAGGTCTGCCATTTTCCTATTTTCTGTTTGTCCTATCTCTATTTTGTTCTTTTGTTCCTCCTTTTTGGGGGGAGAGGAGCCCTTTAGGGTTAAAAGAATATATTTCAGTATCTAATTTTAATTTCTTTATTGAGTTTCCATTAGTTTTTGCTTTGGTGATTACATTATGCATCCTTATAATCTACTTGAAGTCAATAAAATGTAAAAACCCTGTAAGTATAATTTCACTTATATTTGGTGTCACTCTCCTTAATTGTGCACATATACTGACAACTAATTCTCATCTTAATCTGAAAACATCTATTTCATCTTCATTTTTGAAGGACTTTTTTTTTTAATGATATAGCCAAATTCTGGGTTCTTTTGCCACTTAAAAGATTTCACTGTTGGCCAGGCGCAGTGGCTCATGCCTGTAATCCCAGCACTTTGGGAGGCCAAGGCAGGTGGATCACCTGAAGTCAGAAGTTTGAGACCAGCCTGGCCAACATGGTGAAACCCCGTCTCTACTAAAAATACAAAATTAACCGGGGGTGGTGGTGCACCCCTCTAATCCCAGCTACTCCGGAGGCTGAGGCAGGAGAATCGCTTAGAACCTGCGAGGCAGAGGTTGCAGTGAGCTGAAATCGTGCCACTGCACTCCAGCCTGGGAGACAGACTCTGTCTCAAAAAAAAAAAAAAGATTTCACTGTCATCTGGCTCTGCATTGCTCTTTACGATATCCATTATTTTTGCTGTTTCCTATTTGTACTGTTTTTTTCCTCTTTATTTTCAGGATTTTATCTTAATCTTTGGTTTTCAGCAGTTAAATCTAATATACCTACCTGTGAATTTCTTTGCATTTATTCTCTTTGGAGGTTTGCTAACTTTCTTGCATCTGTAAGTTGTATTTCTCCAAATTTGCTGATTATCAACCCTAATTTCTTCACATTTTATTTTCTTTCCCAGTTTTCCATTGTTTATCTGGGACTCCAATGACATATATATTAGATTGTTTGTTTAGCCTTAGGTCACTGCAATGCTTTTCCAGTTGTCTTCACTTTTCTGTGAAAACACCACATTTTATCATTTTATTGATCTGTCTTGAACTTTACTGACCCTTTCTTTTGCCATCTTTTATCTGCTGTTAAACCTACCCGGTGAATATTTAATTTCTAATATTGTATTTTTTAGGTCTAGAATTTCCATTGTATTTTCTTTATAATTTCCACTAATCTGCTGAGATTCCCCCTTCTATTTTCTCATTATGATAATCTTTTAAGACCTTAAACATTTATTAAACCTGTTTTTAAGTGGTTTTTTGGTAATCTTGACATTTGGGTCATCTTGAGGCTGGCTTCTACTGACCACTTTTTCTTTTGACCATGACTCTCATTTTCCTGTTTTGTTAGAGTGATAACTTTTGATTGTATAGCGGGCATTGTGGATGATATGTTTAAAACTCTGGATTCTGTTATCTTCTTCTGAAAAGTGCTGATTTTTGTTCTACCAGGTATTTAAATTACACAGATCACCTTCAGCTTGTAGAGGTTTTGTTTTATACTTTGTTAGGGAGAAGCTGTTTCAATTTTGTTCTTGGTCTCAGGGCAACTTCCTTAGTTTAGGACGTAGGTTTTTTATCCTAAGATGTGGCCCTCTTCCAGTTTTAATTGAAAGCCCAAAGTGTTTACCAGGCCATGAAACTGTGGAATTCAGATGCCAAACTTTGTTTCCCTGCAATGGGCAGCAGCTGAAGTCTCTGTTCAGCTCATTTAGCCTTCTAATGGTTGTTTTTCTTTGGGTTCCCACACATGGAATTTTCTGGCATTTTCTTTCTCAATTTTCAGTTGTTCTGGAAGCAGACAGCTCTGTGTCCTGGTGACTCAGGCTAATAAGAGTGCAACTTTCTGACTGAGTTCTGACCACCCTGCTCCCCGTTAATGCTGAGGACGGCCCTCTGGTTAAAAGTCCTATAAATGTGGGTCTCTGGCTCTTTTTTTCACCCCCCAAGGAGTGAATCCATTCTAGTTTCTTCCTGCTTTTGGCTGTTCTTCAGTGCCTACTTTAAATAATTGAGGGGTTTTTTGTTTGTTTGTTTGTGTGTTTGTTGTTGTTTTTTCTTTTTGGGTTTTTGTTTGTTTTTTTGTTTTTTTTTTTTTTGAGACAGAGTCTTGCTCTGTCGCCCAGGCTGGAGTGCAGTGGCGTAATCTCAGCTCATTGCAACTTCTGCCTCCTGGGTTCAAGCAATTCTCATGCTTCAGCCTTCTGAGTAGCTGGGACTACAGGTGCACACCAACATGCCTGGCTAACTTTTGTGTTTTTAGTAGAGACAGCGTTTTGCCATTTTGGCCAGGCTAGTCTTGAACTCCTGACCTCAGGTAATCTGCCCACCTCAGCCTCCCAAAATGCTGGGATTACAGGTGTGAACCACCACCATGCCCGGCCAATAATTTATTTTTATATTTTGTTCAGTGTTTGTCATAGTTATATGCAGGAGAGTTAGTCTAATACATGTTCCTTTGTCATTACTATACCTGGAACACCAGTTCTTTATTTTTATAAAATTTACTTCAGATGGTTAATGTATTTCTGATTATGATCTCATTAGTTCTATTTTATTTCTATTCATAGATATGAAGAGAAGGCTACTAAAGACTTGGAACGATACAATAGTCAAATGAAGAGAGCCATTGAACAGGAGTCACAAATATTAAAAGATGGCAAAAAAAAGATAAAACCCACCAGCGCATGGAATTTGGCCCAGAAGCACAAGTTGAAAACCTCATTATCTAATCAACCAAAACTTGATGAACTCCTTCAGTCCCAAACTGAAAAAAGGAATCAAAATATTAAAATGGTACAGATCCCCTTTTCTATGAAAAACTTAAAAATAAATTTTAAGAAACAAAACAAAGTTGACTTAGAAGAGAAGGATGAACCTTGCTTGATCCACAGTCTCAGGTTTCCTGATGCATGGCTAATGACATCCAAAACAGAGGTAATGTTATTAAATCCATATAGAGTAGAAGAAGCCCTGCTATTTAAAAGACTTCTTGAGAATCATAAACTTCCTGCAGAGCCACTGGAAAAGCCAATTATGTTAACAGAGAGGTATGATGATACAATACTTTTTAAATGTGAAAATATTTATTATAATAGTTCATACTAGATTAAAATTGAAGGTAGAAGGTTGGGAATGTTTCCTAGTAAGGATTATTGGTATTTATTTATTTTAATCTTTTAAAAATTTGATTTCTAGGCCAGGCATGGTAGCTCACGCCTGTAATCCCAGCACTTTGGGAGGCCAAGGTGGGTGGATCACGAGGTCAGGAGTTTGAGACCAGCCTGGCCAACATAGTGAAACCCTGTCTCTACTAAAAATACAAAAGTTAGCTGGGTGTGGTGGCACACACCTGTAGTCCCAGCTACTCGGGAGGCTGAGGCAGGAGAATCGCTTGAACCTGGGAGGTGGAGGTTGCATTGAGCTGAGACACAGCCATTGCACTCCAGCCTGGGTGACAAAGCAAGAGTCTGTCTCAGAAAAAAAAAAAAAATATATATATATATATATATGTGTGTGTGTGTGTGTGTGTGTGTGTGTGTGTGTGTGTATATATGTATATATATATATTTTATTTCTAATCTTTAATGGAATTGTTTATAAATACTATCAGAATACTCTAGATGGTTCCCTTTACATTTAGTAAGTATGAAGCTCATTTCTCTTGTACATTAGTGACTTCTAGAGTAATTTTGAAGTTAGATTGCCATGTCTTTATTCCATTATGTACTCATTGTTTTAACATTTTCAAACACATAATAAAATAGAAGTATACGATGCATACCTTAATCAGTAATTATCCAAGACTTTGCCACATTTGCTTTACCTTTCTATACAGTATGTACACGTACATTTTCTTTCCTTCGCCAATGTAGTTTAGAACAATTCCCCCTCCTATATCTTTCAATATCTCTCTCTCAAAAAATGGCTGTTTTCTCACCTAACGACAATACCTTTTTCATACCTTAAATAATAATAATTCCTTGGAATTGTTCCTTATTATCCCAAAATACCTTTTTTCCAGTTTTTAAAAAAATTTATATTTAATTTGTATCTAAACGAGATCCACATACTACATTTGGTTATCTTGTTTATATATCTTAAAAATCACTCTATTATTGTAGATTCTGAGTCATTTGTTCAGTGGAATGTTCTGTTGTCTGTATTTGCTTTCTTATGGTGTTCAACTTCTCTCCCCCATGTTTAATTGGGGGTTAGCTCAGGAGGGCTGAATAGATTTAGATTCTATTTTCTGATGAATCTACTTAATAGATTGGCTATGTGCTTCATATTTCATCACATCAAAAGGCACTGTCACTAGGTTCAGCTAATGACAGCCTGTCTCTCACTGGAAAGTTTCCCATCAACTTTTCCATGCAATGGTGCCAATCATTGATGATTTTTGCCTGAAATAATTTTATTATTGGTTGTAATAGAGGGTATTTCCTTTTCCTATTCTATATGAGCAAATTGCTTTCTGTAAAAATGAATAACCTTGAATGACAAAGCCTGGGGAGACAAAAAAAATAAAGATTAAAAAATAAATAATGACTAACCTATTAACATTTCCCTTTTTTAACTTAATATTTCTTTTTCAGTCAGACACAGGTAGAAGAGAATCATGACAAAAATAATAAAAACCTGAAGTTTAAAAAGATAATTTGTTCCCTAGGACACATCGTTAGATAACTCTTGTTTCAGAACTTCCAAGAATAAAGCAGAAATCATTTATAAAATGTGTTAAAACTCTTGTTAAAGACACTGCCATCATTGGAGGAGAAAAAAACAGGGACAGAACACAGAAAAACATCTGTTAAGTCTGTCTTTTTAAATAAGGAAACAGCAACCACATTAACCAAAATCCAGTATCTTTCATAGTATTCTCTTGAGATTGGCTTAGGAAACTGTCAGGAACAATTAGAAAATAGTGTCTTAGGCTACATTCAAACAGTTTAAACACCTGATGGTGCTTTTCTCTTTCTTCCCTGAAAAAGAGCTAGGGTACATCTGAATTTTTAGACTTGACTGCTTTTCTGAATGGCATTTGTAAACTTCATTTAAATTTCAAAAATCTTTTTGTGCTTTTTCAAATTATAGGTTTTTAAAAATATTTTTCTGTGTGATGTTCTGTTCTTCAAAAAACAAATACATTAAAAACTATTATTGTGGGACCATATTGTCCTGAAAAAAATCTTTCTTAATTGAGCATAAACAGGAATAAAGATTAATTCAAAATAGTTTTTCCTCCTTCTTTTGGAATGTGGCATCCCCATCACAGTTAATGATGTAAGTTTATCAAAACTGAGTCAGGGACTAATTTATCCCACAATGCGACAATGTGGGCAGGGTAATTGTAGGTTGGGCTCAGTTTTCTTGCCAGAGTTCTAATGCTGTTTGTGTAACTTACCTCTAAATGGAATAATTTAGGTGTCTATAAAGTAAGGCCTCAGTAATAATAACCTTAATGATGGTTAATATTTATTGAACATTTACTATATCATAGGAATTTGGCAAAGTTTTTTCATGATCTTCACATCAACTTTATGAGGTAGATAATATCCATATTTTATAGCTGAGGAAACTGAAATGTAATGGTTAAATAACTTACCTAGGCTCACACAGACAGTAAATAAGCCGTATGTCCAAGATTACAATCTAGACAGTTTAACTGTGGAGCCTGCACCATTAATTGCTATGCAGTATCATAATCATCACCACCACCACCATCCCTACTGTCTCTCAGATCGATTTTTAGGATATTGGTTAGATGAAACAGAGTAAATGGAATATATAGCCAAAGCTCTCTTCTCTATAATATCAGCTCTCACAGCCATTGGGGTCTTCAACCATTCAGAGCTGATAAGCAAAGACATCAGTGTACTGGAACACAGAACAGTGACTTGCATACATACCTAGGACAATATCTGCCACAGGGTAGGCACTCAAATATTCACTGAAGGAGTGGCAAAATGGTAACTATTCACATTAACCCCTGCAGACACCTTTTTGCAATGACTATAACGCATCTTGACCAAGCCTAAAACCAATATGTGTGGTTGATTTGTACCCTCGATAATCTTTGGCTTCCTCAAGTTTTGCACCACTCAGAATCATTTCATATACCACCTTTGGCAAACATGCCAGACCTGCAGTAGACTGAAGGAAGCTCTAAATTGATTAATTTATTAGTTCCTAGAAGAAAGAGATTACATGTTTATCTTTTTGTTACAGAAGAAACTTTGAATAGCAATTGAAAATTTGGCAGGGTGGACCACCTAACTTGACAGTGTATTATTGTGTCTGTTTTAAAGGAATAAGATGGAATTATTTATAAAGTTTTCATTTGTATTAGAGCCATTTTTAAAATTTCACATTCAATTTGTAACATTCTAGAAGACAGATTGTCTTCTTTCTGTATCCTGTGTGCAGTAGGTATTTTATAAAATATTAACAGAAATGTAAAACAGTGGTTTTTCATAGGGCTACTTATACCTTTGTATTTTGGTTAATGATGATAACACTTGTCAAAGGGCCTTAGGATTAACTTTTTCCCATAAACCCTCTTATTTTGTGTTTTTAATAAGTTAAAGGGCCATAATTTCTTTTTCAGTCTTTTTAATGGATCTCATTATTTAGACGTTTTATATAAAATGACAGCAGATGACCAAAGATACAGTGGATCAACTTACCTGTCTGATCCTCGTCTTACAGCGAATGGTTTCAAGATAAAATTGATACCAGGTATGATAGTGTGGTTTAATATTTTCTGATCTGGAAAAATTAGTCTTGTTCTAAGAGTTACATTTGGGTTTCATGATTTACAGATATGGTGGTATATTTTTGTCTCACTATAAGTACAGTGTCAGCTATGTTAAAACATTTATTTCAAAACATCACCTCTGCCTGAAACAAGCCAGTTTGGCATCTCTTTCAGTCCGATGCTTTGCATTTGCATTTTCATAACTAATCAAATAGTTTTATTGTAATTTTTGTCATCCTTTCACACAATATTCAAACTGCCTGCTTTGTTTAAATTATTAAAATACTCCTTTAGATGATAAAACAGAAACATGTAGGATATTGGAATTGCCTAACAAAAATGGACATCTTTGCTTTTTAAAAAGCATTTGCTTGTTTTGCCAATTTGACGTGTAACATTAGCAGTTGTACTATACGGAGAATGGATGATTTGGTTCCATGGCTTTGCTAAAAGACTGATAACCCTCTTTGCTCAGTATGGAAATTCATTGGGTGGATTTAAAAAGAAAAAAGAAAATCCATCTGGCTAGAGACTTCAGTTTTCTTGGCTGGCCTCTTCTCTGTTCTTTTATAGTTTCCATACTCAACTGTCTTCTGCCCTACCTTCTGTTACTTTCTCTTCATCTGGTATCAAAGAGGTACAGTGGAACCATGAGGAAGGACTCCACTGTCTCCCTTCCTGCCTCTAAACTTGTCATGCCCAAAGTATAGAAAAACAGAGCTCAACCAAAATAGTGTTTGAAGATTTTTAAAGGAATGCTTTACTGAGATATGAAAATAAGTAAAAACAATGTACAAAAGCATGGAGCTGGGTATATACAGAAAATACTTTGGTGTCCCAAACATAAACTAATTTTACTTGATTTTTGTGATTTTTAAGGATACCTAACCTAAGCTTCTTATCTCCTACCTCAATTCTATTAGTCCAAATCCCAGCACTGCCATTTAAAAACAATGTGTTTTGGGGAAAGTCACCTGGCCTCACTGTGTCTTCATTGATAACAACTAATAATTATTGAATAATTATTAAGTACAAGGCACTATTCTAAGTATTAAATGTATTAATTTAATCTCCCTAATATCCTTGTAAAGTAGGTTCTATTACTGTCCCCATTTTACAGATGGAAAAATTGAGGCACAGAAGTTAAGTTTGCTCAAGGGGACACAGTTATTGGTAAAACCAGAATTTGAACCTAGGCAATCTGCCTTTAAAGCCTAGCTCTTAACTCATTTATTATATTGACTTCCTGTCAAAATTTAGATATTTACTCCAGGAAGTATTGGTGAGCATTAACCAAGGTAACAATTAAATAAGTGAGCATGGTACTTGGCAATGGGAGATGCTCACATACTCTCTTTTCTTACCATCCTTCAGCCCTCTTTAGCAGGCTTGCAGTCATCTGTTTTAGTCTTCCTAGAAATATTTCTTCCTCAGGGTCCCTGGCATCTTAAAATTTATGTGAAGTGAATTTACTTGAAGCAAGGGATGGCTGGGGATATATGTGTTTTATTCTCAACTTAATCTGTTTTTCTAATTATATGGCGTTGGTGGCAGGTACCGGTTTTTTCATGAAAGATACTAAACAGGCCAGGCACGGTGGCTCATGCCTGTAATCCTAGCACTTTGGGAGGTCGAGGCGGGTGGATCACCTGAGGTCGGGAGTTCAAGACCAGCCTGGCCAAGATGGCGAAACCCTGTCTCTACTACAAAATACAAAAATTAGCTGGGCATGATGGCAGGTGCCTGTGATCCCAGCTACTCAGGAAGCTGAGGCAGGAGAATTGCTTGAACTCAGGAGGCGGAGGTTGCAGTGAGCCAAGATCGCCACTGGACTCCAGCCTGCGTGACCGAGTGAGACTCCATCTAAAAAAAAAAGAAACAAAGATGTTAAACTGCAGGTTGTTGTTGTTTTAAGGATAACTGTCCTTTCTTACCCCCCACTCAATTCCAAGAGCATTTTTTTTTTGAGCTACCCAGTAAGATTATATCTGACAGATGCTTTCAGCTCTTAGCTTATAAGTAGTATTTTTAAAATCTTATTGAATGCTTAATACTTTCCATAGCATCAAAGATGCAAAAATGATTAAGTTACCTGTAAACTGACTTGATTTGATTGGAATTAACTTTACTTAGATTATCATAAGCATTATTTCCCTTGTCAATAACAGAGCAAGTTAAAGATATTTATGTTTTCTTTCTTCATTTCTTTGTTTTTTTATTTTTTTAATTAGGTTGTATTTTCTTAACAGTTCTGTCTTGTGAGAGTATTGTTGTATTTTACTAACTTTGAATCAACAGTTTGCCTGTAGTCACGGTACTTCTTTGGATAAGGATAAAAGCATTTGAAAGAGAAGAATACATCTGGCTTTGAGAGAGAAGATTCTCAGTGTGACTCTAAGAACTTTGCATGCTACTGCTCAATGAAATAAAAGAGGATACAAACAAATGGAAGAACATTCCATGCTCATGGGCTGGAAGAATCAATATCGTGAAAATGGCCATACTGCCCAAGGTAATTTATAGATTCAATGCCATCCCCATCAAGCTACCAATGACTTTCTTCACAGAATTGGAAAAAACTACTTTAAAGTTCATATGGAACCAAAAAAGAGCCTGCATCGCCAAGTCAATCCTAAGCCAAAAGAACAAAGCTGGAGGCATCATGCTACCTGACTTCAAACTATACTACAAGGCTACAGTAACCAAAACAGCATGGTACTGGTACCACAACAGAGACATAGATCAATGGAACAGAACAGAGCCCTCAGAAATGATGCCGCATATCTACAACTATTTGATCTTTGACCTACCTGACAAAAACAAGAAATGGGGAAAGGATTCCCTATTTAATAAATGGTGCTGGGAAAACTGGCTAGCCATATGCAGGAAGCTGAAACTGGATCCCTTCCTTACACCTTATACAAAAATTAATTCAAGATGGATTAAAGACATAAATGTTAGGCCTAAAACCATTAAAATCCTACAAGAAAACCTAGGCAATACCATTCAGGACATGGGCGTGGGCAAGGACTTCATGTCTAAAACACCAAAAGCAATGGCAACAAAAGCCAGAATTGACAAATGGGATCTCATTAAACTAAAGAGCTTCTGCACAGCAAAAGAAACTACCATCAGAGTGAACAGGCAACCTACAGAATGGGAGAAAATTTTTGCAACCTACTCATCTGACAAAGGGCTAATATCCAGAATCTACAATGAACTCAAACAAATTTACAAGAAAAAAACAAACAACCCCATCAAAAAGTGGGCAAAGGACATGAACAGACACTTCTCAAAAGAAGACATTTATGCAGCCAAAAAACACATGAAAAAATGCTCATCATCACTGGCCATCAGAGAAATGCAAATCAAAACCACAGTGAGATACCATCTCACACCAGTTAGAATGGCCATCATTAAAAAGTCAGGAAACAACAGGTGCTGGAGAGGATGTGGAGAAATAGGAACACTTTTACACTGTTGGTGGGACTGTAAACTAGTTCAACCATTGTGGAAGTCAGTGTGGCGATTCCTCAGGGATCTAGAACTAGAAATACCATTTGACCCAGCCATCCCATTACTGGGTATATACCCAAAGGAATATAAATCATGCTGCTATAAAGACACATGCACACGTATGTTTATTGCGGCACTATTCATAATAGCAAAGAGTTGGAACCAACCCAAATGTCCAACAACGATAGACTGGATTAAGAAAATGTGGCACATATACACCATGGAATACTATGCAGCCATAAAAAATGATGAGTTCATGTCCTTTGTAGGGCTGTGGATGAAACTGGAAAACATCATTCTCAGTAAACTATCGCAAGGACAAAAAACCAAACACCGCATGTTCTCACTCCTAGGTGGGAATTGAACAATGAGAACTCATGGACACAGGAAGGGGAACATCACACTCCGGGGACTGTTGTGGGGTTGGGGGAGGGGGGAAGGACAGCATTAGGAGATATACCTAATGCTAAATGACGAGTTAATGGGTGCAGCAAAACAACATGGCACATGGATACATATGTAACAAACCTGCACATTGTGCACATGTACCCTAAAACCTAAAGTATAATACAAAATTTAAAAAAGAAAAAAAGAACTTTGCATGCTAATGGGAATAGCTTTTTGTCCTGCATCAATAAGAATTCCGTATTTTAGGAAGTGAAAACTTGTCAAACCACTTACTCATTTGATGTATTTTCCTTGAAAATTGGTGAGCATTTCACAGTATTTTATGGAAACTTTTCAAGGGTTATTGTTACGTAGTTCCAATGTCTCTAACTTTTCCATATCTGAATTTTACAAACACAGAAGTTAAAATATTGCTCAATTTCCTTATTTGTTGCCAAGTACCTTTTACCCATTTCCACTAATAATTCTGTGAAATGTGTATAATTTTCCAGGGCAAATGTAGTTAGCATTAGACTTTTCATTCTAATCATACTGTAAAAGATTTAAAACTACCAATAGTGAAAAATCACTTAGACTGACATTTTTGGCAATTTTCATATGTATATAAATAGTTGAAAGAGATGTGAACTAGAATATTCTGCTACTACTTTTTGCCTACCACACACAGTTCTGAGTTCCATTTACATTTCCCCTGTTGCTCAAACTCATTTCGTTTCCACTGTTAGTCCGTTTGTGTTTCTATAAAGGAATACCTGATACTGTGTAAGACTCAGGTAGACCTGAGACTAAAAGAAATGACCACAAGCCTTCTTTATAAAGAAAAGAGGTTTATTTGGCTCATGGTTCTGCAAGCTGTACATGAAGCATAGTGCCAGCATCTGCTTTCCTTTTACATACAAGTTCCAAGTTTAAGTCATTTCTTTGCTCCTGTATCCAATGGTAGCCATGCCACTTCTTGAATGATTTGCTGCTTAGGAACTTCTTTCGCTAGATAGTGAAATTAAATAGTGATGACCTGGGTCATCACTCTTACTTTCAAACTTCCACTGATCCTAAGGGCAGAAGTGTCCAATCTTTTGGCTTCCCTGGGACACACTGGAAGAATTGTCTTGGGCCACACATAAAATATACTAACACTAATAATAGCTCATGAGCTTTAAAAAAAAAATTGCAAAAAAACCTCATGATGTTTAAAAAAATTTACAAATTTGTGTTGGGCCGCATTCAAAGTTGTTCTGGGCCACATGTGGCCCACAGTCCACAGGTTAGACAACTTGCCCTAGGGCATGGACACAGTGCAGCCAAAATCCTTGCGGGGACATAAAAAGAATGACCTTTACTCCAGTTTCCAATAAATTCCTCAATATCATCTGAGACTTTGTCAGCCTTTCACTGTCCATATTTCTATCAGCATTTTAGTCACAACCACTTAACCAGTTTCTAAGAAGTTCTAAACTTTCCCTCATCTTCCTGTCGTCTTCTGAGCTTTCAAACTTTTCCAGCCTCTGCTCTTACCCAGCTCCAAAACCACTTCTACATCTTCAGTTATCTTTATAGCAGTGCCCCACTCCTCAGTACTAATTTTCTATGTTAGTTTGTGTTGCTATAAAAGAATACCTGAGACTAGGTAATGTATAAAGAAATGAGGTTTATTTGGCTCATGGTTCTGCAAGCTGTACATGAAGCATAGTGCTAGCATCTGCTTCTGGTAAGGGTCTCAGGAAGCTTACAATCATGGTAGAAGGCAACAAGGAGCCAGCATGTCACATGGTGAAAGAGGGAGCAAGAGAGAGATGCCAGGCTCTTTTAAACAACCAGCTCTTGTGTGAACTACCACAGAGACCTCACTCATTACCATGGGGATGGCACCAAGCCATTCATGATGGATCTGCCCCATGACCCAGTGCCCCTCCCACTAGGCCCACCTTTACAGTAGAGGTCACATTTCAACATGAGATTTGGAGGGGACACACATCTAAACCATAGTATCTCACTTCATTGAACTCTGTATCTCATCCCTTAATGCTTGATAATATTATATATTATTCTCCAGTTGTTCTCTGGGAAAAATGTTTAGGATACCGTCTCTGTAGTTTACCAGCATTGCATCTGCCAACCAGGTCAAGGATCTAGTCTGTAATTGGGAACAGGTAAGGGATTGGATTATTGAAGTCTCAGGATCTGAAACTCTTCAAGTTATATCACATCCCTTTTTTAAAATTAATCCATTGATAGCTACTACTTATCCAAGATTGGACTGTCTCTTTTCCTTTAATTCCAGGTAGCATTATGTAGACTTCATGAAAGAACACTGTTACACAGATACAAAGAAGACAAATCTTTGCTATGTTCCAAAAATATGCATTCTAAAGCCAAATCTGATGCTTTGAAATATGTGCTGTTATGGATTATGTACCCAGTTATACATCCAATCCTGTAGCTAGTTTTTAGTTTTATTTTATTTTATTTTTTGAGATGGAGTCTCGCTCTGTCACCCAGGCTGGAGTGCAGTGGCACGATCTCAGCTCACTGCAACCTCTGCCTCCTGGGATCAGGTGATCCTCCCATCTCAGCTTCCCTAGTAGCTGGGACTACAGGCACGTACCACCACACCCATCTAATTTTTTTTGTATTTTTGGTAGAGACGGGGTCTCACCATGTTGGACAGGCTGGTCTCAAACTCCTGGTGTTGTGATCTGCCTGCCTCGGCCTCCCAAAGTGCTAGGATTGCAGGTGTGAGCCACTATGCCCAGCCATTTAGTTTTATTTTAATTACTAAGAGTAATTTAAGTAACAGTTTTAACATGTCAGTTTTATTTGTCCTATTAAAATATTTTGAACAAACAGTATTTTCTTCTAATTAATAATATCTCCATAAATTACTTTGTGACTTTTTATAATTTGTAAGTTAAAATCACGGAAATAATTCAGGCGTTTAGATATTGAAATGGTAGGGTAGAATTTGAAGAGCAGCAGTTGTTAAAAAACACTTAAACCAGTTTTATTTTCATAAATATCATGGGACTTCATTTTCTCTCCAAAGTAAGAAATGATCTAAACAAATTTAAGGAACAGAACAGCAATAACTGAGATTAAGTTAAATTATATAAAGCACATGTGGTGTCAATGAGCACTTATGACTTAATGTGAGATCCTATGGGAAATTACTATTTGTTCTCCAACTAAGGAACAAAACTTTGTCCTGACTGTATTAAATTCGAATGTGGGTTCACTAAATGTTTTAACAGCAATTTTTGTTTTTAATGGACATGTTCTGGAATATGAACTTAACTATGTGTTTTTATTTTTTTTTCTTTCAGGAGTTTCAATTACTGAAAATTACTTGGAAATAGAAGGAATGGCTAATTGTCTCCCATTCTATGGAGTAGCAGATTTAAAAGAAATTCTTAATGCTATATTAAACAAAAATGCAAAGGAAGTTTATGAATGTAGACCTCGCAAAGTGATAAGTTATTTAGAGGTATGCATTATTTTATATATATGTTATTGTATACAGGGGTCCCAACTCCCGGGCCAAGCCGGTTAGGAACCAGGCCACACAGCAGGAGGTAAGCGGCCTGCTAGCGGGCATCACCACCTGAGCTCTGCCTTCTGTCAGATCAGTGGCAGCATTAGATTCTCATGGAAGCACAAACCCTATTGTGAACTGTGTATGCGAGGGATCTAGGTTGTGCACTTCTTGTGGAACAGTTTCCTGAAACCATTCCCACCCGCCAACTGGAAAAACTGCCTTCCACAAAACCAGTCCCTGGTGCCAAAAAGCTTGGGGACTGCTGCTGATTCTATATATAGAGGTATTATAGATTGGCCAGACTTTAAGATACTTATTTCTTAAAATAGTAAATTATTTCCAAATAGTAGAATATTTTCTGTAAGTTTTATTATGTATTTGCAAGAAGAACACTATTAAAAAAAAAGAACACTCCATTAAAAGTTTCCCATCATAGACTGACTGTGGTAAACTCTATCACGGATTCTTACCATAACATTTTCTTGGGTACATATTGAGGAAAGATCTTATAAATGAGATATTTTGCAGTGAAGTTCTTTTTTAAAAACATTTCATAAATAATCCCCTTAGAAGGGGTTTAAAATAATCCTACCTTTATATTACATACTTGTCTAAAAAGTATTGTGATATAATTCTAAGTCTTGATCTCATCAAGAGCAGTAGAAGGGAGGGAAAGTGAAAGATAGGAATCTTTGAATAAGCGGAAATTTTCATTTTTGTGACAGTATTCACCACAAAAGAGAAATATAACAGTGGGTTAAAAAAAGGATTAAGGAAGGTTATAAACTTTAAAATATAAGTATAAGATAGTAGCAGGAAAACAATAGTGTTTCTATCTATATATCTTGTTCTAGATATCCCTCAAGATTGGTATTATTTAAAAAACAAACCTGAACTCTAATGAATTTTTTCTCCCTTTTTAAAAATGAGCCATTTTTGTTTACAATTGGTAGTGTGCCTGCTGTATTCTGAAGGTCAGACTTCCTTAACAGGAAAGTCTGCTTGTTACACCTTCTGAAGAATGTATTCAGTAATGTTCTGTGAATCCTTTAGGAACTTTGTCATGTGGAAATTCCCAGCCTATTGTGTGGGTAGCTTAACATTGATAGTTTCTAGAGACTTCAAGGGAATATTTTCTTGTGAAAGAGTTAGTATGAACTTAAAGGTTGAGGGAGCTGTGGGTCGGAAGAACCATGTGGGGAGAAATAAGATTTCAGAAATAACAGGAAAAAAGTAATTGGGACTGGTTTTAAATATTTTTTTGCTAATACTTTACCTTTCAGTATGTTAAGGTAATAGTGGTATAAGTGTTAAGAAAAATGGGCTGGAAAAAAAAAAGAGAACTTAAACCACGGGGATGCTTCTATTTAAGGTCAATAAGATGAATCAGAGAGAAAGGAAAGTGAAAGGAGAACCAAGAGAGGGGTGGATGTAAAAGTCAAGGAAGGAAGTAAATTTAAGCATAAGTAGTATCACGTTCTGTATAGGGTAATAATTGCTAGAAGACTATCAGATATGGCTGCTAGATGACATTGGTAACCTTGAAGAGAATCGTAATGGCAAAGTACAATTGTCCTTCTGTATACCCAGTGGATTGGTTCCAGTACCACCTGTGGATACTAAAATCCAGGCATGCTTAAGTCCTGCAGTCAGCCCTCCAGAACCCACATATATGAAAAGTTGGCCCTCCGTATATATGGATTTCACATCCCATGGTACTGTATTTTCTATCACAGTTGGGGTTGGAAAAACATCCATGTATAAGTGGACCCACACAGTTAAAACCAGTGCTGTTCAAGGGTCTGCTGTGGTAGGAATAGACGACATTTGGCAGTAGTTAAAGAGTATAGTAGTGGAAAAGTAGGCAGCAAGTCATATGACAGTGAATAGTGAAAGGAAGGAAAGAGTATGTTAAGCATGTTTGTGTTGAATTGGTGGAAGACTGACAATAAAAAATTGCAGAGAAGGCCAGGCGCAGTGGCTCATGCCTGTAATCCCAGCACTTTGGGAGGCTGAGGCGAGTGAATCACCTGAGATCAGGAGTTTGAGACTAGCCTGGCCAACATGGTGAAACCCCGTCTCTACCAAAAATACAAAAATTAGCCAGGTGTGGTGGTGCGCATCTGTAATCCCAGCTACTCAGGAGGCCGAGTGAGGCAGGAGAATTGCTTGAACCCAGGAGGTGGAAGTTGGAGTGAGCTGAGGACGCACACTGCACTCCAGCCTGGGCGATAGAGCTAGATTCTGTCTCAAAAAAAAATTGCAGGGGAAATGTTCCCAAAAAGGCAAGAGGGAAGATAGGATATGAATTTAAGGTTTAGAAAGAAGAAACTGTCTGAATCAAGAGCAGGAAACAGAAAAGGGGAAAAATGAAACTAATGTTTTTACGTAAACTTTTTAAAAAAATTTTCTTAATCATTAGAACCTGTGAAATTTTAGGTGGACTTGAGAGAAGTCACGTTGATATATGTGGTGAAAGAGTAGAAGTTACCTGCTGAGAGTGGAGGGGTTGTGGGAAGGAGTTGGTAATTTTAGTACAGTAACAAAGATCTGAAAATAAGAGCTGTAGGTACTACAAGAGAAGGTTAATTAGAGAGGAATGAGAAGATTTCCAGGTGTCACTGAGGGCTCGTAAGAGTTAACATTTGTATTGGATCCAGCCAGGACAGTTTTGTGACTCAACAATGCTCAGTAGAATTTGTCCAAGGGTAAATCAAAACACCAATTCCTCACCCTGTCCTAGAGGGTGATCTGGCCTCTGCCTAATTTCCTTTTCTTGTTCCTCTTTTTTTAACAACTGTGATGCACCCACACTGAACATTTAGTTCTCTTCTGTCTGCATGAGATGCTTTTCTTTGCCCATGATCTGTCCATTAAGGTTTCTTATTTATTAATTTTTATTTATTTATTTTGAGACAAGGTCTTGCTCAAAAGCTGGAGGGCAGTGGCATGATCACAGCTCACTGCAGTCTTGATCTTCAGGCTCAGTGAGCTTCCTGCCTCATCCTTCCATGTAGCTGGGACTACAAACAGGCCCCACCATGCCCACTTTTTTTGTGTGTGGAGACTGGGTCTCACTGTGTTGCCCAGGCTGGTCTAGAACTCCTGGCCTCAAGCAATTATCCTGCCTTGTCTCCCAAAGTGTTGAGATTACAGGCCTGAGCCACCGCACCCGGACTGATTCCTTATTTAAATTCAAGCTTAAAGTTATCTCCTCAAGTAATCTTTTTCCAACTCTACAATCACTCTATCATGTGGCCCAGTTTAATATTGTGCATTATTTATTGACTAAAATGTTCTGTCTTTTGTCTGTTTTCTGTTTCTCTGCACTAGAATGTAAATTGCACAAGAGCAAGTCTTGTTTTTTGGTTCACCACCACATCCCGAGAGCTGACAACATAGTTGATACTTAATAAATATTTGTTGAGTGAATTCATAAGATGAAAATAATCAAGATTCTGTCTTCCTTTTTGCCAGGATAACATGTTTTCTGCTTCAGGGTATATCATGGTAAAATGTGTGACTTTCCCTTTGGACAGGGAGAAGCAGTGCGTCTATCTAGACAATTACCCATGTACTTATCAAAAGAGGACATCCAAGACATTATCTACAGAATGAAGCACCAGTTTGGAAATGAAATTAAAGAGTGTGTTCATGGTCGCCCATTTTTTCATCATTTAACCTATCTTCCAGAAACTACATGATTAAATATGTTTAAGAAGATTAGTTACCATTGAAATTGGTTCTGTCATAAAACAGCATGAGTCTGGTTTTAAATTATCTTTGTTATTATGTGTCACATGGTTATTTTTTAAATGAGGATTCACTGACTTGTGTTTATATTGAAAAAAGTTCCATGTATTGTAGAAAACGTAAATAAACTAATATAGACTATTCATTTTATTCTCAAGAACCAGCCATCATCATAATTATGAGTTGTAGGCTCAAAATTGGAAAATAGGTAGTATTTTTGGGTGGTTATTTACTAGGTCCTCTCTGTGCAGGGAGAAATCAAACATCACACATACTAGCATATCTGACAAACAGTGTCAATATTTTTTAAAGTACGATGGAGAGACAGAGTGGGAGAAAATGAGAAAATGAAGTTTAGAGGAAGAAGAAAACCAGAAATTCTTCCATTAACTTCAATTTAGGGGGTAACATATTAGATGTTGCTGTCTGTTTGTTATATGGTAATTATTGGATTTGGGGGTCAACTTTTGTCAGAGAACATGGGAAGAACTAGATTTTTAATAGAAAATTTAGGGGAATTTTTTTTTTTTTAGACTCTTGCTCTTGTCACCCAGGCTGGAGTACAATGGCACAATCTTGGCTCACTGCAACCTCCACCTCCCAGGTTCAAGCGATTCTCTTGCCTCAGCCTCCCAAGTAACTGGAATTACAGCCGTCCACCCCAGACCTGGCTAATTTTTGTATTTTTAGTAGAGATGGGGTTTCACCATGTTGGCCAGGCTGGTCTCGAACTCCTGACCTCAGGTGATCCATCCACCTTAGCCTCCCAAAGTGCTGGGATTACAGGTATGAGCCACCACACCGGGCCATTAGGTGAATATTATCTATTGTACATATGCCCCTTCAAAAACCAGGTCCCACAGTGCACCAAAACACCTTTACAAAAAGTTGAAACATGATTTTTAATGAATATATTTGTTTGTAAAATAAGATGTTATTCTGGATATGATGTCTCCACGCTCACACCATCTCCCATAACTCTCAAAGATCATCTTTAAATTCCCAAGATCCTTGTGTTAAGTACAAATTGTGAAACCTGGATTCTGCCTTTTCTTCTGCCAACATCATCCTATTTTGCATGACCCAAAATACTGCTTCCCCTGACTCTCCATTTCCCCTTTTATAAATGTGAGGCCCTGCTCTGGGAGAGCTTTCTGGGAGTAATCCTTTTAAATTAACTGGGTAAACTGAGGGAAGAGAGGCTCACAGAAGCTATTAAAGATGAAATTTGCATCATACATTTGCACTCACCCTAAGTAAAACTAGACTCATTTTTTAGCCAATATAGTCTGTACCGACCCTACAACTATCTTGTAGATGAGGAAACTCATTTTTTCTCACCAGTTACGAATTGTGTCTAAAGCAGGTTAGTAAGAATGGCAGTAGGTATTTACCACTTATTTGCTAAACAGGTTAAGCACTTACCTTGGCTAGTCTCATTTAATGTTCACAGCGAATTTAAATTTGTAGTTACTGTTGAGATTCTAATCGCAGAGCTCCTGTTCTTAACCACCATTATACTGCCTGCCATGAGAAATGGGCCCTAAAGAGTTATTTGGGTCAACTAAACATAGGTAGTTACGGAGTATAAAACACTCCCTGACATCACTTTAACGAATGCTGGAGTAAATCAATTTTAGGCTGCAACTTTTGTTTTGAGACGAGTCTCGCTTTGTCGCCCAAGCTAGAGCGCAGTGGGGCGCTCTCGGCTTCCTGCAACCTCCGCCTCCCAGGTTCAAACGATTCTCCTGCCTCAGCCTCCCTCGAGTAGTTGGGATTACAGGCGCCCACCACCACGTCCAGCTAAATTTTGTATTTTTAGTAGAGACGGGGTTTCACCATGTTGGCCAGGCTGATCTGGAGGTCCTGACCTCAAGCGATTGGCCCGCCTCAGCCTCCCATAGTGCTGAGATTACCCACCGCGCCTGGCCGGCAACATTTTCCTAACGGTGACTGGAGTAGCAGACTGGCGTGAATCGACTGCTTTTTCCAGAACAGGAATGGGCTTCAGGTGAGGGTCTAGCGTCGCCCCACGCACCAATCCTGGTTCACGAGGCTAAGGGAAGCCCAGCAACCACGCAGAAGCCCGGCAGTCTTCCGCAGCGCTCCCATCCTCCACAAGTCCTTCCAACAGCCCCAGCACCACCCGCGGGACCAAATGCTGGAGCTGGGAGCGGCGACAGGGAAGCGCTGGCTCCCAGAATGGAGGTAACTACGGCCGCTGCGGCCTGGGAGGCTTACCCGGAATTAAGGGCGAGGCGAGGAGATCCGAAGGAAAAGGAAAGCTTCACCCCAAGTTACCCATTTGCCTCTTTAGGCTGGGTTGCCAGAGCCCTTGGCCTGGGAGAAGGACTCTTAAGTTATGAGTTCTAAAGTGCTCTTTAGACCCAAGTATGTTGCTTAGGATCCCAGCCTTGGCTGTAGCCACAGGGCTGACCCAAAGCCGTACGGAAGTCAGGCCTGCAGGCCCCTCTTGAACAGGTTGCTGAGAAAGGTAGCCATCTACGGTCTGGCCAGACCTAGGAGGTTTTTAGATATTTAACTTACCGAAAAATGTTAGACCTGTATTCAGATGAACGGATTTTTGTTACTTTCATTGGCTACATGATTCTCTGTGATTTTATCCAGATTTTGTGGCTCAGGTTGTAGGAATTGCAACCCAACCCAGCACAGCCCGCATCTCTCAACTAAGTGTAAATAGGAGCCACTTTTCCCTCTCCAAATTCTTACCTGTTTTATTTTCATCTTATGTTCTTATGTTTGCAAGCTTCCTCCAGCATTTTTTGGTGGGTTTTTTTGAGGGCAGGAGGGAGCAGAAGCCACTAAATAAACTTGGGCTTAGGTCTACACTGAAAACCAAAAATAGATTTAACTCTTGTAAACCAAAAAGCATCTGAGATAGGTCTCAATAAATTTAGAAGTTTATTTTGTCAAAATTAAGGACATACCCAGGAGACAGGTCTGTGTGCCTTTCTCCAAAGATGATTTTGAGAGCTATTTAATGGGGAAAGGCAGGCTGGAGGGGAAGGAGGGAGGATACGGTTACATTACTGAATCCACATGTTGCAAGAGAAAAGGAGCAGGTAAAGGAATAAGTGTATTGTCTGACACTCAGTAAATTCACACTTCACGTAAGATAAGGTGAACATAGAGTAGCTACCTGTGAGATGTTTAACCTTTTATCTGTAGCTATCTGCTTAGGAACAAAGGAAGGGCAGTTTCTTGGATGACTCAGCTTTCAGCTTAATTTTTCCTTTTGGCATAGTGAATTGGGTCCCAAGTTTTTATTTTTGTTTCACACTCTTTACAGTACCTAATTAATGCAAAGGAAATAATACATTTGGGGACCCCAAATGTTGATCACTAACTTAACCAAAGTTACCAGGCAAATTAAAATACCAATAATGATACTAAAATATTTACATGACTAGACTTGTTCTTGGAGTGGAGCATTTCGGGCAAGCCAAGGTTCATGGATTTATAGTGGCTAAAAATAATCTTGAGGTGAGCCAACTAATTTTACAGATGAGAAAATAGAAGCCCAAAGTGATTACACGACATACGTGAGCACACACAGCTAATCTAGTGCTCTGCTAGTTCCACTTTCAATGTTTATATTACTGTAAACAAAGATAAATACTGAAAAAAAAATTTTACTGCAAAGCTAAATAAAAAATGAGATTGTCATCTACTTTCTCCCTTTACAAACATAAATAATCAAGAGTTAACTGTTAACCTTGTGAAAGGAAAATAAATCTTGGGGCCCCTAAATCACTAAGCTACAGGGAAAAGTCAAGCTGGGAACTGCTTAGGACCAACCTGCCTCCCATTCTGTTCAGTCACCCGTCTGCTCACTGAAATAAATGCATATCTGACGGCATCTCCAAAGGATTGTTCTCCAAAGGATGGTTTATTCCTAGATGAGTAGATCCTGAGTTATTAGGAAAGCTCATTTTAGCAGGTTTGTGAAGTCTCATGTCCTATGAAGAGAAAATAAGGGGAGGAAGGCAGAAAAACAATAAACAAAAGAACAATCCTGGAAAATCTATATATATATAGGCCACATTGTTCTGAAGTCCATAGATCCGTAGGCAGGTATGAAAGTGGCTTATGTATGTAAGTAGGTTGCTGTTATTTTCTTCTGAAGTTTAAGTTATCTAGCTTCACTTTGCAGGGCTTTACGAAAGCACAGCTTAGTTCTCAGTGACTGCAGATTAGGAAAAATGGGGAAGAAGAAGGAAAAAAATTGAAAACATTATTTTACAGTCTTGTAGCCTGCAAAATAGAAAGATTAGAATTCAGTCCAAAGTAGAAAATAATAAAAATTGAAAAACATTAGGCAAGACTAGAATCTAAGAACAGGTATACTACAGTTTTTGAAACATAATTTTTCTCCAGTTTCCCATTTTTATTAAAGACAAATCACGGTAGAACTGATTCGCTTTATTATACTTGTTCTGATTATTTGTATACAGTGCAGCAAGAATAATTATTTGTTTTTACATAGGCTTTTAAATTGGCTTTGATGGAACTTTGTTCCATAGAAGGAATCTCAGATAAAATTTTTTTAAAGCCAAGCCCAGCCGTGGATTTGTACCATCAAATACCTATGAGTTGGGGGAATTCCTCTCTGAGGTTCCAAGATAAACTTGGGGCTCCTGGGCCTGTCAGAAAGTGACATTCTTTCTAAATTAACTGAGACCTGTCTCAGATTTTCGGAGTTCACAACTTTATTCTAGAGCTTTCATTTAATCTCACCTAAACTTGATAAGTTTTATTTTTAAAGCCTTCTTCACTGTTTCCAGTAATAACTAGTATGAACCTGAGAACATAATCAATTTAAAAAGTTTATTTTGCCTAGGTTAAGGATACACTTATGACACAGCCTCAGAAGGTCCTTACGACGTGTGCCCAAAAGTGGTCAGGGTACAGCTTGCTTTTATACATTTTAGGGAGACATGAGACATCAATCAATATGCGTAAGATGTATACTGGTTCAGTCCAGAAAGGCAGGACAACCTGAATCAAGAGGCTTCCAGGTCATAGGTAGACAAGAGACAAAAGGTAGCAGTCTTTTGATTCCTTAATCAGCCTTTCATTGAATACACAATTTAATCTGGTTCAGTGAGTCTCAATTTTTATGTAAACAGTAGGGCAAAGGAAGCAATCAGGCATTTGTCTCAGGTGAGCAGAAGGATGACTTTCTGTCCGAAACCCGTGAGGATAAGCTATCAGTTTACATTGCCAGGGTGAAATTCAACAGAACTGTTTTAGGGTAAAGATCTTGAGGCCCACAAAGAATTTCATTGTGGGCAAAATATGAGGGAGATACACAGCTTTAAAAAATCTCTGTAGCTGTCTTATTTAGGAATAAAATGGGAGGCAGGTTTGTCTGATGTATTATAGTTCATAGCTTGACTTTTTCCTTTGCTTAGTTATTTTGGGAGTACCAAGGTTCATTTTTTTTTTTCACACTAGCAACACACTATTGGACTGTCACAACTGCTCCCAGAGGTTTTCTCTGTTTACTTGATTTTTGGTCACAATTTTTATTCCTCCTTAAAACACTGCAAATTAACGTAGAGATATTTTCTCTAGCTTTTAAAAATTCTGTCCCAGTGGTTATCAACTTTGAGCATACATCAGAATCACCTGGAGAGCTTCTCAAGCACTGATTGTTAGACACTGTGCCCACAGTTCCTAATTTTGAAGGTCTGGGGTGGGACTGAAAATTTTCATTTCTAGTAAGTTTCCAGATGATGCTAATGCTACTTGTCAGGGAGCCACACTTGGAGAACCACTGCTCTATGTCATGTATCAAACTTCCCCTAACAATCAATCTCAAGTCAATTTCTGTAAGCCCGTATTTCTTACTGACTTTTACTAAAATCTGCCAGACAAAAAACAAACCAGGGCTTAGAAGATCTCAACCTGACTATGCTGTTATAGACATCCATTTCTTCATCTCTGAAATTAAGATGCTGAACTTGATCTCCAAGTACACAATCGTTTCTAACACATTCTGTTATTTTGTTTCTTCCTGCTTTTTTTTTTTTTTTTTTTGAGTGTCAGCAGGATTTGGAACAACCTTTTTTCCCTTATGTCTACTATTAAACATATTTAATTAGATGCCTCTGAACTAGCTCACTTTTTCATACAATCTTTTAAACTAAACCCGGGAGGGGTAGACTTCTTCCACTCTGCTTTAGTTGGACACAAAATCACTATAACAAACTCCTTCATCTCTGTCTCCTTTAGTTATAGCTACATTTCTTAGTTTATTCAGTGATATTTATTATTATAGCACTCAGTACTACTGAACAGAGAATATAGAGAGAAGACATTCCTTGCCCTCTAGAGGAAACAAAATAAGAGCAATATAATATAAATGTTTTGGTGAGGTTATGTAGTATTGTTAATCTATATGGGTCTGCAGCACCCTCTTGGAAACCAACCTAAAGTTTCTAGTTGTTCCTTAAATTAAATGGTTTTTTAATTTATAAAGAATTTAAATATTCAAATATAATTTTCTAGTTAACATTTACATCCAGATGCTTAATAAGACAAAGTAATGACTGGTAATTTAAAATGATCTTTAATTTTGAACTTATTTGATATTTAAGAACTTTTTAATAGGTATTTAGTTATGTTTTGTAATTTAGATGATAGAAATGATGAGTTAAGAAACAGGCAAGAAATTGTGAATGGATCGAACATATTTATGGGGAAAAATGGTATGTTTTCATGTTATTTCTTTAAAAAGGCATTTTTGTTTCTAAACTGGCTTTAATTTTCCCTTAGACACTGGTAAATTACAGCATCTTAACTTGCAAGGCGGTGATGCTGTACTGTCAAAAATGTATTTTAAGTAATTCACTAAAAACAATAGCAAAAAAAATTCTACATTTTTACATGTAAATTACTAATACGTATGATACTCGTTATCTATTTTGAAGTTATTTGCGTTCTTTTTTGGTCTTTTCTCCTTAGTTTTCTTAGTCAATAGCTGATGTAGAAGAAACACTTCCCCATATACATAGTAGTAATTCTTGATCCCAGATGAAAACAAGATTCCTAGCCACACACACACATTCAGCTTTTAAATTGTCAAAGACTTTATTGAAGCAATTCAGTTTTAGCTGTATTCCCCCATAGAAAAAAAATAAAATGTCCAGTCCTCTGCCCCTAAATTGAAAGGACAGTACTTCGTGTTTTGTAGGTTTCTTTATTATGAGTGTGAGGATACTCTGCTTATGCTAGTATATGAGTTTGGGACTTCTCCAACTTTAATGTGCATATGAATCTCTCTGGGCTTCTCTAATTAAGTAGGTCTGGGGTAGAGTCTGATATTCTGCATTTCTAGCAAGTTCTCTGGTGATGCTGATGCTGCTGGTTCAGGGATTACACTTGGATTAGCAAGAGTGCACATAATCCTGAAGCGCTAGATTCCTGAAATAGAATACAGATAGATTTTTAATGCAAATATATACTGAAAATAAAATAATCAGATTAATGAATGTGCTTATGGCTCTCTATTTGGGAAGTCAGTTTTATGTTTTCTCATGGGACATCATTCTTTATTTAGAAAATCAGATTTATATATCTCAAAAATGTTATGAGGTAGCTGGATCTGCCATCATTTCTTTATTGTACACACAGGCATACCCTCCATGAAGAGGTGGGATCTGTTCCTCCACTCTCTTGAATCTGGGCTAGTTTATGATTACTTTGCCCATTAGATTATAACAGACGTGATGCTATACAACTTCCAAGACTACGTCATAGAAACCTTGCAGCCTTCCTGGCTATCTTGAAATGGTAACTATGGGGAAGCTAGTCACCTTGTGAGAAGTCAGTCTACCCTGAGTCTGCCATTGTATAAAAAGTACAAGCTAGCCAGATAAAGAGACTATGTGTGGAGAAAGAGATATTTGACTAGTTCCCAGTTGTTACAGTCATCTCAGCTCTGGTGCCAGACATTGAGTAAAGACATCTTCGGATAACTTCACTCTCAGCAGCCATCTGATTACAGCTATATGGGGTAGCTCAAGTGAGAACCACCCAGCTGAGCTCGTTAACCCCCAGAACCATGAAATAAAAATTGCTGAACCATTAAATTTTGTGGTGATTTGTTTTGAAGAGGTAGATAAACAGAACACTTACATTATGCTAATTTGAGGAGTTTTATTGCTGAAATGCCTTTTTGGTCTCCCAGAACATGATCAGTATAGGGATTGGAAATTCATCTGAAGTTTTCTACAAATAATATTATGGTCTTGATTTTTTACATAAATATGTAGCACTTCATTTTTCAAATTAAAGTGTTCTAGTATTAATTTTTATTTTATTTTATTTTATCTTATTGAGATGGAGTTTGACTCTTGTTACCCAGGCTGGAGTGCAATGGTGCAATCCCGGCTCACTGCAACCTCCACCTCCCGGGTTCAAGCGATTCACCTGCCTCAGCCTCCCCAGTAGCTGGGATTACAGGTTCCCACCACCAAGCCCAGCTAATTTTTCTACTTTTAGTAGAGACCAGGTTTCACCATGTTGGCCAGGCTGGTCTTGAACTCCTGACCTCAGGTGATCCACCTGCCTCAGCCTCTCAAAGTGCTGGGATTACAGGCACAAGTCACTGTGCCCAGCCTAAATGTTCTAGTATTAACTTACATATGAGTCATGTCTTATGATGCCTTGGAGACTGGGGATACCAGTATTTTTGAGGCTTCTTTATAGATCTAATTTGTGGCTTTGTCACATAATCACTAGGGTTTTCCATTCTCACCTATCCAGGCAATCAAACTATTAGTGAGAAAACAATTAACATTCTTTATTGAACATTAGCTTTTCTTTTAACTTTGATCCATGCCATGTTTTGTCTAGATATTGCTCCCCACAGTAGTTTCTCGAGGCACTCTCCTTTGAGCATTACTTCTTTCATAAGGAATGACTTAGTCCCATTTTTATTTATTTACTCAGTATTTA
Source organism: Nomascus leucogenys (assembly GCF_006542625.1). NCBI lineage: Eukaryota > Metazoa > Chordata > Mammalia > Primates > Hylobatidae > Nomascus > Nomascus leucogenys. Next base: position 90,243,726 of record NC_044402.1, read on the forward strand.
CCAAACATCTATCATAAACATCCTAGGAGATTGAAGACACAGAGCAATTCAAAATTAAAACATAATCTGTCCTCAAGAAGATTTTGGTCTTAAGTGAGAAAAGTCCACAAATAACCATAATAAACCAATGTTAAGTTGGAAGAATAGAAATGCAGGAGAGGATCAGAATAAATAAAAGTCATATCAGCAAGGTGATCAGCTTCATGAAGAAAACGGCATTTGAGCTCAGCAATGAGGGCTGGAAAGGTTTTCTTTTTTGTTTTTTAATTAGAAGTTAAGGCATTCTAGACATAGGGAAGAAAAGGATAGAGGTACTAGGTATGAAACATTCAGAACTGTGCCATAGCAAACATTCAGAACTGTGCCATGTGTGCCATAACAAAGCTATGGCAGCAAGGTGTGAGGGAGAAACTCAAGTCCAGTTAGAGGCCTGTTGCAGTAGTTAGAGCACACACACACAAATGCAGGCCCTGAAAATTAGAAGGAAGAACAAAGATTAGTGGAAATGAACTCAACAGGACTTGTGCTTGCTTTTTTTAAAAAATTTTTTTTATTATTATACTTTAAGTTCTGGGATACATGTGCAGAACATGCAGATTTGTTACATAGGTATACACGTGTCATGGTGGTTTGCTGCACCCATCAACCCATCATCTATTTTAGGTATTTCTCTTAATGCTATCCCTTCCCTAGCCTCCCACCCGCTGACAGGCCCCAGTGTGTGATGTTCCCCTCCCTGTGTCCATGTGTTCTCATTGTTTAACTCCCACTTATGAGTGAGAACACACAGTGTTCCTGTGTTAGTTTGCTGAGAGTGATGGTTTCCAGCTTCATCCATGTCCCTGCAAAGACCATGAACTCATCCTTTTCATGGCTGCATAGTATTCCATGGTGTATATGTGCCATATTTTCTTAATCCAGTCTATCATTGATGGGCATTTGGGTTGGTTCCAAGTCTTTGCTATTGTGGACAGTGCCGCAGTAAACCTACATGTGCATGTGTCTTTATAGTAGAATGATTTATAATCCTTTGGGTGTATACCCAGTAATGGAATTGCTGGGTCAAATGGTATTTCTGGTTCTAGCTCCTTGAGGAACTGTTCCACAATGGTTGAACTAATTTACGCTCCTGCCAACAGTGTAAAAGTGTTCCTATTTCTCCACATCCTCTCCAGCATCTGTCATTTCTTTACTTTTTAATGATCTCCATTCTAACTGGCATGAGACGGTATCTCATTGTGCTTTTCATTTGCATTTCTCTAATGACCAGTGATGATGAGCTTTTTTTCATGTTTCTTGGCCACATAAATGTCTTCTTTTGAGAAGTGTCTGTTCATATCTTTCACCCACTTTTTGATGTTTTTTTTTCTTGTAAATTTGTTTAAGTTATTTGTAGATTCTGGATATTAGCCCTTTCTCAGATGGATAGATTGCAAAAATTTTCTCCCATTGTGTAGGTTGCCTGTTCGCTCCGATGATAGTTTCTTTTGCCCTGCAGAAGCTCTTTAGTTTAATTAGATCCAATCTGTCAATTTTGGGTTTTGTTGCCATTGCTTTTGGTGTTTTAGTCATGAAGTCTTTGCCCATGCCTGTGTCCTGAATGGTATTGCCTAGGTTTTCTTCTAGGGTTTTTATGGTTTTAGATCTTATGTTTAAGTCTTTAATCCATCTTGAGTTAATTTTTGTATAAGGTTTAAGGAAGGGGTCCAGTTTTAGCTTTCTGCATCTGGCTAGCCAGTTCTCCAAACACTATTTATTAAATAGGGAATCCTTTTCCCATTGCTTGTTTTTGTCAGGTTTGTCAAAGATCGGATGGTTGTAGATAGGCGGGATTATTTCTGAGGCCTGTTCTGTTCCATTGGTCTATATATCTATTTTGGTACCAGTATCATGCTGTTTTGGTTATGTAGCCTTGTAGTGTAGTTTGAAGTCAGGTAGTATGATGCCTCCAGCTTTGTTCTTTTTCTTAGGATTGTCTTGGCTATTCAGGCTCTTTTTTGAAATTTAAAGTAGTTTTTTGTAAATCTGTGAAGAAACTCAATGGTAGCTTGATGGGGATAGCATTGAATCTATAAATTACTTTGGGCAGTATGGCCATTTTCATGATATTGATTCTTCCTATTCATGAGCATGGAATGTTTTTCCATTTGTTTGTGTCCTCTCTTATTTCATTGAGCAGTGGTTTGTAGTTCTCCTTGAAGAGGTCCTTCCCATCCCTTGTAAGTTGTATTCCTAGGTATTTTATTCTCTTTGCAGCAATTGTGAATGGGAGTTCACTCATGATTTGGCTCTCTGTCTGTTATTGGTGTATAAGAATGCTTGTGATTTTTGCACATTGATTTAGTATCCTGAGACTTTGCTGAAGATGGTTGTCAGCTTAAGGAGATTTTGAGCTGAGACGATGGGGTTTTCTAAATATACAATCATGTCATCTGCAAACAGGGACAATTTGACTTCCTGTCTTCCCATTTGAATACCCTTTCTTTCTTTCTCCTGCCTGATTGCCCTGGCCAGAACTTCCAATACTGTGTTGAATAGGAGTGGTGAGAGAGGGCATCCCTGTCTTGTGCTGGTTTTCAAAGGGAATGCTTCCAGCTTTTGCCCATTCAGTATGATATTGGCTGTGGGGTTGTCATAAATAGCTCTTATTATTTTGAGATATGTTCTATCAATACCTAGTTTATTGAGAGTTTTTTGTATGAAGGGGTGTTGTATTTTGTCAAAGGCCTTTTCTGCATCTATTGAGAAAATCATGGGTTTTTGTCATTGGTTCTCTAAATGTGATGGATTACATTTATTGATTTATATATGTTGAACCAGCCTTGCATCCCAGTGGTGAAGCTGACTTGATCATGTTGGATAAGCTTTTTGATGTGCTGCCACATTCGGTTTGCCAGTATTTTATTGAGGATTTTCGCATTGATGTTCATCAGGGATATTGGCCTGAAATTTTCTTTTTTTGTTTTGTCTGCCAGGTTTTGTTATCAGGATGATACTGGCCTCATGAAGTGAGTTAAGGAGGAGTCCCTCTTTTTCTATTGTTTGGAATAGTTTCAGAAGGAATGGTACCCTCTCCTCTTTGTACCTCTGGTAGAATTCGGCTGTGAATCTGTCTGGTCCTGGGCTTTTTTTGGTTGGTAGGCTATTAATTACTGCCTCAATTTCAGAACTTATTTTGAGCCTATTCAGGGATTCGACTTCTTCCTGTTTTAGTCTTGGGAGGGTGTATGTGTCCAGGAATTCATCCATTTCTTCTGCATTTTCTAGTTTATTTGCATAGAGGTGTTTATAGTATTATCTGACGGTAGTTTGTGTTTCTGTGGGATCAGTGGTGATATTCCCTTTATCATTTTGTATTGTGTCTATTTGATTCTTCTCTCTTTTCTTCTTTATTAGTCTGGCTAGCAGTCTATTTTGTTAGTCTTTTCAAAAGACTAGCTCTTGGATTGATTGATTTTTTAAAGGGTTTTTCATGTCTCTGTCTCCTTCAGTTCTGCTGTGATCTTAGTTATTTCTGGTATTCTGCTAGCTTTTGAATTTGTTTGCTCTTGCTTCTCTAGTTCTTTTAATTGTGATGTTAGGGTGTCAATTTTGCATCTTTGCTGCTTTCTCCTGTGGGCATTTAGTGCTATAAATTTCCCTCTAAACACTGCTTTAGCTGTGTCCCAGAGATTCTGGTACTTTGTGTCTTTGTTCTTATTGGTTTCAAATAACTTATTTATTTCTGCCTTAATTTTGTTATTTACCCAGTAGTCATTCAGGAGCAGGTTGTTCAGCTTCCATGTAGTTGTGTGGTTTCAAGTGAGTTTCTTAATTCTGAGTTCTAAGTTTCTTAATTCTAATCTAATTCTGATTGCACTGTGGTCTGAGAGACAGTTTGTTATTATTTCTGTTCTTTTGCATTTCCTGAGGAGTGTTTTACTTCTAATTATGTGGCCAATTTTAGAATAAGTGCAATGTGGTGCTGAGAAGAATGTATATTCTGTTGATTTTGGGTAGAGAGTTCTGTAGATGTCTATTAGGTCTGTTTGGTCCAGAGCTGAGTTCAAGTCCTGAATATCCTTGTTAATTTTGTGTCCTATTGATCTATCTAATATTGACGGTGGGGTGTTAAAGTCTCCCACTATTATTGTGTGGAAGTCTAAGTCTCTTTGTAAGTCTCTAAGAACTTGCTTTATAAATCTGAGTGCTCCTGTATTGGGTGCATATATATTTAGGATAGTTAGTTCTTCTTGTTGCATTGATCCCTTTACCATTATATAATGTCCTTCTTTGTCTTTTTTTTTAAATCTTTGTTAGTTGAAAGTCTGTTTTATCAGAGACTAGGATGGCAACCCCTGCCTTTTTTGCTTTCTATTTGCTTGGTAAATATTCCTCCATCCCTTTATTTTGAGCCTATGTGTGTCTCTGCACATGAGATGTGTCTCCTGAATACAGCACACTGATGGGTCTTGACTCTATCCAATTTGCCAATCTGTCTCTTTTAATTGGGGCATTTAGTCCATTTACATTTAAGGTTAATATGTGTGAATTTGATCCTGTCATTATGATGCTAGCTGGTTATTTTCCCTGTTAGTTGATGCAATTTCTTCATAGTGTCAATGGTCTTTCAAGTTGGTATGTTTTTGCAGTGGCTGGTATCAGTTTTTCCTTTCTGCATTTTGTGCTTTCTTCAGGAGCTCTTGTAAGGCAGGCCTGATGGTGACAAAATCTCTCAGCATTTGCTTGTCGGTGAGGGATTTTATTTCTCCTTCGCTTTTGAAGCTTAGTTTGGCTAGATATGAAATTCTAGGTTGAAAATTCTTGTTTTTCCTTTTTTTTTTTTTTTTTTTTTTTTTTTTTGAGACTGTCTTGTTCTGTTGCCCATGCTGGAGTGCAGTGGTGCGATCTCGGCTCACTGCAACCTCTGCCTCCTGGGTTCAAGCGATTCCCCTGCCTCAGCCTCCCAAGTAGCTGGGACTACAGCCCCATGCCACCATGCCTGGCTAATTTTTTGTGTTTTTAGTAGAGACTGGGTTTCACCATGTTAGCCAGGATGATGATCTCGATCTCCTGACCTCGTGATCCGCCCACCTCGGCCTCCCAAAGTACTGGGATTACAGACATGAGCCACCACACCTGGACGAAAATTCTTGTCTTTAAGAATGTTGAATATTGGCCCCCACTCTCTTCTGGCTTGTTAAGGTTTCTGCAGAGAGATCCGCTGTTAGTCTGATGGGCTTCCCTTTGTGGGTAACCCGACCTCTCTCTGTGGCTGCCCTTAACATTTTTTCCTTTATTTCAACCTTGGTGAATCTGATGATTATGTGTCTTGGGGTTGCTCTTCTCAAGGAGTATCGTTGTGGCATTCTCTGTATTTCCTGGATTTGAATGTTGGCCTGTCTTGCTAGGTTGGGAAAGTTCTACTGGATAATATCCTGAACAGTGTTTTCCAACTTGGTTCCGTTCTGCCCGTCACTTTCAGGTGCACTGATCAAATGTAGATTTGGTCTTTTCACATAGTCCCATATTTCTTGGAGGTTTTGTTCATTCCTTTTCACTCTTTTTTCTCTAATCTTGTCTTCACACTTTATTTCATTAAGTTGATTTTCAATCTCTGATATCCTTTCTTCTGCTTGATCGATTCAGCTATTGATACTTGTGAATGCTTCACGAAGTTCTCATGCTGTATTTTTCAGCTCTGTCAGGTCATTTATTTCTTCTCTAAACTAGTTGTTCTAGTTAGCAACTCCTCTAACCTTTTTTCAAGGTTCCTAGCATCCGTGCATTGCATTAGAACATGCTCCTTTAGCTCAGAGGAGTTCTTTATTATCCACCTTCTAAAACCTACTTCTGGCAATTCGTCAAACTCATTCTCTGTCCAGTTTTGTTCCCTTGCTGGCGAGGAGTTGTGATCCTTTGGAGGAGAAGAGGCGTTTTGGTTTTTGGAATTTTCAGCCTTTTTGCACTGGGTTTTTCTCATCTTCGTGGATTTATCTACCTTTGGCCTTTGATGTTGGTGACTTTCGGGTAGGGTTTCTGTGTAGACATCCTTTTTGTTGATGTTGATGCTATTCCTTTATGTTTGTTAGTTTTCCTTCTAACATGGCCCTCTGCTGCAGGTCTGCTGGAATTTGCTGGAGGTCCATTCCAGACCCTGTTTGCATGGGTATCACCAGCAGAGGCTGCAGAGCAGCAAAAATTGCTGCCTGTTCCTTCCTCTGGAAGCTTCGTCCCAGAGGGGCACCTGCCAGTTGACAGCCAGAGCTCTCCTGTATAAGGTGTCTATCAACCCCTGCTGGGAGGTGTCTCCTAGTCAGAAGGCACAGGGGTCAGAGACCCACTTGAGGAGGCAGTCTGCCCATTAGCAGAGCTTGAGTGCTGTGCTGGGAAATCTGCTGCTCTCTTCAGAGCTGGTAGGCAGGAATGTTTAAGTCTGCTGAAGCTGCACCCAGAGCCACCCCTTCCCCCAGGTGCTCTGTCCCAGGGAGATGGGAGTTTTGTCTCTACGCCCCTGACAGAGGCTGCTGCCTTCCTTTCAGAGATGCCCTGCCCAGAGAGGAGGAATCTAGAGAGGCAGTCTGGCTACAGCAGCTTTCCCTAGCTGCAGTGCGCTCTGCCCAGTTCGAACTTCCTGGTGGCTTTGTTTACACTGTGAGGGGAAAATCGCCTACTCAAGCCTCAGTAATGGTGGTCACCCCTCCTCCTACCAAGTTCAGGTATCCCAGGTCGACTTCAGACTGCTGTGTTGGCAGCGAGAATTTCAAGCCAGTGGATCTTAGCTTGCTGGGCTCTATGGGGCTGGAATCCACTGAGCTAGATCAGTTAGCTCCCTGGCTTCGGCCCCCTTTCCAGGGGAGTGAACAGTTCTGTCTCATTGGTGTTCCAGACACCACTGGGGTATGAAAAAAAACTCCTGCAGCTAGCTCGGTGTCTGCCCAAACAGCCGCCCAGTTTTGTGCTTGAAACCCAGGGCCCTCGTGGCGTAGGCACCAGAAGGAATCTTCTGGTCTGCAGTTTGTGAAGACCATGGGAAAAGCATAGTATCTGGGCCAGAGTGCACCATTCCTCATGGCACAGTCCCTCAAGGCTTCCCTTGGCTAGGGGAGGAAGTCCCCTGACCCCTTGCGCTTCCTGGGTGAGGCGATGCCCTACCCTGCTTCAGCTTGCCCTCCACGGGCTGCACCTACTTTCTAACCAGTCCCAGTGAAATGACCTGGGTACCTCAGTTGGAAATGCAGAAATCACCTGCCTCCTGTGTTGATCTCACTGGGAGCTGCAGACCAGAGCTGTTCCTGTTCGGCCATCTTGCCAGCCACCCTTGTGCTTGCTTTTATCTGTACAGCTGGCCCTCTCCAACCATGGGTTCTGCATTCGTAAGTTCAACTGACTGCAAATCAAAACATTTGGGGAAAAAAAGGCAATAAAAAATAACAATATGGGAGTATGTACATATGTTATATGCATATATTATAAGGGACTTTAGCATATGTGGGTTTTGGCATCCACTATGTGGATTGGTCCTGGAACTAATCCCCTGGGCATATCAAGAGATGACTGTATATATAAATTTTCAGACATCATAGGCATTACAAGTGACTCAATTTGCATCTATCTGCATAAATTATAGTACCATTAGGAAAGGCCACATTATATGGATGGACACTGGTGGAAGGGTCTGGGTTCAATAAAAACAATTATCTCAGAAAATGTGTTTGCCGAATATATATCCTTTGTACATTAGGTAATAGACCAAGAATCTCTTTAGATGCTGCTTTTAAAAATAAAAATTAGTGTGATATTCATGTCTTAGAAGAGCAGAATGAATACTTCTACTATCAGATACTTATATACAGAATCTTTGAAAGATAAACAAACTTTGCAGCTTAAGGGTGGATTAAAATAATTTTCTTTATATTATAACACATTTATGAAGTAATATTCAGTTTAATCTCCCTGATCAAATGCCCCTTTCTCATAGAATGGATATCTCAAGTTTTTCTATCTTACCTATTTCTTCCACAGGTAGAATTTGCATCCACATCTTTTGGGCATCCTCAAATAAAATCTTGTTTATTATTGAGTTAGAAACAAGAACTAAAGCTCACTGAACTCACTGAGTTTCAATAATGCTTGAAACTACCTAATCAATTTTAGACTTGTTTCTTCTCGGATCACCTCATCTGGTCTCTCTCTTCTCATTACCATATCAGACAATTAAATTTTATTTACATAAGTCTCTTTCTACTTTTAGTTTTCCTCTTAAGTATTATTATATAGTATTGTTATTTGTTACTACATTATTATATAGTATTAAATGTTAATATATAGAAAAATTAATACATATCATTATATTATATAAACAATATTTCTTATGCTTGAAATAGTCTCATTTTCTTAATGTGAAAGTTTTTGATGTCTTTTCTTAAAATGCCTCTCATAATATCTTATTTCAAATATCAGGAAAGATTTGTGCTTGTGATTTATATTTCTAAAATGTAAAGGCCATACTTAGAAACCTTAACTAAACAGTACCAATTAAAATTTAGAAAATTTAGAATCAAATATAAAATATTGAGTATTAAACATTAATATTAAATATTTAAAACTTCTCAGTACTGAATTCTAGTCAATTGAAAGAACAACACTAATGAAAGAAAAAGGAGACTGAAATAAAAAAGTGACTTGAACACTATTTACAAAAAGGACATGCAATTGGTTACAATTAATGAAGGAATAAAATTAGATCACAACCATTAACATAAAAGAAAATATTAAAATGAAAGAGCAAAAGAAAGAGAAAGTGGAAGAAAACAGTCTGATTAGAGAAGAAGAAAGGGAGTGAAAAGGAAGATCACCATAAAACTTCCACTATTTTCTCGTCTACTTGCATTTTATAAGTTTCTGCACTAGTATGTAATCCTAATGCCTGGATACTCCAGCTGGCCAAAATCTCCTGGTTTTATTTTTAACACTGAAGTAACTCCTATACCCTAGCACTTGTGTTGACCGTTCATTCAGTGCTTATATTAAAGTCAGTAAGTATTGTGACTTTTCTTATATTGCTTCACTTCTCTTTATCTTTATCGCCTAGCAATAATCGAACTAGTCTCTTCTAGTACTACTGGAGCCTAACCCAGAAGGCAATCTATTAATATTTGTATATTTGAATAAAACATTTTATGTAGGTCTCTTTTCTCCAGTTCTAACTCTGCAGGTGTTGATGTACCAATACTGGTCTTACTCCTCATGCTCTCCAAAGGAGAAGCATCATGGGAAATAGGATTAATGTTTTATTTGGGACCAAATATTGAGGGGACTTGAATATCAGGCTAAAGGTTTTCAACATTGGAAACAGCAACTAAATGCTTTTGAATAGGAAGGTAACACAATCAGAACTATATATAAGGAATATTAGTTTAAAAGCATGCTTAAGATGAATCAGAATGAATAAGAAGAGAGGTGGGAGATCAGTTTAGAAAATCATAGTGCTATTACCCAGTCGTGGTGGTGCATGCCTGTAGTCCCAGCTACTCCAGAGGCTGAGGCATAAGAATTGCTTGAACTCAGGAGATGGAGGTTGTAGTGAGCCAAGATCATGCCACTGCACACCAGCCTGGGCAACAAAGTGAGACCCTGTCTCAAAAAAAAAAAAAATCATACTGCTAAAATTTCATTTATGTATGTTTTAGTCATCTCACATTCATTGTATTCTTTCAGTATATTAATAGAAGTTTCTTTAGAAGAACTTGAAGAAGAATTTGACTTTCTTGAGATATACAAATATATTATTTCTAAACTTAAATTCAATCATAGTAAAATTTTAAAGCATATATATTTTTTCAGTTTTCTAATTCTGATACTTGCCAGTAAAATGTGTTAGTGACTTTGGAGAATGACAAAGATGGAACTTAACAAGAATGTTGAGTTTATGCCATACATGGACAAAAAGATGCTTTAAATTTAATTTTATCTTGATTTTCATAACAGCAAATATTCTTATATTTGCCTAGGGGAAAATGTACATTTTGTTATCTTTCCTTGTGTCATGGCTTTCTAGGTTCCTTGTACTTATTCCTGTCTCTCTACTTTTGCCTGTGTTCCATATGGGCCTAAATATTTCCAGATTATCTCTTGTTTGTTCTTTCCAAACTACCAAATATACCTCCCTTTTTCTGAACTTGGTTGATCTTGGCTAAACGTTAAAGGAAAAGGAATCAGATAGAAGTGGTTTATATCAATGCAAATGATATAAAGATGCATTCTATCATAAAGGGAGAAAACTATAATACGAATGACTGGAATATTTGGATCTTAAGGTTCAGCCTCTAATTAATTGAATTTTAGGCAATATAGGGATATATTTTTGCTGTTTGGAGAATATTACCTATTTTCATATGCATGTAAGATGGGTCCTCATATTACATTTTTCTTTCCCCAAAGGATAAAGAAACAGAAACCATAAGTGAAGATGGTAGTTCAAAAGAAGCACATGATATGTCAGTGAAATATATTTAATATATATTTTTTAATTTTAACTTTTATTCAAATATAAGGCATATATGTCCTGAATTTCAGAATCAATAATGCAATATGATGTAAGACTGTGGACTTTGAGGTAGGATAGCTTCAGAACTGAATTCCAGCTCTATTCATTACTAGCCGTGTTACTGTAGACTGTTAACTTTTCAATGAATGTACTTCCTCTGTGTTGCATGGGGATAATGTTTACTTTGAAGAGTTTGTAAAGACTGAGAGAAAATGTAAGGCAACCAGTGCAAAGCTTAGGATATAGTAGATACTCAACAAATATTACTTCGTATTTCTTATCTCTTTTTATCTATTTCTTAAGGGAATTTTACAATTAAAAAGCAAATCATTTTTAAAACACAGAGTCTGTCTCTGTGCACCTAAGTATAACAAACCTTGTTATATATAATTTTTGGTAAGCTGTTCATCATGACAGTGTTTTAGAATTAGGTACCATCTTAATTATTAGATATTGACAATAATTTGATACTGTAAATTACAGTTAACTTTCTATTAAGCTAATGAAAGAGAGCCCCTTTTTAACTACATAGTTAAAATATTATGTATTCTGTGAAGTTTGCTTTAGAATATAAATATTTTTGGTCTGATTTTTTACAGTTCTTCAAAGACAATAAGAACATTTTGGAGACCCATCTTAAGCAAATCTGGTAATTTACTGAATTTCTCTATCCTTTCTTCTTAGATTCTTCTCTTACAAATCTGTTTTGGAAATAGTTTGCATCACCTTTCAATGGCATAAAATATCTTTCTAAGGTAGATCTGAAAAAACTATCAGTGTAATATCTACTTAGTTTGGTTAAGTTTTATATATTTCTTGGGGCAAATTAATTAAATTAATGAAAGCTCGTATTCCAACTTCTCTTTGTTTTGAATAAACAAATCATCTTTATTTCAGCAAAATGCTCTGAATGGGTTACAGTGTTGAATAATTTAGAAGTTATATGTACCCCAGACATTTTACTAAATCCTCTCTAGAACTTATAATTCAATGAAATAGAAAAGTGAGAGTAGGGCTGGCCTCAGTGGTTCACACTTGTAGCACTTTGGGAGGCTGAGATGGTGGATCGCTTGAGCCTAGGAGTTTGAGACCAGCCAGGGCAGCATTGCGAAAACCCCATCTCTACAAAAAATATAAAAATTAGCCTCCCATGGTAGCACACATGTACTCAGAAGGCTGAGGTGGAAGATCACTTGACTTGGGCCCTGGGAGGTTGAGGCTGCAGAGAACTGTGATCACGCCAGCCTAGGCTACAGAACAAAACCCTGTCTCCAAAAAAAAAAAACAAAACAAAACAAAAGGAAACAAAAAAAAAAAAAAACCAAACAAACAAAAAAGAAAATAGGAACTAAAGTTTTTGGATGATTCAGGGTAATAATATAATAGCTAACATCCATTGAAAACTTACTATTTACTAGACACCGTTCTAAGCCCTTTGTGTAAACTCATTTAGAGAGCTAGGCATTGCCTGAATTTTAAGTACAGCTTATTGGTGATTTGAAATGAAAATAAAGGCTTCTTTTTTTTTAAAGCGTCCCCACAAACATAATTTCCCACCTACTTTCATCTTTTCTCTCATCCACACATTATTTGTACTGCATTTTGCATATTGCCTTTTTCATTTTCCAGTGTGCCCACATGCCTCTCTACTCATATCTTCTTTTGGCATGTGTATATATGCTTTTAGTTCACATGCACCTATATACACATAATCACCATTATAGAGTCCACCCAAGCTCTCAGGTTGGGAACATGAGAACCATTTTAACATCTCCCTGATTATCTTGTCATTTCTCCTTAAAAGTTTTTGAGTCTCTTTCCTCTTCTCAATCTGTACTGCCACTGCCCTCATTCAAGCTCTAATCACTTCTGGCCTCAGTCATTTTAAAAGTCCTCGAACTAGTCCCTTCTAGTACTACCCAGGTCTTGTCTGTATCCCATATTGCAATGAAAGAACCTTTCTCAAATGCAAATCTAATCAAATCACTCTCTTGTATTCCTTGTTATAGTCAAACTTCTTAGTATGATATCTCAAACACTTTATAGTCTGACCTCCATATACATTTTCAGCCTCATTTCCAAATACTTTTTTATCTTCTACATGAACTTTGACATGCTAAGTTGCTTGAACTTATCTAAAATAAACCTCGTTCTTTCCTGCTTCTGTATACATTCCTTGCTTTAGAATATACATCTCCAATTTCCACCTACCTAATCCCTCCTCTACACCGTGTCAGTTCTAGAGCTACCCAGCAAACTTCTATTTATCTTACAAGACTCAGAATTAATATTACTTATTGAGAATTCTTTCTTGATTTCCCTAAACAAATTGAGTACCCTCTTTATGTTTTATAAGCTAATTATTGTTCTGGGCTAACCTCAGTAACACAGTTTTTGTAGCTTAGTGATAATCTCGCTGCTGTGACTCTTAGCAGTTTGCAAAGTATTTTCATATGAATCAGCTAGCTTAGTAATTCTGTTTTGTATTACCTTTATGTGATCTCCTCTCCTTCATATAGATTCCTTGGAAAATATTAACTCTAATGTTTCCTAAGCCACTCTGTTGTTATTTTCATTGAGATAATTGGTAACCATCTTGTCAGAAATGGGATAATAAATGGTTGTTCAGCCTCCACTCTTTCTTGCTGCATGGTCTCCTTGAGGATCTTTGTCAATGGATTCAAACTTGTGTCTGTAATAATTTTGATTTTTTTTCCTATGGCCCAAACAGTGTATGAATGTGCATACATAAATGTGTGTTTTTTCCGTCATTTGGCTGTTGCCCTTTTTCATCTCTGTTGTCTATGAGACTACTGTCTGCCTTTTTTTTTCCTCATAGATTACCCCTTTGACTATTACCCTCTTTCCTTTCTTTTATATTCTGTTATTGTAAAAGTGTTATCTATATTTCTTTCTCTACTTTTTACCTTCCATTTAGTTTTTTAGATTAATTCATGAATTGCAAAAATGTTGCTATTTTCGAAAAGGTAGAAAATTTTAAAGGAAAACAAATCTAAATCCCTACCTAGATACAATTTCTATCCTTTAAAAATTTTTTTTTCTGTGCACATATATAGTATTCATGGAAATTATAATAGTATTAAACATGCTGGTCTGCATATTGCTTTTCTGGTTTGTCAATGAACATGAACAGTAAATATAGTCATATATTTTCATGTCAGTGATATAGACTAGAATCACCATCTTCCTTGCAGTACATTGTTATTTCCTTGCAGTATATTATTTCATTATATGAATTTGCTAAAAAATTAAAACAGTATTGAATTGTTGCAATTTAGTTTGTTTCCAATATTTTTAATTATAAACAATTATTTACAATGAAATGCATTTTTCAAAAATATATGCCCATTTGTTTGTTTCTTTGGGATAAATTCACAAATGTGAAATCTTTAGACCAAAGAATGCGACTTTTTTTCAAGTCCAACAGAGCCTAAAGGTTAAAAAAAAGGGAATGTGACTTTTTCAAGAAGATGTTTTGCATATTACCGCATGTATTCCCCCCCAAAATGATAGTTCTTAATGGGCAGTGGAGATTTTCTTGCACCTTTGCCAACACAAGCTATCTTTGCTCAGCAAGCAAATAAAATATCCAAATAAAATATCTCAGTATTATTTTAATATGCATTTCTTTGATTACTCGTGAATATGAAAATATTTTAGTATGTTAATTAGTAATTCTATTTTTCTTGTGAATGCTGTGCTCTGTCTTTACCAGTTTCTTTTTTTTCTGTTTAGAGTGTCAGTATTTTATTATTTGTAAGAACTACTATATTGGGGAGTAAAACTTTGTCCCATATGTTGCAGGGCCAATGTCATGTGGGCAGTAAAAAGAATTTACCAAGACAGTTCCGGGTAAAGAAAGGCAGGTTTATTAGAGAAAGTATGAAAATGCATTGCAAGAAAGCAATGGGCAAATGGGCAAGACAGGAGCTGACTGCAAGGAGACAAAGGCTTGCTGGGGATTTTATGGGATGATACTTGTGCTTTGTGCTGGAGAGGGCTATGTATGCTACTGATAACACCAAGGTTGCAGTGAGCTAACTTGCATTTTTCTATCAGCCAATGGTCTGGTGATAAGTCAGCTGCAGGACGATTGTGAGTAATTTGCACAGGAGGGCTGTGTCCCGGACCATGAGGAAAGGCAGACTTACAGCTTATCGGCTTTCTCTTTTTGCTTTCCCCTGCTCCTGTCAGCCTGACCCGTTTTCTCTTATTAGGACTCTACACTATATTCTGAAAAAAAATTACTAATTTATTATGTGCATTTAACTTGATGGTGTTATATTTTGCCATGTAGATGTTTTGGGGTTTTTATGTCATCAAATGTATTAAAGGGTTTTTTTTTAATGACTTTTGCTCTTGGTGTCCTTCCTAAAGAGAATAATCACAATTTAAAATTACATAAGTAGATATTTATATTTGCTGCTTCTTCTTCTTTTTTTTTTTTCTGAGACAGAGTCTCACTCACTTGCCCAAGCTGGAATGCAGTGGCGTGATCTTGGCTCACTGCAACCTCTGCCTCTGGGTTCAAGCTATTCTCCTGCCTCAGCCTCCCGAGTAGCTGGGACTACAGGCAAATGCCACCACACCAATTTTTGTATTTTTAGTAAAGATGGGGTTTCATCATGTTGCCCAGGCTGGTCTCAAACTCCTGGCCTCAAGTGATCTGCCCGTCTCTGCCTCCCAAATTCTGGGATTACATGTGTGAGTCACCATGCCCGGCTGCATTTTGATATAAATCTTTAAAATTCCTATGGAAATTCATTTGGTATAAGAAGTAACATGGGTATTTACCTTTTTTCCCCAAAAATGTTAGCCAGTTGTCCCTCAAACTTAATAAATAATTCACATTTACTTGAAATGCTACCTTTATCTTGTGCTAAATTATTATGTACACTCAGGTATATCTGCTGTTAGCTATATTCCCTTGACTAAGTTACTGTATGTTTGCATTTTTCCTCATCTGTCAAATGGACATAATAAACTCATAAATTTATTATAAGTATTATGTATGAGTCATTAAAATGTAAATATGAATAAAACACATATATCAACATTTAGCACAATGATTAGCCCAGGGTATATGCTCAGTAAATTAGAGTTATTATGGTTATTTATTTTTATTATTAACATTGATGAGTCTATTATATTAGAACCATACTTTTTATAATTATTGCTATGTAATAAATTTTAATATCTCATAGGGCAAAATTTTCATCTTTATGTTTCTGTGAAGCCTAGGAGATTAGATTCATCTTCATTTATTAAAAATTTATGTATCTTTATTTAGTATTCTCCACAAGGTATGTAGCTATCTGGTGAGATTCTAAATCTTGTTCTTAATGATCCTATCTGTTTTTTTACCTCCTGAGAATTATTGCTAGGCATAGTCTCTTCTTTATTTTTTGTTTCCAATGTTATAGTTTCTTAAACATAGAAATATTTATTTTTGCATTTTCAGAGGATTAATATGATAATTAAGAAGTTTGGCATAATTACAAATGAATTCAGAAAACCTCCATGAACTTCTTGGTAATTTCTGCTTTTTTAATTTAAAAGACGTTTTTAAAAATTTAAATGCATCATTTTGGAATATTTTCTAAGCTGCATAATTAGAAATTTCTCTTAGAGCTTTTCCTTTCTTATTTTTTCCTTAAAGCTTTGGATTCAGTATGTCAACTGTTATGTAGTATCAGTATTAAAAGTATTACATGAGTGCTAATATGTTGTTAAAGTAAACATGTATAGGATATAAATACCATCTATATTAGGTCTTGGAAATTATTCCTTTTTAGTCAAGCCATATTTAGAACTATAAGTAAAAAATGTATACTTCACTGTTCAAATAGGTGCTCTTTTTTTTGATGATTCAATTTTTTTTGCTTAAATTTAGCCAATAGTAAAGAGTAGAAATAAGGAAGGTTATCGGTTTCACTGTACAGCTTGGTGGCATATATTTTCCTCCCCTTTCACTGTTAAAGTGCATTAAATAAAGTAAGTCTTTATTAATAATCTCTTAAAGAGATGATGAGATAAACTATAGAGGCAAAAAAAAAAACTGACTAGCCAGTGGGAGATGTAGAATGAGGGAAATAATTTGGATTAACAGGATAGATATTAGAGGATATCTTAAAATAGTTTTTTTAAAGTATCTTCCCTATAGGAAAAATTTGAATTGAAAGCTATCGAGAAATTATTTATAAATGGAAAATCAGAGAGTAAAAGATGGGCATGATAGCTATATACCTTATATAACTACACATTTTTCTGAACAATTTTTCTTGAGAGGTATGAAAACTTTAAATGCTGAATATGTTATTAGGTTAATTTTAATTATGGTAGCAAATTACAGGTTGAAAAACCAAAATAATATAAATAATATGAAAAATAATGATTGCCATGTATTTAACTTATATTAAGCCTAATCTGTAAATTAAATTTCTAACCACTAAGCTTAGATAACAATTATTTTTAAAATACTGCACGGTAATTTATATTCATAATGATGATTCTTAGAACAAGGCAAGGTCTTGAGGATTAAATTTTTTTCATTGTAGTTTAAGTATAACTTATTTATTATATTTAGTTTTTGTAGAATCAATAATGAACATTGTTATCACCATTAGATTCAGTAAATATTTGAATGCCATTCATATGTAAACATTAAGTGAATTCAAACTGTTAGAGCATTCCATTTTGGAAAAATGGGATGATACATTGCCTGTAAAAATGTACTTTATTTAAATTTTGACTTTTATTTTAGATACAGGGGGTATATGTGCAAATTTGTTACATGGCACTATTATATGATGCTGAGGTTTGGGGTATGGATAACATCACCCAGGTAGGCAATATAGTACCCAATAAGTAGTTTTCCAACCCATGTTCCCCCACTACTTCCCCTGATCTAGTAGTCCACAGTGTCTACTGTTTCCAAATTTAGTCCATGTGTGCTCAATGTTTAGCTCACACTTATAAGTGAGAACATGTGGTATTTGGTTTTCTATTCCTGCCCTAATTCATTTAGGATGATGGCCTCCAGCTGCATCCATGTTACTGCTGATTATATGTATAACTTGTAGAAAGTAAACTTAGCATTTTATAGTCAGTTTTTGTATGCAAAAATTTGAATTTGCAAGTTTTAAGTGAGAGTGATTGTTTAAAAGATTATTCAAAATTTACTTTCTTTGATTTATGTACAACTTTTAATAACGTTTGTATAGCTTGAAATAAGTTTAGTTACATATGATGAGTAGTAGTATCTACATCAGGAAATAGAATGAGCAAATCGATAATTATGTTGCCTTATATTTATGTAGTGCTCGATGCCTTAGAAATTGCCATCATATACATTTTTATGTAATCCTCATAGCAATACTGTAGGTCAATACTCTGTTTTGCAGATGAAACACAAGGTGCTTAAGTGACTAACCCAAGGTTAGGCCCTTGTAAAGTCCCTTTACTCTTGGTTTAGTTGTTTTCCCACCATGCCAGCATTATACACAGGTTCTTACAGAATTATGGTGCCAATTATACTTTGTCATACAGGCAAATTATATGTTTCTTGTTTATCTCTAAATGTATTTAAGCTGTTAACAAAGAATGGGAAAAGGGTACCTTACTGGATTCCTTAATGTGAAATGCAAAAACAATTTTCTAGGGAATCATCATCATTATCATTTTGAGGACAAAAATCTGTTTTTTAAAGTCACTTTTGTGGAAAGATACTTGAAAAGCAATTGCTTTCCAAATTTTTGTGCAGTTATTGATGTTAATGAACATCAGTCTTTAATCCTTATGTTCACACAGCCTATCTTGAGAGAAAATATGGCACAAAAGAGATAATTTTATGTATTACAAAAAATACTGGCTCTAGAGTGAAAGAACTAGGTTCAAACTCTGCCCTTGGCACTTAGTGACCTTAAGAAAATCATTGATCTCCTTTGAACTTTAGTTTCTCACTGAAGAAATGAAGACAAAAATATCAGTTATCATCTGACAAGAATATTCGGATGAAACAAGATTATATATGTCAAAGTTCTATATAGTTATTTTCATTTATTACCACTAAGAGAATGTATATTTATATATCTCTTCACTTTTCTATCCAACAGAGAAGCATGGGGTTAAATAGGCCCTTTGATTCTAAAATTCTATGTTCAATAAGTAAAATTTACAAATAAATTTATTACTCAAGTTTTCACCTAAAAGAAAACTTGTTAAAGTCTTTGATAAAGGTAAGACGTGTAATACAATTATTTCATAATTTATTTTTTCTAAAATATCTGGATTTTTTAGTCTTTTGAACATAGAGACAGCTACAGTTGTATTTCCTAAGAAGCTGACGCTTTAGTTGCAAACATACAGTGTCCTATGTTCCCATTTGTATGAAGCTGCTTAGAGAAATATTTTGAGCTTTATTATTTTATTGTAAAGATATGAAAATGAGGAAGTTTACCTCATATTCAACAGCTGACTGAATAAAGGATGTAACAAGAAGTATGTAGTTGGGACAGGCTCGATATTCGTAATTTCCCTACCTGCCACACACACTGAAGTCTGAATCTCATAGTCACAGGAAAAGTCTGTAGCAGATAAGGTCGTTTTAGATTCTTATAGTGAAAGGAAATTTTATCCTTTTGTCTTCAAGGTCTGCAGTCTATAGATTACCTTGAATTCATTACCAGTATTGAAATTTTATTTAGTATGTTAAAAAATGCTTCCTCCCCAATCTATAGTCAGTTTTTAGTTATCTGTTTGAGGCAGTACTGCATATGAATTTCCAAGCTCATTAGCAGTACGAAGCTTTCATATTTTCCTATTTGGGCAAAGGAAAGCTTGGGAATTTCTCTCTAGAATTTACACTCAATTTTAGGAAGATAATTTTTACAGTGCAATTTGAAATTTTCTTTCCGTCTTAGGGAAGTCTTTAGGCAAGAAGATACCCCAAGGCAGGAAGGTAGCAATTTGGTTTGCCTTTTACATTAATTTTAGAATGGTACATTTTCCTCTAATTTGAACTGGATTGCAGATAAGAGTAAACAGGGTGAAAGAGCGAATGGCACAGTTTTCATATCCTTTTGAATTGGGTATTCATGGTAGACTTTGCATTTTACTTAAAATATGAATTTAGACTGTCAGATTTTCACATTCATTTAAACAGATTTATCAAGCATTTAATATGTCAGGAACTATGCTGAGTACCCTCCTACTTCTAATCTTAAGTCATTATGTGAGGACAATTATCCTTCTTTTAGAAGGGAATAAATTGATATTTAATAGGGAAATTAGGCTAAGAAAGAGCTGGTTAGTGACATGTCAGGCATTTGAGCCTATATCTCAATTCTGCAAGTTCCTTAACTTTTACAAATACAAAATTATTTTTAAATTATAACATTAATTCCAGTTCACTGTAGAACATTTGAAGAATACAGAATATAAAAGGAGAAAATGAAAATAGCTATAATCTCACCGCCTGGAAATAGTATTTTTAGATATTTTCTTCTAGTCTTTTTGACATGTTTTACATAACTGGGAAGAGTTATGTTCTTTCTTCCAGAAAGTAGGAAGCTTTCAGATTTACCTGTGTGGGCAAAAGAAAGCTTGAGAATTTCTCTCTAGAATTTACTCAGTTTACACTCTAGAATTTACACTCTCTAGAATTTACACTCAAAAAGAACAAGACTGTGTGAACAGTCTTGTTCTTTTTGTATTCCATTGTATAAGCATTACCCTGTTTTAAAAATAATTTCTTGTTATTTTAATTAGCTGCATAGTATTCCAACATATAGATATACAACTATTTATTTAAATATTCCCTTATTTTTGAACATTTCAGTTGTTATAATATGTTATATGTTATAATGTGTTATAATATGTCTAACTTTTTGGTTTAAAGTTTTTATGTATCATGTAACACTTAAATAAATTTACAAGCATAACAGAAACCAAGAAAAATATTTGCCTGATACATAATTGCTACCTCTATGAGAATTTTAAATTACATGAGAAATTTCAATTTCATGTGAAGATAGCAGGGTACTAAGCTGTACATATTTTAAAATCCCAATTATGTTAATTATACACATGCTCAAATGCACAGGCAAAAAGACTGGAGGGAATTACATAAAAGTCTTAAGAGTTGCCCTCATCTCTCACCTAGGTTATTAAAATAGCTTCCTAACTGACCCCTTAATTCCACTTTTGCTTCCTTCTAGTCCATTCTTCACACAGCAGCCAGACCAATCCTTGAACTACAGAAATCATTTTAAGTCATTTCTCTGCATAGACCTTCCAGTGACTTTGTCACAGTGAAATCCATAGTCCTTGCCATGGCCTACAAAGTCTTACATATATATGGGTCCCACTCCCCAACTTTTATTTTCTCCCCGATTTTAATCCTCTACCTCTGATCCCATGTTTCATTTCTCTAGCCACACTGGCTCCTTGGCTATTCCTTCAAAGTGTCAAGCACGTTCTTTTCTTTTCCAGTTGCTATTCCTTCTAGAATGCTCTTCTTCAGGATACCTGCAGTACTTGTTGACTCACTTACTTGAAGTTTCTGCTTGAATATCATCTTATCAGAAAAATCTATAAATGCTATAAAATCTATCATTCTGTAAAAAAATGCATCATTCTATACTATATAATCTACATTATTTTATTTTTAGCACACACCTACTGTATATTTAATGGTTTGTCTCTACTCACTAGAAACTAAACTTCATGATGATAATTTTTTTTTAGTTATTGCTGAATCCCCAGAAACCTCAACAGAGCAGGGCATGTAGTAGGCAGTCAATAATTATTTGTTGAACAATAGTGATTTTCTCTGAGTAGTAGAATTGTAGATAGTTTTAATTTAAAATTTTCATTATATTAAGCAAATATCATATATATATATAAAACCTAAAACTTTAATACATTACAATTATTCTCTGGGAATTTACCCATTACTTCTGGGTTATCCAACTTATTGGAATACAATTGTTCATAGTATTCTCTTAGGATCCTTTGTATTTCTGTGGCATCAGCTGTAATTTCTCATCTTTAATTTCTGATTTTATCTGAGTTTTTCTTTTTTCTGAGTCTAAAGGTTTGCCAATTTTGCTTTTTTTGTCAAAAAAATCGTTCTTGGTTTTGATGATCTTTTCCATTGTCTTTCTAGCTTCCATTTCATTTACTTCTGCTCTAATCTTTATCATTTCCTTCCTTCTGCTAACTTTAGGCTTAGTTTGTTTTTCCTCTTCTAGTACCTTAAGGTGTAAAATTAGGTTGTTTATTTCAGATCTTTCTATTTTCTTCATGTAGATGTTTATTACTATATACTTCTTTTTTTTTTTTTGACAGAGTTTCACTCTGTCGCTTAGGCTGGAGTGCAGTGGCATGATCTCGGCTCACTGCAACCTCTGCCTCCCAGATTCAAGTGATTCTCCTGCCTCAGCCTCCCAAGTAGCTGGGATTACAGGCACGTGCCACCACACCTGGCTAATTCTTTTTGTACTTTTAGTAGAGATGGGGTTTCATCACGTTGGCCAGGCTGGTCTTGAACTCCTGGCCTCAAGTGATCTGCCCACCTTGGCCTCCCACAGTGCTGGGATAACAGGCGTGAGCCACTGTGCCCAGCCCTATATACTTACTTCTTAAGACTACCATTGCTGCATCGAATCAGTTTTGACATAGCGTGTTTTCATTTTTATTTATCTTAAGATACTTTCTGATTTCCTTTTGATTTCTTTGACTCATTGGTTGTTCAGCAGCATGTAGTTTAATGTCTACTTATTTGGGGATTTAAAAATATTTGTCCTGTTATTGATTTCTAGTTTCATACAATTGTGGTTGGTAAATATATTTGATATGATTTTAAATTTCCTTCAATTGATAAAACTTGTGTTGTGGCCTAGCATACGCTCTGTCCTAAAGAACATTCCATGTGTACTTTGGAATAATGTGTATTGTGTTACTATTAGATGGAATGTTCTATGTATGTCCCTTAGGTCCACTTGGTCTACAGTGTAGTCCAAGTCCAGTGTTTCCTTATTCATTTTCTGTCTGGATGACCTATCTATTCTTAAAAGTGAGGTATTGAAGTCTCTCACCATTATTGTATTGCTGTCTATCTCTCCCTTCAGATCTATTAATAGTTGCTTTATGTATTTACATGCTCCAGTGTTGGGTGCATATATATTTACAGTTGTTGTAGTCTCTTGATGACTTGACCCCTTTATCATTATATAATTATCTTCTTTGTCTCTTTTTACAATTTTTTAATTTCAAGTCTATTTTGTCTGATAGTAGAATAGTCACACTACTTTCTTTTGGTTACCATTTGCATATAATGTATTTTTTTTATCCCTTTGCTTTTAGTCTGTGTGTTCTCAAAGCTAGAGCAAGTCTCTTGTAGGCAGCTCTTATGGTTGGGTCTTGTTTTAATAAAAAATTCAGTCACTGTATCTTTTGATTGGATAATCTAATTTATTTACATTCAAGGCAATTATTGATAAAGACTTATTGTTTATCATGTTAATTGTTTTCTGGCTGTTTTGTAGATGCTTTGTTTCTTTCTGTCTTCTCTTGCTGTCTTTGTGATTTGTTAATTTTCTGCAGTGGTTTGCTTTGATTTGTTTTTTCTTTATCTTTTTGGTATCTATTGTAGGTTTTTGCTTTGTGGTTACAATGAGGCTTAAATGAAGCATGTTATATTTCTAATAGTCCATTTTAAGCTGATAACTTTCATTGCCTACAGAAACACTATGCTTTTACTTCTTCACCTCTACATTTTATGTTTTTGATGTCATAGTTTATACCTTTTTATATCATGAATCCATTTACAAGTTACTGTAATTATAGTTACTTTCAATATTTTTGTCTTTTAAGATTTCTTAATTTTATTAGGCAAAGAAGTCAACACTGATATGGTAAGCTGTAATTTTACTGTACAAAAAATTTGAATAATTTATTAATGGTCATTTGTATGTTTCTTGTATGTATCATCCACTTTGATGATGAATAACTACTAGTTTCGATAGTGATAATTATGTGCCAAGGTGTTTTTTCAAGTATAAAACTGATTTCTGTAACACAGGTCACATGTCTATAATAAAGAAATATGCTTTGCTTTAATTTGTGCTTGGATAGGCTTCCTATGTATAAGGTCTTGTGTTATTAGATATATTCTGAATTTAGCTTAATTTCATTCAGTAATTTATCATTTGAAATTGATGGGGCGACATTTACCTTTGTATTATGAAATTACTAAATAAACAAATGTACAACTACAAGTGAAAGAGTTAAATTACTTTAGAACAAACATTAAAAGCCATATTTGCATAAAAGTCATGATAATTTATAACACCTACTTTTTATAAAGGAAATCTTGTAGAATAGGATGCGTGGTTTTAGGATGGGCATTAAGGATAACGGTTGCAGCCTTATATCAGCGTTGGGTACAGTGTATTACTTTATTGTAGTTTGTTGTTTTGGCTTCACAGTATCACAAAAATCTTGATTCACAGATAGCAGTATTGTTGCCCTTACCCAAATACTTTCCTGAGATTGAATATGGTCAGGCCAAACTACTATAAACCAACAGCTTCATGCAAAACTATACTTTCCTAATCAATTGTAGTATCATAAGAATTTGGAATGCGTTCAAAGATAGAAAAAAAAAGATTTTAAGATATATTCTCTTTTTCTCTTCTTTCTTTCTCTCTCTCTCCCCCCACCGCCATCTCTAATTGTAAGAGACAAAGCATAACCTTATTTTTTTGCTGATAATCAGTATTTAAAACTAGAATCAAATTAAATTGCTAATATGGTGCAATATAAGTCACTTACTTAAATTCTCAATGAACGTGACACAACTCTTAGGATATAAAACAAGGTGATATGTAGCATATGTAAACTTTTAAGAGGGTGTTTATAAGGACTATTTTGTAACTTATTACTTGTACTAGAGATTTGATGTTATTTGACATAAGCCAAACCACAGTATCTATTTTCTTTTTAAGCACTGTTCACATTTAAAGGAGAGGCATAGTTTATTCTATGGATTTAAGTTAAGCTTTTAACATACTTCTCTAAAGGAAATTCCCTATGTGTTATTTCTTTCTATGGATTTACATATTGATAAAAAGTTTATTTGAATTGTTAGAAACTAGAAAATGTACATGAGGAAGAATTT
Organism: Nomascus leucogenys; assembly: GCF_006542625.1. Taxonomy (NCBI): domain Eukaryota; kingdom Metazoa; phylum Chordata; class Mammalia; order Primates; family Hylobatidae; genus Nomascus; species Nomascus leucogenys. The sequence goes on from NC_044402.1 coordinate 90,268,457, forward strand.
TACTCCATCTGAGGAAATGTCGCATATTAGAAGGTGGAAGGAAAGAAGACTACTTAGGTGTATTACTTGGTGTCTTCAGAATTTACCATATAGATAACCACATCTTGGTTGTAAGAATTACAAGTAACACTTTGGGATTTTTGAAGTTTTATGGGACACAGAAAGCTGAGATGTGTTACTCTTCGTACCATTTTATTAGGACCCATTTGAACATATGGTTATAATTATGTATTTGTTACTAATTTTGGAGGAGGTATGTCAGTTTTTGAAACTGAAGTGGAGGTACATGCATTAAGATTACTGAATTTTGAAGGGGATTTCTAGATTTTACTGATCTCTTACTTTCCTAAAATTTTTCAAGCCACAGCTGTAATTTATTATTTGATTGTTAAGTGGTTTGTAGTAGCTATTCAAGTACTCTATAATGTCAAACACTATGCCAGTATTTATCTCATGATTCTGATCATATTTATGTGTGGTAGAAAAACAGTCAAATGTTTAACATAGAAATTTGACCAAATTTATAGTTTACTCTAGAAATTTAACTAAATTTATTGTATACAATATGAATTAGAAAAATTCAGGAAAGGAAAGTTTTTGGTTATTAGAAACATCTATCCTGTAGTTTCTTTAAAGGCTGATTTTTTAAAAAAACATTAAGCAGTCATTCTTACTGTCTTTAGTGACAATTCATTTTATCCCTTGGTTACCATTTTGCCTTATTTTCTCTGACTTACTTGGATTAATTGCTTTAGCAAACATTGTTTAAAAATTTTAATTTTTTAATATTTCTTAGCTCTATTTGTTTTTTTCTACTCCTAGTTTTTTTTTTCTATAGTTATCTCAATTGTTTCTTTTAAGAATACAAACTGGTTGATTTACCCTTCCTTATGAACATTAGAATAGAAAATAAATATATAATTACTTTAATATAGATGTATATCCAGTTATATCAACAATTGAACAATTTAATAAAATTTTGCATGTTAAGGGAGCTTAGAATGTACATTGTATTTTTGTAAGTTGGTATACCACAGCATGTACATAATTACATATAATAAACCTTATTATTTGTTTTTTTCTGTTGTTTTTGTTTGTTTTTCATAGAACCAATTCAATTTTTTCCTGATAAACATTCTAACTTATGTTGTTATAATTAAATATGATAAATATTAAGATAGCTTGGATATGGCTGGGTGCGATGGCTCACACCTATAATCCCAGCACTTTGGGAGGTCGAGGTGGGTGGATCACTTGAGGCCAGGAGTTCGAGACCAGCCTGGCCAACATGACGAAACCCTTTCTCTACTAAAAATACAAAAATTAGCTGGGCATAGTGGCTCACACCTATAATCCCAGCTACTCTGGTGGCTGAGGCTGGAGAATTGCTTGAACCTGAGAGGCAGAGGCTGCAGGAAGCCAAGATCACAACACTGCACTCCAGCCCAGGCAACAGAGCAAAACTCTTGTCTCAATAACAACAATAATGACAAAAAGATAGTTTGGACAAATGGTCACATATAGTAATTTATGAAGGCCAAGGACTTTTGTTTATATAAACAACTCAAATTGATGTATCATGTGATTTATTATTGTCTCTATACTTTTGATTAATTTATGAATCAGTCAGTCACATAGTTCATGGTAACATGTCATTGTTAACATGTCAACATTTTACTGCATGTTAGGCAGAATTAAGCTTTATTAAATTTTGCAGTAAAATTAGTGTTTTTCTTGATTCTTTTGACGTGAAAAGTTACTTCCTATGTTTCTTTTCAAAACCTAAGCAGCAAACTAAGAATTTTCATTTGTCATAGTTGATTTCCAAAAGGACCAGAAAAACTGTTGTAACATAATGGCTTGGCTGAGGACACTGTACTGCAAAGCTGTAGAGTATTTTATTTTAATTTAAAATCATCTATACATGAGCTAAAGAGAAAAAGGATCTACTGGGAGAAGATCTGATGCTTTGTTCGTCTTGAATAAGCAAATGTATATATTACACTTTACATGTTTTTCCTCATGTATATATTAAAATACAGATATCGTCTCAAGGATGATTTAAATGTACATGTTAATGAACTTCTTTTTCTAAACCTAATTTGACAAATGTCTTTAATAAAAGAAAAGAAAGCAACTGGAACACCTTTGACTCCTTTGATGTTCTCCCTTAACTTTTCCTCTCCAAGTTCTATAATTAAAAGTAAATATAATGGCCAAATTAAAATATTTCACACTGTTCTTTCTCATCAATTCTTTAATGTTTTCACCAATATTGGTTTTGTAATTATTTTTCACTGTCACTTCTGTAATTTATAGATTAAAATTTTTCCATATTTTTAAAATTACTAGAATAGTTCTTTTGCCCAAAACACTTTAATATATTTTCTTTTAAAAAGTAAACAAAAGCCCTCCTAAAACTATATAAGTTGCATTTATTGTATTTGCCAATTTTGATTACTTTGTCATGCTGTAGGGAAGTGATTACTGATCATTTATTATTAAAATATTGGCTTTCCTCATGGTTCTCTTGGATTAAATACATGTGGCTATAGGTTAGCTGGAGCACTGATGAAAATAAATTGTAAGCTCAAACTTCGTTATCATTTGTAGCTTAAACATAGTGAATTTGATACAGTGTTACCTCATAATTTTGATGCTCTTTGCAGTAAATTTGATATAGAACAGTTGCTAAAGAAACCCTCTTCAAATGTGTGACCATTTTTATGGAAAACATCTGGGGTAATTATAATTAGTTCAGGATGTGTACTGTTTAAAAATAATCTTGAATTCATGGAGAATGAAGCATATCTTTTCCTTAATGACTAGAATAATCCGAATTAGTATGAAAAAAGCCCTTTAAGTTATTGGTAGCTATGCTTAGACTATGCTTTAGAATATTCCATATGGAAATGAGGAGTAACTTTTATGTAAAATGCCAAATTGGCACTTTACACCTGTTAGTGTGTTTCGTTTAGAACAGCTGTGTCTTTTATTATCAGTAAACAGATGCAGAAAGTAATGGAATGTTTTAAAGCAATATGTTAATCCTGTCTTCCACTACTGAACTGTCTCACAATATAGTGATTAAATATTGACTGCGCAGCTGTTACTTACAATTATAGAATTTCTTAGTTAATTTCTCCTTCCCAAGCCCAAATGCTTTAATATTTAGAGATCTAGTTTCTAATCTTAAAGTGTTTCATAATGTAGTTTATTTATTACAAATTGATTTCTGAAGACAAGTTATTTGAATACTACAGAGACAAATTCATGTTCTTAAAATTCTTATTAAATGTTTCTATGAATTGATGAATGTTCTTGGTAGGATAAACAATTTAAAAATTTTATTTGTTTATTTTTCTTGACTTGTTCATGAATATGAAGATGATTATTGAATATAACAATTTTGTTTAAAACTGCCAGCAGTAAGCTAAATAGGAAATTATGGCTCTTTCATCAGACATTTATGAACCAGAGTGTATAATACTTTCTTGGAATGATGAGTATGCAAGTTATTTCAATTATAATAGCCCTTTTGCAGTTTAGTTATGTTTTAATTCCTACATTTACCTTGTCAGAGAAGATATTTAACATGTTGCTTCATTAATTATATGTATTCTTAAGCTTGAGGAACAGTTCTATTAGCTAAGATTGTTATTAATATCTAACATTTATTGTACTCTTAGTATATGAAAGGTATTGTGTGAAGCACTTTATTATAATATTCTTGCCCCATTTTATAGATGAGAAAATTGAAGCTTAGAGACATGAAGTAAATTGACCAAAGCCTTACAGCTAGGAAGTAATAGAGCCTGGATTTAAACCCAGGCATTTTCACTCTCAAGCCTCTTGTTCTTAACAACTTTACATTTTGCCTGCCATTGGCATTTAATATCAACATTATACTGAGGGGAAATTATGTGCGAAGTAAATTTTGACTGTTCTTTTTTAAAGCCACATTGTTCACTGCAATGTGATTATTAAATCGTTTAGTCAACTTGCCTAAAAAGAAAACATAATTAAAACATGCATGGAAAGAGAGAGCTTCACTTCTTGGTATCTCCTCACACAATTACTGTGTTGGTAGTTCACAGTCTACGCTAGAACTGTTTTTTTTTTAACTCCCTTTATGATTTTACTCTCATTGTACTACTTGCTCAGACAACTCCAGCAATTTATTTGTTGCTCTTCCTAAAAATAACCTTTGCTTTTTTGCTTCAAGAGTTTTAAAAGAGCAGCATGATGTAGTTTTTACCTATGTTACATTATTTATGCATTAACCAGGCAATATCAGTTATTATCAAAACTTTTAAATGACATTCCTCTGTCAGGATAGTCATTACTAGCTACTTCTCTATTCTTAGTTTGTTATATCATTTGTCATAGGATGTAACCCCATTTTATATATGAAAAAACTGGGACCTAGAGATATTAAGTAAATTGACCAGGATCTCAGCTAGCAAATGATGTTTGTGTCAATTTGATTTTTTTTCTCAAAAGAAAAAATTTGAAATTTAAAGTGTACAACTAATCATTTTTTAGAGGGTTTTAAGACTTCAAATTTCACCAGATGGTTACTTAAATATAGTTTCCCTTGACACTGATGAGAATGCTTATAAGATTAACTAGGATCAGCAATGTCATGAGGTATTGCCGGGGGAAATTTAATATATATTAGAAACCCATTATAAGGTAATTCTTAAGGAGCACAATGTTCTTGGTTGCAAGCTGCCTAAAATATAAGAATCGATGTATCTTTGCATGCAATAAGATGAAATGTCATGTTTATAACAGATTTTAAAATGAAAAATATATTTTTGCTCAATTTGTTAGCTATTCTGTACTTAGTCAGCATTATCATTTTGTTTAAATTTTTATTAGTGTTTCCATCAAAACCAGTTACCTAACACATAGAATATAAGATAAACAGTTAAGCTATCACTTTATAGTGTGTAGCATAGAGCTTTTCCAGGCAGATATAATTATTTGGCTTTTGTTTTTGTTTTACATTTTTGAAGTCTTTTAAAAATAAAACTTTTTACTTTGGGATATTTGTAGATTTACATGCAACCATAAGTAATAGAGATTTTATGTACTTTTCACCCAGTTCTTCTCAATGGTAACATATTGCAAAACTATAGTACAATATCATAGCCAGGACATTAATGTTAATATACAAAAGACAGAACATTTTCATTGATCCCTCATACACTATACTTCTATAATTTTCTATAATTTTCTTTCTTTTTCTTTTTATTCTTTTTTGTTTGTTTGTTTGTTTGTTTGTTTTGGAGACAGAGCTGTAGCCCAGGCTGGAGTGCAATGGCAGGATCTCAGCTCACTGCAACCTCCACCTTCCAGGTTCAAGCGATTCTCATGCCTCAGCCTCCTGAGTAGCTCAGATTACAGACATGCACCACCATGCCCAGCTAATTTTTGTATTTTTAGTAGAGATGGGGTTTCACTATGTTGGCCAGGCTGGTCTGGAGCTAGCTCCTGGCTGCAAATGATCGCCCGCCTCGGCCTCCCAAAGTGCTGGGATTACAGGTGTAAGCCACTGTGCCCAGCCTATACTTACATAATTTTCATATACCTGTACTAGATTTCTATAATTTTGTCATTTCAAGAATGTTACATAATATGGAATCATACAGAATGTAAACTTCTATGATTGGTTTCTTTTAAACTCATTTTAATTCTCTGAATTGTCATCCAGGTTGTTAAATGTATCAGTAGTTCATTCTTTTTTACTCCTGGGTAATATTCCTTGGTATGGATGTACCATAGTTTGTTTAGTCATTTATCCACTGAAGGACATCTGAGTTATTTCCAAAACAGTAAAATCTGGTTTCATTCACAGTATAATTTATAGTTTTCCATTTTACTCTTCAGTTCATGATTGATTTTTTGTTTCATATGAGCTTTTAATTCTTTCATTGGAACAGGATTTGGGGGTGGGGATACTAAATGTGGCAGGGTTCAACAAATTTACATTTTATCAAAATAAAGTTATTAAAGAATATAATGATAACATACACTTTAACTCTTATAGCACAAACCCTCATATTAATTGATGGTCACAGAAAAATACTGTAATGCTTTAAACAAAAGTTTTAAAATACATCAATGATGCAAGTTTCAAACAAAATGCAGTGATCAAAATACTTAACCGTCCTTTCATCAAGCTTTTACAAACACAGTCTTCGCTGTCTGAGCAAATCAGTTTTGGTTTCTTCATGGTCCTCCATCTTTTAAATGACACTTGTCTGGTTGTTGAATTTATAATGCAATAGTATTTTAGATCAGTTTCCCTCTCCATATTTCCTCATGCCAGATCTCAAATTCTTGTCTTCTTCCCAAAACCATGTCTGTTTTTTTCTAGCTCGATGTTTTTCAGGAATTACTGGTTGACTCTTTGAAACAGGTATTCTGCTTTCAGTGGCTCTTCTGCTTTCTTTTTTCTTTTTTGCACTTTGAAGAGTTCCTACTCTTCTTTCTTTCTTATTAAGGTCTTGTTGCTGGGTTCCATATTTCAACTTAGATAAGAAAAGATTCTTGTGAGACCTTTTTCTTCAGTTTCTATTTCAATATCATTACCATTAGGTTTATCTTAAGAAGTTATTGTTCTTGTTCTTTTACTTTCTACTACTTTTGCAGCTGCCTTCATTAGAAAGGTTGATGAATCCACTCTGCCAATTTGTGTTTTTTAATTGATGGAGTAGGACCATTTACATTTAATGTAATTATGGACTTTAGCCTGTCATTTTAGATTTTTTCTGTTTCTGCTGTTTTTTTATTCATCTGTTTTATTTTTTCTGCTTTCCTATGGGTCATGTCAAAATTTTTTAGAATTCCACTTTGACTTATCTTTAGTGTTTTTAAATATCTCTTTGTATAGTTTTTTAGGGGTTGCTGTATGTATTACATTATATATATATATATATAAAACTTATCATTGTCTACTAGTGTTGTCATTTTACTAGTTTTAGTAAAGTGTAGAAACCTTACCTCCCTTTATGTTTTTTTTACCCTCTCCTATTTATAATTGTCTTAGGTATTTGCTCTACATATGCTTAGAGCCCCAGGAGGCAATATTATATAGATAATAGACAATATTATACTTGTTGTTTCATCCATTAAACATAACTTACAAAACGCAAGAGGAGAGATAGAATATATAGTATTTATCTATGTTTTTTACTTATCATATTTCTTTCTTCCTGATATTCCAAGGTTTCTTCTTTAATTGTTCTTTCTGGTTACAGAACTTTAGCTATTATACAGTGGGCCTCCTAGTACCACACTCTCTTTTCCTTCATCTGAGAATGGCTTGATTTACCTGTCATTCCTGAAGGGTATGATTTTCAACATCCAGTAAAAACCCCATAGACTCAATTATATTGACTAGATATCACTTCACACTCACTAGTATGAGTATAATTTTTAAAAATGAGAAAATAAGTGTTGGTGAGAAGGTGGAGAAATTGTAACACTCACATTACTGGTGGGGATGTAAATGGTACAGCTGTTATAGGAAATACAGTTTTGAGTTAAAGAGTTAAACATAATTACCATATAACCTAACAATTCAAATCTCTAGCATATACCCCAAAGAATTGAAAATGGTAGTCAAATATATAGTTGTACACAAATGTTCATAGCAGCACTATTCACAATAGCCAAAAAGTGATAACCTAAATTTCTATCAATAGATGTGTTGTCCACAAATGTGGTATATCTATAAAATGGAATATTATACAGCCATACAAAAGAATGAAGTACTGGCACATAGTACAGTGTGGATAAACCTGAAAAATATTATGTTAAGTGAAAGAACCCAGGTATAAATATCACAACTGGTATGATTCCATTTACCATAGTCCCCCCTTATCCACAGTTTTACTTTCCATGGTGTTAGTTACCTCTAGTTAACCATGGTCCAAAAATATTAAATAGAAAATTCTAGAAATAATTTGTAAGTTTTAAATTTTGGCACATTCTGAATAGTGTGATAAAATCTCGAAAGACTATACGTAGGGTTTGGTACCATCTGCAGTTTTAGGCATCCACTGAGGGTCCTGGGACATATCCTCTGTGGACAGGGGGGACTGCTGTATATGAAACGTCCAAAATAGGCAAACCCATAAAGACAGAAAGCAGACTAGTAGTTGCCAGTGGCTGGGGGAAGGGATAGATGGAGAATGACTGCTTAATGGGTGTAGGGTTTCCTTTTGAGCATTAAAAATGTCTTGGAACTAAAAGCGATAGTGGCACAACAGTATAGTGAATGTACCAAATGTTAATTAATTGTGTACTTTTAAATAGTTAATGGTTAATTTTATGTGAATTTTTACACCTTTTTTTCTTCTAAAACAAAAAAAAAAACAAGATACACGTGCAGAACGTGCAGGTTTGTTACATAGGTATAGGAGTGCCATGGTGGTTTACTGCATCTATTGACCCATCCTCTAAGTTCCCTCCCATTACCCCCACTCCCCAACAGACCCTGGTGTGTGATGTTCTCCTTTATGTGTCCATGTGTTCTCAATGTTCAGCTCCCACTTATGAGTAAGAACATGGGGTGTTTGGTTTTCTGTTCCTGTGTTGTTTGCTGAGGATGATGGCTTCCAGCTTCATCCATGCCCCTGTAAAGGACATGATCTCATTCCTTTTTATGGCTGCAACATCACTTTTTAAAAAGCTGCCGGAGAAAGCTTCACTTTATGTTGTCTCTGTAGAGTCATCTCTAGCCTGAGTGTGAGCCTGCTTGTGTACGTTCCTTATCCCTTCATCTTGCCCCTCCTCCATCCTCTTCCTGTATCTGCCTTCCTTCTTCCTTTTTCTCCCTCCCTCCCTTTCAGGGCTTTGATACAAAGTGGCAAGTAGCAGCCTACACACACCAACATTCTGAGTTTTTCCAACAAATTTCACTATACTTACAATAGTCTATCTTCCATGTTATTGTAGGATACAGTTGTGCCAGATTTGCTGTGGCTTAATCAGGATAATTTACTTTCCAGTCTACCATTTCTATGCCCTCACCATTGCTAGTCAACCGTATATTCTCAGTTTGGTTCTAGTAACACCCCACTTCCAGTATTGTATTTTATATTAGATTTGTTTACTATAACATAAAAAATATAAATGTATTCTTCTCTCATGGAGTCATCAATATAGGACCGATATGGCAGTTTGAAGATGTCAGATTCCTGGGCTTCTACTCTTTTCTTGCACTATCATTCTCAATATGTAACTTCCATCTCATGGTCTAGGATGGCTGTCCTAGATCCTGCCATCACATTTACGTTCCCACCAGTAGGCAGAAGAAGAGAGAGCATTATGTTGTTTTCCTTTAAGGGACAAATAGAAGTTGTACACCATTCTGCTCATACCCAGCAGCAAGCAAGGCTAAGAAGTGCAGTTTTTATCTGGATGGATATGCCTAGCTAAAATGTAGTGTTCTATTCCTAAAGAAAGAGAGATGAATAGAGATCTTAATGGATAAGAAGCAATCCTGCCCCAAGGCCTGAGGGTACCACTGTTCAATTTATACATTTCTGCTTAATTCCTGTTTTCTTTTTTTTTTTGAGATGGAGTCTCGCTCTGTCGCCCAGGCTGGAGTGCAGTGGCGCGAACTCGGCTCACTGCAAGCTACGCCTCCCGGGTTCACGCCATTCTCCTGCCTCAGCCTCCCGAGTAGCTGGGACTACAGGCGCCTGCCACCGCGCCTGGCTAATTTTTTTGTATTTTTAGTAGAGACGGGGTTTCACCGTGTTAGCCAGGATAGTCTCGATCTCCTGACCTTGTGATCCGCCCGTCTCGGCCTCCCAAAGTGCTGGGATTACAGGCATGAACCACCGCGCCCAGCCTAATTCCTGTTTTCAAGGCAACAGTTCAGTCCCACTTTCTTCTATGTCTTGTGTCACACTGTCTGAAACCTTTTTTGTTCAAATTCTCCAGCCCACAAATTTCTAGCGTACTACAGGAGAAAGAAGGAATGGAAGAATAATGACCTGGCCGAGTGGTAGAAAGAGGAAAGATCTTGGAACCCAGTTCTCAGCCTGCCCACTCACCCCGTCCTTCCGGTACTTGATGCCTTCAAGGGTTAATGCTTTCTAGGATTTTCAGGGTGTATTGTCTTTCTTTTCATCAGGATCTCCCCATCAGGCTAACTTATTCTGGCCTCTTCTGTTGTGCTAAGTCAATTGCTACACCTCCATCTACTTTATATCATCAGGAAATGTGAACTTTCTCACCCACTGATAGACCTTTTTTTCTCTTTTGTTTGTCTTTGTGGAATTATACCTTTATGATTCCTTAACTATCATTTCAGTGGAATTTCTGCAAGGAGAAGAAAAAGGCATATGGTCAATTTGCCATGTTTGCCTGAAAGCTTTATATTTACTATTTTGTGTGAAATGTGTTTTGCAACCCCACCATACTTTCTGTTGGTACTGTTTGCCTTAGAACTTTAGTTTTAGAGGTGGTTAGAGGAAGACAAGCAAAGAAAGCTGATAAGAAATAGTTAACAAGAAAAGAAAAGTCAGGAAAATGTTGTGTCATAGAAGTTGAAAGAAGAAATTATTTCAGACAGAATAAAATGGTCAGCTGTGTACAGTGCTGCTGAGAGGTCAAATAAGATGAAGACAAACCTGTGACCATTGGATTTGACAACATGAAGTTATTGGTGAATTTGTCAGAAATAATTTCGTTGAAGCGATGAAGATCCCCAATATGGTGATTTGTAGAGATTAGGAGGTGAGGGATTAAAGGCATAAACTATAGGTATCCCTTAGAAGATTTTTTTAAAGGAGCAGAAAAATGGATGATAGTGAAGAAAGGTAGAGAATTATGGATGGGTTCCATTCATCCTTCCTATTTTTAATATGGGCAATAAATAGCATGTGTATGTGCTAATGGGAATGTTTCAATAGAGAGGGAGTACTTCACAGTGTAGAACAGAGAACAGAGTAGACCTAGAATTAGTTTGAGTAAAAGAGTAAGATTATCAGAATTTGTGTAGTATGATCAGCTGGCAGTCAGGAAGGTGTGCAGACATATCACCTTCTCACACATAATGAAGAACTATTGATTTGTTCACCTGACATTAAACAGATATTATGAACACCTGGATATGCAAAGTACTGACTGGGTTAGGCCCTGGGGAAAGGGTGATAGTTGTCTCTGTCCTCATGGAACTAGCAATTCATTAAATAGAGAATTTAAAATGAATTGGGAAGTATAAAGAAAAATAGGGGAAGTACAGGGTGCTGGATGAGCACATAGCAGAAAGGTTCTGGAAGAGATAACAATAAAGTAGAAATGTGAAGGATTAGTGTGAGCTAGCCAGGTGAAGAGGGAACAATGAAACTGGCAGAAGAAATAGCATATACAAAGGCCCAATAAGAGAAACCTTAAAGAAGTTCTGTTTGGCTGAAGCTCAGTATATAAAAGGGTAATAGCAAGAAAGGAGACTGAAAAGACAAGGATCATATCATTGTAACTTTTGTTAAAGTGTTGGCTTTTGCTGTGGCTGGTCATTGAAACATTTTAAACAGGAATTATATCAGATTTTAGAAGAAAAACAATTCTGGCTACTGCTTGCAGAATGCGTCAAAGGAGAGCCAGAAACAAGGAAACCAGTTCGAAAACTATCAGCTTAATCCATAACCAATATGAGTTGTCTAAACTAGATATGGGTATAGAGAGAAGTAGGTAGATTCAGCAGATACAGTTGATCCCTGCTGGTGAATTCTGTATTTGCAATTTTGCCTACTCACTAAAATTTGTAACCCCCAAATCAGTACGCGCTGTACTTTCGTAGTCATTTGTGGACATACACAGAGCAGCAGAAAAATTTGTGTTGTCCAATGTACATGTTCCCAGCTGAGGCTGAACAAATCGACATCCTGCCTTCTTTTAGTTCTTATACTGTAAACAAGTATCTTTTTCACCTATTACTTATTGCTATGTTTTTCTCATATCTGCACTTTTTATTGGTAATTTTACTGTTTAACCTGGCCCTAACCATATTTTTAAAGTACTGTCTGTATAGTGTTCCTCAGTGCAAGAAGGCCATGATGTACTTTATGGGGCAAGTATGTTTGTTAAGCTTCTGCTGGGTGTGGTGGCTCATGCCTGTAGTTTTAGCACTTTGGGAGGCTGAGGCGGATGGATTGCCTGAGCTCAGGAGTTCAAGACTAGCCTGGATGACACGTTGAAACCTTGTCTCTGCTAAAAATACAAAAAATTAGCCAGGTATGGCAGTGTATGCCTATAGTCCCAGCTACTCGGGAGGCTGAGGCAGGAGAATTGCTAGAACATGGGAGGCGGAGGTTGCAGTGAGCCAAGATTGCACCACTGCACTCCAGCCTGGGCAACAGAGTGAGATTCCATCTCTAAAAAAATAAATAAATAAAAATAAGCTTCATTATGGTATGAGTTATACTGCTGTTAACCATGAGCTCAATGTTAGTGAATGAAAGGTGTGTTTAAACAGAAACACATTTTCTGTCCTAGACAATAATCTCTTCTCATTATACTCATTAACCTTGAGGGAGGGGGTTTCGCCTCACATTTCTGGCTTCAGAAACCATGTATTGCACATATGAAAGTGAACCCAAAGATTATCCTATCCTAAACTGTTCCTGAAATTCATTCGTACCCACAAACAGACCTATGAACATGTCCAACTGGATGTCTTTTAGGAACATCTAACAATGTTGTGTGTTGACTGATTGCTGAAAATCTGTGATCAGAGGCTCACAGGAATGTAATCCTCGGTGGTTTAGTGTTCACTAATTCAGTGTTCATAGCAACTTTATAGAATATAACTCATGCAAATAATAAGAATCTACTCAATTTAAGTAATAGAATATACTAGACTTAATAGTTCCTTAAATGGAGGTAATGATGAATGAGAAATAAAAGATAATCCCCAGGTTTTTGTCTTATACAAATGATAGTGCCATTTATGAAAAGAGGAAGAGCGGTTTTCAGGGAGGCAGTTGCCACAGGGACTAGAGATAATAAGTTTAGTTTTTGACATGTTGAGTTAGATGTTCCTGAAAGACATCCAACTGGACATGTCCGTAGGTTCGTTTGTGGGTATGAATCTCAGGAACAGCTTCGGATAGGATGATCTTTGGGTTCACTTTCATATGTGCAATACATGTTTTTTGAAGCCAGGAATGTGAGATGAGACCCCCTATCCCAAAGTTAGGGTATAAGATGAGAAGAGATTATGGTCTAGGACAGAATTTTGAGAAATGTCAATAAAGAGATGACGAAGAGGGCATGCAAGGATACTAGAAGCAGAGTAGAGACAGAAAAATCAAGAAAGTATACATTATTAAAGCCAGAAGAAAAGACCATTTCATGAAGGAAGGTGTTTGTATTATCAAAGATTATCAAGAGATTAAGGACTAAAAAGTATTCATTGGATTTAGTGAAAAGTACATTTATATATCTTTCTGAGGATAGTCTCATGATGTAATGATGGAAACCTAATTATACTGGATTGAGTAGACTGAAAAAGAGAAATCTGACTTGAAATTAATCTAGATACTTTTACTTTAGTTTCTAAGTTTTCTGTTCAACTTTTGCATTATCATTCGGTTGATCACATATAAGCAAGAGATATAGGCATTTTTTCTTGATTATTTTCCAGGGATGAACCCACTAAATCTCACTGTTCATGGAGCTTTCCATTTTACTCTGTGGGAATGACACTATGTGTTCCATCTCTGCAGAGATAGAAAGATGCCCAATGATTTTTACGCTTTTTTTTTTTTTTTTGAGATGGAGTCTTGCTCTGTCGCCCAGGCTGGAGTGCAGTGGCGTGATCTCGGCTCACTGCAAGCTCCGCCTCCCAGGTTCACGCCATTCTCCTGCCTCAGCCTCCCGAGTAGCTGGGGCTACAGGCGCCCAGCACCACGCCTGGCTAATTTTTTGTATATTTTTTAGTAGAGACGGGGTTTCACTGTGTTAGCCAGGATGGTCTCGATTTCCTGACCTCATGATGCGCCCGTCTTGGCCTCTGAAAGTGCTGGGATTATAGGCATGAGCCACTGCGCCCGGCCTAATTAATTGTTCTTTTAAGAGCAAGGATCTAACTCTTTTGCCCAGGCTGGAGTCCAGTGGTGTGATCATAGCTCACTGCAGCCTCAAACTCCTGGATTCAAGTGATCCTCCTACCTCAACCTCCCAAGTAGCTAGGGCTATAGATGCACACCACCATGCCTGGTTAATTTTTTTTTTTATTTTTTGTAGAGACAGATCTCTGTCTGTCTGTTGCTCAGGCTGGTCTTGAACTCCTGACCTCAAGTGATCCTCCCACCTCAGCCTCCCAAAGTACTGGGATTACAGGCATGAGTCCCCATGCCCAGCAATGAACTTAATTTTGAAATACCTTTGCTACTTTTAATATTCACTACTTAGGCTGAAATCTCAGTTCCATGCTCTTTCTTTCTCTGCTAACTATAAAAGTTTAGAATAGCTTAATATATTATACACTTTTGGTCAGAGAGTGAATATTTTGTTTATAGAGTATAGAGGAGTTTTTTAAAAAATGAAATCGAATTAACAGTTGAACACTCACATTTCAAGAACTAAGTGAGAAATAGTGTACAAATAAGTTTTAGTAAGAATAATACTGATTTTATGCAGCTGTTCTTTTTAACTTTTAATGTGCAATAATGGTAGACTTACAAAAATAGTATGAAGAATTCTGTATACACTTCACCCAGATTCTCAAAATATTAACGTTTTACAACATTGCTTTACCATTCTTTCTTTTCTCTGAAACATTTTGAAGATTTTAAGTTGTACACTTGATGCTCCTAAACCTCTAAACGCTTCAGTGTTTTTTCCCTAAAAATAAGGATATTCTCTCGTGTAATCTCAATACAGTCATCAAATCAGGAAATTAACATTGATATAGTACTATTGTCTAGTATATAAGCCTGTGCTGTTCAGTCTGGTAGCCACTAGCCATATGTGGCTATTTAAATTAAATACATTAGAAATTCAGTTTCTCATTTCAGGCACTCAGCAGCCCAGTGGTTATTGTATTGGAGAGCATAGATATAGAACACTGCCATCATTGCAGAAGGTTGTATTTGTAATGCTCTAGACATTCAAATGTTGCCAATTTTCCCATTAATGTCTTTTGTAGTAAATAAAAGATTATTTTTTTCCTGTTTCAGGAATGATTGTACAATCAAGTGGCATTTAGATTTCATGTCTTTTTAGTATTGTTTAATCTGGAATTGTTTTCAGAATTAATTTATCTTTCAGGTCCTTAACATTTTTCAAGAGTTATAGGCCTGTTATTTTATAAAATGTGCCTCATTTGGAGTTTAGTGTTTCCTTCAGATTAGTATCAGATATTGGATATTCAGGAACAATACTACAGAAATGCACTTGTGTCTTTTTCAGTGAATCATATTTGAAGGCCCATTATATCAATTTTTCTTGTTACTGGTAATGTTAACATTGATTTAGCAGGTTCATTGATCTATTTCCATTGTAAAGTTGGAGAAGCTATTTTTTTATTTTAAAAAAGTTCATTTACCAATTTTAACAATTGAGGAAAAAAGTCTGACTATAATACTTGATGACATAGACATCATGTTTAAGTAGAAAACACAAGAATAGAAAAAGCAATTATCACAGATAATATTTCACAACTTCAGTTGTTTCCTTCAAATTTGCTTTATGTAATTGGGTGGATATAAATTAATAAACAGAAATTTAAGCAAGATACATGTAACAATTTAACACAACTTGATACTCTAATTTCTTTCAATTTTTCTCAAATTCATCTTTACGTCTTTCCATCGTGGGGCTCATAAGGAAATTTAACTAACATGGATACTACAGTTGAATGTCAAATCTTTACAAAGTACTTAAGAGATACTAAATTCCTCTATATTGCAATTATGAAGAATCTTCATGACACTGTGTTTTGCATGTAGAAAAATGTTACAGTCCAATATGCAGCTCAACATAATAAGAAACATTTCTGATTTCTTTGTTAGGTTGAGACCACTTTTCCTTTTTCTAATGAATGATTTTTCTTTACTGTTATGTCACTGAGGTGAACAAGTGGTCACCTTTGAGTATATATGAAAACATAAACACATATTAAATGGATAAAACATTATTACTACGTCTTTACCTCTAACACTTCAGATGCCTAGAGATTTAAAGTATTCTTACATTAACTGGAAGAAAAAATGGAGAAATTCTTTTTTGAGATCACAACTATGAAGTCATGTGGTGTTACAAATTCTGCATTTGTGTGCAAAATGTGAAACACACTTATCTTTATTCTACCTGCTTCATTTTGTCAGTCAGCTAGCAGGACTTAATAGATACCTTTCCAAGAAACAGGGACTGAGATGTGTTTTATGTAACTTCAGTAACCTCATCATTACAGTAATGAGGGATGCAGTATCTTTTTGCTGTGGTTCAAGACAAGAGGGAAGGAGGTCACAGGAAACAGAATAAATCAAAATTGTTACAGCTGAGTAAGTATTTCTCATGAGGTCTCACCATGGTGCCACCTGCATTTTTCATACACATGGTGGCATAATTCAATCTCAATCAGAATTCTTAATATTTAAAATTTACCTTGACTTTCAATTATCACCATATTAACAACCAAAATAATTAGATAAAACACACAGGAAAGTATAATATTAAACCCCACTTTAATTGAGTTGGTTTATTGAAACTTCTTTTTAATAGAAAAGGGATAGTGCATCTCAGTTTGCTTACAAGCTAGGAGATCACTTTGAATTCTGCATTTCCTGACTGCAAACAGAAGATAGCACTTATAACAGGTTATAAATAAACTGGTTTTCAAACATAGAACTAGCCCGATGATAATCATATGCTATTTAAAAGGACCTAAGGCAATGAATTCCATTTCTAATGGAAAAAAAGAACTATGCAAACAAGCTTAAAACTACTTTTTTTGTGTGTGCCAGTGTTATAAAATGCAGCTTTTAATAAAACCTTGACCCAAATGCCAGTAACATCAGAAAAGAATTTGGGGGTGGGGAGGGGGAAGAGAAGAAAATTATTTCATTTAGGAAAAATAACTACTATGTTTTTCTTATCTTCAGTACACACAATTTAAACAAATACAGCTACTGTAACACTTTACACAATTCCTATGTACTGGAGCAATAGCAAGGTCTAAATACAGTTACATTTTTGAACATTGGGTCAAGGCCTTACATAAAAATACCATCCTACTTTTCTCTCTAAGTTTTGAAATATCATGTACTTTTCCCCCAACATCTGCCGCCATCCAGGAATTTTTAGGAAACTTTTGTGCGTGATCTTAATTCCTAATCCCTGGTTTTTTGGGCTCAGTGACAAAAGATCAAAACCCCCCAACATGATGGTTCACTTGAAGTCAGATGAGAGACCCTGGCTCAATGGTCTCCTAGGAAGAAAGCAGTGCTGCATCAACTGGCTCCATGGAGGACAGGCATGTGAAGGAGCTCATCAACCAGTCATAATACAGTCCAGGTGGTAGATGTACATGCACGGTAGAAATTGAATTGAGGCTGGGCGCCGTGGCTCATGCCTGTAATCCCAGCACTTTGGGAGGCCGAGATGGGCGGATCACAAGGTCAAGAGATCGAGACCATCCTGGCCAACCTAGTGAAACCCCGTCTCTACTAAAAATACAAAAATTAGCTCGTGTGGTGGTGCGCTCCTGTAGTCCCAGCTACTCCGGAGGCTGAGGTAGGAGAATCGCTTGAACCCAGGAGGCGGCGGTTGCAGTGAGCCGAGGTTGCGCCACTGCACTCCAGCCTGGGTGACAAGAGGGAAACTCCGTCTCAAAAAAAAAAAAGAAAAATTGAATTGGGTCCCCATAAACAAAGTCCATCATGCAGATCACACACTCCCAGATCTGTTTTTCTGATCTATCTCTTCCAGGGTCATAAACTCCTTTAGGCAGATGTTGTATAAGGCCTATTCTTTGAGCTATCCTAATTCGTTAGATGTTTGCTAGATGTTGGATGGTAGACTGGAACTGGAACCTGTTCCTGATATGGCAGCGGCTCCTGATACAGCTTAGTCCCCTTGCTAAAGCTAGCCCAGTCGGACTGAGACTCCTGAAGCAGGGAGGTCATCCGAGGTGGGGGATTTGAGGCAGTTCCCCATCTTCCGGGGCTGGGGGGGGTATGATCTGTGCACTGACAGTCTTCTCTATTTTCTACCTTGAAATTAATAAGTATGTGGGACACTTTGAGACTATGTAAATATATTGTTGCTCATACTTTTGTCCACTAGTTTTAGCATCTACTGATGATGATTCTTACTTGAAACAGTTATCATGGTTTGTGAAATGGTGGTTTTTATTTCTTTTTAAATTTTATTTTGAATTAATTTACATTTACAAAAATTTTAAAAATAGTACACCCTTCACCCCAAATGTTAACACCTTACACAATCATAATATAATAATTGTACTGTGTATAGAAAACAGGAAATTAACATTGATGCAATATTGTTATTATTATTTTGGAGACAGAGTCGCACTCTGTCACCCATTCTGGAGTGCAGTGGTGTGATCATAGCTCATATTAACCTCAGACTCCCAGGCTCAAACAATCCTCCTGTGTCAGCCTCTCTAGTAGCTAGGACTACAGGTACACATCATCACACCTGACTAATGAATAATTTTTTTGTGTGTGGTGACAGGGTCTTGCTATGTTCCCCAGGCTGATCTCGAACTCCTGTTCTCAAGTGATCCTCCCTCAGCCTTCCTCCTCAAGCAAACTCTTGTCCTCAAGTGGTCCTCCTGCCTCAGCCCCAAATAGGCACAATCATGGCTCACTGCAGCCTTGACTTTTTGGGCTCAGGTGATCCTCCCACCTCAGCCTCCCAAGTAGCTGAAACTATAGGCACGCACCACCATGCTCAGCTAATTTTTTGTAATTTTGGGGGGAGAGATGGGGTTTCACCATGTTGTCTAGGCTGGTCTTGAACTCATGAGCTCAAGTGATCTACCCACCTTGTCCTCTTAAAATGCTGGGATTTACAGGCATGAGCCCCAGCCCGATATAATATTATTAACTGATTTACAGACCTTCTTTAAATTTTGCCAATTTCCCAACTAATGTCCTTCAAAGCAAAAGAAAAAAGTTCTAAATTTTGCCAAACACCTCACTGTTCTTACTTTGGTCCAGAATCCCTCATTGTGTTTAGCTGTCATGTCTTTCTTATGTGATTAGCAGAGATTAACAGATGATCATCTTCATCCATGTGACCAACAAGACCAAAAAGGATAATTCCTCACTTTCTTTTTATGACAAATGGTCATTAAAAAGTGAGGTCAGGAGTTCGAGACCAGCCTGGCCAACATAGTGAAATCCCATCTCCACTAAAAATACAAAAATTAGCTGGATGTGGTGGCACGCACCTGTAGTCCCAGCTACTCGGGAGGCTGAGGCAGGATAATTGTTTCAACCTGGGAGGTGGAGGTTGCAGTGAGCTGAAATCGCACCATTGCACTCCAGCCTGGGCGACAGAGCGAGACTCTGACTCAAAAAAAAAGTCATTCTATTCATGATAAATGGTGATTCTTCCCCCATCATCCCACACGCACACCACTTCTAATATATATACCACATTTATTAGTTGGGATTCTATTTTTGGGAAGAATTATCCCTTCTCCTTTATTTACTACTATTGATAGGAACTCGTGCACCTTTAGTCCCAGCCACTCAGGAGGCTGAGGCAGAAGGATTGCTTGAACCTGGGGATGTCGAGGCTGCAGTGAGTCATGATTGTGCCACTATACTCCAACCTGTGCAACAGAGTGCTACCCTCTCTTTCAAAAAAAAAAGAATCCATTACTATCATTAGTTATTTTGATGCTACATTATCCTAGATTTGACCAGTGAGAGCCTTTCAAGCAGGCTTTTATTGACTGAATATGTCTCCTGATAAAAATGGGATTGTTTTACATTATTGGTAACATTTAATTAAAAGCCACATGGAATATGGCATTCTCTATCAGCTGAGTATCTTAAAGCTACTTAAAATATTTGTATCATTGTTAGGGTCCTAAAAAGCAAAGATTACTGATCATATATTGCCGATAGCTCATATCTAGATTATCCTATGTCTCATGCCCATCACTGAGAACATTATGTCATCACCAGCATCACTTTATTAGTGTTTAATTTGGGCAGATATTCAATATCTTCAGTTTTCAGTTTTGAGAAAAAACATATAATCAGCATTTAGTTATTAATATTTTCTTGCTTGTTAAGTGCCTTTACTAATGCCAGTGCTTGTGAAACTATGTTAACACTATATTTGGGTTTAAATTGATAGTTTACTCATGTAACAGAAGTATCTCTCATAAAGACTTCTACTCCTTTTGGGAGGGAGATGTGAGAGTGGGGGCAGAAACAGTGTCTTAGAAAATCAAAACCGTGTGCCTAGTGTCTAGCATTACGTTTGTCACACTTAATGCTCAGTAAATATTTGTTGAATAAATGAATAATACCCAAGGAAGGGCCCACCTTTCCATTTCTTTGATTTTCAATTCTTTTAGATGATTTTTAAACCTAGTCATTTTTCATATGTGGGCCATTTTTGCTTTTCACATTTTACTGCCTAAATATCTAAAATTATCAAAGCCTTTCCAAATTGTCTTCTGTGGAAAAATATGTGGGTTGAAATTGTCAAAAAGGGGTAGAGATTTCATCTACAAAAATTAAATTGCTTTCTTTTTTGGACTAAGCCCACAGAGCCTTTATTTTTTTATTATATTAGATTTTATTTTATTTTTATTATTATTATACTTTAAGTTTTAGGGTACATGTGCACACTGTGCAGGTTTGTTACATATGTATCCATGTGCCATGTTGTTGTGCTGCACCAATTAACTCGTCATTTAACATTAGGTATATCTCCTAATGCTGTCCCTCCCCCCTACCCCCACCCCACAACAGTCCCAGGAGTGTGATGTTCCCCTTCCTGTGTCCATGTGTTCTCGTTGTTCAATTCCCACCTATGAGTGAGAACATGCGGTGTTTGGTCTTTTGTCCTTGCGATAGTTTACTGAGAATGATGGTTTCCAGTTTCATCCATGTCCCTACAAAGGACATGAACTCATCATTTTTTATGGCTGCATAGTATTCCATGGTGTATATGTGCCACATTTTCTTAATCCAGTCTATCATGGATGGACATTTGGGTTGGTTCCAAGTCTTTGCTATTGTGAATAGTGCCGCAATAAACATACGTGTGCATGTGTCTTTATAGCAGTGTGATTTATAGTCGTTTGGGTATACACCCAGTAATGGGATGGCTGGGTCAAATGGTATTTCTAGTTCTAGATCCCTGAGGAATCGCCACACTGACTTCCACAATGGTTCAACTAGTTTACAGTCCCACCAACAGTGTAAAAGTGTTCCTATTTCTCCACATCCTCTCCAGCACCTGTTGTTTCCTGACTTTTTAATGATGGCCATTCTAACTGGTGTGAGATGGTATCTCATTGTGGTTTTGATTGGCATTTCTCTGATGGCCAGTGATGATGAGCATTTTTTCATGTGTTTTTTGAGCCTTTAATATGTTAATTACATACCATGAATCTCTTACAGATGGGAGAATACCCAACATTTTTGAAACTTATTAATGATAAAAACCTATTTTTCTCAGTTTCTAAGAGACTATGGGAAATGCTTATCTGATTTTTTAAAAACCTGCTTAACTCTCTTTAGGCTTATTTCTTTGTTAATATTTGACATTATTTTGTCACTTTTGGACTACTTGATATGCCCCAAATGAATTTTCTTTCTCACTAACCTGGACAGCCTTTTCTCAGCTAAATATGGCATGTCCTGAGAAGTCCATTGATTGCCCAAAAAGCTGAGCCCATGGATTAGAAATAGCCTTAAGAAGATTACTCATCTAAACATTTGCCACACATTTATCAGAGAAATTTAATGCAATTTTTCTAAGTCATCTAAATTCTTTGTAAGCCATTCTATACACCTTGGTAGGAGATGTTTCATATTTGTAGAAATTTCAAATATTCAAAGAATGTTGAGTCAATCTCTCAACTGGCAAAATTATACAGAGTAAGAAAAATGTCCATAGAAATAGAACCAAGAGAAGTCTATATAAATAGTAGTGTGAAGAAGAGTGAATTCCTTTGTAGCTGTAACATCACATTTTTTGCATGTTGCACACATTGTTTAGCCGTTTCTGAACACATTTCCATTTACGTCATTTGTAAAAACTGCCTAGCCTCATATTCTGGAAAACTGACAAAGTTTGTAATGAACAGATGCAGATTCCATAATTGTAATTGTCCTTTATTCTAAACTAATTTTTGGCTCATGCATTGTTAATGACTTCTATTTTTCTCCATTTTTACCTTAAAATTGGAAAGAGTATCTTTTAGAGGGAAACATTTTTTGTTGACTTTTAAAAATGAAGACTTATTACATTATGACCTGTAGGTTCTCCAATTACCTATATTTAAACCTAGCATTTTAAGGGTGCCTTTTTAATATTTTCTGTTAATACTTAATTTTACATAATCTTTTAAATTTTTCTTTTATAATTCCCAGATAAACACATCAGTTTTAAATGAAACCCCTTTGTAATTTTTTCTATAACTAATACCATCTTGTTTTAAAATAATATACAGATCATTTAGAATATAAAAGATTATAAAGAATTTATTTTATCCATTTTATGTTCTTACAATTCAAGTCTTTCTTAAAGTGAATAATAAATATTAGTAGAGCCTCAAACAGAAACAAAAAGATATTCTCATATTGTTTTATTATTGTATGATTTTCCAACAATGCCATTTAAAAGACTGACTTTCCAAAGTAGGACTAATTCATGTGAATCTCTGATTGTCTTAAAGGGAGTATATGATGTGGCTGCAAGCATAATGCATGTAATGTTTTTAAATAAGATGAGATAAACCTGAAAAATTCTGACCTTTGAACAGCTCCTATGACAGCTTCTGACTAGTGCCAAATTTTGTCATATGAATGGGGAACATGATATTTATTAATGAAGGAATGGGTTTTTAAAATAATTTTTTTAGTGTTTATAGGTCCTTTTTATTAAAGTGTGAAATACAGAGCAAGTGTTTTGGCATATTGTTGCTTGTTATAAGGAAGATTTAATAGCTTGTTTTGGACTATTAATATGAAGAGAAGTCACTTGGAGTTCAGATATATATTTAGAACTAGCATGTGTGCAAAAAGATACAAAGTGAATCAAGAAATTCTGGAAAAGATAGTTTGAAGAAAAGAAGTTGCTATTTTCAAGCTAACATTGGTAAAGTAAACATCAAAAAGAGACTTAAATATTTTCTTTATTTTGAATATTTTATTAAGGGTCCCAAATAGAAACTTAGAATTGACAGAATTAAATCATTGAAAGTATGGAACTCTTTTTCTTTCTTTCTTTTTATTTTATTTTATTATTATTATACTTTAAGTTTTAAGTTTTAGGGCACATGTGCACAATGTGCAGGTTTGTTACATATGTATACATGTGCCATGTTGGTGTGCTGTGTGTAGAGGGAAATTTATAGCACTAAATGCCCACAAGAGAAAGCAGGAAAGATCCAAAATTGACACCACAATTAAAAGAACTAGAAAAGCAAGAGCAAACACATTCAAAAGCTAGCAGAAGGCAAGAAATAACTAAAATCAGAGCAGAACTGAAGGAAATAGAGACACAAAAAACCCTTCAAAAAATTAATGAATCCAGGAGGTGGTTTTTTGAAAAGATCAACAAAATTGATAGCCCTCTTTTTCTAAAATAATAGGTGCATAAATATAATTTCAAATGGAGTCTAGGAAACCCAAAATGCTTACTGCAGTTAGTTACAGGAGATGATTACAAACTGAACAGCTGTCTGAGTTTAGTAACACAATACTATTTGTTACTGCTTATAGCAAATTTAGTTATGTTATATAGTTTTCTCTGATTTTGAAAATGTCTTTATCATGATTTTTGCATGAAGAGAAAATCTTCACATTTCACATACTTTTTCAGCAAATGTTAATAGGAATTCAATGATTTGTTCTTTAACTTTTAATTTGTTGATCAAAAGATGTGTATAATATTAAAAAATACATGCCAAGTAGGTTTGCTGCATGAATTTTATAGCATATAATAAATGAAAACCCTGGTGACCTTTTGGCCTTGTTGGTCACATGCATGAAGATGATTATCTGTTAATCTCTGCTAATCACTAGTACATCCTTTTACAGAATACAGAACAGTTTTTAGCTGTGTTTCATTTGCTCTTTTGAAAAGTGCTTTAACAAGAAACTTTAGGAAATCATTTAATATTGTAAGATTATAAAATAATGGATATTTTCTATCTAAAGATGGTAAATTTAAAATGAAAATGAGAATTCTATACAGGAGCAATATTGAAAAAAATTCAACATGTATATGTCTCCATATTTTATTTGGGTATTTTTATAGGTTTGTTTTAGATGCCAATAATAGTGTTTTGAATATCATGGACTTGAATGACTCTGTTAGACTTGTCGATACACACACACACACACGGCTATCTCTCACACACTTTCACATATGCAGTGCGTTATTGTTATAACTGTAAAATTTTAAAAACTGTCAGAAAAAAAAAACAGTGCCTCTCATACTTTGATATATGTATGATTTACCTAGGACCTTGTTAAACTCTAGATTCTAAGTCAATAGTTCTAGGGTAGGTTTTGAGAGTCTGCAATTATAGCAAGTTCCCAAATCATGACTATTCTGCTACTCCAGGGTCAGAAAACTTTTTCTATTAAGGATCAGGTAGTAATATTTTAATATTTTAGGCTTTGCAGGACAAGCAAAATCGAAGATATTCTGTAGGACATTTCCTACATTATAGGATAAAAAAACAAATGTCCACAAATTTTTTATTGATGAAATTCAATAAATAGTTGAGAACTTTTTCGTGGTATAGCTGTATACACCACTTACTAAAAAGGAATGATCTGATACACACAACAACAGAATGAATCTCAAAAACATTATGCTGAGTGAAAGAGACCTTACACAGAAACTACATACTATGTGATTCCATTTATATGAAGCTCTAGAAAATACAAACTGGGCCAGGCACAATGGCTAATGCCTGTAATCCCAGCACTTTGGGAGGCTGAGAAGGGAGAATCACTTGAGGCCCAGAGTTCAAGACCAGCCTGGGCAACATAGCAAGACCCCTGTCCCTGTCAGTACACGGAAAATAAAAAAATGTATGTGGGCGTAATGGTGCATGCCTGTAGTCCCAGTTACTTGGGAGGCTGAGGCAGGGGTATTGTGTGAGCCCAGGAGATTGAGGTTACAGTGAGCTATGATCATGCGACTATACTCCAGCCTAAGTGGCAGAGCAAGACCCCCTGTCTCTTCAAAAGAAAAGGAAGAAAGAAACTACAAACTAAACAACAATAACAGAAAGCTGATGATGGTTATATGGAGACAGGAGCGAAGGGATGGACTGACTACAAAGGAACCTGAAGGAACTGTTTGGATGATGGAAATGTTCTGTATGTTGGTTGTGGTAGTGGTTATGCAGGTGTATATGTCCTTCAAAACTTATTGAACTTGGGAAAGCCAGCTGACATGTTGTGAGGACACTTAAGCAGCCCTGTGGAGAGACTTTAGGTTCCAAAACGGTGTAGAAGCAAGTTGGCTTCACTCCCCTTCACAGAAAACCACAAACAAGAGAGCACCGAGATTATCACCAGCAATATCCCAGCACTAAAATATTAAGATAAAACAGTTTGTAGAATCACAGGGAAATCAAGAACAAAATCTTTGAGCAAAACTCTATAGGAAAAAAATCTAATAATCCAATTGAAAAATTGGCAGAAGATTCGAATAGACATTTCTGAAAAGAAGACATACAAATGGCAAACGGATATATGAAAAGGTGCTCAACGTCCTTGACCATGAGAGAAATGCAAATCAAAACAACGAGGTATCATCTCACGCCAGTTAAAATGACTTATATACAAAAGGTGGGCAATAACAAATGCTGGCAAGGATATGAAGAAAACGGAGCCCTCATACACTGTTGATGGGAATGTAAATTAATATAACCACTGTGGAAAGCAGTTTGGAGGTTCCTCAAAAAACTAAAAATAAAGCTACCATATGACTCAGCAATTCCACTGCTCTCTGTATACCCAAAAGAAAGGAGTTGGCATACTGAAGAGATACCTGCATTCCCATGTTTGTTGCAGCTCTGTTCATAATAGCCAAGATTTAGAAGGAACCTGAAGTGTTTATCAACAGATAAATCGATAAAGAAAATGTGGTGCTTAGGCCGGGAGAGGTGACTCACGCCTATAATCTCAGCACTGTGGGAGGCTGAGGCGTGTGGATTGCCTGAGCTAAGGAGTTCGAGACTAGCCTGGGCAACATGGTGAAACCCCGTCTCTACTAAAATACAAAAAAATTAGCTGGGCATGGTGGCATGTGCCTATGATCCCAGCTACTTGGGAGGTTGAGGCAGGAGAACAGCTTGAACCCAGG
Source organism: Nomascus leucogenys (assembly GCF_006542625.1). Lineage (NCBI taxonomy): Eukaryota > Metazoa > Chordata > Mammalia > Primates > Hylobatidae > Nomascus > Nomascus leucogenys. The sequence continues at coordinate 90,295,037 of NC_044402.1, forward strand.
AAGTAGCGGTTGCTGTGAGCCAGGATTGTGCCACTGCACTCCAGCCTGGGCGACAGAACGAGACTCCATCTCCACACACACACACACACACACAACAAAAATATATATATATATATATGGTACTTATACTATGGTGTACTATTCAGCCATGAAAAAGAATGAGATTCAGTCATTTTCAACAACATGGATGGAACTGGAGGTCATTATGGTAAGTGAAATAAGCCAGGCACAGAAAGACAAACATTGCATGTTCTCACTTACTTGTGGGATCTAAAAATCAAAACAAATTGAATCATGGAGATAAAGAGTAGAAGGATGGTTACCAGAGGCTGGGAAGGGTAGTGGGGGATTGTGGGGAGGTGGGGATGGTTAATGGTTACAAAAAAATATTTAGAATGAATGAATAAGACCTAGTATTTGCTAGCAAACCGGTGACTATTGTCAATAATAATTTAATTGTACATTTAAAAATAACTAAAAGAGTATAATTGGACTGTTTATAGCACGAAGGATAAACGCTTGGGGGGATGGATACCCCATCTTCCATGATGTAATTATTACACATTGCATGCCTATATCAAAACATCTCGTGTACCCCATAAATACATACACCTACCCACAAAAATTAAAAATATTAAAAATATTTGAGTAGATAGTAATAGAATTGGACTTCCATATCTTCAATGCCCTTCCCCACAATCTGTCCACCACCAAGCATGTGGAACATTTCTCCTCCTGACTCATGGTTTCTACACTGGAAAAAGTGAGGTTGAGATGGACAACTAGCTTCCCCACTGTCTTGGGTTCCTGACGGGAGACCTGTCCCTGCTTCAACCCACAGGAAGCATTGGGAGTGTGTGAAGGAAGAAATATTCCTGAGGACAGCCAGAGACAAAGCAGGGAGGTGGGACTGTCATCCCCAGCCATGGAAACTCTGCTCTGTTACTCCACCAAAGGCAATGCCAAATCAATCAGAGTGGCCTTTCAGTGGCACCATGCTGTAGGAGGTTTGTTCCATCGTTCCCCTGGGCAAAAACCCCTAGCCAGACTTTCTACACATTACTGGAATATCTCCTGCAGGACCTTCCCAATTTGGGATGGGCAACACTCTGATTGTTTACTAGAACTGAGGCAAATCTGTGTTTAAGGTACCATTTAGTGCCAAAAAAAGAGTCTACAACCTAGCAGGGGAAAAAAAAAGTAAATTACAAAGAATCTCTAAGTAAAGGTATCTAATAAAAACCAAAACAAGCCAGACAGAGAACACTGACATAAATAACCAATCCTTCAATCCAAAGACATAGACATACAGGAAGCAACAACAGAGAACCTCCTCTAATGGATAAGGCAAGGAACCAGTGACTGACTTTAATGAGATGGTGACGTGTGAACTCTATGACTAATCATTCAAAATACGGTTTTAAAAAAAACTCAGTGAACTTCAAGATAATACAGAAAAGCAATTCAGAAACTTACGAGATAATTTAACAGAGAGATTGAAATAATTTTTAAAAATCAAATATTGGAACTGAGAAATACATTAGTTGAACTGCAAAATTCACTAGGAACTCTTAAAAGTAGACTGGATCACACAGAGGAAAGGATCAGCAAGCTGTAAACAGGCTATTTGAAAATACACAGTCAGTCAGGCATGGTGGCTCACACCTGTGGTCCCACCACTTTGGGAGGCCGAGGCAGGTGGATCAGGCTGGTCAGGAGTTCGAGACCAGCCTGACCAACAAGGCGAAACCCCGTCTCTACTAAAAATACAAAAATTGGCCAGGTGCGGTGGCTCACGCCTGTAATCCCAGCATTTTGGGAAGCCGAGGCAGGCAGATCACAAGGTCAGGAGATCGAGACCATCTTGGCTATCATGGTGAAACCCCGTCTCCACTAAAAATACAAAAAATTAGCCTAGTGTGGTGGTGGGTGCCTGTAGTTCCAGCTACCTGGGAGGCTGAGGCAGGAGAAAGGCATAACCCAGGAGGCGGAGTTTGAAGTGAGCCGAGATCGCGCCACTGCATTCTGGCTTGGGCAACAGAGCAAGACTTCGTCTCAAAAAAAAAAAAAAAAAAAAAATTAACCAGGTGTGGTGGCAGCTGCCTATAGTCCCAGCTACTTGGGAGGCTGAGACAGGAGAATGGCATGAACTCAGGAGGTGGAGCTTGCAGTGAGCCGAGATTGCGCCATTGCACTCCAGCCTGGGCAACAGAGGGGATAAAAAAGAAAATACACAGTCAAAGGAGAAAAAAGAACAAAGGAACAAAGGAACAAAGATTGCCTACAAGATATAGAAAATTACTTCAAAAGCCAGGTTTAAGAATTACTGGTGTTTAAGAGGAAGCTGAGCAAGAGCAAGGGGTAGAAAGCTTTCAAAAAAAAAATTCACAGGAAATTTTCCAAAACTTGAGGAGATAAATATTCAGGTATTGAAAGGCCAGAGGGCTGGGCACAGTGGCTCATGCCTGTAATCCTAGTACTTTGGGAGGCTGAGATGAAACCCCACCTCCACTAAAAATACAAAAAATTAGCCAGGTGTGGTGGCAGACACCTGTAGTCCCAGTTACTTGGGAGGCTGAGATGAAACCCCACCTCCACTAAAAATACAAAAAATTAGCCAGGCGTGGTGGCAGACACCTGTAGTCCCAGACACTTGGGAGGCTGAGGCAGGAGAATGGCATGAACCCAGGAGGCGGAGCTTGCAGTGAGCCGAGATCGCGCCACTGCACTCCAACCTGGGCGACAGAGCAAGACTCCGTCTCAAAAAAAAAAAAAATTATTGAAAGGTCAGAGAATACCAAATTTGTTCCAAATCAGACACCCATGGATATAATAAACCCTCAAAGGTCAAGGATAAATGGAGGATCTTAAAAATAGCAAGAGAAAAGAAGAGTATAACACATAAAGGAGGTTTAATTCATTGGGCAATAGACTTCTCAATAGAAATCAGGCCAGGAGGAAGTGTAGTGACATTTTCTAACTGCCATCCAATAATACTGTACCCAGCAAAGTTTTCCTTCAACTATAAAGGAGAGATAAAGCCTTTCCCAGACAAATAAAAGCTGAGTAAATTCACCACCATCAGACTTATTTTACAAGAAATGCCAACTTCAATCTAAAAAAGCAAAGCTAACACGTGAAAAGAAAACATTGAAAAGTATAAAATCCACTGGTAAAATTAAGTACACAGACGAACTTAGGATGTAATTGTGGTGTGAGATCCACTCATAACTCCAGTATGAAGGCCAAAAGACAAGTATCTGGAAAACAGTAATACCTACAGCAACCTGTTAAGAGATAAGCAGTATAAAAATAGGTAAACTGAGACAACATAAAGTCAAAATGTGGGAGGGGGGTGAGAATTTAAACGTAAAGTTTTTGTTTTGTTTTTACACTTTTCTTTGAGATCCAAAGTAAATATAAAATAAAATAACTTTGAGATCCAAAGTAAATATAAAATAAAATAACTTGTCATATCTGTAAGATGTTTTTTGTGAGCCTCACATAATCACAATGCAAAAACCTGTAATAGATTCACTAAAAATAAAAAGCAATGAATTAAACATACTAACAGAAAAAGAATCACTTAACCACAGAGGAAGACAGGAAGAAGAGAGGAGTTACAAATCAATGAGAAAATCAACAACAAATTGGTAATAGTAAGTCCTTATCAATAATAGCACTGAATATAAATGGACTCAATTTGCCAATTAAAAGGCATAGAGTGTCTAAATGGATAAAGAAACAAGATGCAACTATATGCTGCCTATAAGAAACCCAGTTCACCTATAAAGATGTAGATAGACTGAAAGTGAAGGGACGGAAAAAAGTATTCCATGAAACTGGAAACCAAAAAAGAGCAGGGGGAGCTAAATTTAGATAAAATAGACTACAAATCAAAGACTGTCAAAAGAGACAAAGAGGGTGACTATAAAATGACAAAGGGATCTGATATAGTTTTGACTCTGCCCACATCTCATGTTGAATTATAATCCCCCATGCTGGCGGGGAGGCCTTGTGGAAGGGTTTGGATCATGGGTGCAGATCCCTCATGGCTTGGTACTGTTTTCATGCTAGTGAGTTCTTTTGAGATCAGGGCATTTAGAAGTGTGTGGCACCTCCCCACTCAACTCTCTGTTTCTTGCTCCTTCATTACGTGATATGCCTGCTCTCCCTTTGCCTTCTGCCATGATGGTAAGCTTCCCGAGGCTCCCCTAGAAGCCAAGCAGATGCTAGCATTGTGCTTCCTGTAAAGCCTGAAGAACCATCAGCCAATTAAATCTCTTTTCTCTATAAATTACCCAGTCTCAGCTATTTCTTTATAGCAGAACAGCCTAACACAGAAAATTGGTACCAGAAGTGGGGCTTTACTATAAAGATACCTCAAAATGTGGAAACAACTTCATAACTAGGTAACAGGTAGAGTTACCTGTTTGGAAGAGTTTGGAGGGCTCAGAAGAAGACAGCAAGATGAGGGAAAGTTTGGAACTTCTTTTTTTTTTTTGGAGACGGAGTCTTGCTCTGTCCTCCAGGCTGGAGTGCAGTGGTGCGATCTCGGCTCACTGCAGGCTCTGTCTCCTAGGTTCACGCCATTCTCCTGCCTCAGCCTCCTGAGTAGTTGGACTACAGGCGCCCGCCAACACACCCGGCTAATTTTTTGTATTTTTAGTAGAGACGGGGTTTCACCGTGTTAGCCAGGATGGTCTCGATCTCCTGACCTTGTGATCCGCCTGCCTCGGCCTCCCAAAGTGCTGGGATTACAGGCATGAGCCACCATGCCCGGCCTGGAACTTCTTAGACACTGATTAAATTGTTGTCACCAAAATTCTGAAAGTGATATGGACAATGAAGTCCAGGCTGCTAAGATCTCAGATGGAAATGAGGAACTTATTGGGAACTAAAGCAAAGTCATATGTGTTATGCCTTAGCAAAGAGCTTGACTGCATTCTGTTCATGCCGTAGGAATCTGTGGAAGTTTGAACTTCATAGTGATGACTTAGGGTATCTGGGAGAAGAAATTTCTAAGCAGCAAAGGGTTCAAGATGTGGTCATACTGCTTCTAACAGCCTATGCTCAGATGTAGGAGCAAAGGAATGACTGAAAGTTGGAACTTATATTTAAAAGGGAAGCTGAGCATAAAAGTTTGAAAAATTTGCAGGCTGGCCCTGTGGCAGAGAAAGAAAAAGCTTTTTCAGGAGAGGAATTCAAGCAGGCTGTGGAGCAACCACTTCCCAGAGTTCTTTGCATAGCTAAAAGACAGCCAAGTGCTAATATCAAAGACAATGAAGAAAAGGCCTCAAAGACATTTCAGAGACCTTCACAGCAGCCCCTCCCATCACAGGCCCAGAGGCCTAAGAGGAAAGATTGGTTTTATGGGCCAGGACCAGGGCTATGCTGCTCTGCACAGCCTCAGGACAGTGCTCCCTACATCCCAGCTACTCTGGCTTCAGCTTTGGTTCAAAGAGCCCCTGATACAGCTCAGGGTGCTGCTTCAGAGTATGCAAGCCATAACCCTTGGCACCTTCCACATGTTGTTAAGCTTGTAGTCACATAGAGTGCAAGAGTGAATGAGGCTTGGCAACCTCTGCCTAGATTTTAGAGGCTGTGTGAGAAACCCTGGCTATCCTGGTAGGAGCCTGCTTCAGGGGCGGAGCCCTCATAGAGAACCTCTACTACAGCAGTGCCAAGGGGAAATGTGGGGTTGGAGCCTCCACACAGAGTCCCCAATGGGACACTGCCTAGTGGTGCTGTGAGAAGGAGGCCAGTGTCCTCCAGACCCCAGAATGGTAAATCCACCAGCAGCTTGCACCTTGAACCTGGAAAAGCTGCAGGCACTCAACACCAGCCCTTGAAAGCAGCCATGGGGGCTGAACCCTGCAAAGCCACAGAAGTGGAGCTCCTAAGGCCTTCGGAGCCCAACCCTTGCACCAGTTTGCCTTGGATGTGGGATATGGAGTCACTGGAGATTATTTTGGAGCTTTAAGATTTAATGACTGCCCTGCTGAGTTATGAACTTGCATGGGGCCTGTAGCTCCTTTCTTTTGGCTGATTTCTCCCTTTTAGAATGGGAATGTTTACTCAGTGCTTATACCTCCCATTGTATCTTGAAAGTAACTAACTTGTTTTTCATTTACAGGCTAATAGGTAGTTGGGATTTGCCTTGTCTCAGATGAGACTTTGGACTTTTGCATTAATGCTGGAATGAATTAAGACTTTACAGGACTGTTGGGAATGCATACAAGGTGGGCTAGTATTTTGCAGTGTGAGAGGGACATAAGATTTGGGAGAGGCCAGGGCAGAGTGATATAGTTTAGATATTTGTCCATGCCAAGATCTCATGTTGAATTGTAATCCCCAATGCTGGAGCGGGGGGCCTGGTGGTAGGTGTTTGGCTCATAGGGATGGATCCCTCAAGGCCTGGTGTTGTCTTTGTGATAGTGAGCTCTCATGAGATCTAGTCATTTAAAAGTGTTCCTGCTCCTACTCTCTCTCTTGCTTCTGTTTCACCATGTGATGCACCTGCTCCCATTTGCCTTCCACTATGTTTTTAAGCTTCTTGAGACCTCCCTAGGAGCTGAACAGATGTCAACACTATGCTTCCTATAAAGCCTACAGAGCTATGAGCCCATTAAACCTCTTTTCTTTGTAAATTATCCCACCTCAGGTATTTCTTTATAGCAGTGCAAGAACAGCCTAATACAAGATCAATTCAGCAAGAGGATATAATAATATATATGCACCCAACACCAGAGTTCCCAGGTATATAAAGGAAACGTTAATAGATCTAAAGAGAAAGATAAATTGCAATACAACAGTAATAGGGGACTTTAATACCCCACTGTCATTACCGAACAGATCATCCAGATAGAAAATTGACAAACATCAGAGTTAAACTACACACTATACCAAATTGGCTTAACTGACCTTTACAGGACATTTCACCCAAATGCTGCAGAATACTCACTGTTTTCATCAACACATGGAAAATTCTCCAGAATGGACCATATCTTAGGCCATGAAACAATCTCAACAAATTCAAAAATACTGAAATCATATCAAGTATCTTTTCTGACCATGATGGAATAAAACTAGAAATCAGTAAAAAGAGGAATGTTAGAAAGTATGAAAACACATGGAAATTAAACAATATGCTCCTAAATGACCAAATGGGCAATGAAGAAATTAAGGAAATTAAAAAATTTCTTGAAATAAATGAAAATGGAAACACAACATATCAAAATCTATGGGATACAGCAAAAGCAGTATTAAGAGGGAAGTTTATAACAATAAGATCCTATATCAAAAATGTAGAAAGACTTCAACAAACCAACAATGCACCTAATGGAACTAGAAAAGCAAGAACAAACTAAACTCAGAACCAGTAGAAAGAAAAATAATAGAGATCATAGCAGAAATAAATGTAACTGAGACCAAAACAAAACAAAACAGTTCAGAAGCAGCCTTATGGAGAGGTCTATATGGCTAGAAACTAAAGGCCAATAGCCAGCAGAGAATTGGTGCCTTCTGCCAAGAGCCAAGTGAGTGAGCCATCTTAGATGCAAACCCCACTGCCTCATTCAAGCCTTCAGATGACTTTAGACCCCGGCTGACAGCTTAATTACAACTTCATAAGAGACTTGAAGCCAGTCACCCAACTAAGTCATTCCTGAATTCCTATTCACAAAAACTGATTATAAAGCTAAAGACTAAAAAACTTTTCAAACTATTTGCTTTAAATAGATGTACTTTAGTTTCTTGTTTTAAAATTATAACTCAATAGAATGAATTTTTAAAAACCTTGATTGAGATCATGAGTGAAGAAAATATGTGAAATTACATTGTAAATTATAGATTGGCATTCAAATATGTTTTTATCATTGTTTTAAGTACTTCCAGGGGTCCTTTATGTTGTAGTTATGGCAACTAATAATCTGCACCTCTTTCATCAGGAGACTATTCTGAAGTTATACCTACCTGGCCAGTGTACATTTAAGTTAATATTAAGTAGTCATTGCTCTACAAATATGTCTGGACTAATTTCTCCAATAGAAGAGTGGGGACTTCCGAACTGTTTGCTTGAGAACTCAGGGTTTAAACATACTATAGTTGCTACTTGACACTTTCAAAAATGTAGATAAATGAAGAAAGTATGGTGGTATAATGTAACAAGTTTTCAACTTTATATCAAGGAAGCTAGGGTTCAGTCTCCACTCCAGCACGAATTCACAAAACAATCATGAAGAAATTACTCAAACTTCCCAGGATACTTTATAAATTTCTTCCTTTATAAAAGTGAAGTTATTAGACTAGGTAGTCTTAACTTCAGAATCCTTGATTCTATGAATTAGAACCCTAAAGGATTAGGGGATTATAATATATAGCATAAAATAGCATAAATACAGTGTTAAAAGATACTTTTGTTTCTGATCTTATATGAATCTATCTCTTAGGTACTATGAAACTTCAAAGATAGAAGTTTAAAGCTGGGAGCAGGCTCATGCCTATAATCCATATGGCTTGGGTGGCTGAGGTGGGAGGATTACTTGAGGTCAGAAGTTCAATATGAGCCTGGGCAACATAGGCCCTGCCTCTAGAAGTTTTTTTCTTAAAGTTTAGTGCTTTCCTATGGCCTTACTTTTAAAAACAAGTATATTTAAGAGTTTAACGACCTGAAAGTAGCATTGGAACATTGTAGTACCAAAAAAAAAGAAAAAGAAAAGAAAAATAGTATGATTTTTAGACATTTGAACTTCCTGTTTCTCCTTTTAGCCATTAAAACATTTTTAGTTCCCAAATTCCGAAATTATCTGAAGTTATCTCTTAGATTACTAGATTTTTAGTCATAGTAAATAGGTACATGTATCACAGGAGTATATTTCTTTCTTAAATCTTCAAATAAAATAGAGATTTTAAAACAAATGTTTTTATACTTTTTCAAATGCTTTTATTCTTTGGTTTTGCATTTCATACCAGAAAGCTAGCTTTCCCTGATACATAGTTACATAAGGGTAGTAACCAGTGATCAGTACACATAAAAATTATTTTAAAATTTAGCTCATTATTTTCAAATTGTGCTTTCCTACACTGACATTAGCCTATGCTTAGTGCAGCTTTGGGATCATTTAGACCTAAATTCAAATCTCAGCTTTGTCACTTATCGGCCATATATAAGTTGTTCAAACTTTCTCAGCCTCAGTTTCGTTTCTTTCTTTTTTCAAAATGGAGTGAAAATATCTGTCTTATGAAATTGTTGATTAAGGATTAAGTGAACAAACACAAAAGTGTCTAGCACTGATAAATTTTTCTTTTATTCCTAAAAGTTAGCAAATTTAACAGTACACTATTAGACCAAACAATTAGGTTTCTGTTTTAGCACATATGAAGAACTAGTAACAGAAAAAAGATCAGTTTGCTCTCTTAAGTTCCATCCTATTCCATTTGCACATAAAAGAGTGGAAATAGCCCACCCATTTCTTTGGCTTGATATATGGCTATTTTATATTTTTTGCACATTGTTGGCACTGAATAGTTTTCATACATGGATTATTAGGTAGTCAAATCATTTTTATAAGTATACAATTTTAAACCATTTTGCTAGTGCTTAAATTATTTCCATTTATTCTAGCACTAGTAACTAAATTTATAAAATATTTAATGAAAAGGCAATAATGATACTTTGTCATCAGAAAGATGCAGGTTTGAATCCCAATACTGGATGTGATCTTGGGCTAGCTGCATAATCTCTAAGCTTAAATTTCCTCGGCAATTAAATGATGATAATAATTATTTAGCATGGTACATGGAACATAAACACTCAAAAAAAGTTGTATATCATCATCATTATTAACTAATAATAATATATTTAACCCTATATGGATTATATATGGATTAACCTTATATGGGTTAAATCTGTAACCCATATAGGTTACTCTTGGTGATTTCTAATTCTAACCACTCTAGCTGACTTTTAGTGATTTCTGATTCTAATCAGAGTTTTCAAATCTATGTGAAGAATAAACCTATTATTCGAAAGTGCATACTTTTTTGATGGCAGACCAATAATATTATCTTTATGTTACATGGAAATTTGAAGGTTTATGTTACTAAGATTCTTGACAAACAGCTTTACCAAATTCATCATCAGTGTTGGGCTATGCCAGTCTAACTTGGTGGAAAATTTGAATCATGAAATATTTAACGTATAATAAGTACATTTGTTTACCTCCTGTGAGACTTATCACAGTGGCAAGTACATGGTAGGCAGTGTACTAATTACTTTATTAATATTGACTTAATTTTTATATGTTGGGAGAATTAAAAATGTATAGCATTCTTCATGTACTAGCAAATGGTATTCTGAAAGTTAATAAGAAAAATTAATTCATTTTAACTTCTTAGAGGGTCAAAAAAAATTAATTCACAAATATTAAAAATCATTTTTACCAAGTCTTGTTACAGATTCTAAAAATGAGATTCAGATCAGAAGAATAATTTTCTTTGTCTCTGTTTAGCTTAGAGGACATATGCCTGTTTTTTTTTTTGCATTTAATTTTTACACTTAGCTTTTTAAAAAATAGTTTTTTCCTTATGCTACAGTAACATGTACCTCCCTGAAAAACTTCAGGCAATATAGAGAACAAAATAAAAATTACCCATAGTTTTGCTCCCCTGCATTACCCACTGTGAACATTTCAGTCTGTCTCTTCTAGGCTCTATTTTTTAACAATGTATGTACATCCACCCCCATAAACATGGTAGGACCATGTCTGTCTATGTTACTACATTAAACTTACATCACCACTTTATCAATTGCCTTATGACTTTTTCTATTAGGGTCTTAATTTTTTAGCTTATTTTTAAGTGTTCTTTTATGTAAGACATAACATGTCAACATATATATAGCATATACATAACAAAGTCCTGCGACACTTAATTTGTGGTACTTTTTTCCTGTCATACAAATTTTCAATTTTTATTTAGTAAAATCATTTTTTTTCTTATTTATATGTTTTGGTATTCAGCTTACAAAGACCTTTCATTTCAAGATTATGTAGGTATTTAAACTTTTTTTTTTAAGTTCTTTTGTGATTTTGTTTTGTTTTTCTAGTTCTTATGTGGTTTTATTTTACATTTAACTCTTAATCCTTTGCTAAATGCTTAAAGTACTTTGAAGGCCTAATCTAGGAAGTAGGAAAATACAGTTGTCCCTCAGTATTCACAATGAGGATTGGTTCCAGGACATCCCCCACCTCCCGGCAGACAGTAAAATCTTTGCATACTCAAGTCCCACAATCCTGTGAAAACCAAGTATACAAAAAGCTGGCCCTCAGTATCTGCGGGTTTCACATCAGACAAATACCTCATTTTCGATCTGCCTTTGGTTGCAGATGCAGAACCCGTAGATATGGAGTGCTGACTGAATTTATTGAGAAAAAAAAAGCCGGGCGCGGTGGCTCACACCTGTAATCCCAGCACTTTGGGAGGCCAAGGTGGGTGGATCACAAGGTCAGAAGTTCAAAACTAGCCTGACCAAGATGGTGAAACCTCATCTCTATTAGCCAGGCACAGTGGCAGGCACCTGTAATCCAAGCTACTCAGGAGGCTGAGGTTACAGTGAGCCGGGATCAGGCTACTGCACTCCAGCGTGGGTGACAAGAGTCTCTGTCTCAAAAAAAAAAAAAAAAAGAAGAAGAGAAAAAGAAATCCACATATAAGTGGATCTACACAGATCAAATCCGTGTTGTTCAAGGGTCAACTATGTATGCGTAGGTAAACCCAATGGTTGTTACCTCCTTTTTTTTTCTTTTTTTCTTTTTCTTTTTTTTTTTTTTTTTAGAGCTGAGTCTCACTCTGTCACCAGGCTGGAGTGCAATGGCACAATTTTGGCTCACTGCAACCTCTGCTTCCCAGGTTCAAGTGATTCTCCTGCCTCAGCCTCACGCACTGCAACCTCTGCTTCCCAGGTTCAAGTGATTCTCCTGCCTCAGCCTCACGAGTAGCTGGGATTACAGGTGTGTGCCACCATGCCCAACTAATTTTTGTACTTTTAGTAGAGACAGGGTTTCACCATGTTGGCCAGGATGGTGTCAATCTCTTGACCTCATGATCCACCCACCTCGGCCTCCCAAAGTGCTGGGATTACAGACGTGATCCACCACGCCCGGCTTGTTACCTACTTTCAAGTGTCCTGAAATATAACTCTTCCAAGGTTTGAAAGTCTAAAGTTACAGAATCAATCATGTTATCTTAGTTTTTTTGGTTTTGGGTTTTTTTTTTTTTTTTGAGATGAAGTCTTGTTCTTGTCCCCCAGGCTGGAGTGCAATGGCAAGATCTCGGCTCACTGCAACCTCCACCTCCCAGATTCAAGCGATTCTCCTGCCTCAGCCTCCCAAGTAGCTGAGATTACAGGTGCCTGCCATGACGTCCCGCTAATTTTTGTATTTTTAGTAGAGACGGGGTTTCACCATGTTGGCCAGGCTGGTCTCGAACTCCTAACCTCAGGTGATCTGCCCACCTCAGTCTCCCAAAGTGCTGGGATTACAGGCGTGAGCCATGGCACCCAGTCTTTTTTGTTTTTTGTTTTTTGTTTTTAAGGTTAGATAATGAACCTTAGGTGCAGTAGTGAACATGGGAGCGAGAGAAGAATAAGGAGTTCAATCTGTTAACCGATTTTGAAGAGTCAGTTGGGACAAGTCTCTACCTTCAGACCAGACTTATCTTAGTCTTTAGTGTCACCTTTGCTGAAAGTAAGAAAGGGGCTAATGGTAGAAAGCCTTCAGGGTCTGAAAAAGATTAAGGAGGACCACCAAAGAGCAACAATTTACATCTTAATTATTACTTTTAAAAGCTAGCCTTTGTTTATATTTTCTAAAGTCATCACACTACATAAACAAATATTCAAAGACATGTAGCTATGAGAGATAAGTATATTGCATATGTATATAAATACGTAGAGTTCTCCTCTATTTTACATTACTTTTCTTCCCACTAATGACTTAAGTTCCCCCAAAGACTTTACATTTTGTCCTGCCATTGAGAAAAGGGTATCTGATCCTTGCTATCTCTGTTGAGATGTCTTATCTTACCTGATTTCCGGGCATGAGCCTCCACTGTCTATATTATCTACTATAAAAATATTTATGGCCAATGCAACTCTTGGTCTATTCTCTATTCATAGTCCAAGTCTGTCACTTATTAGCTGTGGGAAAGTTACTTACCCTCTCTGTGTGTCCGTTTCTTCATCTTTAAAATAGTAGGCAATAATAGTACCTATCTTATGGGGTTGTAAGGATGAAATGAGTTAACCCATGGAAATCACTTAAACAGCACTTAGCACATAATAAATGTTTGCTTTATTATCATTATAGTCATCATCACCATCATTATCTTATCAGTAGCAGGTTATAATGATTGAGAGCTCAACTGTTTCCTCCTGTTAATTAGGTCCCTTCTTGGTTTAGGGCTGCCCACTTGCCAACCTTTGCCATTTGGCTCTCTATCCCTGTTATTATAATAAATCCCTGGCTAGTGTACTGACTTAATTTTCAACTTTCTTTCATGCCCGGGGGGTTGGGGGGGAGTAGCAGAATATGGGGAATTTTTCTGGATCGTTTCTGCACTTTCCTGGAGATAAGGGAAGTTTTGGGGTTGGGTTTGGAGGTATTATCTCAGACCTCTTCCACCATTCTGTTGCGACAATCAAATCAGACTTCCTAGTACCGATATTAGGTTTTTTCCCTCTACTTCAATAGAAGAAATCTTAGTTTAGTTCTCTCTCTGAATCTTCCTTTTTTTTTTTTTTTTTTTTTTTTTGAGACAGAGTCTTGCATCTTCCCCCAGGCTGGAGTGCAATGATGCAATCTTGGCTCACTGCAACCTCCACCTCCCGGGTTCAAGCAATTCTCCTGCCTCAGCCTCCCAAGTAGCTGGGATTATAGGCATGTGCCAGCGCACCCAGCTAATTTTTGTATTTTTAGTAGAGACGGGGTTTCACCGTGTTGGCTAGGGCTGGTCTCAAACTCCTGACATCAAGTGATCCGCCCGCCTTGGCCTCCCAAAGTGCTGGGATTATAGATGTGAGCCACTGCACCCAGCTGAATGTTCCTCTTTCAGTTTCTTCATGACACTGTTTTCTTCCCTTTAATCAGTTGGTAAATGCTTTAAGTACTTTGAAAGCCAAATCTAAAGCTTTCAAATAAGGAAGTAGAGGTATGGGTCAACACAATAGCTGTTACCTATTTTCATTGTCCTAAAAATATTTCTTCACTCTTCCAATACCTAAAAGTCTAAAGTTAGAGAATCATTTAGCTCATCTTTGTTTTTAGAATAGCATTTGCTGAAGGCAAGTATAGGAGATCAGAATACGCCACCCCAAAATATGTCACTCTGGCATAAGAATTATTTCGAGCTGAAGGCACTCAAGAAATAGCAAATGCAGGAAGAACTCTCTGACCTCTCAACTCTTCTTATCTAAAAGCAGGTTATAAAATTTCCCATGAGAAAAGTGTTCTTCCTGAACCAGGAATAGAAGAACATTCTTAACACTGGAGACTGGGAGTTACTGCCAAAAGAGATCTACACAAACAAGCTACGCAAACTGAAAACAATCCTTATCTTCCACTGGTTTCCCCCATATATTTCCTGGTCACTGCCTCACAATGTACTGCCCCTAGCCTAACACCCTTTGTCTTATATCCTCACAATTTATCATTCTTTGTTTTGAAAGGTATATATACTTTCGAGCCTAACTGCTTTTTCAGACATTCATTTTTCTTATGAGGGCTTCCATGCATGTAAAAATATTAAATAAAACTTGTATGCTTTTTCCCTGTTACTCTATCTTATGTTGGTTTAATTCTCAGGCCCAGCTACAGAACCTAAGAGGGTAGCAGAAAGTTTTTCCTCCCCTATGCAAGAAAGGGGCTTATTTCTTCTCCTGCCTTAAGCTGGTCAATGGTACTTCACACAGCTTGAGCTTCCAGTCTTCCAAACCAGAACTTTTTGGAACTGAAACAAAATCATATCATTTTTTTTCTCCTTGAATGAGTACCTAGATCTTAGAAATAGAAGTCATATTATGAAGATCTTATTTTGGAATTCTAAGCAAGAATTTAGCTCTTTTATTTTAGGTTTTATCTGTTCTATATGAAAGCAATATTTATAAATTAGGAGAAATGGTAAAAGAAAGTTAACAATGGGGAGTAAAAAGAGCAACTTTTCAATATCTAAAAATATTCTGTTACAGTTGTTTTTATGATCATTTTGAAACAGGATACTTCTACTGCACTTGCGGTGTGCAACTGTAGGAGAATTACATGTTACGTATCCTTTTAAGAACTTTTACTTATTTTTTGGTCACATCTTCGATAACTTTGAATATATAGTCTGAGGGTGTTTCCTTTTTATTTTTGGCTATTTAAGGAATTGGTCCTTATATAACTATGATGATCATGAATCTTCTTTGTAAATAAGTTACTTTTAGTTACACTCGTTTAGGACTTGAAAATTGCAGACTGTAGTGATGGAAAGGGAGAATGAGAACTAGAGTTAAACAAAACAGAACAAGATTATGGTAATATCAACAGAAATTAAAAATAGGAAGTCAGGTGGCTTTTGTTATCTATGCCAGTTGTAGAGATTGTGTCTTTTCTTGCTGGTTTAGTAATTTTGGTGCCTATTGTTAAATGTGATAACATCCCTGGCCGGATACTTTGTTCAGGGCCCACTTACAAGTCTGCAATAGGGAAAGTGGGGACAGGCTGCATCTAAAAGGGCTTTACTCAAGGCCTTGTCCGTCGAGTTCACTAATATAATCCAAATATGTAGTAGAGTGGTTGCCATATAGGTGCTCAAATAATGATAATAATAAGATTAATAATAAAATCAGCTGACAGTTGCATTATTCTTAGTACATATTGAGCACTGTTATAAGACTTTTAGATACAGGTCGGGCATGGCGGCTCACACCTGTAATCCCAGCACTTTGGGAGGCCGAGATGGGCAGATCACCTGAGGTCAGGAGTTTGAGACCAGCCTGGCCAACATGGTGAAACCCTGTCTCTACTGAAAATACAAAATTAGCCAGGCATGGTGGTGCACACCTGTAATCCCAGCTACTCAGGAGGCTGAGGCAGGAGAATCTCTTGAACCTTGGAGGCGGAAGTTGCAGTGAGCCAAGATTGCACCATTGCACTCCAGCGTGGGTGACAAGAGTGAAACTCCATCTCAAAAAAAAAAAAAAAAAAAGACTTTTAGATATATTGATTCATTCATTTCTCCCAACAATCTATGAGGTGATATTGTTAGTACAGTATCAATATCACCTCATTTTTACAGATGAGGAAATTGATGCATGTAAGTTAAGTGATTTTCCCAAGTTCTAATGGCTAACAGCTGGTAGAACCAAGATACAAACTTAAGCTGTCTGGCATTAGAGTCCACCTCTTAACCACTAAGTTGCATCTTTTGTTTGTTTATTGTTTGTGATATTGATTGAATGAATGAATGAAGCCTGCAAGGGTATTGCCAACATGAAAACATTGTCAGAGAGAAAAGAAGTCAAGCTGATAGTTGAAAGAGATGAGGATGTATGTTGAGCCAGACAGGTCAAGTGAAGATGTAGTAGTAAAATGAACATCAAGGTTGGGGAATCCCTGTCAGTGGGAAGGCACGAGAAAGAGAAGGAAAGAGATACAATCCAGATTAGGTATTTCTCAAAGAAACATTCTGCAAGTCTTTTTTCTTACCCTGTTGGTATAAATAAGTGGCACACCTACTTTATCAAATTATAAGAAAACAGCTATTTTCTCATAAGAAAATTGTTTAATGTATCCACATCCTTACACAGTAGATTCTAAGTGGCATTATGATAAATTTGCATATGTACACACACTGGTTACTTAAATCTATGGTAACTATATTTTGCAAATGAAAAGATCAGAACATATGATAAGATCAGAACATATGATATGACCAAACTTTTCTTCTGGTTTGGTGACATGTTTATATAAGAAATCTTACAAATATATACACATTAATATGCCTAGTGTTCCATTAATGGAACGCTAAGCATGTGGGAGTCATTTATATCCTACTGCTCAAGGTCATCACCAAGGTCTGATTGCAAAAATTCAAAAAATTGCAACCTCAGGCTTAAATGGGTTAAATCACATTATGTTTGAATGTTATATATGTTTAAAACTATGTTACGACTAACACATTTTTGCATCATTTTTATCATAAGTGACTAATTTTTTCCCAACATTTGTTGGCATATGTCAGAGTAATTTATTTGGAGCACTGCAGTTTTATTGACCATCAATGACTTTTCTGATATTCAATTATCAGCAAAAATGATCTCTGCATCCTTGCTCAGAATTAGACCAGGCAGTTGTACATTTTTGCATATTACTGATGTTTGAATTACCACCATATTTATATGCCCAATATCTTTGACCTCTAAAAAGTTTATCTTTAAACTATTCAGTTAGCAAATTCTTTTTTAAAAAAATATTTTTTATTTATGGACTTAGGGGTACAAGTACAGTGGTGTTACATGGATATATTGTAGTGGTGAAGCCTGGGCTTCTAGTGTACTCATCACCCAAATAGTGTACATTGTACTCCATAGGATCATATTTCATCTATACCTGCTTCCCACCCTCCCACTTTTGGAGTGTCCATTATTTACTCTGTATGTCTGCATGTACCCGTTGTTTAGCTCCCACTTATAAGTGAGAACATGTGGTTTTTAACTTCCTGAGTCATTTCACCAAGGATAATGGCCTCTAGTTGCATCTATGTTTCTGTAAAAGACATTCTTGAAAAAGGGAGCCAAGATGGCCGAATAGGAACAGCTCCGGTCTCCAGCTCCCAGCCTGAGCGACACAGAAGACGGGTGATTTCTGCATTTCTGCTTGAGGTACTGGTTTCATCTCACTAGGGAGTGCCAAACAGTGGGTGCAGGACAGTCGGTGAAGTGCACTGTGCGCGAGCCGAAGCAGGGCGAGGCATTGCCTCACTCGGGAAGTGCAAGGGGTCAGGGAGTTCCCTTTCCTAGTCAAAGAAAGGGGTAACAGACGGCACCTGGAATATCGGGTCAGTCCCACCCTAATACTGCGCTTTTCCAACGGGCCTGGAAAATGGCACACTAGGAGATTGTGTCCCGCACCTGGCTCGGAGGGTCCTATGCCCATGGAGTCTTGCTGATTGCTAGCACAGCAGTCTGAGATCAAGCTGCAAGGTGGCAGCGAGGCTGGGGGAGGGGCGCCCGCCATTGCCCAGGCTTGCTTAGGTAAACAAAGCAGCCAGGAAGCTCGAACTGGGTGGAGCCCACCACAGCTCAAGGAGGCCTGCCTGCCTCTGTAGGCTCCACCTCTGGGGGCAGGGCACAGACAAACAAAAACTCAGCAGGAACCTCCTCAGAATTAAATGTCCCTGTCTGACTGACAGCTTTGAAGAGAGTAGTGTTTCTCCCAGCACGCAGCTGGAGATCTGAGAACGGACAGACTGCCTCCTAAAGTGGGTCCCTCACCCCTGAGCAGCCTAACTGGGAGGCACCCCCCCAGTAGGGACAGACTGACACTTCACTCGGCCGGGTACTCCTCTGAGACAAAACTTCCAGAGGAACTATCAGACAGCTGAATTTGTGGTCTCACGAAAATCCGCTGTTCTGCAGCCACCGCTGCTGACACCCAGCAAAACAGGGTCTGGAGTGGACCTCTAGTAAACTCCAACAGACCTGCAGCTGAGGGTCCTGTCTGGTAGAAGGAAAACTAACAAACAGAAAGGACATCCATACCAAAAACCCATCTGTACATCACCATCATCAAAGACCAAAAGTAGATAAAACCACAAAGATGGGGAAAAAACAGAGCAGAAAAACTGGAAACTCTAAAAAGCAGAGCACCTCTCCTCCTCCAAAGGAATGCAGTTCCTCACCAGCAATGGAACAAAGCTGGATGGAGGATGACTTTGACGAGTTGAGAGAAGAAGGCTTCAGATGATCAAACTACTCTGAGCTACAGGAGGAAATTCAAAACAATAGCAAAGAAGTTAAAAACTTTGAAAAAAAATTAGACGAATGGATAACTAGAATAACCAATGGAGAAAAGGGCTTCAAGGAGCTGATGGAGCTGAAAGCCAAGTTTTGAGAACTACGCGAAGATTGCAGAAGCCTCAGTAGCAAATGCGATCAACTGGAAGAAAGGGTATCGCTGATGGAAGATGAAATGAATGAAATGAAGTGAGAAGGGAAGTTTAGAGAAAAAAGAATAAAAAGAAATGAACAAAGCCTCCAAGAAATTTGGGACTATGTGAAAAGACCAAACCTACGTCTGATTGGTGTACCTGAAAATGACGGGGAGAATGGAACCAAGTTGGAAAACACTCTGCAAGATATTATCCAGGAGAACTTCCCCAATCTAGCAAGGCAGGCCAACATTCAGATTCAGGAAATACAGAGAACGCCACAAAGATACTCCTCGAGAAGAGCAACTCCAAGACACATAATTGTCAGATTCACCAAAGTTGAAATGAAGGAAAAAATGTTAAGGGCAGCCAGAGAGAAAGGTCGGGTTACCCACAAAGGGAAGCCCATCAGACTAACAGCTGATCTCTCAGCAGAAACTCTACAAGCCAGAAGAGAGTGGGGGCCAATATTCAACATTCTTAAAGAAAAGAATTTTCAACCCAGAATTTCATATCCAGCCAAACTAAGCTTCATAAGTGAAGGAGAAATAAAATACTTTACAGACAAGCAAACGCTGAGTGATTTTGTCACCACCAGGCCTGCCCTAAAAGAGCTCCTGAAGGAAGCACTAAACATGGAAAGGAACAACCGGTACCAGCCACTGCAAAAACATGCCAAATTGTAAAGACCATCAAGGCTAGGAAGAAACTGCATCAACTAACAAGCAAAATAACCAACTAACATCATAATGACAGGATCAGATTCACACATAACAATATTAATGTTAAATGTAAATGGGCTAAATGCTCCAATTAAAAGACACAGACTGGCAAACTGGATAAGGAGTCAGGACCCATCAGTGTGCTGTATTCAGGAAACCCATCTCACGTGCAGAGACACACATAGACTCAAAATAAAGGGATGGAGGAAGATCTATCAAGCAAATGGAAAACAAAAAAAGGCAGGGGTTGCAATCCTAGTCTCTGATAAAATAGACTTTAAACCAACAAAGATCAAAAGAGACAAAGAAGGCCATTACATAATGGTAAAGGGATCAATTCAACAAGAAGAGCTAACTCTCCTAAATATATATGGACCCAACACAGGAGCACCCAGATTCATAAAGCAAGTCCTGAGTGACCTACAAAGGGACTTAAACTCCCACACAATAATAATGGGAGATTTTAACACCCAACTGTCAACATTAGACAGATCAACGAGACAGAAAGTTAATAAGGATACCAGGAATTGAACTCAGCTCTACACAAAGTGGACCTAATAGACATCTACAGAACTCTCCACCCCAAATCAACAGAATATACATTTTTTTCAGCACCACACCTATTCCAAAATTGACCACATAGTTGGAAGTAAAGCTCTCCTCAGCAAATGTAAAAGAACAGAAATTATAACCAACTGTCTCTCAGACCACAGTGCAATCAAACTAGAACTCAGGATTAAGAAACTCACTCAAAACCGCTCAACTACATGGAAACTGAACAACCTGCTCCTGAATGACTATTGGGTACATAATGAAATGAAGGCAGAAATAAAGATGTTCTTTGAAACCAACGAGAAAAAAGACACAACATACCAGAATCTCTGGGACACATTCAAAGCAGTGTGTAGAGGGAAATTTATAGTACTAAATGCCCACAAGAGAAAGCAGGAAAGATCCAAAATTGACACCCTAACATCGCAATTAAAAGAACTAGAAAAGCAAGAGCAAACACATTCAAAAGCTAGCAGAAGGCTAGAAATAACTAAAATCAGAGCAGAACTGAAGGAAATAGAGACACAAAAAACCCTTCAAAAAATTAATGAATCCAGGAGCTGGTTTTTTGAAAAGATCAACAAAATTGATAGACCACTAGCAAGACTAATAAAGAAGAAAAGAGAGAAGAATCAAATAGATGCAATAAAAAATGAAAAAGGGGTTATCACCACCGATCCCACAGAAATACAATCTACCATCAGAGAATACTACAAACACCTCTATGCAAATAAACTAGAAAATCTAGAAGAAATGGATAAATTCCTCGACAAATACACCCTCCCAAGACTAAATCAGGAAGAAGTTGAATCTCTGAATAGACCAATAACAGGTTCTGAAATTGTGGCAATAATCAATAGCTTACCAACCAAAAAGAGTCCAGGACCTGATGGATTCACAGCCGAATTCTACCAGAGGTACAAGGAGGAACTGGTACCATTCCTTCTGAAACTATTCCAATCGATAGAAAAAGAGGGAATCCTCCCTAACACATTTTATGAAGCCAGCATCGTCCTGATACCAAAGCCTGGTAGAGACATAACCAAAAAAGAGAATTTCAGACCAATATCATTGATGAACATTGATGCAAAAATCCTTGATAAAATACTGGCAAACCGAATCCAGCAGTGCATCAAAAAGCTTATCCACCATAATCAAGTGGGCTTCATCCCTGGGATGCAAGGCTGGTTCAACATACACAAATCAATAAATGTAATCCAGCATATAAACAGAACCAAAGACAAAAACCACATGATTATCTCAATAGATGCAGAAAAGGCCTTTGACAAAATTCAACAGCCCTTCATGCTAAAAACTCTCAATAAATTAGGTATTGATGAGACGTATCTCAAAATAATAAGAGCTATCTACGACAAACCCACAGCCAATATCATACTGAATGGGCAAAAACTGGAAGCATTCCCTCTGAAAACTGGCACAAGACAGAGATGCCCTCTCTCACCACTCCTATTCAACATAGTGCTGGAAGTTCTGGCCAGAGCAATCAGGCAGGAGAAGGAAATAAAGGGTATTCAATTAGGAAAAGAGGAAGTCAAATTGTCCCTGTTTGCAGATGACATGATTGTATATCTAGAAAACCCCATTGTCTCAGCCCAAAATCTCCTTAAGCTGATTAGCAACTTCAGCAAAGTCTCAGGATACAAAATCAATGTACAAAAATCACAAGCATTCTTATACACCAATAACAGACAAACAGAGAACCAAATCATGAGTGAACTCCCATTCACAATTGCTTCAAAGAGAATAAAATACCTAGGAATCCAACTTACAAGGGATGTGAAGGACCTCTTCAAGGGGAACTACAAACCACTGCTCAATGAAATAAAAGAGGATACAAACAAATGGAAGAACATTCCATGCTCATGGGTTGGAAGAATCAATATCGTGAAAATGGCCATACTGCCCAAGGTAATTTATAGATTCAATGCCATCCCCATCAAGCTACCAATGACTTTCTTCACAGAATTGGAAAAAACTACTTTAAAGTTCATATGGAACCAAAAAAGAGCCTGCATCGCCAAGTCAATCCTAAGCCAAAAGAACAAAGCTGGAGGCATCACTCTACCTGACTTCAAACTATACTACAAGGCTACAGTAACCAAAACAGCATGGTACTGGTACCACAACAGAGACATAGATCAATGGAACAGAACAGAGCCCTCAGAAATGATGCCGCATATCTACAACTATCTGATCTTTGACAAACCTGACAAAAACAAGCAATGGGGAAAGGATTCCCTATTTAATAAATGGTACTGGGAAAACTGGCTAGCCATATGTAGAAAGCTGAAACTGGATCCCTTCCTTACACCTTATACAAAAATTAATTCAAGATGGATTAATGACTTAAATGTTAGACCTAAAACCATTAAAATCCTACAAGAAAACCTAGGCAATACCATTCAGGACATAGGTGTGGGCAAGGACTTCATGTCTAAAACACCAAAAGCAATGGCAACAAAAGCCAAAATTGACAAATGGGATCTAATTAAACTAAAGAGCTTCTGCACAGCAAAAGAAACTACCATCAGAGTGAACAGGCAACCTACAGAATGGGAGAAAATTTTTGCAACCTACCCATCTGACAAAGGACTAATATCCAGAATCTACAATGAACTCAAACAAATTTACAAGAAAAAAACAAACAACCCCATCAAACAGTGGGCAAAGGACATGAACAGACACTTCTCAAAAGAAGACATTTATGCAGCCAAAAAACACATGAAAAAATGCTCATCATCACTGGCCATCAGAGAAATGCAAATCAAAACCACAGTGAGATACCATCTCACACCAGTTAGAATGGCCATCATTAAAAAAGCAGGAAACAACAGGTGCTGGAGAGGATGTGGAGAAATAGGAACAATTTTACACTGTTGGTGGGACTGTAAACTAGTTCAACCATTGTGGAAGTCAGTGTGGCGATTCCTCAGGGATCTAGAACTAGAAATACCATTTGACCCAGCCATCCCATTACTGGGTATATACCCAAAGGACTATAAATCATGCTGCTATAAAGACACATGCACACGTATGTTTATTGCGGCACTATTCACAATAGCAAAGAGTTGGAACCAACCCAAATGTCCAACAATGATAGACTGAATTAAGAAAATGTGGCACATATACACCATGGAATACTATGCAGCCATAAAAAATGATGAGTTCATGTCCTTTGTAGGGACATGGATGAAACTGGAGAACGTCATTCTCAGTAAACTATCGCAAGGACAAAAAACCAAGCACTGCATGTTCTCACTCATAGGTGGGAATTGAACAATGAGAACTCATGGACACAGGAAGGTGAACATCACACTCCGGGGACTGTTGTGGGGTTGGGGGAGGGGGGAGGGACAGCATTAGGAGATATACCTAATGCTAAATGAAGAGTTAATGGGCGCAGGAAATCAACATGGCACATGGATACATATGTAACAAACCTGCACATTGTGCACATGTACCCTAAAACCTAAAGTATAATAATAATAAAAAAAAAAGACATTCCTTTCTTTCTTGTTTTTTTTTTTTTTTTTTTTTTTTTTTTTTTTTTTTTTTTGCTAGCATTCTGTGGTATATATGTATACCATACTTTTAAAATCCAGTTATCCATTGATGGACACTTAACTTCATTCCGTGACTTTGCTATTGTGAATAGTGCTGTGATAAACATACAAGTAGAGATTTTTTTGATACAATGATGTCTTTTTCTTTGGGTAGGTACCCAGTAGTGGAATTGCTGGGTCAAATGGTAGTTGTATTTTTAGTTCTTTGAGAAATCTCCATACTGTTTTCCATAGAGGTTGTACTAATTTACATTTCCACCAGCAGTATATAAATGTTTCTTTTCTCTGCATCCTCACCAATGTTTACACTTTGACTTTTTAATAACTGCCATTCTGACTGGTGTAAGATGATATTTTATTGTGGTTTTAATTTGCATTTCTCTGATGATTAGTGATATTGAGCAAGCAAATTCTTATTGGGATGTAATTTAAGAACACAAAATTTACCATAAACACCATCATGTGACAAAGTGGGAAGAGAAGTTTCAAAAAAGATTCATATTTTTGCTAAGTCATCCCCCTCAGGGTTGTTTAAAAACCGAATCCAATATAAATATCTTAAAAGTTAAGATAACTCGGAAAATTAACAAACTGATCTAAGTCACAGTGAATATTATTGTTTAGCCATTTGTTTTTTCTGGGTTTTTTTGCCTTCACCAAAAATTATAAGTTTTATGTTCTAAACTTGGGTGTAAGAACAGATATTCGCATATGCTTCTCTATTTTGAAAATAACAGGATCCGCAGTTTATTGAAAGATTATCAAAAAATATTTAAGAACAATGGGTCGTTTTCAACTGATAATGCTCAAATCTTTGAACTTATTTTTACTAGTATATTTTCAAGAGCACTTAGACTCCCAAATCTTATATACAAACATGAAAAAATTAGTACTGCACTATAATAAAATCACAGGTTTACATCATATACATGTAAGAACCTATTAATTTTTTTTTTGAGACAGGGTCTCACTCTGTCGCCCAGGTTGGAGTGCAGTGGCACAATTGTGGCTTACTGCAGCCTTGAACTTCTAGGCTCAAGCAATCCTTCTGCCTCAGCCTCCTGAGTAGCTAAGACTGCAGGCACACATGTCTAATTTATTTTTTAATTTGTTAGGTAGAGATGGAGTCTCACTATGTTGTCCAGGCTCAAACTCCTGAACTTAAGTGATCCTCCCATCTTGGCCTCCCAAAGTGCTGGGATCACAGGTGTGAGCTACCTCACCTGGCCAGTGTTAATATTTTTACAATAATTTCAATTCAGCTTGAAGAATATGAAACATGCTTTCTGTTATTAAATTTAATTCCGAGGTCAGGAGTTCAAGACCAGCCTGGCCAATATGGTAAAACCTCATCTCTACTAAAAATACAAAAATTAACTGGGCATGGTGGCCTGTGCCTGTAGTCCCAGCTACTCAGGAGGCTGAGGAGGAGAATTGCTTAAACCCAGGAGATAGAGGTTGCAGTGAGCCGAGATCGCGCCACTGCACTCAGCCTGGGCAACAGAGGGGGACTCTATTAAAATAAAATAAAATAAAATAAAATAAAATAAAATAAAATAAAATAAGAAAAATAAAAGTAATCCATGCTCATGATATAAGGTTCAGATGTTACAGAAAGTTTGGATGTGAGATGTTTAAACAAAATCTATTTTCTCTGACTCTTACTTCCGTTACATAGAAATTTTCTATGCTATACATATATATTCCTTTTGGTAGACAAATGACATCAGCTCCATTATTAACTCATATTTTGCAGATGTGTCCTTTGCAACCAATCCTCCCCCATATTTTATTACAGTTAAGATATAAGTTATAGAAAAGTTTTCAGAAATCTATGCCTTTTGTAGCTCTAAGATTTATCATTAGCAAACTAATTTATTAGTTAGTTGGCTTGCCACTGGTTCTCACAAAACCAGAGAAAATAGCCATTTAACTAGTCATTTATCTCAACAACAATTTTTCATATGAAATTCTGTAGTTAAATAAGAAGATATTATTATATGATAGAAACCACTATGACAATTTCCCAATTTCTATGATATAGCTTTTCTAGCTCCTATAGTAAGACTTTTTCAATTTTGATAATAGCTATGAAAAATAGTTTTGAATAAGGAAAAGATGTTTGAGTAGCATACATTAAAATTAAGAACTCTTGTTCATCAAAAGACAAAAAGAGTGAAAAGACAAGCCACTGTGAAACGATATTACATCTCACTCTGTTGCCCAGGCTGGAATGCAGTGGTGCTATCTCGGCTTACTGCAACCTCCGCCTCCCAGGTTCAAGCAATTTTCCTGCCTCGGCCTCCCGAGTAGCTGGGACTACAGACGTGCACCACCACACCTGCCTAATTTTTGTATTTTCAGTAGACATGGGGTTTCACCATGTTGGCCAGGCTGGTCTCGAACTCCTGACCTCAGGTAATCCACTCGCCTCAGCCTCCCAAAGTGGTGGGATTACAGGTGTGAGCCACTGCACCAAGATATTTGCAACATGTAATTGACAAAGATAGTTGCTACATATAATTGACAAAGGATTAGTGTCTTGAACATATAAAAAATACTTACCTATAAGTTAGTAAGAAGATGAGCAACTCCATAAGGAACTGGGCAAGAGATTTGAAAAGCACTTTGCAAGTGGTTACTGATATGGCCCATAAACAATCTAAAAAATACTCAGCCTCACTGTAATCAGGGAAGTGCACATTAAAGCTACAAGTAAACTTATCTGCTTGGCTTAAATTTAAAATTCTGAGAATATCAAATAGTGACAGGAATATGGAGCAATTGGAACACAGATACTGCTGGTGAGCGTATAAATTGGTAAAAAGCACATTAGAAAATAATTTGACATAAATAATATAGTAATATTTAATTATAGTAATATTTAATTAAGTAATAATATTTAATTAAATATATATACACACACATAACATATATATATATATAACATTGAAGATCCCAACATTCCACATCTAAATGTGTGTGTGTTGTATACACAGACACACACACACACACACATCCATTAGAAGCTCTTGCATATGTGCACCAGGATAGTTGTGCAAAATGGTTTTAGTAGCACTGGGTAATATAAAGAACTGAAAAAAAAAAACCCAAATGTTCATCAACAGTAAAATGTATAAATATATTGTGATACCTTTATATAATGGAATGCTACATAGCAATAAAATGCATGAATTACAGCTGCATGAAAGAACTTGAATGAATCTCAGCAGTACCATGTTGAACAAAATAAAAGTAAATGAATACTTAAAGTATTATTTAATACTAATTTCAGAATGTTCAAAACTAAACGTAAGTTGAGCTGCAACTGTATGTGGTACAGTTTTTCTTTAGTACCCTAAAGAAAAGCAAGAAAATAAAATACACAAAAGTGAGGAAAGTGGTGACTGCTAAGGGACAGAGGTGAAAGAAAGAAGCTCAGGAAGGGATACACAGGACTTCAATTGTAATGTTATTTTTTTTCTTAAACTGGGTGATGGAATGTAAATATTCATTTTTTGTTATTCTTCATATGTTATATACTTTATAAATATTCTTTCCTGCCTACTCAACATTTAATAAAAACTATAAAAATAATTATATGAAACAAATTTAAATTTAACTTTTTAATATAATAAAAAACCTGAAAATGATTATCCTGAAAAATTATACATGCTTTCCCTTCCTTAGGGATAGTAGCTACATTTCCTAGAAATAATGCTGTAAAAATGAGTTAGATAACCAACTGCTATTACAGAGAGATGTGGTTACTTCCTTCATTAGAAATATTCCAAATAATTAGACTTTATTTAACAGATCAATTTATTCTTTGCCATAATTCTTAAATGTTCACTGATTTTTTTTCACAATTATAGTGGTATTTATACATTTCTCATTAGCAGTCCTAAGCATGCTTTAAATCATTAAGAAAATATTTAGAAATTGCCATTCCCAAATACTGATATTTTTCCAAAGTAAGTGCTACTATTGATACATTACTAGATTTTGCTGAGTAAAGCTCTTTCTACACACAAACATGTTGGCCACCTGCAACTGTTTGTCAGTGGACTTGGTTTGAGAACACTAGTAGTAATTGTAAACTTAGGAATGTGTGACAAGCTAACAGCCAGCTGTGCATATCCTGACTTTTCCCAGGTGTTAAAATAAATATGACCATTTGGTTCACTTGTAACTCAACAAAATATTTCATGATTCATTAGCTTGAAAATCCACTTACAGTTTTTTGAGTAGGTAATGTTATATTCATTTGAAATGAAAAACATATACCCAGAAATATTTGTGGTATTATTACTTATAATATTCAATGATCTTTTCATAAAATGAAAATAATGTAACATTTATGTAGGTTTTTTTCATATTCTTTGTATAGGAAAACACCAGTGAGCCACTTCTGCCTATAGGCATCAAAAAGAACGAAAATGTGTTTCATATTCAATTAGAGTTCAACTTGCCTTGGCAGAACTGAGTTCCAAACTGATCTTTCATTAATTACTCTTTGTTACATACCACATGTTTGATCATTATCGGATAATAATTATTATCGATTGAACACCGGCTGTTAGGTTGTTAGCTCAAGAGACCCAGATGCCTAAATCTCTCCTTGGCTAAACTACCCATCCTCATAAGGTTTCTGAGGGAGAATATACATAACAAAAGACAACTGCAACTGGGAAATACAAATCCATTTTACTATTAAATTATCATTGATCTGAAACTCCAAAGCTAGGGTTCCCAGATAAACTGGAGTGAAATATGTGGCTTAGGCAGCTCCTCCCCTCTTCTCCAAAATTAATGAACTGAAGAAGAGCAAAGAGGATGTAGTGAGCTGAAAGAGAGAAATGAGCTAATAGAGCTCCCTTGCCTCTGCCCCCTTCTATTACACACTTTTATTTCTTATCTTTTAACACAGTGATTGCTAGGACCCAAGCTTATGATAAAGCAAGAGTGACTCTACCCCTTGAAAGAGAAGATTCATTCTTGCTTTTCTCAGATAAGAGGGTAAGTTATCATAACTGGTCAGATTTCTGGCCCTAATTAAGCTTCTTTAATTCCTGGCAGAGACACACTGGTTTTTTTTGTTGTGTTTTTTTAAAGATGTACACAGATGCAGCCTGCTTTCTTTCTCTTGAGTGAGATCTGCCATGTGGCTAACCAGAGGATAGTAAGGCCAGGAGAAGGTCCCTGACCCCACCTTTGTGTACTTAACTCCCTTGTTGCTTACCACTGCTTTTTATAAAAGTATACTGGGCCTACAGAGATTCCTTTCTTGGAATCAGTTAAAAGAGACTATTGGTTAACTCTGACTCCAGACTAGAAAAAAAATGTATGCCCATTCTACTTTCCATTCCAAATATTGCCCAGCTTCACACTCTAGCCTATGCCAGATTTTAGAAGTTGGCACTAGGGTTTTGCCCAGTCTTTGAGCAGTATTATCTTTGACCAATATTTAGAAGTGCATAAATTCTGCCTCATTAGGTTTCAGCGGCAGTATAACCTATAAGACAAGTGCAAGAAACAAAGTGGATTCCTTCTACTCCTTTTAATCAGGTCTTCATACCAGTTCCAGCCTTATAGAAGAGAAGGGAGGAACCCACACCCGTGTTCTTTGCACACATACATACCCCAATATAGAATCAGATTAATGTTTATTCCCTGGGAAGTGGGTGGAGAGGGCCGGGAGAAGGTGGAGGGAGCTCAGATATGGTTTCTATCCAAAAGACTAACTCAATTATGCCAGACACTGCCAAATACACTGGCTTCACAGCATAGGAGTACACTTATACTAGTTTATTGGTCTCAGAAATATACTTCAAATAAGACTGCCTTTACCATACAGAGAACAGTTTTTATTTTTTTAATACTAAAAGAAACACCATTCCTGTTTCTGGGAAAAATCATATATAAATCTTATATAAAGCTCTTTAAAACATATACTTTATAGGTCAAAATTATGGTTTAATTTACCTCATAAGTCCCAGGTTCTTGACATTTTAAGGTGCTTTGTGACCTTAAAGTATCAGACTTGGCCGGGCGTGGTGGCTTACACCTGTAATCCCAGCACTTTGGGAGGCTGAGGTGGGCGGATCATGAGGTAAGGAGTTCAAGACCAGCCTGGCCAACATAGTAGAAACCCTGTCTCTACTCAAAATACAAAAATTAGCCAGGCATGGTGGAGCATGCCTGTAGTCCCAGCTACTCGGGAGGCTGAGGCAGGAGAATCACTTGAACCTGGGAGGTGGAGGTTGCAGTGAGCCAAGATCACACCACTGCACTCTAGCCTGGGTGACAGAGCGAGACTCTGTCTCAAAAAAAAAAAAAAAGTATCAGACTCACCGAGGGTATTTAAAACCACTTTGAAATTCAATGTATTTTCATACAAACGAATGGCCATTATCCTTGTTATAGAGAATTTTATCAATCTAATGGAAACTGTGAAAACCATATTAAAATATAGTCATGTGCCACATAATGATGTTTCAGTCAACAATGAACAGCATATATAATAGAGGTTCCATAAGATTATAATACATATTTTTACATATTTTTATTTTTTTTATTTTTTATTTTTTATTTTTTTATCTCTTTTTTTTTATTTTTTTTATTTTTTATTTTTTATTATACTTTAGGGTTTTAGGGTACATGTGCACAATGTGCAGGTTTGTTACATATGTATCCATGTGCCATGTTGATTTCCTGCACCCATTAACTCGTCATTTAGCATTAGGTGTATCTCCTAATGCTGTCCCTCCCCCCTCCCCCCACCCCAAAACAGTCCCCGGAGTGTGATGATCCCCTTCCTGTGTCCATGAGTTCTCATTGTTCAATTCCCACCTAGGAGTGAGAACATGCGGTGTTTGGTTTTTTGTCCTTGCGATAGTTTACTGAGAATGATGTTTTCCAGTTTCATCCATGTCCCTACAAAGGACACGAACTCATCATTTTTTATGGCTGCATAGTATTCCATGGTGTATATGTGCCACATTTTCTTAATCCAGTCTATCGTTGTTGGACATTTGGGTTGGTTCCAACTCTTTGCTATTGTGAATAGTGCCGCAATAAACATACGTGTGCATGTGTCTTTATAGCAGCATGATTTATAGTCCTTTGGGTATATACCCAGTAATGGGATGGCTGGGTCAAATGGTATTTCTAGTTCTAGATCCTTGAGGAATCGCCACACTGTCTTCCACAATGGTTGAACTAGTTTACAGTCCCACCAACAGTGTAAAATTATTCCTATTTCTCCACATCCTCTCCAGCACCTGTTGTTTCCTGACTTTTTAATGATCACCATTCTAACTGGTGTGAGATGGTATTTCATTGTGGTTTTGATTTGCATTTCTCTGATGGCCAGTGATGATGAACATTTTTTCATGTGTCTGTTGGCTGCATAAATGTCTTCTTTTGAGACGTGTCCATTCATATCCTTCACCCACTTTTTGATGGGGTTGTTTGATTTTTTCTTTTTTTGTAAATTTGTTTGAGTTCTTTGTAGATTGGATATTAGCCCTTTGTCAGATGAGTAGATTGCAAAAATTTTCTCCCATTCTGTAGGTTGCCTGTTCACTCTGATGGTAGTTTCTTCTGCTGTGCAGAAGCTCTTTAGTTTAATTAGATCCCATTTGTCAATTTTGGCTTTTGTTGCCATTGCTTTTGGTGTTTTAGACATGAATTCCTTGCCCATGCCTATGTCCTGAATGGTATTGCGTAGGTTTTCTTCTAGGGTTTTTATGGTTTTAGGTCTAACGTTTAAGTCTTTAATCCATCTTGAATTAATTTTTGTATAAGGTGTAAGGAAGGGATCCAGTTTCAGCTTTCTACATACGGCTAGCCAGTTTTCCCAGCACCATTTATTAAATAGGGAATCCTTTCCCCATTTCTTGTTTTTGTCAGGTTTGTCAAAGATCAGATGGTTGTAGATGTGTGGTATTATTTCTGAGGGCTCTGTTCTGTTCCATTGGTCTATATCTCTGTTTTGGTACCAGTACCATGCTGTTTTGGTTACTGTGGCCTTGTAATATAGTTTGAGGTCAGGTAGCATGATGCCTCCAGCTTTGTTCTTTTGGCTTAGGATTGACTTGGCGATGCGGGCTCTTTTTTGGTTCCATATGAACTTTAAAGTAGTTTTTTCCAATTCTGTGAAGAAAGTCATTGGTAACTTGATGGGGATGACATTGAATCTATAAATTACCTTGGGCAGTATGGCCATTTTCACAATACTGATTCTTCCTATCCATGAGCATGGAATGTTCTTCCATTTATGTCCTCTTTTATTTCGTTGAGCAGTGGTTTGTAGTTCTCATTGAAGAGGTCCTTCACATCCCTTGTAAGTTGGATTCCTAGGTATTTTATTCTCTTTGAAGCTATTGTGAATGGGAGTTCACTCATGATTTGGCTTTCTGTTTGTCTGTTATTGGTGTATACAAATGCTTGTGATTTTTGCACATTGATTTTGTATCCTGAGAACTTGCTGAAGTTGCTTATCAGCTTAAGGAGATTTTGGGCTGAGACAATGGGGTTTTCTAGATATACAATCATGTCATCTGCAAACAGGGACAATTTGACTTCCTCTTTTCCTAATCGAATACCCTTTATTTCTTCCTCCTGCCTGATTGCCCTGGCCAGAACTTCCAACACTATGTTGAATAGGGGTGGTGAGAGAGGGCATCCCTGTCTTGTGCCAGTTTTCAAAGGGAATGCTTCCAGTTTTTGCCCGTTCAGTATGATATTGGCTGTGGGTTTGTCATAAATAGCTCTTATTATTTTTAGATAAGTCTCATCAATACCTAATTTATTGAGAGTTTTTAGCATGAAGGGCTGTTGAATTTTGTCAAAGGCCTTTTCTGCATCTATTGAGATAATCATGTGGTTTTTGTCTTTGGTTCTGTTTATATGCTGGATTACGATTTTTGATTTGCATACATTGAACCAGCCTTGCATCCCAGGGATGAAGCCCACTTGATCATGGTGGATAAGCTTTTTGATGTGCTGCTGGATTTGGTTTGCCAGTATTTTATTGAGGATTTTTGCATCGATGTTCATCAGGGATATTGGTCTAAAATTCTCTTTTTTTTGTTGTGTCTCTGCCAGGCTTTAGTATCAGGATGATGCTGGCCTCATAAAATGAGTTAGGGAGGATTCCCTCTTTTTCTATTGATTGGAATAGTTTCAGAAGGAATGGTACCAGCTCCTCCTTGTACCTCTGGTACAATTTGGCTGTGAATCTGTCTGGTCCTGGACTTTTTTTGGTTGGTAGGCTATTAATTATTGCCTCAATTTTAGAGCCTGTTATTGGTCTATTCAGGGATTCAACTTCTTCCTGGTTTGGTCTTGGGAGGGTGTATGTGTCCAGGAATTTATCGATTTCTTTTAGATTTTCTAGTTTGTTTGCATAGAGGTGTTTATAGTATTCTCTGATGGTAGTTTGTATTTCTGTGGGATCGGTGGTGATATCCCCTTTATCATTTTTTATTGTGTCTATTTGATTCTTCTCTCTTTTCTTCTTTATTAGTCTTGCTAGTGGTCTATCAATTTTGTTTATCTTTTCAAAAAACCAGCTCCTCGATTGGTTGATTTTTTGAAGGTTTTTTTTGTGTCTCTATTTCCTTCAGTTCTGCTCTGATCTTAGTTATTTCTTGCCTTCTGCTAGCTTTTGAATGTGTTTGCTCTTGCTTCTCTAGTTCTTTTAATTGTGATGTTAGGGTGTCAATTTTGGATCTTTCCTGCTTTCTCTTGTGGGCATTTAGTGCTATAAATTTCCCTCTACACACTGCTTTAAATGTGTCCCAGAGATTCTGGTATGTTGTGTCTTTGTTCTCATTGGTTTCAAAGAACGTCTTTATTTCTGCCTTCATTTTGTTATGACCCAGTAGTCATTCAGGAGCAGATTGTTCAGTTTCCACGAGTTGAGCAGTTTTGAGTGAGTTTCTTAATCCTGAGTTCTAGTTTGATTGCACTGTGGTCTGAGAGACAGTTTGTTATAATTTCTGTTCTTTTACATTTGCTGAGGAGAGCTTTACTTCCAACTATGTGGTCAATTCTGGAATAGGTGCGATGTGGTGCTGAGAAGAATGTATATTCTGTTGGGGTAGAGAGTTCTGTAGATGTCTATTAGGTCTGCTTGCTGCAGAGCTGAATTCAATTCCTGGATATCCTTTTTAACTTTCTATTTCATTGGTCTGTCTAATGTTAACAGTGGGGTGTTAAAGTCTCCCATTATTATTGTGTGGGAGTCTAAGTCTCTTTGGTCTCTAGGTCTGAGGACTTGCTTTGTGAATCTGGGTGCTCCTGTATTGGGTGCATATATATTTAGGATAATTAGTTCGTCTTGTCGCATTGATCTCTTTACCATTATGTAATGGCCTTCTTTGTCACTTTTGATCTTTGTTGGTTTAAAGTCTGTTTTATCGGAGACTAGGATTGCAACCCCTGCCTTTTTTTGTTTTCCATTTGCTTGGTAGATCTTCCTCCATCCCTTTGTTTTGAGCCTATGTGTATCTCTGCACATGAGATGTGTCTCCTGAATACAGCACACTGATGGGTCTTGACTCTTTATCCAATTTGCCAGTCTGTGTCTTTTAATTGGAGCATTTAGCACATTTACATTTAAGGTTGATATTGTTATGTGTGAATCTGATCCTGTCATTACGATGTTAGCTGGTTATTTTTCGTTAGTTGATGCAGGTTCTTCCTAGCATCAATGGTCTTTACGATTTGGCATGTTTTTGCAGTGGCTGGTACCGGTTGTTCCTTTCCATGTTTAGTGCTTCCTTCAGGAACTCTTGTAGGGCAGGCCTGGTGGTGACAAAATCTCTCAGCATTTGATTGTGTGTAAAGGATTTTATTTCTCTTTCACTTATGAAGCTGAGTTTGGCTGGATATGAAATTCTGGGTTGAAAATTCTTTTTTTAAGAATGTTGAATATTGGTCCCCACTCTCTTCTGGCTTGTAGAGTTTCTACTGAGAGATCCCCTGCTAGTCTGATGGGCTTCCCTTTGTGGGTTACCTGACCTTTCTCTCTGGCTGCCCTTAACATTTTTTCCTTCATTTCAACTTTGGTGAATCTGACAATTATGTGTCTTGGAGTTGCTCTTCTTGAGGAGTATCTTTGTGGCATTCTCTGCATTTCCTGAGTTTGAATGTTGGCCTGCCTTGCTAGGTTGGGGAAGTTTTCCTGGATGATATCCTGCATAGTGTTTTCCAACTTGGTTCCATTCTTCCCATCACTTTCAGTACACCAATCAGATGTAGATTTGGTCTTTTCACATAGTCCCATGTATCTTGAATGCTTTGTTCATTTCTTTTTACTCTTTTTTTCTCTAAACTTCTCTTCTCGCTTCATTTCACTCATTTGAACTTCAATCACTGATACCCTTTCTTCCAGTTGATCAAATCGGCTACTGAAGCTTGTGCCTTCGTCATGTAGTTCTCGTGCCATGGTTTTCAGCTCCATCAGGTCATTTAAGAACTTCACTGGTTATTCTAGTTAGCCATTCGTCTAATCTTTTTTCAAGGTTTTTAGCTTCTTTTTGTTGGGTTTAAACTTCCTCCTTTAGCTCGGAGAAGTTTGATCATCTGAAGCCTTCTTCTCTCAACTTGTCAAAGTCATTCTCTGTCCAGCTTTGTTCCATTGCTGGCGAGGAGCAGCGTTCCTTGGAGGGGGAGAGGTGCTCTGATTTTTAGAATTTCGGCTTTTCTGCTCTGTTTTTTCCCCATCTTTGTGGTTTTATCTACCTTTGGTCTTTGATGATGATGATGTACACCTGGGGTTTTATTGTGGATGTCCTTTCTGTTTGTTAGTTTTCCTTCTAACAGTTAGGACCCTCCACTGCAAGTCTGTTGGAGTTTACTGGAGGTCCACTCCAGACCCTGTTTGCCTGGGTATCAGCAGCAGAGGCTGCAGAACAGCGAATATTGCTGAAAAGCAAATGTTGCTGCCTGATCATTGCTCTGGAAGCTTTGTCTCAGGAGGGTACCTGGCCATGTGAGGTTTCAGTCTGCCCCTACTGGGGGGGTGCCTCCCAGTTAGGGTATTCAGGGGTCAGGGACCCACTTGAGGAGGCAGTCTGACCATTCTTAGATCTCCAGCTGCATGCTGGGAGAACCACTACTCTCTTCAAAGCCGTCAGACAGGGACATTTAAGTCTGCAGAGGTTTCTGCTGCCTTTTGTTCAGCCATCCCCTGCCCTCTGAGGTGGAGTCTACAGAGGCAGGCAGGCCTCCTTGAGCTGCGGTGGGCTCCACCCAGTTCGAGCTTCCTGGCTGCTTTGTTTACCTACTCAAGCCTCAGCAATGGGGGGCACCCCTCCCCCAGCCTCACTGCTGCCTTGCAGTTCAATTTCAGTCTGCTGTGCTAGCAATGAGTGAGGCTCTGTGGGTGCAGGACCCTCTGAGCCAGGCGCGGGATATAATCTCCTGGTGTGCCGTTTACTAAGACTGTTGGAAAAGCACAGTAGGGTGGGAGTGACCTGATTTTCCAGGTGCCGTCTGTCACAGCTTCCCATGGCTAGGAAAGGGAATTCCCTGACCCCTTGTGCTTCCTGGTTGAGGTGATGCCTCGCCCTGCTTTGGCTCATGCTCAGTGGGCTGCACCCACTGTCCTGTACCCACTGTCTGACAAGCCCCAGTGAGATGAACCTGGTACCTCAGCTGGAAATGCAGAAATCACCCATCTTCTGCGTTGCTCATGCTGGGAGCTGTAGACTGGAGCTGTTCCTATTTGGCCATCTTGGAACCGCCCCCAACCATTTGGTTTTCTTCCTTGATATTTTATTCCACGTTACTATTTCATCTTCAACAGTAGACTGAAAGGCTAGTACAAATTTGTTCATTTAATTAGCAAATAGTTACTGAGTGCCTTCTATATGTCAGTCACTGTGCTGAATACATGACATAAGTAACACAGACCACTCTCCTTGCCCTAATAGAGCTTACAAAGTGAGTTACTTTTTTTTTTCATCTTATGGTATTGAAATATAATTGAATGTTTTCCTTTAGACAAACTCAGTTTGATAACCATCACTTTCGTTCAAATATCTACTTTTGGCTCCAGGCATCCAGCGGGGTTTCCTAGAATAAAGTCATCTCAGACTAATATTACAATTTCACATATTGAATGCTGTTCTTGAAAATGATGTTTTTCTAAAAAATAGTGTCTGATATGCCTATTAGACACCCAAATAGATAAACAGTTGATCACTCAGGTCTGGATTTAGAAGATAAATTTAATTTAATTTTGGTAGTCACATGTTTCTAAATGATATTTAAAGCTGTAAAACAGGATGTAACTGCTGGAGTGGTGGAGGTAGAGAATAAAAGAGGTCTTGGACTGAATCTTGGGGTACTTGAACATTTTGAAGTTGTGGAGATATGAAAAAAGAGAGTTGACAAGCTAAGGGTTATAGAGACACATACACATATATACACAGTCCTTGACTTACAATGATTTCAATTACAAATTTTCAACTTTTGCCAAAACAGTACACATTCATTCGAAACCATACTTCTAGTCCTCATACAACCATTCTGTTTTTCACTTTCAGTACAATATTCAATAAATTACATAAGCTGTTCAACACTTTATTATAAAATAGGTTTTGTGTTAGAAGATTTTGCCTAATCATAGCCTGATGTAAGTGTTCTGATCATGTTTAAGGTAGGCTAGGCTAAGCTATCCTATTTGGTAGGTTAAGCATATTAAATGCATTTAAAAAATAGACTTAGAGGTACATGTACAGGTTTGTTATGTGGGTGTATGGTGTAATGCTGGCATTTGGGCTTCTAGTGAACCCATCATCCAAATAGTGAACATAGTACCCATTAGGTAGTTTTTCAGCCTTTACCCCATCTCTTCTTCCCTCCTTTTGGAGTCTCCTTTTTTTATTATTTCCATCTTTATGTTCATGTGTACACATTGCTTAGCTTCCACTTATAAGTGAAAATGTGGGCTGGGCATGGTGGCTCACACCTGTAATCACAACACTTTGGGAGGCTGAGGCGGGCAGATCACTTGAGGTCAGGAGTTCAAGACCAGCCTGGCCAACATGGTGAAACCCCATCTCTACTAAAAATACAAAAACTAACTGGGCATGGTGGTGCACGCTTGTAGTCCCAGCTACTCGGAAGGCTAAGGCATGAGAATTGAACCTTGGAGGCGAAGGTTGCAGTGAGCTGAGATTGCACCACTGCACTCCAGCCTGGGCAACAGAGTGAGACCCCATTTCAAAAACAAAACTAAAAAATAAGTGAAAATGTGGTATTTGATTTTCTGCTTCTGCATTAATTCACTTAGGATAATGGCCTTCAGCTACACCCATGTTGCTGCAAAGGATATGATTTCATTCTTTTTTATGGCTGTGTGGTATTCCATGGTGTACATGTACCACATACAAAAAATCCAGTCTACCATTGATGGACACTTAGGTTGATTCCATGACTGCTATTATAAATAGTGCTGTGATAAACATACAAGTGCAGGTGTCTTTTTGATAAAATGATGTCCTTTTCTTTGTGTAGGTACCCCCTAGTGGGATTGCTGGGTTGAATGATAGTTCTAAGTTCTTTGAGAAATCTCCATACCATTTGCCATACAGTTGAACTACTTTACATTCCTACCAGCAGTGTATAAGTGTTCCCTTTTCACTGCATACTTGCCAAATCTGTTATGTTTTGACTTTTTAATAGTAGCTTTTCTGACTGGTATAAGATGGTATCTCATCATAGTTTTAATTTGTAGTTCTCTGATGGTTAGTGATGTGGAGCATTTTTTCATGTTTATTGGCTGCTTTTATGTCTTCTTTTGAGAAGTGTCTGTTCGTGTCCTTGGCTCACTTTTGAAGGGGTTATTAGTTTTTTTCTTGTTGATTTGTTTAAGTTTCTTACAGATACTACGTATTACTCCTATGTCAAATGCATACTTTGCAAATATTTTCTCCCATTCTGTAGGTTGTCTGTTTACTCTGTTGATTCTGCTGTACAGGGACGCCTTAGTTTAATTAAGTCTTGTGTGTCTATTTTGGTTTCTGTTGAATTTGCTTTTAAGATTTTAGTCATAATTTTTTTGTCTAGGCCAATGTCCAGAAGAGTTTTTCCTACTTTTTCTTTTAGGACATTTATAGTCTTATATTTAGGACATTTGAGGTCTTATATTTAAGTCTTTAATCCATCTTGAGTTAATTATTGTACATGATGAGAGGTAGGAATCCAGTTTCATTCTTCTGCATATGCCTGGCTAGTTTTCCCAGCACCATTTATTGAATAGGGTGTTCTTTCCCCATTGTATATTTTTGTTGATTTTGTTGAAGATCAGTTGGTTGTAGGTATGGGCTTTATTTCTGGGTTCTCTTCTGTTTCATTAATATATGTGTCTATTTTTGTGCCAGTACCATGTTGTTTTGGTTACTATAGCCTTGTAGTATAGATTGAAGTTAGGTAATATGATGCCTCCAGCTTTGTTCTTTTTGCTTAGAATTGCTTTGGCTATTTGAGCTCTTTTTTGGTTTCACATGAGTTCTAGAATTTTTTTTTTTACTTCTGTGAAAAATGACTTTGGTAATTTTATAGGAATGGCATTGAATCTGTAGATTGCTTTGGGTGGTATGGTCATTTTAATGATATTGATTCTTTCAACTATAAGCATTGAATGTTTTTCTGTTTGTGTCATCTGTTATTTCTTTCATCAGTGTTCGGTATACATTTAATTACCTGGTAATTACCAGGTAACTTTTTACCAGGTAATTAATTACAAGGTAAATTTTTTTTGGCTAGTATAAGTGAGATTGAGTTCTTTATTTGGTTCTCAGCTCGGATGCTATTGGTGTATGGAAATGCTACACCATGGAATACCACACAGCCATAAAAAAGAATGAAATCATATCCTTTGCAGCAACATGGATGTAGCTGAAGGCCATTATCCTAAGTGAATTAATGCAGAAGCAGAAAATCAAATACCACATTTTCACTTATTTTTTAGTTTTGTTTTTGAAATGGGGTCTCACTCTGTTGCCCAGGCTGGAGTGCAGTGGTGCAATCTCAGCTCACTGCAACCTTCGCCTCCAAGGTTCAATTCTCATGCCTCAGCCTTCCGAGTAGCTGGGACTACAAGCATGCACCACCATGCCCAGTTAGTTTTTGTATTTTTAGTAGAGATGGGGTTTCACCATGTTGGCCAGGCTGGTCTTGAACTCCTGACCTCAAGTGATCTGCCCGCCTCAGCCTCCCAAAGTGTTGTGATTACAGGCGTGAGCCACCATGCCCAGCCCACATTTTCACTTATAAGTGGGAGCTAAACAATGTGTACACATTTTGTACGTTGATTTTGTATCCTGAAACTGTACTGAATCCATTTATAAGTTCCAAGAGTCTTTTGGAAATCTCTTGATTTCTGCCTTAATTTAATGTTTACCCAAAATTCATTCAGGTACAAGCTGTTTAGTTTCCATGTATTTTTGTGGTTTTGAGAGTTCTTCTTGGTATTGATTTCTAATTTTATTTTATTATGGTTCAAGAAGATGCTTGATATGATTTGGATTTTTTTGAATTTATTGAGACTTGCTTTATGACAGAGCATGTGGTCAATTTTAGATAATGTTTCATGAGCAGATGAGAGAAACGTACACGCTGTGGTTTTGGAATAGAGTATTCTGTAGATGTTTGTTAGGTCCATTTGATCAAGAGTCAAATTTAAGTCCAGAGTTAGTTTTCTGCTTCAGTGAACTGTCTAATGCTGTCAGTGGGGTTGTTGAAGTCCCCCACTTATTAATGTATGGCTATCTCTTAGGTCTAGCAGTATTTGTTTTTTAAACCTGGGTGTTCTAATGTTGGGTGTATATTTATTCAGCAGAGTTAAATATTCTTGTTCAATTGAACCCTTTAATGTTATATAATACCCTTCTTTGTCTTTTTTTTTTTTTACTGTTGATTTAAAGTCTGTTTTATTTGGTATAAGACTAGCCACCCCTATTTATTTATATGACAGATCTTTCTCCATCCTTTACTTTGAGCCTGTGGGTGTCATTACATGTGGGATGGATCTCTTGAAGATAGCAGAAGTTTGGGTCTTGTATTTTAATCCAATTAAGTACTTGTGTTTTTTAAATGGAACCTTTAGGCTGTTAATGTTCAAGGTTGATATTTATATGTGAGGTTTTTTTCCTGTCATAGTGTTGTTAGCTAGTTGCTTTGTGGTCACAATTGTGTAATTGCTATATGGGATCTGTGCGTTTTGCACTTATGTGTGCTTTTATGGTAGCACATATCATTCTTTCATTTCCATGGTTAGAACTATTTTTAGCATTTCTTGTAGTTTCAGCCTGATGAATTCCATTAGTGTTTGCATGTCTGAGAAAGACTTTATTTCTTCTAGAATATGTTTATGAAGCTTAGTTTGGCAGGATATGAAATTTTGGGCTGGTGTTTTTTTATTCTTTAAAAAGGCTAAAGATAGCCCCCCATCTCATCTGGTTTGTAAGATTTCTGCTGAGAAGTCTACTGTTAGTCTGACAAGATTTCCTTTATAGGTCATTTGGCCCTTTTCCTTAGCTGCCTGTAAGATTTTTTCTTTCACATTGACCTTGGATACTCTGATAACTACATCTGTTGGGGATGGTCATCTTGCATAGCATCTTGCAGGTGTGCTTTGAATTTCTTAAATCTGGGTGTTGAACTGTCTACCCAAGATTAGGGAAATTTTCCTGAATTATTCCCTAAAATATATTTTTGAAGTGTTTTCTAGCTTTTTCTTTTCTCTCAGGAATGCTATTAAATTATAGATTTGGTCACTTTACATAATCTCATGTTTCTTGGAGGCTTTATTCATTTTTAAAAAATTATTTTTTCTTTATTTTAGTGTGGGTTAATTCAAAAGATTAATCTTCAAGCTCTGAAATTCTTTCTCTGATCTAGTCTATTGTTAAAGCTTTCAACTGTATTTTGAAATTCTATTAGTGAATTTTTCAATTCCAGAAGTTTTCTTTATTTTTTTCTTAATATGGTTCTCTTGTCTTTCATATCCTGAATCGTTTTTCTGATTTGTTTGTATTAGATTTAAACTCTCTTCGATCCTGTTGAGTTTCCTTGCAATCCATATTTTGAATTCTTTATCTGTCATTTCAAACTTTTCAATCTGGTTAGCATCCATTGCTAGAGAGCTAGTGTGATCTTGGAGGTGTCAACACACTTTGACTTTTTGTACTGCCAGAGTTCTTGTGCTGATTCCTTCTCATTCAAGATTACTGTTACTTCTTATTTTTGAATTTGCTGTTGTTTGGATGGAACCTTAACATTTTTTTTTTACATTTTTTAATCCTTTTTTCCCTTGAGCATATGACTGTGGTTTATGTTGTATATGATCATTCAGATTCATTCCTGATTGCTTTTAGGGAGCCAAGGCTCTGTAGGGGCTCCTTGGTTCTGGGTAGTGTCTGTATGATGGCTTTCTCAGATGCTGCTTATTGTAGTGGTGCACTGGACATATGAGCCAACGTACTGTTGCCTAAAAGGCTGACAGTGTGGAGGTCTCAGGAAGATTATGGACTAGCACTAAGCGCCTCTGATAGCAGGTTTTTTGTTTAGTGGTGCAGTTCAGGCGGTAATCCAGTAGATGGCACTGAAGAGTAACAGATAGCTTACCCTCGGTTAGGCTAATGTTGAGTGGAAGCACCCATCCTGATTGGGGCTGAGGGGTGGAAAGAAATCATTTTGGGGTGCATAGAGGTCTTAGGAGAAGGGGTGAGGGTGCACAGTTCCTCATCCTGAGCCAGCAGGAACATAATCCACTTCCTTATTATGCTCCTGTTGCAGGGCTCACAACCTTCGGAACATAAAGATTTTGTTCTTTGGATCCTGGCCACAGTGTGGCTGCATGCTACAGATGCACCCTCTGAGGGCTACCGTCAAAATGGGCTTGGGGCAGCGCCTCTTTCCCCACTCCAGAGCAGGCAACTCTTTGACTTGTCTTGCCTCTATTACCGGGATGCTGCCATTCTATGTAGGAGGGTGAGTTGGGCCCTACCCTTTGTGGAAGCCTAAGCTACCAGGGCTCACTTTCAGCAGGGGTAGAGCTGGCATGAAAAGCATGAAAACACTTTCTCCATGTGCATGCATGCTGGTCTTTAGTGAGAAGAACAACTGCTGTATCTGCAACAATATGCGGGGAAACGCAGTAAATAACCCTTTCCCCACATCTGTTCCCAGGCATAGGTGCTGCCCACTTCAATGATTGGTGCTGCACTTTCATTTCCTTTGTCCCAAGGGAGCTGTGCTCCACCATCTTTTATGGGTGGCCCATCCTGAGGGTTAGATCTCACAGGGTTCTGCGGCTTCCTGGGAACCCATTGGTCCCTTGTGCTGCAGAAGTCAGAATGACTTGAGTATGTTTTTGGGGGATCTAGTGGTGCGATGACACAAAGGCAGAGAATCTCCAGGAAGGGCAGAGGTTCCACCAAGAGTACACAAGCAGTGTGGCACCCACCATCTCAGTTCAGCTATGAGAGGAGTGCAGACACACCTGTGCAAGCTGGCCACTCTCTGTCCTTGGGAAAATCTCAAATTGCCACTGATAATATTGTCCTGGGTCATGAGGGCAGAGGAGCTCCCCAACAGTTTGGCAGTTTGGCAGATTGTCAACTAAGTAAAAGGAGCAGAGAAGCAGTCCAATCTACCCTTTCAGTAGGGCTCCAAGTTCTTTGGGGTCAATCTCTGCCAGACTCACTGCTTGTCTTTTCTGCATCCCAACTTCTTACTGTGGGCACTCCAACAGATCCTGGTTCTGTTCCCTCAGTTTTCCATACAGAGCTTGTCCGTTCACTTGTATATTTGAGCTTTTTTTCTGAGGAGAACCGGCATTTGATTTCCTTAGTAGCCATCATTTTCCATCTTCTTGCATGTTCAACTTATGATATTTTCAACTTATGATGGGTTTATTGGGATATAACCTCCTCATAAGTTGGCAAGCATCTACATATCTTTGTTCAGCTGGTTGCAGAAGAGGAGTCAGAGAGACGCTCTCTGGATAACCATGAACGCATATGTCCATTGCTTTGAACTGCCTCTGAGGGGCATGTGGAAAGAACCTGAGAGTGGCCTCTAAGAGCTGAGAATGGCCTCTGGATGATAGCTAACAGGGAAAGGGGAACCTTAGTCATATATCCCAAGGAACACAATTCTGCCAACAAAAATATAATGAGCTTGGAAGCAGATTCTTCCCCAGAACTTCCCTGATAAGAACTCAGTCCAGCCGACAGCTTGAGTTCAGATTTGTAATACTCTGAGCATACCCCTCTGTGCTGTACCAAATTTCTGATCTACCGACTGTAAGCTAATGAATGGGTATTTTTTAAGCTGCTAAGCTTGTTATACAACAATAGAAAATGAATATAATACAAAAAAGGTACACATAAATTGGCAAACGTAGGTAAATCTAAACAAACATTGTATAAAAATAACAAAACTATCTACTTGGGTGTCCTCAAAAAAAGATAAAGTAAAATTTGGAGCAAAAAAATATATGTACAACTTTTATGAACCCATAAAAATTAAAAAGCAATTTACAAAAGCAAAAAAAAAATTGAAAGAGGCTAGCCATAGTTAAAATATTCTAAGATCTTTATATTTGGTGGGCAGGAATTTGTGGGTGTGGTATCTGCTAAAATCTAAACTCCCCTCCTTCCTGGGCAAATGGCCATTCAGCCAGAGACCACAGTTCCCTGCCTCCCATTTTGACTAGGTGCGGCCATATCTAAAGTTCTAATCACTGTGACTTGGAGTCATGTGTGTGCCTTTCGCTTTTTTTTGCTTAAAAGGAAATTGCTTGCCCTGG
The DNA here is from genome assembly GCF_006542625.1 of Nomascus leucogenys. Taxonomy (NCBI): domain Eukaryota; kingdom Metazoa; phylum Chordata; class Mammalia; order Primates; family Hylobatidae; genus Nomascus; species Nomascus leucogenys. The sequence continues at coordinate 90,339,919 of NC_044402.1, forward strand.
ACTTTTCTCTTCCTCTTTCCTGATATTTGAAACATGAACAATTTTGACTATACAAATGCAGCCTGTAAGGGATGGGGAAGCAAAAAAACAAAAACAAACAACAAAAACAAAACACAAAAAAGAAAGAAAGAAAAAAAAAGGAATCATCTGGGTCCCTGAATGACTAAATAGAGCAGAGGCATAATTCTAACCTGACTGTATATCCTGGAACTGGAGTGCTACAATCACAGAAATCTAAAATATAGGGGAATTTGGCTTAGCAAAATTTAGGGCTTAGTAGTGAGGCAGTAGCTCTTGTGTTGTTTAGGATACAGAAGCAGTTGGCTTTTCCAGCCTGTAAGGCTCAAATTTCTGGATTCTCTATCCCCTTACTTCTCTGCTTGCAAATTGGCATATTTTTGCCTTAGCTCATCTTTTTCTTATAATACCTTGCTAAAAGCAGCAAGAGCACCATTCATATCCTTGTCACTTTTAGTAATGTATTATAAGAAATAGCATGAGATAAGACTATGGCTCAAAACCTTTCCTAAAGCCTCTTTCAAGAAAGGAAGAAAATTCTTTGCAAAGATCAAATTAAGGATGTTGCCTTCCAACCTAAACCTGTTGTTTCAGATGGCCTCAAAGTAGCCATTATTAGAATGAGAAAGAAGGAGACAGGAAGCCAAGAAGTCAGGAAAAAGGCAGGCTTGGAAAACATGTCCAAAAAGTCCCGTAAAACTTTGATGTAGTTACTGGCATATAAAGGAACAGGAAATGAACAGAAACCTACTGATATGGTTTGGCTGTGTCCCCACCCAAATCTCAACTTGAATTGTATCTCCCAGAATTTCCACATGTTGTGAGAGGGACCCAGGGGGAGGTAATTGAATCATGGGTGCCGGTCTTTCCCATGCTATTATTGTGATAGTGAGTAAGTCTCAGAAGATCTGATGGGTTTATGAAGGGGTTTCTGCTGTTACTTCCTCATTTTCTCTTGCTGCTGCCATGTAAAGAAGTGCCTTTTCCCTCCTGCCATGATTCTGAGGCCTTCTCAGCCATGTGGAACTGTAAGTCCAATTAAACCTCTTTTTCTTTCCAATCTTGGGCATGTCTTTATCAGCTGCATGAAAATGGATTAATATACCTACTAAGGTGTTTGGGGAATTACACTGCCAATGGGTCTATAAGTAAGATCTCATGAGAGGCTGTGATCTTTCAGTCCTTAAAGCAACCCTCAGCCTCCCAAATCTGCCTTAGCAAAGAAGTGGGCTATTAAAATAGTGCATTCTCCTATTCCCACTTTGTCCTACCTAAACTCCCTCCAAAATCAATTATGGCCACAGAAGATTATGAACAAAGACGAAGCTCTAGAAGGCAAAAGGAGATGCCATAAGTAAGGGGATTTTTCTAAAATATCAGACCAGATGTAACCAAGAAATCCTCTCTAGTATTAGGTCAAGGGGCTCTTTATAATTTCTGCCCGGCATAACTTTCATCATGTCTATGAATCAATGACTCTTCTATATTTCCCATTCTTCCTTTTGTAACCACCCAAGGGGTTCACCTTGCCTGCTGCCTAGACAGAGCCGATTTATCAAGTCAGGGCAATTGCAATAGAGAAAGAGTAATTCATGCAGAGCTGGCTGTGCGGGAGACCAGATTTTTATTATTACTCAAATCAGTCTCCCTGAAAACTCAGGGATCAGAGTTTTTAAAAACAATTGGGTGGATGGGGGTGGTGGCGGGGGGCAGTGAATCGAGAGTGCTGATTGGTTGGCTCAGGGATGCAATCTTAGGGAGTCAAAGCTGTTCTCTTCTGCTGAGTCAGTTCCTGGGTGGTGGCCACAGAACTGGTTGGCAGGTCCAGGTGGGGCCATCTGGTTGTTAGAAATGCAAAAATTTGAAAAGACATCTCAAAAGGCTGATCTTAGGTTCACAATACTGATGTTACCTTCAAGAAAAGCCAAGAAGTCAGGAAAAAGGCAGGCTTAGAAAACATGTCCAAAGAAACCCGTAGAACTTTGATGTAGTTACTGGCATACAAAGGAAGGGGAAGTTGCAAATCTTATGACCTCCAGAATGATGATTGTTAATATTTAGAATTCCATCCCCTCTCATTTAACTTGGTGGCTGCTGGCCTTTCATTTGTTTTACAAGAAGAGTTTAGCCTTTTGGAAAGGGCTATTATATAAACTATACACTAAATTCTTTCCCAAAGCTAGTTCAGCCTATGCCCAGGAATGAACACGGACAGTATATTGTTTCCTCATATGAGAAGCCTCTTATGGACTGAACAGAGAGAATCTTGCATCCTCTAGATATCTTGGACTTTGGACTACATGGAATATTACATTATGTTCCATAGAGAGGGAGCAAATCTCTTCTATGTGTGGGACAAAAGTCTGCATGGATATTTGGATGGCCAGACTTCTAGTTTTCCACAAAAGACTGACTCTCCTTCTTCCCAAGTATATAATCTATTTCCCCCTCCTTCCTTGGTAGTGGCAAGAGACTACATTTCCCAGTCTGACTTGCAGCAAGGTATTGTCATGTACTAATTTCTCTCTATTGGACAGAAGTTCTTTGTGCAACTTCTGCCTCATTGGCTTTTAAGAAAATTATTTGTACTGATTTTCTCTCTTTCTTCTTCCTTTGGAATATAGCCAAGACAACAGTCTAGTTTTGACCATGGAGATGAGGACAACATCCTGGCATATGGCAATGCAATGAGATGGGCTAGGGCCCTGAGTAATCTAATGGAGCAGAACCGTCATATTTACCTAGACTGTTCTTTTAGATTGTTATGTGAAAAAGAAATAAACATTTTGTTAGCCACTATATCTTTGTTAGAGTAGTTTAGTCTTTTCCCTAATTAATTTAGAGGGCTAAGATAGTGTCTAAGCCTAGACTTTATTAAGCATGCATGAGAAAATCTCGAGGATAACTACTGAAATAATAGAAATAGTGTATATAGCTTCTAGTAAAAAAGCTTAATCCCCACCTCCCCCCCCAAAAAAAAAGGAAAGAAAGGAGTAGAGCAAAGGAAAAGCAGAACAAATCACACAAAGTAAGATGACAGAAACAAATCCAGAAATACAAGTATTTTCAATAAATGTAATGAACTAAATTCATCAATTAAAACTCCTAAGAGCACAGAAAGATTAAAAATTTAAAAAATGAAAAAATATACTAGGCAAATAACCAAAATGAAGTTAAGGTAGTTATATTTCTGTCAGACAAAATAAACTCTGACATACAAAAAAAAAATTGGGGGTAGAAAGGGTCACAACATAAAATGTTAAATTTTAAAGGAAGATATAACATTTCTAAATGTATATTCTCCTAATAATACAACTATGACAAATATGGAGATTATTTTAAAAGAAGTAGAACCCCATCTGGAAAAGTCTCCTTGATTCAGGATGTAGAAAACTTCAAAGGATCCTCAGAAAAGTTCTGAAATCCTAAATAAATTGAGCAAGGTGGTTCAATAAGTTTAACAAAAGAAGTGCAAGAGTTGAATAGTAAAAATTTTAAAACATTACTGAGAGAAATTAAAGATCTAAGTTAGACAGACATTCTGAGTTCACAGATTGGAAGACAAAATATTGTCAAAATGGCATTCTCTCTGAGTTGATCTACAAATTCAATGCAATCCCTATTAAAATCCTAGCAGGCTTTTCCTTTTTTTTCTCGGAAATCGACTGACTGATCCTAAAATTTACGTAGAAATCCAAGGGCTTGGAATAGCCAAAATAATTTTGAAAGAGAAGAAAACACAGTTTACTTTTTCCTTTGCAATCTGGATTGCTTTAACATCTTTGTTGCTTGTTGCACTAGCTTTTAGAACCTCCAGTAAAATGTTGATAGAAATAGTAAAAGCAGACATTTTTGCCTTGCTTTTTTTGATTTTAGGGTGAAAGCATTTACCATCACATATGATTTTACCCTTGAGTGTTTTATAAATGCCCTTTATCAGATTGAGGACACTTTCTTTATTTCTGATCAATCCTTTACTCCTATTCTTTATTCTGAATCATATTGGATTTTGTCGGATGTTTGTGATGCATCTACTGAGATGGTTGTGTGGTTTTTGTGGTTTATTCTATTAGTATAGTATATTGCATTAACTCATCCTCAAATGTTGACCAACCTTATATTCCTGAGATAGATCCCCCTTGGTCAGGGTGTATAGTCCTCTTTATGTGTTGTTGGATTCTACCTGAAAGGATGTTTGTTTTAATATTTTTAAGGAATATTTATATCTCTTTTCCTTGTGATGTCTTTATGTGGCTTTGGAATTAGGATAATACTGGCTTCATAGAATAAGTGGAGAAGGGTTATTTCTCTTCTTTTTTCTTAAAGAGCTTATGAAAAATGAGTATTATTTATTCTTTTTAAAAATTATTTATTTTATTTCAAAAGTTTTTAGGGGAACAGATGGTGTTTGGTTGCATGGAAAAGTTCTTTAGTGGTGATTTCTGAGATTTTGGTGCACCCATGACCTGAGCAGTGTACACTATACCCAATGTGTAGTTTTTGATCCCTCACCCTCCTTCCACCCTTTCCCCTGAGTCCCTACAGCTATTATATCACTCTTATGCCTTTGCATCTTCACAGCTTAGCTCCCACTTATAAGTGAGAACATACAATGTTTGGTTTACTTCACTTAGAATAATGGTCTCCAACTCCATCCAGGCTGCAGCAAATGCCATTATTTTGTTCCTTTTTATGGCTGAGTAGTATTCCATGGTATTATATATACCACATTTTCTTTATCCACTCATTGGCTTATGGGCATTTAGGCGGTTTTATATTTTTGCAATTGCAAATTGTACTGCTATAAACATGTGTATGCAATTGTCTTTTTCATATAATGACTTCTTTTACTCTGAGTAGATACCTAGTAGTGGGAATGCTGGATCAAATGGTAGTTCTACTTTTAGTTCTTCAAGGAAACTCCATACTGTTTTTGATAGTAGTTGTACTAGTTTACATTCCTACCAGCAATGTAAATGTGTTCCCTTTTTACCATATCCACTGCCACATCTATTTTTTGATTTTTAAATTATAGTCATTCTTGCAAGAGTAAGTTAGTATCTCATTGTAGTTTTGATTTGCATTTCCTTTGTAATTAGTGATGTTGAGAATTTTTTCATATGTTTGTTGGCCATTTGTAGATCTCTTTTGAGAATTGTCTATTCATGTCCTTTGCCCACTTTTTGATGAGATAATTTGTTTTCTTTCTTGCTGATTTGTTTGAATTCTTTATAGATTCTGGTTATTAGTCCTTTGTTGGAAGTATAGTTTGTGAGTATTTTCTCCAACTCTGTGGTTGTCTGTTTATTCTGCTGATTATTTCTTTTGATGTGCAGAAGTGTTTTAGTTTAACCAGGTCCCATCTATTTATCTTTGTTTTTGTCGCATTTGCTTTTGGGTTCTTGGTCATGAATTCTTCGCCTAAGCCAATGTCTAAAAAAGATTCTTTGAAGTTATCTTCTAGAATTTTTATGGTTTCAGGTCTTAGATTTAAGTATGTGATCCCTGTTGAGTTGATTTTTGTATAAGGTAAGAGATGAGGATCTAGATTCATTCTTCTACATGTGGCTTGCCAATTATCCCAGCACCATTTGTTGAATAGGGTATCCTTTCCCCAGTTTGTGTTTTTGTTTGTTTTGTTGAAGATCAACTGGCTGAGTCTATAAAAATAGATGAATTTTTATACTAGCCTATAAAATATACCTTTTTTGTTTTTTTGATAGAGTCCCACTTTGTTGCCCAGGCTGGAGTGCAGTGGTGAGATCTCTGCTCACCACAACCTCCACCTCCTGGGCTCAAGCAATTCTCCTGCCTTGGCCTACTGAGTAGCTGGGACTACAGGCACCCCCCACCATGCCCAGCTAATTTTTATATTTTTAGTAGAGACAGGTTTTCACCTTGTTGGCCAGGCTGGTCTTGAACTCCTAACCTCAGGTGATCCACCTGCCTCGGCCTTCCAAATTGCTGGGATTACAGGCGTAAGCCACCATGCCCAGCCACAATTTTTATACTAGTATAAAAACAATGTGTATGTAGTATAAAAGTACCATGCTGTTTTGGTAACTGTAGCCCTGTAGTATAATTTGAGGTCAGGTAATGTGATGCCTCCAGATGTATTCTTTTTGCTTAGTCTTGCTTTAGCTATGTGGGCTCTTTTTTGTTCCATATAAATTTTAGGATTTTTTTTTGTAGTTCTGTGAAAAATGATGATGGTATTTTGATAAGAATTGCATTAAATCTGTAGATTGCTTTTGGCAGTATGGTCATTTTCACAATACTGATTCTACTCATCCATGAGCATGGGATGTGTTTCCATTTGTTTGTGTCATTGATGATTTCTTTCAGCAGTGTTTTTAGTTTTCCATGTAGAGGTCTTTCACCTCCTTGGTTAGGTATATTCCTAAGTATTTTTTTTTTACAGCTGTTGTAAAAGGAGTTCAGTTCTTGATTTGATTCTCAGCTTTGTTGTTGGTGGTATATACCAGTGCTACTGATTTTTGTACATTGATTTTGTATCCTGAAACTTTACTGAATTCATTTATCAGATCTAGGAGCTTTTTGGATGAATCTTTAGGGTTTTCTAGTTATACAATCATATCATCAGTGAACAGTGACAGTTTGACTTCCTCTTTACCAATTTGAATGCCTTTTATTTCTTTCTTTTGCCTGACTGCTCTGGCTAGGACTTCAAGTATAATATTGAATAGCAATAGTGAAAGTGGGCATCCTTGTCTTGTTCCAGTTCTCTGGGGGAATGCTTTCAACTTTTCCCTGTTTCATAGATAGCTTTTATTACCTTGAGGTATGTCCCTTCTATGCTGATTTTGCTGAGGGTTTTAATCATAAATGGATGCAGGATTTTGTCAGATGCTTTTTCTGCATCTATTGAGATCATATGGTTTCTGTTTTTAATTCTGTTTATGTGATATATCACATTTATTGACTTGCATATGTTAAACTATCCCTCTATCCCTGGTATGAAACCCACTTGATCATAGTGTATTACCTTTTTGATATGCTATTAGATTCAGTTAGCTAGTATTTTTGCATCTATGTTTATCAGGGATATTGGTCTGTAGTTTTTTTTTGTTGTTATGTCCTTTTCTAGTTTGGGTATTAGGGTGATACTGGCTTTATAGAATGTTTTAGGGAGGATTTCCTCTTTCTTTATCTTTTGGAATAGTTTCAGTAAGATTGGTACCAATTCTTCTTTGAATGCCTGATAGAATTCAGCTGTGAGTCTGTCTGGTCCTGGACTATTTTTGGTTGACAGGTTTTTTTTTTTTTTTTTTTTTTTTTTTTTTTACTGTTTCAATCTCATTACTTATTATTTGTCTGTTCAGTTTCTATTTCTTCCTGATTTAATCTAGGAGGGTTGCATATTTCCATGAATTTATACATCTCCTCCAGATTTTCTAGTTTGTGCACGTAAAGGTGTTCATTGTGGTCTTGAATGATCTTTCATATTTCTGTGGGGTTGGTCATAATACCTCCCATTATATTTCTAATTGAGCTTATTTGGATCTTCTCCTTTTCTTGATTAATCTTGTTAATGGGCTATCAATTTTGTTTAACTTGTCAAAGAGCCAGCTTTTTGTTTCATTTATCTTTTGTATTTTTTTAATTCAATTTCATTTAGTTCTGCTCTGATCTTTTTTTTCATTTTTTATTTTTATTTATTTATTTATTTATTTATTTTGAGATGGAGACTTGCTCTGTTGCCAGGCTGGAGTGCACTGGTGCGATCTCAGCTCACTGCTACCTTTGCCTCCCAGGTTCAAGTGATTCTCCTGCCTCAGCCTCCCAAGTAACTGTGATTACAGGCACCTGCCACCACGCCTGGCTAATTTTTTGTATTTTTAGTAGAGACGGGGTTTCACTATGTTGGCCAGGCTGATCTTGAACTCCTGACCTCAGGTGATCCACCTTCCTTGGCCTCCCAAAGTGCTGGGATTACAGGTGTGAGCCACTGTGCCCAGTCTGATCTTTGTTATTTCTTTTCTTCTGCTTGGTTTGGGTTTGTTCTTGTTTCTCTAGTTCCTTGAGGTGTGACCTTAGATGTCTATTTATGCTCTTTCAGAAATTTTGATATAGGCATTTAATGTTGTGAACTTCCCTCTTAGCACTGCTTTTGCTGTATGCCAGAGGTTTTGATAGGTTGTGTCACCTATCATTCAGTTCAAAAGAATTTTTTAACTTCCATCTTGACTTTGTTGTTGACCCAAAGATCATTCTGGAGCAGATTATTATTATTATTATTATTATTATTATTATTGAGAAGATGGAGTCTCATTCTGTCACCCAGGCTAGAGTACCATGGTGCCATCTCTGTTCATTGCAACCTCCACCTCCTGGATTCAAGCAATTCTCTTGCCTCAGCCTTCCAAGTAGCTGGGATTGCAGGTGTGTGCCACCACACCCAGCTAATTTTTGTATTTTTAGTAGAGACAGGGTTTTGCCATGTTGGCCAGGCTGGTCTTGAACTGCTGACATCAGGTGATTCACCTGCCTTGGCCTCCCAAAGTGCTGGGATTACAAGTGTGAGCCACCATGCCTGGCCTGGAGCAGATTATTTAATTTCCATGTATTTGTATAGTTTTGAGAGTTCTTTTTGGAGTTAATTTCCAGTTCTCTTCCACTGTGGTCTGAGAGAGTAGTTGATATAATTTTGATTTTCTTAAATTGAGACTTGTTTTGTGGCCTATCATATGGTCTGTCTTGAAGAATGTTCTAGGTTCTGCTGAAAATAATGTATATTCTGTGGTTGTTGGTTAGAATGTTCTGTAAATATCTGTTAAGTCCATTTGTTCTAGGGTATAGTTTAAGTCCATTGTGTCTTTGTTGACTTCTGTCTTGATGACCTGTCTAGTGCTGTCTGTGGAGTATTGAAGTCCCCCACTATTAATGTGTTGCCATCTATCTCACTTCTTAAGTCTGTTTTATAAATGTGGGAGCTCTAGTATTAGGTGCATACATATTTAGGATTATGATATTTTCCTGTTAGACTGATCCTTTCATCATTATATAATGTTCCTCTTTCTCTTTTTTAGCTGTTGTTGCTTTAAAGTCTGTTTTGTCTGATTTAAGAATAGCTACTCCTGCTCACTTTTGGTTTCCATTTGCATGGAATATCTTTTTCCACCCTTTTACCTCAAGTTTACATGAGTCCTTATGTGTTAGATAAGTCTCCTGAAGATAGAAGATACTTGGTTGGTGAGTTCTTATCTATTCTGCCATTCTGTATATTTTAAGTGGAACTTTTAGGCCATTTACATTTAACATTAGTAATAAGATGTGAGGTACTATTCTATTCATCATGCTACTTGTTGCCTGAATACCTTTTTTTCATTGTGTTATTGTTTTATAGGTCCTGTGAGACTTATGCTTTAAGGAGGTTCTATTTTGGTGTATTTCAAGGTTTTGTTTCAAGATATAGAACTCCTTTTAGCATTTATTTTAGTGCTGGCTTGGTAGTGGTGAATTCTCTCAGTATTTGCTACCTTCATTTATGAAGCTTAGTTTTGCTGGATATAGAATTCTAGGCTGGCAATTATTTTGTTTGAGAAAGCTAAGGATAGGACCCCAATCATTTCTGGCTTGTAGGGTTTCTGCTCAGAAATCTGCTGTTAATCTGATAAATTTTCCTATATAGGTTACCTGATGCTTTTGCCTCATCTCTTAAGATTCTTTCCTTCGTCTTGACTTTAGATAACCTGATGACTATATGCCTGTATGATGATCTTTTGCACTGAATTTCCCAGATGTTCTCTGAGCTTCTTGTATTTGGATGGCTAGATCTCTAGCAAGGCCAGGGAAGTTTGTCTCAATTATTCTCTCAAATAAGTTTTCCAAACATTTAGATTCCTCTTCTTCAGGAGCACCAATTATTCTTAGATGTGGTTGTCTAACATAATCCCAATTTTTTTGGAGGCTTTGTTCATTTTTTATAATTCTTCTTTCTTTGTCTTTGTCTGAGTTAATTCAAAAACCTTCTCTCTGAGCTCTGAATTTCTTTCTTCTACTTGTTCTAGTCTATTGTTGACACTCTACAGTGCAGTTTGTATTTCTCTGTGTCTTTCATTTCCAGAAGTTGTGATTGTTTTTTCTTCATGGTATCTATTTCTCTGGAGCATTTTTCATTCATATCCTGTATTGTTTTTTAAAATTTATTTAAGTTGTTTTTCACCTTTCTGTGGTATCTCCTTAAGTAAGTCAATAATTAACCCTCTGAATTCTTCATCTGGTAATTCAGAGATTTCTTCTTGGTTTGGATTTATTGATGGGGAGCTAGTGTAGTCTTTTGGGGTGTTATAGAACTCTGTTTTGTCATATTATTAGAATCACTTTTCTGATTCCTTCTCATTTGGATAGACTATTTTAGTGGAAAAATGTGAAACTCAAGGGCTGCTGTTCAAATTCTTTTGTCCCACAGGGTGATCCCTTATTGTTATGCACTCCCCCTTCCCCTAGGAATAGGGCTTCCTGAGAGCTGGACTCCAGTGATTGTTCTTGCTTTTCTGGGTCTAACCACCCAGCAGGGCTACCAGGCTCTGGGCTGGTGCTGGGGAATGTCTGCAGAGAGTCCCACAATTTGATCTGTGTTCAGGTCTCCCAGCCATGGATACCAGCACCTGCTCTGGTGGAGGTGGAAGAGGAGTGAAGTAGACTGCGAGAGTCCTTGGTTGTAGATATGTTTGATGTGCTTGCTTTCTCGAATATTGGTTATACTAGCAGTGAAGTTGTCACGTGGACAGACTCAGGACCTCTGGTTAACCAGGGTGTTGCAGGCAGTGGAGTTAGCTGTTGGTTTCTCCTTTGGAGCAGGATTATTCTGTCATGAGTAGCTGTAATGTCCTGAGTTGGCTGGCCTCCAGCCAGGAGGCACTTTTAAGAGAGCACCAGCTGCATGCAATAGTAGAAGGGGAATATAAGCTTGCCTTAAGTTGGCCAGGATAAATATTTGGGTTTCTCAGGTGATGGATGGGGCCATAAAGCTCCCAAGAGTTTATGTCTTTTGTGATTGGCTACTGGGGCAGGTAGAGAAATACCATCAGGTGGGGTACAGGGTTTGGCAGGTCTGAGCTCAGACTCTCCTGGGCAGGGCTTGCCACAACCACTGTGAGGGATGGGGTGTGGTTCTCGAGCCAATAGAGTTATGTTCCAGAGGGGATTATGGCTGTCTCTGTCACTAGGGAAGTGGAGGAAAGCCAGTAGTGATAGGCCTCACCCAGCTCCACACAGCTTGTGAAGCTGGTCTCACTCCCACCATGCTCCACTAACAGCACCAAGTTTATCTCCAGGCAGGCTGTGTGAGAGCCTGAGACCTTGCCCTAGAATATAAACTTTCCTACTGAGAAGACAAGCACAGCTTTCAGTCCTCACCTCTCCCTGTCTGCCCACACTGTGGGTTGTGGTCTTATGCTCCTTTCTGCAGCAGTTCCTGTTCGCCCCCCTAAATTCTGCTCAAGAGAGTTTGTTCCCAGTCAAAATTATTACAAAGTTCAGTTGAAAGTTTCTTTCACCCTGTGTGCCTCCCAAATTCTGCCCGCTGCCTTCCCCAAAGGCCTCACTGTGAAATATAGTGAGGGATGGCTTCCCTGGGTTTGAGCTGGAGAATGGGAGTGCCTACAAGCCTCTTCCCACTGCTGCTTTTACTTTTATATTTTGTGCTAAGTCTGTTTAAGCTCTAGGAAAGCTTAAGTCCTCCCATAATCTGGATTTTTCCAGTTCCCCATTGAGGATGTGTGTTTGGAGGCAGGATTTCTCCCTCTCACAGTTTGGGAAGTCACAGTTTTTTGTCTATCTTATGGAATTTGCAGTGGTGTGCACTTCTTTCAAAGGATCTGTGAATTCTCTCAGTTTTCCTGGTACATTCCTGTGGTAGTTCTTGGAGCAAAAGTCCATGGTGTCGGTCTCCACATGCTGTTCTGTCCGTCCAGATGGGAGCTGCATGTTAGCCCTGTCTCCTGTCCACCATCTTCCCGGACTGCTGCTTTTTCTTCAATGTTTGATAGATTTAACTAGTGCAGCCATCTGGGCCTGGGATTTTCTTAATGAAAAAAAATTTAATAATTAACTCAATCTCTTTCCTTATTACAGATCTATTCAGATTTTTATACTTACCTTAAAATTAATTTTTGGTAATTTGTATGTTTGTAGGAATTTGCCCATTTCCTAAAAGTTGTCTAATTCATTGGTATAAAGCTGTTTATGAGATTCCTTTATAATCCTTTTAATTTCTCTAGGTTAAGAATTGATGTACTCTTTTGGTGATTTGTTTCTTCTCTTTATTTTTTGATCAGTCTAGATGAAGCTTTCTAAATATTAATCTTTTCCAAAAACCAATTTTTTACTTCAATAATTTTATTTATTGCTTTTTTATTTTTTTCTTTCTTTCTTTTTCTGTTCTTTTCTTTTCTTTTTTTTTTTTTTTTTTTTTTTTTTTGATATGGAGTCTTACTGTTTCACCCAGGCTGGAGTGCAGTGATGCAATCTTGGCTCACTGCAACCTCCACCTCCCAGATTCAAGCAATTTTCCTGCCTCAGCCTCCCAAGTAGCCGGGATTACAGGTGCCTACCACCATGCCTGGCTAATTTTTGTATTTTTAGTAGAGACAGGTTTTTACCATGTTGGCCAGGCTGGTCTCAAACTCCAGGCCTCAAGTGATCTGCCCACCACAGCCTCCCAAAGTACTGAGATTACAGGAATGAGCCACCACGTCCAGCCTATTTTTTCTTTTATTGACTTCTCTTCTAAGCGTTATTATGTTTTTCTGCTTACTTTTGTATAGTTTGCTCTTATTTTTCCAGTTTTTTTTGTAGAAATTTAGGTTATGGATTTGAGATGTTTCTGTATCAATGTATGTGTTTAAAGGTAGAAATTTACCTGTAAGCACTGCTTTAGCTGCATCATATACATTTTGGTATGTTTCATTTTCATTTATTTCAAGATATTTGCTAATTTACCTTGTGATTTTTAACTTTAACTTCTGGGTTATTTTGAAGTGGGTTGTTTACTTTCCAAATATTTCAGGACTTCAAAGATTTCTTTCCCTGCTGATTTTAAATAGAATTCTTTTGTGTCATAGAATATAACTTTGTGTCATAGAATATAATTGTGTGAAAAATATATATATTTGGAATCTTTTTATGTTAGTACACACATTTGTCACTTATAGTGTTCTTTATTTCTTTTTGTAGATTTGTGTTATAGTCTGATGTCACTTCCTTTTCAGCCTGAAGGACTTTCTTTAGACTTTTTTTGTAAGTAGCAATGAATTATCTTAGTATCTGTTTATCTGGAAATGTTTTTATTTTATTTTATTCTGCTTCTGACTAGTTAATTTCCTTTTTTGGCACACTAAGGCATAGGTATGAGAAGGTGTAGGGAGCACAAGTCTAGATTTGAAGTCAGTTTAACTGTCCATTTTGGCACCACATCCTCTCACAGTCCTCTTTCCATGACAGAAGCATTCTTGGTTTATTACTATTCAGAGCCAGGCATGGATTTTGTCAAAGTTTAGCTTTGTTTTTGGACATATGATGTAATGTGAGTCTTATGAAAGCCTCTGAACTAGTCTTGTTATATTCCGAGTTTTGGGCTGCATGCAACAGAAGTTGCTAACTAATGTAGGCAGTAAAATGGACTTGTGGGTATATACTAATTTGCTCATGGAATCTAAATAAGAATTAAGCAGTTAGACTTCTAGAAGTACAGGAACTAAGGCACCTTTGGAAATATTAGAAACAGGGTATCTTGGGCCATCCCTTTTGATATCTCCAGGGTATCAATGACTGTGCCATTGGATGACTAAATTATAACTACCTTTTTACCTTGTACCTCAGACCTACTAATTATATTTCCTGGGAAAAGATTGGCTAACTTGGGTAACATGTCCAACTCTGTAGTGAGGATCCTGTGACCAACCATTTCAGTAAACCATGTAGGGGTAAATAAGTTCTACAAATAAAGATGTTGCTGTTACCAGAACAGACAGAAAAGATGCTGGACAGACAACCAGGTGAGATATCTTCTAAGCTCAGTGTATCAGCTCATCCTCAAACCGCAAGTAACCTGACTAAAAGTTTGCTTTGTTATTTTTGCCTGCCCAGAATTCATTTCCTCACTATTTGTTGGGGAACCCTCTCTATATCCATTTGGTGTGGGTAAAAGTCCAGGCATTTGTATGTGACCCTAGCCAGGCCAATTCAAACTGAGGGGTTTCACTTCTATAATGTTTCTTGGAACTATTAGGGGAAACATATTATTTTTCTTCTGAAGGTTTACCTTCATTAATGAAGGTTAGTTCTGTTTGATATAGAATTTTTGGTTGACTTTTTTTTCTTTCATAACTTTGAATTTGTCATTCCACGGCCTTCTGACCGCCATTGTTTCTGATGAGAAGTTGGCTATTAATTGTATTGCTCCTTTATATATGATGAATTATTTTCTTCTTGTTGCTTTCAAGACTTTTTCTTTCAACATTATAATACGTAGATTAATGGCTATTTTTGTATTTGTCTTACTTGGGGTTTATTGGGTTTCTTGGATCTATAGATTTATGTAGTTCTTTTTCTGCCCTCCTGTTCTCTTTTTTGCGGGGACTCTCATTATATTTACATGTATATTAGTATAGCTGATGTTGTTACACAGGTCTCTGAGATGCTATTCATTGTTCTTCAATCCTTATTCTTTCTGTTCTTCAGATTGTATAATGTATATTGACCTAACATTAAACTCTGTGATTCTTCTACCATCTTGAATATGTTGGTGAGCTCCTATAGTGAATTTTAGTTTAGTTACTTTACTTCTCAACTCTAACATTTTTATTTGGTTCTTTTTTAAAAAATAATTTATAAACCTTATTGAGAATCTCTATCTGTTGGTTCTTTGTTGTCATACTGTTGCAGGAAGTCAGGGACCCCGAATGGAGGGACCGGCTGAAGCCATGACAGAAGAACATAAATTGTGAAGATTTCATGGACACTTATTAGTTCCCCAAAGTAATACTTTTATAATTTCTTATGCCTGTCTTTACTGCAATCTCTGAACAAAAATTGTGAAGATTTAATGGATATTTATCACTTCCCCAATCAATACTCCTGTGATTTCCTATGCCTGTCTTTACTTTAATCTCTTAATCCTGTCATCTTAGTAAGCTGAGGATGAATGTTGCCTCAGGACCCTGTGATGATTGCGTTAACTGCACAAATTGTTTGTAGAGCATGTATGTTTGAACAATATGAAATCTGGGCACCTTGAAAAAAGAACAGGAGAACAGCGATGTTCAGGGAACAAGGGAGCTAACCTTAAAGTCTGGCTGCCTGTGGGCCGGGTGGAACAGAGCCATATTTCTCTTCTTCCAAAAGCAAATAGGAGAAATATCGCTAAATTCTCTTTCTCAGCAAGGAACATCCCTGAGAAAGAGAATGTGTTCCCAAGGAGAGGTCTCTGAAGTGGCCGCTTTGGGAACGTCTGTCTTTTATGGTTGTAGATAAGGGAGGAAATAAGCCCCAGTCTCCTGTAGCGCTCCCAGGCTTATTAGGATGAGGAAATTCCTGCCTAATAAATTTTGGTCAGACCGGTTGTCTGCTCTCAAACCCTGTGTCCTGATAAGATGTTATCAATGACAATGTGTGCCTGAAACTTCATTAGCAATTTTAATTTTGCCCTGGTCCTGTGATCTCACCCTGCCTCCATTTGCCTTGTGATATTTTATTACCTTGTGAAGCATGTGATCTCTGTGACCCACACCCTATTCGTACACTCCCTCCCCTTTTGAAAATCACTAATAAAAACTTGCTGGTTTTGCGATTTGGGGGGCATCACGGAACCTGCCGACATGTGATGTCTCCTCCAGACACCTAGCTTTAAAATTTCTCTCTTTTGTACTCTTTACCTTTATTTCTCAGACTGGCTGACACTTAGGGAAAATAGAAAAGGACCCACATTAAATATTGGGGTCTGAATTTCTATTTTTTCTACGTGGTTTCCCTTGGTTTGATTCTTTGAAAATATTTATAGTAGCTGCTTTGAAATCTTTGCTAAATACAGTATCGGGAGTACCATACTCAGTTTCTGTTAACTGCTTACTCCCCCCAGTATGGATTTTACTTCCCTGTTTCTTTGTATGTCTCATAATTTTCTGTGGAAAACTGTACAGGACCCTGATATTTCCCCACAGGAAATGGTGGTTGTTTCTGGGTGTGTGTTTGTTCCTTTGTTTAGTAACTTGTCTGGGTTTTTTCTTGAAATCTTTTTCTCTTGTGGAGTATTAGCACTGATGTCTGTCCTTTTGCTTTTTGTTTGTTTGTTTGTTTTATTTTTAAACCTGACTTTCTAGGAACTGCCCATCATCTGCATAACTTAATAATCTACCATCAATTGGCAGAGATTATTTTTAAACACCTTGATCCAGTAAGGCTTCTGTCATCTGCCAGTTGATCTATGTGTAAGCAGAGGAACACGTTCAGGACAATTCCACATCTGGTCCAGGTTTTACTTTCCACAGGACCCTTTTAGTCTCCTATGTGCACACATGAGTACATTTTCAGGAGTGTGAATAACTTGGAACTGCTACTTCTTCACTATGTGTATCAACAGCCTTTATCAAGAATGTGATTGCCCCTACCAGGACTGCAACCTTAGGCAAGTAGAGTCAAGCCATTGGCCCCCTTCCTCTGGCCGGCCTTTGGGAAGTCACTTCCACCAACAATGCCATTTGGCATGGGCATCATCCATCACCCCAGATCAAGTGAGCCCTTTTTGGAGACAGCAGAGAAACTGCCATTTCTCACAGCCTGCCCATCTGGCAGAGCTTCCATATAGAACAAGGGCAGGGGATCTGGTGGGAGTAGCGTTAGGCCAGACACCACACATTCCCACTGTTCTCATCTGAAGTTTAGCAATATTTCATATGTAAATGCTTCTTAGACTGTCATGTATCATTGTTCAATTTCCAGAGTGCTGAAATGGTTATTTTGATAAATTAGTCCAGATTTATAATCTTTGGGGAGAGGATTTGCTTTGCTTGTCATCTTGTTCTTGTCATTGCCAGAAACCTTGACCTTTTATCTGGAACTTCTGTTTATCTCTGTTTTTCTTGTCCTGCTCAATTTTGATTTCACTCCCATTAGTTTCTACTCAGCATGGGGAACTGCCCTGGAAGGCAGCCCTGGTGGCCCAGTTTTAAGAATTCATGGGGTCTAGACAGCTTCAACCTCTTCATTCCTTTTTATTGAACTCCTTGTTCTCACTCACTATGGGATTGAACATCTGCTTTTCTTTTTTTTTTTTTTTTTTTTTGAGATGGAGTCTTGCTCTTTCACCCAGGCTGGAGTGCAGTGGCGCAATCTCGGCTCACTGCAAGCTCTGCCTCCCGGGTTCATGCCATTCTCCTGCCTCAGCCTCTCCGAGTAGCTGGGACTACAGGCGCCCGCCACCACGCCCGGCTAATTTTTTGTATTTTTTAGTAGAGACGGGGTTTCACCGTGGTCTCGATCTCCTGACCTTGTGATCCGCCCGCCTTGGCCTCCCAAAGTGCTTGGATTTCAAGCGTGAGCCACCGCGCCCAGCTGAACATCTGCTTTTCTTAAAATGCCTCACTGCTTTCCATTGAATACCTAATGTTTACTCTGATTCTTAGGTCCATCAGATGGTCTATTTTTTCCTTCTGTCTCTACGTACAGAGATGCCAAACTCTGCACTGATGGCCTATTCTTACCTGTTTGATGTTTGGGTTTTCTGGGAATATGTCACTTAGATTTCTTGTATGTGTTGTCCATGGAATTTTGATTTTTCTTTTTAGTTGCTCTTTCTATTTTTATGTAGGAATTCAAAAATATTCAAAAAGGTTGCCAATACAACTCCATTGCCATCATTTTCTTGTAATCCTGAGGGGTTTTTTTTGTTGTTAATAAAGCTTTCTAGTTTTTCTCTTAAAGGTTTTCAATGTTTCCGACTAGTTTTATTCCTAGATAAATGATAGTGTTTATTAGAATTAAAAGATAAAAAATATTTTTCTCATTACATTTTCTGCTAGAACACTATTGACTTGTGTATGTTGCTCTTGAATCTGGAATTCATAGACCTCTTTATAGTTTAAAAATTATAAGTTCATTTTGTATATTGTAGAAATATAGTTATGAAATATATGTAGATAATGACATTTTTTCATCTCTTCTAATTTTTACCTCATATTTTTCCACATCAGTACCAATAAAGATAATTCTTTCTTATTAATATTTTTTTATTACTTATATCATTCTATTATAATTTATATAAACTATTCTTTTTTGACATCTAGATGGTTTCCAAATTTTTGCTAAACCAACAGACTTTTGCATTTATATGAATCTTTTCATAGATTGAATTCATAAAATAGAATTACTGAGGTAAATAATATACCTATTTAAAATTGTCCTTCTATTTCTTTACTTTCAAAAGTGTTTCTTTACTTTCTTAACAAACTTGCTTTTAACAATTAATATAATACAAAATTATACTCATAGGCCAGGCATGGTGGCTCATGCCTGTAATTCCAGCACTTTGGGAGGCCACAGTGGGCAGATCTCTTGAGGCCAGGAGTTCAAGACCAGCCTGGCCAACATGGAGAAACCCCGTCTTTACTAAAAATACAAAAATTAGCTGGGTTTGGCGGTACACATCTGTAATCCCAGCTACTACTCGGGAGGCTAAGGTACGAGAATTGCTTGAACCAGGAAGGCAGAGGTTGCAGTAAGCCGAGATCATACCACTGCACTCCAGCCTGGGTGACAGAGTGAGACTCTGTATAAAGAAGAAAAAAAGTTGTATTCCTACTTATTATTTTTAATTCAAATAAATTCTACTCAAATTTCTTTCACACCATACATCTATTCTTTCCCCAAATCTCCTTACTCTTAACTTTGTAATGTTTCCAGAATCCAATCACTTCTCACAATTGTCACTAATTGGATCTGGCAAGACACTATCATTTTGGGGGAGCCTGGATTTTTGCAATGACAATATAGTTAATCTCTCTGTTTCTACTCTAGTGGAAAATTCTATTCTCAATATATCATTCTGTTTATTAATACATTTAACCTACTAGGCAGTGTGAGCATACGAAAATATGTCAGATGTTATCTGTATTTTGCTCAAAATCCTCCCCTAGTGTTAACCTGATATAGAATATAAGTGAAAATTCTTACAATGACCCACAGGGCCTTTCATGATCTGCTCCCTTTGATATCTTTACCTCATCACCTATTATTATTCTCCAGCAGATCTCTTTCAAAAGTATGTTATCCTTCCTCTTGAGCACTATTTTCTCCTTCTTTTGTGTCAAGAAATATTTTTATTTTAAACCATATTGTTTTGTTGTTTGTTAATATTTTAGGTTTTTTTTTTATTTTGAGAGCAACAAACATCTGTTTTTCACACCTCTGCCCTCAAATCTCATCTGGTTTCTATTCACATCTATCATTATAATAATTTTACTTTGAGTTTCAGGGAGCCTTGCCCTACCAACCTCCCTTGCAAAGGAATCATAATCAGAAGACACAGAAGAGGAGGAAGGGCAGAACATTCTAGTGCAAGCTTTTGAGTGTGTCTGCCTTTCACACTCAAAAGAGAAGGAAAAGGCACCAAGATTTTTATTGGATATTCAGTAGGCTCAAGTTAAGGGACACTGTTGTAGGTTCGTTGATCACTCTATTAAAGTATTAGGTGTACCACTCTGGGCGATATTACTGTGTCCGGAATTTATTCCTTCCAGTGGGTTCTTAGTCTCACTTACTTCAAGAATGAAGCCACGGACCCTCACGGTGAGTGTTACAGCTCTTAAAGATGGTGTGTCCAGAGTTTGTTCCTTCAGATGTTCAGATGTGTCCTGAGTTTCTTCCTTCCAGTGGGTTTGTGGCCTCGGTGACTTCGGGATTGAAGCCGCAGACCTTCCCAGTGAGTATTACAGCTCTCAAAGGTAGTGCAGACTCAAAGAGTGAGCAGCAGCAAGATTTATTGTGAAGAGCAAAAGAACAAAGCTTCCACAGCATGGAAAGGGACCTGAGTGGGTTGCTGCTGCTGGCTTGGGTGGCCAGCTTTTATTCCCTTATTTGGCCCCGCCCACATCCTGCTGATTGGTCCATTTTACAGAGTGCTGATTGGTCCATTTTACAGAGCACTGATTTGTCCATTTTACAGAGCGCTGATTGTTGCGTTTTTACAGAGTGCTGATTGGTATGTTTACAATCCTTTAGCTAGACACAGAGTGCTGATTGGTGTGTTTACAATCCTCTAGCTATACAGAAAAGTTCTCCAAGTCTGCACTCGACCCAGGAAGTCCAGCTGGCTTCACCTGTGATTACCACTTCCTCCTCAGCCTCATTCCACTTCTATCTCATTACTGCCACAAGACTTCTGTTTACCCCAGATGCTGGTCTTTACAGAGCCCTCTTGCAGCCTTTACATTTTGTCATTTTAGGGCAGACAGACGGGTTCCCAGTGGCATGTTTCCTATTGGTCTCATGGTTTTTCTTTTCCTCTATCTCTGAGTTAGGAGAAATGACCATGGGGTTTGGAGTCTCCTTTTGTTTATTCTCAAAAGGCAGTGCTGTTTTCTTATAAATGCAAATGGAAAGCTTCATTGGTATATTTCTTTAATTTAGAGTTCTATTAAAATATTTTTCAGTGTTTGTGTCCTCTGGCATTCTTCTTGCATCTACCAATGCAACTTTTCTTTATTTTCACATTTTCCTTGGTCAAATTTAGTCTGGATTAGAAAGAAGAGAGGCAGACACAATTTCTATTTTTTTTGGTCCCTTTAGACTATTTTTCTTTACAATATATGCTAATGCTCAATACATATTAGTTTCTATTATTATCCAGTGGAGGTGCAAGTGAACACTCAAAGTATGATACCTAAAGGTGGCCATTTAAACATTTCATTACATCCAGTGAGAAGGCAGACATATAAAACAGTATTCTTATCATTTTTCATGAGATGAACGAGTAATTGATCTGTGAAAAGTTTATATTAGAAAACTTGAGAATCTTCAAGAATTGCAGCTATGAAATTAGCACTTCATTACATCATTCCTGGAGCATAAGAGACTTTTTCTAAAATGGTGCTTCTCCAAACTTACCATCAAATACCTGACCCCAAGAGTCAAAATTTACTTCTCAAAGTGGATAATTCAGTGAGCAGCTATCCATAAAAGCTAGTTATAAGCAAAATTCTAGTGAACAGCATTGGTACAATGTATTTTGAAGAGATCCTATATAAGAATTTAAACAGGTAGGCCAGGCATGGTGTCTCACGCCTGTAATCCCAGGACTTTGGGAGGCTGAGGCAGGTGGATCACGAGGTCAGGAGATGGAGACCATCCTGGCTAACACAGTGAAACCACGACTCTACTAAAAATACAAAAAAATTAGCCAGGCGTGGTGGCAGGTGCCTGTAGTCCCAGATACTCTGGAGACTGAGGTAGGAGAATCGCTTGAACTGGTGAGGCAGAGGTTGCAGTGAGCCAAGATCACACCACTGCACTCCAGCCTGGGCGACAGAGTGAGACTCCATCTCAAAAAACAAACAAACAAAAAAGAATTTAAACAAGTAGATTCTTGTTAGATCTTACTATGAAAAGTTTTGGTGATTTTATGTAAGATTAGATAAGCACGACAGTGTACATTTAATCACAGTAGAGAAGTGGAGTGAAATGCACCTTATCAGTAATCTTCAAACTGGGGTAGGATACCTTCGAGGGGTATGAAAACTTTCTAGGGGGTACAGAAATAGGAATCATTTCAAAGGAATCAATGTCTATATTCTCCATTTTCTACTCTTTCCAAAAATTGAGTGGGAACTCACATGACTTCAAAACAACCCTTCTCTCACTTTATGAAATGAAAGCGCATACATCTCAAATGGTATGCACTCGGGGCTCCATAAATCAAGGGAAAGCCTTTTCTGATTGATTACAAGTTACCACAACCTATAGGGAATTTCTGTTTTCTGTATGTTATGGATGAAAAGTGGCTAAAGATGCCATACTTTGGCCCATGTTAGGATGCTTTTAATTTAGATATATGGTAGAATGGGGTGGTGGGACTAATGATTTTCATTTAAGGACTGTGCCTCCTCCATGCCCTCAGATATTGTTAATGAATATGTGCACTTAAGGAAAGTACACTAAGAGCAAAGGAAGGAAAGCATTAATAAGAAATATTGAATGCTGGGTGCGGTGGCTCACACCTATAATCCTAGCACTTTGGGAGGCTGAGGTTGGTGGATTTCCTGAGCTCAGGAGTTCGAGACCAGCTTGGGCAACATGGCGAAACCCTGTCTCTACCAAAAATACAAAAAATTAGCCAGGTGTGGTGGTGTGTGCCTGTAATCCCAGCTACTTGAGAGGCTGAGGCACAAGAATTACTTGAACCCGGGAGGCAGAGGTTGCAGTGAGCCGAGATCATGCCACTGCACTCCAGCCTGGGTGACAGCGAGAGACTGTCTCAAAAAAAAAAGAGAAATATTGAATGCCAAAAGCAGTCCTTTCCTACATTTAAGAATAAGAAAGTCTTAGCCATACTCATTACCCATTCCCAGGGCATGTCATTAGCTAGAAAGCAAAGCTTCTTGGAAAAACCAAAGCACTAAAGTTTATTGGTACTGACTTTTAAAAATGTAACTGAAATATCTGTTGGTGCTACCAGATTTTTCAAAACACAATAGATGAAACTCACCAATGAGATTTTCACCTAATTTCTTTCAGATTAGGTGGTATTAAGCAAAGTATGTAAATCGTGTTTTATAAGTAAATATAATGAATTATTTATTCCAATTATAATCAATCCTAATCTTATAAAATGTTTCAAAAATTCCTACCTCCTTTTAAAAAATAAAAGGACAACTCTTATACCATTTAATTTATCCCAGTATATAACTTCCTTCATTAAATGAAGAAGAAAAATGTGATCATGGTTCGTCTCATTATGGTGTTTTACCAATAAATTTTGTTTGTTTAATTATTATCAAAATTTAAAATATCTGTCATTTGATCAATTGTATACTAACAATTATTATAATGATAGCCCAATCCAGAAGATTTTTAATTAGAGCTTTATGATCATGAGTTAAAGATAAAAATAAAAAGTTTAAAATCCCAGCTTATGCACAGTTTTTTATTGTAAGCTCATTCTACATGTATTCATTGAGCACCTCCTTTGTGCTAGATAGTTTATGAGTTTCTTGGATATGTCAGTGAATAAAAGATATGCACGTACACACACACGCACACACACACACCCCTGGTCTCTTGAAATTTACATTATGGGGGTGTAAGTAAGAAAAGTGTGATATGTGCTTTGGAAAAAATGAGTAAGTAAAGCAGAGTTAGAGGTTAGGAAGTAGGGGCTTGTAAGAGAAGTGATGTAGGGGATTGCAATTTTAAATAGGGTGGTAGGGAGAGATTGTGCTGAGAGGGTGATATTTGAGGAAAATTTGAAGAATGCGGGAATGTTCCATGTGGCTGTCTGGGGTTCCAGACAGCAGGAACTGTAACACAAAGACTAAAATGGGAGAGAGAAGAGCAGTAAAAAGAAGATATCTGGCATCGTGAGGAATAGCTAGATGACCACTGTGGGTGGAACAAATTCAGGAAGCACAGCAAGAATAGTTAGGGAAGTGTGGTGTCGGGAGGAGACCAGAACATGTAAGGTCTTGTAGAGGACTTTGTCCTTTATTTTGACTAAAATGGATGGCCATTAGAGGATTACAGAGGCATGACATTATTACTCAACTTCTGTATAGGGAATAGATTCCAGGGGGCTAGAAATCTAACAGAAAGGGTTGTTAGGGGCATTTAGGATATCGTGGTGGCTCATACTGAAGTCACATAAGAGGAAATGTTAAGAAATGTCGGATTCAGGATATATATTTAAGGTAGATCCAGAAAGATATTGTGATATATTGGATGTGCTATGTGAGAGTAGGAGAGGACTCAGGAATATTTCTAAGGTTTTGGTTCTAAGCAACTAGAAAAAATGGAGTTACTATCAACTGAGATGGCAAAGGCTGCAGTGGAGCAGCTTTGGAAAGAAAGATTAGGAATTTGATCATGGATATGTTGAGTTTGAGATGTCTATTACAATCCAAAGGGAGCTGTTAAATAGACATTTGGATAATCAAATCTGGGGTTTAGGAGAAATGTATAAGCTGGCAATTTAAATTTGGGAGCCTTCATCATAGAAACAGCATTTAAAGCCATGAGACTGGAAGAGATTATGGACAAACTGAGTCGATAGAGAAGGGAAACGGATCAAAGACCAAGTCTTAGGATACACCAACATTAAGAGGATGGGGAGAAGGCAAAAGGGCCTGAGACATAATGACTGGTAGGGTCTTAGGATAACCAAGAGAGAAAAAAAAAGCAAAGTAAGTGAATAAGATGTTTCATGGATGAGGGAGTAACTTAAAAAGTTGCTGTTGCAAAAAAAGAGCAAAGGATTTTGCTGTTGCAAAAAAGAGCAAGGATAGCTGGTGCAGGAAGTAAAGGCCAAAAATACATTTATTCTGAAGATGGTAGAAATAAACACCATGCTCATATGTTGATAGAAGTGATCTTCACTCTTTGTAAGAAATAAAACAAAACAAAAACGACAAGATAGGAAAGACAAGGGAGTATTTCTGGATCTATATTCTTGAGTGGGTGAGATGGGATAGGATCTACTATACAAGTGGAGAATTTTACTTTAGATCAGAGCATGAATAGTTTATCCATGGTAACAGGCAGGAAAGGAGAATGGGTGTGGAAAACAATTTGTGGAATTTATCCTTTAATTGTGTCAATTTTCTTACAGAAGTAGGAATTAAGGTCATCTACTTTGAATGAGGATGCAGAGGAAGTGCTATGACTTGAGAGATACAGTGGGATAATAGTCATCAACAGGAGCAGAAGAGAGAGTGGATTAAGGATGTACTGCATGATTGCTGAGCAACATTCAGGGTAAAATTAATCATGAATTTGAAAATACTTAACACTCAGAGCTTTATAGTCATAAAGAAAAAATAAAATTTAAAATTCCACTTAAAATGCATGCTTTTGTTCTAGATTCATCTAACAAATATTTGAAGATTAGTCATAAATTCGAAGTCACTGTGGTTGTATAGAAAATATGGTGTGTGGTGTGTCAGTCATCTGTATCCACAGAGGGGCTGCATAACAAAAATATCACAAAATCTCGGCATAAAACAATACATATTTTCATTTTATTTTATTGAATATTGAGAAACTATAATTGTATATATTTCTGGAGTGCAAAATAATGCTATGATAGATGTATATAATGCAGAATTATTAAATCAAGCTAGTTAATATATCACCTCAAATACTTAACATACAATGTTATGTACCCTTTGATCAACATCTCTGTTTATTTGTTTTCTTGCTATTGAGTCATTTGAGTATCTTATATATTTAGGATATTTGGCTATATATATATATTTGATATTAACTCCTTCCCAGGTTGTGGTTTGTAAATATTTGCAAATATTTTCTCCCATTCTCTCATTCTCTCTCTCTCTCTCTCTCTCTTTTGAGGCAGTCTTTCTTGCTCTGTTGCCCAGGCTGGAGTGCGGTGGTGTGGTGTCAGCTCACTACAGCCTCCACCTCCCAGGTTCCAGTGATTCTCTTGTCTCAGCCTCCCGAGTAGCTGGGATTACAGGCACCTACCTACACATCCAACTAATTTTTTGTATTTCTTTAGTAGAGATGGGGTTTTGCTATGTTGGTCAGGCTGGTCTTGAACTCCTGTCCTCAAGTGATCAGGCCGCCTCTGCCTCCCAAAGTGCTGGGATTACTGGCCTGAGCCACCACACCCAGCACCATTCTGTCATTCTTTAGGTTGCCTCTTCACTCTGCTAATTGTTTTCTTTGCTGTACAGAAGCTTTTTACGTGATGTAATTTTGTCTGTCTGTTTTTGTTTTTGTTGCCTGAGCTTTTGGGGTCAAATCCAAAAAATTATTGCCCAGATTAATGTCATGTCATTTTCCCCATAAGTTTTCTTCTAGTGGTTTTTGCAGTTTCAGGTTGTGTGATTACATCTTTAATCCATTCTGAAGTTTTTAAAATATGGTGTGAGATAAGGGTCTAATTTCATTTTTTCTGTATATGGATATCCAGTTTCTCTGACATCATTTATTGAAGACACTGTCCTATTCCCATTATGTATTCTTGGCACCTTTGTTGAAAATCAATTGACTGTAAATATGTGGGTTTGTTTCTGGGCTTGCTATTCTTTTCCATTGGTCTATGTATCCATTTTTATGCCAGTACCATGCTGTTTTGATTACTATGGCTTTGCAATAGTATTTGAAGTCAGGTAGTACAAAGTCTCTAGATTTGTTCTTTTTGCTAAAGATTGCCTTGACTATTCGTAGTCTTTTTTGGTTCTATATGAATTTTAGCATTGTTTTTCCAATTTTTTTTTGAAAACTCATATTGGAATTTCGATAGGGATTACATTTAATCTGTAGATCACTTTGGGTAGTATGAACATTGTAATAATGTTAATTCTTCCAATCCATGAACATGGAATATCTTTTCATTTTTTAATGTCTTCTTCAATTTTTCTCATCAAAGTTTCATAGTTTTCAGTATACAAATTTTTTTTTTTTTTTGAGACAGGATCTGGCTTTATTGCTGGAGTGCAGTGGCACGATCTCAGCTCACTGCAGCCTCTGCTTCCCAGGCCAAAGCCATCCTCCCACATCAGCCTCCCAAGTAGCTGGGACCACAGTCACACACCACCACACCCAACTAATTTCTGTGATTTTGTAGAGACAGGGTTTTGCATACAGATATTTTACCTCCTTGGTTAAATTTATTTCTAAGTATTTTAGTCTTCTTGATGCTTTTGTAAATAAAATTGTTTTCTTGATTTATTTTTCAAATAGTTTGTTGTTAGTGTATAGAAATGCTATTGATTTTTATGTGTTGATTTTATATCCTACAACTTTATTTGTTTATTAGTTCAAACAGTTTTCTGATGGAGCTATTAGGGTTTTCTGAATATAAGAGCAGAGCATGTTATCAGCAGTGACAGTTTCACCTCTGCCTTTCCTGTTTCGAAGCCTTTTATATTTATCTTGCCTAATTACTCTGGCAAGGACTTTCAGTACAATATTGAATAGAAATGATGAGAATGGGAATCATTGTCTTGTTCCTGATCTTAAAGGAAAAGCTTTCAACTTTTTACCATTGAATATAATGTTATCTCTGGGCTTGTCATATATGGCCTTTATTGTATTGATTTCCAAATTTCTAAACCTAATGTGTTGAGAGTGTTTATCATAAAATCATGTTTAATTTTCTTAAATGCTTTTTCTGCATCTAGTGAGATAAATATATCATTTTTGTCCTTTATTCTGTCAATGTGATGTGTTACATTTGTAGGTTTATATATCTTGAACCATCTTGCCTCCTATGGGTAAATCCTACTTGAATATATTGAGTGATCCTCTTAATGTGCTATTAAATTTGGTTTGCTGTTATTTTGTTGAGGATTTTTGTATTTATATTTATCAGGGTTATATACTAGCCCATAATTTTCTTTGCTTCTAGTATCCTTGTCTAACTTTGGCCTCATTGTAATGCTGGGCTCAAAAAGAGTTTGAAAATATTCCATCTTCTTCAATTTTTTGGAAGATTTTAAGAAGGATATGTATTAGTTATTTTTAAACTGTTTGGCAGAATTCATCCATGAAGCCATTGGGTATTGGATGTTTCTTTGATCGGGAACTTTTTATTACTGATTCAATCTCTTTACTTACTATTGGTCTGCTCAGATTTTCTTTCTTCATGATTCAACCTTGGTAGGTTGTATGTGTCTGGGAATGTATTTCTTCTTGATTATCCAATTTCTTGCATATAATTGTTCATGGTAATCTCTTATGATCATGGGTATTTCTGTGATTTTAGTTATAATTTTTTTTCTCTTTAATTTCTGATTGTATTTATTTGAGTCATCTCTCTTTGTTTATTTGTATTTATTTATTTATTTATTTATTTATTTTTTGAGATGGAGTCTCGCTCTGTCACCCAGGCTGGAGTGCAGTGGTGTGATCTTGGCTCACTGCAAGCTCTGCCTCCTGGGTTCACGCCATTCTCCTGCCTCAGCCTCCCAAGTAGCTGGGATTACAGGTGCCTGCCACCATGCCTGGCTAATTTTTTGTATTTTTTTAGTAGAGACAGTGTTTCACTGTGTTAGCCAGGATGTTCTCAATCTCCTGATCTCATGATCCACCCACCTCGACCTCCCAAAGTGCTGAGATTACAAGTGTGAGCCACCGTGCCTGGGCTTCTCTTTATTTTTTAGTCTAGCTAAAGATTTATCTATTTTTTTAATCTTGTAAAAAAACCAGCTCTTGGTTTTATTGATTTTTTCTATTGTTTTTCTAACCTCTATTTCTTTTATTTCTGCTCTGATTTTATTTTCTTCCTTCTGCTAACTTTGGGTTTAGTTGTTCTTTTTCTAGTTCCTTAAGGCATAATGTTAGGTTGTTTATTTGAGATCTTTTTTTATATAGGCACTTATTGCTATAAATGTCTCTCTTAGAACTGCTTTTCATACATCCCATAAGTTTTGGTATGTCCTGCTTCCATTATCATTTGTTTCAAAAATTATTTTTATTTCCCTTTTAATTACTTCTTTGATCCATTGGTTGTTGTATTAGTTAATTGTCACATTGCTGTAAAAAAATACCTGAGACAGGATAATTTATAAAGGAAAAGGGTTTAATTGACTCACAGTTCCACATGGCTGGGGAGACCTCAGGGAACTTACAATAATGGCAGAAGGGAAAGAAGCATGTCATATGGCAGCAGGTGAGAGCAAGTGAGTGTGTGAAGGAGGAACTCTCAGGCATTTATAAAACCACCAGATCTCATGACAATTCACTCACTACTACAAGAATAGCAGGGGGGACATTGCCACCATGATTCAGTCACCTCCCACCATGTCTCTCCCTCAACACTTGGGGATCATCGGGATTTTAGTTCAAGATGACATTTGGGTGTGGATACAAAGCCTAACCACATCATTCCACTCCTGGCCACTCCAAATCTCATGTCCTCACATTTCAAAACCAATCCTGCCTTTCCAACAGTCCTCGAATGTCTTTTTGTTTTTTTTTTGAGACAGAGTCTCACTCTGCCACCCAGACTGGAGTGTAGTGGCATGATCTCAGCTCACTGCAACTTCCACTTTTTGAGCTCAAGTGATTCTCTAGTCTCTGCCTCCCTAGTAGCTGGGGTACAGGCATTGGATAATTGCTCCCATTCCAAATGGGAGAAATTGGCCAAAACAAAGGGGCTACAGTCCCCATGCAAGTCTGAAATCCAGCAAGGCAGTCATTATATCTTAGGGGTCCAAAATGATCTCCTTTGACTCCATGTCTCACATCCAGGTTAATGCTGATGCAAAGGGTGGGCTCCCATGGGCTCAGGCACCTCCATCCTTGTGGCTTTGCAGGGTACAGCCCACTTCCCAGCTGCTTTCACAGGCTGGCATTGAGTGTCTGTAGATTTTCCACATGCACATGCAAGCTGTCGGTTGATCTATCATTCTGGGGTCTGGAGGATGGTGGCCCTCTCCTTACAGCTCCACTAGGCAGTGCCCCAGTGAGGACTCTCTATGGGGGCTCCAAACCCACATTTCCCTTCTGCACTGCCTTAGCAGAGGTTCTCCATGAAGGTTCCACCCCTGCAGCAAACTTCTGCCTGGACATCCAGGCATTTCCATACATCCTTTGAAATCTATATGGAGGTTCCCAAACCTCAATTCTTGGTTTCTGTGCACCCACAGGCCCAACACCACATGTAAGCCACCAAAGCTTGGGGCTTATACCCTCTGAAACAACAGCCTGAGCTGTATGTTGGCCCCTTTTAGCCATGGTTGGGATGCAGGGTGCCAAGTCCTGAGGCTGCACAGAGCAGCAGCAAAGCCCTGGGCTAGGCCTGTGAAAACGTTGTTTCCTCCTGGGCCTCTGGGCCTGTGATAGGAGGGGCTGCCGTGAAAGCCTCTGAGATTCCCTGGAGACATTTTCTCCATCATCTTGGCTATTAACATTTGGCTCCTCATTACTCATGCAAATTTCTGCAGCCAGCTTGAATTCTTTTCCAGAAAATGGGTTTTTCTTTTCTACTACATGGTCAGGCTGCAAATTTTTCAAACTTTTACACTCTGCTTCCCTTTTATATATAAGTTCCAATTTCTAACCATCTCTTTTTGAATGCATAAGACTTAACACTTTCAAAATCAACTAGATCACCTTTGTAATGCTTTGCTGCTTAGAAATTTATTCTGCCAGATACCCTAAATCATCTCTCTCAATTTGAAAGTTCCGCAGATCTCTAGGGCAAGGGC
Source organism: Nomascus leucogenys (assembly GCF_006542625.1). Taxonomy (NCBI): domain Eukaryota; kingdom Metazoa; phylum Chordata; class Mammalia; order Primates; family Hylobatidae; genus Nomascus; species Nomascus leucogenys. Next base: position 90,370,338 of record NC_044402.1, read on the forward strand.
AAAATGCTGCCAGTGTCTTTGCAAAAGCATAGCAACAGTGACATTTGCTTCAGTTCCCAAGAAGTCCCTAATCTCCATCTGAGACCACCTTAGCCCAGACTTCATTGTCTACATCATTATCAGCATTTTGGTCAAAACCATTCAACAAGTCTCTAGGAAGTTCCAAACTCTCACATCTTCCTGTTTTCTTTGGAGCCCTCCAAACTGTTCCAACCTCTGCCTGTTACCCAGTTCCAAAGTCACTTCCACATTTTCAACTGTCTCTATAACAGTACCCCACTCCTAGTACCAATTAACTGTATTAGTTCATTTTCACACTGTTATAAACAAATACCTGAGACTGGGTAATTTGCAAAGGAAAGAGGTTTAATTGACTCACAGTTCCACATGGCTGGGGAGGCCTCAGGAAACTTACAATCATGGCAGAAATGGAAGAGGTATGTCTTACATGGCAGCAGGTGACAGAGAGCCAAGGTGTGAAGGAGGAACTCTCAGACACTTATGAAATCATCTTGTGAGAACTCACTATCAAAAGAACAGCATGGGGGATACCGTCCCCATGATCCAATCACTTCTCACCAGGTACCTCCCTCAACATGTGGGGATTACGGGGATTACAATTCAAGAGGAGATTTGGATGGGGACACACAGCCTAATCATATCAGTTGTTCAGAATTATGCAGCTTAATTCCCACATATTTGCGAATTTTCCAGTTTGTGTCCTGTTATCAATATCTAGTTTCATACCATTGTGATCAGAAAAGATGATAGGATTTCAATTTTCTTAAATGTGTTCACACTTGTTTTGTGGCCTAACGTATGATCTATCCTGGAGGATGTCCCATGGATGCTTAAGAATAATACATACTTCATTGCAGTTGAATAAAATGTTCTGTATATGTCTGTTAGGTTTATTTGATCTAAAGTGTAGTTCAAGTTCAATATTTTCTTATTAATTTCTGTCTAGATGATCTGTTCATTGTTAAAAGTTGTAGTATTGAGGTCCTTTACTACTATTGTATTATTGACTATCTCTCCTTTCACATATATTAATATTTGCTTTATATATTTAGGTACTCTGATATTGAGTACATATGTATTTATGATTGCTATATTCTCTTGATAAATTGACCCTTTTATCATTATATGATGACCTGCTTTGTCTCTTTTTACAGTTTGACTTGAAGTCTGTTTTTTCTGATATAAGTATGGCTACCATTGCTTTCTTTTCATTTTCATTTGCTTATAATATTTTTTCCCATGCCTTCACTTTCAGTCTGTGTCCTGAAAGGTGAGGAGAGTTTCTTATAGGTATCATATAATTGGGTCTTATTTATTTATCCATTCAGCTACTGTCTTTTTGTTGGAGAATATAATCCATTTACATTCAAAATCATCAATGGTAAGTAATGACATACTACTGCTATTTTGTAATTTGTCTTCTGGTTGTTTTATTTTGCTTTTTACTGTGTTGCTTCCTTTGTGGATTGATGGTTTTCTGTAGTGGAATGCTTTTGATCTTTTCTATTTATTTTTTCTGTATCTGCTATAGAGTATTGCTTTGTGGTTATCATGAGGCTCACATAGACATTGTATACCTATAACAGGCATTTCAAGCTGATAACAAATTAATTTTGATCTTACACCACAATTCTATATTTTTACTCCCCTCCACCATTTTACATTTTTGATGTCAAAATTTACATTATTTTGTAAACTGTCTTCCTTGACAATTTATTTTAGCTATAGCTGTTTTTATAGATTTGTCCTTTAACCATCATACTAGAGATGAAATTGCTTTACACACCACTATTATAGTCCTAGAGTATTCAGAATATGACTCTGTATTACTTATACCATGAGTTTTATGCTTTCTTTTGTTTTATGTTATTACTTAGCAGCATTTTGATTCAGCTTAAAGAATTTTTTTTTAGAAATTCCTGTAAAAGGCAGGCTTAGTGGTGATGTACTCCATTAGCTTTTGTTTGTCCGGGAAAGTTTTTATCTCTTCCTCATTTATAAAGGACAGCTTTTCTGGGTAAATATTCTTGGTTGGTAATTTTTTCTCTTCAGCACTTTGTATCATCCTGCTCTCTCATGGTCTGTAAGGTTTCTGCTAAGAAATCTGCTGATAGCTTTATTTGGACTACCTTGTATATGATATATTTCTTATCTCTTCCTGTTTTCACAATCTTTTCTTTTTCTTTGATTTTTGATAGTTTGATTCTTATGTGTCATGGTGAAATCCTCTTTAGGTTGAATTTGATTGGAGATCTCTGGACTTCCCATACCTCAATATTTTTGCCTTTCCCCAGATATAGGAAGTCTTCAGCCATTATTTATTTAAATAGTTTTCTGGCTTCTTTTCTCTCCTGTTTCTGGAAATCCTGTTCTATCAACTTTTGATCTCTTGATGATGTCTTATGATTTCTGTAGGCTTTCTTCCTTCTTATTTTTTTTTTCTTTTTGGTCTTCTGCCTAGATGATTTACAATGTTCTATCTTTGAGTTCATTGATTCTTATGCTTTATTGAGCCTACTGTTGGAGATTTTTATTGCATTTTTTAGTTCAGTCATTGTATTCAGCTCAAAAATTTCTATTTGTTTTTTTTAAATTGCTTCTATTTCATTGTCAAACTTCTCATTGATTTCACATGTTTTCTATTTGTTTAATTTTCTATGTGTATGTTTTTTGTTCACCTAACTTCTCTAAGAAGATTATTCTGAACTCTTTATCAGTCATTCCATAGATCTTCATTTCTGCAGGGTCTATTTTGGGGGCTTCATTATTTCCTTTTGGAGGTGTCATGATTCCCTTATTTTTGTGATCTTTGTGTCATTGTTTTGGTGTCTGTACATTTGAGGAGACCCTCACCTCTTTCACTGTTACAGATGTTATTAAGCAGAAATAGACCCTCACTGTTTCGTGTAGTCTGTGATTCTGGATGGGCCAGCTGATAAGAACCCTGGGCAGGCAGAGCTTGCTCTTGGGTTCTCTAGATGGCTGGGCCACTGTCTTTGCTCTGAGTTTAGGTGGGGCTGCCGGCTGGATTCTGCAATCAGGCAGAGTTGCTGGCTGGACACCACAATTGTCTCTGATTGGGATGGGTCATAGGGTGTATTTTCTGGCAGATGGTACTTGCTGTTTGCGTTCTGCAGTAAAATAGGGTTGCAGGCTAGGCCCTAAGGCTAGGTAGAGTCACTGCTTAGGATAGATGGCAGCAGCCACTATGCTCAGTAGAAATATACAGTTAAGGTTTGCCTCCCAGCCTGGGTAGGGAATTGGAGTGGGCTTTGAGGTTGGGCTGAGCCACTATTTGAACTCGCAAGTAGGGAAGGTCTAGCCCCTGAACTTTGCCAAAATGCACCATGGCAGTCTCTCTCCTCTGGGAAGAGCCTTGGGGTGGTCTCTGAGGCTGAATCAAGTGCTCTTTACACTCCCATGGGGGCAGATCTATCTTCTGCCCTTTGCCAAAATGGGCTGTGGAGGGTGTCTTTCTCTCTGGGTGGGGCCTTTGGGTGGGGTCAAAGACTGGGCATGAGGCTGGCCATCTAGGGATACAAACCAAGTAGAACTTCCCACCACTTGTGGGAACAACCAGCTTAGCTTTGCCAGTGTGCTATGTATTGGCTGGTACCTCTGATGTGGTGCCACTGCTGGCAGGTACACAGAGCTACAATCAAGATTTCTGTGCTGATCTCTGTGAGCTCTTTTCCTTGCTTTGTTTCTGCCTGACCCTAGGTGATCTAGTCATGCCATTACCCTCGTTTTCCCCCGTGAAGTAAGACTTGAGTGGGCTTCCTGGGAAGCATTCAGAATACTTTGACAACTGGATATTTGCCTCCAGTTCTCTTTTTCTACTGTAGAAACTGTGGGCCCAGGATAATCCTCTCTGTTTGATGCTGTGCCAAGTTGGGGAGGTGGGTGACACAGCCAAAGTGAAACTATTTCTCCTACCCTTCTGATGCCATTTTTCACTGGATTCTGTGACCTATGAAGGTGTCTCAGGCTTATTCCCAAGTTTTGAGGTTTTCACAAAGGTGTTCTTATCTGTGGATCGTTGCTAGTTGAATCTTCTGTAGTGTGTAGTGAGGACTGGGACCTCCTATTCTGCTATCTTGCTTACACCACTCCCCAAACACACATATATTTTAGTTCCTGATTCTTTGGTTTTGCTTAGTAGTTTTGCTGAATTAATTTGGGTTTTGTAGATCTTACTCTATGTCAACTGTTAGCACTAAGTCAGCTACAAACTTAACTGATCTTTAGTAGGCTCTCTTAAATGTCTGGTGCCTTGGCTAGGACAAATAAATATTACATTTAGATAAAATTCTGAGCTGAAGACGTAATGAAAATTTGAGACCAAAGATTAAAAGGAAAGATTTAGAAAAAAGCTTATTCATTTATTTTTTAAAATAAGTGATAATATGTATCAAATCATTATACTATTAAGATTCTTTGAATATGTTTAAATGAGTGAAGTTATAGCTTTATTTCTGGATGTCAATATTTATAATATACCTAAGTTATATTTTTTGCAACTATTTCAACTTCTTATGAACAATTTCAGATATCAAGATCAGGGTCCAGGTTTATTTTTTGCAGATGATTGGCCAATTGAGTCAGTACTATGTATCAAACAAACCATCCTTTTCCTACTGAATTGAGATATCACATTTGTCACTTAAATACTCTGGTTGAGTTTGAGATTATCTATTCTCTTTAACCTGTTTTTAACCATTTTTAAGTGTACAATTTAGTAGCATTAAGTATATTTATATTTTTGTGGACCCATCACCACCATTTATCTCCAGAACTTTTTCGTCTTCCCAAACTGAAACTATTCTCATTAAACACTAACTCCCTATTCCCCCTCCTTCCAGCCCCTGGCAGCCACTGTTCTACTTTCTATCTTTATGAATTTGACTTCCTATCTTTACAAATTCTATCTTTATGAATTTGTATATTATTCATATGCATGGGTATCCTTTTGTGACTGACTTATTTCACTTAGCATGATATTCATAAGGTTCATCCATGAACCTTACATTAGCATAATGTTATATTAGCATAATCTTGTATTAGCATATATCAGAATTTCCTTCCTTTATAGGCTGAATAATATTCCATTTTTTATCCATTCATCCATCAATGAACACTTGAGTTACTTTCACCTTTTGGCTATTGTGGATAATGGTACTCTGAACATGGATATCCAAATACCTATTTGAGTCCCTCCTTTCAATTCTTTAGGATATATACCCAATAACTGAAATGTTTTGCCTATTGCTATTCCAATAGCATACTTATTTCTTAGCACTTTATGATTTTTGTTTCCAATTAAAAGCAGTCATTTTATTATTTATACTTCTAGATGCTTATTGGTATTACAAAAAGCTATTGATTTTGTATATTTTGTCGAACTTAATCACCTTATTATAATGATTCCCGTATTATTTACAACAGAATTTTATTATAGTTTCTTGGGATTGTTTTGTTGTATTCCCTAGTAGTTTGTTTAAACTTTATACATGCACACACTTGGTGTCAGAGTTATGCTTACGTTATTAAATAATTAAGGGGATTTTCCATGGTGGCAGTCATGGAGGGTCACTGTTCTGGTCACCTCTTAAAAAAGAACTTACCATTTGATTGCAAGGAGTGCAGTTAGCTGATAGCCTCCAGCTGTAAGTGCCTTCAGAATCTAAGCTTTTGAGCTGAGCCCATGTTGGGAAGCCACAGCCAATGACTGAGCATGGTGCAGACACAAGGTCCTGGCCATTTCTGTCCAATACCAGACTTTGCTAATGGGCAGCATTTGCTGTGGAGGTGCCATTGGTATAACTGAAACTCTGTCAGATCTGCATGATAATCTGAGGCTCTCTTTGCCCAATCTTGCTTCCTCCTCCTATTATCCTTTCTAGGTGTTGCCTTAGTCTGTTTCCAGTTTATAACAGAATACCTGAAGGTGGATAGTTTATAAAAGAACAAAATAATTTGTTTCTTACGTTATGGAGGCCAAGAAGCCCAAGGCTGAGGGGCTGTGTCTGGTACAAACCTGCTTACTGGTGGGGACTGTCTTTGGAGTCCCAAAGCAGCAAATGGCATCACATGGTTAGGGGCTGAGTGTGCTAACTCAGGTCTCTCTTCTCCTTCTTCTTACAAAGCCATCAGTCCCATTCTCATGACCAGCCATTGATCCATTAATCCATTAATCTATGCATGAATTAATCCATTCATGAAGGCAGGGTCCTCATGACCCAGTCACCTCTTAAAGGCCCCCCTTTTCAATACTGCCACATTGGGGATTAAATTTCAACATGAATTTTGGAGGGAACAAAGATTCAAACCACAGCAGACCTCTTACACTCCTAATTGAGAGAACTATCTACAGTTCAAGATTATGACTCATATGCAAAAGGTCATATATGGATTGGCAGTAAAACACATTTTAAAATGGACATGGGGTGTGTACAAAGGTAAATTCCTAGTAATTATTATGAAAATCATACACCCTACCCAAATATCCCAGGAGTAAATGAACCAGTGAATTAATTTGTATCTTATTAACCAATTCAAATTACTCTTGCCCATTCTCTAAATATATGGAAGTAAGTTCTTCTTGCATTGAATAATTCACTTTCACATTTATTGATTTGTTTTAATACCTAGGATGCAGAACAGGTATTATGGATGAATAAATAGAATTCTTAAAAATTCAGATCCTGCTGCTGACTAGATAGGTGACCTTGGGCAAGTTATTACACCATTCTAAGGTTTATGAATACAGGAAATATTTATCTGCAGGTTCATTTTAAAAGTTAAATATTATGTAAATAAAGTGCCAGGAGAGTGTCTAGTAAATAGTAAGTCTCAAATGTATTCTATAATTTTTTTTTGTTATAAACGGAGTTTCAAGGTCACATAGTAAGTGCAGAGCCACTCATGTACTTGTTTTGTTACTCCTAATCTGGAGCTTTTTGTTTCATTATGCTGGTTCTAGGTAAGTAGAAGGATAGGTGAGATGATAGAGTGGTTGGTTGAGGGGACCTCAGAGAAGAGACCTTTAAGAAGGAAGAGGTGATATCTTAACTGAGAATGTTAGGCCAATGTCTCTGGTTCCTTTGGGCTAAAGGCTCAGAAAGGAGAAATGCCCCCAAGCTGGTATTTAATTTATATTTATATTTGACCAGAAATGCTTCCAAACTGATATTTCATTTTATGTTTATGTTTATATATGATTTACATTTATATTATATGATAATTACACATTTGTTCAAATGTGATTACTACTTTTTTATGCTATATTGTAAACTGCAAAATTATGTGTTTTTATAAACACATTAAACACAATAAACAATCATGTGTTTTTATAAACACATTAAACACAATAAACAATCATGTGTTTTTATAAGTTAATCCCATGTTTTCTTATCCAGTTTATCTCAAGTTGAAGAACATCTGAGGTCAGAAATTAGTAGTGGATCCATAGGATAAGCATAGTACATCTTTCCCAGGATGTTAATTTTACTTAAAAATAGTGTAGTAACATAGCATAGCTTTTACACTAAAATAAATAAAAGCATATTACGGTGTAAAACAAAATTCACATATTTTAAAATAAAATCTGAAGCTTTGACAAATTTTATGACTATATAACGATCCTTGTGGTAATGTCCACTCTAAGAGATATTTTGGTGGAATATCTTGAGAACTACTTGGGAGATTAATAATTTGGGGAAAAATATTCTTTTTTTATTTTACAAAGTCAAATTTTTAAAATTTACATTCTTTCTTGTAATTGAATAATCTCTTTAGTTTTAAGATTATCTTACCAGAAATTTAAGGAAAATAAAAAGTGCTTTGACATCTTCTGGAGCATTAACAGAGACTCAAAATATCATATTTGCTATCCTGTAGGTAATGTATATATATATTTTTTTTTCTGATTTATATTTAAGTAGTTTGAAGTAAAGCTATATTAGTTACATTGTAACATTTTCTAATTGAATTGCAATTACATATTTTAGATGTTTTGTGAAAGACTTAAAACTTCATCAAAGTAAGGGGGAAAATATCAATTTTTCCTTATGGTAATTTTTCCGTACCTATAAAATATACCTCTTGCTGCCTTATAAAGTTCAACATATCCTCCAGAGGGCACTAGATGCAATAGTAAATGTATTTATGTTATGCAAATGCAAATGACGTGTGGAGAAGTAATGAGATGGGAAGGCAGCATTCTGACGCCATGGTGGTCATGCTGGAGTCGTTGTCGCTGCACATCATCCTGGTAAAGTGTCTTCCTAGGGATGTGAGTCTAGATCAAGCAGTTTGGCTGGAATGCACTTGGAATCTTAAAAGCTCTTTTGAGTGAGAAATCATCAAGATAAGATTTGCAGAACCAGTATATATATATATACATGTATATATACGTGTATATATATATTCATTTTTCAAGATTCCTGGTTCATTTCACTCTATACAAGGGAATAGACAAGTAAAGTCATATTTATATATACCCTTTGCAACTGTAGAATGGGCACAAATCCTATACAATGCTAAACTGTACTAAGGATATCTAGGCTGCATGTCCTAAGAGAAAGCATATGTTCAAAATTATGTCATTGAAGACCAGCACACATATATCATTTGTTCAGGACCTAGGACACAGTCTAGGCTGGAGAAACCCTGATTGGGTACTTGAATTCACTCTGGCTGATTCTAGGGTAAACTGTAAGCCTCCAAGGCAGCCTGAGGAATCCTATATATTCTAAAATATTTGGTTCTAATCCAACATACACCTAATATTTCAGTCCTTCATTGTTTCTAACCTAGTCTATTGATGTGCCATATCTATGTGTCTTTTGCCTCCTTGTAAAGGAAAATCTCTAAATATATTTATAATCACTTTAAATAGCTGTCTAATGCTAGTTGATCTGTACTCACTGCTTATTCAGCATCTCAAAATAGTATTCATTTTCTTAGAATGAAATCCGCTCCTTTTAAAGTATTTTCAATCTCAATTCTTGACATCACTGTCTATCTAGCTGTTCAAGGAGGCGGTATATTGTTCTTAGACACCTCTTTCCATTTTCGCTTTCATATCACATTGATCACTAAGATTTACCAGTTTTATCTCCCACATGTCCATTCAGGCTAACAACCTCGTACTTAATGTCCCTGCTTCTCGTCTTGCCTCATTTTCATTAATGCTGTTTGCTAATACCAGGGTGTTCTTTCTAAAAGTAGTTGGACTATTTTTAAGTTTCAATTCTTTGAATTATACACAATTTATTACAGGATGAGTTTCAAAAATTTTTAGCAGAGCATACAAGGTGTTTCAGGATCTGTCTCTCGTTGCCTTCAGATCCTCATCTCCTCTGCCCATTCTCCATCCCCCCACATCATGTGTGCACAATGAACTGAATATTTTCATGCAGTTTAAGAACATTCACATATAGTAAATGAAATTTACTCATCTTGGGGTAGATTTCTATAAATTTTGACAAATACATATAGTAATTTAACCACAACAGTAATTGAGATACAGAAAAGTTTCATCACCCTAAAAAAGCACCTCATGCCATCCGTTTGTAATAAAGCTCTTTGTAGTCTAAGCTTTTGAGCTGAGCCCATGCTTTTCTTGAGAAGCCACAGCCAATGACCGAGCATGGTGCAGACACAAAGTCCTGGCCATTTCGGTGCAATACCAGACTTTGCTAATGGGCAGTATTTGCTGTGGAGATGCCATTGATATAACTGAAACTCTGTCAGATCTGCACAATAATCTGAGGCTCTCTTTGCCCAATCTCTATCCCCAAGCACTGGTGAATTCTGGTCTGTGTATAGTCCCTATAGCTTTACCTTTGACAGAATGTCAAATAAATGGAGCTGTACAGTATATAGCCTTTTAAATCTCTTTCACTTAACATAAAGGATTTAAGATTTATTCATCTTGTAGTTCTCAATCATTTATATTTACCCCAAGCAAGACAGTCACTCCCACTAACTTCTCATGTCTTCATGACTTTGAGCATTCTTTGTTTCTGAAATGCCTTGTTAAACTGCTGAACATCTGCTCATTTTAAAAAAATACAAACATCTTCAGCTCATTTGACATTAAACATGACTACTTCAGGCCAACTTACACATTATCTTTTCTATAATACTACATTGCATTGCAGTGATTTGTGTAGTTGCTTGTTTCTTCTACTCTAGGGATGGGTAAACTACAGCCTGTGGGCTATGTCCACAGGCCAAATCAGCTCACTCCACCAATCTGCCCCCCAGCTTTATGTGACAGAGATAGCATGTGGCCTACAAAACCTAAAATATTTGTCAAGTAGGTCTTTACAGAGAAAATCTGGCATTTCCTACTCCACTTGACTATGAAATCTTTGCATCCCCAGAATGTAACTATGTCAGTTAGGGCTTGGTTAGGAAAACAGAAACCATGTTACATATTTTAACACAGAAAGTTTTAATATAATGATATGGTTATAAAAAAGTTAGAAGGGTGGGAGAAGCATACAGGAAATATATTAACTAGAGCCCTGGAACCAAAACTCCTATTGTCTTTATAAGAGCTGGAAATCAGCACTTCTGCTTCGCAGCTACCAGAAGTAAACAAAAAAGAATGGCTCCTGTCTTCTTTCTTCCTTCTAATCTGATGTGAGTACCTCCAAATGACAGAATCTACCAGAAATCAGTTGGCAATGAAGTCTGAGAAACATCATTTTCAAGTTACTACTCCCAGTAGTTCTAGGGAGAATATAGGGGTGTGAGTATGTGGGAGCTGAGTGTCAATGGACTGTATTGGGCACACTGGCATACTGTTGTACATAGTAGATGCTTAGTAAAGATTATTGAATTAAATAAATATTGGGAGCATTTGGTATAGTAAATAAGAACTTCACAGACTACCTAGATTAATAAAACCGTTTCTTGCACACTGGCATACTGTTGTATTAAAGTACTTAAGTTTTAAAAAGTAGGATAAATTATATTATTCCATAAACATAGTAATTTACCTAACAAATCCATACTTCAATTATAAACTCCAGTCTAATCCAGGTCCAAAATTCCATGATTAGAATTTGATAGCAGCTTTATTGCAAGTACTAAAATACAAGTCCTTAAATTGGCCCTTGGAAAGATTATGTACCTTAGCATTAACTTTATACCCAGCACCATTTGTTAAAAGAGTAATATTTCTTGCCCCCAACCCTTGCCCTCACCTCACATGCCACATTATGTTCCAAATCCAAGCCTGGGACATGCGTGCACAATGCTCTACTCTTAATAGACTCAGTGGAAATCATGTGGTGGCTATGTACTAGAGATCAAACTTGACTGGAGGTCTCAACTGGCTAATTTCTCTATCAAGTTTCACATGCTGTATATACCAATCACCTTTTGCATAGATGGAGGAGTATGTGTAAATATGGCCTATTAGTAGACTTTTGGTTTCCATTTAAGCAGGAGGAATTATTAGAATGAAGATTTAAAGTGGCATACTTATTTTAAAATTAAGTCATGTACATATAAGTCTGCCACAGTTAGCACCCAAAATTCAGTGTGACCTTTATGGCAGCTGGTGATACTCTAATATTTCTGAGTAGTACATAAAAGGTGAAAGGGCATATCTCCTTTCAATGTGCATGTGTAAGTGCAATAAGTATTAATAGGAGTACATACTTGTAGATAATCCTGGAATGTATATCTAGATTTATAATTAGGAACAGTTATGTGAAATTGATATAAATGTCTGTCATCAGTGGTGTTTGATTATCAATTTCCCTTGTGCATTTTGCAAGGACTATAAGTATATGGTAGCTTGCTTTTCTCAGATTTTATAACAGGTAATGAAAGAGTGTTTAGAATTTCTTTAAATTCTTTCATATATAATTATATTTGCTTGGAATCCATGAATTTAGGTGCAAGAGTGCTTTTTTATTTGTTTTATTTTGCAAAGTCCAACAAGACATTATAGAATTTTGAAATGTAATTTTGTGTATGAAATTCAATTCTTAACCGTCTTTTTTTAATAACTCCAAAATAAATCTCAAATAGTTATTTTATTATATTCTCCTGCTCTCTGCACATATTTCCCTGACTTCCTGGCTCTCTTAATTTTTCATTCTTTGCTTAGCTTTTTTATTATCCTTATTCCCTGCTATATGCTTCAGTTATGAGATATATACAAAAATTCATGAGGAGAAGTAAACATAAACATAAAAGCATGTTTGTATGGAGGGTTTCAGATGGTTTTACTTTTTCCTTCATTTTTTCTGTATTGTTTGAGGGTGATAAGCATTAGAAAAATGAGGAAATGATTATTTGAATCACAAGGAAAACTAGCATTAATGTTTTAGGGTCTTTAAGAACTTGGTTAGTAGAATTCTTAATGTACAGGCTCTAAAGACTAGCCTAGTTTTCCCATGAATAGATTAGTTTTCAAATGAATTGGTTTGACTTGTTCAAAATGTTGTTCTTCTTAAGTGTTCGTGAAAAAATTCACTGAATTTTTAGTAAGATCTTTGCATTTTATATCTCAGACAAAAGGATAACTACCTTTTTTTTTTACTGAATTGTCATTGTGAAGGCAGAAACCATACCTGTTTTTTCCTCATATTCAGTAGATATTTCCTCATATTCAGTAGATATTTGTTATTTAACATATAAGTATACTTAGAAATTAGTTTAAGAAACATTCCAGCATAAAAATGGTAAAGTATACAAAGTACATTATTATGTAAATATAAAGTAATGCAATGCACAAAGAAACACAAATGGCCAATAATCATGAAAGATGTTATACCTCATTAAGAATCAAATAATATAGATGGAAAAAACCTATGTATCTTTTTTTCCAAAGATTCAAAATACTTGGTTATCTTCAGGATTGGCAAAGGAATAGGGGAAAATGAGCACTTTCATTCTCTATTGATAAAATGAAAATTACTTCAGTTCATTCTGGAAAGCAGTTTGGAAATATGTATCAAATATAGAAGATATGGAGCTTTTGTTCCCATAGGTCTATACCTAGGAATTTATTTTAAGGAGATATTCAGGTGTGGTGAGGTGCAGTAAGATGTACATGTAAGGATTTTTTTTTTTTTTTTTTGAGACGGAGTCTCACTCTTGTTGTCCAGGCTGGAGTGCAACGGTGCGATCTCGGCTCACCGCAACCTCCACCTCCCAGGTTCAAGCAATTCTCCTGCCTCAGCCTCCCGAGTAGCTGGGATTACGGGCATGCACCACCTTGCCTGGCTAATTTTGTATCTTTAGTAGAGATGGGGTTTCACCATGTTGGTCAGGCTGGTCTTGAACTCCCAACCTCAGGTGATCCACCCGCCTCGGCCTCTGAGAGTGCTGAGATTACAGGCGTGAGCCACCGTGCCCAGCCACATGTAGGGATGTTTATGGCAGCATTCATTATATCATAGAAGAATTCGAGCTCTAAATATTCAAGAAATCTATTAAATAAGCTGTGATTCCTTTATATAAAGAAATACCACACAGCCATTAAATGATGTAGATCTATATTTATTAATCTATAAAAATGTTAATGATAAATTGTTGAGTGAAAAAACAGGTTACAATACAGCATGTGTGGAATGATTGTTGTGTATCAGAGGCTGGCAAGCTTTTAGTTGTAAAAGGTCAGGTAGTAAATATTTTAAGTTTTGTGGGTTGTATAGTCTCTGTCATATTACTCAACTCTCCTATTGTCGTGCAAAAGTAGCCAGGGATATGTGTAAAAAAGTGAGCATGGCTATGTTCCAATAAAACTTTATTTACAGAAACAGGCAGCTGCTTAAGTTTGCTGGCCCCTAGTATATATGTAAAAATATGTGTGTGTTTATAAACACACACATACACACCCATGCACACACACACAGACTGAGCGAGAGAATATACATTTCTAGAAGAATGTTTACCCAAATGTTAACAGTAGATGGCTCTGCATGGGGAATTCTAGGTGATTTTCATTACTTTATATTTTTCTGTATTATATGATTTTTATAGGCACTAGGAAATGTCATAAAAATTATTTCATGAAAAGACAGAAACTGTTTACCCTTCAGAAAAACAGATTCATAGTGTAACATCTCAAAGGGTTCTGAGATCTTGCATGTTACATATGTACATATCAAATAAGGTAATATTTAAATATAGTTCACCATTTTGTCTGTGGCAAAATCACCTCATGTCCGTGTTATTGTACTTTAATAATCTACTTGCTCCTGGTTTTTATAGCTCTTCCCCATTGTGTTACATTCACAATTACCAGATTTACCTAATAATATTTTTTTAAATCTACAATTGCATTATCTAGGTCTTCTAGAATCCATCAGAAGTAACCCAGTTTTGTAATAGAAAATAAATACACATATGCACACACACACTACTTTCCTGGCTCTTCTGTTTCTGTTACTGCCAGCTTTCTGATTTCTCCTCCTATCCCATTAGTATAGGTGCCACCAAGGTTCTGTCCTTGTTCTCTTCTTCCACTACATTGTTGCCCTTGGCATGCCTGTGTTTTGCCACCTCATGGGAGGACTCATCTGGAAATTGTGGAAGTAGGTGATAGGTAGCAAACCATGTCTTGGAAATTTATTAAAACCAACACTCACAATAACCAGTTACCCATAACTATTTTCAGCTCCTCATGTAGGCTTTAGCTTTCTGTCAAATTTCTCTTGTAGATGTGACAAATTTGGATTTATTAACTCAGCTTTAACATCTGGGTCATCACAATATATAACTTTATAAACCTAGCTTTTCAATGTCAGCCTTGAAAGAGTCATGTTTGTGACTTCTGGATATGTATTTGGAGACAGAGAAAAGTAAAAGCAGAGAAGCCAGCTGATCTTACCCATCATATAGGCAAGGTATGATAGTAGCCCTGACTAGCTAGATTGCAGTGGAAATAAAAAGACGTAGATGCATTCCGGGATTTTAAGAAGACAAATTAGCAGGATTTGGTGATGGACTAGACTTAGAGAGACAAGGTGAGGGTCCATCAAAGATAATTCATCGTTTGCTGGCTTGTGCAAATGGGGTATAATGGCTACCCTTTCCCCCATGAAATAGAAGGCTGTCATCATCTGCTGAGAAACAGAAGTGAGGGGTCAGAAGTTGAGGACTTTGCCAGCCAGAGGACAGGAGGATGGGTACTTTAGGCAGAAGGAGCAGCATTAACAAAGGCTTGAAATTGTGAAAATGATCAGTGTTTTCTGGAAATTTTGAATACTCTAGTGGAATTAGAGCACATTAGTATGGGATGTGGAGTAGGGAAGGGCAGTATAGAGAAGTGAGTTTGGAAAAATAAGCTAAAGCCTGATTGTGAAGGGTCTTGAATCCCATGCTAATTAGTTTACCTTATCTTCATAATTCAGCTGTTCTCAGCTGAGATTCATATACAGCTAACATTTTATATCCAATTTATGGACTAATAGAGTTGCCTTCTTTTATTTTGTAAAGTAATGATGAAAACCATTATCTTACTTAAAATATCAGAGATCTCTTAAAAGACTTTTTCACTTGACAGTGGTGGCAAAATAAATCCTAGAGTCAATATAGAAATTATTATAATTATCATAAGACTTTATTTTTTAATTAATGAAGAATTGCTGGAAATTAATAAACACTAGACATCTATTTGAAAAGAGGAACTCAGAGGCTACTTAACTTCAACACCTTAGAAAAACAGCCACAAATCACCAGTCAAGTGGAGAGCTTGAGCAATGAAGATAGTAGTAACAGCATTGCTGAGCCTTACCATATGATAACATGCTTAAATGGCTTGGCAAATGCTGAACTTCCACTGTCCTGGAAAGAATAACTATTTATGCTTAGTAAATTGGACAAATGCTGGGTCAGTTTTTTACAAAAAATTTCTGAAGATGTGCTAAGAGGGGAATGAAGTTCATGTGATAGTTTTAGAATTATAAAATTTGTAATTTTAAATGCCCATTTCAAAATATTGATCTTCAGTGTTTATCATTATTGAGAAAGTTTTCTTATCTTTTTCTTTATACATGTTTTAAAATATTCATCAGTCCTACTCTTATGGATGATTATATATGAGACTGAATACAATATTCTGAATGATTCAAATATTCTCTTTTTTGCAACATGAACTGTTATTTTTCCTTTTCTTCCACTGTCTATAGTTTTCTGTTAAGGAGGTCTTAAAAAGTGCACACTCAGTATTTTCTAATTTATAAGAATTGTCAATTTACAGGAATTTCAGGAATTGTACTAGAACTGACATAACTCTAAATTATATTATAAAGGAAGCTAAAGAACATATAAATCATGCCAAAAATACTTAGGATTGGGAGTACTGGATGCCTCAGGGAATTGGTAATTTGATACAAAGCCTGTCACCTGTTAAAATTTATCCTGGGTCAGTAGTGACTGAAAATCATTATGACCTGACAGGTGTTCAGGATCGTGTGTAAACTGAAGTGGTGAACTCAGTATAGTTCCTATTTGACACATGTATGCATTACTGAAACCACTGCAACATTAATTGATAACTATGCTGGCAATCTTGATTGAGGTGCCAAGGACTAACTGGCCTGAACTCTTTTCACCCCTACTAATGTGCCTTTTAAAATAGGTTCAAGTGTGCTTGTGTAGCAGAAAAGTGTGTTCGGGCCTGTTCCTTTCACTAGATTCCTTTACTCCTAAAATTGACCATCTATATTTCCCACAGTGGCTCCCCTTATTATAACATCTTAGAGTTTTTTTTTTTAATCCCCTGGCAAAATGTTTTGTCTGTCTTTTGAATAATCAAATTATGTAAAACATTAAGTTGCAAGTACCCACAGGTACAAGCAGTTCCATTTCCCTACATTCTTTCCTTGGAATTTAATTTAGAAGCATGAATGTGCTCTTAAATGTACAAGAATTCATATCAATCTTAATTAAATAGTACTGATTTTTTTCAATGTAGTTAATATTTGTTATTCAAAAAATTGTTGCCTTATGTGCAAGTGAGTCAGCAATAAAATAAATCTACTCAACCTTTCCTAGTGGTAGCAAGGGGAGGAAAAGAGAAAAAATTGATTCTCACTGGTATCATAGAGTGAGGAGAACAACTTCTTTTTCCTCGCTAATGGATCATGGTAGTATGCAAGTCTACATACATACATTTATCCCCAACCATGCCAGCAATAAGACTTTAGCCAGGTATGACCATAAAAGAAACAGACCTTTAATAAGAATCTAATAATTTTTTAAATTATATGTACTCTAGTGTCTCTCCAGCAAGAACATAATTGTGCTGCTTACAGATGACAGGAATGCTTTTTGTTTAGTCTTCTTTAACTAGCAAACTATTCTCCCTTTTTACAAATCCTTCCAGAATGCTAAGGAAAGGCTGACAAAAAACAAATCTTAAACATGTCTGCATATAGGCAAAAATAATGATGGTATGAAATTTAAATTGGTTTTCCAGTAGAGGCAATAAATATAACTATATGTCACAGTTTTGCCTCGTGGTGAGCAATATCTTTGCAAAATAGCTAACCATGTTTATGGGCATAACTTGTGAGCATGGGACAAAACCAATTTATTTGTAGAATGAATTCATGAATTAATTAGCAATATGCATTTATAAACTGAGCAGTTCCTAAACTCAACAGTAACAAATTGGGCTGATTATAACTGAATTATTCAGTTTTGCTTTGCTGCTTTTGTATAATTATTCTGGACATTCCCCAAACATTACTTTGTACTCTGCCTTAATAGCTTTGGTAATGCTGTCTTATCTACCTGGAATCTGCTCTATTTTTTTCTTCTTTGTTCCCTGTCCTCTCATCTATACCTCTCTTCTGCTCAAGTAAATTTCTAACACATCTTTCAAGGTTTAGAAAGTCTGTCCATTCTTTTCTAGACCTCTCACCATCTCTCCCGACTCATATCCAGTTTCCATTATAGACAGTATTAACTTTTCTTTCCACACACTTAGCAGTCATGTTGTGCTGGTTGTACTTTATTTGTGAGCTACTCAAAAGAGACATTATGGTGTATTTATGGCACATGTATACATATGTAACAAACCTGCACGTTGTGCACATGTACCCTAGAACTTAAAGTATAATAAAAAAATTATATAAATAAAAAATTATAAAGTCCAAAAAAAGAGACATTATGGTGTGTTTAACATGTAGTAAACAAAGATGTTTATCAAGTCAATAACTAAATAAATACAGCTTAATTCTTTTCATTTTTTGTTGGGTTTAAATAAATGTTTTTTCACATGCTTAGATGAGCTCTAAAAGACCTAGAGAAATATCTTAAAAGATACATTTAAATATTTTTGCTTCTAATGAACTTATTTTTAAAATCCTGACCATAATTTTTTTAATCAACGATGGCCTTTAAGATAGTTTTAATGATTGTTAATTTGTGTATATATGTTGAAAAATAGCTAGTAGACTTAAAAAAATCAACTATTTAGAAGTTCCTCAATTTTATCCTGTGTTCCGGGGAAAAGTAGGGCAGGATTGTTTAAGGGCTGTAAGTGGCACAAGCCTAGCAGGCTACAGTGCAAAAAAAAAAAATTGGCCAGGCACGGTGACTCACGCCTGTAACCCCAGAACTTTGGGAGGCCAAGGAGGGCGGATCACTTGAGGCCAGGAGTTGGAGACCAGCCTGGCCAACATGACGAAACCCCATCTCTACTAAAAATACAAAAAATTAGCCGGGCATGGTGGTGCATGCCTGTAGTGCCAGCTACTTGGCTACTCGGGAGGCTGAGGTGAGATAATCGCTTGAAACCGGGGAGGCAGAGGTTGCAATGAGCAGAGATTGCATCACTGAACTCCAGCCTGGGTGACAAAGCAAGATCCTATCTCACCAAAAAAAAAAAAAAAAAAAGAAAGAAAAAAATGCTAATTACGGAAAAGTTTTAAAATATTCAAAAGTAGAGAGAATAGTTTAGTGAATACCCATTGACCTATTACCCAGATTTAATGTTTATTAACCAACGGCCAGTCTTGTTTTATCTGTTCCCTAACTCATTGTCCCTGACCCAGATTATTTTTTAAAGGCAGGTTTATTGAGGTCTCATTTATATAAAATGTAATGTCTTCATTTTAAAAATAAAGATTGAAGAGTTGGGACAAACATAAACAGTTGTATATGTGTTCAAGATTGTGTTCAAGGCCAGGCACAGTGGCTCATACTTGTAATCCGAGCACTTTGGGAGGCCGAGGCAGGCAGATCAGGAGTTCGAGACCAGCCTGGCCAACACAGTGAAACCCCGTCTCTACTAAAAATACAAAAATTAGCTGGGCATGGTGGCGGGCACCTGTAATCCCAGCTACTCAGGAGGCTGAGGCAGGAGAATTGCTTGAACCCAGCAGGCGAAGGTTGCAGTGAGCCAAGATCGTGCCACTGCACTCCAGCCTGGGCAACAGAGCCAGACTCTGTCTCAAAGAAAGAAAAAAAGATTATCTTTGAGATATAGACTACTTTCATTACTACAAAACTATCCCTCATGCCACTTTGTTTTGTTCGTCACTGCTCCTGCACAGCAGGGCTACCCCGTGGGCTGTGTGCTGAGAGTAGCCCCCTCATGCCACTTTGTAGTCAGTCTCTTCACCCACCCCACCTCCTGAAAACCACTGATTTATTTTCATTCCTGGAATTTTGCCTTTTTCTGGATGTCACATAAGTGGGCTCAAACAGCCTTTTGTGTCTGGATTCTTCCACGTAAAGCTTTTGATACTCATTCATGATATTGCATGTATCAGTAATTTATTTCTTTTTGCTGTTCAGTTGTATTCCATTTTATGGATGTACCACAATTCATTTACCAGGTGACAGATATTTAAGTATTTCCTATGATGGTCTATTACGAGTGAAGCAACTCTGAACATTCACAAACAGATTTTATTGTGGATATATGTATTTATTTTTCTTGGGTAAATATCTAGGCATGGAATTGCTAGATTATGTGATGGGTGTGTTTATTATTATAAGAAACAGCCAAACTGTTTTTCAAAGTAGTGCACTATTTCAGTGAAAAATTCAATGCACTTCAGTCAGTGCAAAATTTTATACTGAGAAAACTATTCAAATTTTTTAGCGTTAAATTTCTGAAAAAATTAGTTTTAAGTTACTAATAAATCTTTGATTTAAAGTACTTGGTTATTTTTATTACTCAAAGCAAAAAGATTCGCTGAGGCAACTATCAAGACATATGACTGCTTGCTGCTGGCAAGATCCTGGCCAGAGTTCTCTTGGGTAGACTACAGTATAGCCTTGCCAACTATATGCTCCCCGAAATCACGGTGTGGCTGTGAGCCGTGGCACAGCACAGCTGACTTGATCTTTGCAGCATGTTTAGATTTAGGAAAGTCAGGGCTTAAATCAGGCTGTATCTTACAAGACTGCAGATCCCAGATTTATTTTTCTGGTTAAATGAAGCTGCCTCTAAAGAAATGCACCTTCTATGTAGAGTTAAAATAGATTCTTTTTAAATTTTAAAAATATCATTGTCGTTAAGGATTTGGGGAGGAAAGCTTCAACAACGGCATCTGATTACATTATTACATTATCCTTTACCCTGGTGAGATACTTTGATTAAGCTAAGACAGGTTTTTGGTAGTATTTTTTTTCATTAGAATTTTGAAAGGATTTAAGTCTATGACATATTTTCAATTTTATTAGAAAATAAAAGGTGCTTTACTTAGTTCTTGCTTTGGTGTCGTGTAGAATAGACTCATATAGATCATCAACGTTTCACTTTCAGCTGGCATTTACCGAGTGCCACAATGAAGCTCTAGACTAGGTCTTTACTTAGTGTACCCCTTAAGCATAACAGATTAAGTTAAAACTGCTGAAATAGCTTCCCAAAAGATTAAGTTCACAGCCTGCTTTAGCCAGGTGCAACATTATCTAATCTGTGATGTAAATACACAGGAATTACTCTATGCTAGTAACCAAATTTTGGCAATTTATAAAAGACAACATTTCTACATTATAATGTCTTTGAAATCTCTAGCATAACACAATAAACCAAGGAATTCGGAGGTCTCACTTTATTTTCAGAGAAGGCCAAATAGCTACTTGATAATGATGCCATTAATGATTCCTAGAACTGAAAGAAAGTTCCAATGAGAGCCAAAATGGCTCAACCGCTAGGGCTCAGACATCCTTGAAGTATATCCCCTGGGTAATCAGACTTAGTTTCTTGGGGCTTTCCAAGACTTGATCTGATTTTTTGCCATAACTACCCAGAATAGGTAATGAACACAGTCCCACAGTGATATTTATTTGCACCAAATGCCATAGTCATTCAGAATCTGTCTAGGATGTCCAAGAATTTAGACATAGCCTATATCTTCATTATAGGGTTATTATAAATCTCATATTAAAGAACTAAGTCAACCTGAGGCCAGGGCCAAACATTTGTGAAAGAAATGCTATGCAGAGCTTAGAATCAGATGTCCTTTTATTTGGACTCTAAATTTTCAAAGTATTGAGACTTTCAAAGAGAGAAGCCAAGACAACTCACTTTCTAAATACAATGGTCTGGGACATTTTTAGAGTATAGACTCCATAGCCAGGGTAGGAGTACCTGCAACTAGTAATAAGGGAGGTAAGAACAGTTTAAAAGGACTAAGAAAACCACTTGGAGCCATGTTGGCTTTGCAAGAGATAAGGCTCAGCTGATACCCATGTTGCTCTTAAGCCAGAGTCAAGCTGCAGAGACTAATAATTCTCTTTCTTCCTTAGGATCCATGGTGTGTTCCCACGTCTACTGGGGTTCAATTATAATAGTTACAGATTAGGATTGAAGAGATACGTCTTTCTTTACTTTCTTTAACTGATCTCATCTTAATAAAACTACTCCCTCTAATGATGAAAAATGCTTGAGCTTGCTGATCAAAGTTACGTGTTTTTACAATGAAAAATTTAGGGATTTTTCTTAGATGAATACTGTATGATTCCACCCATACGAAGTATGTGAAGTGTCCCTCCACTCCCATGCTGCTTTTAAGATAAATTTGGAGCAGAGAAGCTCTGGCATTGCAGAAGGGTGATGTGGCCCGCACAGGCTTCTTATTGAGATGGTTTGTTTTACTTAATTTTAAGGGCATTATATTCTTGTCTTGATGCATCTGCTTTAATTTAGCTGGGCTCCCTGCTGACTGAGTGTCCTGTAGGGGTAGCCACTGAAATATTGTTGGCTTCACCTAACTTTTGGAAGCATTGTGCTGGCACCTGCTGTTGATGACCATGCTATTGCCCCTAGTTATGAGGTCCCTGTACCTTGTCATACACATCTAAACTTAGCAGCCAGTCCAGCAGCCTGTTCAACAAGCTGTACCCTCTTGGATATCTGATGGTTCTTAGCTACTTTCTTAGAAACCATCTGGAGAGTTCAGGATCTAGTGTAGATGCCTTTAGTCTAAGCATTCTCATCATTGCTACTCAATCACTCTGGCACCATATTAGATACAGGACTATGTCTAGCAGAGGAATTCTCTAGAGCTTTCTGACTCTCCACACTACACAGGAATCAGGGCACCATCCTCAATAATCTTTGATTTGCTCAGAGTTGTTTGGGTTTTCTTCTCTAACTCTCTCCCTCAGCCAAGTTTGATCCCCCAAAAGGGAGCAAGGACACCTTATAACATTTTTCACTTTCTCTCTCCCTCTCACTTTCTCCAACCCAGGAAAAAAAAAAAAATCATATTACATCCCAATATACTAGGTGGTGCTTTTTCTCCCTTTCCAGGGGAAACAAGCCTTAGCCCCATGGCTTACCCTTAATGACCAAAAGTCTACCAGGAGAGGAGGGGGAAGAATTGCCAAAAAGGAAAACATTGTGTGGCAAATATTTTACAGAAATCTTCTACTTCGCCTGGGCTTATTTGTAGAGTCCCCCCTCTTCCTTATTCTTCTTGTTCTTCTTTTTTTTGTTTTTGTTTGTTTGTTTGTTTAGTTGTTTGTTTTTTGAGACGGAGTCTCGCTCTGTCCCCCAGGCTGGAGTGCAGTGGTGTGATCTTGATCTCAGCCCACTGCAACCTCTGCCACCCGGGTTCAAGCGATTCTCCTGCCTCAGCCTCCCGAGTAGCTGGGATTACAGGTGCATGCCATCACGCACAGCTCATTTTTGTGTTTTTAGTAGAGATGGAGTTTTGCCGTGCTGGCCAGGCTGGTCTCAAACTCCTGATCTCAGGTGATCCCCTGGCCTCGGCCTCCCAAAATGCTGGGATTACAGGCGTGAGCCACTGTGCCCAGCCTCATTCTATCTTCCACATGCTTCGAATGCATTCTTTTACCATCATTGCTACTGCCCCAATAGTGGAAAACTGTAAATTTCTGAAGTCAAATGACCTTCATTTGAAACTTGGTTCACACTAGCTATGTGAATTGAATGAAGTTTCTTTTTTTTAACTTTTAAGTTTGGAGGTATGTGTAAAGGTTTGTTACATAGGTAAACATGTGTCACAGGGGGTTGTTGTACATATTATTTACCACCCAGATATTAAGCCCAGTACCCAACAGTTACCTTTTCTGCTCCTCTCCCTCCTCCCACCCTCTCCCCTTAAGTAGACCCCAGTGTCTGTTGTTTCCTTCGTTGTGTTCATAAGTTCTTATCATTTAGCTCCCACTTAAAAGTGAGAACATGTGGTATTTGCTTTTCTGTTCCTGCGTTAGTCTGCTAAGGATAATAGCCTCCAGCTCCATCCGTGTTCCTGCAAAAGACATGATCTCATTCATTTTTATGGTCACATAGTATTCCATGGTATATATGTAACCACATTTTCTTTATTCAGTCTGTTACTGATGGGCATTTAGGTTAATTCTGTGTTTTTGCTATTGTGAATACTGCTGCAGTGAACATTTGCATGCATGTATCTTTATGGTAGAATGATTTACATACATCTGGGTATATACCCAGTAATGGGATTGCTGGGTCCAATGGTTGTTGTGCTTTTAGCTCTTTGAGGAATTGCCATACTGCTTTCCACAGTGGTTGAACTAATTTACACTCCCACCAATGGTGTATAAGTGTTCCTTTTTCTCCAGAACCTCGCCAGCATCTGTTATTTGACTTTTTAGTAATGGCTATTCTTACTAGTGTGAGATGGTATCTGACTGTGGCTTTGGTTTGCGTTTCTCTAATGATCAGTGATATTGAGCTTTTTTTCATGTGCTCGTGGGCTGCATGTATGTCTTCTTTGGAGAAGTGGCTGTTCATGCCCTTTGCCCACTTTTTAATGGGGTTGTTTTTCTCTTGTAAATTTGTTTAAGTTCCTTATACATGCTGGATATTAGACCTTGGTCAGAAGCATAGTTGGCAAATATTTTCTCCCATTCTGTAGATTGTCTGTTTACTTTGTTGGTAGTTTCTTTTGCTGTGCAGAAGCTTTTAAGATTAATTAGATCCCACTTGTCAATTTTTGCTTTGATTGCAATTGCTTTTGGTGTCTTTGTCATGAAATCTTTGCCTATTCTTACTTCCAGGATGGTATTGCCTGGGTTGTCTTCCAGGGTTTTTACAGTTTTGGGTTTTACATTTAAGTCTTTAATCCATTTTGTGTTGATTTTTGTATATGGTTTAAGGAAGGGGTTCAGCTTCAATCTTCTGCATATGGCTAGCCAGTTATTCCAGCACCATTTGTTGAATTGGGAGTCTTTTCCCCATTGCTTGTTTTTGTCAGCTTTGTTGAAGATCAGATGGCTGTAGATGTCGGCCTTATTTCTGGGCCTCTATTCTGTTCCATTTGTCTATGTGTCTGTCTTTGAACCAGTACCGTGCTGTTTTGGTTACTGTAGCACTATCATACATAGTTTGAAGTCGGGTAAAGTGATGCCTCCCATTTTGTTCTTTTTGCTTAGGATTGCCTTGGCTATTCGGTCTCTTTTTTGGTTCCATATGAATTAAAAATTATTTTTTCTAGTTCTGTGAAGAATGTCATTCGTAGTTTGATAGGAGTAGCATTGAATCTGTAAATAGCTTTTGGCAGTATAGCTATTTTAATGACATTGATCCTTCCTACCTATAAGCATGGGATTTTTTTAAATTTGTTTGTGTCTTCTCTGATTTCATCTGTGTTTTGTAATTCTCATTGTAGAGCCCTTTCTTCTTTCTGGTTAGCTGTGTTCCTAGGTATTTTATTCTTCTTGTGGCAATTGGGACTGGGATTGCCTTTCTGATTTGGCTCTCAGTTTGGCTGTTGTTGGTGTATAGGAATGCTAGTGATTTTTGTACATTGATTTTGCATCCTGAAAATTTGTTGAAGTTGTTTATCAGCTGGAGGAGCTTTTGGGCCAAGACTGTGAGATTTTCTAGATATAGAATTATGTCATCTGCAAACAGTGATAATTTGTTGTCTTTTCTTCCTATTTGAATACGCTTCGTTTCTTTCTCTTGCCTGATTGCTCTGGCTAGGACTTTCAATACTATGTTGAATAGGAGTGGTGAGAGAAGGCATCCTTGTTTTGTGCCAGTTTTCAAGGGGAATGCTTCCAGCTTTTGCCTATTCAGTATGTTGGCTGTGGTTTTGTCATAGATGGCTCTTATTATTTTGAGGTATGTTCCTTCAATACCTAATTTATTGAGAGTTTTTATGTAGAAAGGATGCTGAATTTTATTGAAAGCCTGTTTTGCATCTATTGAGATTAATCATGTTGTTTTTGTCTTTAGTTCTGTTTATGTGATGAATCACATTTGTTGATTTGCATACATTAAACCAACCTCGCATCCTGAGGATAAAGCCTACTTGATCATGGTGGATTAGCTATTTGATGTGCTGCTGGATTTGGTTTGCAAGTATTTTTTTAAGGATTTTTGTATCAGTGTTCATCAAAGATATTGGCCTGAAGCTTTCTTTTTTTATTGTGTCTCTGCCAGGTTTTGGTATCAGGGTGATGCTGTCCTCATAGAATGAGTTGAGAAGGAGTCCCTCCTCCTCAGTTTTTTGGAAGAGCTTCTTTAGAAATGGTACCAGCTCTTCTTTGTACATCTGGTAGAATTTGGCTGTGAATCCATTAGGTCTCAGGCTTTTTTTATTTGCTAGGCTATTTATTACTGATTCAATTTTTGAGCTTGTTATTGGTCTGTTCAGGGAATCAATTACTTCATGGCTCAGTCTTGGGAGGGTATGTGTGTCCAGGAATTTATCTATCTCTTCTAGATTTTCTAGTTTGTGTGCATAGAAGTATTTGTAGTAGTTTCTGATGGCTGTTTTTGTTTCTGTGGTGCCGGTGGTAATATTCCCTTCATCATTTCCAGTTGTGTTTATTTGGATCTTCTCTCTTCTTTATTAGTCTAGCTAATGGTGTATTTTATTAATTTTTTTTCAAAAAAACAACTCCTGGATTTGTTGATCTTTTGAGTGGTTTTCTGTGTCTTGATTTACTTCAGTTCAGCTCTGATTTTTGTTATTTCTCATCTTCTGCTAGCTTTGGGATTGATTTGTTCCTGCTTCTCTAATTCTTTCAGTTGTGAAGTTAGGTTGTTAATTTGAGATCTTTCTTACTTTTTGATGTGGGCTTTTAGTGCTATGAATTTGAACAATGCATAGAATATAACAAGTGCTCAATTAATAGTGGCTATTAACATTCAGACCTTTATCACTTCTCCCCTAGACTAGTTGTTTGTTTGTGTGGTTGCTTTACACACTAGTCTGTGTGTGACACTGGTCTGTGTGTATAAGTGTGTTAAGGTATTAGCTGGCAGTGATCTTTCTTTTCTATATTTATGCTTCTTTCAAAATTTCTTGTAAGGCAGATCTGGTGGTAATGAAGTCCCTCAACATTTGCTTCTCTGAAAAGGATGTTATTTCTCCTTCACTTAAGAAGCTTAGTTTGGCTGGATATGAAATTTGTGGTTGAAGATTTTTTCTTTAAGAATGCGGAATATAGGCCCCCAATCTCTTCTGGCTTTTAGGGTTTCAGCTGAGAGGTCAACTGTTAGCTTGATCAGGTTCCCTTTGTAGGTGACCTGCCCTTTCTCTCTAGCTGCCTTTAACATTCTTTCATTTTGACCTTGGAAAATCTGATGATTATGTGTTTTGGGGGTGATCTTCTGTAGTATCCTGCAGGAGTTCTCTGTATTTTCTGAATATGATTGTTGGCCTCTTTAGCAAGGTTGTGGAAGTTTTCACGGACAATATCCTGAAAAATATTTTCCAAGTTGTTTGCTTTCTCCCCCTCCCTTTCTGGGATACCAGTGATTCATAGATTTGGCCCCTTTACATAATTCCATACTTCTAGAGGTTTTGTTCATTCCTTTTTATTCTTTTTTCTTTATTTTTGTCTGTCTTATTTCAGAGAACCAGTCTTCGGGTTGTGAGAGTCTTCCTTCAGCTTGATTTATTCTGCTGTTAATACTTGTGACTACATTGTGAAATTCTTATATTGTGTTATTCAGCTCTGTCAGACACGTTACGTTCTTTTTTATCTTGGCTATTTCATCCTTCAGCTCCTGTATTGCTTCATTGTGATTCTTATTTTCCTGGGTTTGGGTTTTGCCATCCTCTTAAATCTCAGTGATCTTTGTTCCTATCCATATTCTGAATTCTATTTCTGTCACTCCAGCCAATTCAGTCTGGTTAAGAACGCTTGTTGGGGCCGGGCGCGGTGGCTCACGCTTGTAATCCCAGCACTTTGGGAGGCCGAGGCGGGCGGATCACGAGGTCGGGAGATCGAGACCACGGTGAAACCCCGTCTCTACTAAAAATACAAAAAAATTAGCCAGGCGTGGTGGTGGGCGCCTGTAGTCCCAGCTACTCGGGAGGCTGAGGCAGGAGAATGGCGTGAACCCGGGAGGCGGAGCTTGCAGTGAGCCGAGATTGCGCCACTGCACTCCAGCCCGGGCGACAGAGCGAGACTCCGTCTCAAAGAAAAAAGAACTCTTGTTGGAGAACTGGTGCAGTCGTTTGGAGGACATACAACACTCTGTCCGTTTGAGTTACCGCAGATCTTATGTTGGTTCTTTCTCCTCACTGTGTGTGGGTGTTCCTTTAACTTCAGTGTAGATTGAGTCCAGTCAATAGACTTCTTTTCTGGATGTTTTCACCAAACCAAGGCTTTGTGCAGGATCTTTATGTGAAGCTGGCTTCTTGTCTCTGGTTTCAGAAGGGAATATGTTAGTGAGGTATTTTTGGTGTTAAAGCTTTAGGATGTGATTCAGCAGGTGGCACTTAGGCTTCTCAGTCAGTTGGTAGACTCTTGTTCACTTGTGTGGCTCCCCTGTTTCCTCACAGTTGCAGCTGTGTTCCCTCTCAATGCTTTGAAAGTGTGGGTTCCTCTCCCCCTTGAGTGCTGACTGTAGATTATGACTTGGGACTCCTGAGCTGCCCACTGTAGTTCTGAGGTGATCTCAGTGTTTATGTTCCTTCCCCAACTTGGAGACAGAGAGGAAGGAATCTTAGTAGTGTTGTGGCTGAGGGTCATTTGCTTGTCTCCTGTGGTCTCCACCCAAGAGAGATACAGGTCAGCAATTGCTCAGTGCAGTCAGCCCAGAATGGAGTGTCTTTGTGCTGTAGGCCCCAGCCAGGGGTTTACTGCCTAGTGATGAGCAGTGTGGGGCCCGTGGGAAATAGACTGGAGTCTCCCTGGGTTAACTGCAGCTTGTTTGAGATGTGGATAAGACACTTTGGGTCTTTGCTCCTTCGTTAGTCCAAGGGTGTCAAGGGCAGTTCCACTGCAGAGGCAGTAGCAGAGAGGCTTTTAGTTGCCCTGAGAGGCTCTGTCCAGGGAGTTGCCAAGTTGCTACTGGCTCGATAGCTCTGATGGGGGGTGGCTGGAGGCCCAGAGCTGGAGGACCTACCTGGTGAGGAGATACTAGAATGGGCACCCACGTAACAGGCTGATCACTTTTCTGTTAGGCTGCTGCAGTATGATTGGGGCCTGCTCCAGTCCCTAGTTGCCTCATATTTTCCAGTACCTGGAGATATTACCAGGGAAGGCTGTGAAACAGCAAAGATGGCAGCCTGTCCCTTTTTCTGGGAGCTTTGTCCCAGGGAGGTACAGGCCTGTTGCCGACCCAAAGTCACCTGTAGGAGGTGGCTGGAGACCCTGGTTGGTAGGTCCCACCCATTGAGGAGGAATGGGATCCAGGACCCTCTTACAAAAGCAGTCAGGTCACATTTGGTAGAGCAGCTGTGCTGTGCTGGGGTTCCACTTCAGTCCCCAGTTGCTTCAGTCACTCCAAAGCCTGAAAGCTAGAATGTCTAAGTCACTCAAACAGCAAACATGGTGGCACTCCCCTCCCTCTAAGAGTGCTGTCCCAAAAAGTTTACAAATCTCTATCAGCCAGAGAACACTGGCAGGGGTGGCTGGAGGCCCCTGTTGGGAGGTCCCACCCAGTGAGGAGGAATGGGATTGGGACCCACTTAAAGAAACAGTCTGGCCACATTTTGGTGGAGCAGTTGTGCTGTGCTGGGGGATCCCTTCTATCCCTGGTCAGCTTGGGATCCCTTCTATCCCTGGTCAGCTCTCCAAAGCCCAAAGGCTGGACCAGCTAAGTCACCCAAACAGCAAAGATGGGGTCCCACCCCTCCCTCTGGAAGCACCATCCCAGGGGGATTTCAAATTTCTGTCAGCTGGAGAACATGGTTGGGGCATGGCTGAAGACCCTGGCTGAGAGGTCCTGCTCAGTGAGGAGGAATGGGATTGGGCACCCACTGAAAGCAGCAGTTTGGCCATGTTTGGTAGAGCAGCTGCGCTGTGCTGGGGGATCCCTTTCCTCTGGCCCAGACTCTCCAAATCCTGAAGGCTGTAATGGCTAAGGCACCCAAACAGCAAAGATGGAAGCCCACCCCTAACTCCAAGAGCTCCTTCTAAGGGAGGCGCGATGCTCCTACCATTGGCTGGAATTCCAAGCCAGTGGGTCTTATCTTGTGAGGTGCCATGGAAGTGGGGCCTGCAGGCTGTCACTGCTCAGCCGCCTCAGTTGAGCCTCTTTCCTAGGAGTATGTACGGGGGTCTAAACTCCCACTTTGCCAGAGCTGCAGCTACTTTTGCCAGAAAGCCTGAGTATCTAAGGCTCCAGGGTCTCCATGCTTGCCTGAACGGCTGCTGTACCAAGACTCCACATAGCTGTGTCTGTCAGACTGACAGCCCTGGTGGAGTGGGTCCACAAGGAGATCTCCTGAGCCAGGGGTTGCAAAGATCAGTGGGAGAAGCATGATTTCCCGGGGTCGCACATTCACTCACTGCTTCCCTTGGTGGGGGAAGTTCTCCTGGCTCTGTGTTGTTCCTGGGTGGTCCATTGTCCTGTCTTGCTTTTCTTCATTCTCCATGGGTCAAGTTGTTTCCTTGATTAGTCCCAGTGTGAGTACCTGAATGTTTCAGTTGAAGGTGCTGTATTTACTTGCTCTTTCTGTTCCTCTCCAGGAGAGTCATGCACCTTAGCTGCTTCTAGTCAGCCATCTTGGCCACTCCCATTCTGAATGAAGTTTCTTAGTTCTCTGTGATTTGTTTTTTTTACCTGTAAAATACGTATAATAATAGCCTTACCACTGCAGATAAGATGATCATAGAAAACACTTTGAACAATGCATGGAATATAACAAGTGCTCAACTAATGGTGGCTATTAACATTCAGACCTTTTTCACTTCTCCCCTTGACTAGTCATTGTAATTGAATTCATTTGTCCCCATTCCCACCCCTAGTCTCTTTCATTTATACTAGTATATAGAATTCAGAGGATCTGAGAATTGGATGGGAAAAAATACATCTTTATTTTGACTTACATTTAACTGAAATTTGACATCTTTCCATTCTAGAAGTCCAATGCTCAGTGCGTCAGAGGCACCAGCATCTTTCCATTCTAAATATAGACTTGAAATGAGAGAATTATTCATAATATCTATGACTATGTCACTAACAAAAATCACAAATATCTAATATCAAATTGCAGTTGTTGCAGGTATCTCATTTATGCTTATCACTGCTTTTAAGTTATGATAGTACTTTTTACTAGGTGGTGTTATTTATTTTATTAATAAGTTTTTGTGCTGTCAGCTTCTATTATATCCCACATTAAAAATATTTTGATAAGTTATAGTTCAATATGATTGGTTTCTTTTCTAAAACAATGAATTTAAACCATTATTCTGAGAAGTGATATACAGATGTCACCAGATTTTAAAAGGGACTTTTACACACACACAAAAAAGGGCAACACACTTTATTTAAAGTGAGTTTTTTAAGGAAAATTACACATAACCATATTACTCCCTCCCATGATTTTAAAAGGGACTTTTACACACACACACACACACAAAAGGGCAACACACCTTATTTAAAGTGAGTGTTTTAAGAAAAATTACACATAACCATATTACTCCCTCCCATGTTTCACTGGGTCCCTTCACTGACAGTATCAAATACAAACTCCTCAGGGAGACATACAAGGACATACAAGGAGTGTCCATCCACCCCTAAAGTCTCATTGCTTCTCACTCAGTGCCCAAGATCCCCAGCCATTCTGAACTTCTCACAGGACCTGGAAGACACGCTGCTCTTTCATGCCTGCATTCACGTGTGTGTGTTTTTGTTGCTTTGTTTCTGGAATGCCCTTCTTCCCTCTTCTTTCCCATTTATTCCTTCTTACTTATCCATCAAACTTTTCTTCATCATTAAAGACATTGCTAACGTCTCCTCTTCTTTAAGTCCTTGCGAACTCCCAGTCCAGCGGAGGTGACTTTCCTCACTTCTCCCGCAGCACCTTGTGTGAGGATCCATGTAGTTGTCAGGACAAGTGTCAACTGGGTACTATTTGTCACATTTTATGAGGCTTTACTTTTACTGTTTACTTTTCTGCTCTCATTAGACTGTGTTTCCTTGATAGAAGATTATGATTTATTCCTCTCCCCTTCTCTCTCCATAGTTCCCACGGTAGTACTAGTCTTGAACTCAATGAATGGGTGAAGTCTGATAGAACACAAGTATGAATACAATTGATATGTTAGTTCAGAGGGAAAGTACCAGAGATATTCAGAATTGTTATTGTGCTCTCCTTTTCTGGGAATAGTGGAAGAAAATATTATTCCTTTGAGAGGCTGAATGACATACCGGGTGAGACTGGTCAACTAATGTAATGATAGAGAAGTTTTGTGTCTTTTGGGGGAAAAGATGTGTAAATTTTTTCCTCTGCAGTCATGGAAGAAAGGTATCTTGGCTTCAGTAGAGGAGACGGATGCTGTCCTAGAAGGACTATGTTGTTGTGAGCTAAATGTCTGGCACCTGCATTTAAGGGTGTTAAAATATAATGATAGTAGACTCTTCAAAACTTTGATGAAAGAAATGGATGAATATGGGTAGGGTTGCAACTAGTTATTTCTGACCAGACAGAAACATCAATCGTCATACTGTTTTCGCATTTATCTGATTTGATTATGGTTAGATTTCAAGGAGGTTCTTGATTTTACTCTAGGCATCCTGTGCTGTTACTAAATTCTCTGAAAATTATGTTTTAGATCTAAGAATTAAGAAAGAAAAACTTTTTATCTGAGGAATGCAAGCTCCTTTTAATTTAGGCTCAGAGAGGCATAAACTGTGACGGCATGTAACAGTAGTCATATCTCTCTCCCCCTCTGAGCTAAATAATGATCTCTTGAAGCCATTTGCTATATAGGCTCTAGACTAACTGACACCAAGTAACCATAGAATGCCATGTGCTAGACACCATAACTCATACGCTATAGTTTAGTTCAATGATGTATAGCCAATCACTACTCAATGTTACTTCTATAAACCAATGAGAATTCCTGTCAGACAACTTTGTATCAGCCCACTCCTTCCCTTTTGCCTTTAAAAACCTGCTAGTGCTCATTAACCATCCCCCTACGTACAACTAGTATATATCCATAATAATTTTTTTTTTTTTTTTTTTTTGAGACGGAGTCTCGCTCTGTCACCCAGGCTGGAGTGCAGTGGCGTGATCTCGCCTCACTGCAAGCTCCACCTCCTGGGTTCACGCCATTCTCCTGCCTCAGCCTCTCCGAGTAGCTGGGACTACAGGCGCCCGCCACCACACCCAGCTAATTTTTTTTGTATTTTTAGTAGAGACGGGGTTTCACCGTGGTCTCGATCTCCTGATCTCGTGATCCGCCCGCCTCGGCCTCCCAAAGTGCTGGGATTACAAGCATGAGCCACCGCGCCCGGCCTATATCCATAATAATTAAAAAGAAAACATTTTTTAAAAAACCTTTCTGTAACAAAGGCTGAGTGGAGTACTCCCCAAGGCAACTTGGAAGTGTGTTTAAGGCTGCAGTTCTCAACTCTGGCTCAAATAAATTGCCTATATTAATTTTGCCTCCGTTTCTTTCTTTAGGTCAACAGAATCCATGTGGTTATTAGGATATGTCCATTGGGCACCATTCCACATTTTATATCAGCAGGGAAAAAATAGCATTATAAATGGTAACAACTAAATAATCATGCTGAAGAAAAATAAATTGGATTCTTCCTTCACACTTATGACAAAATGGAGTTGAGATGAATTAAAGATTTTTAAAATAAATAACTAAATCATTAAAGTATTAAAACAAAATATAAGATGCATTTTGGAATATACTCCTCACATAGAGGAGTAGGGCTTTCTAAGTATTACCAAAAAAACTGGAAGCCATAAATAAAGACTAAAGTATGTGACATCATACAAATATTTTTAAATTCTGCATTAAGAATGCAAGAAATCATAAAGTCAAAAGAGAAATAGAAATCTGGGAATAAAGAGTTGCAGTTTTTGTCATGCATAAAGGGCTATCTTCTTAAATACATAGATTTCTTTAAAGAAATACCAACAACCTAATAGAAAAAAATGAGTGAAGGATAAAAGCAATTACTAGAAAAGGAAGTACAAGCAATCCTTACTTAAAATACAGAAAGATTAATAACCTAACTTAAAATAAGAGAAATGCAATGAAACTCATGATCAGATGCCGTTTTTCACCTATCAGACTAGAAATATAAATGATGAGGGTATGGGAAAATAGGTAATCTCATACATTATAATAAAAATATAAATTGGTACAACTTCTACAGAGTGCAAATTGTATTGATTAAAATTAAATATAATAATATCCTTTGATTCTGCAAAGGAAATTTTTCATGAACACTCATGCAGTGTGGCTCCCTTTCTTCAATATACATGGATGTTGTCATGTAAACTGCAGTAGCCATCTTGTAGTTATAGAGACAACATCACGGCCAAACAAACACAATGAGCATGGCAGAGTGAAGCAGTGGAAAGCATTTAAGCCTTCACTGATATTACTAAGCTACCTATCATTCTCTACCTAGAGTTCCCTTACATCTGAACTTCTATGAGATAATCAGCTTTTCTATTAAGTCCTATTTGAATTGGGATTTCTGTTATTTACAGATGAATGTATTCTAAGTAGATAAATATGTGTATAGCATGTGTGTACACGCATGTATCATGTATATTTAGAGATACACATATATATCTACTAAATCAATTGTAACCATTTTCCTATATTTAGAATGTATGTTATTTCCAACCTTAAAAATAATAACTTTAGTTTTACATAAATGTGTGCATTTTGTGGGGGGAGGATAAAATTTTATAAGTGAAATCACCATTAGAACCCCTAAGGATCTTGTTACTGTTAAAAGAACAACTTTTGAAAAATAAAGCAAGGTTTATTTGAACAAAGAACAATTTGCTAGTCAGGCAGCCCTCAGAACCAGAAGAGGTTGAGAGAGCTCTGCTGTGCAATGTAGACAGGCAGCATTTATAGACAGAAAATGGAAATGAAGTATAGAAACAGCTTGGTTGGTTATAGATCTGTGTTTGCCTTATTTGGACATGTTGCCTGCCTGAGACTGGCTGAAGCTCAGCTGCTGTGATTGGCTGACACGCAGCTATTTGTTATAAAATATACCCCCAAGTCAGGCTTTCAGTTTGTTTACTTAATAATTCAGATTGCCCTTCAGTTACATAGGGAGATATGGAGGTTGCCTCAGGCCAAATTTAGTTTAATGTTAAAAATTGGAAGGTACTGGGCAGGGCCTTTTTACAGCTAATGTACAGTGTAGAGTGTTTATTTCTGATCACGCTTACTAATAACACTAGATATTAACATAAAATTTAGTGCAGTTGTAGGTGAAAGGATGTCATCTCATTTTAAGTTACATTTTTATCATTAGTGAGAATTAATAATGTGGTTTATTAAGAAGTTACATTTTTCCAGGATTCCACTTGTTGGATCAGAATCAGAAAAAAAAAGTAGCAAGTGCAAGGGTCTAGGCTCAGGTATCAAATATAAAGAAATAGTAAATAGAGCCAGTCAGTCAGAATCTCTTTCTATATCTTTTCACTTAAAGATCTCATGAGCCGATGACAGGAGACAATTTGTTGGGAAGAGAGAGGCTTCAGACATTGGTATTTTTGTGATGCCCTCCCTCATGAGCTGAACTGGATGTAAGGAATTAGAGATATTACACCCCTCCTAGAAGTTCAGACATTTGATAACAGGGGGATATGGATTTTGTGCATCATTTTCTGTGTGAGGTCCGTGGAGAGGAGCTTCATTAGAGTGGTTCCTGATGATGCTGCATCTACAAAGTAGAAATGGTGATATAGCATGAGGAGGCTTCAAGTAAAAGCTGGTCAGTTTTGTAAGAAATCAAAAGTTACAGTTTTTCACACCTGAGTTAATGACTGTGAAAAATTGTATCTCTACATTTGTATTTCTTACATTATGTATATACCCATCATAGTCATTTATTAGTCGTGTGCCTCTCTGAGCCTCAACTTCCTCATTTCCAAAATGGAGATAATAATTCCTATATAATGTGATTTTCTTCTGTAAGTCATATTCATGAGTCTTGTCCAATTTCCTGTAAGTAATTTATTCCTTACTAAGCTGAAGAGAATATATGAGGGCCAAATACACTAACCAGGTAATGCACTAGGTAAGGCTGTGTCAATATATATATGGCCAGATTCCAGCCACAGTCACAATTGCTGCCCTGAGATGACACTGCTGTCTTTGGCCAGGATGAGGAATCTTTGGTCGAACATCTGTCTGGTCAAGCTGGATAGGGCTCACTCTTCATAGTCCACACACCTCTCTCAGTGAAGGAAGGATTTCTGCTGGCCCTGCAGTTGCAGAGCTATTTCTCCCATAAGAAACTTACTTGGGGCAATTTGTTTCAGTCACAGGTATGCACCCTGGCCAATGAGAAGATAGAAATCTCTTTAGGTTTGCATCAGTCCTTTGCAACTTTGGTGGAATTCTGTCTGACTGGTGCTGTAAGGAACTTAAGTTCACTGTAAGACACAGGTCTTGGTAGATTCTAGACTTTGGGACAATTTTACTGGCATATCTACAGACAAGGCATATCTACAAGTAGGGAGGAGTACACTCATCTGCTTTTCTTATTTTATTTTTTATTTTATTTATTTGTTTATTTATTTATTTATTTTTATTTATTTTTTTTTGAGATGGAGTCTTGCTCTGTGGCCCAGGCTGGAGTGCAGTGGTGCAATCTCAGCTCACTGCAAGCTCTGCCTCCCGGGTTCAGGCCATTCTCCTGCCTCAGCCTCCTCAGTAGCTGGGATTACAGGCGCCCACCACCACGCCCGGCTAATTTTTTTGTATTTTTTAGTAGAAATGGTTTCACTGTGTTAGTCAGGATGGTCTCGATCTCCTGACCTCGTGATCCGCCTGCCTCAGCCTCCCAACGTGCTGGGATTATAGGCGTGATCTGCTTTTCTTTACTATAATTTTTATCCCATGGCACCTGGCCTCATTCAGAGCCCAAGATGACCTGGTGTTCCTCAGTAGAATTCTTCACCTAGGGTGCAGGCAGCCATATAATTCACTCCATTACTTGAGTTGCCTGAAAAGTATGCAGCTTTTCAGGAAGATATTCTTGAAGCTTGAAGCCTAGCAATTGCCTCAATGACCACTCAATTGTTTCCATGTAACAATTTTGATTTTCTCCCATAGTCACTTTAGTTTGCTCAGTAAACCAGTGTTTTATGCTTGATTGTCACCTTCAGAATTCTATCTCAGCATTATCAGGATCTCATGAAATCATGTAGGCATACTTTCTTGTATGGACATGTTTTGTTTTTGGCTGGTTGAGAGGTAATGCCAAGGTTCTGAGTTCCATGGGAATAGAGCCAAGAGACATTTGGCTTCTTAGACTTAGTGTCTGTGGGAGCGGATCTGAGAAAATCTTGTGGAGGATCTATGGCCCAAACCGCATAATCAAATTTTGTTCTGAATAGTGCCCTTCATAAGACGTTAAAGAGAAAACACCCTTAACACTTGTAGGAAAAGGCTTCTTAATAGAGTAATTTTGAATGGTTAGGATAACAAATTAAGGGATTGAATTAGTGATTTAATCTTTTTTACATTTTTGGTTTAAAGTTACCATTAAGATAAATTGAGTCAAATATAGCTGTTAGCCCTTCTCAGGAGACGTTTTCAACAGATCTCATTAGGATCAGAATCTGGTATTATGTTTTACATTTCTATAAATTAATACTAGTGAATAATATTTTGCCTATAGTGCATATATAGAACTAATAAAATGACATTTTATTAAAGCTGATTTTTAAGAAAGTATATGTGCGTGCTTATTTAAAACATCAGCTTTATTATGAAGCAGAAAATAGCATAATACTGTTAAAAGCCTTTCTTTTAGTAATCCAAAAGTGGAATCAATGAAAATAAAGCATGTGTGTCTTGCATCGTTGCCAAACCATACAGTTCCATATCAGGAATACTTAGTGTTAATGTTAAACCTGACATAAGCCAGTCAACCTTTATAAGTTATCTTGTTAAAGAGTTGTCTGTCATCATTATATATACATTTTATGCCTGGGCAGCCTCATCTGTAAAATCTTACATTCAAGAACATCTTGCGTTCTTGACAGGATGTGATACTATTGAAGTATTTTTATGTATAATCTAGCAAAAAATATTTAAATATTCCTTCTGTCTAGTGTTTTGAATGGCAACCAAGATAAACTTGCTATAAACCATGCATGCTATCTAACATAAATATACTCATTTTCCAAATACTTCCTCTGCAAAATGCCATCGAGGCATGAATGGTACTAAATTTAGTACCATTTTTCATTGCTCGACATCTTACTCAGGGATGACTAAAATAGTATAGTTTGCTTTGATACATTTTGCAGTGTGTAAACTGGAACTGAATGACCATGCAAATGAAATTTCAACACTCTATGTCACATGCCAGACAAGTCATGACTTGCCTATCATTGCCTATGGTTTCATTTCTTAGTTATATTATTGGTGTTTTATTTTTAAAAGTGATCATTTGATATTTGAAATGGATTTTATCATATTATAGTTTAATCAATATTTGAATTTAGATTTCTATTTGTATATAATTAATATACAAATAGAAATTATTGAAATGACACTTATATTAATTATACACTATTTAGCAATATTAACACATAGAATTTTAATTATCTTCCTCATTAAACTTAGTCACTGCTTTATAACTAAGTTACTAAACTGATGGAGGGTGGAGAGGAGGAATCACTTAAAAAATATTTATATATGTTATTGCACTTAAGGATTTCTAGGTACTTTACAACTGTTTGCAATTCAATTTGAAAATTGCTGCCCACAAAGTTCAGATAAGTGTACCAATTTCATTAAGTGGTAAGAAAAAAATGTAGCTTCCTTGTGTCTCTGTGGCTTCAGTAGAACTTGTAACTCTAGGACCATATACCCTTGCCAACTGCAATGCATTTGGAAATTGAACCTATGAAACATAAATAGTTTTCAGGTCAAGACAAAAACAAGAAATAGGGAAAAGATTCCCTATTTAATAAATGGTGCTGGGAAAACTGGCTAGCCATATGTAGAAAGCTGAAACTGGATCCCTTCCTTACACCTTATACAAAAATTAATTCAAGATGGATTAAAGACTTAAATGTTAGGCCTAAAACCATAAAAACCCTAGAAGAAAACGTAGGCAATACCATTCAGAACATAGGCATGGGCAAGGACTTCATGTCTAAGACACCAAAAGCAATGGCAACAAAAGCCAAAATTGACAAATGGGATCTAATTAAACTAAAGAGCTTCTGCGCAGCAAAAGAAACTACCATCAGAGTGAACAGGCAACCTACAGAATGGGAGAAAATTTTTGCAATCTACTCATCTGACAAAGGGCTAATATCCAGAATCTACAATGAACTCCAACAAATTTACAAGGAAAAAACAACCCCATCGAAAAGTGGGTGAAGGATATGAACAGACACTTCTCAAAAGAAGACATTTATGCAGCCAAAAGACACATGAAAAAATGCTCATCATCACTGGCCATCAGAGAAATGCAAATCAAAACCACAATGAGATACCATCTCACACCAGTTAGAATGGCGATCATTAAAAAGTCAGGAAACAACAGGTGCTGGAGAGGATGTGGAGAAATAGGAACACTTTTATAGGAACACCATTGTGGAAGTCAGTGTGGCGATTCCTCAAGGATCTAGAACAACAAATACCATTTGATCCAGCAATCCCATTACTGGGTATATACCCAAAGGATTATAAATCAGCTGCTATAAAGACACATGCACACATATGTTTATTGCAGCACTATTCACAATAGCAAAGACTTGGAACCAAGCCAAATATCCAACAATGATAGACTGGATTAAGAAAGTGTGGCACATATACACCATGGAATACTATGCAGACATAAAAAATGATGAATTCATGTCCTTTGTAGGGACATGGATGAAGCTGGAAACCATCATTCTCAGCAAACTATCGCAAGGACAAAAAACCAAACACCGCATGTTCTCACTCATAGGTGGGAATTGCACAGTGAGAACACATGGACACAGGAAGGGGAACATCACACACCAGGGCCTGTTGTGGGGTGGGGGAAGAGGGGAGGGATAGCATTTGGAGATATACCTAACAATAAATGACAAGTTACTGGGTGCAGCACACCAACATGGCACATGTATACATATGTAACTAACCTGCACGTTGTGCACGTGTACCCTAAAACTTAAAGTATAATTTAAAAAAACAAAGTAAAATAAAAGAGAAATGAAACAGATATAACTAGTCCTTGCTTTCGTATGTGTAAAGCAACTTGACTAGGACCAATTTAATAGGAATTTAACTCCTGAGAACCAGAGTAGCAGACCTAAAATTCCTCAACCATTAGGCTTTTATAATAAAGTCTAAACCATTAGACTTTTATAATAAAGTGAAAATCAGAAATCCAGAATTAATCATTAGAATAAAAACTGTTGTGTCTTTCAAAAAAATGTGAAAACACTTTAATATAACTTATATTGTTTCTACAAATTAGATGTAAGAAATAATTTCATTTAGTCACAGTACAATAAATTTGATTAACAAAATCCCAATTTACAAAATAGAAGTAAATAAATGCAGAAATATATTCATTATCAAATTATAAAAGTAACAGTTATTGTTGAGATAGCATCAGTTTATTCTTCATTTCAGATAATAGAGTCAATTATTTTGGTATGCTTAGTAATGTTTTTGCAAGTATTAAAATAATGGAACGTCGAGATTTAAACACAATGACAGTAAACCACTGAAATTTCAAATTCACATTATACGGCCTACATGAATCCATAAGTGAATGTTAATCATGTAAAAAAATATAAAATGATTGTAATATAACCATCTAATCATTAACATATGGAGTTTTAAGACCACTATTTAATCTGCTAATTTGCTCTGAAATATAAGTAGTTGCTTTTCTGTGATGCATGACATGTCTTTGTGCCTTAGTACTTAATTTGAAATGTCCTTAGTGTAAAAATATACCAAAGTAAATAAAAAAGGAGACACTTATTTACAAAACAATATTGTATACATATTATATAAATGCATTGTTTCAGTCTTTTATACAATATTGATAGAGTCGATCATTTCTATTATTTTACCATAAAAACTGCAGTATTGCAAAGGCAGTGTTGTAATTTTCCAAAGACAAAATTACATACTTCTCCGAGTATGTTATTTTGACATTTTGATAAAAACAAATACCATTTGACTGCCTTTTAAGATAATGCAGTTTCTCCAAGTATGCTACAGAATTGAAAGGCAACCTCTAGCAAAATGATTCTTCTTACATTAAAGAAAATCCATTCCTCATTTGGAGGTGTAGGAAAATGCACCTGAAGAAAAGAGAAACTTACTATTTTACTGAATGTTTTTTATGTGATAAACCTGGTAGCCTCAGACATTCAGCCTATTGTATTAGCACCATTGGCATGGATTGTTAATGTACTGTGTCAATTATAATAGGAATGGAAATTGCATATGCTGCACCATCCCTATTTTTGTGGAATTTTATCTTACCAAGTATACTACCGTACAATGTAAATTCAAGTGTTTAAGGATGATTCGAATGATGGTATATAACAATCCTGCATTTTACCAATGCTGTG
This sequence comes from Nomascus leucogenys, assembly GCF_006542625.1. Lineage (NCBI taxonomy): Eukaryota > Metazoa > Chordata > Mammalia > Primates > Hylobatidae > Nomascus > Nomascus leucogenys. Next base: position 90,411,806 of record NC_044402.1, read on the forward strand.
TGTAGATTTTTCTGTAAATATTAAACAAAACTGTAAAGAAATAGACTTTAAAGCATACTCCTTTAATTCATCAGAACGCAAGGAGAATTGCTTTCATTTCCTCGCCGATGTTGTAATATATAGGAACATAAATGTAATTTGATCTCCTTCTAGCTCAAAAACTCTGGAAATCATAAAACTTTCTTGTATGATTTGTTTGGATGGTTAAATGCCAACCATTGCATATATTCCCCCTTTTAGTTTACATACTGTAGCTTATGCTTAAGTGACTATAGCATACTCTAGACCTATAGCCTGTGGTACTTAATTTCACAGCTTCAAAATTGTTGAGGGGAAAACCTTCCATGTTTTAGGAAGTTATGAACACTTAATATAAATCTCATGAGCACCCGCAACGGTCTACTACCATGGCTGGAATTTTCCCATATATTATTTGTTCTTTGCCATTAAAATATAGCATATTAATTGGAGACATCTTTGTGGGAGTACAGCAAGGGCCTGCTGAACCTCTGGGGTTTGCTTGGTGTACCAGATGAGTATGAGGATATTTTTGTAAAAATACAAATTCACACTCTCCAGAGCAGTAATTGGCCTTATATCTTTTAGGAGCGATAATCCAATCCCATCCAAAAGCTTCAAAATCCACAGTTAGAGGGTAACGGCAGCATCGCGATTCTGTTGAGTGCTCATCACAGTCAAGACCAAAATCCCTTCTGGATCGTTTTGGTGTGTCTGTTACCTTGACCTCTAAAAAGGGATTCTGTTTGAAAAGGAAAGAACAATCAGTAATATCAATAGACCTGGAGACACTTTTCTACCTACCTTAAGAAGTCATTGTTGAAGAAATAAACTAATAATTTTGCTCATACCACATTTATTTTTAAAAGGCACAGCATTAAGGAATGTTAATTTACACTAGGCTTGATTTTCCCCTTATGTCTCAAAAGAATTGAACAGCAATACAAATTCCCCTAAGGTCAGTTCCATGTCTTTTTAATTTTTATTTTTCCAAGTTTGAGTACCAGACTGCCTGGCACATAATGGATGTCCTGAAAATATTTATGGGAAGAAAGAGAGGGAAGGAAGAAAGGAGAGAGAGAGGAGAAGAAGGAGAAGTGGGGAATGAAGGAAAGACCTGAGCTCCCTCTCTTCTTGCTTCCTGATTAAATATGTTGGCTGAATATGCCTGGTAACTCCTGGAGGGTTAGGTATAGTCATCCATTCTCCTCACTCAGGAAAACTTGGACAATAAAGCCAGGGCAAAATAGGGAAGGACAAATTCAGAAGAAGAGACGATGATATTTCCTTTATTCTTTCCCTGGAAAATGTTTCTATTCAGATATTCAAAAATTTGTTGGTTCTGTCTCTGCCCCAATCTTTTAATGCATATGAGACTTTGTTTCCCTTTACATGAAAAAATCTGAGGAATACAACATATTAACCACTGGACATATTATCAATTTTGATCATTAAAATGCTACCTATAAAAAGGAACACTTTCTTAAATAATTGGCAGTAGTTTTTAGCCCATATCTAAATGAAAATAGCTCTGGCAGTGTTATTTAAGACTGTCAAAAATAATAATATCATTTTGGGAGTCATTAACATTTAAAGTAGCAGATATAAAGGAAACTAGATCATTTAGAAAATTGTATAGTCTTTTAGACACCTGCACACGTATGTTTATCACAGCATAATGCACAGTTGTAAAGATATGGAACCAGCCTGGTGCCCATCAGCGGATGAATGGATAAAGGAAATGTGGTATATATACACCATGGAATACTATTTAACCATAAAAAAGAGTGAAGTAACGTCTTTTGCAGCAAATTAGATGGAGCTGGAGACCATTATTCGAAGGGAATGGAAAACCAAATACCATATGTTCTCACTTATAAGTGCGAGCTAAGCTATGGGTACGCAAAGACATACAGAGTAGTATAAGGTACTTTGGAGACTTGGGGTAGAGGGATTAAAAACTACATATTGGGTACAATATACACTACTTGGAGTGATGGGTGCACTAAGGCCTCAGACTTCACCACTGTACAGTTCATCTGTGTAGCCAGAAACCACTTGTACCCCCCAACATATTGAAGTAAAACATGTGTGTGTATAAATATACATATACACATATATAATAAAAAAGTAATACAAATGAAAAAATATTGTATAGTATTTTGAAGAATGTTTTATTTAGAGTAGATCTGATCTGCTAATTATATCATCTTTATAACTAAGATCATTGAAAGATTACAAAGGTAACATGTTTGTTGTTTACAAGTATAATCTTCTTTTGTAAATTATATCAATAGATGAATGTAAAAAGATGTGATCACATTAAGTATTTGAAAACAGAAGTAAACAGAAATTTAGGTAAGCCAAAAGAGTAACCCTAAATTTGTACTAAGAATTAAAATGGTTTTTATTAATTTTTGTGATATATAAGGTATTGTCATTTACTTGGCCTGATACTAAATTAGTTGGCCTTCCCTAAGTCAACTTTTGCACAAGAATGCTAAGGCAGCTCAGAAATAAGCTAGGTGGCAAAGGTTAATTGGCCACCTAGGCATGTAAATTGAAGTTTTATTAGGAGTATTCCATAAAGAGATATATACACACATCAGTGCATCAACATCCTACAAATAATGAACATATTTATCATGAGGAATCTTAAATGTATTTAATAAAGTATAAGCCTATAAATATCACTCTTAATTTCTCTGAATAAAACATTTCATTATAATTTTAAAAGGTTTATCTGTTTTATGCTAAGCCAAACATTTTAACACATTTGGCACCCTTCTGGGAGAAAAAAATAATGTTTGGATTTGTTGGTTTATGTAGAAAATCCACTATATAGAGTTAATATTTTAATTCATAGAGTCATGTATCATATTAATGAAAGGCACTTTATATTTCGTTCCCAATTCAAAAGGACTTCTTAAGAAATTAAGAAGTATGATATAATTGTTTTCTAAAATCTTGATGCAAAGTCAGAGGATCAAGGGAGTGTTTCATAGGATATGAAATTGGACGCCTACTTTTATTGGGTACAGGGCTACCGTTGGGGTAAGATACCTTTGTCTAGCTTATGAGCTTAGGGAATTTGTAGCTATTTTCCACTATTGTTTATTCATATTATGAATAAAAACATAAGGTTATTACAATGTTATTTTCAGTTATCACTTACCAGCCCATCTTCTCCTGGTCCTGGGAAGGTTACAGCAAGATCATGACCATTCTCATCTAAAGCTTTTATTTCAATGCCTAAGTTGGATTCAGGTTGTTTGAGCCAATTTTGCAACACTGTCTTCACATCAATGCTCTGCCAAATACCAGTGCCTGGGTTCATGTCAAGTTTCAGAGATCGGATTCCAGTATACCTTGTACCGTCTTTCATAGGTTTGATGAGTCTCAGGATTTGCACAAACACGGTTGTAGGAATCTCGACGGGTCTCAAATATATCCATAGTTGGGCCTTTACTACTTTATTGTATTGTATTTTAGAGCTAAATTTAAAGAAGCAACATTTGGGTTTTCCATCCACTTGCATTAGAAAATCAGCTATAAATGAATAAGAAAAGAAGAGTTACTGAAATTATTTCCCATTAACAAAACCCCTCCATATTAATAGTTGAGCATTTTTAAAAGTTAAGATAATGTATGCCTATGCAGTCTTTTAAAATGAAATACTGTGTGGAACTTTATAACTCAGAAAAAAATGTCAAAGAAAATCATTACCCTAGCTTTTCAGAATTTTTCAGACTTATGTATTTTCAGCTGTTCATCAGGAATCTATTCCCCTTCCAGAGAACTATGGACAAAGGAAGGTTCTATGAAGTAATGAACACTGAATGAAATTTTAAAATGATGATGATTAGAGAGAACAAGAGACACTGTGGAGGAACAACCACTTAGAATTCTTTGGGAATCTGAGTAGTTACACTTACTGAGCAGCTGTACCAATCAGTCTGGAAGAAGGAACCCTTCCCCCAGGCCTGAATTACCTGGGGACAAGACACACTGAGCAACTTACTGAGCCTCGGGAATTAGTAGAAAACACAGTACATCTGTTACATTTTGGCTTTGGAATAGCCTTTTAAAGGAGCAAAACTAAGCAGATAATTAACACAAAAATTTTGATGTTATATTCAGGCTATCTCAAAAGCTTGAAAGTATTGTCTTTAGGGCCAGGCTGTCATGTAAGCACAAGCACTAACAATTTCTTTTATTTTGGTTTTCCAAAATTGTCTATAAAAGGTAAATCTACTCCAGACCTATTTGATAGCGGAGTCTTAAACGGAAATTCTTTGCTGCATTGTAACCTGATTACTTAATAAGGGAAATAATATTTTAAAACTGTTTTGAGTCTTGTTTAAAGTATATAAAGCATTGTATTAAAGCAAGATAACAGGTAACACAAAATTTTTCTTGCCATGCCTTCTCTGTCAAGGCACCTGTTTCTCTTTCCTGGAGAAAGTATTCTTTTGAGCTGACTGCAAAAGGAATTGTATGAAATATGTTATCTGTCAGAAGCAGTGTAGATACCACAGGTAAAAGCCCTCCCTCTCAGGAAGAATAAAATATTTTAGAAGGTTATTAAGTACTGTGCCTGCTTGGAAGTACACAAACTGGGTACTCTCAACAATAGTACTATGGTCAAGGTACAAGGAGGACTTTGTGAGCCATAACCTACCCAATTAAAATGTTTATTTCTTAGGCATTTTCTAATATTTAGTTCATGATGATTATTACGCTGTGTTTACTTCATTGTTGTTCTAATACATTAAGATATTTAATTTTTTCATACTCTTCAGTGTAATAGCTTTCAATATTAAATTTTTAACTGTGAAGAACAAAAAAAATACTGAGAGAGTTTCAAATAACAGAAATCACTTTAGGTTTTCAGCAGTGCTCAAGTAAGCTTAAACATCCAGCAATTTCTTTTTTTTCTGTTATTAGTGAAAAAAACATTTTACACAACCAAATACAATTATAAAATCTAATGTAAGTTTTTAACATTGCTTGTAGTATCTCCCAGTCCTTGCCTTGGTGGTATTACTGTGAAAGCATAAGCATGCTATCTATATTTGCCTTATTAAACTAATGCTATGCAAGTATTTTATTTTTTAGTTTTTTGTCTCTATAAGAAAACAAATAATGCAGCAGATTTTTGTCTCATCAACATATTCTCATGCAATCTTGAAAAAGAGAAACTCTTTTCCTTTCTACTTACATACAGGCCAACAGCTTGTTAAAAGAGCCTGAAAATAGATCTGTTTCTCATAAACACTAGAATAACAGTCAGCAGAACTGTTGATATACACTAATAGGACTACTTACACTCTGTAGGCATGGTAATGATTGTTTCCGTTGTAGCGTGATAATCGTCATCTTCCAAAGAGCCATCACTGCTGTCATCCCTCTGGACATCATACTGATCAATCAGTTCCCGGAGTGGAGGAGCTTTGGGTAAAAGTTGTCTTATAGCATCTTTGCTGATGTTAGGAGCTGTTTCCAGACGAAGTTTACTGAGGATTTGTATTTTAATGGCTTCTATTCTTGAAGATTTAGTGTTTTGTCTCCAAGTACATGCATTACACAGCCCCTCTTTTTCCACATTTTCTTTTTGCTCACTGTTTTCATTTAGATCCACTGGACCAGCAACAATCAGCATAAACAGGTAAATATAAACACAGAGTTGCAGTTTTTGCATGATTTTAAAATCAATATAATCTTTTTTTCTTGTTCTTGTTTCTTCCTTTTACTTTTCCTTTGCTTTTGAGTAATGCCAAGCAAAATTTTAATGCATGTACAGTCTGAGAGACAACTTGCCACACCAGTGAATCTTTTATACTGTATTCCAAGTGGCTTTTTATATTCCAACTTAGATGAGACAAGTGTCGTCAGGATCTATGATTGGCTCATGCTCCACAATGAATCTCGCTGTCAGAGGTTAAAACCCTGTCTGTCACAAGTCACCAAGCAGTATTTTGTTACAGTCAAGGGTGAGCTGATTCATTTGACTACTTCATAAAAGAAATAAATCTACAAATAATAAAAGATATTTGTGACATTTGAAAAACAAAAGTCTATGTTGGCAATAATATAAACTGTACTTAAATCTTATTAATCCTCACACAACTCTTATTGTAATTTAAATAAGTCAATTTTAATTTATACTACATACTTAAAATATGAAATATTGCTTCCTCAAAAACTAAAATGATTTTATATTGTTTAGGCAAGCATTTGAAGTAAAAAATATTTTTATTTGTTGTATTAAATTATTTTTAGTGCCAAGTAATTAGGAAAATAAAAATTAGGAAGACCTGAATTAAAAGTTGAGATTATGATACTAGTAGAGAATTTTCATTATAATTTGAGAAACTTGTTTTCTGACTAAATTCTTAGTAAATATTGAAAGTCATTCTTATTATAATATATTGTGCATGGAATTATTTTTACATAGTTTAATGTCTTTTATTAATATGAAAATTATACTGAACTTTTGACTGAGTGCTATTATTTCCTATTCTAAAGATGCAGATTAATATAACCCAGTAGATGTGTTTTTCATTGTTTATTACCAAGAGGGTAATGTCAGCTAGTAGAAAAATCTCTGAACATAGAATAAGATAATGAATTTTATAAATGGCATGGCAGAGCTTATTACAGTTTGCCTCAGATTTCCAGCAGTAAATATCCAGAGAGTAAAAAGTGCAGTATCTATTCTCTATAAATTATATCAGAATATTGTCCGCACATAAAAGAGAAAGAGCATCATGATAAAGGGGTGACCTTTTGTTGTTTCCCAATAGTGTGATATGTTTGCACCCCTTTGCCAATTTCTCATTTTGACCAGAGGGCAGACACCTGGCAGGGATTTGGGGTAAAGTCTGGGAGCAGAGAATAGAGCTTTTTGTTCTCTAAATTTAAGTGGCCTCTGTAGGGATCAAACGTTCAACCTTAGCTTTTGGAGCCACAAGATCTAGTCAAATGAACTATTAAAGAGCTAAGCAAACGTAGCCAGCAAGAAACAGAAGATATTTCCAGGCCAAAGGAGATTTCTTTTTCCTACTCCTTTTTGGGAAGCTAAGGATTCCTAAGAGATTTAATCCATTACTTTTTTTTTTCCAAGAGAATACAGTGGCTCATATCAAATATTTATTTTTAAAGTCACTACCATTTTTGCACACTGTACACTAATTTACTGCCTCGGTGCACTAAAATGCAACTCAGTAGCCTGAAAAGTTAATGCATTTTCATCAAATTCTTAAGAGGTATCTACATCTCTTGAGAAAAAAATGGCCTTACATAATGCATTGGATTTGCCCATCATTAAAGATTAAGGAAAACCAGACACAAACCAGATGCCCTGAGGATTTCAGATACTCTTCGTTATGGGACAATATTAGATCTGGCTTTTAAGGTTTTATTTGTCTGGTAAATTCATTTTTCAATGTGTAAATCTTTGAAATGTTATGATCATTGTAACATATGCATCTATACAGTTCCAAGTAAGTCAAACTTCTTTTTAAAATATGCTTAGAATTGCATAGCAGATGAATTGAGAACTCAGGCTCTGGAGTCAGATAGACCTGAGTTCAAGTCTCAACTTTGCCACTTCTAACTAAGTGATAATGGATGAGATATTTAACTTCTCTAAACTTTAGCTTCCTCATAGGGTTTTGGGGGAATATAATTTAATAATGCATGTAAATTGCTGAATATAGCACCTGTCATATAGTAAGTAATTGATAACTGGCATTTGAGTGCTTGCTGTTTGTTTTATGCAGAAGGGTTTGAGATTATGCTTAAAATTATGCTCCACATGAACTAGAACTGCTTCAGGTCATAGCTGCCAATTATCAGTCACAAAGTCTACCTTTCTAGGCCTGTGAGGCAAGTAAAATTTTCTAAGGCAGCCAGGTTACATGTTCCAGCTCTTTATTCTTATTACCTGGAAAAAAGTGAACAAAGGTTGTCATTTCACTAACAGACAATTCTTATTATTCATGATTTCTGTATTCACAAATTTGCCTACTTGCTAAAATTTATCTATGAAACTCATTATTCCTAGCATTTTTCAGTCATTCGCTGGCATTCACAGAGCGGCAAAAAAATTGAGTCCTATCTGACACACAGGTTCCCAGATGAGGTCAAACAAGGCAGGGTTCCGCCTTATTGTTTCAGCTCTCATACTATAAACAAATTCCCTTTTTCCCATCTATTTAGTGCCATGTTTTCATATATTTTGTGCTTCTATTTTTATTGCTCCTCTTATTGATTTTGCTTTTTAAAAATGGCCCCCAAGCATAGTGCTAATGTGCTGTGTGGTGTTCCTATGTTCCTAATCACAGGAAAGCTGCAATGGAAAGTAGCATGGTGGTTGCCAGGGGCTGGGTAAGGCACTGAGGGGTAGTTACTGTGTGATAGATAACAGAGTTTCAGTCTGGGAAGATGAAAAATTTCTGAAGATGAATGGTGGTGATGATTACACAACAGTGTGAATGTGCTTAATGCCACCGAACTGTACACCTAAAAATGGTTAAGATGCTAAATGTTATGTATATTTACCACAATTTTAAAAGGCTGTGATATGCCTAAGGGAAAAAAGTTCTTATGAAAAAATGCACGTGCTAGATAAGCATCATTCAGGCCTGAGTTATAGTGCTGTTGGCTGTGAGTTCAGTGTTAATGAATGAACAATATATATTAAATAATGTATTTATAAACAAAAACACATAAAACAAGGTTATATATTGATTGGTTGATGAAAGTGTTATGACCAGAGGCTCAACTAACCCTGTTTTTCCCCTGGGAACAATAGTTCAATATTTGCTAACTCAGTGTTGGCAATGACTTTAGGGAACATAACTACTATGAATAGGGAGAATTGACTATATCTGATCAACTTCTCTCAAGAACAGTGTTGAATGGGTGAAGAAGTCCTGAAGAAATTTAAGTAAGTTTTATTCCTTCTCCAGTGGCAGTGATTGCAACCTTCCTGAGGCCCCAGAATAGAAGGGCTCACCAGCTATAGGAAACTTCAATGTAGTCTGACTGCTGGAGACCCAGTTGTGGCAGTTCTTATCACAAAGGAGACAGGACAGTACTGCATCATTAGGGTGAGTGGGTAGAGAAGAATTCCCCCTAGTCAACTGGGAGAACTGCATCTGTCAGCTTGTTGGTTTTGTCTTAAGTCAGCCATCTCTAAAAGCAGCTTCTCATAGGAGTCGGAATTTAGGTGGTCAAGGCAGTATCTCACAAGACTGGTATGGTTCGTCTTTGTACTAGGTAGGCTGTTGTGGGCCTCACATTTTCTGTAACCGTCAGTAAGGTGGCAAGCAAAACTCTCTCGTATCTGTTACAAATACCCACTGGTTGTCTCAAAACAATGTTGAGGGTATAAAGAATATTTTCCAAAAATATTTTACGGTTTTATTTTTCCAGAGTGTGAGATCTACTGAGTGTACTAATGTAAAGACTTGCCGGAAGATTAATAATCATGGCCAAAACAAGGAGGAGAATGAGATTAGGAATTAGCACAAGAATGAATCACGAAAAATTCAACAGTTTTGGGCAAAAAATCAGAAAATTTTATCTGATATCTCTTGCCATTAACTCGTGTTTACAGCTCTTTGGTATTACTTTATGCTGATTATTCCTAAAGCCAGAAAAAATCTGTATAGTACTCAACTCACTTAACATCATGAGAAGATAATCGTCCCACATTGATAACTGACGACCCATGCTTTTGATAGTTAGAAGACAAAAATTAACAAAAACAAAAATATTCTTGAGCTAGGTAGCATGAGTACAGGAATAGAAGGCAGGAGACCCAAAATATAGTTCTGGCTTTACTGCTGATGTTTTATGTAACCTTGAATAAGTCAGTTAGCAAACCCTTCATTTATAAATGTATGTATGTATGAATTCATGTATTAGTTATGAAATATTTGAATGCCTATTTTGTACCTGGCACTATGCTAGATTCTGAGGATAAAACAGCGAGCCAGACAGACGCAATCACTGTCTTCATGAAACCTATGGACTAGTTTCTTCATATGAAATATGAATAAATTTGATTAGGTGTCCCCTTTCCATTGAGGTTTATCCCCTAAAGCAGTGATTCTCAAAATTTTGGGTTTCAGGATTTGTTTACACTCTTAAAAATTATTTAGGATCCCCCAAATCTTTTTTGTGTCAGTTATATCATTAATATCTAACACATATATATAAAAACAGAAATTTCCATGTGCAGGCATATTCAAGCATACATTTTATTTGCTGACAGTCATGATGTCTTCATACATTATGAGGCCTCTGGAAAACTACTGTACACATAAGAATGAGCGTGAGAAAGGCAAAAAATATCTTAGTATTGTTATGGAAACAGTTTTTATTTCATAGACTCTCTGGAAGAGACTTGGGAAGCACCCCAGTGATCCCCAGACCACACTTGGAGAACTATATGCCCAAAGTAGTAACTTTTACACTACTTCAATTGAATACTTCCCCCTTTAACTTGCAGTCCCCTCCTCCCGATACCTGTAGCATTGCTTTTAATGAGACATCAAATACGGTAATTTTAAAACATTGTTTATTTAATAGTACATAATTATTACAAAAAGCGGAAATGTAAATATTATTATAATCACCAACTACAAACTTGTAGGCAATCTAGAGGACATTTGCAAAATATTTGTCAGTTCTAGGGTATAGACTGAAATTAGAAGTCTTAAGGGATTTCTTGTAGATGGTCTTCAGAAGGTCTCGAGGTGACTGTATCCATACTATGGCAATCCTCATAGTAATGTCCTAGTTAATAAAATTGCTGCAATCCATTGTCCTTTAAGGGTAGAATTAATTCAGGAAAACTTCAAAATGCAATTTCTCCTCTCCCTCCTTCCCAAAATGGGAGCTCTAGTCTATTTATTATAGGCTTAAAATTTATCACAGAAAATAAAAATGAAGCTACAATTTGGCTTCCTCATTTTTTCTATTGAAAAAAGATACTAGGGGCCAGGCACAGTGGCTCATGCCTGTATCACAGCACTTTTGGGAGGCCGAGGCAGATTGGATCATTTGAGGTCAGAAGTTCAAGACCAGCTTGGCCAACATGGTGAAACACCATCTCTGCTAAAAATACAGAAATTAGCTGGGTGTGATGGTGTGAGACAGAGCGAGACCCTGTCTAAAAAAACAAACTAGACTAAAAGACTTGCTGTTAAAATTATATAGATTGTCCCCTCCTCGATTATTACAATTCTTATATGTTTGTGTTTTAATGTTTCCTTACTTGTCCTCTAATCCCTACCGTTCCATCCCCCAAATAGACTATGAGCTATTTGAGGGTGGGGAATATTTTGTTCTTTTTTGTCTTTTCAGCTCTTGGTCCAGTACCTGGCACGTAATTAGATGGGGAGAACAGTGTTTTTCTTTGTTTGTTTGTTGAGATGGAGTCTCACTCTGTCACCCCGGCTGCAGTATAGTAGCAGGATCTTGGCTCACTGCAACCTCTGCCTCCCAGGTTCAAGCAATTCTCCTGCTTCAGCCTCCTGAGTAGCTGGGATTACAGGTGTGTGCCACCATGCCTGGCTAATTTTTGTATCTTTGGTAGAGACGGGGTTTCGCCATGTTGGCCAGGCTGGTTTCAAACTCCTGGCCTCAAGTCACCCGCCCACCTGAGCCTCCCAAAGTGCTGGGAATACAGACATGAGCCACTGCACCTGGCCAGAACAGTGTTTTTTAAATAATTAAACCACTAAATGAACAAACATCTCCTTAAATACCAGAAACTCCAACTTTCCAATTTCTCAGCGAGGTGTAGTTAGTGTATTTATAGACTTTCTAAGTGAAAGTGTTTTTAGTTTGTTCTGACTGTGGTTCATAGCATTTCTATTGACTCCCCTCTTCCTGAAACTGGCAGGAGAGATTGGTATCACGGGTCCCTGTGTTCTTGACACTGCAGTAGTTCTCCGGTGGAGCACTGAGCACTTTGGGTATCCCAGCGCAGGCTTTGCATTTAATGATCTGGGGCTTCCTAGATCTATGGCTTCTCACACCATGTAGCTCTTAACAGGAACCATACTAGGGAGTTGCCATGCTGGCTATGACACCACTACTTAAGGTGACCAGATCCCTTCCCCAACATAGGTTCATGTTAAGTTTAATGAGTCTCAAAGGTAGCCAGAGGGCAGAAAAGAAGTCTCGAAAGGGGTGTGTGTGTGTGTGTGTGTGTGTGTGTGTGTGTGTGTGAGCAAGGCAAAGACAGATCAATCTCCCAGTAGGGAGAAGTATGAACTGAGCATAATAATAAATTTATTTTCATTATATTTGATGCCCAGTTTTCTGCATGATGTTTTCACTTACTTTAGAACAAGCGCGTGGTTTCCAGAGCAGCTGACAATATAGATTGAATTGGCAAAAAATTTATCTTTAGTTTTAAAATTTTTTAAAGTTAATGTTTCTAGTAACCAACCTCTCCCCAAGAGAAAAATCTTACAATTAAATCTAAAAATAATAATTTTTTTAGATTTAGATTTTTAAATTTACCGTCATAAAACCATTTTTAGAAATCTTAACTCTCTTTACTCCATTGGTGGTTTGAAGGTGGTAATAGCCTTAGAAAAATTTAGTTCTTTCTGGGAGTCTCATGTTTTATTTCCTTGGAATTGCCTAAATCATAGTTTTTCATAATTCACAGAGGATTGGCTTTCAGAGAGCCTTTCCATTTCCAAATTCTTTTGTAAATTCTTAGAAAGAAGTCTTTTTAAATATATTCATCTGTTCATTTATATATGTATTTGTTCATTAAACCCTTATTGTGCACCTGGTTTATGATAGGTACTATGCCAGGAATTGGAGACAGAAAAAGATGATGCTGTTTTTGCCTAAGGGAAATAAAAAACTTTAGGACTATAGGATTTTAAGGTTATTCTATCCACTCTATTCATAAAGAGATGGAGAAACTGAGGCCCAGAGAGAGGTTATATGATTTAAATTAGAATTAAATGAAGAACAGTTTATTTAATTTGCAAAGGCAATTTGCATTGAAATACTTTTGAAGCACCAAGTACTTCTTTAACTTCTTTATGTTGAATTAAGAATTTTTTTAATGTTCTAAAATTAACAAATTAGGTCAGTGCTCAATTTCCTGGGTCAGTGCCACAGCGGTGCCCTTTGTTCTTGGACCCTATCCATGGTTCTGGCTTGGCAACTGAAAGATTCAATGAGCTGTTTTTGGCAATTAGTATAGGAGTTTTAATGTCTACTGACTAAATGTACTTTTGACGCCCATTTGCTCAAGTATTGGGGTCAGCGTTTTGTTATATAACATCATTGTTTAACTCAAATTTCAATATTTAAAATTATATATCTATATTCTTGAAATTTAACATTAAAAAGTCAGTAGTTTCTAGTTATTTTAACCACAGAGAGTTACAAAGAGTTATATCTTGGACTTTCTAATTAGTTCAAAAATAGATACAACCTTGACTTACAGTTTTAAAAAAAACCTTTCATTTGATTAGATTTAGCATGAACATTCTGGCCCCTGCTGGGAACTCTAAGAACTACATCACTTCTGCTGTCAATTTTTCTAAGGTCATAAGAACTTCAGTTTAAACCTTGAGTTCAGTGTGATATATTTTCTCTCTCTCTCTCTTTCTCTCTTTTTTTTTGATAACCTGCAGAATCTGGCTGAATAAAATATGTAAGTAAGACATTACTATGATTAAGACCCAAAATCTATGTTAAATATTGGATATTTTTAGATGACACAGTGAATTTAAATTCCCAGTAATACAATAAATTTTTCTGGAAATCTAATATTTTTTTTAATCTCCATTCAAACTCAGAGGAGAAATCTGACGGGAAGAAGTGGTAAAATTCAAATACTTGATAAAGTATGGTATAGTAAGGACCCTTTACTTAGATTTTCATCAAATACTTATGAACACCCACTGTTTGGTTGTGGGTAAGCATTGAATGTACAGTCATGCACTGCATAACAATCTCAGCAGACTACATAGATGAGGGTGGTCCCAGAAGATTATAACGGAGCTGAAACATTACTAGGGCTTAGTGATGTCTTGATGATCCCAACCGAGTGTGGGCCTAGGCTAATGTGTGTGCTTGTGTCTTAGTTTTTAACAAAAACATTTAAAAACCTTTTTTAAAAAGCTTATAAAACAAGGATATAAAGAAAGTAGGCTGGACATGGTGGCTCACACCTGTAATCCCAGTGCTTTGAGAGACCGAGGCAGGAGGATTGCTTGAGGCCAGGAGTTCAAGACCAGTTTGGGCAGTATAGTGAGACCCCATCTCTACAAAAAATAAAAGTGAGAAATTTAGCTTGGTGTAGTGCCACACACTTGTAGTTCTAGCTATTCGTTTTTTATCTTTTATACCATATTTTTTACTGTACCTTTTCTATATTATATGTTTAGATATACAAATGCCATTGTGTTACTATTGCCTGCAGTATAATATAGTACAGTAACATGCATAGTGGTTTGTAGCCAAGGAGCAATAGGCTATACTATGTAGCCTAACTATGCAGTAGATTATACCATCTGGGTTTGTGTAAGTACGTTCTATGATGTTCACACGACAATGAAAATGTCATGTTAAATATGATGTTCATACAACAATGAATTGTGTGCTTCATAAATATTAAATATGAAAATGTGTCAATAATAATACCAGTAATATCTAACAATATTGATATCATTAATATTAATTTGTATTATAAATCTTTGTAAAATTAAAAATTTCTAAATTAAACTTTTATAAAGTGAACGATGGGTTTATAATATACACAAGATGGAGATGTAGAATGAAATGATTGGGAAACTAAAAAGAAAAAAGTCAGAAAAGATATACCAGACAAATGCTAACAAAAGAAAACTGGAGTCATGATATTAGTCACAGGTTTGAATTTAAGACAGAAAGTGAAAAACAAGACAAAGAAATTTTATGATGGTAGAGGAAACACTCCACAGAGAAGATATACCTTTCATAAATCCTAAAGTATGGAATGATATAATAAAAACACATAAAGAAAAACTGCAGAGCTGCAAGGAGAAAGGGTAATAAACAAAGCAGTAGTAGCAATGCAGCCATAAAAAAGAACGAAATCATGTTCTGCAGCAATATGGATGCAGCTGGAGGCCATTATCCTAAGCTAATCAATGCAAGAACAGAAAAACAAATACTGCATGTTCTTACTTATAAGTGACAGCTAAATGTTAGGTAGTCATGAGCATAAAGATAGCAAAATAGACACTAGGAGTACTGGAGGGAGGAAGCTGGGGGAAGGGAAACAAGGGTTGAAAAACTAACTGTAGGGTACTAAGCTCACTACCTGGTTGATGGGACCAATCATACCCCAAAACCTCAGCATCACACAATATACCCAGGTAACAAACCTGCACCTCCTGAATCTAAAATAAAAGTTGAAATAAAAAAAATAATAGTAGTAGCAGACTTTAATTCACTTCATGGATCAAACAGTTGAAAGTTAGTAAGGATATAAAGTATTTGAACAATTAAGTCAAGGAGGTTGATGAAAAAAATGTGTATTGAACCCTATACCCTGACAACGAAAAATCAGCCTTATTTTTTAAAGCCCATGAAACATTTGCTAAATTGACAAATAGTGTAATAAATGTCCCAAATTAGAAATAATCCAGACCATAGTCTCTGATCACAGTATAATTAAACAAAAATGAATAGTCAAAATAAAAAATCCATCTCTTCTACTACTTGGAAATATAAAAATTGTTTAAAACAACCTTTGGGAAAAAAAAAACCTTTGGTACAAAGAGGAAACAAGTGTTATCACAGAATGCGTACAAAATAACAGATAAAACATTACATACCAAAACTTATAGGAGACAACTGCTCTGTTTAGCAGATATTCATAGCTTCAAATATGTATTACTAAACAAGAAAGTATGAAAATCACAATTCTTTAACTTAAAAAGTTAGAAAATGAACCATAAAATAGGCTACAAATTAAAGTGAAAGCTAAAACAAAACTAAAAAGATAAAATCATAAATTGAGTCAGAAACAGCAAAGTAATTGAATTGATAATATAAATTTATAACTTTTTTAAAGAGAAAAAACACACTAGCTTAATTTATCAATATAAAGTGCACAAATACTATAAATTAGGAGGGAGAAAGATAAATGGTTTACAGACAGAGAATTAAAAGAGTATACTGCAAAAGTATTATGGAAATAAATTTGAAGACCTGGAAGACCTATATGAAATGAACATACATAGATTTTCCAGAAGAAAACACAACCAGGAAGAAAGTGGAATACTCTGAAAAGTGCCAGTCTATGGATGATTCTTCCAAATCCTCAACGGACAGGTAATGTAGAACAGTATTTTTTAAAATAGTGTTTAGATATCAGCATTTTTTACAAAATAGAATAAGAATAGAATAGAGTGCATGCTCAGAGTAAAGGGCAAATAGAATTATGGGAAACTTTTTCATCAGTGTATATACCAGGTCTCCTTTTGAAGTTGTGTTACTTACTGTAGGTCGCAATCAAAATATTAATACTCTAAAAGCCACCCTTCTGGAATTAAAATAATTAATAAAAATAAATATAGAAATAAATTTGAAGGCCTGTATGAAGCCCAGAAAAAAAATTTAGTTACCATACAATACTGAGTCCTCCTATTCAAGAAAAGGGTGTGTCTTTCCATTTATTATTTGAGATTTAATATTTTCTTTATATTATAGGACCAGTGGTTCTTTACCCTGGTTGTACATTACAATCACTTAGTTAAAAAAAACTGCAGATATTGGCCGGGTGCGGTGGCTCATGCCTGTAATCTCAGCACTTTGGGAGGCCAAGGTGGTGGATCACTTGAGGTCAGGAGTTTGAGACCAGCCTGGCTAACATAGTGAAACCCCATCTGTACTAAAAATACAAAAATTAGCCGGGTGTGGTGGCACGTGCCTGTAGTCCCAGCTACTCAGGAGGCTGAATTGCCGGAACCTGGGAGGCGGAGGTTACAGTGAGCCGAGATTGTGCCACTGCACTTCAGCCTGGGTGACAGAGTGAGACTCCATCTCAGAAAAAAAAAAAAAAAAAAAAAAAAAATGCAGAATATCTAGGCTCCATCACCAAAGATTTAATTAGTCTGGTGTGGAACACAGGCATTGTGTATTGAGCTTAACCCCAAATAAACCAAACCAAATTTAAAATGCCTTTCTCTTTATTTTATAAATGCAACATACTTTCCAATTCAAACATCGATACATTTTTAAATATAAATATTTCAGAATAGCTAGGTAAATTTTTATAAGGAAAAGAAATGAGAGGGGAATATCACTAATGGATATGAAAACATTTTAAGGTGCAATAATTTAAAATGCACAGTTTTGAAAGAATAATTTAAAAACAGAGAAAAGGCCAGGTGCGGTGGCTTCACACCTGTAATCCCAGTGCTTTGGGAGGCTGAGGCGGGTGGACCATGAGGTCAAGAGATCAAGACCATCCTGGCCAACATGATGAAACCCCGTCTCTACTAAAAATACAAAAATTAGCTGGGCGTGGTGGCGCGTGCCTCTAGTCCCAGCTGCTCAGGAGGCTGAGGCAGGAGATTCGCTTAAACCTGGGAGTTGGAGGTTGCAGTGAGCTGAGATATCATGCCACTGCACTCCAGCCTGGCAACAGAGAAAGACTTGGTCTCAAAAAAAAAAAAAAGAGAGAGAGAGAGAGAAAAGGAGTGAAAAAGTAGATCAAATCATATAGGAAAAATACAGAAGAGATAAAAGTGTCACTTTAAGTTAGGCCATTAAGTAGATGGACTATATAATAAATGGTATTGGAACAGAAAACTAGCCATGTGGATCCCTGACCACTAAACCATAAGCTCCATGAAAGCAGGGACAATTTTATATTTATCAAAATTTAAATCTCAAAAATGAAACCAGAAAAGTATGAGAAGAAAATGTGAGTATCATACATTATGATGTAAATGTTGGTGTCAAACATTCTTAAGCATGTAAATGTGCCAGAATTTGTTTGAGGTTCTTTGCCATGAGGAAATTTAAAATTAGCTAGGCATGTTTACCAATCTTTTCTACTATAGCTTGGTAAATGTATTTAGATAAAAAATTTAAATTCCAACATGGCAAAGAAAACTTCAAAGTCACACACAATACAAAATATTTCCTAATTTTTCTTGTGATTTTTTTTGACCATACTTATTTAGAAGTATGATTAATTTCCAAATATTCAGGTATTTTCCAGATATATTTTTGGTACCGGTTTCTAACTTACTTCTGTTGTAATCAGAGAACGTAGTCAGTATTATTTATATCATTTTACATTTATTAAAAATGGTTTTATGGCCCACCTTATGTTCTATCTTGGTAAATATTTCGTGAACACTTGAAAATAATTTGTGTTCAGTTGTTATTGCATGTGTGATTCTTTAAATGTCAAGTCAGGTTTGTTTAAGTTCTATATAGCCTTTCTTATTTTCTATCTACTCCAACTATAATGATGAATGTGACTACTTCTCTTTTCATTTGTCAGTTTTTAAATGTATTTTAAAGCTCTATAATTACATGCGTACATATTTAGGATTATTATGGTTTCATGATGAATTAAATCAACTCTAATCATTATAAAATCGTCTTCTTTATCTCTGGCAATATCCCTTGTCCTGAAATCAGCTTTGTCTGACATTAATATAGCCACCAAGCTTTCTTAGGATTAGTGTTTTTATGTTGTATCTTTTCCCATCCATTCACTTTCAACCTACCTGTGTCTTTATTTTTAAAGTGTTTTTTTTGGTAGACCACATGTAGTTGGGTCTTGTTTTTTTATTCAGTCTTATAACTTCTGCCTTTTGATTGGAGTTTTTAGATGATTTACATTTAATGTAATTTTCAATATGATTTGGTTTAAGTTTAGTGTTCCATCTGTTCTTTGTTCCATTTTTCTTTTTCTATCTTCTTTCAGATTTTTTTAGTATTTCATTTTGTCTCCACTATTGATTTACTCACTATGCCTGACTGTTTTTTTATGTAGATATTTTTTAATTATCATAGTCTACCTTCAAATGATATTTTACTGCTTCATGTGTGATTGCCATCATACATTTTACCTTTACCTGTGTTATAAATTCCCTAATACATTGTTGTTATTCTTGCCTTAAACAATTTTCTATAAAAAGCCTTAAGTATTTATGCATATATCTGTATTTTCCAGTGCTCTTCATTTCCTGTGTAGATAAGTGTTTCAACGTTAACACTTTGACATTTTGGGCTGGATTATTCTTTATTGTGGGGAGGTATGCTGTGTATTGTAAGGTGTTTAGCAGCATTCTTGGCTCAACTTATTGGATGCTAGCAACAACTCTACTTATTTCATGCCCATTAAAAATGCCTTCAAACATTGCCAGATGTTTTCTGGGGGGCAAGCTCTCCCCAGTGGAGAACCACTGTTGAAGATTGAAGTGTCTATATGATAACATTTTCCTTAAGCCTGAAAGAAATCCTTTAGCATTTCTTTTACTTCAGGACTGTTGAGAACAAATCCTCTCAGCTTTTGTTTGTTGGAAGAAGACATTATTTTAATCTTATTTTGAGACATTTCACTGGATTTAGAATTCTATATTGCCAACATTTTTCTTTAAACACTTTAAAGATGTTATTTGTATTTCAGATTGCATTGTTTTGACAGGAAATCAATATTACTTATCATTGTTCCTGCATATAGTGTGTCTTACTCTTTGGCTACTTTTAAGATTTTCTCTTTATCAGTAATTCTCAGCAGTGTTATTTGATATGCCTTGATGTGATTTTCTCTATGTTAATACTGCTTTGGATTCATTGAGTTTTCCGGATTTGGGGGTTTATAGTTTTCGTTAAATTTGGAAAAAGCTCAGCCATTATTATTATTATTTTTTTTATACTTTAGGTTTTAGGGTACATGTGCACAATGTGCAGGTTTGTTACATATGTATCCATGTGCCATGTTGATTTCCTGCACCCATTAACTCATCATTTAGCATTAGGTATATCTCCTAATGCTGTCCCTCCCCCCTCCCCCCACCCCACAACAGTCCCTGGAATGTGATGTTCCCCTTCCTGTGTCCATGAGTTCTCATTGTTCAATTCCCACCTATGAGTGAGAACATGCGGTGTTTGGTTTTTTGTCCTTGCGATAGTTTACTGAGAATGATGTTTTTCCAGTTTCATCCATGTCCCTACAAAGGACACGAACTCATCATTTTTTATGGCTGCATAGTATTCCACGGTGTATATGTGCCACATTTTCTTAATCCAGTCTATTGTTGTTCGACATTTGGGTTGGTTCCAACTCTTTGCTATTGTGAATAGTGCCGCAATAAACATACGTGTGCATGCGTCTTTATAGCAGCATGATTTATAGTCCTTTGGGTATATACCCAGTAATGGGATGGCTGGGTCAAATGGTATTTCTAGTTCTAGATCCCTGAGGAATCGCCACACTGACTTCCACAATGGTTGAACTAGTTTACATTCCCACCAACAGTGTAAAAGTGTTCCTATTTCTCCACATCCTCTCCAGCATCTGTTGTTTCCTGTTTTTTTAATGATGGCCATTCTAACTGGTGTGAGATGGTATCTCACTGTGGTTTTGATTTGCATTTCTCTGATGGCCAGTGATGATGAGCATTTCTTCATGTGTTTTTTGGCTGCATAAATGTCTTCTTTTGAGAAGTGCCTGTTCATGTCCTTTGCCCACCTTTTGATGGGGTTGTTTGTTTTTTTCTTGTAAATTTGTTTGAGTTCATTGTAGATTCTGGATATTAGCCCTTTGTCAGATGAGTAGGTTGCAAAAATTTTCTCCCATTCTGTAGGTTGCCTGTTCACTCTGATGGTAGTTTCTTTTGCTGTGCAGAAGCTCTTTAGTTTAGTTAGATCCCATTTGTCAATTTTGGCTTTTGTTGCCATTGCTTTTGGTGTTTTAGACATGAAGTCCTTGCCCACACCTATGTCCTGAATGGTATTGCCTAGGTTTTCTTGTAGGATTTTAATGGTTTTAGGTCTAACATTTAAGTCTTTAATCCATTTTGAATTAATTTTTGTATAAGGTGTAAGGAAGGGATCCAGTTTCAGCTTTCTAGGAATCCAACTTACAAGGGATGTGAAGGACCTCTTCAAGGAGAACTACAAACCACTGCTCAATGAAATAAAAGAGGATACAAACAAATGGAAGAACATTCCATGCTCATGGGTTGGAAGACTCAATATCGTGAAAATGGCCATACTGCCCAAAGTAATTTATGGATTCAATGCCATCCCCATCAAGCTACCAATGACTTTCTTCACAGAATTGGAAAAAACTACTTTAAAGTTCATATGGAACCAAAAAAGAGCCCGCATCGCCAAGTCAATCCTAAGCCAAAAGAACAAAGCTGGAGGCATCACGCTACCTGACTTCAAACTATACTACAAGGCTACAGTAACCAAAACAGCATGTTACTGGTACCACAACAGAGATATAGATCAATGGAACAGAACAGAGCCCTCAGAAATGATGCCGCATATCTACAACTATCTGATCTTTGACAAACCTGACAAAAACAAGAAATGGAGAAAGGATTCCCTATTTAATAAATGGTGCTGGGAAAACTGGCTAGCCATTATTTATCCATATATTTTTCTCCCCTCATCATTTTCTGGGACTGTAATGACACATATATTAATTAGACAACTTAATGTCCTACAAGTCATAGAGGCTATGTTAATATTACTGTTCAGTCTTTTTTTCTCTCTGTACTTCAGTTTTGATAGCTTCCATTGCTATTTCTTCTGGTACAACTGATTTTTCTTCCTGCAGTATCTAATTGTCTATTAATCTAATCAAGTGAATTTTCATTTCAGATATTATATTTCATCTGTAGACAATTCATTTTTATGTCTTCTATTTTTTCCTTATTATGCTCATATTTTCCTTTAAAACCTTGAGCATATTTATAGTGGCTATTTTAAAGTTCTTCTCTGCAAATTCCATTATCTATCTATCTATATATATTTTTAATTGAGACAAAGTCTCACTCTGGAGTGCAGTAGCGTGATCTTGGCTCACTGCAACCTCTGCCTTTTGAATTCAAGCGATTCTCCTGCCTCAGCCTCCTGAGTAGCTGGGATTACAGGTGTCTGCCACCACACCTGGCTAATTTTTTGTATTTTCATTTACACACAGGGTTTACCATGTTGCCCAGGCTAGTCTTGAACTCCTGGCCTCAAGCAGTCCACCTGCCTTGGCCTCCCAAAGTGCTGAGATTACAGGCATGAGCCACCATGCTCAGTCGTTATCTATGTCTTATTTATTTATTTGTCTATTTCTATTGACTGTTTTTTCCCCTTAGTATGAGTCACTTTTTTTCTCATTTGTATGTCTAGTAATTTTTTATTGAGTGCAGGGAATTGTAAATATTATGTTGTAGAAGAGCTGAAGTTTGTTGTCTTCCTTTGAAGAGTGTTGAAGTTGGTTTAGACAAGGAGTTAAGTTACTTGTAGATCAAATTAATGTTTTAAAGGCTGACATTTAAGCTTGCTGGGGTTGGTCTACAGTAGCCTTTACTCTGGGACTAGTTTAGTCTGATTATTAATGCATGACCTTTCTAGGGTTTTTTAATGCCCTGGGCATTCAACTAGTCTTCCTACTCTGGCTACTCAGAATTCAGAGCCCATTGTGAACTCAAATAAGTGTTCAGCTATTGTTCTTAAGGAGTTCTTTGCCTGGCTCATGAAGTTTCTTTCATTCTATTCATTTACAGCCTATTTCAGATTCAAGGGGACCTCTAGAGCCTTTCTTTGCATAGCTCCCTCCTCTCTGGCCCTTTGCCCCACAATACCTAGTCTCCTCAGCATTTCCAATTACTGATCTGTTTCCTTGACTTAGCAAGATGGCTTTTCTCTTAGTT
The DNA here is from genome assembly GCF_006542625.1 of Nomascus leucogenys. Classification (NCBI taxonomy): domain Eukaryota; kingdom Metazoa; phylum Chordata; class Mammalia; order Primates; family Hylobatidae; genus Nomascus; species Nomascus leucogenys. The sequence continues at coordinate 90,434,770 of NC_044402.1, forward strand.
TTGTCCTCCCTGTACTGTGATCCAAAATCTGCCTCTAGGACAATTCTGTGCACCACATGATTTGTTTCCCTTCTCCTAGGAATTATAGTCTTATGCTGCCAGTGTCCAATTTCTGAAAAGTTGTTTCTTATATTTTACCCTATGTTCTAATTGTTTACAGCAGGAAGGTAAATATACTACCTGGTTACTAAATGTGGCCTGAAATTGAAGTACCCTTAGAATGCAAACATAGCAGAAGGGTGAAAATTAAGCACTTAGGAAAAAAAAGACTTTCTTCTTACCTTTGGCCCAGAACTCTTCAAAATAAGAAGGTTAACAACCCAGTGGAAAAATAGCAAAAAGAAATATGTATTTCTGATAAACCTGTGAAAAGATGTTCAACCTCACTCATAATTAAATAAGAACAAAAATTAAAAGATCAGTGAAATACCATTTCTCATTCAAAATGAGGATAAGCATGAGAAAATAACCTCTTCTTTCCCTCTTGGTGTGAGTATAAATTTTACTTTTTATCCATTTTGCAGGACAATCTGGCACTATCTTTTAAATTTTTAAGTATGCCATTGCATTTGACCCAGCAATTCTATCTTTTAGGATTTTATCCTCTGATCAACTTGCATAAACTCTCAAAGATATTTGTAAAGCATGTAATGTTTCAAGTTGGGAACAAAATACATGTACAACTATTAGAAATTTAAAAAGTATCTCCAGCTAAATCTATATGTACTGACATAGAAAGGTGAATATCAAATACAAGTAGAAACGAAAATTTTAGAACAGAATCCATTTTATAACTATGAAAAAAACATTTCATTTATTACATGTATGCTTTTTCCATAGATATTTCATCCAGCTCTCTGACTTTTAACATTAATTTTCTGCTGATCTGCTCCAGACTCATATTCAACAGTCTATTTTATACCCCTTTTGGATAATTAATAGGAATTTTGAACTCAACATGTCCAAGGCAGAACTCTTGATTTATCAACACTACCCTCCCCACCCAATCTTCTCTATTTCAGTAAATTGTGCCACAGTTCAACCAGTTGCTTGCTCATGTCAAACACCTGAGAGTCAAGAAATTTTTCTCACTAAGCTTCCTGCTCCACACCATTTAGTGGAAACAAAGGAATCAGAAAGCTAGAAGATTAATAAAGTGCGGTCTAGTGTGGGCCACCGAACCCACAAGTACCATAAGTAACTACCACTTTTTTAGCTGGCAGTGAATTTGTCACTGTATCAGGCACTTCATATACATTATGCCATTTTAACTTCACAAAACTCTGTGAGTGTTCTCTCTCCATTTTACCTCTGAGTTAACGATTTTGGGCTGGGCGCAGTGGCTCGCGCCTGTAATCCCAGCACTGTGGGAGGCCGAGGCGGGTGGATCACCTGAGGTCAGGAGTTTGAGAACAGCCTGACCAACATGGCGAGAGCCCGTCTCTACTAAAAATACAAAAATTAGCTGGATGTGGTGATGCATACCTGTAATCCCAGCTACTCAGGAGGCTGAGGTAGGAGAATTGCTTGAACTCAGGAGGCAGAGGTTGCAGTGAGCCAAGATCAGGCCACTGCACTCCAGCCTGGGAGACAGAGCAAGACTCCATCTTAAAAAAAAAAAAAAGATTTTGAGCAATAATGCTTTAGTGAAAAATGAGGGGTGTGTGTGTGTGTGGGAGAGAGAGAGAGAGATACAAATCTTCTCATCCTTCTCTTTCTTGTTGTAGCCTATTGGACCTGCCAGCTGATGGTGACCAGGAGAAATAGATATCCTGAGCACACCTGTTTGATTCCAAGGTAGGTGCTAGCAGAAACATATTACATATTTCTTGTGAGGTGTTGATTCTCACAGCTGGTCTGTGCAGATATTATAGAATTCATTCTTCCTCGGTTATATAGAAACTCCCTTTCTTTCTCAGTTATATAAAAATTAGCTGGCTTTTTGTCTAGAAGGATGTAGTTTTTTAAATAAATATATTCAGTGTGACAGAAAAATCATAAGACTGTTTTACAAATTAATTTCATCATGTTTGTGCTATATACCATTCACACAAAAAAATTAATAAGGACACAATGACCCTGATGACCTCATATTCCAGTGGGGGAGACAGACTTTGTAAACAGATATGTTAACATAGAAGGTGGTAAGTGCTCTTCTGAAGATTGAGCAAAGAGCTGTCAGTGCAAAAGCACAGAGGACTTTGCTGGAGGGAGTCAAGGTTTAACAGAATAGGTGATATTTGAGCTGGATCTTGAAGGATGGGCAGGAGTTTGCCAGGTGAATGAGGTGATCTCTATATAAAGTGCCTAGTAAAGGGTCAGGCACTTGGTAAGACCCAATAAATGTTCACATCTAGTTTCAGCTAAAGAAGTGTTCCAGGCAGAGGACACAAGTCAGTTCAATTCAAGGAACATTTATTGAGTACTTTGTATATGTCAGGCATTGGTCCAGGTTCTTCGGCCTTATGTGCCAGGCACATCTTGTGAAGATAGAGAATTATACAAGGGTCTGGTGTGAGCCATAGCCAGATCGACTATTTATAGATTTTGTTGTCAGAATGGAGCTGGGATGTTTTAACACTGCTGACACAATGCATCTTGATTACAAACCTCTACTACTACAGCATTGAAGCACTGAGATGTAAGTAGCTAATGACTGTACAAGATTCCATTTCATGAAGGCAGTGATGACAATCTAGCCTGGCTTCCCCCTGTGTTCTGGGTCACTTTGATCTTCACTAGGGGGTCACGTTCAGGCAACAGCTCTTCCTAACAACACAGATGTAAGGGAAACTAAAACTATTTTACTCCAAAATATACTTTAAAAAACATATTTTAAGATGGATACTGAGATGGTCTGCAGAAAGGAATGGCCCTGCAAGGCTGTCTTTTTGTGGAGGAGATTTGTATTTGTAAAGAAAATGTACATCAGTGAAATCAACAGCCATGCTTTCTCTGAGCCAACCCCCATGCCCCCATCCCCCCATCCCCTGCCACACCTCCCTCTCTGGATCTAGGAAAGATTAACTCAACCACAAGCTACCATCTATTTTTTCTGAGGGCATCCCTGACATTACCTGAGATATTTTCATCTGCGTTACAAGACCTCCTTTAACCCATGCCTTTCCTCTCCTCTCCCTCCCATACCCTGTGACTCCATGTCCCCCAGAGCCCAGAGGAACTTAGTTCTAGGGAATAGTTTTGTGGGCTCATTCTTTTCCCCTGAAAATTATTTACTCGTATCCCCCATCTTACCTCTCCCCAGTGAAGCAAATATTTAAGCATTAACCATCTTGCCTTTTTTGACTTTTTCATATTTTGTATGAGTCCTGTGCATACATGGGCATGTTAGTAATTTGTATGCCTTTTTTCTGTTATTCTATTAGTTTGTTTTATGGACTTAAATTATTAAACCCTTGGGGGAAAAATTTAAACTCCCCTGTAGATGGAAGGGCGAGATGCCTGCATTTGCCTTCCAGCTCACTAACTCAGTAGGTTCCACTTGCCCTCTCCTCAGTAAGTCCCTTCATTATATCTGGCCACCAAATCTTGAAGTTTTATTCTATGGTATAGTAGGTAAGAAATAAAAATGAAATCCTAAGCACTCCCCACTCCACAACCGACTCAACAGAACCACCTCTTTTGGCCAAGGGGACCCCAGAGAAACTTTGAAAACTGAGTTCCCAGCCATGATGGGATGGGCTTTCTCCCCTAGGGGCTAAACAGAAACCAGCCCTTTCTGAAGACTCTACCACTGATACAGCTATCCATCTGACATTGCCCCTCCTTTTACCTGATAAGAGACCACTGACCATGGAGTGGTTCTGGCCGGTCTATGGAGTATGCACAGTGAGGGTTTTTGTGCCCTCTACTTTACCTTTTGATGCCAGAGGGCTGAAAACTCCACCCTTGGATCATGCCGACAGCCATTTTTCTAACATGGATCCCATGAAGAGGCGTGAAGTTCATGTGGGCATACGTATGTTTCTCCTTTCATAAATATTCCTGACTTTTCCTATAGCTTATTGAATATGCACATTTGGCCACCCCATTCAGCATAAATTCCTGTCTTACTATTCTGACCCTTGAAGTATCTGTTTCTGGCTTCTGGCCAGAGGCCATGCTTCCCAGCCTGTCAGGATGGCCACCTGCAGGCTACAACCCTTTATGTGAAATAAAGCTCTCCTTTCCAAATTTCTGAATCTCATCATTCTTCAGTTGATATAGTTAATAGTATAGAATAAATAGAATTTATTCTGTTATATACATTTATTACACTAAACACAGAACCTATACATGCCCACATCTAAAACAGAACATTTCTAAATATAAGGAATATTCTATGACTGTTTTCAAGGGCAGTTTCACTAGTACAGCTGGGTTGCAAACAATAGAAGTAACGTGCTAGATGTTTTAAAAATGTTATTTCATTTAATTCTCATAGCAATTCTTTAAAATAGGAATTATTCTAACCATTATACAAATTAGGAAGCAAAGGCACAGAACGTTTAACTTATCAAAGACTAAAAATGGTAGAAATGGGATTGGAAGCCAGGTATACCCAATTCTAAACCCACTTTCTCTCCACTATAGCAGTTTTCCAGTATTAATGCTACCATTTATTGTGTTTCTACTATATTCCAAATGTAATGTGAGATGCTGAAATACATTCTCCCTGATCCTTATAAAACTGAACACTTTTTAAATTTTTTTAAATTGACAAGTAAAAATTGTATATATTTATGGTAGACAATATGATGTTCTGATATATGTATACATTGTGGAATGGCAAAACCAGGCTAGTTAACATATGTATTATCTCACATATTTATTTTTCGTGCATGGTGAAAACACTTAAAATCTACTCTCTTGGCAGAGTGTGGTAGCACACACCTGTAATCCCAGCATTTGGGAGGCCAAGGCAGGTGGATCGCTTGAGCTCAGGAGTTTGAGACAAGCCTGGGCAATATGGCAAAACCCTGTCTCTACTAAAAATACAAAAACTAGCCAGGTGTGGTGGTGTGTGCCTGTAGTCCCAACTATTTGGGAGGCTGAAGTGGGAGGATCGATGCCTGGGAGATGGAGGCTTCAGTGAGCCAAGATTGTGCCACTCTCCAAGCTGGGCAACAGAGATCCTGTCTCAAAATAAAGTGTTAAAAATCTACTCTCTTGTCAACCTAAAGGAAGAAGCTGAGGCACTAAATATAATTTTAATGAGTTTAGTTGAGCCAAGATGGGGACAGCTGCCCAGAAGACTCAGACCTGATAACCTTGTATAAGAGTTCCATTTGACCTTCGTGAAAAGTAGGTTTTTACAGGCAAAAAAGGAAGACGGTGGGCTGATACACAGTTGTTTTTCAGGAATTCCCATTGGTTTACAGAAATGACATTGATTAGTGATTAGCTATACATTGTTGAACTCCAGGGCATGAGTTATGGTGCCCATCATGCAACATTGTTAGGTTAATTTATAGCTATTTGCAGTGACAGTCAGTCTAGAGTCCACATAGCAAACAGCTTCAAGAGGTGATGAGCTCAAGCGGGGAAAGTGGGCTGTCACTGCTGCCTTACTCCCACGCCTCTTTGGGCCTGATAATTTAGAGGAGGCTCACATTCCTCAGAAAAGGTTTCTTTTCTTTCTCACTCTTAAAGCAATTAAGTACCTTGCTTGTTGAAGTCACACAGCGAGCAAGTTATGGATCTTGACTTCAAGCCTAGGTCTGAGACTCCGAAGCCTATTTTCTTTATAATGTATTATACCAGAGCTTCTCAACCTTGGGCATACATTAGAGTCAAATGGGTAAATTTGCACAAAGCCTACCCCCAGAGAGAGTCTAATTTAATTGGTCTGGGTTTTTTTTTTTTTTTTTTTTTTTTTTTTGAGACAGAGTCTGGCTCTGTTGCCCAGGCTAGAGTGCAGTGGCATGGTCTCTGTTCACTGCAACCTCTGCCTCCTGGGCTCACAGAATTCTGCCTCAGCCTCCCACGTACCTGGGATTGCAGGCGCCCACCACGATGCCCGGCTAATTTTTGTATTTTTAGTAGAGACAGGGTTTTACCATGTTGGCCAGGCTGGTTTCGAATTCCTCACCTCGAGTGATCCACCCCCCTCAGCCTCCCAAAGTGCTGGGATTACAGACATGAGCCACCATGCCCGGCCAGAGCTCAGGTAATTTTAAAGCTTCTGGGTGATTTTAATGTGCTGGCTGCTTTGAGACCACCGATAGGAAGTATAGTTTATCTATCAGGATAAATTGGTGGAAAATGCCCCTTATTGACTATTTTTTTGAGGCTATGTTATATAACTCTTTAATGTATTCATGTAGTCAAAAAACACAATAAAATTCCTTTAATCAGATTACAGTCTACAGAGTAAACAACTGAGATTCAGTCATTTAATTAACTGACATCCCCTCTTCTAACCCACTTGTTGACTATTTTTAAGGTGATTGTATTTTCCCAGAGGGTACTGAAAAACATACAGGAAGGGACATGGGAGTAAGATAAACCTAACTTTCAACCTTGGCTTTGATATTTTCTTGCTAAATGGACTTTGACAAGTTACTTAACATTCTGTAAAATATTGATTATGAAAGAAGTAAAAGGTATTCTCGAAAAGGATTTTATGTGAGGACAGATGGAGGGAATGCTGCCTCTGGTGGCTTCCTGTTGGGGTCAGATGCATATAGTGCATTGAAAAGGCCATGGGAAAACTTTTCTAGTTTCCTAGTCAGCCTGGCTGTAAAGCCCGTCTTCTACTTTCTACCCCTGCTGCCAACCATTTCCCAAGCCACCTTTCTCTTTACACCTAGTCAGGGATGATTCCTTCATTGCCAGACCACATGGCATTATTGGGAAGTGGCCAGGAGAGGAGGACTCCGTTTTAACCATAGATGCCAGGGTAGGGAATATATGCTTGAGGGGAGGGAAAGGAAAAGGATATTTTCAATATCATATTAGATTAGACATGAAATATATTTTACCATAGGAACAAGGTCTGGATGGTAATTAGGTTTCCTGGTTATTCAATTAAAGCCTATTCATAATTTTGCCAGATATTTACAATATTTTATATGCAAATAACAGTGTATTTCAGTAACCTTTTGGGTTCAATAGGCTTTGAAGAATTAGTGTGAAAGCTTAACTGTCATTTATAACACCGCTTCTATGAGAAACACGAGATCAGTACTTAGCACTCCAAGAAATAGTTTCTCTCGTCTCTAATTCAGCCTAACAAATATAGTGTTCACTGATCATCTAGTAAAGAGGGAATGAGGCAGCTGAAAGAATCCCATTTCCTCTCTGAAGTTTAGCAGAACTCTTTTAGCTACTGATTATCAGATCACAACATACTTGAGGCCATAGGCCATTTCTTTCCCTCATTTGTGTTCCCCTTCCCCCTGAACAATTTATCACATAGTAGGAGCACGTTGTAGATGTTAACATATACATAGATTAGATTTGAAACTGATAATGACCTCACTGTCAATGGAAAATAGGATACTGATCATCCATACCATACAGTGACAAAACATTTCTTAAATGATCAGCTTTTGTTGCTGGTAACCAGGTGCCTCTCAGCAGCAAGGCTTAAGAGATGAAGTAACTGGTGCAATAAAATATTATAGTGGAAATTATGAGCATGAAGGCCATGGGAAAGGTTCTGATTGCACCAGAAACTACCTAAAAGACTGTCTTGTTTCTTGTACGAATGGGGCTGAAATAGCCAAAAAACAAACCTAAATTTGCTTCTACAGCTTTCAGCATTACAGTGCAGCCTTTCTAGGCATAGATTAGGAGAGTGGGATCCTGTGAATGGAAATATTTGGGTAGGTTCTAATGAGTCCAACTACAAATCCTTCACTTGTGTTTCCCTTCCTCCAAAGAAATCTATCACATAGTATAAGCACATTGTGGATGTTAACATACACATAGATTAGACTTGAAATCAGTAATGGCCTCACTATCAGTGGAAAATAGGATACTGATAATTTGTACAATGTAATGACGAAACATTCCTTAAAATATCACCAATTGTTGCCTGAATTAACAAACTCCACTGAGTCTTAGTTGTTAGTAGGAGCAGTCCTCCTCTTCCATCTGATAACCTGTAATAATTTCACCTGAGGTGGTTTATTTGCAGGAACATGAGGAATCTCCTAAATGTTAATTCCCACTACTTATCACTTCCAGACCCTGAGCTATTCCATAATTAGATTCAAATCCTCAAAGACTTCAGGGAAGATGGAGAAAGAGAAACATTAGAAAATATGCATGATGGTTGCAGTCTACACAATTTACGAGGCCATAGTAGGTATTTGTAACTCCCTCTTCCACTTCCCTTCCCATGCTCCCTTTGCTCAGTTATCATTTTAGCTAGGTGTTATTATTTATCAGTCAGAGTGACCTAAACCTTCATTCCTGAAATATCTGAACCATTGTGGTTCTTGCTTGGCTTGGTTTGCTCTAATCTTGCAAATTTTACCATGGATATGGAGGGAATTGCTCAGATATGGATATGAAAGGAGTTGCTCAGAGAAGGTCTTGCCTTTGAGACATGGTCTTCCCTCTGTTTTGTAGTACCAACCCTTTTCCCACTTTATGATTAGGATTAATTGTCCCAGCGAATACAGTAATCCCTTTCTTTCCTTGTTGGTTCAGTGCCTTGAAGACCTCAAAGTGGCTGATGTGGCAGTCTCAGCTTCCATTCAAAGGAAACTTCTAGTGTTTCCTGGAAAAAGTATTCCTTCCATGGAAACTAAGAGCACAACATTGTGAGGTTGGAAACAAAAGTTATGTGACTAGGTCATTAGGAATAATAATGGAACCACCAATACTTTTACACTTTCATTTTCGGATCTAAGTATTCTGGCTATGGAAGAAATAGCATTATATATTAGTTGCTGGCTTGGGAAATATACTATAACTTGTGGGACAGCTCCCTAGTCTTACAAGTGGCAATATAAGTTGTCAATAGATTATTCTACCATTTAATCAAGTCAGCTTTTTCCAATGGACATGAAACCATTTCTTCAACTCAGATTCCTTAAATCTCTCATCGGTGAGACTAGCCAGATCATAGTGGGAGAAAGGAATCCTATGTTCTTAAGCCCACACATAATCAACATGCCTATTGCTAGGGCCAAAGTGTTCATGGGTCCATTGTACAAGCTCCAGGGTAGCTAGGGGAGGCAGCTAACTGGCATCCACAGGATTGGCCATACTCTTTACTTAATTACTGAGAATCTGTTTTATAGTGGATGCCTTTTATTAAGCATTAATTTGGGACACAGATATTCTCCCTCTGCTTACTCTGAGAGGCCCATCCTAAAACTCTTCCTCAGGCCTCCCTTTAACCATTCCTCCAATTCTGTTTTCCAACCCGCTGACTCCTTGGCCAAAGTGCCACTTGCTTGTGAATCAATGTCAATCTCTACTTCTGTCTGTCTTCCATTTAGGTTTTGAATCATACATCATGAACCCTTCCACCCTGAGGTCTTTCCACCCTACTCAGGGACATCCTCAGAGAAGGCTCTGTAGTGTTCCCAATTGGTCATGAAACCAATAAACCTTTATAACCTTTCTAGTCAGAATGGGACAATCTTCTATCTTGTTCTTTTTACTTAAAGCCCTCTTCTCCCTTCCTTCTCCAGGGCTCCTACCATAATCTTTTCTATAAAAGATAAAGAGTTTTAAAACCTCAGATGGCTTAAGTTTTCCCCATGCAAAAAATTCCAGACACACACAAAAAAGTAGAAAAGAACCTGGCTACCTGCTTGAATAATTGGAGAGGAAAAAATTACAGAGATCATCCCTGAAACACTGTGAAGTGTGTATAGCTGATATTATTATACCTATTTTAAAGATGGTGGGAAGGGAATGTGGAAGGAGTAAAGTGACTTTGCCACAGCTTCCATAACTACCTAAGAATATGAGCAGGGACCAGGATTATGCCTTCTGGTATAGTGAGAGGAGAGTGAATGCACAAACCCCATGATCGTGATATGTCTGGGGACCTCTGATTTAAGGAGTGGAGAAAGAGAAGTATTGATTGGTGGAAGAAAAACGAAGATGCAAAGAGCACTCATGAGTGGGTGATCCCAGAGCTCTGAGTAGAGGGCAAGAATCAGAGACAGGCCTTGTAGAAAATCCCAGTATAAGGTCCTTTACCATCGTTTCCTTTTTGTCCCTTTGCTTAGTACATTATCAACAAGTTTTAGAGGCAAAGAATGGAAAAGGATGTAAAAAGAATATCCAAATAAATATTTCAAAAAGATTAAAATAGAGATGTGGAACATAGGTAACCTAGTGAAGGACAGAACTACTTAACATTCCAAAAATAAATTTGAGTCAGATACAAAGTTGTATAAACTCATAAAGGCTAAAGAAAAAAAAGTATCATGTTAATATCAATTAGAAATTCTCTCTTCAGCAAAATTCAGTTTTAGTTAACTAGATCAAGTGAATATTTTAAAATCAGTGTAAGAGATTTTTCCTGGACATCTCATTTTGTGTGTTATAGATACTTTTATTAGTTGTAACAGAAAACTCCACTGATGGAAACAGGCCCAAGAATTGAGCAGACATCTTTACATTCTGGTAATCCCAGCTGTGTGACCTAAAGCAAGTCATTTAACCTCTCTGGGCCAAAGGCCTGTTTCATCAATTATAAAGTAAGGAGGTTAGGCTAAATGTCCTCTAAGCATTCTCCCAACTCTCAAAATGAGTTTTTCTATGAAAATTTTAGTTATCCTCATAGAAGCCCTGACTTAGGTTTTTAGTTTAAAAGATAGGCTCCAGCAGGGGTCACTACAGCCACATCGAGCTTTGAGTCCGATGCTCTTTCATGTTGTAGTTGACTGTGGGCACATCAGTTACCCTTTGTCTTGATTTTCCATTTGAGACTACATAGATTCTCTTTGTACCTAAATGTAATCCAAATCGATCTTCATATGTACTCAGCGTATCCATTTCAACTAGGTTTTGTTGTTGTTGTTTTTGTTCTCTGATTCTTTTCATTTATTTATTTATTTATTTTTACTCTGAAGTTGGAGATCATTTACTTCCTTTGACTCTGGGGTCCTTCAGAAAAGTGTATTTTATTTGATTAGCTATGTTTAATTTTTTGCCTCTGAGAACTGTGATGAGTAAGTATATTTCTTTAAATATATGAGATTACATTAAAACAAAACACGAAATTCAGTCCTATCCTGAAGGTTTTTAAAAATTCTATGTACACCTGAAAAATGTGTTCAGCTCCTTTAGAACCCCTTTTTGAAAATTCTAGAATTCTTTTAATTGCTTCTACTCCTCCATAGTTAACTTGCTATGTACATGAAGCCAGAATAGACTAGTTCATATATCCAAGAGCAGGGTAAGGATTTCAAAGCCAGTTCTAATTTCAATATTACATGTTTTTGCCCTAAAAACTTAGTGACTGTACATACACCATAAAGAATTTGAGGATCACTGTTGATGTTCAAAGGTAGACATTGAGCAAAGTGTTACTCCCAAAAAGCCATAGGACTCCCCAGAGTCCTAAGTTTTAAGAGTAAGTCTTGAGTCTTACGTCCTAAGTCTTAGGACTCTTTAGGACTATGATTCAATTTAGGACTACTCCAAAGGAGTTCAGTCTGCCCCAAATGCCCTCCTCAAATTCCATATACTATGCAAAACCTAACACTGGTTCAATCGTACTAGGAGTCAAGGAGAGTTAACTTCTTACACCATGCAGAGCAGTGTTTCTAGTCCTTTGGCCTGGTATATATGCCCCCTTCCCCAAATGACACTACTTAACCTAGAGTAGTTCTTAGTAGGTGTGTGGTGTGCAAATGTAATCTCATTGTCCCTTTTTCCTCCTTATAACTACCTGCCTGCTCCTTTGGGAGAGATTGATATTACCCTTTTCAATTGCAGCACTCCTGCTGCTGCTGCCATTTCCAATATTACTGTGTTAAAGCCCTCATCTAGGCGGGTAGTTGGGTTTATTTCCAGTTGTTAACAAGTGAAGAAAGCCTTCTATACACTCCTTTCACAGTAAGCGGGGGATGGCCTGGTGACAAATACAGTGAAAGTGATGGTGTGTGACTGCTGAGACTAGGTCATAAAGGGTATTGCAGCTTCTGCCTTGGTCTCTTGGATTGCTCACTGAGAGCCAGCTGCCATGCCTCAAGCAGTGCCATGTTGAAGATCTGAGGCCTCCTGTCAATAGACAGCACCAATTCGCCAGGCACATTAGTGAGATACCTTCAAAGCAGATTCTTCCCAAGCGGATTGAGTCTCCTCTCCAGACTTCTTCAGAACAGTCTTTTTTCTACTTATGTATCGCCTCAAACAACCACCTCAGTCTTGATTTTATATAACCAAGCTATCTGCCATAGCTAACTGATCGCGTGTCTTTGAGTCCTAGCCTGCGTAACGTTTGTATCCCTTGCCCGATCATGTGTGAAAGATGGAGGTACATAGTACAGACAAGGCTCTGATAAAAGGCAGAAGGTGACTCCCAGGGAAAAGTGTATGAGCTGAACAGGTCCTTCAAATGGTTTCTATCAATGTCCTGTCCTACTTCTCCCCTATCATTAGTACTTTCTTATCACACTACTAATACTTAGCACACTGTAGTCTAATTGCCTGCTTATTTTTAATGTCCACTCTTTTCTGTAGGCTCCTGAAGGGCATGGACTCTAGCTTATTACAGATATATCCTGGAATCTAGCCCAATACCTGGCACATAATAGGTAATAACATAAATTTTGTTGTAATAAATGAATAACTTTGTTTTGAATGGGTAAGCCTTATAAAAAGACTTTGATATTTTTACTGTATAGTTGCTAACACATTAACGGAAGAACCATCCACACAATTTGAGAACTGAATTTTACTGTTTACCAGTTGACACTTTGCTTAATATTTCTAAGAACAGGAAATGCCTATAAAGTTCAACAATATACTGCCTTTAAAAAGAAACTTTCTTTTTTTTTTTTTTTTTTTTTTTTTTTTTTTTTTTTTTTTTTTGCGACGGAGTCTTGCTCTGTGCCCCGGGCTGGAGTGCAGTGGCGCGATCTCGGCTCACTGCAAGCTCCGCCTCCCGGGTTCACGCCATTCTCCTGCCTCAGCCTCCTGAGTAGCTGGGACTACAGGCGCCCGCCACCACACCCGGCTAATTTTTTGTATTTTTAGTAGAGACGGGTTTTCACTGTGTTAGCCAGGATGGTCTCGATCTCCTGACCTCGTGATCCGCCCGCCTCGGCCTCCCAAAGTGCTGGGATTACAGGCTTGAGCCACCGCGCCCGGCCAAAAAGAAACTTTCTAATGCCATGTAAATCAGATAACTTGTCAGCGTGTCAGTGGCACATGTCTACATTCAGGGACTGAAACAGAAACTCATTTTAAATTTAATTCTAAAAGACTGAAAAATATTATTACAGAAATTTCCAGTTTGACACATATGAATTTATTTCAGAAAGTCTGCTATCTCACAAGAATTCTAACGCTAAGATACTTTGACGATAATTGAAAGGAATTTATTCAAGATGTACTAAAATATGCTACAAGAGTGACCTACTTTTGAAAGTAAAGAACTGTTTCCTATGTTTCTTAAAGTAGAAGAGAACTTATTTGTATCAAATTAGTAGTTTATCCTCTTTTATTAAAAAGAAAACACGCAAACACACACACAAGTAGCCCAAATAGAACCATTTTAAGAACTGAAGAGGCCATGTAATTTACTTTATTGATTACAAAGCCTAATTGATTGTGTAAATTATGTCATAAATTTCTAGAGGCCAAACTTTTGATCTTGAGTTTGTACCAGAATATCCCTTTGATCCCTTTCAACTACAAAATTTTAGGATTCTAATTATAAACACAGAAAATATAAGTGTGCTTAAAATTCTTGGTTTCTAAAATAGTTTTTAATACTTGAAATAATATGATTACAAAGTAATACATATTCATCACAGAAAATTTATAAAATATAGAAAACATAAAGCCAAAACTAAAAATCACTCATAATTCCTTTATTCAGGAATAATTAATATTAATATTTTTGTTTACTCAGTAAATAAACTAAAATTGACTGACTACAATATCTTCCTCAGAAATTAAATATTTTTACACATTTTTTAGTGACATCATTAAACATGACTATACTATATTGTATTACATTATGTTAATATATGGCAATTTATTTCATTAATATTCTGCGGTAGGACACTTAGATTCTTTCAAATTTTTGTTATAATAATATTCAAAACACATACTTGATGGCAAATCTTTTTGTAAATACGTGTGTGGAGGCTAAAGCAACATTATCTGGATGCTAATTCACCATGTTGACTGCTGATTAACTCCAGTTCCAAGAAGGCCTCTAAGATTTCCAGTTTATTGATTGTTCCTTGTGTAAGAGAATGTACTTACTGTAAATCCTGCCCTTAGGTCAAAACAACCTTGATATGATACATCAATTGTCCTACACATTCCTTCTGAATCACACATATCTTTTCCTTATTTCTATAAGTCCTGGGTCTCGGGGGTAAGGGCACAGGGATCCACCATTTTGTCTTGCCACTCCTGAGACACACGCATGGCTTCTGTTCCTAAGTCCCTACCAAATGTTTCTTTCTGAGAAACTGGGTGTGTCAGCCTCTTTCTTTGGCCTCTCTGCTTCCTTGGACTTTCTGGGGTAGGTTTGCATAGACCTGTCCACCTCAGAACAACATGTATATGTATTGCTTAAAAACATACACATTTTTAATACATATATTTTTAAGAATCTGAGTCAATTTTCCAAATTATCATTCAGAAAGATGTAGTGATTTAGAAGTCTAACAGAAGTATTCAAAAGTTCTTGTTTTCCCCCAAATCCTTGCCAGTCCAGAATAATAGCCTTTTAAGAAATCATGGTCAGTCTGATCTGTGAAAAATATTATTTCCTTGTTGTGAGGATAATTTTATACCAGATCAAAGGAGAGGACTAGGTATTAAAACTAGAGTTCTACTGACTAATTCTAAATTCTGTGAAGAATTTTACTTACAGCAAGTCGATTGTGAGAAGCAGAGGAAAAAGGAAATACCAGAAATACTCTGCTGTAAATTTTTCTTTTTTAGGAATATAATAATTTATATTCATGAAGATAATGCTTTTCTGGACCACATATCTGAAGAAACTTCAAACCATAGGTAGAAAGTATATAGTTAGTATAGCTATAAGTCTCAGGGCACTAGATGAATGTTTACAGTTTAAAAAGTAATTAAGGCTGGGCATGGTGGCTCACGCCTATAATCCCAGCACTTTGGGAGGCCAAGGCGGGTGGATCACCTGAAGTCAGGAGTTTGAGACCAGTCTGGCCAACATGGTTAAACCCTGTCTCTACTAAAAAAAAAAAAATACAAAAATTAGCTGGGAGTGGTGGTGGACGCCTGTAATCCCAGCTACTTGGGAGGCTGAGGCAGGAGAATCACTTGAACCTGGGAGGTGGAGGTTGCAGTGAGCCAAGATTGTGCCACTGCACTCTAGCCTGGGCGACAGAGCAAGACTGTCTCAAAAAAAAAAAAAAAAAAGTAATTAAATACTAAACTAAAACAGTAATGTATAGGAAAAGAATCAGAAAATAAACATTGTTGGATGACTTATAACAGAAGTAGATGAAAATAGAGTTTAGTTTAACGTTATAGAAATAAAGATTTGTACTCTTGGCCTGATAAAATTTTAAACTGTTGCCTCTAATAGGATAATGTTTTGCTCTCATATTTCCCCTTCTTCATCCATACTTTCATTTCATTTTGGATTATTTTTATTTATGTGATCTCTTCGCTTTCATTCAGTCTTTTGGGAATATGACTTCTGCAATGTGAAGGTGAAATTTGCCCCTGTGTGTAATTTTGAAAGGTTGTTAATAGATTCCAAACACAGCTGTCAGTATATTTTCACTCTGGGAATTTCTTGCCTCGGTAGCTTGACCACAATCAGGAAGGTAGAAACATGGCTAGCAGCAGTCAGAGATGAAAGCAGTCTACTCACCCACTCACCTCCAACTTGGGCCAAGAAGGACCTACCCTCTCTTTGTCCTCATCTGTCTTGTGACCAAGCACATGGTGCTGTTAGGAAAGCAGCAGCTCTTTTATTAAGGACCAGAGCCTTGCATTTTCTAAGGCCCCACACCCCTGCAAGAGTGTTTGTCCTCTCCGCAGCGACAGAGTAAGCTCCTAGGTTGCTTTAGTTTGACCTCCCACTATGTGGGAAAAGGTTGGCAAATAGGAGTCTTGTGGCTGGAAAGCAAGATGAGTGGGCTTGAGCAAGAGGAAAGTACATCTCCATTTGTAGGGATTTTCTAGGACATCATTTTCAGAGAAATAATATTTTTAAAGGTTTTTTTAAAAAGGGGCAACATGCTGTTTAGAGCATTCCCCTAGTGCCTTTAGTGTGCCAGAAGTTTTGTGTATTATTTCTGATCTTTTCAGCAGTCCTATGAGGCTGATACTGTTACTGCCATTTTGTAGATAAGAAAACTGAGCTTCTGAAAAGTTAAATCATTGGCTTAAAGTCACAGAGGTAAAAAAGGCCGTGATTGAAACCCAAGCCTGATTTATTACAAAATTCCTTACTCTTTCCATGCAGCTTAGGTTTTGTTTAAAAATGGCAGGGGAGTGGAGTTCAAAGTTTGCAAGTGTTTATTCTTCTATTTCTGTTTAGATATGCAGTATTACTTGATTTTTTATTTGAACCATGTTTTTCAGCAATCAAACGATTTATTACAGGATGTTTCCCTGCCATCAAAGTCTATTGAGCTGAATCACAAACACTGCCTTGCCTTCTGTCACTATTTATAATTTATAGATTGTTGATTCCTCATTAGCATTATATCCGACTTATGTATTTTGAATGATCCTTTCAAGGCTTTTGTAAGGATGATAAGGGAGAGGTGGGGCCAGGCATTTCATAGATAACTTTAACTAGGAAACAAATGATTACTTTATCTGGATATGGATCATTCCAATTTTGCTGGTTAAAGAAAAATAGTATTCAAAGAAAGTGAGAGATAAGTTGGAAGAGTAAATAGGCCGGGCACGGTGGCTCATGCCTGTAATCCCAGCACTTTGGGAGGCCGAGATGGGCGGATCATGAGGTCAGAAGTTCGAGACCAGCCTGACCAACATGGTGAAACCCCATCTCTACTAAAAATACAAAAATTAGCCGGGTGTAGTGGCCCACGCCTGTAATCCCAGCTACTCAGGAGGCTAAGGCAGGAGAATCCTTGAACCTGGGAGGCGGAGGTTACAGCGAGCCAAGATCACACCACTGCACTCTAGTCTGCGGGACAGAGCGAGACTCTGTCTCAAAAAAAAAAGTAAATAACCAGGACAATGATCCATGAAAAGCACTAAATATAATTGCTATAAATCAAGAAATTGAAAAATGCCTTTGGTAATATCAGTGCAATGGAGTGAATGTTTATGTCCCTCCCAAAATTCAGATGCCAAAATCCGAATCCCTGATGTGATGGTATTTGAAGGTGGGACTTTTGGGAGGTGATTAGGTCATGAGAGTGACCTCACAAAGGGGATTAGAGCCCTTATGATGGACACCCCAGAGAGCTGTCTTGTTTCTTTCTACCATGTGTGAACACAATGAGAAGACAGCAGTCTGCAGCCTGGAAGAGGACCCTCACTAGAACCAGACCATCTTAGCACTGTGTTTTGGACTTCCAGGCTCCATAACTGTGAAAAATAAATTTCTGTTGTTTATCAGCTACCCAATCTATAGTACTTTGTTATAGCAGCCCAAATGGACTGACACAATCAGAAACATATATGGTGGGAACTCAGGATTCAATCAGAGAAGCAGAGTGGATGTATATATTTCTATATTGTTTTGTAGTGTATTATATACGATATACACAAAGGAATTTCTCACAATAATTTGACCTTATGTAACTGGGGAGTCTCTGTAAAGCTGCTGTCTTCACATCTCATGATGGAACTTGTAAGTCTACAAGACAGGCAGGTGTGAAGGAAAGATAGGTGTAAAGAAGTGGGGAGCAAGAACAAGCTGGACCCCACAAGCATAAATAAGGTGGAGCCCACAGGACAGACTGAAACCACATCAGTTCTTGTCTTAGACCTCGGTGGTGTGGGTGGCCTATAGAAGCTGGGCTTTTCTTCATGGAGCTAAACACCCATCCTGGTCTCAGGAGTCAAAGAAGCTAAAGGAGCATCTAGGAAAAGGTGAGGCAGTTTTGGTAGTGTCCACGGCGTCTAATACTTCCTAGATAAGTGACAACATGGTTGGGCTGCAAAATGGCTGCCACTTCATGTCTGCCCTCTATGTCTCCCACAAAAGTCTCCTGTGGCCCAACCTAACAAGAGAAACATACAGGAAAGGGAAACTTGAGAATTTAGTTCAGGCTAGCCATGTTGGTACATTACAAAGTTACCACAGTAAACGAAATGATTATTATGTGTATAGCACTAGAATAAAATGGACAAAATGCTTTTGGCCAAAGTAGAATGAACTCTTCATGAGATGAATTCAGATGTCTTCTGACTAACGTAGTACACAGCCCTTCTTTTTAGGGGTCTTGCTGTTTCCCTGCACCTTTAGCAGGTATGAAGCCTAGGTCATATAGCCCTATTTCAGGGAGTTTGCTGCCTGTCTTTGTGTTGGCCTGGAAAGCATGGTGCTGGGCTTTTTTTGCTGCTGTTAACTAATATTCATGCTATCACTGACTCTGCTCTGATATTGCTTCCCTTTCTTCTTCCCCAATAAGTGATGTTTTAGTCCAGGTATGCTACTATTACAAAATATCACAGATTAGATCATTTATTTTTAAACAATGTATTTTCTCACAGTTCTGGAGGCTGGGAAATCCAAGATCAAGGCACCAGTAGGCGTCAGTCCTCTCAAACTCTGCTGTGGCTGTGTATAATATCTAGTGAGGGCCTGTTCCATCTATGTCATCTTCTCATGGCATCCTCACATGGTGGAAGACAGAAAGGCAAGAGACAGCCCAACTCACTCCCTCGGGTCCCATCCATGAGGGTGGAGCCCTTGTGATTCAGTCACTTCCTAAAGGCCCCACCTCTTGATACTGTTACACTGGGATTAAGTTTTAATGTGCATTTTGGTGAGAGACATAAACATTCAAACCAGAGCAATTCCCTTCTCAAATTTCCAAGTCTCAAATTTTTTTTTTCAAATTTTAAGTTCAGGTGTACATGTGCAGAATGTGCAGGGTTGTTAACATAGGTAAACGTGTGCCATGGTGGTTTGCTGCATAGATCAACCCATCACCTAGGTATTAAGCCCAGCATCCATTAGTTATTCTTCCTGAGGCTCTCCCTCCCCCTAACCCCTACCCCAACAGGCCCCAATGTGTGTTGTTTCCCCCCATGTGTCTATATGTTCTCATCACTGAGCTCCCACTTATAAGTGAGAACATACAGTGTTTGTTTTTCTGTTCCTGCATTAGTTTGCTGGTGGATGGTCTTGCCTAGATATTGATGGCAGCTGACTGACCAGGGTGGTAGTTGCTGATGGCTGGAGTTCCTGTGGCAGTTTCTTAAAATGAGAAAACAATGAAGTTTGCCACATAGATTGACTTTTCCTTTCACAAAAGATTTCTCTGTGGCATGCAGTGCTGTTTGATAGCATTTTACCCATCGAACTTCTTTCATTTTACCCATAGAACTTCCTTCAAAATTGGAGTCAGTCCTCTCAAACTCTGCTGCAACTTTGTCAGTTAAGTTTATGGAATGTTCTAAATTCTTTCTTTTATTTCAACAATGTTCACAGCATCTTCATCAGGAGTAGCTTCTATCTCAAGAAACCAGTTTCTTTGTTCATTCATACGGGGCAAGTCCTCACTGAGTGTGGTGGCTCATGCCTGTAATCCCAGCACTTTGGGAGGCCACGGTGAGAGGATCACTTGAGCCCAGGAATTAGGACCAGCCTGAGCAACATAGTGAGAGCTGGTCTCTACCAAAAAAAAAAAAAAAAAAAAGAAAAAGAAACAAAGAAGCAGCAGTAAGTCCTCATCTGTTCAAGTTTTCTCATGAGATTGCATTTCATCAGGCTGTAGTTCTCTTGCTATTTCCATCACATCTGCAGTTACTTCCTTCACTGAAGTCTTAAACCCCTCAAAGTCATTCACGAAGGTTTGAATCAACCTCTTCCAAATTCCTGTGAATGTTGAGAGTTTGATCTCCTCCCATGAATTACAATTCTTAATGGCATCTAAAATGGTGAATTCTTTCTATGAGATTTTCAGTTTACTTTGCCTAGATTTATCAGAGGAATCACCATCTATGGCATCTATAGCCTTATAAAATATATTTCTTAAATAATAGACTTGAAAGCCAAAATTCCTGCTTGATCCATGGGCTACAGAATGGATGTGTTCACAAGCATGAAAACAACATTAACCTTCTTGTACATCTTCATTAAGCTCCATGTATATCTGAAGATGTACACCAATGCTGTGGTCACCGAAGAGCAATGCACCAATGGTGCATTGTCAATGAGCAGTAATATTTTGAAAGAAATCTTTTTTTTTTCTGAGAAGTAAGTCTCAACAGTGGACTTAAAGTAGTCAGTAAACAGATATGCCATCATCCAGGCTTTGTTCTTTCATTTCTACAGCACAAGCAGAGTAGATTTAGCATAATTCTTAAGGGCCCTAGGATTTCAGAATGTCAAATGAGCATTGGCTTCAACTTAAAGTCATCAGCTGCATTAGCCCTTAGAACAAGAGAGTCAGCCTATCCTTTGAAGCTTTGAAGCCAGGCATCGACTTCTCCTCTCTAGCTATGAAAGTCCTAGATGTTATCTTCCAATATAAAGCTGTTTCATCTACATTGAAAATCTGTTGTTTAGTGTAGCCACCTTCATCAATGATGTTGGCTAGATCTTCTGGCTAACTAACTTACTGCAGTTTCCATATCAGCACTTGCTGATTCCCCTTGTACTTTTATATTTTGGAGACTGCTTCTTTCCTTAAACCTCATGAAGCAGCCTCTGCTAGCTTTAAACTTTTCTTCTGGCACTTCCTCATCTCTCTCAGCTTTCCTAGAATTGAAAAGAGTTTGTGTTTTCCTCTCGATTAGGCTTCAGCTTAAAGGAACGTTGTGGCTGGTTTGATCTTCTGTCTCAATCACTCAAACTTTCTCCATATTGGCAAAAAGTCTGGTTTGCTTTTTTGTCATCTGCGTATTCAATGGAGTAGCATGTTTAATTTCTTTCAAGAGCTTTTCTGTTCTATTCACATCCTGGCTAACTGGCATAAGAGGCCTACCTTTCAGCCTGTCTTGGCTTTTGACATTCCTTCCTCACTAAGCTTGATCATTTCTAGCTTTTGATTTAAAGTGAGTCACATGTGACTGTTCCTTTCACTCAGCCACTTAAAGACCATTGCAGGGTTATTAATTGGCCCAATTTCAATATTGTTGTATCTCAGGGATCAGGGAGGCCTGAAGAGAAGGAGAGAGACAGGGTAATGACCAGTTTGTGGAGCAGTCAGAACACATACAACATTTATTAAGTTCACTGTCTTATGTGGACACAGTTCAAGGTGCCCCAAAACAAATACAAAAGTAACATCAAAAAATCACTGATCATAGATCACCATAACAGATATAATAATAATAATAAAATTTGAAATCAGTTGCAAGAATCACCAAAATGTGACACAGACACCAAGTGAACATGTTGTTGGAAAACGGTGCCAATAGACTTGTTTGATGCAGAGTTGCCACAAACTCAATTTGTAAAAACCACAGTCTTTGTGCAGCACAATAAAGTGAAATGCAATAAAATGAGGTGTGCTTGTGCTTAAACACTGTAGATGCTCCATACTTTTCTTGATAAGTAAATATATTTTTTGAAAATTTTCTCAAACTCACCATGATATAACATGAGCTGATGGGAATGAGTCCTTAACTCTTCTGCTCTAAACATAGAATAACATATGGCTAAAACTTCTTTCGGTATGAAGCTGAGTCTGAAATCAAGAAAGAAAGTCCCCCTAGTATTAGAATTAAAAAGGAAACTTAAAGTCAGAGTGCTAAGCAGAATCTTATGCCCAAACTGCTCATAGAATTGTTGCAATCAGATACAGGCCTTAAACACTGGAGTTGGTTCTACTAATTATCTCCCTAAAAGGAGATTACAGGCTTCAGACTCTAGGATTAAAGCTAAAACAGCTATTTAGATAAATCTGGGAGTCATAAAGGGTTGGGTTGACTTTGAAATGGGAGACTAAGGGAACTCTGCCCATCAGCCCAGTTAAGCAACAAGGAGGTTTATTAGTATCCCAGGATGATGAATGAGAAAATATCACCTGCAAGAAATAAAAAATCCCAGGTGTGTTGCATGCCAAGATGGGGAGTCTGAAATCATGCTGACCATGTGGAAGGACTTTGAAGCCGGGAAATCAGCTAAAAAGGGATCCAATTCGTTTTTGTTGTTTTGGTTTGGTTTGGTTTTCAGTCCTGCTTCTTCTGTAAGGAATCCAGTTCTTTCATGCAAGTTGAGACAAAGAAAAAGTATCCTATAGGCTACTTTTCCACAGAGAACTCTCTTCTAATGAGTAGGTCATAGTCAAACATTGTAAATCATACCATAAAACAAATAACTACGTTTGAGACTCAGCAGATGAAAGAAATGGAAGCCAAGGCTTAAAAGAGTAGAATAACCTGACAGAAATATTTACAAAGTATGTTTAAAATATGCACAGGGATGAAGGAAGGATTATAAACCATCAGGGAAGAAAATAACAACAAGAAATTTTTTTTTTCCAAGACAGCTGATTAGAGAGTTTTAGCATGCCTCCGCCACTTGGAAATATCAAGATAGTACATAAAGATCAACTGTGAGCTCTAATTCAAGAAGGAAAATCAGAATCCACTGGAATTGTGAAAGATACTCCAGATCCCAGGGAGGAGAACACTGGCCCCATGATGGTGTCCAGCTGATAAAAGTGAGTGAAGCCCCAGTAGGTGAGAGAGGCAGAGAGCCTCCCTCTGTAACTCACCCTTCCACTGGGGATCCAAGCACCCCAGGCTGAGAAAGAAAACTTTGTTCCTCCCAAGCCCTGGAGCTAACTTGGGGAGAGCCTTGGAGATGCTATGAGGGAAAGACGTTGGGAAAAGCTGAAGTCAATTTCCCAGACTCAGTGTTGAGAGCAGGATGCCATTTTTGATCTAGGCACATACAAAGTCAGCCATTCTTTGGCATCCTGGCAATGTGGCCAAGCAGACATGTTTGTCTCAGGCCAGAGATTGAAGTGCTTGCTCTAGAGTGAGATAGGGTCCTCCACAGGCCAGAATTGTGGAAAGTGCCTCACCACTAAGCCCCGGAATTTTGTTCTTCCCTGTCACAGGCCTGTGGCAGGAGGAGAGCTGCTACAGTTATGGCCTCTCCTGGGCAACAAGGCTTGCAGCCAGGACGAGCTTGGTAACCTGGAACAGGTCCATGTGTGCCATTGCTGGGTACCCTATCCTGCTCCCCTGGGATTGTGGTGCAGCAGGGCTCTCTCCACTCCACCACCAGGCAGAACTCCAGGCATTCAGAGCACACATTTTCCTGGACCAGCAGCCTGAGCCTCCCACCCTTCCTGGAGCAGTAGGGCTCTCTCCCCTCTATGCTGAGGCAGATCACCAGGCATTCAGAGGTCAAAAAGGACAAAGGTCATTACATAATGATAAAAGGCTCAACAAGAAGACTTAACTATTCTAAATATATATGTACTCAACAACTCAACATTGGAGCACCCACATTCATTTAGAAAAAAAAACAACAAAAAACTACTTCTAGTATATAAAAAGACTTAGCCACACAGTAATAGTGGGGAACTTGAGTACCCCACTAACAGCATTAGACAAATCGTTGAGGCAGAAAACTAACAAATACATTCTGGACTTAAATTCAAAACTTGACCTATCTAATCTGATAGATATTGACAAAATACCCCCACCCATCAACCACAGAATATATATATTCTTCTCATCTATACATGGAACATTCTCCAAGGTTGACCACATGCTGTGCCATAAAGCAAGTCTCAATACATTTTTAAAAAATGGATCACAGTGCAATAAAAACAGAAATCAATACAAAGAAGATCTCTCAAAGCCATGCTAATACATGGAAATTAAACAGCTTGCTCCTGAATGACTTTTGGGTAAACAAATTAAGGCAGAAATAAAAAATACTTTGAAATAAATGAAAACAGATATACCCAAATCTCTGGGATGCAGCAAAAGCAGTCTTAAGAGGAAAGTTTATAGAACTAAACCTTACCTTAAAAAAGTAGAAAGCGGCCGGGCGCGGTGGCTCACGCTTGTAATCCCAGCACTTTGGGAGGCTGAGGCGGGCGGATCACGAGGTCAGGAGATCGAGACCATGGTGAAACCCTGTCTCTACTAAAAATACAAAAAAATTAGCCGGGTGTGGTGGCGGGCGCCTGTAGTCCCAGCTACTCGGAGAGGCTGAGGCAGGAGAATGGCGTGAACCCAGGAGGCGGAGCTTGCAGTGAGCCGAGATTGCGCCACTGCACTCCAGCCTGGGCGACAGAGCGAGACTCCATCTCAAAAAAAAAAAAAAAATTAGAAAGCTCCCAAATTAATGATCCAACATACACCTTGAGGAGCTAGAAAAACAAGAACAAACTAACCCCAAAGCTAGCAGAAGAAGAAAAATAACTAAAAAAAAAAAAGAGTAGAACTGAATGAAATTGAGACCCAAAAATTCACACAAAGAATCAATGAAATCAAAAGTTGATCCTTTGAAAGGATAAACAAAATCAATAGACTGCTTGCTAGATTAACAAAGAAAAAGAAAGATCCAAATAAGCACAATCAGAAATGACAAAGGCGACATTACAACTGAGCCTACAGAAATACAAAAGATTCTCAGAGACTACTATGAACTCCTTTATGCCCACAAACTAGAAAATCTAGAGGAAATTGATAAATTCCTGGAAACACACAACCTGCCAAGATTGAATTAGAAAGAAATTGAAACCCTAAGCAGACCAATACTGAGTTTCAAAGTTGAATCAGTAATAATAATAAAAAAAGACCTACCAACAAAACAAAGCACCAGAACAGATAGATTCACGGACAAATACTACTAGACATACAAAGAAGAGCTGGTACCAATTCTACTGAAACTATTCCAAAAAATCAAGGAGGAAGGACTCCTTCCTATCTCATTGTATGAAGCCAATATCACCCTGAAACCAAAACCTGGCAGAGACACAGCAAAAAAAGAAGACTACAGGCCAATATCCCTGATGAACGTAGATACAGAAATCCTTAACAAAATGCTAGCAGACCAAATCCAGCAGCACATCAAAAAGTTAATTCACCACAGTCAACTAGTCTTCATTCCTGGGATACAAGGCTGGTTCAACATATGCAAATCAAATGTGATTTACCATGTAAACAAAATTAAAAACAAAAGCATTATGATTATTTCAATAGATGCAGAAAAAGCCTTGGATAAAACCTAACATCCCTTACTGATAAAAACCCTCAGCAAACTACCCATGAAAGGAACATATTTCAAGATAATAAGAGCCATCTATGACAAATGCACAGCCAGCATCATGCTGAATGGGTAAAAGCTGGAAGCATTCCCCTTGAGAAGTGGAACAAGACAAGGATGCCTACTCTCACCACTCCTATTCAACATAGTACTGGAATTCCTTGCCACAGCAATCGGAGAAGAGAAAAAAATCAAAAGCATCCAAATAGGAAAAGAAGAAGTCAAACTATCTCTTATTGCTGACCATATGATTCTATACTTAGAAAGTCCCAAAGACTCTGCCAAAAGGCTCCTGGAACGATAAATAACTTTAGTAAAGTTCCAGGATACAAAATCAACGTACAAATATCAGTAGCATTTCTATACAGCAATATCGTTCAGGCTGAGAGCCAAATCAAGAACACAGTCCATTTATAATATCCACAAAAAAATAAAATACCTACGGATACATCTAACCAAGGAGGCAAAAGATCTCTACAAGAAGAACTGCAAAACACTGATGAAAGAAATCATAGATGACACAAACAAATGGAAAAATATTCCATACTCATAAATTGGTAGAATAAATACTATTAAAATGGCCACACTGCCCAAAGCAATCTACAGATTCAGTATTCCTATCAAACTACCAATGTCATTTTTCACAGAATTAGAAAAAAAATTCTAAAATTCATATGCAACAAAAAAGAGCCCAAATAGCCAAAGCAATCCTAAGCAAAAAAAAAAAAAAAAAAAAAGCCAGAGGAATCACATTACCTGACTTCAAACTGTACTATAAGGTCACAGTAACCAAAACAGCATGGTACTGGTACAAAAACAGACACATAGACCAGTGAAACAGAATGGAGACCCCAGAAATAAAGCCTCACACCTACAGCCATCTGATCTTTGACAAAGTTGACAAAAATAAGCAGTGAGGAAAGGACTCCCTATTCAACAAATGATGCTAGGATAGCTGGCTAGCCATATGCAGAGGAATGAAACTGGACCCCCACATTTCACCATACACAAAAATTAACTCAAGATGGAGTAAAGATTTAAATGTAAGACCTCAAACTGTAAGAATCTTAGAAGAAAACCTAGGAAACACCATTCTGGACATTGGCCTTGGGAAAGAATTTATAACTCAGTCCTCCAAGCAATTGCAATAAAACCAGAAATTGACAAGTAGGACGTAATTAAACTAAAGAGCTTCTGTAGAGCAAAAGAAACTATTAACAGAGTAAACAGGCAACCTACAGAATGGGAGAAAATATTCACAAGCTATGCATCAGACAAGGGTCTAATATCCAGAATCTATAAGGAACTTAAACAGTTAAATAAGCAAAAAACAAATAACCCTGGCCAGGCACAGTGTGTCACATTTGTAATCCCAGCACTTTGGGTGGCCAAGATGGGTGGATCTCTGAGCCCAGGAGTTTGAGACCAGGCTGGGCAACATGGCAAGACCCCTTCTCAACAAAAAATTCAAAAATTAACCAGGCATGGTGGTGTGTGCCTGTAGTCCCAGCTACTCAGGAGGCTGAGGTAGGAGAATTGCTTGAGCCTGGGAGGTTGAGACTGAGTGAGCCATGACTGCACCACTGCACCCTGGCTTAGGTGACAAAGCAAGACCCTGTCTCAAACAAAACCTATTAAAAAGTGAGAAAAGAACATGAACAGACACTTCTCAAAAGAAGACAAACAAGCGGCCAACAAACTTGAAAAATTGCCCCACATCACTAATCATCAGAGAAATGCAAATCAATACCACAATGAAATACCATTTCATGCCAGTCAGAATGGCTATTATTAAAAAATGAACAAACAACAAATGCTGGTGAAGCTTCAGAGAAGAGGGAGTGCTTATACACAGTTGGTGGAAGTCTAAGTTAGTTCAGCCACTGTGGAAAACCGTTCGGAGATTTCTCAAAGAACTTAAAAGTACTGTTTGACCCAGCAATTCCATTACTGGGTATATATCGAAAAGAAAAATTGTTCTACCAAAAAGACACATATACTCATATGTTCATCACAGTACTACTCATAATAGCAAAGACGTGGAATCAACCTAGGTGCCCATCAATGGTAGATGGATATAGAAAAATGTGATATATATATCTAAAATAATTATTAGTAGTCTCACTCTTTTTCACTCAATTTGAGTAATAAGTTGTATGAATACCATAATTACTGGCTGATTGATTTATTGAACCAAAATACCTAATTCATTGTCTCCCTCTATTCCTGCTCATAAAATTTCATTGAGACTCCTGGTTTATTGGATTCCTCTTGTTTTATTCTAATTTACAAACTCTCCCCAGACATCTTTTAGCCTTATTTCTTACCTAGCCAGTTTAGACTGAGCTCTTTGTTGAAAAGTACCCTATATTTCACTATTCCTCTTTTTTCCACTGCCTTACAACCTTGCAAATCTGTGTCTGAAATAATCCACTTGATTTCTTTGCTTCTTTACCTGAATTGATATATTTTGTGATTTTTCTTTAGCAGCAGAGTGAGTTGATGTCACTATGAATTCATTGTCTCCGATCTCAGCTCAGCCCTCAGGGCTTCCTGGTAATGCTCCCATGTGGTTCCTGTCTCTGAAATCCTGGCAAACCTTAAACATGACTCGGCCCTAGCACTGATCACACTGTATTGGGGTTTGGGTTTGTAAATCTGTTTATCACACTAAACAGAATTCCTTGGGGACAGGGCCCTTCTCTTATTCATCTTTATTTCTAGCATCTAGCACATTTCCTAGCACATTGTAAGTGCTGGAAATAAGTGCATGAAAAATGAATGAATGGAATGAATAACAAGGCACTAATGCAAGAAACATAAGTAAGAAAAAAGAAGTTAATTGCAATTTTCATATTGTGTGACAAGATTAACACCTGACATAAACTTTTCAAACTATGGCAAAAGAGACAAACATACATTTTGTTTCTTATTTATAAGGTATGTGAGACATAATAATAATTGAAAGTATAGATACATCAACATAGGATTTAACTGTATTTTTGTGCTTACATCTAAATGGCCTCATATGCCTCTATGATATCTGTTCTGAGGAGGCTAAATTACATTGAGACTCAAGGATATCTGAACATTGTGTCACTGGAGGTTGCTAGCTTATATATTCAAAATACACTGTCAGCCTCGTAAAATATAATCAGTTTTACTGAGTTGCTCTGCTTTCTACCTTAAGAAAATCTCTTTCCTACATTTCTAACCATGTGGGCCATTATGTGGAAGTACTCACGCTAATCCTAATCCTAATTCTGCTTGTCCACTGTTCGTTTGCCCTATCCTACCTCTGGTGACTTTCCTGTTCTTAATTGTTTTCAAGCACTTGACCATTAGTAGCCTTAAATTCCTGGCCTCTCTCCTTATCACCAGTTATCTAAATTTCTACATTATTCTGAATTTGCTAACCATGGGGCCTTTATCTCTTTGATAGAGATTAATTCTTGTCTGTGCAAATCCTAGTCATAGTCCAACTGCGGTATTTTATAGCAATCATCATCCTAAATATCCAGGAAATTCAACAGATACAACAATATGCTTTTCAGTGACTATATTATTTGTCTGTGTCTAAAAATCTAAAGAAAAATAAGTACTACTACTTCACTATAATGTGTTTTCTCATTAGGATTTAGGGCAAACAATTGTCTAGCAACTCAAGAAGTGTGTTTTTTTGTTGTGGTAATGTTAAGTGGTGACCATCACTGAGGAACAGCTTAAATTCACCAACTGAGGAGATTCTATTCCTAGATCCTACTATTCTGCCAGCAAGAAACATAAGCTGGAGAGAGAAGAGTTGAAATTAGAGACTGCCAAGTAATCTTTGGCAATGATCTGGGCCACATCTAGGTGTACTGAGGAGAAGGGCCATATTTATATGAAATAATGCTCTTCTTACTCAAATGTCTGTGATATTCTTCTGCGATTTAATATTAAATGTTTATTACTCAATATCTAAAATGTGAGAGGAGGGTGATGTAGTGGAAAGAACCTTCAGGATGACCTGAGTTCTGATTCTGACATTTACTAGGTGTGCGACTTTTAGCAAGCCACCAACTTTCTCTCAGACTATGTCTTTATCTGTAAAATGGGAAAAATAATACTTCACTGGCTTGCTAAGATAATAAACTTAAAAAGAAATTCAAAGTACCTGACAGAACATCTGGTACAAAATAGGCAATTCTTAAAACAAGTTTTCATTCAAGTTGTGATTCCAGTATTTTTTTTCTGTCTTCTTACTCATCCACATGTACTTGGTCTCAGCATTTCAAGTTGGAGAAGGAAGTTAAATGATTTTCATTTTAGTTTAAGAAATATGGAATTGGGCTGGTTTGCCAATAGAAGTAGGCTATTTAGATGAGTCTATTTGATTTCAGGATGCTGTCCAGCCTCATCCTTCAGCAGCATGAGTACTGCTTGTTCCAGAAGTGTATTGCTGAAAGAGTGGGGTCATACAAAGTCAGGCGTGGGTATCTCAAGACATTAATGCCAGGGCACAGTTTTGGAAACATGGTCATCCAGTAACATTTATTGCTATTCTGTGCGAAGAAACTTAACTAGACAATGTGAAGTGATGCAAAAGAACAGATCAAATAATATAATTTTATAGCATCAAAAATATTTATGTTTGGACTAGACTTCCTAGATTTTAAACATTATGAAAGGTGGAGTCCAGTGCCTTCCTTGAAGCATCCAGTGCCTTCGCTTTATGGATGAAGAAACTGTGGCTTAGAGAAGTTAAGTAACTTGCTCAAGTTAACAAAGGCAGTTCTCTTTACTGATAATCCAGTACATTTGCCATGCAACTCTTCTGATGACACAATTTCTGGTCCTTGTAGAAATTTAAGAAGTTGTCCAAATTTTACATAAGGAAACTCAAAAAGATAATAAACCAATGCAATCATTTCTAGTTATATAAAGGTTGTTAAATTTAT
The DNA here is from genome assembly GCF_006542625.1 of Nomascus leucogenys. NCBI lineage: Eukaryota > Metazoa > Chordata > Mammalia > Primates > Hylobatidae > Nomascus > Nomascus leucogenys. Next base: position 90,465,253 of record NC_044402.1, read on the forward strand.
TATTGTAAAAAAATTCTGCTTTTTTTGTTGTTGTTGTTGTTGTTGTTGTTATTTTTTGAAACAGAGTCTCACTCTGTCCCCAGCCTGGAGTGCAATGGCGCGATCTTGGCCCACTGCAACCTCCACCTCCCAGGTTCAAGTGATTCTCCTGCCTCAGCCTCTTGAGTAGCTGGGATTACAAGCATGCACCAACACGCCCGGCTAATTTTTGTATTTTTAGTAGAGACAGGGTTTTGCCATGTTGGCCAGGCTGGTCTCACACTCCTGACTTCAGGTGATCTGCCCGCCTCAGCCTCCCAAAATGCTGGGATTATGGGCGTGAGCCACTGTGCCCAGCCAAAAATTTCTTATAAATGTTTGCAAAGACCACAAGCTATTGTCTATGATTTGCCTGGGAATTATCCTTGGTGCTTAAATGGCAGATTCTCCCTGTAGAATATGGATATCTCCTGAAAGAATGCTCAAGTGATTTAAATGACTGGATTCAGGGGCAATGAGTATGAGAAGGTCTCAGATAAGATCTTCGTCTTGGCAGCCTGGATATGAAATCCATAATAAATCTCTAAGAATGGTCTACTGGAATCAGAAGGAGAATGGGAGATTAAGAAGTTAGAATGGAAAGGAAGGGATAGAGCTGGTAGTAGAGGCTATTTTGCCTGTTTGTGGTTTGTTTGTTTTTTTTTTGAACTTCTGGAATTCTTAGTAAAATTCCATAAAGGCCTCATTTCAAGATATAGGAGAAAATATTTTCTCTAAAAAACCTTAAACAGAAGACTAACTTACAAAGAAAAGTCAAAGACTTCATAGGTTGGCAAAATTCTTGTGTGAGATTTCTGCTTCCTTTGGCTCTGATTATTTCATAGGTGTTGGTTTATAATATTGTGGGAGAAATGAAGGAAGAATGTGTATTAATAAGAGATGTTTTCATAGTATCCTTGACTTAACTGTGATATTGTATTTTCTGCCTTTCAATTCTCATTGATTTTGCATATGTTATGCCAGGGCCAACAGAAAAGATAGGCATGTTGTAAGCTATGATTCCCACTCTAGGCAATCAAGAGTTAGTCTGTGGGTCCAACATTTATTTATGATATCAACATTACAATGCCTGCAGCCACCAACCTGCCTTTAGCCTCTATATTTTCTCAGCTTTTTTTTTTCCTGACAGTGTCAGAAAGAGAACTGTCACACAGACACCTTCCTAATCAGACCTCCATTTTGCCCCCTCCGCTGACAGTGGCCCTCATGCAATCCCTCCGCATGGGGTAGACAGTGTCTTTCAGAACTCCAGAACTCCAGCAGATCCTCTGCTGAGGATGTTGCTCCACCATACGCCTGCCTCTTGGGAGGGGGACTTTTGCCGACTTGGTCACTCTTCCTAAGCAGGAAGAGGACTTTCCCTCCACTCCTCAAGACCTAAATAATCATCAAGTCCAGAGAGAAGGAAATAATCCCCACTCACCTGCAAGCTAAGGCGTCTTGGTTGCTATTTTCTATCTCAGGATCTGCTTCTTTCTAAAGTCCTTAAAATGGTACTGTCCGTTTTCTTCTAAAGAAACCTGTAACTTCAGAGTGTGGACTTGCCCTGTAAGCCCTAGGGAAACAGGGCTCACATAACAAAATGAAATAATCCAATATCAGAAAATCTGGTTCACTTAGATATCCATGGTGCTATTAGGTGCCACAATTGAAGGTATGATTGGCCTAGGGCAGTAGCTTTCAAACTTTAGTATGCATCAGGATCACCTGGAATGTTTACAAAATAGAAATCGCTGAACCCCAGCTCCAGAGCTTCAGATTCAGTAGGTCTGGGGTAGGTTGAGAGAGTTTGTATTTTTAACAAGTTCCCAGATGACACTGATCCTGATGGGTCAAGAAACACATTTTGAAAACACTAGTCCTGGTGTAGATGAGACTAGAGAAAATCACAACAAAATGTAATAGTTCAACATCAGGATGTCTGGATTACTCAGTGAAACATGCTGCTTCGTAAGTGTCACATAGTGAGGGTATATTTAGCCAAGGAATGTAAAGCTATATTACAGTAAGTTGAAAACTACCTTTATGAAAACATTTCAGATAAAATATCACAGTATGAGATGGTGAATCATCTCAAAAACTGCCAAGCCTCCCCATTACATCAACTGTATTCAAATTTTCACAGAGAATAAAGAGCATTGTTTTCCAGGGCCATACAAAACAGTGGTCTTTGCATTCTATTGTAATACTGTTTTCCCTTGTGTATCAGGAAGTGAATTAAGCATGTTTTTCTTTAAAGACTCTTTCCTAATAGCTAATCCTGGAGTTAGCCCAGATTCTGCTCAGATATAAGTTGAAACCAGAGTTACAATAAGGAGAATAAATAATAATATTATTGAATAAATTCAGTTGTAGATAACAGAATAGTAAGAAAACTTAGCCATTTATTTCCTTCTCTTACATAGGACAATTATGTCACTTAAATAACATCACTATTTATTATCACAGATTTACCTTGTCTCAAGAACGATCTAGAAGTTGTAACCAGTGATACATAGGAGGATAAAGTTGGAGAATGAAATGCTTCTGGCCATGTCTTATAGCTGTTAATATATGCTGGCACTTTCTGATGCTGTGTTGCCCATCTCTGAGAATGTCCTTCGTCTCTATTACACGCTCTAAGTCTACCATAAGGAGGAGACGAATAATGTAGGGCGCTGTCATTGTAGGGCGGAGAGCTTTCACTGTGCCCCAGGTGCTAATCTCAAAGCACTCAGAAGCTTAAAAACAGGGTGCAAGATCAGAACTATTTCTTTATGACTCTTAATCTTTCTAAAGGGAATTGGTAGAGAATTGGAAAGCAGTGATTCTAATTTTGTGCCAAGGGCAGGTGATTTAGGCTTCTGGGAGAGCACAGAGCCCCCCCAGAGCACAGGGAAAGCCCTGACGCATACATGGGCATAGCAAGGGGATTGCTAGCAGCAAGGAAGTTACCAGTTGACAGAGGCATAGGATCTATCACGTGACCCAGATATCACACGAAAATGCCTGCTTTGAAAACAAAACAAAACTTGTGTTGAACATATCTGTTGCTTTGCTTCTTTCCACCCCAGAAATGAAATCAGATTCCTTCTCATGGCTGAGTCCCAATACTGGGACTCAGTAATCAAATTACTGAGTGGTACGTCATCTCAAATAGAAGACTGAGCCTTAGAGTGCCCAGTGTCCATTAGCCATCAAGTGGTATTACATTAATAAACCTAAGTAGAGGTATGATATTACACTGTAAATGCATTGGGAGGATTTTTATTATCATTCTAACCTAATGAATATGCCAGCATAATCTCTTTCAACCTTAGATAAACTGAGCTAGGTATTTTGAGAGATTAAATCTTCCAGGACCAGCCTAGGTTACCATTTAAGGCACTTATGCAGGCAGTAATAAGCCTCCCTGCCTTAAAATTAGATAGACAGACAGATAGAGAGACAGAGAAAGAAAGAGAGAGATATCAAGAGGCAGAGTTCTCAGGATCTATATCCTGGGGTTGGGGGGGGTAAAGAAGCAGAGTTCATACCAGAATGTGCACATATACACACACACAAAACCTAAAAACAGTTGTTTTTTGTGTTTGTTTTAAATTTTACACACATTATGTACTTCGTTTCTGTTTATTATTTTATTCAACATCATGTTTTTTTTTTTTTTTTCGAGATGGAGTCTTGCTCTGTCGCCCAGGCTGGAGTGCAGTGGCACGATCTCAGCTCACTGCAAGCTCTGCCTCCTGGGTTCACGCCATTCTCCTGCCTCAGCCTCCTGAGTAGCTGAGACTACAGGCACGCGCCACCACACCTGGCTAATTTTTTTGTGTTTTTAGTACAGATGGAGTTTCACCATGTTAGCCAGGATCAACATCATGTTTTAAAATTTTTTCATATTGCTAGATTTATAAAAAAGTATTTTCTTCCCACTTCTGCATGAGAACATGGTATATCCCTCCATTTATATTGACCTTATTTGTAATCTTTAATAGAATTTTACATTTATTTATTGTTGATCTATGTAGGGAGACTTGTTAATGTTTTTGTTACAGTTGTAAGTGATATCTTATTTTCTAATTGTCAGAAAGAGGAACACTATAGATTCTTGTATGTTGATCTCATATCTACTTCTTATTTCTTTGTATTTACTTAGTTTCAGGCTTGTCTTTTGTTGGCCAGGACCTACAGGATTCTGTATCAAAAATAAGTACCTGTCTTATTCCCAAATGCTGAATGTAAAGGGAATGCTTCTAAAGTTTTTCTATTAATATGATTTTAATAGGTTTTTGATAGATAACTATCAAAGTAAGGGAATTCCCTTCCATTTTTAATTTTCTTATAAGCTTTTTATTACATTAGTTGTTGAACATTATCAAATTCTTTTTCTACATCTGTTGAGTTGGTCAAATGACTTTCCTCCTTTAGATCTGGCCTTTCTGATTTTAACCATACTTGATCATGATGTGGTGTTATTGTTATTATTATTTATAGCATTTTGGATTCAGTTAATATTTTTAGGACTTTTGCATCTATGCTTATATGCGAAATTGCCCATAATTTCTTTTCTTCTCTTATCTTTATCAGGTTTAGTGTGAAGACTATACTAGCACTATAAAATGAATTGAGTAGCTTTCCCCTAATTGGGAAAACTGTAAAACAGTCTAGACTTGGCCAATTTTAGCAGGTCTTTTTTTTTATTATTAAATAACCGGCCAGATTTTCTTAGTTCCATTAGTCTATTCAAGTTTTCTTTCACCTTGGGAAATTTAGAAATTTAGAAATTTTATTTTTTTCTAAAACTTGTTTCTGTTTCATCAATTTTTTTTTTCAAATTTACTAACTTAAAATTCAGGGTATCCTCTCATAATTTAAGAAAACCTGTAAGTCTTTCAGCTATTTTCACTTTTTTGTGCATTATATTGTTTATTCACACCTTCCTTCCTTTTTCTCTTGGTCAGCATTTTCATTTAGTTTGAAGTCTTTTGAAATTTTCCTCATGATATTCTCCTTAATTTGCTATCTCCTTAATCAGTAACTGAGACAGGGTCAATCTAATACAATGGGCAAGAGTTTCAAAAAAGACACTCAACATATATTTATGTGTGTGTATGTGTGTTAATATTTTTGTATGCATTCTTCAAAGTTTAACATAGTACTGCATTTAACAGTATGATCAGTTGAGCCCATTAACAGCATTATAATTATTGCTGTCATCTTTTGGGTCATCATTTTACTCCAGACAGCGTATTGTCTCAACTGCACTATAGATCTCTAGATTTCTACTTCAGAGCTTCTTTATCATCACTACCTGGCATACCTGCAAGAACCTCTCATCCTTATGACATATGGATAAACCAAGAAGTGCAGAGGAATTAAAACCCATGGATAACCGTTAATCAATGAAGTATAGGAGCTAGAAGGTAAATATTCCTCTTTTCTATCCAGGAGTAGACAATTCTGGAGTGCGTTCTGCATGACTCCTCAGAAGTCCCTCCCTGGTGGATGGAGTCCTAGTTTGTCCACTATGGTAATCAACTTGAAGCACCCATAAATTGGCTTTCCTTCCCTGTTTCACTCTTCCCAGTCCCGTACCCCTGTTCTTTGAGATACGTTTACAAAGTAATCTGCCTGCATACAAGACCTTGATTCAGGCTCTCTTTTTAAAGGAAGCTAGGATAAGACACTGCTTTCTTCCTGTGTTTTGTTTCTTTTTTTCCTCTCCTACCATCTATTGGATAATCAATTTGTTTCTGTTGTTCTGAAAGTTACTCTTATTTTACTTTTATTCTTCTGGTGGTTACTCTTAGGTTATACCACCTAAGAGTAGGGAAAATAGCTAAAGCTTATTGATATCTCAGTCTTTTCCACAAACAAATCAATGAGCTTCACTGGTTCTTATCATACTTTGATCTATATCCATATGCCCCAAGTTCCTGTTTGTGTCATTTAGCATTTTAATTCTGGATTCATAAAGATTGAGTGGGTTTATCTGTAGTAATTTCTCATTTAGACAATAAGAAAGTCTGTAATTCTTTACTCATTCATACTTATCATATCTCACTGCCTACTCCTGGATTCATTTCTCTTTTTCCTGCAGAATGGCCTATAATAGTTATTTCAAAAGGGATGTATAATACATTTTCTGAAATTTATTTCTCCTCACACTTAAATTATAGTTTAGCTAGAAAAGAAAGTATTTTTTTGTTTGTTTGTTTGTTTGTTTGTTTGTTTTTGAGACGGAGTCTCGCTCTGTTGCCCAGGCGGAAGTCCAGTGGCGTGATCTCAGCTCACTGCAAGGTTCACCTCCTGTATTCACGCCATTCTCCTGCCTCAGCCTTCTGAGTAGCTGGGACTACAGGCACCCGCCACCATGCCTGGCTAATTTTTTTGTACTTTTAGTAGAGACGGGGTTTCACCGTGTTAGCCAGGATGGTCTCAATCTCCTGACCTCTTGATCCACCCACCTCGGCCTCCCAAAGTGCTGAGATTACAGGCTTGAGCCACTGCGCCCAGCCGAAAAGAAAGTTTTTAAGAGTAAATGTATTTTCCTTCCAAACTTTGAAAATATAATTGTCTTCTAACCAGTGTTGCTATTCAAAAGTCTAATGCCTAATTTGTATTTTTTTAATGTGATCTTTTTGAAATTGTTACCTTCTTTTTGTCTCTGGAAGCTTTTAGAATTTTCTTTTAGTCTTTGATATTGTTAAATTTTGTTGTAATTTGTCGTCTTCATTTCAAAATGCTCATGTTTCTTACAGATCTAATTATTTTTCACCTTAGGATCATCTTTATTCCTTGGCATAATCTACTCCCTTGGTTAATGACATTTACCTGGAACAAAAGCCTAGGCTTTGGCTTATGGGGGGCATGGGAAGAGAAAGAGGGAGAGAGAGTGTGTGTGTGTATGTGTGTGAGTGTGTGTGTGGGGGGGAGGGAGAGAGAGACACAGAGAGAGAGATAGAGAGAGAAGGAGAAGTAGAAAGGAGAGGGAAGGAGAGGCAAGGCAAGAAGTATATATTTTAATCTGGATTCCATTATTTCCTATTTTCCCTTTCAAGGGTCTACTTCTCCCTTGGGATATTCTCAGTCCCTCCACTAGAGACACTGTTCATGTCCCAGAACAATGTCTTTCTTTGTGATGTCCTTTCCTGGTCAGAGAATGAGGTGAGGAATAGGAGAAATGGTCAGGGGCCTAATGGGCACTACCTCTTCTGACTCCTCACTCCAGCTAGATCCAGGCTCGATCCTATTTTCACATGGCTACCCCCAGTTGATACCCTTGCTTTCCATCTTCATGAGATGAAAGTAACGGGCAATGTTCTAGAGGTTCATATTCATGCACTATATGCATGTGTATGTGTACATGTTGATGCATACCAAATGCCCTGTTTTGCACAGCTATAATTTCTATGCAAACCTGCAAGCTCTTGTCAAACTTTCAACATTAAATAGAAGAGGTATATTCTCACTCTGGCCACAGCTTGACTGATTCTGATTGTACCTCCAGTATTGTGATACCACAGGAAAAAAAGGGAAAAATAACAATATGCCATTAGCACTCTTAGTTCATTTTGTGTTTATATTAAAAAATACCTGAGACCAAGTAATTTATAATGAACAGAAATTTATGGGCTCATGGTTCTGGAGGTGAGGAAGTTCAAGATCAAGGAACTGCATCTGGTGAGGGCCTTCTTGCTGTCATTCCCTGCCAGAAAACAAAGGGGCAAGAGAGTGCATGTGAGAGAGTAAGAGATTGAACTCACAGCCTCAATCCCTTTTATAGTCATCATTTATCCATTCATGAGGGTGGAGCTCTCATAAACCTAAATGCTTCCCACTAGTCCCCATCTCCCAACACTGTAGCATTGGGGATTAAACTTCCAACACATGCCTTTTGGGGGATACAGTTAAAACTATAGCACATTTTCTACCTCAATCCATATCCCAGTTGTAGCCTGCTAGCCCTCCCCTCCATCCTCACCACCATTTTCTCTCTACATTGGGACTACCTTTTAATTCCTAAGGACCACTCACAGGGTTTGTTTTCACTGCTGAGCATGGCTCTGCGTTTCATAAATTTCCATTTCTCTCTTCTGGTGTGCCCAGAGTTGGATGTGAGTCAGGAGCTGGCAGCCTGGTCTTAGTTTCCCATCTGGCCCAGAACTGGTTTTGATTTATTCTTAAACTCTTGTATGGCTATTCAACTTTCTAGGAATGTATTTAGGCAGATTCACACTTTTTCCCCAAGACCCATCACCCTACTCTACTAAATGAATTAAAAAACTAGCTTACCATGGAAATAATAGATCCAGCTGAAGAGAGGCAGTATAGCCTAATGATTAATGGTATGAAGGTATAGTGTCAGATGGCCAGGGTTCACATCCCAGCTCATGAGACTCACTAATGGTATGACTTTGAATGAGTTACTTAATCTCTCTAGATCTCAGTTTTCTGATCTCTAAAATCTAAGTGGCTAATACAGATCTTTTCTCCTTGGTATTTTTCTTTACCAGCTAAGCTCTGTTGTGGACCTTCCATATCATGTAGGCAGCAGTCAGGTGGCAAGGTGTGGTGGAGCTGAACTATAGTGGCTTTCTTAAAGAGAAAAATACAAAATTATAAAAGGGCCTTTGCAAGTAAGAACCCCTGAGACTGAAATCTTCATGAGCCTCACTGCAAATTTCCTAGGCTACAATGGGAATGAAAATAGATTCTAACTTAGTGTTATCCTATAATGTTATTGTGAAATATTTTTAATTAATATAGACCCTGGCAAATAGTAGTATACAATAAGGTTAGCTTTCATCATTCTTGAAGGAAAAAAAAAAGGTAAGTAGGGTTCTGTGTTTAAATTCATGTGGAAATGCTTCACATACAGTCTTTCATTCTTAGAGTTTCACAATACATGTTAACATATTGTAATTGTAGCATAATAATTTAAGTGTGCAGATAATTTGTAGCTTCTTTACTTTGTAGTTGATCCGAACTTCCCAATGCCCATCACCCACTGCTTAGAAGAACAAAACAAAAATAACAATGCCCAATCCAATCTAAAGTTCTATCCAATATTTTAAATAATTCTTTTAGATAGCAATAAACTTCTCTTGCATAAAATACTGTCTCTTATCTAGCCTCTTGCTCCCCGAAGAAAGCCAGATATATGAGGAGAGAAGTGTATGGCTTGTAGAATCTGAAGGCATATGGGAAGACAGACTCTTTGGATCCACAATGAATGTGCTACACTCGCTGTCTCCTTTCTAGGCTGGGAAGGTCCCCTTTTTGTTTGGTTGCTAACGTAGGCTGCTGGTACTTTTGGATTAGGCAAAGCTGGTGTTTTGAAAAGATCAACAAAATTGATAGACCACTAGCAAGACTAATAAAGAAGAAAAAAGAATCAAATAGATGCAATAAAAAATGATAAAGGGGATATCACCACCAATCCCACAGAAATACAAACTACTATCAGAGAATACTGTAAACACCGCTATGCAAATAAACTAGAAAATCTAGATGAAATGGATAAATTCCTGGACACATACACCCTCCCAAGACTAAACCAGGAAGAAGTTGAATCTCTTACTAGACCAATAACGGGCTCCGAAATTGAGGCAATAATTAATAGCCTACCAACCAAAAAAAGTCCAAGACCAGACAGATTCACAGCCGAATTCTACCAGAGGTACAAGGAGGAGCTGGTACCATTCCTTCTGAAACTATTCCAATCAATAGAAAAAGAGGGAATCCTCCCTAACACATTTAATGAGGCCAGCACCATCCTGATACCAAAGCCTGGCAGAGACACAACAAAAAAAGGGAATTTTAGACCAATATCCCTGATGAACAGGCCACACAAGAGGAGGTGAGCAGCGGGCAAGTTTGTTTACAGCCTGAGCTCTACTTCCTGTCAGATCAGCTGCAGCATTAGATTCTCATACGAGGGCAAACCCTTACTGTGAACTGCTTATGGGAGGGACCTAGGTTTCGTGCACCTTATGAGAATCTCCTGATCATCTGAGGTGTAAGGGTTTCACCCCGAAACTAACCACCCCACTGCCCCAATTTTTCATGGAAAAATTGTCTTCCATGAAACCAGTCCCTGGGGCCAAAAAGGTTGGGGGGGCGCCTGTCTCAGAGGAAGTGATGCTGGCAAGAAAACTTCACATTAAAGGCAGTCTTAGAGATATTTGATGACACTGAAAGCATAAAGGATAAAATTAATGCTGATACAAACTTAGAAAGGAGTATAACAACTTGCCAAGGCATAGAAAAGACACGGGCTCTATATTGTGTTACATGACAGGGGGAACAAGTCTGGAACCACCCAAACTACTCTCGATTATTTTTGAAGAAATAAATCACTTTAATTCTCTATGTTTTTGATGCTTAAAGTTACAGTATGCTAACTTATTTGCTTTTATAAATTTTTAATTTCCCTATATATTTATAATCAGCAGTAGGAAAATTTTTAAAGTTTTGACAGAATTTTTTGAAGTTGTAGAACAACTGTAATTTTTACCTTTGATTCTTAAGCTCTCTTGGCACAGTTTCAGGTATAGCACAGTCATTTTTAAAGTCCCACACTTCCATGCAAGGCAGAGATTGCTTGGATGATAAAGGAATTTACCTTACAGGATTATTGGGCAGATTAAAAGAAGTAGTGCATGTCAACACCAACTATGAGATCTGACATGTACTAGGTTCTTAATGAGTGTTCTCTATTTTATGTGACTATTACCAGCTGCTTATTCTTTTAGGAATTTGGGGGAGTTCGTGTGATTATGTATGACCTATTTTATAATTAAAATTTGATAGATTATTAATGTTGGAAATTTTTTTAAAAGTGTATTCCAAGCTAAAAATCTAAGTCTTTTTTTTTTTTCTTTTTTTTTTTTTCTTGACAGGGTTTTGAAATGTCACCCAGGCTGGAGTGCAGTGGCGTATCATGGCTCACTGTAGCCTTGACTTCTTAGGCTCAAGTGATCCTCCCACCCCAGCCTCCCAAGTAGCTGGGACTATAGGCATGTGCCACCACACCCAGCTAATTTTTTAATTTTTTGTAAGGACAGGGTCTCTCTATGTTGCCCAGGCTGGTCATAAACACCTGGGCTCAAGTGATCCTCCTGCCTTGGCCTCCCAAAGTGCTGGGATTACAAGTGTGAGCCACCAGGCCTGGTCTACTATTTTCTTCAGAACAATTTTTGATAGCTATCTACCCCCTCCAAAATAGTCACAAAACTTATGAGTCATTCACAGAATGGAAACACCACATTTATGGGCACTTCCATTAGAAAAGTATTCAAATGAATTATAAATATGATGTTGTTTCATTTCCTTATTTTATTTTCATCTATCTCTGGGTTTTCCCTTTAAAAATAAAAAGTGCCAAGTTCCTTTAAAGTACGCTTTTGGGGATTAAGGAATTAATATTACATGAAGCTTATTTGGGAAACTACTAATGGAAGTACCATAATGATTATAGACAGGTAGACTTTTCAAAGGAATCAGCTCAGCAAGACTGATTCTTACGTGGGAATTTTAGGACCCAAGAAAAGCAATGGAAACAGAGCAGTAAGTATGTACTTATTACTTAGAGGTTGGTCCTATATTGAAACTAGAGGCTTCAAGTACCCACGGGATTTTTTGGTTTTTTTTGTTTTTTTGTTTTTTTTTTTAACTAAGTGACAATGTGTTTTGCTGATGAATGACAACTTCTTTGAGAGGGAATTAGTGAGTTTTAATACTCTTGAAAAACAATATATCTGTTAGTGGAATCTAGGCAGGTTACTGAACTGATTGATAAACTGAGTATGGCTTGTATCAGCTTTTGTCTTAAGGGAGAAGTAAAAATCATTTAACCAATAAAATGGCAAAGTACTTGTCGATATTTTGAAAGAAGCAGTTGAGCTAAGACTGCAACCTAGTGGTGAGTTTGTGACTGAAAAAAAAAGTGACTGCATTCATTGTAGGCCATTGATAAAAGGGGCATTTGAATTCAAGATGAGAATGAACAGGCAGAAGTCCATTGTGCCCTTGTGAAGACTGATCTGAAATCATGGTGGAGCAGGGCTAAAAATGGGGAAAGGATGGCTGTTACCAGATCCTTGAGGCTGTTAATTTTATGTATTTTCTACTTTATCTGAAGCTTCTGCTCACTTATGTCAGTTTCTTTGTCTCTTTAAAGATGAAGACCTTGTCAAAACCACTGTAGTTTATCTTCTCACACTGGTTGCACTAACTTAGTTTATTTGTTTAATCAGTTTCACTTTAGGGCAGACTTCTGTTTCCTTTTATTTTTGTAATTAAGGCAATTCAGATCATACTCTTCTTTAATTCCAGTAAGTTTTTCATGTGTGAGGATTCCAAGATGATTCTAAATGTCATTCTCATTCTTTGACTGCACAATAGTGCTTGGATTTTTACTGTGTAATGTAGCCTTTATTCCTTACAAACGCTTATTAGAAACTATATTTATTACAGTTTCACATTGCATTGTATTAATATGGAAAATATTATTGACATGGTAATGCTCAGACTTTGTTCTTTTAATGGTGATCACCTCTCTCTCTCTCTCTCTCTCTCTTTTTTTTTTTTTGTTAGAGGCAAGGACTTGCTCTGCCACCCAGGCTGGAGTGCAGTGGCATCATCATAGCTCACTGTAACCTTGAACACTTGGGCTCATGCTGTCCTCCTACTTTGGCCTCCTGAGTAGCTGGGACTATAGGCATACACCACCATGCCTGGCTAATTAAAAAATTTTTTTGTAGAGACAAGATCTCACTGTGCTGCCCAAGCTGGTCTTAAACTCCTGGCCTCAAGTGATCCTCCTGCCTTAGCCTCCCAAAGCACTGGGATTACTGGCACGAGCCCCCACACACACTAAATATGGAATATTCAAGAAATATAGCATAAGAACTTGAATATTTTAATTGTTATATAACTTATTCTGAGTTTTTAAATCTACTTGTATCTTCATTTTTCTCATTTTCTCATCAATTCTTTTTAAGCATATATTTAAGAATTTGTTCAGTGTTTCTTGATTTTTATTGTCAAATCATCCTTGCTCCTTAGCACTCTGATTTTTAATTAGCTTATGTTAACTTTCTTTTATATAGTTTTATTTTACCTGCAAAGCTACCTGTGATTTGTTTGTTTCCTCCTTCCAAATCTTTTTCCCTGGCAAAGCTTGATATTTAGGTGTGAAGGTTGGTTATTCTGTGTGCTGTAAAATCAGTCCTGTGCTTTCATAAGGATTATCAAAAATAATATTATTAGCTTTTAAATTCTTTCTCCACTTCAGGTCTTCCACATTTAATTTAAGTGCATTTTCAGAAAATGTCAAATTATCTCAAATGTATATGCTTCTAGTTTTGAAGATGTGAATCCATAACTTTGCTGATAGCTCAGGATTACAAGACTCACCACAGTAAATTGACTACAAAAAGCCCACCCCTGTCGGTGAAATGATGCTGTGATGGCTAATTTTAGGAGCCAACTAACCTGGATTAAGAAAAATCTAGAAACCTGGTAAAGCATTATTTTTGGTTGTGTCTAAGAGGGTGTTTCCAGAGGAGATTAGCATGTGAATCTGAGTGCATGTAGGTGGAGAAGATCCACCCTCAATGTGAGTGGCCACCATCCAATCAGTTGGGGACCTCATGAGAACAAAAACAGAAATGATGGATGTATTGATCTATCTCCTGGAGCTGGGATACAATAATCTCCTACCTTGGACAACAGAACTCCAGGGATTTCTGGACTCAAGTCTGTTGGACTCAAGAATTTACACCAGCAGCCTCCCTGGTTCTTAGGTCTTCTGCCTCATACTGAGAGTTATATGATCGGCTGCCCTGGTTCTGAGGCTTTCAGACTATGAGCCATGCTACCGGCATCTCAGGGTCTCCAGATTGCAGATGGCCTGTCATGGGACTTCTCAACCACCATAATAGTGTGAGCCAATTCCCCTGATAAGTCCCCTCTCATATCTATGCAGTCATGTGTCATCTAACAACAGATGTATGTTCTGAGAAATGCATTGGTAGGCAATTTCATTGCTTTGCAAACATGAGAAAGTATACTTACACAAACCTAGATGGTGTAGCCTACTGCACACCTAGGCTATATGGTATAGCTTATAACTTCTAGTCTACAAACCTGTACAGCATGTTACTGTACTGAATGCTATAGGCAACTGTAATGCAGTGGTAAGTATGTGTATATCTAAATATACAAAAGGTACTGTAAAACTACAGCATAGAAGATTTTAAAATGGCAGGAGCGCAAGACCAGCCTGGGCAACATAGTAAAACACTATCTCTACAAAAAATAAGAAAATTAGCCAGACATGGTCATGCACACCTGTAGCCCCAGCTACTCAGAAGTCTGAAATGGGAGGATCACTTGAGCCCAGCAGTTCAAGGCTGCAGTAAGCTATGATCAGACCACTGCACTCCAGCCTGGGTGACAGAGACCCTGTCTTTTAGCTTACTGTAACTTTCTTACTTTATTAAAACTTTTTAATTTTTAAAGATTTTTCTACTCTTTTGTAATAATTCTTAGCTTAAAACATAAAGACATTATACATCTGTACAAAAATATTTTTTCTTTATGCCCTTACTCTATAAACTTTTTTCTATTTTTTAAATTTTTTATTTTTTACTTTTAAACTTTTTTGTTAAAATCTAAGACAAAAACACACGCATTAACCTAGGCCTACACAGGGTCAGAATCATCAATATCATTGTTCCCACCTCCATGTCTTGTCCTCCTGGAAGTTTTTGAGGGGCAGTAACACACGTGGAGCTGTCATCTCCTCTGACAACATGCCTGCTTCTGGAATACCTCCAGAAGGACCTTCTGGAGGCTGTTTTACAATTAACTTCTTTTTTTTGGAAGTATAAGGAGTACACTCTAATGATAAAAAGTCAGTGCAGAAAGTTTGTTTACACCAGCACCACCACAAACATGTGAGTTGTGCATTGTACTATGACATTAGCACGGCTGCAATGACATCCCTAGGTGATAGGAATGTTTCAGCTGCAGACAATCATATGGGACCCTCGTACATACAGTTCATTGTTGACTAAAACATAGTTACATGGTGCATGACTGTGTCTATGTCCTATTGGTTCTGTCTCAGTGGAGAACGCTGATACAGATGCCCTGTATGTAATTCAGAGATTATATCCAGTGATATAATCCAATGAAACTGTTTTGATCTCCATTCGTCTTTAGAACAGTTTTCTACAAAGTATAGATTTTTTCACTTGATTTTGGATTTGATCTAAATAAGGCAAACCAAGAAACCAGCCACTCTGTAATCAATGCAAAAATCAATGCTGGAATAGTGAATTGTCTGAAGTGCTTTCTCTTTTCCTACAACTCCATCTATGAAGAACAGTCTGGGATCTTCGTTGGGAAATCTGTCACACAAAGATCATGATGGATAACATGGCACTCTAGAGGCAGTTTCTAGTGAAATAAAAGTTCATGGAGCAAAATGCCTTTCTATAGAGTCATGAATGTAATACTGAGGGGAACAAAATAAATACTTCCCCACCATACTTAATTAGGTTTTGGAAGGAGGAGGCAAATTCATAAAACAGCATGGCAATTCCCAGAGGTATAGATTTTCAACAGATTACTTATATAAAGCTATAAAAATGCATGGCATGAGATACTTTTAATGACCCTTAAAACCTTTTTAAAAACAATAATGTTTTTAATAATTCAGATTTATTAATTATCACAGAAGTAATGTGTTAAAAATGAGAGTATAGGCTGGGCACGGTGGCTCACATCTGTAATCCCAGCACTTTGGGAGGCCGAGGTGGGCAGATCATGAGGTCAGAAGATTGAGACCATCCTGGCCACCACGATGAAATCCTGCCTCTACTAAAATACAAAAAATTAGCCAGGCGTGGTAGAGCACACCTGTAGTCCCAGCTACTCAGGAGGCTGAGGCAGGGGAATGGCTTGAATCCTGGAGGTGGAGGTTGCAGTGAGCTGAGATCGAGCCACTGCAGTCCAGCCTGGCAACAGAGTGAGATTCCGTCTCAAAAAAAAGGGTATATTGTGTACTAGAAATTATCACTATATAGGTACAATTTTCTTAACAGAAAATTGTGTTGTGTAAATATGTATAAGATAACATAGTTATCTGAAAGCATCCTTTACAATATCCTTCAGAAGAAAAAAAGCTTAATCCTTGAGTAGTGCCATGATTCTCATATGAGATAAACCTACAGAGTTTATTTTTCAGGTCTTAAAGAGCTTTACCTTGCATTCTAAATACATATAAAAGAAATGTAAGAAATGCTGTTTTATTTTATGTTCTATAAAAATAAAATCTTCAGTTGGTGATTAATTTACTTATCTACAATAACTCTTGAATACATAATTGTTTAAGAGCACATTATTAGGACTTTAGGTAAGAAAACATAAAGCAAATAGATTTTGACCCACAAAATTACAGATTTGGGGAGGGGCAAGAGTGACAGGAAAAAGTAAAAAACAAAAGTGAAGATGGTTTTTACTTAAATGATTGGCATAAATAAAAGACATCAAAAGACTTGTCATGTTCTCTCTCTCAACTTTATAAGTTTAAATAGACTATAGATGTTGGGAAAGAAGATGTACACACATACTCTCCTCTCAAGTTTCTGATGTACTTGGCTAAGGACAGACAAGCTTAGTGGAAGCCAGCTGGCCACATCTTCAGCATATTTCAGTGCAGCTTCCTTTGGCCACCAGAGCTCCCAAAGAGGGATATAGAGCTGTAAACAAGGTGTAGCACTCTTAAGGGATATGTAGCTGCACAAAGTAAGTCTTTCCAGATCTGGAAAGCTTAATTTTGTCTTATACTTTTTTATACCAGGGATGTAAATTACTACTTAGAAAGAACTTAAGCAATATGTACCCTTACTGGAAAAAAAAGTAAGACATCTGGAACTCTGGTTCTCAAGCCAAACTTGGCAGAAAGCTTATTCAGAGGAAAAAGCAGAATGAATACTCATATATCGGTGAATGGTGTCCTGACTCTAGCTTTCTAGGATCTTGGGAAGCCCATTTCCACCCACACAGTTTTTCCTCCTCCAACTGCATATCTCCAAATGACCACCAAGAGCAATAAGTAAATGGGATATTGAGAAGTGAATAATGGATTTATGGATAATATATCTTGGAGAAGCTGAGTACTTGTGCATATTTGAGACACATGGCAAATACTAAAGCTGTCTAAATGTAGCTTTTATACTACTACAAAATAAAAATATATGTGAAAAAACACCATAAAGTTTATTAGCCACTCGAGATCTGTAGGAGGAAATTATATTCAAGTATTATATTAGAACATGAATAATGTGTTAATCTAAATCTGAGTCAAACCATACCAAGAAGGCAATGTTTACTACCATTGAAGTTATTTTTTAAATTGAGTTATATTTTTGTAAAGTTATATCAACATCATTTTTGTTTCTTATCTTTTTTATTTCTCCCTTCTCTGGCCATTCCACCAACAGTCCCAGATGGCCTTAAACAATGTTTCCCAAAGCATGGTACGTACAGTGCTGATAGTACCTGAGATGGTTTTATGTGGTTCAAGGAGGTTTTACTTTTACAGTCAATATATATAATAAAACAATATAATGAAACCCATCAACCTGAGAATTCACAGATATAAAATTTAAGTTTATACAAAATAAAGTGAGTCAATTTAATAAAGTAATAAGGAAATAACAGTAGGGGTGGCACTCAGGGGAAAAATGTGAGGGTGGCACTCAATGTGGAAATACAGCTATGTATTATAAGGAAAGAAACTGATTCTTAGTATGAAATAGCATTGTGTCTTTTTCTTCTAATGGAGCTAATGTCTCTTTAAGGAAGTGAAATAGCAATTTTCACTGGAGTTTTAGAGAACATTATTTAATGGGTCCACACGCCCTATCAAACTGGTAAAAATCCAGTGAGAGGTCACAAAAGAAACCAATCCATCTAAAGAACCTAAAAATGCTTGGAATATACAGAGGGTGTTTTTACAGGGAATCTGGACATGGTAATAACCAACAGTGTTTAGAGCTAAAGATGGATTAATCAGAAATCTATTCACAAGGCACAGAAGGCGGCCAACCTCTACTCAGCTAATCTATGGTCTTGACACAAGGCAAGTGCTACAGGAACTGTAACGGAGAAGGAGAGGGAGTGCAATGGTACTGGAGTCCAATGCTGGTTCTGCCACAGATTAGTCATATGCCCCAGGGCAGCCCATTTAAATCAGGATATTTTAAACACACAAATAATACATGTTTATGATGTACATCTTCAATGAATGCTTAATAAATGTATTGCTTTTCCTCCTTCCCAGATTTGCCATCATAGATTTTTGGTTTGTTTACATGCTTCTTTGCATGTGTATATGTTCATAAAATTGATGTAATACATATTATACAAAACAAAACAAACAACAAAACCCTCAATGTAGAAATGTATAAAGAAGAAAAGTCTCTAATAGTATAACAACCTAAACTTAAGAGCTATGTATCCTTATAGGATTTCCATGTTGCACATCCCCCTTAAGGGGATGCCAGTCAATTGATTATCATAGAAGACTATGAATGATGTCTCCTTGCACTTCAGAAAACACCTACATACCGTAGCTCTGTTTATGAACCTGGAATATTTTTTAATGATATGATGTAAGCATATATGTGTATACGTGTGTTTACCACAATTGAAATTAGGTTGTACATAACATTCTACAACTGGCATATATTTCAGTTTCTTAGAATTCAGCACATGTACATTGACTGGCATATATTTGGCTTCTGTACAAATCAGTACATTATATCTGCCTCATTTTTTAATAGTTGTAGAGTACTCTATTTATTGATGCCTCATAATTTAATTAATTCCTTATTTATGGACGTCGGGATTACATCTAAACTTTTTCTATAAAAGTGTGGTTGCAACCATGAAAAGTTATGCTGGAAGATTTCAATTAGAAAATTGGACCCATAAATTATTTGTGTAATTACAATTTATTCACAGACAAAATATAAATGATTTTCTGAATATCTTTGTAAAATATTTGATCGTCAGAATCACCTCCATCTCTCCACAGGCTTATTTTTAAAAACAAATAAATACTTGCCATCTGCCCTGATCATGTTATGTTCTTTAACAGAGCAGTCCATTTTAATTGGTTGGGTTTTTCCTTTTCCAAAACAACCAGCTCACAGGTGTCCACACAATACTGAAAAATGAAAGTATTTTCTAAGGTGATGAGGGGGAAAGTAATTAATGTGGGCATAGTATAATCTAATGTTCTTCTTGGTGGGGGTGCAGCATCTGTTAGAGAAGAAAACAGAAGCAATAATATTAGCAAGTAACCAAACCAGACAAGTGGAGAGGTAGAGAGATGTGAGTCTTGTGTAAGTCACCATGATCAGAAGATCCTATAGCTAGCAGGACCTTCGGATACCTACATGAATAATCTCACAAAGATAGACCTATCTCTAAAGTGAACTGGCTGTAGGTACAACTGTGGACCTGGTGAGACAGGCCTTCTCTGTCCTTCTTTCTCCTCTGAGTGCCTCTCCTCCTTTTAAGAGATCCCTTCCCATCCAGCCCAGGATATTTTTCTATCTTGTGGTTACTTGGTTTACAGAGGCCCTCTTCTATTTTACTATGTTTATTCATTCTTGTAAACTGGGCTGGATTTGGGGCCTGAAGATGTAGTATGTTACAACAGGAATAGACTTCTAGTCCAATTTTTCATATTAGAGATGAACAAACTGAAACCAGGGGAGGCTAAGTGACCTATCACAGATGACACAGAGAGATTTTATAAACTATTTTATAACTAGTACTCTATCATTCATTCCAGATATTTTTCTCACCCATCTGCTGAAATTCCTTCTCAGTTTCTCAAAGAGGGAGTGTAAGAATTGATGACTAGGTCTTTGTGTCTCTAAGGCATTTGAATTTCAACTGGGGAAAAGGCCTTGACCTGGAAATTTTCTAATACTGGAATTGAAAGTTAGATGTTGGGAGCAAATAAGGATGAAGACACATTGGAGACAGAGAACATCAAATCCTAGTCTTTTCATTCATCAGGTCAGCCATATTCAAACATATCATTTTAGTTAGATACAAGTTTCTAATCTAGTAGATACATACAGTAGTTGCAATGCAAAAAAATTTTTTAAAGCTAAATCCTGCTAGTTTTCTTCTGCTGCCCCTGCAGTATGGTGGAATATAGGTGTTGTTGGTAAGATTCAACTACCTCATGTAAATAAGTCTTAGGATAATACTGTATTGGTGATCAAATGTACAGAGAGATTAAAATAAAGCCTCCTCAGGATGTAATATCTATAGAAAATGACTGGTTTGAGAGGGACCTGGATCTAGCTAGCTATCAGTTTATTCCTTTTCTAAATAGTTCTGCACAAGTTTATCATAAGGTACAAACAGCGGTAGATCAACAGAGAAAGAGAATAAGCAAATTAGTGCTGGAATATGAAAATGTATATAATGGATTTTTAGGGAAAACTCATTGTTTCTTTAAATCTATACCTACTCTACACTGGCTTCTCCAAATGTTAGATATTTGCTATATCTGTTGTATAAATGTGACACTAAATGTAAATGCTCAGATAGATATGATCATTTTGCTGTAAGGGGTCCATGGCCAGACACCAGAGTGAAGGCTGTGAAATTATAAGAAATATACGTATTGGTCTTTGCCCCCATTCCCTGGATCAGGGCGCCTAAAATCCTTGTAATTTCCTGAGTGATAGGGATGCTAGGAGAATCTTTTGTTCTAATATTTGATCTTTGACCCTGGTTCCTGACACAGAGATCCTAAATATCCCTTGTAGTTTCCAGGGTGATGGAGGCATCTTTTGTTCTAATGGGGCAACTCTTAGTGGGCTTTTAGATGGGGAATGGTCACCAGAAAGACTAAGCCATAGTTATAAGGTTGGAGATTTCACTCTTCTATTCCCCATTCTCAGGAAAGGGAAGAGAGGCTGGAAATGGAGTTAATAATTGATTATACCTACATGATGAAACCTTCATAAAAATCCCTGAACTATGGGGTTTGGGGAGCTGCTTCTGGACAGCAGAATGTATAGTGGAGGTTCCTGGAGGGTGGAGTGGCTTGACAGGGTATGGGAGCTCCATGTGCCTTCCCACATACCTTCCCTTATGCATATCTTCCATCTGGCTCTTTGTATCCTTTCTTTATAATAAATGAGTAGAGGTAAATAAAGTGTTTCCCCAAGTTCTGTGAGCTACTCCAGCAAATCAATAGAATTCAAGGTGGGGGTCGTTGGAAGTCCAATTTATAGCCAGCTGATCAGGCCACAGCCTGGGGTTTGCAGTCAGCATCTGAAGTTGGGGCAGTCTTGTAGGATCAAACCTGTGGGATCTGATACTATCTCCTGTGGGATAGTATCAGAATTAAACTGAATTAGAGCTGGTGTCTGCCACAGAATCTGCCAGAAAATTGCTTGGTATGTAGAGGAAAAAAAATATCCACATATCTGTTGTCAGAGGTGTTGAGTGACTGTGTGAAAGTAGAGGTAGGAAAAACACTCGGGTTTTTCTATATCACAACAGTCTCATATATAGAAAACCTTAAAGACTCCACTAAAAAAAAAATATTTGCACTAAAAAATAAATTAATTTATTTTGCAGGATACAGAATCAACTTATAGAAAATTATAGCATTTCTAGATACTAACAACGAGCTATCTGAAAAAAATCCAGAAAACCAATTTACAATAGCTACCAAAAAAATAGGAAGAAATTTAACCAAAGAGGTGAAAGATCTGTACACTGAAAGCTATAAAACATTTATGAAATAAATTGAAGACACAGAAAGATACCTTGTTTTCATGGATTAGGAGAACTAATATTGTTAAATGACCATATTACAAAGTGATCTACAGGTTCAACATAATCCCTATCAAAATTCCAATGACAATTTTCACATAAATAGAAAAAATAACACTAAAATTTGTATGGAACCACAAAAGACCCTGAATAGCTAATGCAATCTTGAGCAAAAAGAACAAAGCTGGAGGCATCACACTGATTTCAAAATATAATACAAGGCTACAGTAATCAAAACAGCATGGTACTGACATTAAAAACAGACACACAGAATAGAGAGCCCAGAAATAAATCCACGCCTTTACAGTTAATTTATTTTTGGCAAAGATGTCAAGCATATACAATGAGAGAAAGAACAATCTCTTCAGTAAACAGTGTAGGGAAAACTGAATATCCAAATGCAGAAGAATGAAATCAGACCCTTATATCACACCATATAAAAAATCAACTCAAAATAGATGAAACACACTTAAACATAAGACCTGAAACTGTAAAACTACTAGGAAAAAACACAGGGGGAAAGCTCTGTGACTTTGCTTTGGGGGATTTTTTTTTGGAGATGACCCCAAAAGCACAGGCAACAAAAGCAAAAATAGACAAATGAGATTACATCAAACTAAAAAGCTCTGCACATAAAGGAAATAATCAACAGAATGAAAAGACAACTTACAGAATGGGTGAAAATATTTGCAAACCATGCATCTGATAAGGGGTCAATATCTAAAATATATAAGCAACACAAACAATTCAATAGCAAGAAAGCAAATAAGCCAATTAAAAAATGTGCAAAAGGCCTGTAATCCCAGCACTTTGGGAGGCCAAGGTGGGCGGATCATGAGGTCAGGAGATTGAGATCATCCTGGCTAACACAGTGAAACCCCGTCTCTACTAAAAATACGAAAAAAATTAGCTGGGTGTGGTGGCAGGCGCCTGTAGTCCCAGCTACTCGGGAGGCTGAGGCAGGAGAATAGTGTGAACCTGGGAGGCGGAGCTTGCAGTGAGCCGAGATCACGCCACTGCACTCCAGCCTGGGCAACAGAGCGAGACTCCATCTCAAAAAAAAAAAAAAAAAAAAAAAAAAAAAACGTGCAAAAGAACCTGAATAGATATTTCTCAAAAAAACACATATAAATGACCAAACAGGTATATGAAAAAAAATGCTCAACATCATTAATAATCAGGGAAATTCAAATTACAACTCTAATAAGATATCACCTGACACCTATTAGGATGGCTATTATCAAAAAGATGAATAAGTGTGGAAGGTAAAGGAACTGTTATATACTGTTGCTGGGAATGTAAGTTAGTATGAAAAGCAGTATGAAGGTTCCTCAAAAAATAGATCTACCATATGATCCAGCAAAGGAAAGTATGTCGCTGGGATATCTGCACCCCTATATTCATTGAGCACTGTTCACAATAACCAAGATACGGATTCAACCTAAGTGTTCATCAACAGATGAATGGATGCTATACAGCCTTAAAAAAAGAAAATAGTCTTGCCATCTGCAATCACATGGATAAACCTCGAAGATATTATGTAAAGTGAAATAAGCCAGGCACAGAAACACACAAAAACCACATGATGTCACTTAAATGTGGACTCTAGAAGAGTTGAACTCACAGAAACAGAGAGCAGAATGGTGGCTTTCTGGGTCTGGGGTTGTAGAAAGTGGGTATTGAGGAAATGTTGGTCAAGGACACAAAATTTCGTTATGAGAAATAAATTCAAGAGATTTCTTGTACATTATGGTGATTGTATTTAATAAAATGTATTATACACTGGAAATTTGCTTAGAGAGTAGATTTTAAGTGTTTTCATCACAAATACATGAGGTAATATATATGTTAATTAGCTTACTTTAGCCATTCCACAATGTATACATACTTCAAAACATTATGTTGTACACCATAAATATATCTATTTTTTGTCAATTAAAAAAAAATAGTTGTAGCATTAGTACTGATTAGTGAGAGCGTACAAATGAAACCCGTGAGCTAAAAACAGAATTAGAAGACATGGTAAATAGGAAAGGTGTTTGAACTTATATGGGGTCTCATTCATTGAAAATACAAAATACTACTGTTAAAGGTGAACCCTGCTAGAAATTGATGTTACTCCTGGGACCAGGGATGCAATAGTTTTATTAAATGATGCTTTGTGGGATATAGCTTTAAAATAAACTATACAAATTGAGAAAGGATTAACATAGAACTGGTTGGTTGAAGTTTATCAATTATTGGTATTTTATTAAATGCTCTTAAAAATGTATTTATTACTAAAGATGTTGAATGATTAAAAAATGTATTTATAACATGGGTACCTTTTAGTTTAATACTTAATGTCTTAAGGTTATTATAGCCATTACATCCTATAATTATTTACAGAGAAGCCAGTAATAAAACCTTTAATATTTTTAGAGAATTATAAAATTTTAAATGGCATACTGAAATAGGATGGATTTAAAAATCAGAAGCCTATTTCCTATTCCCAGATCGCCAATGGTTATTTAAGTCTCTGCAGGGAAGTTAACTTTAAATGTGTGTGTTTTAATTTATCCTTCTGTTAAGTTAAATTAGATCTATTTTCCTAATCTGCATTTTCCCAAGGGTGCATCTTTCTGTATTACTATTCTATATTGTTAAATATTGAAGTTGCTTACAGTTGTTTATAAATGACTATGAACAGTGATAAGTATCAGTGTGCATAAATATTTTTGTTTATTTGGAGTATTTATTATATATTCCTATAAGTAGAATTATTGATATTGTAACTCTTCAAAGCTATGGGATCATTTACATTTCAGGAACTTTCAGGATTTAAAATTTTAACAGGGTCTTCATTGAAGGCATCTTATTTACTATTCATTTGTCACCACTTTAATAATTAAAAACATTTTAAACAACTTTTTTATGTTTAGTATTTGGATTACTAAAAGGTGAATTTGTTATCTATTTCAGCATGAATAATTTTAGGGTAATTGAAAAGGAGGTAGATTTTTTTCCCAGTAACTTCTCAGTCACATTTTCTCCCTCCTACCTACTATGCCAGATGCACTGGATGCAGTAAATAAGAACTGAGTTCCAGTCTCAGCTAGCATTTCCCTTTGTTCTTGCTACTCAAGGTGTGGAACATGGTTTGTAAAATCAGTATCGTGGGAGCTTGTTTGAAATGTAGAATCTCAGCCTTCATCCTATACCGACTCAATTAGAATCTGCATTTTTAAGGATCTCTACGTGATTTATATGCACACTAAATTTTGAAAAACTCTGCTTTATGCAACTTTCAGCAGTTCACTGAATCTCTCTCCTCCTTGGTTTCTCTCAGTCAAATGATGGGGTTGGCCAAATGATGTGTAGAAATTTTAAAACTGGAAGGAACTCATAATAAGGATTATTGGTTTAGAGCATGGGTTCTGAAACCAGTGTTGTCTGAGTTTGAGTCCCAGCTCTACCGCTTACTGTGTGACCTTGGGCAGATCATATAGCATCTCCGTGCTCCAGTTTCCTCATTTGAAAAATAGGGATTATAATAGTATCTATTTCAAGAAGTTGTGATATTTAAATGTAATAGATGTAAAGTATGTAGATTAGTGCTTGGTACAGAATAAGCACTATACAAACATGAACTCTTCGTGCTTTAAGATTCTTGATTGACTAGCGTTCTAGAACACATGAAGATGCCAACTTACTTGAAAGATACTAGTTGGGGCATTCTCATCATTAGTATGAGTTTGAAGGACTGAGGAAAGTGCCATGGAGGAAGTGGGAATTTGAAACAGTTTTATGGGATAACTAAATTTGAGACTCATTAGAAACAAAAGCATTAGAGGCATTCCAGGTGAAACAAAAATTCCTGGCATGTAGTAGACACCAATATATTTATTTGGTGTCTTCCTTCTAAGGAACCAGTAAATATATGGGTGTCTACTACATGTGAACAAATAAATATGTGGGTGTCTACTATGTGCCAGGAATTTTGAGGAAGGGATAGAGTGGCTAGAATCAGAAAGTTTGTTAGGCAGCAAAGGAGCTAAGATTGAATCCTCTTAATTCCAAACTTAAAAATGTTAGCTTTAACTGCCGGGTCCGTCCCACAGACCCTGGCCCAGCAATGGATGAAAGGAGTATTCAGACACAGGTATGCAGTGTAAGAGCAGCTAGGGGACTGCCCAGCACTAGGAGCCCAAGAGTGAGCAGTCTCAATAAGCTGGAGCTGCTTGCTTTCATTCAGCACAGACATGATGCCAAAAGCCTGGAGCAAACACAGTCTGCAGGTAATTAACATTATTGTTCCCCATTTTAGGGAGCAGTCACGTGCGCAGATGATCAAAGGTTGGTTTCTGGACAACATAAGTAAACAAGCCTGTTTAAGATAAATTCCCCTATGCTTCCTTGTACCTACTCTTTGCCCTCTGCCTCAGGGTCAGAGAAGAGCTGCCTTCAGCTATTCTCCCCCAAAGCTATGCAGAGCCAGAGCCTTCTGACCTTTCAGAAGGCCTGCTCCTTTCCCTATAGTTTCTCCCACCACTCCGACCGATCTCCCACATTTAACTGTGAGAAATAGAGAAACTGTATTCTTTTCTGGCAAATAGAATAAATACAGAAAAGCATTAGTAGATGGAATGGGTTAGTAGAAGAGAAAGCAAAAGGGATAAGAACCAAGATTTGGTTATTGGATTTTGGAGAAAATGTAGTGCAGGAAGCAATTAGGACTCTAAGATTTTAAGTCTGAAGGACCAGGAGTGTGCTTCTGGCAAAAATGGGAATATGGTAAAAGCTCCTTTGAGGAAAAGATTGCTTTTGAAAGTGTTGAAGGTAGTACATCCAGTAAATGTGTCTATGTAGCAGAATGCACTTCATTCAGAACAGGGACAATCATACTTTTATCTTTTATTTTTTGTATTGTTGATCCTATTACTAGAATCAAACTTTTAAAATTGTCATATTATGTCATCCGTATCATCAATAAGCCAGGCAATCGAGCTTTGCTTTATCCTAATAATGTCAATTTTGTGCAGAAAATGGTTGAGTCTATAAAAATTTGAACTTCAAATTTTTGATAAGCAGTAAGAAAATATAAAACAAAGGAAAACTTTAAAATTCTGGAATGATTATATCTTTGTTTCCTTTATATAGTTCAAATTCTCAAATTCTGTCTACCTAAATATTTTTTAAATGAATTTAAATTGAATGGTTTGCAGTATTGGCTTTTTGTGAACCAAAAAAAGAACTTGAAAGACAGTAAGTTTCAGCTCTATTATTTCATTATCCTGGTCCCTGGATAACATTTATATTCAGCCTGAAATAAATTAAGAGCAAATGAAATATGTAGCTTCAGACTTTTCTAAAGCACTCCTAGACCTAGATGACAAAGGTCTTCATCCTTTTTGTCCAGGAAATAGCCTAGCATGGTTTACTGTCCCTGAGACTATTAGCCATCATAAATAATATTTACCAGAGTCTTTTGCCTTTAAACCACACAGGAGCATAAAAACTGATTGGAGGGTGGCATGTGCATTATAATACTGATTATTGGGTGAAAAGTGCATTTGTGAGCAAATCTGTTGCTGCCTAGCAACTGTTTCTAGGCAGAGTGGTTGGGAGCCAGCTGTTGTCATTCAGGAGCTATCAGCCTATTTCTACATACTTTATATCTGTTTTGGATTATTTGGATTCCAGTTGTAAGGTACAGTTTTTCTTAACTCTTAAGGCAGTACTAAATATTTTGTTTTTTAGTGATTGACACACCAAACCCTTACTTTCTACCCATCTCTGAATGTAAAAAATATACAGCTTTTTAACTATAATGGAATATATGTCTGAAGTTGGGTACTTTCGTGTTTTGAAAAACCATTGATGTCCATTCCTTTTAGGCCTAAACTCTAGCACATTCTTAAGTGGTCTAGGACTACACCCAGGTTTCTACCTACTACTGAGAATGTAAGAGGTGGTATGAAACATGCTTCAGAAACTTTTAACTCATCTTCTGAAAAATTCATTCCTGGCCTTCTTTGTGTAGTTACTACTTTCACTACTGATCATGATTTATTTTCTTGCCCCTGACCCTTGCAGCACAATAGAGCTAAGTTAACAGAAGTGGAGCAGTAGATGGTAGAGTAACTAGAGGTTATGCCAGAACTTGATGAGGAGCAGATGGGCCATATTAGTGGAGTAGAAGTCCCTCCAGGGAGAAGAGTGCTCACAAAAAATTGAAGGAGTATACAGTAAGTACCATAGCCTAATACTGTTTGAGTACTTCCTGATACTCCTAGGCAGTTCAGCTCCTCTAATTCTGTCCAAGTTTCTTGTTCACACAGTCACTAAATACTTAAGTGTACACTTGCATTCAATCAACCATGCATTCATACTTTTATCCCCATGGCTGCTGAGAAGCCTCATCCACTCTCCTTGCTCATTTTCTTACAGCTGTCCAGTCTCCTAACTTATTCCTATTTATCTGCAAACCCACTTTCTCTGTGCCCTCAACTTTTTATAGGGCACTCCATCACATCTTTTAAAATTGAAACCCCAAGGACCTTACTTCATTTTCAGTTCCCTCCAACAGAGCCTGTTCTTTGCCCATACCTCATAAGCCAAAGCCAGGAGACAGGTCTTTATCATCTTTAGCTCCCTATGCCACTTCCAGGTCATTTTAACGAGAAGACCCTCTTCATTTGGGAGACAATACAGGACTTAAGAGCATAGGATTTGGATGTAGACCCTTATTTGGGGATGTTAACCTTTATGAGCCTCAATTTCCACATCTGAAAAGAAGGATAAGAATATCATTTGGCAAAGTTGTTATGAGGATTAAATTTATACATTCTTTTCACAAGCCTTTGTGGATTACTATGTTCTAGGCACTTTTTGAAGTACTCAACAAAACAAATAATTCCTACTCTCATGAAGCTTGTAGTTTCATGGGGGGAATAAAGTCTTCTTTAAACAAGTAAATACATAAACACAATGACAAAATCTGATATGAAAGAAAGTATATCAAGTGTTTAATTGGAAGTAAAATTTAGATGGTGGTGAGCTGGTTAGGAGAAAGGCTTAGTTGGGAGGTGACATTTAAAGTTACAATAGAAGGATAAGTAGGATTTAGGCAAAGGAGCAAAGGATAGAGGGCATTACAGACATAAAGCAGCTTGGCACTTTCTAGAGACTGAGAAAAGGCCATTATGAAAGGGAGAGGTGTTACAGGGTGCAGTCAGAGACGTAGGATTGGGAAGAATTTATAGGACCTGAATATGAAGGCTATATTAGTCCATTCTCACACTGCTGTGAAGAAATACCCAAGGCTGAGTAATTTATAAAGGAAAGAGGTTTAATTGACTCACAGTTCTGCAGGGCTGGGAGGCCTCGGAACGCCTACAGTCATGACAGAAGGGGAAGCAAACACATTGTTCTTCGCATGGTGGTGGCAAGGAGTAGTGCTAAGCAAAGAGGGAAAAGCCCCTTACAAAACCATCAGATCTCATGAGAACTCACTCACTATCACAAAAACAGCAGCATAAGGGTAACCACCCCCATGATTCAATTACCTCCCACAACATGTGGAGGTTATGGGAACTACAATTCAAGATGACATTTGGGTGGAGACACAGCCAAACCATATCATTCCACCCCTGGCCCCTCCCAAATCTCATGTCATCACATTGCAAAACACAATCATGCCTTCCCAACAGTCCCCCAATATCTTAACTCATTCTATCATTAACCCAAATGTCCAAGTCCAAAGTCTTATCTGAGACAAGGCAAGTGCCTTCCATCTATGAGCCTGAAAAATCAAAAGCAAGTTAGTTACTTCCTACATACTATGGGGGTACAGGCATTGGGTAAATACACCTATCCAAAATGGGAGAAATTGGCCAAAACGAAGGGGCTACAGACCCCATGCAAGTCTGAAATCCAGTGGGTCAGTCAGATCTTAAAGTTCTAAAATGATCTCCTTTGACTTCATGTCTCACATCCAGGTCACACTGATATAAGAGGTGGGTTCCCGTGGTCTTGGGTAGCTCTACCCCTGGGGCTTTGCAGGGTATAGCCCCCTCCTGGCTGCTTTCATGGGCTGCTGTTGGGTGTCTGTGGCTTTTCCAGGTACACGGTGCAAGCTATCTGTGGATCTACCATTCTGAGGTCTAGAGGACAGTGGTCCTCTTCTCACAGCTCCACTAGGCAGTGCCCCAGTGGGATCTCAGTCTGTGGGCTCCCACACCACATTTCCCTTCTGCACTGCCCTAGGAGAGGTTCTCCACAAGGGCTCCATTCTTGTAGCACACTACTGCTTGGACATCCAGGCATCTTCTGAAATCTAGGCAGAGGTTCCCAAACCTCAATCCTTGACTTCTGTGCACCTGCAGGCTCAACACCATGTGGAAGCTGCCAAGGCTTGGAGCTTGCACCCTCTGAAGCCATGGCCAAACTGTACCTTGGCCCCTTTTAGCCATGGCTGGGACACAGGGCACCAAGTCCTGAGGCTGCATACAGCAGGGAGGCCCCGGCCCAGCCCATGAAACCATTTTCTCCTCCTAGGCCTCCAGGCCTGTGATGGGAGGGGCTGCTGTGAAGGTCTCTGACATAGCCTGGAGACATTTTTCCCATTGTCTTGGGGATTAACATTTGGCTCCTCATTACTTATGCAAATTTCTGCAACGGGCTTAAATTTCTGCCCAGAAAATGGGTTTTTCTTTTCTATCACATTGTCAGGCTGCAAATTTTCCAAATGTTTATGCTCTGCTTCTTCTTGAACACTTTGCCACTTAGAAATTTCTTCTGCCAGGTAACCTACATCATCTCTCCCAAGTTCAAAGTTCTGCAGATCTCTAAGGCAGGGGAAAAATGACACCTGTCTCTTTGCTAAAGCATAGCAAGTGTGACCTTTACTCCAGTTCCCAACAAGTTTCTTTTCTCCCTCTGAGACTACCTCAGCCTGGACTTCATTGTCCATATCACTACCAGTATTTTGGTCAAGGCCATTCAATAAGTCTCTAGGAAGTTCCAAACATTCCCTCATCTTCCTGTCTTCTGAGCCTTCCAAGTCTCTGGGAAGCTCCAAATTTTCCTTATTTTCCTGTCTTCTTTGGAACCCTCCAAACCGTTCCAACCTCTGCCTGTTATGCAGTTTCAAAGTTGCTTCCACATTTTTAGGTATCCTTATAGCAGCACCCCACTCTACTAGTACCAGTTTACTATATTAGTCTCTTCTCACACTGCTGTGAAGAAATACCTGAGACTGAGTAATTTATAAAGAAAAGAGGTTTAATTGACTCACAATTCTGCAGGGCTGGGGAGGCCTCAGGAAACTTACAGTCATGGTGGAAGGAGAAGCAAACACATCCTTCTTCATATGGTGACAGCAAGGAGCACTGCTGAGCAAAGAGGGAAAAGCCCCTTGTAAAACCATCAGATCTCATGAGAACTCATTCACTATCAAGAAAACAGCAGCTTGATTCAGTTACCTCCCACAAGGTCTCTCCCATGACATGTAGGGATTGTGGGAACTACAATGCAAGATCACACTTGGGTGGGGACACAGCCAAACAATATCAAAGGAGTTTTGCTGTTATTGAGCAAAGGGGGCTTGCTGCCCAATGTGCTAGAAGCCAATATTATGATACCCGGTTTTTGAGAAAAGCTTTATATTGCAAGTTGACTCACAAGAGACCCAAGTCAAGCTCAAATCTTTTTCCTTGTGCTGACTTTAAGGCAGTAATTTTATTTGAAAAGGTTTAGCAGGAGGATTCTGGGATTAGCAGTTGATTGGCAGAAGGAAAGGTGAGATCTGGAGAGTCCTCAGGCATGTGCAGTTACCTCTTCATGCTACTTCATGGGTCCCATGTGCATATTCGAAAGTGAGTTAGTATGAAATATGCAGTGGAAATTCAGGCTGTGATGTCAGCAGGCTTGTTCTGTGCAGACTCCAACTGGTCATATTGGTTCCAACTGATTTCAGCCGGCTTCGTTATCTTACAAGTGGAGGGAATTTCAGTGTTTCAGCAAGTTGTTTCTCTTATCTGCCATCCTGCAAACTCAAGAATTTCTGTTAGTTATGGTTTCTTTAACTCTGTGGCACAGTTTCATTACTTCCATTTAAAATGTCATGAGAAGCAATGATTTTAAGTAAAGGTATAATATCATTTATGCAATTAAAAGATCTCTGAGGACAGTGCTTGGAACATAATACTTACTTGGTAAATGAAGTTATATTCACATGGGCCTTGCTCTCCAATATTTATGAGGTATAATGTATCTGGGTGACAGTTTTGTTCTCTGCCCCAAACTCTTGCCACCACTCTTTGATTAGCACAGCCAATGTTCCCACTTCAGAACTCCTTGACATCCACAATTCCACAGGGCCACTCTTTAGAGCTTCTCTGGACCAGAGGCTTCCCTATCTGTGAAATCTTATATGCCAGTAAACTTCTAGACCTCCACAGTAGTAAGAAATAGGATGAAAAGAAAGCCAAGTTGTGAAGGGTTGCTTTGAGGCTAACGAACTGGTACTTTTTATATCAGTGGGCTGGGGTAGGTCCCCAAATGCTGGTGGGACCTTGACTGCAGCCACTGTGCAGGCTCTTGATAACATCGCAAGAGTGAATTCAAGGACAAGTCAGAAAATAGTGAAGGTTACAGAGATTAATTGCAAAGGGAAAAGTACACCCTCAATAAAAGGGAGTTGTGGGTGTCCTCGAGAGAGTCATCCACAAGGGGGTTTGGGGCTGCTACCTTTATGGGTTTCCTTAACCAAGGGGTGGAATATTCATGAAAATTCCTGGAAAAAGGTGCAGATTTCTGGGAACTGCAATACCACCCATTTTTATACTAAATATGGATGTTCTTGGAACTGTCATTGCACTGGGGGGCAGGGGTGTGTGATTTAGTATGTTAATGAGCATATAATAAGGTCCTATTTGTGAAACCTAGGTAAAATCCAGTGCCATGTTGGGTCAAGTCAGTCTTAGCCAGCTTGGTCCACACCTTGTTTTTCAGGGTTTTATTAGCCCATAGTCTCTAGTCATGTGTAACTGCTGCCTGGAGTTTTTTTATTCTCCTGCAACCACCCTGTATTATTCCTGTCAAACTTTATCCCGTAGGAAAAAAAAAAAAAAAAGCAACACTGAACTTTATAGTTCCCTAAACACCGTGGCACATGCTGTTCCCTGCGCTTGAAATGTCCCTTCTTTCCAAGATCACCTTCAAGCTCCTAGTCATCCTGTAGATCTAGCTTGGCTCTCATTTCTTCTAGGAAACCTTCCTTGGCAAATGAAAGTAGTTAATCACATTATACCTTGTGTATAGCTCTTGGTGTTCTTGTGCCTTATGATCATATGCTTATGTTTTTGTCTCCCTGATTTGAACTCTTTGAGAGCAAGAACTTCTATCCATATTATTGTGTTCTCAGTGTCTGACCTAAAGGATTTCTTCAAGATTTTTTGAGTTCTCAAGTCTCACTAAAAAGAAAGTACCCTAATAAAAAGTTGGCAAATTGGCTGTAAACAATTGGCAATTTCCCTGTATCGTAATCTAAACCACGTTACTTTGCTGAAGTTTATTCAGATATCTTTGCTCTAAAACTTGGCACCAAATTCTAAGAAAATATTCTATTTTATTCATTTTAATTATTCAATTCAAATATAAAAATATGTTAAAAAAAACACATAGAAATCTCTTTCCTATATTTGCCTTTCCACCCTTTTTCTCTCTAGTTGCAACATTTGTATTCATGTATTTTTTATGCTCCCAGTATTTCTTTATGCAAATATAAATGCATCCTTTTCCCTCCTGTCTTATATAAAAGTAGTCTAGAATATACACTGTTTTATTCTTTGGTTTTGTTTTAACATAAAAATTTATTCTGGGCCAGGCGTGGTGGCTCACACCTGTAATCCCAGAACTTTGGGAGGGCGAGGTGGGCAGATCACCTGAGGTCAGGAGTTCAAGACCAGCCTGACCAACATGGTAAAACCTCATCTCTATTAAAAATACAAAAATCAGGCAGGCATGGTGGCACACCCCTGTAATCCCAGCTACTTGGGAGGCTGAGGCAGGAGAATCACTTGAACCCAGGAGGTGGAGGTTGCAGTGAGCTGAGATCACTCCATTGCACTACAGCCTGGATAACAAGAATGAAACTCTGTCTCAAAAAAAAAAAATTATTCTGGAAAGGCCCGGCATGGTGGTTCACATCTGTAATCCATCCCAGCACTTTGAGAGGCTAAGATTGGAGAATTGCTTGAGCCCAGGAGTTCAATACCAGCCTGGGCAATATAGTGAGACCTCATCTCTACAAAAAAGTTTAAAAATAAGCCAGACGTGGTAGCCCACGTCTGTAGTCCCAGCTACTCAGGAGGCTGACATGGAAGAATCACTTGAGCCCAGGATGTGCAGGTTGCAGTAAGCAGAGATCACGTGACAGAGTGAGACCTTGTTCTAGAGATGCTTCCAAGTCATTAGTAGATATAACTCCTCCTTTTTCTTTTTTGCAGATGCATAATTTTCTATTGTATAGATATACTGTGATTTATTCAACAAGTTCCCTACTGCTGGATACTTGTGTTCTAATTTTTTGCTTTACGAACAAAAAAATTGCAATTGATTGTACAACTATCATATTAGCACAGATACTATCTATCTAATATACAGTCATGCACTGCATAACAATGTTTTGGTCAATGACCAACTGCATATACTATGGCCATCACATAAGATTATAATACCATATTTTTACTGTACCTTTTCTATGTTTAGGTACACAAATACTTAGATAGTGTTACAATTGCCTGTGGTATTCAGTACAGTCACATGTGGTACAGGTTTGTAGCCTAGGAGCAATAGGCTATACCTTACAGCCTAAGTTTCTAACTGGGTTTGTGTAGGTACACTCTGTGGGTTCACACAATGACTAAATCTCCTAATAATACATTTCTCAGAACGTATTTCTGTTATTAAGCAACTCATGATTCTCTCTCTCTCTCTCTCTCTCTCTCTCTATATATATATATATATATATATGTGGGTGTAATATATATATATGTATATGTATATATGTGTGTATATATAAAAAGAAATATATATAACTATATATATATAAAAAAAGAGATTCCTAGAAATAAATCAAAGGTAAATGCATCTGAAATTTTAGTAGATATTTCCAGAAACCCCTTCCTGATGGTTATTCCATTTTTCTTTTTTTTACGTTATTTTTATTTTTTATTTTTCCATAAGTTCTTGGAGTACAGCTGGTATTTGGTTACGTGAATAAGTTCTTTAGTGGTGATTTGTAAGATTTTGGTGCACCCATCACCTGAGCAGTATACACTGTACCATATTTGTAGTCTTTTATCCCTCACCACCCTCCCAATCTTCCCCCAGGTCCCCAAAGTCCATTGTATCATTCTTATGCCTTTGCGTCCTCATAACTTAGCTCCCAAATGATGTTTGGTTTTCCATAACTGAGTTACTTCATTTAGAATAATAGTCTCCAGTCTCATCCAGGTCACTGCAAATGCTGTTAATTCATTCCTTTTTATGACTGCATAGTATTCTGTCATTTATATATATCACAGTTTCTTTATCCACTTGTTGATTGATGGGCATTTGGGTTGGTTTTGCTATTGCGAATTGTGCCAATTTTGCTATTGTGAATTGTGCCACTATAAACATGCATGTGCAAGTATCTTTTTTGAATTATGACTTATTTTCCTCTGGGTAGATACCCAGTAGTGGGATTGCTGGATCAAATGGTAGTTCTACTTTTAGTTCTTTAAGGAATCTCCACACTCTTTTCCATAGCAGCTGTACTAGTTTACATTCCCACCGGCAGTGTAGAATTATTCCCTGTTCACCGCATCCATGCCAGCATCTATTGTTTTTTGATTTTTTGATTATGTTCATTCTTGCAGCAGTAAGGTGGTATTGCATTATGGTTTTGATTTGCATTTCCCTGATCATTAGTGATGTTGAACATTTTTTCATCTTTGTTGGCCATTTGTACGTCTTCTTTTGAGAATTGTCTTTTCATGTCCTTAGCCCACTTACTGATGGGATTGTTTATTTTTTTCTTACTGATTTGCTTGAGTTTATTATAGATTCTGGATATTAGTCCTTTGTCAGATGTATAGATTGTGAAGATTTTCTCCCACTTTGTGGGTTGTCTGTTTACTCTGCTGACTGTTCATTTTGGCGTGCAAAAGCTCTTTAGTTTAATTAGGTCCCAGCTGTTTATCTTTGTTTTTATTGCATTTGCTTTTGGGTTCTTGGTCATGAAATCCTTGCCTAAGCCAATGTCTAGAAGGGTTTTTCCAATGTTATCTTCTAGAATTTTTATAGTTTCAAGTCTTAGTTTAAGTCCTTAATCCATCTTGAGTTGATTTTTGTATAAGGTGAGAGATGAGGATCCAGTTTCATTATCCTACATGTGGCTTGCCAATTATCCTAGCACCATTTGTTGAAAAGGGTGTCCTTTCCCTGCTTTATGTTTTTGTTTGCTTTGTCAAAGATCAGTTGGCTGTAAGTGTTTTGGTTTATTTCTGGATTCTCTATTATGTACCATTGGCCTATGTGCCTATTTTTATACCAGTACCACGCTGTTTTGGTGACTATGGCCTTACAGTATAGTTTGAAATCAGGTAGTGTGATGCCTCATTCGTTCTTTTTGCTTAGTCTTGCTTTGGCTATGCGGGCTCTTTTTTGGTTCCATATGAATTTTAGAATTGTTTTTTCTAACTATGTGAAGAATGATGGTGGTATTTTGATGAGGATTGTGTTGAATTTGTAGATTGCTTTTGGCAGTATGGACATTTTGACAATATTGATTCTATGCATTCATGAGCATGGGATGTGTTTCCATTTGTTTTTGTTGTCTGTGATTTCTACCCGCAGAGTTTTGTAGTTTTCCTTGTAGAGGTCTTTCAATTCCTTGGTTAGGTATATTTCTAAGGTTTTTTTGTTGTTGTTGTTGGAGCTGTTGTAAAAGAGGTTGAGTTCTTGATTTGATTCTCTGCTTGGTCGCTGTTGGTGTATAGAAGAGCTACTGATTTGTGTACATTCATCTCGTATCTGGAAACTT
This sequence comes from Nomascus leucogenys, assembly GCF_006542625.1. Lineage (NCBI taxonomy): Eukaryota > Metazoa > Chordata > Mammalia > Primates > Hylobatidae > Nomascus > Nomascus leucogenys. Next base: position 90,502,235 of record NC_044402.1, read on the forward strand.
TGGTGAATTACTTTTGTTCTATGAGCTTTCTGGGGGAGTTCTTAGGGTTTTCAAGGTAAACGATCATATCATCAGCAAACAGTGACAGTTTGACTTCCTCTTTACCAATTTGGATGCCCTTTATTTCTTCCTCCTGTCTGATTGCTCTGGCTAGGATTTCCAGTACTATGTTGAAGAGGAGTGGTGAGGGTGGGCATCCTTGTCTTGTTCCATTTCTCAGAGGGAATGCTTTCAACTTTTCCCCATTCAGTATTATGTTGGCTGTGGCTTTGTCATAGATGGCTTTTATTACATTAAGGTATGTCCCTTGTTTGCTGATTTTGCTGAAAGTTTTAATCATAAAGTGATGCTGGATTTTGTCAAATGCTTTTTTCTGCATCTATTGAGATGATCATATGATTTTTGTTTTTAATTCTGTTTATGTGGTGAATGACATTTATTGATTCACATATGTTAAACCATTCCTGCATCCCTAGTATGAAACCCACTTGATCATGGTGGATTATCTTTTTGATATGTTGCTGGATTCAGTTAGGTAGTATTTTGTTAAGGATTTTAGCATCAATGTTCATCAAGGATATCAGTCTGTAGTTTTCTTTTTGGTTAGGTCCTTTCCTGGTTTTGGTATTAGGGTGATGTTGGCTTCATAAAATGAATTAGGGAGGGTTCCTTCTTTCTCTGTCTTGTGGAATAGTGTCAAAGGGATTGGTACCAATTCTCCTTTGGATGTCTGGTAGAATTCTGCTGTGAATCCATCTGGTCCTGGACTATTTTTGTTGTTAATTTTTTAATTACCATTTTAATCTTGCTGCTTGTTATTGGTCTGTTCAGGGTATCTAATTCTTCCTGATTTAAGCTAGGAGGATTGTATTTTTCCAGGAATTTACCCATCTCTTCTAAGTTTTCTACTTTATGTGTGTAAAGTTGTTCATAAAGTAGCCTTGAATGATCTTTTGTATTTCAGTGGTGCCAGTTGTAATATCTCCTGTTTCGTTTCTTAGTGAGGTTATTTAGATTTTCTCTCTTCTTTTCTTGGTTAATTTTGCTAATGGTCTATCAATTTTATCTTTTCTTTTCTTTCTTTCTTCCTTTTTTTTTTTTTTTTTTTTTTTTGAGATAGAGTTTCACTCTTGTTGCCCAGGCTGGAGTGCAATGGTGCGATCTCGGCTCACTGCAACCTCTGCCTCTCAGGTTCAAGTGATTCTCCTGCCTCAGCCTCCTGAGTAGCTGGGATTAAAGGCATGTGCCACCACACCTGGCTAATTTTGTATTTTTAGTAGAGATGGGGTTTCACCATGTTGGTCAGGCTGGTCTTGAACTCCCAACCTCAGGAGATCCACCTGCCTCAGCCTCCCAAAGTGCTGGGATTACAGGCAAGAGTCACTACGCCCATTATTTTTCAAAGAACCAGCTTTTTCTTTCATTTATCTTTTGTATTTTTTGGTTTCAATTTCACTTAGTTCTCTGATCTTGGTAATTTCCTTTCTTCTGCTGGGTTTGGGTTTGGTTTCTTCTTGTTTCTCTAGTTCGTTGTGGTGTGACCTTAGAATGTGAGTTTGTGCTCTTTCGGTGTTTTTGATGTCAGTGCTTAGGGCTATGAACCTTCCTCTTAGCATCGCCTTTCCTGTATCCCAAGGTTTAGATAGGTTGTGTCATTATTGTCATTCAGTTCAAAGAATTTTAAATTTCCATCTTTATTTTGTTTTTGACTCACTGCTCATTCAGGAGCAAGTTATTTAATTTCCATATATTTGCATGGTTCTGAAGGTTCCTTTTGGAGTTGATTTCCAGTTTTATTCCACTGTGGTCTGAGAGAGTGCTTGATATAATTTCAGTTTTTTTAAATTGATTGAGGTTTTATGGCCTATCATATGGTCTATCCTGGAGAAAGTTCCATGCACTGTTGAATAGAATGTGTATTCTGCAGTTGTTGGATGAAGTGTTCTGTATATATCTGTTAAGTCCATTTGTTCCAAGGTATATTTTAAATCCATTGTTTCTTTGTTGACTTTCTGTCTTGATGGCTGCTCTAGTGCTGTCAGTGGAGTATTGAAATCTCCCACTATTATTGTGTTGCTGCCTATCTCTAGGAGGATTATGGCTGTCTCTGCCGAGGCATGCAGGTTGTCAGGGAAGTGGGGGAAAGCCAGCAGTCACAGGCCTCACCCAGCTCCCGTGCAAATCGAAGGGCTGGTTTCACTCCCACTGTGCCCCCTGCAACAGCCCCCAGTCTGTTTCCAGGCAGACAGCATGACAGGCTTGAAAACTTGCCCTGGGCTACCCACCTCCCAGCTGCAAAAGAAAGGAGCTTGGCTCTTCCCCCACCTGTGGAGTCTGCACACAGGATTTGCGCCCGCCACGATCTCCTGCCTTTTTTTTCTTTTTCATTATTTCTTTTTTCTACTCCCACCAGCAATATTTGAAAGCGCCTGTTTCCCCATAGCCTCTCCAATAATGTACTAGAGGAGTTTTGGATTTTGCCAGATAGTTGAGGAATTCTATCTCAGTGTAATATTAATTTGTAATTTTATTGGTGAAGTTTAGCATCATCTCATTTTTTTAGTGGCTATTTGTATTTTTTCTGTGAACTATTCATTCATATTCTTTGCTTACTTGTCTATAAAATTGGCCTTTTCATTCACTATTTCTAGAAGTTTTTATATAAGAATACATATAAGCACTCAGTTTGTGCTATGAATTGCAAATGTCTTTCCTATTTGTCATTTCTGTTTTGATTTTGCTAATGGGATATTTTTGACATACATAAATGTTTGGTTTATTTGTGTTTACATTTGACTATTATGCTATCCAGATTTTTTTTTTTTAATTTTAAGCTCTAGAATACATGTGCAGGACGTGCAGATTTGTTACATAGGAAAACGTGTGCTATGGTGGTTTGCTGCACCTACCAACCCGTCATTTAGGTGTTAAGCCCCGCATGCATTAGCTATTTATCCTGATGCTCTCCCTTTCCCCATCCCCCATGACAGGCCCCAGTGTTGTTCCCCTCCCCGTGTCCATGTGTTTTCATTGTTCAGCTTCGATTTGTAAGCAAGAACAAGCAATGTTTGGTTTTCTGTTCCTGTGTTAGTTTGCTGAGGATAATGGGTTCCAGCTCCAACAATGTCCCTGCAAAGGACATGATCTAGTTCCTTTTTATGGCTGCATAGTATTCCATGGTGTATATGTACCACATTTTCTTTATCCAGTCTATCATTGGTGGGCATTTGGGTTGATCCCATGTCTTTGCTATTGTGAATAGTGCTGCAATGAACAAACCAAGCAACTATCCAGACTTTGATTTATAGTTAGAAAGGTCTTGGCCAGGCTGGGCATGGTGGCTCACACCCGTAATCCCAGCATTTTGAGAGGCCAAGGCGGTCAGTTCACTTGAGGCCAGGAGTTCAAGACCAGCCTGGCCAACATAGGGAAATCTTGTCTCTACTAAAAATATAAAAAATAAGCCAGGCATGGTGGCAGGCACCTGTAATCCCAGCTATTTGGGAGGCTGAGGCACAAGAATTGCTTTAATCTGGGAGGTGGAGATTGCAGTGAGCTGGGATTGCGCCACTACACTCCAGAGCGAGACTCTGTCTCAATTAAAAAAACAAAAAACAAAACAAAACAAAAAAACAAAGAGAGGTCTTAGCCAGGTTCCATGGCTCACTCCTCTAATTCCAGTGCTTTGAGAGGCTAAAGTGGGAGGATCGCTGGAGGCCAGGAGTTTGAGACCAGCCTGGACAACAGAATGAGACTCCATCACTACAAAAAATTAAAAAATATTTTTAATTTAGGCATGATTCTAATAAATATCACCTATGTTGTTTTCTAATACTTTTATCATTTCATTTTTTTTACATTCAAAGTGTTGCTCCATTTGGGCCTATTTCTGTATCCCCATAACATAGCATGAGTACAGAACTGGCTTTCTTTTCTTTCAACTTGCCACTCCATTTCCCCAACACTATTTATTTATTTAAAAGTCCATCTTAACTTTGATTTGGCATGCAGTCTTCATTGTGCACTAAATCCCCATATGCATTAAGTCTTTCTCTGGACTTTTTCTACTCTGTTTCATTAGTCTGTCTTTTCATAAGCCAGTCCTACATTCTTAATTATTGATGCATTATAGTATGTTGAAACCCCTAATAAGAATAGTACTTTTATTGCTTTTATTTATCAGAATTTTATAGGCTATTTTTTGTTCACTTTTTCCCCCATAGGAATTTTATAATTGGTTTGTCTGGTTCCAGGAAAGAAAATCTGTATTTTTTGTTATTATTGTTCCTTAGTAACTTATAAATGTAATACAACTGCTTTATGATAATGAGTCTTTCTGTTAAAGAACATAGTCTTTACATTTGTCGAAGTTAACTTTTGTATCCTTTTTATTAGAAAGTTTCTCCTCTAGGTTCTGAACATTTCTTAAATAATTCTTAATACTTTGTCACTTGTTATTATCGATGTCGGATTTACTCGCCCATTCTTTCTTTCTTTTTTTTTTTTTTTTTTTTTGAGATGAAGTCTTGCTCTGTCGCCTAGGCTGGAGTGCAGTGGCGTGATTTTGGCTCACTGCAAGCTCTGCCTCCCCGGTTCACGCCATTCTCCTGCCGCAGCCTCCTGAGTAGCTGGGACTACAGGCTCCCACCACGACGCCCGGCTAATTGTTTGTATTTTTAGTAGAGACAGGGTTTCACCGTGTAAGCCAGGATGGTCTTGATCTCCTGATCTCGTGATCCGCCCGCCTCAGCCTCCCAAAGTGCTGCGATTACAGGCATCAGCCACCGTGCCCGGCCATTTGCCCATTATTTCTAAGTCATTGTTTACATATAGGAAGAGTATTAATTTCTGTGTATTAATAATTTTATATCCTGCTACATTGCTGAATTTTCTTATAATCATTTTCATTTGGTATCTGTTGGATTTTTCAGGTATACAATCATACCCTCTGAAAATATAGAAATACATTTTTTTCCCAATTTTTATACCTCTAATTTTCTATGGTATTGGAGGTGTAGCCAATCAATTAGACAATGTTAACTAGTAGTGGTGATTTTGGGCATCTTTGTCTAGTTCCAGACTTTAGGAAGAATATCTTCAGTGTTTCTCCACTAGGAAATGGGCTAGCCTTAAAGTTAAGATAAAATATGTATAATAGTGTAATGTTTTCATCAATTCTTATTTTGAGTGCTTTTAAAAAAATCAAGAATAGTTTTGGTTTTTATTAAATTCCTTTTAGCAACTATAAATATAAACAATTTTCCATCATAAATTTATTAATATGGTAAATTACATTAATATATTTTGTATTATTGAGTTATTCTTGTATTCTTACACAAGCATTGAGAAGGAATCTCACTTGATCATGGTATATTCTCTTAATGTGCTAATTTGTTAATATTTTATTAAGTCTTCTCAATTGACATTCATGACTAAAGTTGATAATTCTTTTTTGCAGTCTATTAGGCTTTAGTATCATCAATAACTTACAGTCTGGAATTTTTTATTTTTCTAAAATCTGGAACAGTTCAAATAGCATTACCTACTCTCTAAAGATTCCTCTGTGAGACGAGATGGGTACATTTTGGAGTTGAGGAGATATCTGCAACATTTGTAAGCAATAATTGAGCTATCTTGCAACCTCTTCTTTAGGATTTCCCTCTATTTCAACACAAAATTTCAGTATTATCTTACAGCATTTAACCTTGATATTTTTAATTATGATTACGCTTCTATAATCTATTAATTTCGATAGTAATTGACCCCTGTGGAATTTCTGAGTCTGCTGGGGTGGGTTTTGAATAATTTAGTTTTCCTGGAAAAATCATTTGTTTCATCTTCCAAGTTTTCAAATTTATTTGCACAGAGTTGTGCAAAGCAGCTTCATAATCCCTTTTGTTTTTGTTATTCTTTTCATTTCTTTTTTTTTAATAATTTGCTGTATTTTAGTTTGGAAAGTGAATTAATAATCTGTCTTTAGTGTATTTCTGTTTCTCCTTGTATATTCTATAGCTTTCACTTCATGCAAGTAATTGCTGAGTTGTTTGGTACACAGATATTCATAACTAATCTTCCTTGTGAATTCTCATACTTAGCATTTTTTAAAAGTCTTTATAAATCGCTTTTGGGTGTGAGTTCTATATTTACTGATTAAAATCACTGCCTGTGCTTTCTTTTAGTTCATAGTTGCTCATACTGTTATCTTAATTGAGTTGCATTGTCTTAGAAGTGTCTCTTGTATACAACACAGAGCTACATTTTGCTTTATGATAGAAGTATATGACTTATTTCATGCACACAAACCCCCAAATTTACATCTAACTATGTTCCACTGGCCAAAGCAAGTTACCTGGCAGTCTAGATTCAGAGAGTAGAAATAAACTTCACTCTTAGGGAGAAGTTACACAATATTGTGGCCATTTGGGTAGGTAATGGATCTACTGCAGGCTGTGAGGCGGACTGCCTGTGTTAAGAGCTAAGTGGGGAGTGTAGAAGAGATCTGTGTTTGGAGGCAGGTCTCCTACTTGAGTGAAATGTGCAGTTGGCAGACACTCCCGCCGCTTTTCTAAGGCTTACTTAAGAACCATACATGCACTGGAAGAGAAAGCCAGCATTTGAACTTGTGCTCCTCAGAGTACATGGATGGCTATTCAGTGTTAGCCGCAGAAGCAGGGACAGCCAACATAGAGGGCTCCAACTTTCTCCAGTTAAGGAGGGGGACATTTTCTCTCCTCCCTTCCCCTCTTTTGCCCCAATTACAGAAGAGCTACAACAGAGAGAGTAAGGAGGTATCTGGGAACCAGACCCTGGCCCTTCATTCTCACTCTAAGCTGATAGAACCACAGCTTTTCCCTAAGTTAAGGGAGGGTAGGAGAACTAACAATCAGAATAATGTATTTCTGATGGTTGAAAATGGCTGAATGGCTACAGAATCTGGCCAAGATATCATTAAAGGAGCCTCTCCACAGGAGGAAAGAATTTAATAAAGTGCAAAGTATAGACAAGAAAAAGAAAATAGGAAGCAGAGGTGGTAGGTGAAAAAAAGAAGGGGGCATAATTAATACAATATAATGAATAGAATAACTATTAGATTAGACTAGAAGAGGGCAAGGTCCTAGAGGAAGTTGAATGGGGTGGGATCAATGCAGCCTGGACTTGAACAGGAGGAAACAAACTTCATCTTTTAAGATTGGAGGAAAAGGTATTAAGAACTGATATGAACAGGTGATTGTGCAGACAGGAGTCTGGAAAGCTAATAACTTCAATTTTTTTAATGAAGTAGGAAGTAAGAATGTCTGGTGAGAAAGAGAGTAGCTTGAACAATGAGGAGCTTTAGAATGGTCCTTGAAATACTAAGGTTGAAATTAACCTAAGGTAGATAGATTAAAAATACTTTTCTCTGTGCTAGCAACAAGCTATAAAAGAGGAAAAAAATTTTAAAGGACCTCCTGAAAAATAATAAAATGATATATAAGGACATTAAATAATAAATTTTTAGGTATATTTATTATAAAAAATGAATGCTCCCCCAAATTAAGTAAATGTAATACAATTCTAATTTAAATTTGCATAGGGTTTTGGGGGAATTGGAAAAGAGATCTTAAAGGCTATATGGAATAATTAACGTAAAAAGGAAAACTGGTGAGGAGTGACCTGCCTCACTAGATTGGAGCATATCATGACCTCCTTAATTGGCTTTGGTTTCAGCTTAAAAAAGTAAGTCAGAAGAATAGAATAGAGGGCCCAGAAATAGGCCCAGTACATGTGGATATTTGATATTTAATAAAAATGGTATTTCAGTTAAAAGGAGAAAAGCTGGGTTATTTTAAAAATGGTGCTGATCCAACATCCTATTAGTCTGGAAAAAAAGTATTAATATCTTGAGATAAGTTCCAGATTGATTAAAGAAAAGAAAAAAGAAATAATAGATTTTATATACATACAAACATCCTTCAAATTATTGATTAACCAAGATAGGACCTAGAAGTTATAAAGGACAAGACACACATAATTTCAAAATCTGTGTGACAGATGATTAAATTTAAATCAAAAGAAAATGAGTGCTGTGCTTTATTGAAAAATTTTAAAAAGGGAATGATAAATTAGGGGAAATTATTTATTTGAAACACATGATAGAGAAGATTTGCACTATACAAAAGTGCTTACAAATGAATAAAACATAAATAACCAAAAAGAAACAACGGGCAAATGAGATTTGCAGAAAAGGGAATCCAAATGGCCAATAAACATGAAATCATGCTCAACCTTGCTGGGAGTTAGGGACATGCAAATAAAATAACAACAATATATCATGTCATAGCCATTAGACTAGCAAAAATTGACAGTGAAAATTGCTGCTGAAAAGGTTTGGGGAGAAGAGTACTCTCACATATGTGGAAATGTTCATTGTTTCAGTCTTTCAAAAATGTAATCTGGTATTATCCATTGTAATTAAAAATACATTTACCTATCCCATCATAGGAATCTATCCCATGGAAATAAAATCACTACTAGGTAAGGTATACACACAGTTACGTTTACTGCATCATTGTTTGTACTAATGGAAGACTGGAGACGGAGTGAGTGCCCCTCAGTAGACAAATGGCTCAATATACTGTATTATGGCAGACTCATATCATTAGTATCATACAAGCCATTAAAAGAAATCAATTCGGTTCTTACTAAGGACTTTCCCTGAGCTAGGCCCTCTTTTGATCCTCGCCACAACCTTGTGTGGTAGGTGGTAATAATTTTACAGGGTAGGAAACTGAAGCACAGAGAGTTTTTAAAAACGTACCCAAAGCCTCACAGAACTACATTCAAAATCTCTCTATTTTCTCTTTATGCCAGTTGACTTGGAGAGATTTTGAAATATATTGTTCTTCAGTATGAAAATCTTCATACAGAGAAGTATATAAAATAAGACCACATTATTATAAGACAAATGACTCCCTAAACTTGTTTACACACACACACACACACACACACACATCACAGGATGCTATATATCTAGAATAGGTTTGTACTCCAGAAAAGAAGGTTAAATATTAGGTTGTTAACATTTTAACTTTTGGAAGAACTACATTTACTATTCATGGTAGAAAAAATTATGGAAATAATTTCATAAAGCTATGTATAAAGGAATGACCACCTTTCATGGTTATCTGATGGGGGATAGATTTTATATGATTTTTATTTTTACCTTTGTTTTTAATTACTTTATTTTTTTAAATGAGCATAGATAATTGAGGGAAGGGGAGACTATATCCACTGTGGGAAAAATTCACATTAATGGGGGCATAATAATGATAATTTTATAAATTCGCCTCAAGACTGTGTCTCACATGTCTCTAGAACTTAAAACAAATTAATGCTAACAAGAAAAGGTTTAGTTATTACATACAAGACTTAAATGTAATGCTCCAAACATCAGGTCTTGAAAGCAGGGTTTTTTAGCAGAAGTAAAATTCAATCTACATTTTAGTGTATGCAGACCTCTCAAACAAGCAGTTTCATTTAAAAAATTGGTGACATATTTCTCACATGAACAAATTTGAAGTAAATTTAACAGTGTGTTTCACCTATTGAATAGGAAATGGTAAGAATTTGTATGTAAATTCTATGTAAATATTTATATACTTTAAATGAATTTTGCCATAAACAAGCTGTACTTACATTAATGATATTGATTAAATTGTAAATTCCTGAGGAGATTCATAGTATCATGTTATCATTTAAGAGATTTTTTTCTGGCCTGGCGCGGTGGCTCATGCCTGTAATCCCAGCACTTTGGGAGGCCGAGGCGGGCGGATCACGAGGTCAGGAGATCGAGACCATCCTGGCTAACACGGTGAAACCCCGTCTCTACTAAAAATACAAAAAATTAGCCGGGCGAGGTGGTGGGCGCCTGTAGTCCCAGCTACGCGGGAGGATGAGGCAGGAGAATGGCGTGAACCCCGGGGGGCAGAGCCTGCAATGAGCCGAGATCTCACCACTGCACTCCAGCCTGGGTGAAAGAGCGAGACTCCGTCTCAAAAAAAAAAAAAAAAAGAGATTTTTTTCTTTTTTGGTTCTGTTCTCCAAATAGTGGACCCAGGTCCCAAAGTTCTCCCTGAATGGCAGAGCATGCATAAGAGGCAGATCTAAAAGTGATGAGGCAGAGCAGCTATGATCACAGGGCAGAAGCCTCACAGAAGCAGGGGAAACATCCCTGTTTGGAGTTGGGAGTGGGCAGGAGAATTTCTGTTCCTATCCATTTTGGAGAGAAGGCTGCAGGAGAAAGTCTATCCTCAGGGGAGGCCCAGGATTCCTGTAGGGCCTGGAGGTGAAGAGACTTCTAAGACAAGATGAGGATGCAGGAAGTTGATTAGCAAGGGATTAGGATTCCAAAGGCTGCAGTGGAAGGGGCTGTGATGCAGGATAATAGTGGGAGTCACCAAAGCTGAGAAAATACAGAAGGGCATACGGAACTAGACAAGGTAGGAGGTCTGAGCTGGGATTAGGCACTTGCCTTTCTCCCTGTAAAGGAAAGTTATGATTAGCAGCAATCGGCCTCCACCCAACTGGGTACAAATTATATTGGTGCCATAACTGCCTAAGGGTCCCAGGCACTTGGACCTGCCTCCAGTATTTGTTATATGGGCATGGTGACAGTGGTGGAGCAGAAGGGCAAAGTCTCCCAGGAGGCTCACTTGAGTTCTGGGTTGATGAGTACTGTTGTGCTGAGCCTTTGTATTCTCACTGTCTATATAATCACTTACAATGATTGTTTTGTGAATATAAAACATCTACTCTCTGCTTATGAGTTAAACTCTTTAGACTCAATTTCTGGGGATTTTTGGTTTTCTTCCCTGAATTCAGGACGTGCCCTACTTCAACTTGGGATGCGGACTGCTAGAGTGTTGTGGTTCTGTCATACTTGGCTGTGAGTGAGACTCATTTCTTTGAGCTCCCTTTGTTTTGTGAAGCTCAGTGTTCCAAGTTCTCTCATCCCTAAGGTCCTTGGCTGATGACTGCTTCGTAACCACATTCTTCTAGCCAACATGATGTAAACTAACAGAGCTTGCCAGTAGCTCTGTGATCTCTGAGAGATCACTTTAAGAAAAAGGGCTGAATTCATTGACTCACAAAACCAGTCTTTTGGCATACATGGAAGCCAACGAAGAAAGTATGTGAAAAGACAAGTTGCAACAATCCATTCTTAAGAGCCATTGTTGGCCCCTTCTAAATTTCTGTTCTTTTAACTTTTGAAACTGCTGTCTTTGTATCTGAAAACATTAAGCTATTATGAACTAGAATTTGCCAATGCCAAATTGAAAGCAATTTTATGAGTTTAAAATGTCATTGCCAATAAAACGATATCAAATACTTTCTTTTAGTATTTCAGTGTAGAGTGGAAACATTTCTTCAGATACAGGCAGGGGAAGTTCATTTTTGAAGATACAAGTTATGAGCATTTTAAGGGGGACAATCAGGACCTAGCTGAGGTTTTCATGGATCTAGTTTTGATGTGACTTTCAATCTTAGGTTATTTTGATCTTTTCTTTCTATTTCTTAAATTAAGTTGCTTTGCAAACAACTACATATTTAATGGTCTCAGAATCGGTGAATAATGTGGTCATTTTATGGGCAGCTATTGGACATTGTTCTAATACCCCCAAACTCTACTCCTATCTAATTTTCCTACCTGTCTGGATGGCACTAGGCTTAGCATAAGATTTTTTTTTAACCGTGGTTATAGTAATATTCGTCCGTGTTTCTCTTTAGTGATCCCTACCTCAAAATGCCAAACCCAAATATTAGTCTTTTGGCCTTTTGTTTATAGTTCTTATGAAAATTGCATAGCTTATCTGTGCTAAAAGGGTAGGCTTTAAAATAAATTTTCTCCCATGAGGTTTATAAAACATGACTAAATGAAACTCATGTTTTAGCTTTTGGAATGGGAAACAAATTGGAATATTGGGATATACTTCTTTCCCATTTAATGAAAGTATGACTAGACTTTTGACCTACACTGATTCAGGAAAGTGATGTTAAGGCAAAATGTTTTAGGTAATTAGCTCTCTTTCTTAATTTGTGATTTTTTTTAAAAAAAGAAGAAACTTTGAAAAATTAAAGACAGATACTAAATATTAACTATAAAAGGATTTCAGTATGCAGGATAATAAATGTTTGAAAGATTCCAAGACAAAGTATAAGAATTGCGTGGATAAGTAACTTTTAATTCATAATATAACAGTGACATTTTCTTATTTACATTTACATGAAAGTCTAGTCATACTTGCTTTAAATGAAATCTAATCGAGTACTTACAGATGAAGAACGCTAAGTGTAACTTTATATTTGGTCTTAGATGATTCATTAGAAAATCCTTGATTTATAGATAAGCAAACTCTCTCTAAGAGACTGAAATATTTTTTAAAGCTCCCCAGTTTTTTAGGGCCAAGACCAGAGTTTCAACACAGGTCTCTGGATTATTAGACATCATTAAATTAAACTTTTTTTTCTAAAATATACATAGTGGAAAGAGGCTTCCATGAATTGCAGTAAGGTCTTTGTGCTGGTGCTTGAAGAAAGACCTCATGCTAGGAAATTCTTGCCTCCAGAAATTACCAATGTGTCACTTCCTGCAGTGACATATTAATTTGTCACTTTATTTGCCTTAATCAGTCCTACATGGATGGTCCAGTAGGCCTGAACTCAGAATGTAGTTTATACCAGCTTTTAAAAGGCATTTTTTTACCCTATCAAGTAGCATGCCTATTAATAGGCATCTAAAATTATACCAAATTTATTTTCCATAAACAATACATCCCAGCTTCTCAGGCCTACATTCTCAACAAGTAGCAAGTAAGTAGACTCTAGGTATAACTATTCCATTATTTACTATTGTCATGTCATCTTATAGAGAGATCGCTTAGACTCAACACAAAATATCCTTCTTTTTTATTTTTGTTGACCTTTCGACAGCCTTTGACTCCTGGCTTAGAAATCAGTTATAAGACAAAATGCAGTAGCTCAGTATTGATCCCCCGTTACAGACGCTTATGCAGAAGCAAGAACTGAGCAGCAGAAGTATTCTCTTGTTGGATAAGAAATATTTGCCAGTTCATTAAATAGGAATGTGTTCTGGACTTACTTTTGGATAAACAAGTTGCATTCATTTTTTTCCCTCTCAGCCACGAAAAAGAAAACACCCATATTCAGATGATATGAGTTTATTATCTGGAACTAGGAGTGACTTAGAGACTACTGGTTCTATTCTTTAATCACTGCTAGAAAAAAGAAAATGGCTTCAGATCAACTATGCCAAAATCAAGGTGTTTATTTTTGGTAGACATTTCACCTAGTTTATAATTGACATCTCTATTAATCAAGTTTCCTCAAAGTAATTGTGACCTAGGATGCTCCTTTCTGGTGCAAAGGACGTGACATTTAAATCCGGAGGATACCTCTGGATTAAGATGATTATGCGAGCAAACATGTTTTCTTCTCATAATTTTACCCTTACCTTCTTTATAACTATCTGGTAGAGTAGAAGATTTATAAGCAAGATTAATTAGGATAGCTTATAGGAAATAGAGAAGTTATTATCTTTATAAATATGAGTAATTTAAAAATTGTAATACAGTAATATTTTAAATTGCTTATACACATATTAATTTTATAACTTTCTGTTTAAGCAGAATATTCTTCTCCCCAGCCACTCTAGGTAATAGTAGTCTAAGGTGGGGAAAAACACAGTTAAAATCTTTTGAAGGAAAACAAGACCCAAAATAATGCTGAATATATACAAAAGAGAACTTGTAATTAGAAGTCAATGAAAAGAAGCTTTGGAAAAAAAGTAGAATTGCTAATAGTGCCACAAAAACAATACCATGCTTCTCACGAAAGAGAGAAGCAAATTCTACTGTAATCTCTGCTACTACATTTATGACTATTGAGGTAAGGCAATAAGGATTTATTTCTTTTGTGTTCTCCATCAGTAAAACTGGAATGATAATATTCCCATGTTTACTTAATAAAATACCAGGAAAATAGTAAGCCGCTTATTTAAGAGCCTTATTTAAGGTTTAACAATAATAAATACAGTTCAAACTTAAGCTCTGATGGACATATCAGAGGATTCCTTTGGAGTTTTCTTATTTAAGACTTTGAGTACATGGAAGCAATTTTTTTTGGGAGATATTTTAATGAGAATATTTCTTGCCTGGAAAAAAAAGAAGGTAAATTTAAAGCTGAGAAATTATATATTTGTCTAGATATTTGAGAGTAAATCTATTTTTCATATTCCACCCAAAAGAAAAGAATAAAAGTTCTTATATAAGCAAATACTGTTAAAAAGCAAGTGAGGTGCATTATATTAAATATGAGTAAGCCTGTTTCAGGACTGACCTCGCCAGATTATTGGATCATCTTGATGTAAGCATTATGCAACCGATGTGTTTCTTAACTTTATAGTTTTAGAAATTAGATTTTTATTAGGTCATCCAGGAGATATCAAGTCCTATAAAACTGAGTCTTGCTCTGTGATTTACAAATCTGAGGTCTTAGCCTGAAATTCATAGTACTTCCTAATATATTTATAATTTCCTTTAGTTTTCATCTATTTCACAGACATATCTTGAGTTCCCACTGATTACCAGGCACTCAACTAGGAACTGGAAATACTTAAAAGACATCATTTCTGCCATTTGAGTGAGGATACTAAATACAAACAATTTATTATAATTATTTATTGTTATGGATACGTACAGAAAATGCAGTAGGAAGACAGGAGAAAGATCTAAATCAATGACTTAGTATAACTAGGCCCTTTGTTACGAGCTCAATGACTCATTTCCCCATTTTCCAGAAAGAATATGCACGAATTTTAACCAATAACATTATACTAAGTTCCGTGTACTCATATGTTTGCATTGTATAAGTTTTTAAACCAGTTATTTTAGGATTAAGATTGCATCTATTAAATCTTTTTCAGCCTTCATTTAGAAAGGGAGCATGAGAAGCACTGAAAAGCAAGGCACTGTGATCTACACAGAAACCATATATTGGGCTCACAGCTACTGAATGAGACTGACTGGTGGAGACAGTTTAGTGAACTTGGTAACTTCAGGGTTTTTTTTCTTACCTTTAACTGTGAGACAGAATAGGTTAATTGGTGATTTATAGTGAAAAAATACATTTAAAAATTGTTTTGTCTCCTTACAAGACATCTATTTGAAAAACTTAGTCCTGCAATTCAATAGGAAGAAAAGGCTTTATTACAGCGTATGTCTCTTAAAGGCAAATCGGTCAGATATGTTGGCTCATGCCTGTTATCCCAGCACTTTGAGAAGCTGAGGTGGGCGGATCACTTGAGCTCAGAAATTTGAGACCAGCCCAGGAAACATGGTGAAACCCTGTCTCTATTAAAAATACAAAAAATAGCCATGCGTGGTGGCAATGTAGTCCCAGCTACTGGGGCGGCTGAGGTGGGAGGATTGCTTGAGCCGTGGGGTGGAGGTTGCAGTGAACTATGATTGCGTCACTGTACTCCAGCCTGGGCGACAGAGCCAGACTCTGTCTCAAATAAATAAATAAGTAAATTAATTAATTAAAGGCAAATAAAATTTATTTATAATTTATTTAGAATATTGGTACTTGAAAATAAATTTTTTTCAGTGATTCAATCTACCATAATTTTTAAATAATGCTTCAGTTAAGAATTATTTTATTTAGTCATTTTCAAATATATTTAATCCAATATTTTAGAGGAATGCTATTAGTTCTCAGGCAGATTTCTGGAATATACAAAATATGGAAAAACTTTCATAGGCTAAAAAAAATAAAAATAAAACTTACATTCCTTGAGTGCACAATATTTGCCAGATATTCTAATGCTAGCAGGCATTTCCAGTTTGGGAGCTATTATAAATACAGATGCTATGGACAGTCTTATCTCTTGGAGTACATGTGCATGATTTTTGTTGGTTATACATCTAAGAATGATCATTTCTAAGTCACATCATAGGTATGTATTAGCTTTGGGGGTTAATACTAAACATTTCCGAAAGTGGTTGTCCCAAGTTTTCCTCTCATTTACAGTATAAAAGAATTCCAGAAGCATTTACTTCATCTTATAAGAACCAGAACCCTGATTATATTATTAGCATTAGAGTTAAATTTAAAAATTTTAAACCAAATAGAGGCCAGGCCTGGTGGCTCACACCTGTAATCCTAGCACTTTGGGAGGCCAAGGCAGGTAGATCACTTGAGGTCAGGAGTTCAAGACTAGCCTGGCAAACATGGTGAAACCCCATCTCTACTAAAAACACAAAAATTAGCTGGGCATGGTGGTGGGCGCCTGTACTCCCAGATACTCGGGAGGCTGAGTCAGGAGGATCACTTAAACCCGGAAGGCAGAGGTTGCAGTGAGCTGAGATCTTGCCACTGTACTCCAGCTTAGACAACAGAACGAGACTCCATCTCAAAAACAATACAAAACAAAACTAAACAAAAACTAAAACCAAATAGAATTTCAAGAAATGAAAAAAAAATACAGTAACAAAAATTAACCCAAAGCATGAGCTAAGTTGAGAATTAGACATAGCTGAAGACAATTTATAGAACTTTCAATTTACAGAAATTATTCAATATGCAGCACAAAGATATAGAGATGGAAAATGTGAGCAGTTAAGAGACATTGAAGGTAGAATGGGAAGGTCCAACATATGTCAGAGAGGAGTTCCAGGAGGAGAGAATGAGGGGAGGCAATAGTCAAAGAGATAATAGCTGAACAGTATTTATGTTAGATGATAGACATTAATCCTCAGATTTAAGGAACTCAACAAATTCCAAACAGAATAATTAAACACCCATACCTACACATAAAACTTTAGAGCACCAAATATAAGAAAGAATATTAAAGAAACTATAAAGATTACATACAAAGGAATTGAAGGAATGGAATAATATCTTCAAAGAGCCAAGGCAACATTCCTAGCCAGCTAAAATATTTCAGAAAGAATGTCAAAGAAAGTTGTATTTAGAAAAAGAGTGAGTTTACCACTTAGATCTTGACAGAAAGATTACTAAATGATGTACTAACTGCAGAAGTAACTTAAATCTAGATCAAAGGAATATAATATAAGAAGCACTGGTGAACAAAGAAATTAATATTATAAGTGAAAAAGAGAAATATGCAAAGCAGTTATTTAAAATATGAGAGAATAAAATGAGCAATGTAATGCTGATAGACTTTAAAACTTAGGGAAAATGGGAAATCTTCTGGAAAAATAAAGATTTCCAAAATTGACCCGGCGAGTGTGAAACTTGAATATGTGAAGGAATAAAAAAAAAAAATCCACTCTTTTTTTTTTTTTTTTGCTGAGGTCTGCTACACTTTTGCAGAACAGATTGTTCCTATCTTATATAACCTGTTCCAAAGACAAAAATAAATGGAGTGCTTTCCAACTCATTTTATAAAACCATTATAACATTAATACCAATACAGGAGAACTGTTTAAAAACTATAGGCCAATATCACTCATGAACATAATACAAAAATAAGAAAATACATATGCAAACCAAATCCTGCAATGTATTAAAAAGAATTACAACCAAGTTTGGTTTATTCTAGAAATGAATAAATTGTTTAGCATTTGAAAATCTATATAAGTTATCACATTAACAGATCAAAGTAGAGAAACCATTTGCTTATCTCTACAGATGGAAAAAAGCATTAAAAAATCACCCATTCATAAAAAAATCTTAGAAAACTAGGAATAGAATGGGACTTCCTTGATCTGATTTTCTTAACTGCCAAACCCTACAACAAACATTGTAGTAAAACATGGAAATATTCCCTTTAAAAGCAGGAACAAAAATAATTCTGCCATTGCTACTGCTATTCAATTATAGCCAGCAAAAAAAGAAAAAAGAAAGAAAAATGAATAACATGAGGACTAGAAACAAAAGACCAATTATTTATTTGATGGAACATTGTCTACATAGAAACTTTTTAAATTATAGATGATCTATTAGAATTATTGAAAGTTCAGCAAGTTTGGATACCATCCAAAATATAAGAAAAATATAGGGTATTAGTTTGTTTTCACACTGCTGATAAAGACATACCCGAGACAGGGCAATTTACAAAAGAAACAGGTTTATTGGACTTACAGTTGCATGTGACTGGGAAGGCCTCACAATCATAGCGAAAGGTGAAAGGCACATCTCACATGGTGGCAGAAAAGAGAAAAGAGAGCTTGGGTAGGGAAACTCTCCTTTTTAAAACCATCAGATCTTGTGAGACTTACCACGAGAACAGCACAGGAAAGACCTGCCCCCATGTTTCAATTACCTCTCACTAGGTCCCTCCCACAACACGTGGGAATTCAAGATGAAATTTGGGTAGAGACACAGCTAAACCATATCATTCTGCCCCTGGCCCCTCCAAAATCTCATGTTCTCAAATTTCAAAACCAATCATGCCTTCCCAACAGTCCCCTGGAATCTTAACTCATTTCAGCATTAATTCAGAAGTCCACAGTCAATAGTCTCATCTGAGACAAGGCAAGTCCCTTCTGCCTATGAGCTTGTAAAATCAAAAGCAAGTTAGTTACTTCCTAGATACAATGAGGGTAGAGGCAATGGGTAAATACAGCTGTTCCAAATTGGAGAAACTGGCTGAAACAAAGGGGCTACTGGCCCCATGCAAGTCCAAAATCCAGCGGGGCAGTCAAATCTTAAAGGTCCAAAATGAACTCCTTTGACTCCATGTCTCACATCCAGGTCATGCTAATGCAAGAAGTGAGTTCCCATGGTCTTAGGCAGCTCCGCCCCCATGGCTTTGCAGGGTACAGCCTCCCTCCTGGCTGCTTTCATGAGCTGGCGTTCAGTGTATGTGGCTTTTCCAGGTGCACGGTGCAAGCTGTCAGTGGATCTACTATTATGGTGTCTGGAGGACGGTGGCCCTCTTCTCACAGCTCCACCAGGTGGTACCCCAGTAGGGACTCTGTGTGAGGGCTCCAACCCCACATTTCCCTTCCACACTTCCCTAGCAGAGGTTCTCCATGAGGGCCCTGCCCCTGCAGCAAACTTCTGCCTGGACATCCAGGTGTTTCTATATATCTTCTGAAATCTAGGCAGAGGTTCTCAAACCTCAATTCTTAACTTCTTTGCACCCATGGGCTCAACACGATGTGGAAGCTGCCAAGGCTTGGGGCTTCCACCCTCTGAAGCAACAGCCCCAGCTGTACCTTAGCCCCTTTTAATCATGGCTGCAGTGGCTGGAATGCAGGGCACCAAGTCTCTAGAATGCACACAGCATGGGTAGCCTGGGCCTGCCCCACAAAACTATGTTTTCCTCCTAGGCCTCTGGGCCTGTGATGGGAGGGCCTGCTGTGAGGACCTCTGACATGCCCTGGAGACATTCCAACCCCACCCCCCCACCGCCCTCCCCACCCTGTTGTCTTGAGGATTAACATTTGGCTCCTCATTACTTATACAAATTTCTGCAGCTGGCTTGAATTTCTCCTCAGAAAATGGAATTCTCTTTTCTATTGCATTGTCAGGCTGCAAATTTTCTGAACTTTTATGCTCTGCTTCCCTCATAAAACTGAATGCCTATAACAGCACCCAAGTCACCTCTTGAATGCTTTGCTGCTTAGAAACTTCTTCCACCAGATATCCTAAATCATCTCTTTCAAGTTCAAAGTTCCATAGATCTCTAGGGCAGGGGCAAAATGCCACCAGTCTCTTTGCTAAAACATAACAAGAGTCACTTTTGCTCCAGTTACCAACAAGTTCCTCATCTCCATCTGAGACAACTTCAGCCTGGATTTCATTGTCCATATCATTATCAGGATTTTGGGTCCAAGCCATTCAACAATTCTCTAGGAGTTCCAAGCTTTCCCACATTTTCCTGTCTCCTTCTGAGTCCTCCAAACTGTTCCAAACTCTGCCTAGTTCCAAAGTTGCTTCCACATTTTCAGGTATCTTTTCAGCAGTGCCCCACTCTATTGGTACCAATTAACTGTATTAGTCCATTTTCATGCTGCTGATAAAGACATATGTGAGATTGGGCAATTTACAAAAGGATGAGGTTTATTGGACTTACAGTTCCATGTGACTGGGAAGGCCTCACAATCATGGTGGAAGGTGAAAGGCATATCTCACATGATAGCAGACAAGAGAAAAGAGAGCTTGTCCAGGGAAACTTTCCTTTTCAAGACCATCAGATCTCATGAGACTTATTCACTGTCAGGAGAACAGTACAGGAAAGACCTGCCCCCGTGATTCAACTACCTCCCACCGAGTCCCTTCCACAACACATGAGAATTCAAGATGAGATTTGGGTGGGGTCACAGCCAAACCATATCATATAGCATTCCTGTATAGTCTCTTGTATCCTGCAGCTCAAGCTGGTGAGGTGGTCTGAATGTGAGGGACTATATCACTAAGAGCATGAGGCACTCTGATAAAGATATGGAAGATTAGGGCCTGACCTTCTCAGTTTCACTGATAACAGAGTAACTCACACTTGCTGTGATTTACAAGATAGAGAAAAGGTCCAAAATTTGACATTAGAGAATTAGGTAGCCAGGCTTCTTATGAACAAATAACAGGGAAACCAAGTTGGATATTTGCATTTCCTATTCCACCACATTTTAGGAGAAGATGTTTAAGCATTATGAAATATGATCAGGTACTCCCTCAGTGAGGTAATACACATTTGCCTTTGGGGACTTGGGTTAGCATGACTCCACGTGGTAACACTGATTAGGCTTAGCTGGTTTGGGCTTAAGATACAGCATATTAGCTGGATGCTTTAAGAGTAGAACAAATGGCTTTAAGTGGCAAGACTTATCAGATGTGATTCCGTGGGAGAAATATTAATAGCCTTAAACGGGTACAGGTTGTTTTGAAATTAAGCCTGCCAAGACACTTGTTTGTCCTTGAAGATGAGAACATAAGAAGATAGGAGCTGTTCAAATGTATTTTTGCCATTAAAAGTAATGGCAAAAACAGCAATTACTTCTGCACCAAACTAATGTAACAAAAATACCACAGACTGGGTGGGCTTAAACAACAGAAACTTATGTCCCAGTCCTGCAGGATGGGAAGTCGAGATCATGGGCACAATTGGGTTCTGGTGAGGGCTGTCAAGGAGCCAGGGCAAGCAGGCTCTCTGGTTTCTGTTTTTATAGGGGCACTAATTCCATCCTGAGGGCTTCACCCTCATGACCTAATTACTTCCCAAAGGCCCCATCTCTAAATATGATCACATTGGTGATTAGGGTTTCAACATACGAATTTGGGAGCATGGGGGAACACAAACACTTAGGCCATCATAGACTTACAAGGCTGAATCCTAGCTGAGTTATTTATTATGATCAGATGTGGTACAGGTTTTCTCCATCAGTGGCATATTGCCAGGAACATCAACTTTGGAACTGGGAAGAGACATACTTAGCTCTCTGAACTGTTTCTTCATCTTTATATATGCATATATTATTACCTGTTTTTCATGGTTTCAGGTTTTTACTGTTGGGGATTCAATCCAAGCAATGTTAGCTTCCTTATGTTTCTGTCTCCTCACCCACTGCCTCCCATCCCCCATCCCCAACCAGGACCCAAAGATGGACTATGTCATATTGATGGGTTTTAATTTTGCTCTTGGAAAAGAGAAGATAACTGATATTAACCATAGAAATTCCTATGAAGCTTTATATAATGAGACAGCAGCCTAATTGTTCACATGTAGTCTCAAATTGGGATGATGTATTCTGGTAAAGAGGTTAGATTCACTGTTTTCTTATCACTTTATATGAATTAAATGTGTAGAGTCAAACTCAGTTCTTAAATCAGGCTGGTTGGGAGTCTAGAATGTTGATAAGAGACTGTGTACATTGAACTTCCTTGTACATAAAAACTGGGTAGTCTTAGATCAGATAAAGTAACAATGTCTCAAGAATTGAACTCTGTTTGGAATTGAGCTAACCACTCTCTTGGGAAATAAAATTTTAATATAACTATCTGATGGGTTCCAAGGAACTGTCTTTAATTGGTGGCTAGTCCGTTAAATTGAGATGGTAATTTAGTTCAAAACCAGGAAGTATATTTGGGTTCTTAGAAAGACCTCTAGGAAGCCAATCAAACAAGCACCTTGTCTCCTTTCATATAGAGCATGGGTATCCATAAATTGCCTCTTGTAACAGTAATTCCAATTCTTCATTACAAAATGCAAGGAAAATAGGAAAAAATTAAAAAAAAACACAGTGCAATTCTCATACTATTTAAAATATTTTACTGAAGGTGAAGGAAGGCCTGAAAATGAAGCCAAAAGAGTTGGGAAAACTGCACTAGTAGCTAATTTCCACCTAACGACCCCTTAAAATGATCATGGTTTTCTTAGAGGTACTCCAAAACTATTCTATTCAACTTTTCAAAATGAAAATCATTTTATTGGACTTTTTTTCTGACTACAAGTACAATCAATCTGCATTGTAAAGTTTTTTTATAAGTTCAAAAAAATACAAGCCTTTCTCTAAAATTCTTAGTTCTCTCAGTCTCAGCTAATAACCTTACCTTGCTTTACTGAACACTGATGTGATTCCATTTTTCTTCAACTCTACTCAATAAATATATAATTGGTGGATATTTCTTTCTCTTTTTTTGGCCAGAAAAACTTTCATATTACTCAAAATACTTGAACTCAATGGACAGTGGTTCCATTAAGTTTTAAGAGCTTCAGATCTTGGTAGTTAGTGGCAAGAATACCCACAAATAGACTAAGTTTATGGGGGGAAAATAACTTGCTAGGGAAAACAAAACATTTTCTTTGAGTTCTTTGTTATTGTCTCAGGCATTTTGGTAGGCCAGGTCAATTTACTTTCTCATCTGGATTTCTGTGGCATGATTGGTTCATGCCACTGATCTCTACCCACATGCTCAGAGTTGCCAAATTTACCCTAAATCTATTCAAGAACAATTTTTTACATCATTTTTACAATTTAAGAATTTTCAACGGGTGTCTATTACTTATCTTAACAAATCACCCTAGCTTGGCACCAGCAGGTTGAACATGCCTTGCTAGTTATTCTCTCATAGACTCATTTTTTCCCATCCGTATGTATTCGATCGGCTCCATGCTCATTGCCACGCCTGTTCTTTGACATAGGCTATATGCACTCATTCCCTTATTTCAACAATTTAAATGGTAGGATTGTCTCATGGTTCAGATCCAAACTTACCCACTTTTCATTGACCTCCTGTTATTTGCATTTTACAGTATTTTCTGTCCTTTCCCACTATTATGCATTTACTAGTTTGTTTGCTTATAGCTCTACTTTAGTTATTTTATAACTATCTTATCTCTGCGGCTGGCTCTATGTTAGAATTGCCAATGTAATATGAAATATAACATCCATGGTATAGATCCTTGTCCAGAAATACAGAAAACCTAGAAAATATCATTGTTCTGAATACTTTATTACCCTATTCAAGCCAAATATTCTACCATCAGAAGTCCACCAGTTTTGTTGACAACCTATCATTTTTTCAAATCTCCATGCCTTTACAATGGATACTGCTCATAACAATTAAGGGATTAGGAATTAGATAGGAGGTTTGCTGCCCAGAACTAGGGCCAGATTTAGCAGGCCATTCTGAGGACACCTGAGATGTTGGAAAGCAACATAGAATAATAGAAGCAGCACTGGCTTTGGACTCAGGCCTGGGTTCAAATTCAAGTTCTAGCACGTATTAACAGTTACCTTATTTTTTCCATTTTCTCCTATTTAAAACAGAAATTATACATACCTCACAATGCTAGTGTGACGATTAGATGACATGGCATGGCCAAGTGCAGTGGCTCACGCCTGTAATCCCAGCACTTTGGGAGGCTGAGGCGTGCCAATCACCCGAGGTCAGGAGTTGGAAACCAGCCTGCGCAAAATGGCGAAACCCCGTCCCAACTAAAAATACAAATAAATTAGCTGGGTGTGGTGGTGGGCAGTCGCCGCTACTCCAGAGGCTGATGCAGGAGAATCGCTTGGACCCGGGAGGCAGACATTGCAGTGAGCCGTGATCATGCCACTGCACTCCAGCCTGGGTGACAAAGAGAGACTCCATCTCAAATAAATAAATAAATAAAATAAAAATGAGATGGCATGTGAAGGGCTGTTATGGTTCTCAGCACATAGTAGATGCTCAATAAATAGTAACTATTATCTCTAAGTTAGAGTTAATCCTTCACTACATCCAATGAGGTTAGCAGTTAAGTGAAATATCACAAACCATAAAATATTCATACATAGATAGTTTCTTATGTTGAATTATCTGGAATTCGTGAGTACCAATTCATTCAACATTTGGCAGTTGGTTTGCTTTCTAAGAAAAAATGTTCAAAAGATTGAAAACTGCCTCCTTAGCCAAGGACCACAGCAGAACTCACTGGGTCCTCATAGAGGGCATACACTGTAAGACATCAAGATAATGCCTGTAGTGCTGGGGTGAATGTAGTTCAAATGCCAAGTGCACATGAATTTATATTGTGAAACAACTCCTAAAATGATAGAATCTTGGCTTTGAGAAATTTTATTCTTCTTTGTAAAAATCTCCCTCATAGCTTCCCAGATAGGTCATCTGACTTCTGGTTGGAGGGGAAGCTCACCATTTCACAAACCAGACCATCGTCTTCTAAGTTATAACCAATAGACAGTCCTCTCTTAATTAAATCCAGAACTTCCTGCTGTAGGATACAGTAAATTCCTCTTCAAAGTTTAGCCTGTTAACTTCCTTTAAAATTCAAGATGGAGAAAATTGTTAAGTACGACGGGTTCTGAGTTCCTCTCCAAAGAACCAATATGTCAGTATGGTCAGCTTCCCTGTTCTTTGTTCTCCATCCTAAAGTCTGACTTTCTTGTTCTTTACATCTCTTTGCCCCTAGTTTCAGTAAACAACCCCCTCCTAGCCTCTATCACCTGCTCTGTCCTTAGTCACCTGCTCTGTCCTTAGTCATCCTTAGTCACCTGCTCTGTAACCATCCCTCCTGCCAAAACTACTTACCCTGCCACTCCGGCTCCTACCTTTGCTCTCTTTAAAATAGCCCAGTCAGAATTAGCTTAGACCGTGTGGTCCAACCCTAGCCAATAGGGGAAAGACATAGCAGTAGGGACTAGCTGCATTAGGAATAAGACCCCCTTCCCCTCCCTTGTCTGGTGTGCTCTCGCCATTGCTCCAACCGCAAAACACACCCTTCTATAGAAGTAAATTGCCTTGCTGAGAAAACTTTTGCCTGAGTGCTATTTTCACTTGGCGGCACTGAGCATTTACTTCCAACACTGCCATGACTTCTTCCTGCTGGTTCTAGTACTGACCATCAGAGCAATGTAGATTAAATACAATCCCTTGTCCATATGAATACCCCTCAGATCTCTCTTCTCATTCCCCTTAACTTCTTCAGGATAAATATTCTAATGTCTTCAGTTATGCGGCTGTGCCCCCTTTCAAGGTATATTAGTCAAATATTTAATTTAAAAATCATGAGCTAATAAATATGTGAAAGTCCACAATTCCAGGGAGAAGCTAAACTATGTTGATCAAATTGGGACAGACTGTTTTTAACACCCAAGGCAGTGAGACAATGGAAAGTGACTCATATTGAAAGGCACATATGCCGTAAGTAAAAAAACAGAACATGCAATATAATATGAAATTTGAAATAGTAAATTTTGGACCAAAGGTTATTGCAATATTTATCTGATTTTTAACAATGTCTTATATTCACATTTGTAAGCAAATAAAAGTTGGCCCCATCTTAATGCCAAAAATGGTTATCAAAATAAATGTAGGTGAAGACTTATAGAAGCTTGGATTCATCGGCCCAAGCAGTAATGTTCTCTGTTTAAACTGAGATGAAATTATATAAAGCACCAAAGCAAAGAATCATGCTCAACTCCACAAACATTTCATGCCTTCCATATGTCAGGTGCTGGAAATAAGTACATAAGATACATAGATTACATAGAGCACATAGTTCTTATCCTCAAGATGCTCAGAATTTGGTGGTGGGGGTAGGGGTGGTAGAACAAATATAGGTAACCTTAAAAGACAACAACAATAACAACAAAATCAAATGCTTATTTATTTCCAGGCATGTCTACCTCTTTGGGGATTGTTAAATCTACTTATACCATAGAAATATAGTGTCCATTAATGATGATTTAAAGACTTCAAAATGTATTTAAGTTCAGCGTAAAGATCTTTTGACAGATCTTGTATAGGAACATGAAGCTTGTTTACTGACAGATGCACATCAGTAAACTTAAAGACCAAACTCAACACAAAAATGAATGCAGAACAACTTTAAGAACCAAACAAGTGAGAAGACATAGACTGATGGTAGAGTTGACAGCTTATATAGTTGTAAATATAATGAACAGAACTGGATTAGAAATTACATGGTCAGGAGATATTGTTCCACAATAGTCTCATGCTCTGCATTAAACTCTTATTTGGAACTATTCCCTAGTTTGGGTTGCCAGACATTTAGTTACACTTGGAGAACCAGAATGGGTCTAGAGAAGCCTAACAAATGTGAGTAAAGGAAATTCTGTGAGAAAAACTAAAGAATTTTTTTCTTCAGGAATGAGAAGCTTGGAGGGGCTATTTGATTTTTGTCTTCCACATAAGGAAGATAATGTCAATCACTTCTCACTTCAGTGACATAATGAATAAGACTACAATGGCCTACAGTACCATTTGGAAAATTTAATTCATAAGAGCTTTTAAACATATCATGATATATATTAAAGTATTATAATGGGAAACTGCCATGGTTTGAATGTTCCCTCCAAAATTCAGATGTTGCCGATGTGATAGGATTAAGAGGTACGGCCTTTAAGAGGTGATTAGGCCTTTGGAGCTGTTCCCTTGTCAATGGGATTAAGACCCCTTTAAACGAGGCTTCTTGCAGCATTTAGCTAGGGTTTCCCACCTCTGGAGGATCCAGCCCTCACCAGAAAACCTGCCAAACCTGCTTGTGCCATGATCTTGACTTCACATCCTCCAGAACAGTGAGAAAACACATTTCCGTTCTTTATAAATTATCTAGTCTTAGGTATTCTGTCACAGTAGCACAGAATGGGCTAGAACAGAAACTCTGCTGGTAGGTTTACATTTTCACTTGTTTGGCTATATAGGTAATCTAATGATTTGCAATTTGATTCTGGGAAAATGGTAAACAAGAAGAGGTCTTTCCCACAGTGTCGTTAAGGTTCACAACAAGGTTTTAAAGCCTGCTTGGGCATAGAAACAACTAGGAGTAGTAAAAAAGAGTTCAGGAAAAGTTTCAGGAGCAAAGTATAAGACATTTTCTTTTTTTTTTGACACGGAGTCTCGCACCGTCACCCGAGCTGGAGTGCAATGGCATGATCTCGGCTTACTGCAACCTCCACCTCCCAGGTTCAAGTGATTCTCCTGCCTCAGCCTCCCAAGTAGCTGGGATTACAGGTGCCTGCCACCACGCCCGGCTAATTTTTCATATTTTTAGTGGAGACAGGGTTTCAGTATGTTGGCCAGGCTGGTCTCAAACTCCTGACCTCATGATCTGCCTGCCTTGGCCTCCCAAAGTGCTGGGATTACAGGCATGAGACACTGCATCTGGCCAAGACATCATTTTCATACCCACTCCTAGTTCTTCATCGAGAAACATTTTTAGGTGTCTTGAGTTACAGAAAGTGTTAAAGAATCAATACACCATTTCTGCTTCTGAATTTTTAAAGCTTTGTATCCTAAAACCTTAATTAGGGTCTGACATGAAAATGTGTCTGTTGCCTACTCAGAGAAGATATCTGGGCCTCTCAGCCAAATCCAAATAAAATCTCGGCAAATACAAGATAAGTTCACTGTTTTGGAGAGACCATTTTAGATTGAACACACAAAAACCAGCACATAAAACCTGGATCAGTGAGAAATATATGTAAGAAATAGCCATGTTTTCCAATAACCACTAAAAGATTTTTCTTTTCCCTAGACCAGTGGACTGTTATTATATGAGAAACGAAGAGGTAGAATCTAAAAATGAGTTTCCTCAATGGTCATACCTATGTGCTATTCTATCAGGGTTCATATCCCATAATGGTATTTCTTTTTCTGTCTCCTCAGTAAGTTTATCTTGTTTGCATTTAAATTTTCCTCTACCCACTCAGTTGGCTTTGGCTTCTTATTCTGTAACCTGAGATAAGTTCCGGGGGTAGGGGTGGAGGTGGTGGGAGCAGGTGGGGAGTTAGTGTCATTTTCTATTCTTTATAAATCTTTTCTGTGATTTGAGTTACCTCTCTCTAGCGTACATGAATTCTCTAGCCTCCATGTGAATGAACACTCGCAAACTATGCCATCTCCCTCTCCAGTCCTCACCACTTCGTTATCAGAAAACCAACTGAGACATTTGACTCTCTGATATGCTTGTAAGAGCCCCAGTGGCAGACAAATGAATCCCAGGGCCCGGATCCTTCCTGACAAGGTCACATCATCTCACCGCTTAGAGTACTTTTAGAAAAGAGGTCCCTTCTGCCTCGCCGGCATAACCTCCCTTGCTTCTCCCAGAGGTGCAAGCTCTGACTGGTCTGCCTGAGGCAAAAATGGAAGTTAAAGGTGCTCGTTTAAGTAGAGAAACCAGTGGAGGGAGTCAGCTATATACCTCTGTGGTCTGTCTGTCTGATGTGGAAGTTTTATGGGGCTGGGGATGGAAATGGGAGTTATTTACAGAGCAAAGAGTATGTGAGTGCCTTGATTTGATTCTGTTAACTGCAAGTTTACTATTTAACATGGAATCCTCAATCCAGCTCAGTATTTGTTTCCTGTCATCAGCAT
This sequence comes from Nomascus leucogenys, assembly GCF_006542625.1. Taxonomy (NCBI): domain Eukaryota; kingdom Metazoa; phylum Chordata; class Mammalia; order Primates; family Hylobatidae; genus Nomascus; species Nomascus leucogenys. The sequence continues at coordinate 90,531,095 of NC_044402.1, forward strand.
GGACCCTAGGGTGAGATTGCCTGTGTTCAAATTCCAGGATTTTATCATTGCTGTTTTTATGACTTTTACTTCTATGAACTCTGGAGAAAACAAAACCACTAAACACTCGCTACAGCCCGTCACCCTAACCACATTTACCTCAGGCCATCGCTGGGTCCTTCCTCACCCCTCTCACTTCATTCCCCAGCTTTTAAAAAGTTGTGTCAGCACTTTCAAAATCCTGCAGTTTGTCTCTGCCACTACTAGTTTGAGGAGTTCTTGGTTCCTGTTGCTTCTATCCTTGTTCAAGCCCAGGTGAGGACAGAGGGGCAGAAATGCTATGCCCTGACTCCCAGTTCTAGGCTGGGCGGCTGGGAGGAGAGCCAGCTTTCCCGAATCCCAGCGGCAGAGGGCGCCAAGTTCCCTCGACGCATCTTCCCTCCAAGTCTTACATGGCACCATCTTGACCAGAAGCATGGCCTGCAGTCCTGAGGAGAGAAGTCAAGGCTCTTTTCCAGGCCCAACCTGCAAGGACCTGTTCATACTGGCCTGGACCTGAGGGAGGCACCGCAGAGAGGAAAGCAGAGAGGGCCACTCACCGAAGGGTGCCGGTGCGGTCTCCCCACCAGCCCCAGGCTTGTCACTCCTGCTCCACTCTCTCCAGTGCACACCCATGAGGGCAGCCGGGCAGATGGCAGAGGCCACGGGCTAGGTCCTCCCTTAGTCATCCCTGCCAGACCTGACCTGGGTCTCCCCCACCAGCTTGGGCAGCCCTGGGATGGCGAAGGAAGGGTCAGGCTCCAGCCTGGCAGGAGCAGCTCAGCTCGGTGTGTAGGCCTCGCTCCCTCATGGCCCGCTTCATTTATAGACCAAAGGCTGGTCCAATTTGTTCTCAAACTGAGTGAAAGAAATTTGCAAGTTCATGGGTTTCTCTTCTGATGGAGGCCAGAGACTTTCTCACCTACTTTTTCCTTCCTTCTGACCTGGTAACTGGGAAGTAAAAAACACAAATTTCTAAGTGTCTCCTCTGCCTAGATCACATCAAGAACTGACGCCATCCCCTCACTGTGGAACCCAGGGGTCTCCTAAGGATGATTCCAGCACTAGGTTGATAGAAGTTTAAAGCTGGGGAAGGAAGAGCACAAGAAAATTACATAACTTGAGTGAAGAACTAGGCCTAAAAGTGGAACCTTGCATTTGAGCATAATTATTTAGCATGGTGTGCCTGAAATATGTAGAAGTGAATAATTTGTTTTACGTAAGTATAGTCAATTTGTATACATTAAAATTGATACTGGCTGGGCGCAGTGGCTCACACCTGTAATCCCAGCACTTTGGGAAGCCAAGGCGGATGGATCACCTGAGGTCTGGAGTTCGGGATCAGCCTGGCAAACATGGTGAAACCCTGTCTCTACTAAAAATACAAAAATTAGCCTGGCTTGGTGGCAGGCACTTGTAATCTCAGCCACTCAGGAGCTGAGGCAGGAGAATCGCTTGAACCTGGGAGGCGGAGGTTGCAGTGAGCCAAGATCGCGCCATTGCACTCCAGCCTGGGCGACAAGAGCAAGACTCTGTCTCAAAAAAAAGAAAAAAAATTGATACTTATCAAACAAATCAAATAATATAGGTATACTCACATTCTATGATTGTCAGGACGTACCAACTCCAATCCCATTAATCATACTAGCATGAAGAAAAATTATATTTCTGGGCCACTGTGTTTGTATATAACCTTAGCTAATTTAAGCCTGGATAAAAATAAGAATGATTCATTTAAAATCTGAGATTCCGAGCTAGATTTTTGTGTAACTTAAACTTCTCAACTCTTCTGCAATCTAGGTTTATTTTTTACTATAATGTACCTTCAAAGAGCTAAGTCTCAGTTTATAGATTGTTAGTTTTTTAAGTTCCGTTGTCTTTCGTTGTACTGCTGAACTCTGGGCGTCTGTGTCCTCATCTGTAATGTGGGGTCAAAATTATCACTAAGGTCCCTTCAAGCATGAATTTCGCATTGACTAAACCGTTGTAGAACACAAGGAAAATAATGGTTCCTTTGTAGTTCTCTTGGGACTTTTACTATTGCTAGAAATCATGCTGGGCAGATGCAGGCATCACATGGATTGTGCGGGGAAGTGTAACTGAATAATGGCCATGTTTTGAGGCAGTGGTATTCAATGCTTTAAAGAGTGAGAAAATGGCCTTTAGAGATACTTTGTTTGAAAGAGAAACAAGCTTGGAAAATGTTCTTGAGTATTTCTGTGTGGAAAAGTATAAAACGGATGTGTCCTTTAAATGTTTAAGTACTTCCAACACTTTTGCTTTGCATACTCATGGTGCAAACGAGGTGGGAAGGGCGGAATCCCTGGCCTAGCTCTGCAACAGTGGGATTTCAGGTCAAAGCAGGTCTGGCAGCTCTGCCTGGCCCGAGCGCAGAACCCTTAGCTGGGAAGGCCGCGGCCAGGCTGCGGGGCCCCCTGCAGGCGGGCTCAGTGCCGCGACCCAGCACCTGTTGTCCTAAGGCAAGCCCCGGGGGGGAGAGGCCTTGGAGGGCAGCGCCCCCTCTCACCAGGGCGGAGCTCTGGAGAGTTCGCAGCTCAGGGGGCCGAGACCAGGGGCAGGGCCAGCGAAATGCCTCGCTGGCTCTTACTTTCATTGACCTCTGCGATGCCTCGCTGGCTTCTGCTGTCATTGACCTTTGCGGGTCTGTTCCCGCAGCGGCGCCGGCAGCTGCTTGGTAGTTGCGGGGGGCGTGAGGGCGGTGGCCCAGACCGACCGGATGGCAGCCCAGCTCCGCTCCGCCCGCCCCTGCCTCGGACCCTGCGCCTAAGGAAGTATCGAAGCAACCCTGTGCCACCCTAAATTCGTGGGCCGCTCCCAGAGGGCGCGCCCTGGAGCCGAGCGCCCTTGGGCGGCCATCTGGGGGCCAGGTGCGGGGCGCGAACCCGCGAGGAGCGCGCGGCGGGCGCGGCGGCGACGGCAGGAGGAGGGGCCGGGAGCCCGAGCGCTGCCGAAGGACGCCCCGTCCTACACATGCTGCCACTTGGCTGAGCCGGGCGCCGGCGAGAAGGCGGCGCCGCTGCCCTGGAAGCTGGACTGCACTTTGCCCCTGCCGGGCCTGAGCTGCCGCCCGCCCAGACGCCAGCAAGCCCCGCTCCCACGGCGGCGCTGCTCCGGGAGCTTCGGAGACCCGCCCCGGGCCTGAGCGCAGGTTGCCTCCGGGGCCCCACGGCTGTCCGGACGTGCCATGGGTGCGCAGCTGCCGGGCAATGTGTTGTGTAAGTGAACATCTGGGAGGTGGGTGACTGGTGAAGGGCGGGTGTCTGTCGGTCTTTGCTTGTCAGCTGTGCCTTTTAGATTTTTCAATGGCTGAAACCCATGAGTTACAGGAGGCTTTAATTAAACCAGACCTTTCTCAGCCAGCTGCCGTGGATAGAGCCTCACATCTCCGCCCCCTAATGGAGAAGAGTTAGCCCCTACCCCTTCAATCTTGTTCTGGGCTTCCCAGTGAAAGATATCTCATTATGAGTTGCAATTCCACCCTGCTTCCTACCTGAAGAGTGACTGAAGGTTTTCAGGTAAGAGATTTGCCCGTGAACATTGCATTGATATGCCAAGCTGTCAGGCTTGTGCTCTGAATGGCATATCATGAGCAAAGTATTAGCTCTCGTGCTCTTTGGAGCTGTGGGAGGCTGAATATTGAGGTGAAATGATGCAAATAAGAAATTAAGAGGAGTAGACGGGTAAGATCCTTTAGCCATCAGTTAAGGGGTCAAAGAAGCAAAGCGGAACGATTGGAGTTGTCTCGCTTATGTCTCTGGTCTGACACCAACCCCTCCTCTATCCTTTAGGGAATTAGGTTAACATAAAATTGTAAACTAGTAAATGTTCTTATCAAAGACCATCTTTTTAGGATCTAGTGTATGTGGCAGCTCTCTCAGGGAAATTTTTAGATAAGAATTCGGAGGAATATGGAATCTACTTTTATTATGACAAAGTATAAATCAAACCAAGATCAACAGTTGGCTATTCCTTTTTCCCTTTGGATGAGGCTGTTTTCAAGCACCTAACATGGCTATCATAAATAGATGGGAAATAACATTATTTAGGCAATCTGCTTTCAAGCAGAATGGTCTGGAAGAATAATTTCAGTTTTTAATTTTGTTTTGCCATTAAACAAAAATTATAAGCATTACTTATTTAGGTCCACACAATGTTGTAACAAAAGGATGCTTTAAAATTGTAGACCAACCTCCAATCCATTTTATTATCTCCTCTATAGCACTCCTGACAGGCCAGCCACATTTTGATTGAACACTTCAGTGACAGGGAGCTCATTACATTTTGAGGGGTTCCTCCTTTTCTGTTGTTAGCAAGGCCTTGTTTACGCTGAACTGACAACCGCTTAGGAAGCAGTACCTGTTTCTCATTAGTCCTACCTGGCCAATAGCGCTCCAACTGTGAACTTAGAAACAAGATTTTTCTGCAAAAAGCATCTAAAACTTTAGTCAGAGTCTGAAAAGGGTCCATGACCCAAAAATAACTAGTTAAGAAATGAAAGGTCTAAAGTGATACAGAATAATATTTTTGTCTCCTTTGCTTGACAGCCTTTCAGATCCCTGAGCCTCAGTTTCTCATCTGTCAAATGGGAATAATATACTTTATCTACAGCCCTAGGGTTATTGTGAGGATTAAATTAATAATATTAATAAAGTACTTAGTAGAGGTGCCTAGGAGTCAGTAAATCTTAGCTATCTTCAATAAATACTAGTTTTTATGTTTCCTTCCTTACCTAAGACCCTTCCCTGTGCTAAAGATCCTTAGCCCAAAATTGATTTCAATAAATCAGTTTAATCCAAACAGTGCAGGGTGCAATGAGTTGCCATCTTCAAATGAAATCATCTATTGCTTAATTGGCATTTGTAGTAAATACACAGAAGTTGACTAAAAACCTCACCTCCATACCCCATGTGCTTTGCTGTCAAGCAAAGGAGACAAAAATAAAGGTAGGCTTTATTAATTTTTTAATTATGCAGTTAAGCATTTCTTGAATCTGAATTTCTTTTTTCTGTTGGCTTGTATTACTTAAAGCCTCTGTATGGTTTGCAGTTTGTTAGATAGATGTTTTAATCTTATGTCATTCATCATGTTAATTCTACTTTTCAGTTTTGTGTCACCTACACATTTGCTGAGTTTATTCACCAGACATTCAAGTCACTGATAATAGATAGGACAAGTCCTTTTGCTGTGACCACGGTACCTCTAGAAACCTGTGAAACAGTAGGAATGGTCTTGGATTTTTGGAGGCTGGTTTTGGAGTCTGGCCTTGATACCTATTAGCTTTGTGACCATGAGAAACTTCTTTTCAGTATCAATAAAATGAGGTAACATCTGCCTTTCAAGCTGGTTGTTAAAATTCAAAGTATTGAAAGCGCCAAGTACAATAATGGCTGGAAATCTAGTTGGCCTTCAGTAGATTTTGCTTGAACTAATGAATTAGCTGGACTCAGCCCTTTCTTATCAAACTATTCTAGTCCATAGAGTAGTCTTCTCCATAAGGACATTATGAGAAAAATGTCTTGCTGAAAAGTAAAGATCTTGCATATTCCCTGATCTACCACAAAAGTAAATAACATTAGTTTAAAAATGAATGATTCTTAGCAAATTGCTAGTTCCTAGAAATCCCGTCTTTTCCCCCACCCCTCATTGTTCCTTGTTTAATGTTTAAGTTTTGAATTTTGCCAGAGATAGATGTCAAACTGTTAGTCTGTAAAGTCTAGGAATTCTAATTCTTTCCTTTAATTTTGAATATTAAAAATAAAAACACTGGGGGGAAAAAACTTCTGTTTGAATCTCTAGCCTCTTGAGACTGCCCTTCTTCTCCATGTTTTTACAGAGGTTGTCAGAATAGTTCTGTGCTGACATCTGCAGGTTCTCTTGGTACCCTGGAATACAATTCACCAGAATGTGAAGGCATGGACTATTTTAAAGTGACCTCTTCTGCTTGCACCTTAGTTCTCTCTTAGTGAGGTTTCCATGCTTTCCAGCTTGAAAATCATTTGCTTTTAAGGGAGCAAAACAGTTGCTGAGCAGTTTTGTTTTCTTTCTCATTAGTTAATACGCCATCTATCCTTGGATTTGAGAATTTTAAAATCAGCCTTTCTTACTATACTTTCCATATAGTAAGTATACTATGCACAACATGCACTAAGTCGGTAGTTGAGAAATAGAACCACTCATGGTATTATAACGTTAGAAGTTTTGGCAGTAGTAAATAACTCTAATCAGTATCTCACATGGGAAGAGCCTTGTATTTTAAGAATGAATTTATTCCTTGTAAGTTAAAACTTGTGAAATTAAGAGTGTTTCACAAGGGGCTGAAGGTAACATAAATTAATGAAGCTGAATGGGAGGGAGTAACAGATATGTGACCTAAAGAGTGAATGCCTAGCTTAGAAGTATTCTAATTCGGAACAGTTTCAACACTGCACTGGCCCAACAAAACACTGGCCCAAACACTACTGCAAGTTTGTAGCCTTTGCATGTAAACAGCCTGCAAGAGGCAGAACTATGTAAATTTCACTGTTTTCTTCCCAACATCTAACATACTGCAGGCACATGGATAGTTAATAGGAAAACTTTAGTAGGCATTCATTAATCGCCTTGATGTAGAGAACTGTTCTGTACAAAATAAAGAAAAAAATAACTCCTGCCCTTGAGGAATATCTAATCTCATTTGGGGAGACAGCATTTATAAATTAAAGACTAGGCTTCAGTTCAAGAACAGAATTCTGAGGAAGGGTGGGAGGAGGACTGGGAAGTCTGCAAGAAGGAGATGGGGCTTCCCCTATCCTCAAAGATAGCACTTGGGTTTAAGTAAGGAACAGGGGAAAGGGTGCTGGGTGGAGATAAAGGCGAGGTGGTGTGTTTCAACTTAAAGGAGGACTAGGAGTAGGAAATGAGAATGGGTGAGCCAAAGAGACTCACTTGATGGGAGAGGAAATTTCCTTGTATTAGTGAGAAATTAAGTCCATTGGGTAAAAACAGGGCTTTAAAAAATGTTTACATTAAATGTACCTCTCTTTCCCCCGAGACACTGTACTGTTGGCCACAGAAAATAGGAACCATACAGTAACTCTTTAGGTAAAGATGTGGAGTATATGGATTATGAAAGAACTATGAAACTTTACATGGCAAAATTTTCTTAATTTCTTGGTCCTCTGACGTAGAGTCCTAGTGAATTTGAACATTATGTTCTTCCATGTCTCTATATCAGAGTAATGATTCTTTTCAGTGCTCAAAATTACATATACTGCTGCCTAGAACTTAATTCAGTGCATAGCACTTACCACTCAATTTTATTAATTTATGCCTCCTACTTGTTCTACAATGAAGTGGTTTTACTACATAAAGACTAATAGAAATTGAATTTGTAGGGGAGGAAAAAAGCTCTCCTCTACCCTCTTAGGTTTGTGACCAAGGCCTGTGAATCAAACTGATAAAAGAGTAATGGCATAAATAGAACAGATTTAAACACACGTATGCACAGGAGTTTGCAAAAGAAATGTGACTCGAGGAGGTGGTTAGAATTTGGGGCTTATCTACCAACTTAACCAAATGATAAAGCGGGAAGAGGTTCTAGATCAGGTTTTCTTTACTAGTTGGTCAGAGCTCGTTTTCATTTTTCTGTGAGGATTTATATTATGGTGCTGGAGGAATTGCTGCAGATTGAAGGTCAACATTCATGGCCATAAATAGGAGTGGCCAGATTGAAGCCACCTGGTAGCCAGAGTGAAGCCCAGAAGGGCTTAGGGAAATACCTGCTTGTGTATGTGTGTGGTTTTTTTCCTCTACCCGGAGGACCTGGTAAATGAGATGAAGTATTGATACCTGGACTTAAGACATCTATCACCTGTTCAACAGTTAGTCTATCATCTAATTGTTCAAAATCCTAAATTACTGTTGTCATTCTTAGATTATACTTCTCTTTCCTCAATTATAATCTGGAGATATAATAGAACACTTAATAGATGTTAGTAGCTTTAGGAGACAATCTGGAGAGATAAGGAATGGAAATAACACAGAACATGTTCCATGTTCCAAGGGAAGTTCTAGATGCTTTACATATAGATTCACAATTTTTATTTTTTTGAGACGGAGTCTTCGCTCTGTCGCCCAGGCTGGAGTGCAGTGGTGCGATCTCGGCTCACTGCAACTTCTGCCTCCCAGGTTCAAACGATTCTCCTGCCTCAGCCTCCCTAGTAGCTGGGATTACAGGTGTATGCCACCACACCTGGCTGATTTTTTTTAATTTTTAGTAGAGATGGGGTTTCACCATATTGGCCAGGCTGGTCATGAACTCCTGACCTCAGGTGATCCACCCACTTTGGCCTCCCAAAGCGCTGGGATTACAGGCGAGAGCCACCATGCCCGACCAAAATCACAATTTTTAGATGACTGAGGTGGAGCCCAGTTCACAGATAAAATCATACCATACCGCTTTATTCAGGTTTATTAGAATCTCAAACGTTGTCTCATTTCTTAACAATGTTATTTTCTCTACCTCTCTATTGAGAAATTTTGGCCCCAAGTGTGACCACATGGAGTCATCCTGAGCCCATCCTGTCAGTGAGCAGCTGTACAGTGTGTGTGCTCTAAGTGCCTAAGGATGAAACTGACGTCTCAGTTTCTAAGGACCCTGCAGTAGTGTTCTTTCGGTGACCTTCATACTGACCAAAGTCATATTTACAGTATTTTGTAGCTTTTCCTTTTTGGTGAAAGACAAAGAACACTACATTTAAATTGTGTCCATTTCTGTTTGCCTGTTTAACCAATGTCATTTGATCCTGTTGTGATTTATAGTCCAAGTGAATGATTCTCAATACTCCCAGTACAAAGACCTCCATTTACTGTCCAGTTTTCACGGAGCCCTACAAGAAAGTATATTCTTAGTATCCATTATTAGAGAACATATAATGACAAACATGTTACTAGGAACTGAGTTATATATATTTTTTATAAACTTATTTTTTATTTTTTTTGAGACTGAGTCTCGCTCTATTGCCCAGGCTGGAGTGCAGTGGCACGACCATGGCTCACTGCAACCTCTGCCTCCCAGGTTCAAGCGATTCTCGTGCCTCGGCCTCCTGAGTAGCTGGAATTACAGGCACCTGCCACCATGCCCAGCTGATTTTTGTATCTTTAGTAGAGATGGCGTTTCACCATGTTGGCCAGGCTGGTCTTGAACTCCTGACCTCAGGTGATCTGCCCATCTCGAGTTATGTTTTAATGAATTGGTATTTTTATTAATCACATCTACACTGAAATTTGAAAGACACTTTATATATATATATATGCATAAAACTTTTTGAAAGACCATAACATGGTTTTTATTATATATTTACATTAATTCAGGGTGAGACCAATTTTAAGCAATAACTTGAGATATAAGGTATCTTAGAAACCTGTGTAAAGGCTTAAGAATATGACATAAAATGGGACAATGGTAAAATAAACCATCCCTGTTAATCTAGTGTTTAAGATGGACTTCTGGAGAGTTAGCAGCCTATTCGTTTACAGAGCAGATTTTAGAAGTTACTTTTTTTTTTTTTTTGCTGGTTTTGTGTATGGGTCCAACTCATGTCCAAATTATGGCCTTTTTGTGATACCTTCCACTGGCATATTCCCAAGGAATTTACTCCTTTTGATGACACTGCACCCAGAATGGAGGAACACAGCTACAAAATGAACTGTGAAGAATGGGCTAGCCAGGCATGGTGGCTCACACCTATCATCCCAGCACTTTGAGAGGCCAAGGCAGAAGGATCACTTGAGGCCAGGAGTTCACAACCAGCCTGGGCAACATGGCTGTCTCTACAAAAAATATAAAAAATAACCTGGGCATGGTGGCAGGTGCCTGTAGTCGCAGGTACTCAGGAGGCTGAAGCCAGAGGATAGTTTGAACCCAGGAGTTCGAGGCTGCTCTGAGCCACAACTGGCCACTGTACTCCAGCCCAGGTGATGGACTGAGACCCTGGCTCTAGGAGAAAAAATGGTGGGTAGCTGCAGTAAATCACATTTTTTCTTTGACGGACCCAACAGAAGGCCCAGTTGTTGCTAGATCTCTTCCTGAGGATAGTGCCAGGGCTCATTCTATATTTTTTGTGCTTTGAGGCTTCAAATAACACTGAAACACGTAAAGGGGCTTTCCTTTCCTCACGTATGACTGTAATGTGTATGTATGTGTCTGTGCATTGTGATTTGAGGGGTAGTGGACAGAGGGAGAGGGAGTGGTGGGTGGAAGGGCACTGTTAGATTTTAATACTTACAGCCTGAATAAATTATATTCTCTTTCTCCTTTTGATTTTGTTAATTTTGGAAGCACTTACATTCTATGGGCACAGGTTCTAAACACATAGTAGACACTCAATGTAGACTGGTTGGATGGTTAAGGGATGCTCTGATAGTTCTTTTGTGTATCTTGAGAACTAAGGTATAAAAGATTGATTTAAATATTTTTGAGAAACTGTGTTTTTTAAACATTTTATATTTCTGTAACTAGTCAGTTAAAATGACAAGGCCAAAACATTTCCTGGTTGGTATGCAGCATTTAATGTATCACACCTTCAACTGATGACCATAGTCACTTCCCAACCTGACAAATGAATAACAGACTAAAAATTAATTCAGGACAGCTGATCACACCTGCTATCTTAAGGCTAATCATAGCTGCCTAACCACTGACTTGCATTAATGGCTAACATTGTTGAAACTTTATTTCCTCCTTATGAATCAACTATCTTATTAGGAGTGATTGAAATTATACAAAGTTTGTTCTTCAATGGTGTGCAGGCTTATACTGTAATTGCCTTATAAGTATTTAAAGTACTGTATTGTAACTGCCTTTTAAGTATTTAAAAGTATTTAAACAGCTGCTACTATGAACAGTAGATGCTTCACATGAACTTTTTTTTCCCCCTTGGCTCTTACTTTAAGGATCATGCTTTTTTATTCATGATAAATCTTAAGAGCCTTCTGTGGGATGGAAACTATAGCACGAAAATCTGATTAACAAATATGTGGGGGCAGTTTACTAATCCATTCAATTAGGGTAACTGCACCTTCTCAGCACGCCATGAGCAATTCCTTTAGATAGCTAGTTACTGGACCAGATGATTACCTAATTACATGAATATATCAGTGTCCTTTTTCCCAACATAGGACTTGAAGGCCAGATTTGAGAGCTAGTCCTGGGGTAGTAGTACCCAGAGACCTGTTTGGGAGACTGGGAAGATCTGGGCCATCACATTCTTGCTGATAGTCCAGAGATCATGTCAAGGACAGGGGCAATGAGAAGAAAGAAATAGAGACCCTGGGAAGGAGCTATCTTGGTCTTTACCGGCAAGAATTAACTTCAAAGTTGGGACAGAGGTTCTATAAGTTCAAGAAAGGGAGAAAGTTAACACTTAAAAACATAGGCTGGACTGGATAAAGTACTGTTGGAGCACTTTTATTCCAAGAAGAAGCTGGAATTCGGAGTGACAGCTCCATTCTTATTTGCCATATGAACTCTGGGTCAGCAAGTGGAAGAGCCAGACCTATCTGCGTGTTTCATCTATTAGATGGGAAGAGATGATAAACATAACAAATTAGTAAGCAGATGTGATAAGTAACTGAAGAACAGTTGTTTTCTACCCTTGATATGGCTAAACCAACTGAAGGTTAACAGCATAAACATTTTAGTATCTAGGTATTTTTGATGTCCTATACTCTAGAAATATGTGCAAATTAAAGTGTGGTGGGGATGAAGTATTACTAATCTAGTTCCTTCGATGAGGTTTTATATCCCTCTCCCTACTCTACCCTCCTTAGCTACAAGTTCAGGAACAGCACAATAAAGGACAAAAGACTCTCACATCCAATTTCAAATTGGTTTCTCATTTATTGCCATCGTTCTAAATCAAAGCACTCTACCTGTTCCCAAAGAAGTGACAGATAAATAAAGCCCTTGAACTGGCAACTGGAAGAACTAGAAGTAGGCTTTTGCTCTTCGGTAGGCCCAGAAGACTATGACCACTGAGTTGGGCTGGTTTCAGGCTGATGTAGAAAGGAAGCAGCAGGCCTCACACTGGAGTCCTCCAGCACAGGGAGCTGGTCCGCTCTGGATGCTGCCCATAGGCAGTCTTCTTCAGATAAAATACATCAGTCCCCTGGATTTAGGTGCCCCAGAATGTTCTCAAAAACTGTTCTTATATCTTATTGAAGTAAAAATTACAGTGAAATACAGTAAACAGATGTTAAAGGTACAATCTAACATGTTTTAACATATACCTCATGTAACTAACATACCAATTAAGATAAAGAATTTTTTAATAGCCTAAAAAGTTATTTCAGGGCCTCTTCCAAACAGTCCTTACTTCCTCCCACCCAAAGGGAATCACTACTATGATTTCTATTCATAGGGTCACTATTGTCCAATCTTGAAATTCATATAAATATGATCCATCTTTTTTATCTGGCTCAACAGTCTGAGATTCATCCATGTGGTTTGACATACCAATAGTTCATCATTTTTTAATTGTCAAGTTATATTCCATTTTAAGGATATCCCTAATTTGTTTATCCATTTGATTTGCCTACTGATGGACATTTGGGTTGTTTCCAGCTTTGACTATTGTGAATAAAGAAGCTATGGATATTGGTATAAAGATTTTTAAAATAACCTATGTTTCCATTTGTCTTAGATAAATATCTAGAGATGAAATGGCTGGTTCACAGGTTAAGTGCGTGGTTAACTTTTTAAGAAACAGCCAAAGAATTCTTTAAAATGGTTGTACCATTTTACATTCCTTCCAGAAATATACACGTTCCATGTCCTCACCAGCACTAAGCACTGGGGTGTTTTAAATTTTAGCAATCTCAGTGTGGGTAATTGTATTGTGGTTTTAAAAAATACCTTTTTTTTTTTTTTTTTGAGATGGAGTCTTGCTCTGTCGCCCAGGCTGGAGTGCAGTGGCACAATCTCGGCTCACTGCAAGCTCCGCCTCCCGGGTTCACGCCATTCTCTTGCCTCAGCCTCCCGAGTAGCTGGGACTACAGGCACCCGCCACCACACCCGGCTAATTTTTGTATTTTTAGTAGAGACGGGGTTTCACTGTGTTAGCCAGGAAGGTCTCAATCTCCTGACCTTGTGATCCACCCACCTTGGCCTCCCAAAGTGCTGGGATTACAGGCGTGAGCCACCGCGCCCGGCCAAAAAAAAAAAAAATACCTTTTTAAAAATTTTAACTAACATACAGTAAAGCTGACTTCGTTTTGGTCAACAAGTCTATGAATTTTAATGCATGTTTAGATTTGTTACAGCCACCACCACAATCAGGATAAAGAATAGTTACATCACTCCAACAAAGGTCCCTCCTGCTGCCCTTTTGGTCACAGTCTACCCCCAACCCCATCAACCACTTATCTATCATCTGTCCCTACAGTTTTGCCTTTTTCCAGAATGTCATATAAATTAAGTAACCTTCTGAGACTAGCTTGTACAATCAGCATGCCTTTGAGTCATCCATATTGGTGCATATCAACATCTTTGTTGTCAACTTTTGGCAATTATAAAGCTGTGACAGACATTTGCATACAATTTTTTTTCTTTATTTTTTGAGATGGAGTCTCACTCTGTCACCCAGGCTGAAGTGCAGTTGCGCGATCTCGGCTCACTGCAGCCTCTGCCTCCTGGATTCAGGTGATTCTCATGCCTCAGCCTCCCAAGTAGCTGGGACTACAGGTGTACACCACTATGCCCTGCTAACTTTCTTATATTTTCAGTAGAGACAGAGTTTCACCATTTTGGCCAGGCTGGTCTCAAACTCCTGACCTCAGGTGATCCACCCACCAAGGCCTCCCAAAATACTGGGGTTACAGGCATGCATCACCGTCCCCAGCCAGCATACAATTTTTTATGTGAACACAAATTTTCATGTATCTAGGGTAAATTTGTAGGAGTGTGATTGCTGGGTCTTCTACATGGTTATTCCAACTTTGTGAGAAACTGCCGAACTGTTTTCCAGAGAGGCCATGTCATTTTGCATTCCCACCAGCAATGTATGAGAGTGCAGTTGCTCTGTATATGCACCAGCACTTGGTATTATTTTTACCCATTCTAACAGCTACATAGTGGTTTCTTATCATGGTTTTAATTTGCATTTCCCTAATGGCTAATGATATTGAGCATCTTTCATGTACTTATATTTGCTATCTATAGGTGGTACCAAGTGAACTGCCTAAATCTTTCAAATCTCGTTTTCTAAACTGGGTTGTTGTCTTGCTATTTAGTTTTGATACTTACATATTCTGGATTCAAGTCATTTATTGGCTAGATGACTTGCAAATATTTTTTACATTTGCTGTTTTTTTTTTTTCAATCGTTTAACTGTGTTCTTTTTTCCAGAGCAAATGTTTTTCATTTTGATTCAGTCTAGTTTACCAGTTTTTTTCTTTCATGGTTCATGCTTTTGGTATCACATCTAAGAACTTTTTGCCTAACCCAAGATCGCAAATATTTTGTCTTCTTGTTTTATAGTTTTACATCTTACATTTAAAACTATGATCCTTTTAATTTTTCTATAAAGTATAAGGTATAAGTAGATTTTGGTGGGGTGAGGGTATATGAATGTCCAATTGTTCCAATCCCATTTGTTGAAAAGATTATCCTTTTTGCATTCATTGTTTTTGGACATGTCAAGTATCAATTTACCATATTTTTATGAGTGTTATCTCTGGACTTGTTTCATAGGTTTGTGTCTAGCCTTTTGTCAATACAGCACTAACTACTGTAACTTTATAGTCATTCTCAACATTAAATAGGAGTACTCCAAATTATTGTTCTTCTCAAAATTGTTTTGGCCATTCTAGTTTGTGTTTCCATGTATAATTCAGAATGTGTGTGTGTGTGTGTGTGTGTGTGTATATATATATAGATATGTAAAACAAATCCTGCTGGGATTTTGACTGGACTTTTAGAATCCATTTGTCAATGTCTACAGAAAAGCCTGCTGGAATTTTGCCGAATAGACACATTAATTTGGGGAGGACTAAGAATATTGTCTTTCAGATCATGAACAGCGTTTATCTGTTTATTTAGGTTCTTTGCTTTTTCTCAGTAACATTTTGTATTTTTCACATACAACGTACACAATACAAAATGCAGTTTTCCTTCATATGCCTTGTTAAATTTATCCCTAAGTGTTCATATTTTTGATGCTATTGCAAATGGCATTAATTTCATCTTCTGCTAAGTTTGTAGTAATTACTTTTTATGTCACTTTTATATGTTAAGACCTTGCTACAATTATTCCAGTAAATTTTTTTGGGGGGGGGCATATAATCTTTAAAATTTTCTACATACAATTATGCCATCTGCAAATAATGGCAGTTTTCTCTTTCTCTCAATCTTTATGCTTTGTATGTCTTCCCTTCCTCGTACTTGGTGGGACTTCCAGTAAAATATCAAACAAACAGAAATCATGAGAATGACTATTGTTGCCTTGCTCCTGTCATAGGGAAAAAGTGTTGTCTTTCACCACTAACATTACTTTTGAGGAAGGCCTTCATATTAATACTTTGCTGGGATTTTAAAAATAATAAATGGTATTTTATCAAACTTTTTTTCTCTTTCTACTGAGGTGATCATCTGATTTTTCTTTTTATGTTAATATAGTGAATTATATTTATTGTCTTTGGAATATCCTTGAATTTCTGGTATAAATCCACTCAGTCATCATGTTTTATCCATTTTACACGTTAGATTCAATTTGCCAACTTCTGGGTCTATGTTCATGAGGGATATTGGCCTGTGGAGTTTTGTCTTCTTGGTAATACTGGCCTCATATAGAAGGATTTGGGAAATCTTTCCTCTTTCTTTTCTGAAGAGTTTGGATAAGACTGGTATTACTTCCTCGTAATGGACTTGATAAGAGTTCTCTAGTGTAGCCATTAGGGCCTGGAGGTTTCTTTTTGGAAAGATTTACAATTTCTTTAATTGATGTAGGGCTATCAGATTTTTTTCTTGTGCCAATTTTGGTAATTTAATATTGGCATAAAATTGTTTATATTATTCCTGTTTGCCTTTTAAATGTATATAGATCTGTCATAATGCCCATTACACATCTTAATATGTGACTTTTCTTAGTCTGTATAGAGATATATCTATTACATCTTTTTAAAGAACCAGCATTCATTCTGTTGTCTCTATCGTATGCTTCATTGATTTCTGTTCTTACCTATTTCTGTCTACTTATTTTGGGTTTAATTTGCTTTTCTTTTTTTAGCTTAAGGTGAAAGCTTTTATCACTGATTTAAACTTTTCTAAGCATTTAAGTATATAAATTTCCTTCTAAGCGCTAACTAATGCATTTCAAATTTTTGATGTTTTGGCTTTCATTTAAGTTGAAAATATATTTTAATTTCTCCTGTGATTTTCTTCGTTGTCCCATGGGTTATTTAGAAATATGTTTAGTTTCCAAATATATGAGGCTTTTCTAGATATTTTACTATTTGGGGTGGTTAGAAAATACACTGTGTAATGTTTTAAGCCTTTGAAATCTGCTGAGACTATCAATAGTCTATCTTGGTGAATGTTCCATATGCACTTGATAAGAATATTTAATAGTTGTTAGGTGTAGTGTTCTGTGAATATCAACTCAAGTTGGAGCATAATGTTGTTCAGAACACGTATTTTTTTCTTTGAATATTCTAGTAATGTTTTAAGTCTCCAGCTATGCTTGTGGGTTTCTTTGTCAGTTTTAAGTTGTGTATCTTTTATAGATAGCATATAGTGGGTGTATTTTTTTTAAATAATAGACTGTTTTTCAGAGCAGTTAAACAGAAAAATGGAGCAGGAAGTAGTGTTCCCACGTATCCTGTGTACACACACACACACACACACACAGCATCTCCCACTAGACACATCGCAATCACCTGAAATCCACTTTATTTTAGGGTTCATTCCTGGTGTTGTACAACCTATGGTTTTTGACAAATGTATGACAGAAATCCATTATTAGTATCATATAGAATAGTTTCATTGCCTTAAAAATTGTCTGTTCCACCTATTCATCTCAGCCTCTTCCATAACCCTTGGCAACCACTGGTCTTTTAACTGTCTCCAGAGTCTTGACATTTCTAGAATGTCATATAGTTGTAATCATACAGCATGTACCCCTTTCAGATTGGCTTAACTTAGTAATAAGCATTTGAGGTTCCTCCTTTTCTTTCCATGGCTGGATTATTTTTTGAGATGGGGTCTTGCTCAGTCACCCAGGCTGGAGTGCAGTGGTGCAATCAATCTTAACTTACCACAACCTTCAATTCCAACTCCTGGGGCCAAGCGACCTTGGCTTCCTGAGTAGTTAAAACTGTAGGTGTGCACCACCATGCCTGGCTAATTTTTTTCGTATTTAATTTTTTTGTAGAGACGAGGTCTTGCTATGTTGCCTAGGCTGGTCTTGAACTCCTGGGCTCAAGTGATACTCGCCTCAGCCACCCAAAGTGCTGGGATTGTAGGCGTGAGTGACTATGCCCAGCCTAACTCATTTATTTTTAATGCTGAATATATTCCATTGTTTTTAGATGTACCACAGTTTACCCATTCACCAAGAAGGACATCTTGCTTGCTTCTAAGTTTTCAAAGTTATGAATAAAGCTGCTACAGACATCCATATGCAGATTTTTGCAAGGATTTAAGCGTTCAACTCATTGGGTAAATACCAAGAAGCAGAACTGCTGGATCATACAGTAAGAATATGTTTCATTTTGTAAGAAACTGCCAAACTGTCCTCCCAAGGTAACCGTACCATTTTGCATTCTCACCAACAGTGAATGAGAATTCTGTTGCTTTTGCCATTATCTGTTTAAATTTACAATTCCTGAATGACATGATGTTGAACATTTTTCCATACGTTTATGTGCCATCTATATGTAAGACGACTTCGGTGAGGTGTCTGTCCAGATCTTTTGTCCATTTTTCAATTAGCTTGTTCATATTTGTATTGTTGACTTTTAAAAGTTCTTTGTATACTTTAGATAACAATCTTTTATCAAATATGCTTTTACAATATTTTCTCCCAGTCTGTGGCTTGTCTTCTCATTTTCTTGACCATGTCTTTAACAGAGCAGTTTTTCAGTGAAGCCCAACTTATCAATTATTTCTTTAACACATCATACCTTTGGCACTGAATCTAAAAGGTTGTCGCCAAACCCAAGGTTATCTAGATTGTGTCCTATGTTATCTTCTAGGAGTCCTATTTTATATTTAGGTTTATGATCCATTTCAAATTAATTTTGTGAAGAGTTTAAGAACTGTGTCCAGCTTTTTTTTTTGGCATATGGATGATTTGGTTGTTCCAGCACTCATTGTTGAAAAGACTATATTATGTGTGGTTTGGATTTTTAAACTAGTCTGATCATCTCTGCCTTTCAATTGTTATTTTTAGTCCATTTTCTTTCAGGTAATTTTTCACATGGAAGGCTTTTTCATATGTTGGTTTTCTAATTGTCCCTCCCCAACCCCCAGTGTTCTTCCTTTCCTGTCTTCTTCTGGGTTAAACGTGTCTAATTCCTTTCCTCATAAGTCATACTTGCATTATCTCTTTAGTGGCTGCTCTATGTTTTAAATCTTTTCCCTCCATTTTTCAGATTGGACACATCTATAGATTTACGTTCAAGTTCACTAATCCTATCTTTTCCAACATTCAGTAGTCCACACAATGAATTTTTCATTTCACATCTTGTACATTTCAGTTATTGATTTTCCATTTTTATTTTACAATTTCCATTTCTCTGAGATTGTTTTTTTCTTCACTAGTTTTTTCCTTTATTTTCTTGGGTATACTTAAAGTTCTATTATTAATTTCTATTAAGAAATGCTGGGTCATTTTGTTTTTGTTTTTTCTTGATTGTGGGTCAGATTTTCCTGCTTCTTTGTATGGCTAGTAATTTTTTAATTGAATGGTGGGCATTGTGAATAATACCTTGTAAGGCATCTGGCTCATGTTATCGTCTTTTAAATGGTATTGTTTTATTTCTTGTTAAAGGGGATTATTTCTGTTTGAACTTGGTCAAATGTGGTCCATAGGCTGGCTGCCTATATTTGTAAATGAAGCTTTATTGGATATAGCCATGCCCATTTGTTTAATATTAATATATTATCTGGCTTCTTTTGTGCTATAATAGCAGGGCTGAGTAGTTGTAACATAGACCCTATGTGTCTTAGTCCATTCAGGATGGTATAAAAAAAATACCAGAGACTAGTATGGAGTATTTATAAGACTGGGTGTTTATCAATAACACAGATTTATTTCTCATGGTTCTGGAGGCTGAGAAGTCCAAGTTTAAGGCATGAGCATATATGGTGTCTTGTGAAGGCCTGTTTTGTGGTTCATAGCTTTTCACTGTGGCCTCACATGTCAGTAGGGGCAAGGGAACTCTCTGGGGTCTCTTTTATGAGAGCACTAATACTCTAATATCATCACCCAAAGGCCCCACCTCCAAATACCATCACGTTGGGGATTAGGTTTCAATATATGAATTTGGAGAAGCCACAAACATCCTAGCTCACAAGCCTAAGTAAGTCATAGCCCTTTAAGAAAACACTTGCCAAACCTTGTTTAGGGTATACTACTGATTCCTAAGGTGTCGCATTTCTTGAGTAGTAACTAAATACAGAAGTGTTCAATGAAGATTGCTCCACACAGGCTGCAGTTCCAAGGATTCTAAGTACTGTATAACTTCTGGTGTCACTGTTCAACTCTTAAGTCCTAGAGGAAGTAATCGTTTGCTAACACTTTGCAGATCCTTATCCTGGACATGCACATCTCAGTACCCTTGACAAGTTTCATGCAGATTTCTGCCTCTCTTCCCAATCTTGAATTCTATCTTATAAATTCCAGCTGTTTTAGTAACCCTAACCTCTGTTCCATCAGAGTTGCCACTCTCTGACTCCCCTGGGGCTCAACTCCCATAGTAATGCTGGAAGATACCCCCAGGTAGAATCCCACAATGACCACCTGTGGGATTTAACATCTTGTGTTTTTCTTCTCTTAGGGATCACAATCCAGTGTTGCTTGTTGCTCTACACCTGAAAATAATGGCAACATATATTTTGTCCAGTTTTAAAACTGGTTTTGGCAAATGCACAAATCTGGCACTACTTTGTTAGGGTAAGAAAAAGCTGCTTTTGCAAAACAAAAGGTCTTAAAAAACACAGAATATTCTGATGGTTCCGCTGATGGTTCCACTCACAGCCTTTTATTTATCTGACACTCACTGAGTTCTCTAAGTAATTTTTTTCAGGTTAACCATGTCCAATTCCCTTAACCATCCCTCACAGTAAAAAATAGACACTATGAAAAATCATAACATGCTGATGATTAACAACCAAGACAGTCCCCATCTTCAGTTCACTTCAGTTCAGGCTAGTAAGCAAGACAGACACCACACATAACTTGTTTCTGTTTTAAAATTAACATCTCTGAAGTATGCAGCGTGAAGCAGGGCATACGGAACTAAAGGTAATTAAAAGAAGACTGCCTTTCCTTTCTTACCCTCCTATCACTCTTATTAGGGGTAGGAACAGATATAGTATTATGAGAAACTGGGTAGAATTTATAGAATAATATATGGTGGTAGACCTGGCAAACATCACCTCCTCTGTACATCTTTAATTACAAACTATTAAAAAATGAATTAGATTCACGCAAGCTTTTGCCTTAAGATCAGTGGTTTCAGGCCAGGCATAGTGGCTCACGCCAGTAATCCAGGCACTTTGGGAGGCTGAGGTGGGCACATCACTTGACCCCAGGAGTTCAAGACCAGCCTGGGCAAAATGGCAAAACCCTGTCTCTACAAAAACTTAGCTAGGCATGGTGGCTTGTGCCTGCAGGCCAGCTACCCAGTAGGCTGAGGTGGAAGGATCACTTGAACCCAGGAGGTCCAGGCTACAGTGAGCCATGATTGCATCCTTTACTGCAGCCTGAGTAACAGAGTAAGAAAGACCCTGTCTCAAAAAAAAAAAAAAAAAAGGAAAAAAAGTGTTTTCAGAAACAGATTTTATGAATTTTTAGAGCTATGTTTTTAGTCCCAAAACCAAGGTACAATCAGGGACCATTAATCTCATTCATAGAGATTACCTGTGCTTCTTACAGCTTAGTCCTCTTTAAAATGAAGCTGTCTTGTATTGTTTTAGTTATCCTTAAAAAAGTCCCTTAAGAGAAGTTCATTCTGTGATAACACACACTTGGGAGGCTTAGAAGGCACATCACAAGCATTGTCATCTATTTATTGGCCAAACATCAAACAAGGGTAGGAATGAGACATTTAGGAGGAAAAACCTTTAACCTTAATCTGAGCTTCTGTATAATTTCACAGGGAACAGTCAGAAGGAAAAATAGGTGGCTTTGCTATATGTAACCTATATTGTTTAGAAGTGGCACTAGAGTAAAGCAAACATTGTTTACTACTCTTTAAGTTATAAATATGTGACCAGGGTGTAAAGCCAGACTCTAACAGTAGTCCAAGATATGTAGGTTCATGAGGTTTGGGGAGGAACAAATTTTGATGTGCTTGTTTTGCTTGACAGTATAGATCAGGACTCAGCAAACATTTTTTGTAAAGGGTCAGACAGTAAATATTTTAAGCTTTGTGGGCCACATGGTCTGTCACAATTATTCAGTTCTGCTGTTGTAGTATGAATGCAGCCATGGACACATGTAAACACGTGAGCATGGCTGTACAAAAATAGGTAGCTGGAATGTGACCCAATGGTTTGCCAACCCTTGGTATAGATAAATCTAAGCTAGCAAAAATTGAATTGTTTTCAGTTTTATAAAATATGCAAGATCTTGAAAAAACTGTTTTCCTATTTTGCAAGTTGCCATTTTTATTGAGTGATTATCTTCTTCTTCTACTGGTAAGATAAAGCTGTTTGTTTTTACCTCAGATTTCTTCCATGTGCCAAAGTGATGAAAGGATTTTTACATGCCACTCAATCATACACTATATTGCATTCTATAACTTCAAAATGAAACCTACCTTCTCTTGACAGGTAAACACTACACGTGAAGAGTGGTGAAAGGGAACACTGATTACTGAAGTGACCTGGAGAGGGAAAGCACTGGTCAATATCACGTGGACAAATTTCACTGTTTTCTAAAGATGGCCTTGAAGTAGTCTTTGCCACTGCTTCCTCCATAAACAGCTCTTCATAACATGGGCTGCATGAAATCAAAGCAAACTTTCCCATTTCCTACCATATATGAAGGTGAGAAGCAGCATGAGAGTGAAGAACCCTTTATGCCAGAAGAGAGATGTCTACCTAGGATGCCTTCTCCAGTTAATGTCAAAGAGGAAGTGAAGGAACCTCCAGGGACCAATATTGTGATCTTGGAATATGCACACCGTCTGTCTCAGGATATCTTGTGTGATGCCTTGCAGCAATGGGCATGCAATAACATCAAGTACCATGACATTCCATACATTGAGAGTGAGGGGCCTTGAGGCTGTAGGATGACGACACTTTGACTGTGGAGGTGCTAGTTTGAATACATGCGACAAAAGCAAAAACTGGTGTGAAAAAGTACAAGTAACTATCTGGATTTAAAAATGTGTCTACGATAATGTCACTAGTATAAGAACAACTAGGATGAAATGCATTTCAAGTACTTCTATGTTAACAGCAATTTCTCTCTGTTTAGTCTTAGATTTTAGTCATCTGAAAGGCTGAACAGAGGTCCTGTGACACCCAATAATCAGTTGAATGTCACAGCACTTCTTCTTAAGTAATGGCATCACCAAAGAAAATGCTAAGGAATAAAAACTGCCCCAAATTCCAATGGTTATTTTAAAGGTTGTCCTTTAAAATAACAATTTTTGTTAATTTATACCCAAAAAAGTCCAGACATGAAAAGGGCTTTTCTACAATTTCTTGGCAAGGGAATGGCACTCAAGTCATAGTGATTAACAGTAAGTCTTGTTTGTCAAGGATCTCTACTTCTTGACACAAATGAACCCTGTCTTTAATAAGATATTTATTTTTGTAGATGAGAAGTACAACTACCACCTTGGACCTCAGGGCCCTAACTAATTACAGCTGTTATTGGACGACTCAGACTTTGTGCCTAAAGCCATCTTAAAGATAACAGTTTATAGAAGCCATGACATTAGTGTTTATTGCATTGAATTAAGAAGCCCAGTGATATAACTATATAAGAAAACAAGTATGGGTAACTTTTATAAAGAGCAATCCAGTAAATCTTAAAAATAACAGAAACTTAGTCTGCAAGGTAGTAAGTTTCAGTTTTAATTGTGTATTAAGCTTTAACTGTCTCAGAGGTACAGAGGGCTGGAATATGGGCATTTATTTCCAGTTTTTTCTTGACTAGTGAGGCGGTCGCCATTAAAATAGACCAGATAATGCATGCAGATTTACAGTTGTATTGCAAAACGGAAGATAAAACTGTCCTTTGAGGAGAGTACTTGTTTTCTGGGTTTTTGTTATTTTTTAGTGGTAACACAAGCCTACAGGGCATTTATTGCCACCTATTATACTGTTTCCATAAGCCTGGCTACCTTTTAGGGAAGCTATTTTTTCTTTTTCATTTTTACTGTCACAGCACATACACACACACCTTTTTGTTTTAAAGGATTAAGTACTGTTTGAAGATCAGTGGTAACAGAAAATTTGGGAGGGGGAAGAAGAAATTAAGACATAATTTGTTGGAAAATTAAGACTTGAGTTTCTAGAATTATCTTTTCAACAAGATTTGGTAGACATTGAGTTTAAATGGAAATTATTTAAGCCTGTGTATGTTAGATCCACCATACACCACTGGTATTGAAATATAAAGGTTAAAAAAAAAGGCTTATGACCTCTTTAATGAGACAAATATGTATTTGTCTTGTAAGCAGGCAGAAAATCTACCTCTAATTTTAACACTAATACTTTGAAACCCACAATCAAATAGAGTGAATTCTCCAAGTTACATGAGCAAGGAAAACATTATTTGAAATATGCCATATTTTAGTTGCCTTTGGACACGTCATCATTCAACTCTAATTTTACCGAGTCCTGGGATTTGTACTGTCCCATTGTACTTGTAATCTACAATTTATATAATAGAAAAACAACCAAACCCATTCATACAAGGATCTGAAGTTATAAGGTTAAGGGCAGAAAGTTTCCCGTAAGTATAAAACATTTAGTATAAAACATTTCCAGGTCATGAAGAGTAGTTTAGGTTGAGTGACAAAAGCATAGGTGTGGTTGTTTTCCATTCATTTTGCATCTCACACCAAGACATTTTTGCTGCAAGGGTCATTTGCTGCTTAAAATGTACAATTAGGTATATAAAATAAGTACAATGGTGAAAACACAAAGCCACGTAAGGCAGCATGCCCCACTAAATTTTTCAGTATACATAGGGACAGACAAGTGAGTTTTGGCTGTATCTAAATATTTTAATTTCAGGTTCCTTCTGTGCCCTGGGCCACTATTTCCCAGGGGTGTGACAGAGATGCCTGCCAGATCCATATCAACTAGAAGTCTGATCTCTGTTGCTGCCCTTCCTCAGCAACTATGGCAGTATAGTTTTATCACCAAGCACCATTCCCTTGTCCCTGAATCACATTTTAATACAGTACGATATCTTGTGTACAATATTTCCGAAAAACTTGTGTCTGAAATATATGCTGTATTATATGTTAACCCATGACATATATGAACTACAAGGCTTGCATAATCAGTGAGCTAGTGGATAAAACAGGAGCAAATGGGAGAAAGATGAATAAACAAATGAAAAAAGATGAATAAATGAATAAGAGAGATGAATAAACAAATTTACATTACATTACATGTGATAGTTATCATGGTATAGGTTGGCCCTCATGACAAGATGGATGAGAATATCACTGACAGGATATTAGCCTTCTTTCATATCCTTATATTGAAATATGGGCTTTACTTCAATTTGAAGGTCTTTCATGAACAATAAAAGAGAGTAGAAGGACTGTCTGAGAAGGCAGGAGACATATAAAACAGATGACTGAAAGACTGACTAGCTCCTGGAAAGGGAAACATTTGGAACATCCAGAGTAAGGGCAAATGGGCTTCTACCAGCCCAACAAAGAGCCTCGAGGTGGCAACATGGAAGCAGGTTATCAGAGAAAATAAATGTGCAAATTCCTTATTTACAATGACTCACTTAACCCTACAAATATGTTTCACTGCTGCCTTCCCCAGTTGTCGCTTATGTACTGTTGTTACCTTTCAGTTACATGCCTTTGATCCTAAAATTCTCTACTTTTGTTGCCTTATCAGTTCTTTGCAATCTGCCTGTGGTTAAAGCACAATTTTGAAGGGGAAAAAAAAATGATAATCGCCTTAGTCCCAAAGAAATAATTTCTGTCAAACTGCCTTATTAGTATTAAAAACAGACACACTGAATGAAGTAGCATGATAATGCATATATCCTACTCAGTACCATTGGCCTTTTATCAAATGGGGAAACTATACTTTTGTATTACATAGTTTTAGAAATCAAAAGTTAGAGACTCTTTATAAGTAATGTCAAGGAACAGTAATTTAAAAACAAAGTTCTAACAAATATATTGTTTGCTTAATCACAATGCCCTCATCTTGTATTTGAATGACTAAATAGGACATGTCTTCCTTGGAGCTGTGGGTTAGTTCAGAAGCACTACCTGCATCTTAATTTTCAAAACTTAAGTTTTATTAGCAAATCCTCTTCTCTGTAAGACTTAGCTATGAAGTGGTATATTTTTTCCAAATATTTTTCTGAAAACATTTATTGTTGTAACTGCACAATAAAAGTCCAGTTGCAATTAACTAGTGTGAGTTCTTATTTAACTGAAGCAAATGCTTTCTGACAGTGTGTACTTTGAATTTTTTAACAATATAAAAGACAAGATTTTTTGCATTGTTAACAAATATAAAGAACAAAAATCCATTTATACAAATAATTTCTTGGATCATTCAGGTCCAATTTAGGACCTTTAAGAGTATAAATGTAAATGTATCCAATATCATGGCATCTTTATGCCAGATCTGTTACTAAATTATTTGAAAGAAAAATGCTTCACGTAAAACAGATTAAGAACTGAGAAAACATAAAGCAGTACCTTCTGGGCTGCCATTTCCTCATCTATGAGAAGGGCGCAGGACATAATCTTTAATGTCTTTTTCAGTTCTGTTGGCTTTTTGTTCTTACAAACCTGAAGTTCACTTAGTTTCTAAAAAGTATGGGATGAAGGAGAAACTATAACAAGTTACAAAAAATTTATTTTGTTTATAAACAAAAATTACAAACAAAATCATAAATTTTGTTTACTTTACTTTGTTAATTTATAAACTTACCTTTAGTTTAAAAATTATTCTTGCCTAGAACTTTAAGGTTCTGAGTCTGGAATACCTTTTAGTTCTTTCATACCTTAAAAAGTACTTATTTCATTAATATCAATTATTGAATATGTTTTGAACAAGTCTTCTTGCTTTCAATTAATTTTTTTCTCCTGACTTGAACCTTGTTTGTAAGGATAATTATCACACAAAAGTCTTATGTAAATTATAAAAAAAACAAACAGTGTCTCTAAGAGATTGGAGTTTCCTAATTTCTCATTCTACCAGATTAACAAATACCACAAATAACAAGACAATAATGCTTTCAGTTTCACCATGGGATGGTATTCTGATTATTTTAGGGAGGACCAAGTCTGAGTTAATACTGAAGACGGACGTTAATAAAAATCTTTTCTCTCTGCCCAAGGTTTCTAATGTTTATAAAAGGAGCTCTTCTGCTACAGTAACTCAGTTACTTTAAAACACACTCACATTGGAGAAAATTCTATGAGGCATTAACACAGTATCCAAAACAAAAATTCTATTAGGCATAACACAGTATCCAAAACAAAAATTCTATGAGGCATTAACACAGTATCCAAAACAATTTTCAGGGTCTTTATTTTTTATATTCTATACCTAAGTTTATTTCATCAACATACAAGCCACTACCAAAAGCCAAACAAAGATCCCATTTCAATTAGATATACCACTCGAGAATCTCTAAAGATCTTCACATTTTTCCATCTTCTAAAACAAGGATTGACAAACTTTTTCTGACAAAAAAACAAGACAGTAAATAATTAGGCTTTGCAGGCTTTAACCATCTCTATTGCAACTACTCATTTCAAAGCAGCCACAGATAATATATAAACAGATGAGTATAGCTAGTTCCAATAAAGCTTTATTTGTGAACTCATAATTTTCACGTCATGAAATATTGTCTTTGATTTCTTTTCCCAACCATTTAAAAATGCGGAAACCATTCTTAGCTTACAGGGTATATAAAAACAGGCAGCAGGCTGGATTTGGCCCACATGCTATATAGATTGCCAACCCATGCTACAAAATATACCTTAAAAGCCTGTCACCTCAAAATTTCAAATCACTGCTTCCCAAAGACTTAAAGTGATTATTCAAGTCTTCCTCAGTAACTTCTTTTAGATCTGCTGGTTTCCATTTTGGACTCTGGTCTTTATCAATTAAAACTGTCAAGAGAAGATACAAATGTTAATACCATTATTTTTTTCTAATATTGCTAGATTTTACTTACTGAATTGACAGAAATTCTTATACTAGGCACATTTTTCTATCATACTTTTTTCCTGCAAAGTTTTTATATGTGTTCTATTTTTCTTTTAAATTAAATCTCCAGGGATGGACAGCAATATACTTTTGATGACTGGGGTGGATATTTTCTAACTTCCTAAGCCTCATGTCTTAGCTTTAATAAAGCCTACTGAATTAATCCAGTGGTTTAAACATTAGAATTCTTTTTTTCTTCTTGAAATAAAATTGCCAATGAAACCTCCATATTACAAAACAGGTAAAACCAGTAAAGGCAGGGGAGGGCAGAGGGACCAGATGTGCCTTCTAACCTCCTCCACATTGAATTTTGGGAGGAAATTAATTGCTTAAGGTAGAGAAAAGGGGACTTCATGCATAATTAAATGTGGATACTGTTGTTCTGCTGAATCCTCCAGTTCAGACAGCTCTGGATTTAAAAAAATCAGGTTATCATGAAACCGTCTAGTTCTCCTATTTCAGTGTAGTCATCACTCATCATAGCCACATAGTATCCCCACAGGATTATGAGGCAATCTGTAACTTCTCCTAAAAAAGGGGGGGAGGAATGTCCAGTATACTGTAGTATACACACGTTATCATTTGGGAGACTAGGTGGAAGGTATGCAAGATCTCTATATTATTTCTTGTAACCGCATGAATCTACGATGATCTCAAAATTTTAAAATTATGGTTGTGGCAGCAAATTTCAACCATGCTTAAAATGCACATAATTCTTGTGAAGAATGGAAATACTTAAATGTGCAAACTATAGTGAACTAGAAAAACCTAATTTAGCATTTAAAGGCTAAAATAGTTAAAGAAGCAGTATGGGAACCAAGGAAGAAGAGTAGGTGGAGGGAAGCTTTTACACACAATTAAATGCAGATACTGGAGGTTTTGTTTTTAAGATTTAACTGCCTACTATGAGATTCTGGTATCAGATCAGTGGCGATACTAAACACTGATGTTCTGAGCCCTACTATTTGAATGTTTTATATTCCATGGACAGTGTAAACAAAGAACAACCCTGGCACATTTTTTTCCACAAGAATCTCTTTCACTGTAAGTCTTCTGGTCAATACTACCTGTCTCCTTGAGATCCCACTGAAGGACAAGAGGAAAGAGACTATTAATCAAATTTGTTATTTTATTTCAAGCTAACAATTTTTTTACTAGAATAGATATAAGTTCGTGCCATGTAGGCAGCTCAGGTTTTGCAAGTCTCCTGAGATAGCCACTACATGGAGTTTGAGTGGGTATCCAGCTCCACTAAGATGGTCTTTTTTTCTTCTTCTATAACCACAAAGTAGTGATTTGTTCTAGATGTTAACAATAAGAATTTTTAACAACTGTTAAATTTGCTTACTTTAACTTGCTAATATGTTTTTATTATTAGCAAACTGCAGCAAACATTTGACTATGTAAGAACACAACAGTTTTCAATCTCAGAACAGACGCCACTTTCTGAAAGAGGCGGCAATATACTTTCTCTTCATTAAAAAGTAGCATAGGCCAGGCGCGGTGGCTCAGGCCTATAATCCCAGCATTTTGGGAGGCTGAGGTGGGCGGATTACCAGGTCAGGAGATCGAGACCATCCTGGCTAACACGGTGAAACCCCGTCTCTACTAAAAACACAAAAAAATTAGCCAAGCGTGGTGGCAGGCGCTTGTAGTCCCAGCTACTCGGGAGGCTGAGGCAGGACAATGGGGTGAACCCGGGAGGCAGAGTTTGCAGTGAGCCGAGATTTTGCCACTGCATTCCAGCCTGGGCGACAGAGCGAGACTCCATCTCAAAAAACAAAACAAAACAAAAAAAAAGTCGTATAATAAGCACTTCCTTTATGAATCAGAACTTTGATGCTGATTGGTTTCAACCTTTTTTCCTCAAAATAACAGTATTTATCTAAAAACAGTATCTTTCTTTTTAAAGAAGGGCTATTATAACATATAATGAATACTTTAACAATATAACCCTGCATGCTTACAGGTCCTCTAAAATCAGAGGTCTAGGCTGTAATCCACATGCAGCAAGAATTTGCAGAGAATTCATGAGGAAAATGCCTATGTTACTTAGTTTCTACAAGACACACTGCCATATCCTCTGATCAGGAACATGTGCTGAATACTAAAAAGATTTCAATCAAGTCCTCATTTCTGATATTGTATCATGTCAGAAATGAAGAGAACTCTATGAAGAGTGATTGTTTATCAAAGCTTAAGAGCTCATAGAACATAACATAACCTTTTATTCAGATAAAAAAGTATATCCAGGCTGGGCACGGTGGCTCACGCCTGTAATCACAGCACTTTGGGAGTCCGAGGCAGCCAGATCATATATCAGGAGTTCAAGACCAGCCTGGCCAACATGGTGAAACCCTGTTTCTACTAAAAATACAAAAATCAGCTAGGCATGGTGGCATGGGCTGGTAGTCCCAGCTACTCAGGAGGCTGAGGAAGGAGAATCACTTGAACCTGGGAGGTGGAGGTTGCAGTAAGCCGAAATCGCACCACTGCACTCCAGCCTGGGCGACAGTGCGAGACACTGTCTCAAAAAAAAAAAAAAAAAAAAAAAAAGGATATCCAGAGTCTGCACTATAGTAAAATAATTAATAAAAACAGGAACATTAGATATGTAGAGGGAACAACTCATTTTATACAACATAAATAACAGCTTTTTATAAGGATAAGAGTTACGCATAAAAAGGAATTGTTGCAAGTTTGCTAAAAAAAATTCAAGCACTTCACTTGCTTTTTCTAAATACGCTGACATTGGAGATTATAAGCAAAATGGAAAGTATTAATAAGACAATCTGCAGATGTTACTAATGACATCATATGGTCTTTTTCCCCAGCAATGTTTAACTGCTGAGGTACAGGCAAAGAAGGTGGAAAGTAGGGTTAGACCACTGGTCAATTTTGCCAGGCCAGCACAAAAGAGGGAGAAAGGGTAGGGGATTTGAGGGCTTTTTGTAAGGGAATAAATGCATGTTTCAAAGGCCACAGCAGCAGGATGGCAGCAGGATGAGTTTACAAGCTCAATGCTGTACTTATCAGAGGCAGTCCATGATTATAGGGGCAAGATTACCTTATATATAAATTAGGGAACAGTGGCCAAGTTATGTGAATTTTTAAAACAATTATCAGTTTCAAAGACTGATCTTTTCATATCCCAGACGGTAACATATTCTTTAAAAACATACACAATTTTGCAATCTTAATAAAAGTTTAATTCTCACTACTAAAACAACTATGGGTTGAGTATTCTTTATCTGGAATGCTTGGGATCAGAAGTGTTTCAGGTTTGATTTTTTTTTTTTCAGATTTTGGAATATTTGCATTATACTTATGGTCCAATGAACATTTGAGTGTCATGTTGGTGCTCAAAAAGTTTCAGATTTTGGTACATTTTGGATTTTAGGAGTTGGGATGCATAATCTGTATCTTCTTTAATTAACAGCATATGCTCACAAATCCCATTTCCCCAAAATGGTAAGTTCCCATTTGCCACTTACCAGCTCTAACGCCTTCATGAAAGTCATGACCTCTCTGAAAGAAAATTGAGATTAAATGGAGATAATTTCTGAGTGTCCTTATTCTGGGTTATCTTCTCTCTCCTCTATTCACTTCAGCCTTCCACTCCCATGGCCACAACCTGAACCATGACATTCAGAGACTGAACCACCTCTGAGAGCCACTCTCTGATCACCACCTCCTCATCTTATTTGCTCAAGTATCTCCACTGCTACAAATCATTGATCTTACTGAGGTCCACTGATCCTATGACTTTCTCCCCATCTGTCCTGGCTTCACTTTGCTATTCATCCAGCCCAATTTCACCAGTCCTTTAATATGGTCACTTTCCTGTCAAAATGCCATCATCTCCCTCAAACCTTTTTTTCTTTTCTGCAATCCTAGCAAAATCCTGGCACCAACTAAACCCTACCACGTACCCCTGCCTGCACTTCAGCAGCTAAGTCTTGCTGCAGAAAATCATACAACCGTGACTGGTTTCATTTAAAATTCATGATCAAAAATCTCAAACAGGCACAGAAAACTGCCAAACAATCCAAGATCTCTTCCTGACTCCCCAAGAAAATGACTGAAAGTGTTTTCCGCCTTCTCAGCCTCTACCCGTAGAGCACACTCTTATTATAGTCTCAGCCAATTACTTAACCTCTGACTTCTTTAAAAATACGAGAAGCTCTTAGATATGAAGTCTTGTCTCCCACCACTAAAACACCTGCAGGCAACTGTGGCCATCTGCACCCGCCTTCCCTTTCAATGCCGTGGAGGAAAGGACCATCCCTTTTTCAAAGACCAGTCCTCCCTTGCATTCCAATTCACATCCCCTCTTGCCTTCTCAAGGACGGACTTTGCTTGATGTGGTCATTCACTTTTCCTACAATCATCAATGTAGGCAATATAGCTGAGTTCAAATGTCTAGGTTCACATCCTGATAGCTACATATTAACTATGTGACCTCGAACTAGTAATTTCTCCAACCCTAGTTTCTTTACATGAAAAGGTAATTTATACATCCATTCTAGGATTATTTTAATCCACATCCAAGCACAGTGTCTGACACTAAGTGTTCAGTAAATATTAACTACCATTAGTATCATCAACATAATCTTTTTTCTCTATGGGATCATTCCCAATCATTTTTAAACATGTTCTAGTACCTTCCATCTTACAAAATAAAAAAGGAACTTCATTTGATTCCACAGTCCCAGCTTCTATCCTATTTCACTTTCAAGAGTATTCAACTACACATATTCTCTCCACTTCTTCACATCCCATTTTTCCTCTCCAACTTACTATACTCTAACTTCTGCCCCCACTCCTCTAAAATGGCTTGCCAAAACCACCCATGACGTCAGCATCGCCAAGGTCAAATGACACTTCTAACCTCATCTACACTTTGACAGCGTTCAACATTGTCCATTACACCCTCCTCCCTGAAACATTCCTCTCTTTTGTGACGCCACACTCTCCTGGTCCTCCTCCCTCTCCATCCTTTTTTTCCTTCCTACTGCTTTTTCTCTACCACACCTCAAAATGTTAGAGTTCCTTAGGGCTCAGGTCTGGACTCTCATTTTCTTTATATATGATCTTATCTATTCAGTGCTCAACATAGCAGCCTGAGTGATCAATTCTTTAAAGTATAAGATCATGGCATTCCTCTCCTCATAATCATCTAGTGGCTTCCCATTTTACTCAGCCAAAGTCCTTAGAGAGACCTTCAAGGCTCTGTATGCTCTGCACAGCCTTTCTCTACAGTGTTTCCTCTGGCCTCATCTCTCAGTCACCACAACCTCCGCCCCCCACCCCCTTCCACACAGCCTCTCTGTGGTCCCTAGCACAGGCAGTCATGCTCCTGCCTCACAGCTTTGTTCTTACAGTTCCCTCTGCCTGGGATGCTCTTCCTCTAGATAATGGCATGGCTCACTTCCTCACTTCTTTCAGGAATTCACTCAAAGAACATCTCAAGGAGGCCTCCTCTGGTCATCCCATCTACAATTCATCCCCCTGTTACTCTGTATCACATATCCTGCTTCCTTTTTCTCCTTAATATTTATAATCATATAATATATATTTTATGTATTAATCTTGTTTACAAGATTAATTAATTCTGTCAAAAGAAACAAATGGAATGGAATGGAGTGGAGTGGAGTGGAGTGGGATGGAGTGGAGTGGAGTGGAGTGGAAAGGGGTGGAGTGGAGTGGAGTGGAGTAGAGTGGCGTGGAATGTAGTGGAATGTATTGCGGTTTAGCAATACTTTCAAAGTACAAAATTTTGTTTACTTGTTCTTTATAGTCTCAGTAGACTAAACCCATGAAAATAAAGGACTGTGTCTTCTTATTCAACAACAGTTTTCAATTGAACCGAATTGAAAAAATTCGGTTCAATTTGCTTTAAGAAGGAAATTGTTGCTGCTGTGTGGAGATAGGGTTGGAGAGGTTCAAGAACGGTTTAGAGACCAGATATAGATTTCCTGCAGTGATCCAGGTGTGAAATATATTCAACAAGGTGTTGAATATATTCAGCAACAATATAAGGCTAACACTGAGCACAGCGCCTGGGACACAGTTAACATATTTGCTGAGAGAACGAAGGCAAGAATCAATCAATCTAGTGGAGTGGAGTGGAGTGGAGTGGAATGGCGTGGAATGTAGTGGAATGTATTGCGGTTTAGCAATACATACAAAGTACAAAATTTTGTTTACTTGTTCTTTATAGTCTCAGTAGACTAAACCCATGAAAATAAAGGACTGTGTCTTCTTATTCAACAATATAAGGCTAACACTATGCCTGGGACATAGTTAACATATTTGCTGAGAGAATGAAGGCAAGAATCAATCAATCTAGGCAGTGCACTAAAAGTGTAATGAAAAACATGGAATGTGTGAGGTATACAGGAGAGTGGTCAAGAGTGCAGGCACTGGAGTAAGACTGCCTGGTTTCATATGCCATATCTCTGTCACTTAATAGCTGCACAACCTTAGGCAGGTTACACCACTATGTCACAATTTCTTCATCTGTAAAATGGAGTCAATAACAGTACCTATCCTTCTAGAGATACCATAAGATTTAATGGAGCAAATGCATATAAAGTGCCTCGCGTAGTACCTGCACAAAATAAATAGACGTCAGCTGCCATTTACATCCCACAAGGAGTGACTTTAAGACATGGCTAACAGAGTTATTTCTAACT
This sequence comes from Nomascus leucogenys, assembly GCF_006542625.1. NCBI lineage: Eukaryota > Metazoa > Chordata > Mammalia > Primates > Hylobatidae > Nomascus > Nomascus leucogenys. The sequence goes on from NC_044402.1 coordinate 90,565,478, forward strand.
AGATGAACTACATTGAACATCTTAATAACTATCACACTAAAGTCATTAGGAATGTCTCCTTTCTGGCTATTAAGCCAAATATTCCCTTTAGTCTATATATTAGTCTAAATAATAAGATGCTTCTTAAGGGTCCTCTGAACATAAAGGATGATTCTGCCTTTAAAGAGTTTGTCATCTGGAAGAATAAATAAATATAAAAATGAGACGTTTCATGAAATCAATATTCCATGTGATTACTGTCCACTTTATGTTTACAATGGTACTTTAATAATGCTCATTATTTTAAACATGTAACAGACTAATAACTTCCATTTGTGCATTTACTATATATCTGCTTATAAATAATCCTCTTCATTTTACCAATGAGGGAATTCACATTTACAGAGTTTACATGCCTTGCCCAAGGTCACAGAGACCATCGCTGAAAGACATTAATTTCTATTTTGAATTCCTCTAAGGTGAGGTTAGAGAGCTTTTTACACTGACATACAAATGTAATTGCTATTTTATAAAGGCTTAATAACTTTCTGGATAGCAATACTTCCACACATCTAAAGCTAACTGGCCCGTTGTGTTTTTGTAGAGTAAATTTACAGGTGGTTTTAATTTTCTTGTTTGCACTTACTGTATTTTACAAGTTCTACAATAAACATATGTTACTTTCAGAACTAAAAAATGACATTCTTTTTTTTTTAATTCTTACCATACAGGCTTGACTTAGCCGATACTCCATAGTTAGTACTTCTTGCAAGGTCTTTGAAGACCCCTCCATGAGTTGCTTTAGTGTGATCTTTAGAGATGTTGGAGACATTTTATTAATTACCTTTTGGGGGAAAAAATTTACTACTGTTAGTCCAATAGTTCCTTTATTGTCTATAATAAATGAGCACAGTGTCTACGTAAATAATATTAAAATATGCCAAAATCTCATAAAAGATTATACCCTAGTTTAATCCTGCCAAAGCACCAAATAAAAGTTTTCTAATCTGCTACAAAAACAAAACATCATTCCACAAGTGGAATAAATTCTGTAGCTGTGACTAATAAATACATATTTGTAGTTTGCCTAGCATAAATTATGCCAACTAGCTAAGCAAACAGCAATTACACTTAAATAAAATCAATACACACCTTACAAACCAATCATACTCATGGAGTGAAGGAAATAACGCATACAGAGGTCCATTTCCGGGACAAAGTGCCTTGAATCGGCATAGGTAAGCAAACTCCAGAAGAAACAGGATACTAGGCCCCTGCTTGGATAGCCAATGCCTGCTTGTCAGCCTCCCCCTTCGTCCCCTTTTCCCCCACTTAGTTGCCCTCACCCGAACCAAAGAAGTTTAGCCTAGATAAAAGTTTACTAGTCTGCAAAATAGCTCACTTTGTCTGTTCTTATCATCCCACCCAGCTACTTAGGTCATAAGTCAAATACTTGAAGAGCCCCTGAACTAACTAGGATTGCAGTGCATTGTGGGCTGCAACAAAATGCAGCAAGACAACCCTAAAAAAAAAAACCGCCTAAAGCTGCTAACACTCACAGGTGACGTCTGAGTCGACTGTGACCCTGTAGTACTCAGCCTATAAGGAACCGGGGGAGGGACCTGTGCACTAGGAGATAAGTTGCTTGTTAAAACTGTGCCGGGTGTGCCTGCACACCAGACACCCAATCTTGCAAGACCGTCATTTAAAGTCTCACTTTCGCTACTGTCCGGGTCTCTGAGTCCATTCTGCGGGTTTGGACGGGTGAATTGTTTCTCACAACCTGGTGGCCCATACGGCTATCTCTGTGCCTGTGTGCAGTTAAGACTCCAGCCGAGAAGGGAGACGCACCCCACTTGATTTATGTGGCCTGCTCTGGATGTCTTGGCTTCCTGCAGAAGCCACAAACCCGAGACTTGTTCAGGAGACAGCGGAGGTGACACAGGGAGAAAAGCAGGCACCGTGGCAACCAGCCAACCTCGTGCATGATCCAAGGTAGGAAAGTTGGACTATGAGTACTACCTTGGTGTTGGGGCATTTTCAGAGAACCTGGAGTGTGCAAGAAACCTCCAGTAACGGGGGATGAGTATACAGCAAAAACCTCAGACACAGAGACTAAGTGAAAATGGGAAACAGGAATTCTAGGCCTACAGAACAAAGGAAAGAGCGAACTAAAAAGACTCCCTCTGACATTCTCCCAGATAGTCCATTGGGGAGAATGTTGCAGGTTTGAATGGATAATCCCCAAACCAGGAACAAGGAAAAGCAAAAGATGATAGAGTATTGCTGTTTTATCTGGTCCAAAAAGCCCATTTGTCAGCCTTCGGTCTTTTGGCCTAAGTTTGGCTCAGATGAGGACTGGGTGTGCCAAGCTTTAATTCTCTATGTGAATGATAAAATCCATCCTCACAAGAGGATGTGGGTTATGTTCTTTGTTGGATTAGTAATTTAACCCCATGTTCCCCCTTAAAGAGGAAGAGCACAGTAAAGAGCCCTCACCCAGTGAAAAGCCCTGGGACCCCAACACGCTTGCCCCTCCCCCAAACATCTCACAAGGTAGAGGACAGGGAGATCGGGGGCAACAGGAAGGTCGGAGAAAGAGGAATCTGGGGATCATGAAGGAGCTAAACCCAATGCTCCCTTAGATCCTTATCCAAACTTGAGGAAAGAATTAGAACAATGTAAGAAGGATATTGAGAATTTCCCTATTTCTTCTGAACAGTAGACATCTAATATGTACTCTCTTAGAGAAGTCCCTATGGGACAGGGAGGAGTTGGGTTTGTGAATGTGCCTCTAACAAGTACTGAGGTTAGGAATTTTAAAAAGGAAATGAAGCCATTCTTGGAAGATCCCCTCGGTTTAGCAGAGCAAACCTTGGCTTAGCAGAGAGTCCCTCGGTTTAGCAGGTAGATCAATTTTTAGAACCCAATTTTTATACTTGGGCTGAGATGATGTCAATCATGAATATTGTGTTTACTGGGGAAGAGAGGGGAATAATTATAAGGGCAGCCATAACCATTTGGGAAAGACAGCATCCTCCCGGGCAAGAAGTCCTGCCAACTGAGCAGAAATTCCCAAATGCAGATCCTGGATGGGATAACAATAAAGAGATCGGGCCCAAATGCAGGACCTAAGGGAACTAATAATTAAAAGGATTAAAAAGTCCACTCCTAGGACATAAAATGTCTCAAAAGCATTTGAGATTCAACAACAAAAAAAGAGGAGACTCCCTCTGTGTAGCTGCAGAGGCTCAGGGATCAAATGAGAAAATATTCAGGATTAAATCCAGAGGACCTAGTAGGGCAAGGCCTTTAATTTTAAAGGTTAATTTTCTGACTAAAAGCTGGCCTGATATTACTAAGAAACTGCAGAAGGTTAATGGATGGAATGAAAAACCAATTAAGGAATTACTAAGGGAAGCTCAGAAGGTTTCTGTAAGAAGAAAGGGGGAAAGATAAAAAGAAAGGAAATCAGAAAGATAAAGGGGAGGAAAGGGCAAATGTAGAGGGCCAGAAAAAGAGTTAAGCTGCTGACTCTGAAGGCAAGGGAAAGCCCGGTGCACAGCTGTGTGTGTGGGAGCCACTGGACTAAGCAGCCGAGACAGGGAAGGCAGTGTAAGACACTGTGCAGGCGCGCTGGTGCGCAGAGAAAAAGAGTCAGAACTGTCTGTCAGACACGGGGGAGCCAGGGCACAGTTAAGGCTCAGTTCATGCCCAGAGAGAGAAAGAGGAAGAAACTGAGTTGAGGGAAAAAGGAAATAGGGGATGAGAGAGAGAGAGAGATAAAAGAAGAAAATGAACAAGAGAGAGACTGGAAAAGACAAAGATCAAAGAGACACAGAAGGTGAGACTGGGGAGAGAAATAATGTAAAAGGAAGAAAGAGTACAAGAGGAGGTGAGAGGATGTGGAGAGATCGGCAGGGCTAGGGGAAGGTTCTAGAGGCTCAAGCAACAAGGAGGTGCAGGGAAAGGGTGCAGTGTGGCCACTGAGGTGGGACAGAGCCCGGGAACTGGGCGATGCAAATGAGAAAGGGATGTGGAGGAGAGTTTAGGATCAGCAGTAGTGGGGTGCCTATGGATGGCTGTTTGTCAGAAGGCGGTAGAAAGGATTCAGATTATGGAAGGGTAAATGGATGAAATGACCATTAAGGTTTTGTTGTTTTACTGAGAGGCTGTAAGTCTACCATGGGCAGCTGTCAGTAAGGCTGCAGAAGGTCTGGGGGGCTACATAAGTTAGATCAGAGGGTTGTAAACTCAAATGACTACAGGGCCAGTAAATGATGAGAAGAAGGGCTGCAGGGCTGTGTGGGGACTGTGGCTAACTGAAGAGGGCACACCCTGTTAAGGGGCCACAGCTGCTCAGCTGTGATGCCAAATTGTCTGCTTTGTCAGAAGCCATAATTCTTTTTATCTAAAATGGGATTTTTAAATGCTGGTTATCAGTTCAAAAAACTTAAAAACCCAATACAGGCAAAAGAGGATGCCAGTTTGCAATCCCTGAAGTAGAGAGGGCTCGTGCTGGGGAGAAGTCTGCCAAGACGCTTTGAGGTGGGATGTATAAAAGTTCTGTTTCTCAGCGCCTGGCTGAGCTGGGGGAGGATCCCTGCAGCTGAGGAGGAGGAAAAGCCACTAAGTCCCCTCCCACAGCGGGACAAACCAGAGACCCTTTGCATTTGCTGGGTCACCAGCAGGGGTGGTGTGGAATACAAACAGTATAGCTCTCGGCCTGCCAGGGAGAGGAATGGTGTCTTCAAAGCAAAAAAAGAGGAAGTGAGGGTGCAGCCAGGGATGCTTTTGCTAATGAAAGTGCCTCTCAGGAAAGGTGCCACAGGCTGCTAGCTCTTCAAACCAGCAGCTCTTGGCCCAGTGCCAGACCCAGCAGGGCCCGACCAAAGGCACCCTGGGAAGCCAGCTGGTCAGTCCCTTGCCTCCCCAGGTTCCTCCTGGGGTCAGTGGGCCCTGGGGAAGTGCCTAACCTAACTCCAGCCTGTAATCCCAGCACTTTCTGAGGCTGAGGCAGGTGCATCACCTGAAGTCAAGAGTTCAAGACCAGCCTGGCCAACATGCTGAAACCCTGTCTCCACTAAAACTACAAAAATCATCTGGGTGTGGTGACACATGCCTGTAATCCCAGCTACTTGGGAGGCTGAGGCAGGAGAATAGCTTGAACCCAGGAGATGGAGGTTGCAGTGAGTTGAGATCACATACTGCACTCCAGCCTGGGCGACAGAGCGAGATTCTGTCTTAAAAAAAAAAACAAAAAAACAGACTACTGGAAAGAGACCTCCTGGGTTAAGGCCATATTTAGGCAGAACTACTAACCTTTCTACTATGAAAATCAAAGACCAATTTTTTAAAAATTATATACTGGGCATGTCCTCCACCCTGTCATCCCTTAGGTTAAAAAAACTTCTAACTCGAACCCTGACTCTTGAGTTCACAGTTCACCACTTCCAGGCTGGCAACTCGGTGCTAATTAAAACCTGGAAAGAAGACATGCTCCACCCAAGCTGGGAAAGTCCGTATCAAGTGCTCCTGATCACTAAAACAGCCATACAAATAGCTGAACCGGGGTGAGCACATTACACTCGGGTCAAGAGACAGGTAAAAGAACCCCTGAAAGAAAGGGACAAGGGTGAATAGGGAGTGTATAAATCACCTAAGAAACCCTTAAAGCTAACTCTAAGGAAAACCTAAAAGGAAGCTATAAGCAGGCTCCATCATTGGGGGTAGATACAGTTAGGATTAATCTTAACACAAGGGGTGAAAGGAAACCTATGTATTGGATAGGGCCCAGTACTAGGGGTGGAAAGTAGGAAATATCTAATCAAACTAATAGTTAACATAACTAAAACCTCCACCCCCACTCCCCAAACTATAAAATTTAATGCCTGCCAAGTCTTAACCTTGTGGGAATTTACGGAACCAAAGGCAGTTGTCACAAGCAGACAAATATCTATGTCCTAAAACAGACCGTTATTGGGCCCTCTCAAAAAATCCCTGTGCTAGCTGGAATCAGGTCTGGTGGACCACACAATATCAAGGCCAGCTGAGTCATTCTTCTGAAAACCAACCCTTAAAAAATAAAATATAAGGGCCCCATGCTACCTAACTGTAAAAATTTAAAATGCAATCCTATATTAATTACCATAAACAACCCAGCTACTCTAGTCCAGGAACCCTGGAGGTATACATTAGGAATAATTATCTCAGGAAGGGATTCCGTGGGACGGTTAGCTCTTAGGCAAATCACCAATTCCACCCCAAGCCCACTCAGAATTACTAGAACTCCTGGTCTTACTACTTCCTTTAACCCACCAGAAAATGACCCTTAAGACAACTAACTTAAGGCAAACTTTAAAAATTAAAAATATGGGGATGTAACTGCCTGGGTTGAATGGGTCAAATTTTCAGTACTAGCTCTTAATAGAAGCAATAGTTACGCATGCTCTGCTGGGCGGCCTCAAGCACTGGTAGTTCCGTTTCCCCTAAAATAGGATACCAATCCCAAAGGAATGCATTGCATGTTGGCTCTATACCAGGACAGGGATGCATGGGGAAATGAGACTTGCAAAAGTTTATTATTGCTCTTTCCCACCTTGCAAAGGTCAAATCCTAGAGCAATCCCTTCTTTCTCCACAGGGAGTATAAACCACTCCTCTTGCCTCTCTAGCCAGGGGACAGAGTTCAGTAAGCCTGTGGGAAAACTCTCAACTTGTACCCACATCCTAAACGTTACTGGTAAGTCCAACAAAGGCAACTACTCAGCTCTTCATATACCCCAGGCTAATGTCTGGTGGTATTATGGGAAAGGAAACCTCCGTAACCTGTAACCGTCCAACTGGACTGGGACTTGTGCCTTAGTTCACTTGGCCATTCCATTCACCTTGGCATTCCAGAAGATCTCCAAGAATCCACATGGCCACTGAAGTTGGAGAAATCTAACAAATTCTTTTAATTCTAACATTTATATTAACTCAACAGAAGTCCCTAAAGGAGTACCTAATAAATTTAAGAACTAAAGGACACAAAAAATAAATGCAGAAATGGGACAAATAGGAGTAGAAAGAAAAAAAGGAGAGAATTCAAGGAAATAACGTATACCATGGTCCATTTCCAAAACAAAGTGCCCTGAATCGGCTTAGGTCAGCAAACCACAGAAAAAACAGGATATACTAGGCCCCTGTTTGGATAGCTGATGCCTGCTTGTTGGCCTCCCACTTCCTCCACCACTTAGTTTCTCTCACCTGAACCAAAGAATCTGAGTCTAAAATAAAAGTTTATTAGTCCGCAAAATAGCTCACTTTGTTTGTTCTTATCAGCCTGCCCAGCAACTTAGGTCATAAGTCAAATTTGAAGAGCCTCTGAGCTAACTAGGATTGCAGTGCATTGTGGGCTGCAACAAAATGCAGCAAGACAACCCTAAAAACACACCTAAAGCCCTGCCTAACAATCAATAGGTGATATGACCTACAGTACTCAGCCTATAAGGAACCAGGGGAGGGTCCTGCACACTAGGGGATAAACTGCTTGTTAAAACCATGCTGGGTGTGCCTGCACGCCAGACACTCAATCTTGCAAGACTGTCATTAAAAGTCTCGCTTTTGCTATTGTCCAGGTCTCTGAGTCCATTCTGTGGGTTTGGATGGACAGAGGACATTTTATTTCACAATGTAAAGAAGATGAAGGAGTAGAAATACAGTAGCTCTTTCCTACTCTGTGACTCCAGAGAAGTGTCTTAACTACAGTCTTCACCTAAAAATAAATCTACTCACTTTGGAAAGAGAGAAGACAATTCAAGATTACATACAGCACTTGTCTATACCATTTAAGTATTTAATAAAATAAGAATTACAGACCTGACTTGTTGGCTACAATGCTATGCCACTCCTTTTGAAATTAAAGGTGCTATCACTAGTTTCAAGACATATCTATGATCGTGACTTCAACAGCTGCTGTAAGAGGTCATTACATGCTATGTACATCTGATGCCTGTGCTTTCCTTTATAATCACAACAGATACTTTTCAAGTTTATAGTTGAATGACTATTTCAAAGGTTTAGACTTTACCTGAGTTCAAGAATTCCCTACTTCAACATTCTGTGTTCTTTGTAGCATCCTTAATTCTGGCAACCAGATTCAAGGAACAGAGTAAATGGATAGGACAGTATCTTACATAGCAGTTGCCAGAGCTTTAAACAGATGACTACTGTACAGGAAAAGTTCAAGGAAAATCAGTATCCTACCTACAGTCACGGTGCTGCTGAAGAGAAAAGATGAGAAGGAAAGAAAAATGATTAAGGGCATTGATAAAACTGGTTCTTCATGGGAACTCATTCTTCGCCCTAGGTGCTTTATGAACATTCTCCCATTTAATGCCCCTGATTACAGTGTACTCCACTGGCCTTTCTGGTTGCAGGGCATCCAAGGCAGTCTGCATACTGTGCTAACAGGCCCCACCCTTTCCGTAGGCAAGCAGAAGACACTGAGTCCATTTTGCTGACAAAATCACTAGTTTTCTTTAGCAGGGAACAATACCATCTATTACCTTAGGTGGAAACCTGGAAGAACTTCATTGACAATGCTAAAAAGTGTGTTTAAGGGAGTGACATGACCACTTACTGGCTTCATCTGCAAGGTCAGTGAAGCTCCAATTCCCTAACAGTGCTGCCAGGTGCAAGCACACAATTGTTCCTCAGCACTACCATTATGGTTTACTGCTTATGGTTTCCATTTCTTGGTTTGGCACTTCGTATGTAACTTCGATTTCTCAAAACACAGAAATCTATCTTTTGCTATATTTCCTCAGTTGGTTATCAATTAATTTTATAAGAAAGGCCGCACAGGACCCATTTTTCTGTGCTTGTTTCATACACACACACACACACAAATAGGAAGAAAACCTTATTTAAAAGCTCCGTTGGTTCAGAGATTTCATAAAATTCTGATTAAGAATCCTTACAGTTTCTAACAACTCTTAGTATGCTGGCAATTTAGCACAGAGTCTTTGGGTTTGGATTGTACCGTCAGAGAGTGCTGGGTTAGAATCCTAGGCTTCACCACCTTCTAGATGACTGACCATAGTATCCTCATTTGTAAAACAGGGATAATAATACTGCTAACCTCATAAACATGATATGGCAGTGCATGATGGTGCAATGAAACCAGGCAAAACAGGGACGAGAAGAAATATTTATTAAACACATTTCCCTTAGCTTTCATGAGGATACTTTAACATGTTTAATCACAATTTGGGAAAGGGCATGGCAGCATACAAATTTTACAGATGAGGAAACCTGGCTCTGATACGGATAGGGACAGGAGGCACAGAAATTCTGGGAAGAGGGTGGGTCCCCCAGTTAAGGGCCCCACCCTCAAGCGTGAAACCATGGCCCAAAGTGAGAACACACATTCCTGTTTTCCTGCTCGAATGCTGTCTTTTCCAGAATCACCCTTGGCCTGCCCCAGCCCCCATCCAGTGCCCATAAAAACCTCACCCAGCAGAGAGAGGAGGAGAAGTAGCAAGACAACGGAGACTACAGTTGGACACTGGAGAGAGGCAGCTTGACTTCAGAGGGATGGCTTGACAGCATTGCTTTGGAAAGGAATCTGGCCAGGGATGGCCAGACTCCAGGGGAAGATTATCTTCCCACTCCGTTCCCTTTTCAGCTCTCCTTCCTTGAGAGCCACTTTCATCAACAATAAAATCTCCTGCATTTAACATCTCCAGTATGTTCATGAGACCTCATTCCCCCTGGATGTCGGACAAGAACTCACTCAGGTGCAGGTGCAAAAGTCTGGCACACTGACCCTCCACTGAGCTGTTAACACATAAGCCATGAGCAGACGGCAAAGCTAAAAAAGCACTGACTGTAACACTCTTTCTGGGCTTCAGGGGTCATAGGCACCTCCTAGAAGACACTGCTGCGGGGCTGCACAGAATTTTGCTCCCATCAGTGCCCAAAAGCCCTCACCCCAGCTTCTGCACCCACTCACCTGCGTTCCCCACCTCCTATGAGGGGTGGAAAGTAGCAGGACCAAGCGAATGGAGTTTGTCCCTGCTGGCACAGAAATGGCCGGCTAGTCCTAGCACCTGTGCGCTACAGTTACCACCCATGAAGGTGTCAGGGAAAATTTCCTGCTTCCATATGAATTTGTCTAAGGTTCAAGAATGTCAAAGGCTGAAGAAGTCAAAAAGGAGGAAAAAAAAAAACCCAAGAAGAGAACATTGCATCAGGTAATAATTAGAAGTATCTCAAAAAAGACATTTATGCAGCCAACAAGAATATGAAAAAATGTTCATCATCACTGGTCATTACAGAAATGCAAATCAAAACCACAATGAGATACCATCTCATGCCAGTCAGAATGGTGATCATTAAAAAGTCAGGAAAAAACAGATCCTGGAGAGGTTGTAGAAAAATAGGAACGCTTTTACACTGTTGGTGGGACTGTAAACTAGTTCAACCACTGTGGAAGACAGTGTGGTGATTCTTCAAGGATCTAGAACTAGAAATACCATTTGACCCAGCCATCCCATTACTGGGTATATACCCAAAGGATTATAAATCATTCTACGAGAAAGACACATGCACACGTATGTTTACTGCGGCACTATTCAAAATAGCAAAGACCTGGAACCAACCCAAATGTCCATCAATGACAGACTGGATTAAGAAAATGTGGCACATATATACCATGGAATACTATGCAGCCATAAAAAAGGATAAGTTCCTGTCTTTTGCAGGGACATGGATGAAGCTGGAAACCATCATTCTCAGCAAACTATTATAAGATCAGAAAACCAAACATCACATGTTCTCACTCATAAGTGGGAGGTGAACAACGAGAACACATGGCCACAGGAAGGGGAACATCACATACTGGGACCTGTCGGGAGTTGGGGATTAGGGGAGGGATAACATTAGGAGAAATACCTAATGTACATGACAGGTTGATGGGTGCAGCAAACCACCAGGGCACGTGTATACCTATGTAATATAACTGCATGTTCTGCACATGTAACCCAGAACTTACAGTATAATAAAAAAAATAAGAGACAGGGTCTTGCTATGTTGCCCAGGCTGGCCTCAAACTCCAGGGCTCAAGGGATCCTCCCACCTCAGCCTCCTGAGTATATAGTACTACCATGCATGCCACCATGCCCTACTAAGTAACTCCTTTTTTGTTCACCACTATTTCCTTAGCTCCAAGAACAATGCCTGATAAGTGGTAGTCACTCAATAAATATTGCTGAGTCGGGATGGTAGGTGTGAAGAAAAACAGAGTCAAGGAAAGGCTTTTTGATTTGTTTACAAAAGCTTTCTGAAAATAATGGTAGAAGAAAATGTGCCAATAACCCAAGAAGGCAAAATTGAAGAAACTGAAAGAGGGAGAAAATTAATATAATTAGTTCTCAGAGGAGGCAGGAAAGGATAGAACGAGAGTATGGAAAGGGCTATTGCCCTTGGCAAGAAGTGAGGGACATGTTAGAGAAAATCAAAGAAGGGAAGATGAAGAAAGCTAAAGGAGCTCATGTAATATACCTTCAATTGTTAAAAAGAGAACACAGAAGATGGCCAAATAGGAACAGCTTCAGTCTTCGCTCCCAGAGTGAGCGACGCAGAAGACGGATGATTTCTGTATTTCCAACTGAGGTACCGGGTTCATCTCACTGGGGCTTGTCAGACAGTGGGTGCAGTCCACAGAGTGTGAGCCAAAGCAGGGTGGGGCATCGCCTCACCCGAGAAGCAAAAGGGGTCAGGGAATTCCCTTTCCAGGCCAAGGGAAACCGTGACAGACAGTACCTGGAAAATCGGGACACTCCCACCATCATACTGTGCTTTTCCAATGGTCTTAGCAAACGGCACACCAGGAGATTATATCCCGCACCTGGCTCGGACGGTCCCATGCCCACAGAGCCTCATTCACTGCCAGCACAGCAGTCTGAGATCAAACTACAAGGCGGCAGCAAGGCTGGGGAAGGGGCTTCTGCCATTGCTGACGCTTGAGTACATAAGCAGCAGGGAAGCTCGAACTGGGTGGGGAACCCAACGCAGATCAAGGATGCCTGCCTGCCTCTGTAGACTCCACCTCTGGGGTCAGGGCTTAGCAAATTGGATAAAGAGTCAAGACTCTTCAGTGTGCTGTATTCAGGAGAGCCATCTCATGTGCAGAGACACACACAGGCTCAAAATAAAGGGATTGAGGAAGATCTACCAAGCAAATGGAAAACAACAAAAAAACAGGGGATGCAATCCTAGTTTCTGAAAAAACAGACTTTAAACCAACAAAGATCAAAAGAGACAAAGAAGGCCATTACATAATGGCAAAGGGATCAATTCAACAAGAAGAGCTAACTATCCTAAATATATATGAACCCAATATAGGAGCACCCAGATTAATACAGCAAGTCCTTAGAGACCTGCAAAGAGACTCGACTCCCACACAATAAGAATGGGAGACTTTAACACCACACTGTCAACATTAGGCAGATCAAGGAGACAGAAAGTTAACAAGGATATCCAGGAACTGAACTCAGCTCTGCACCAAGTGGACCTAATAGACATCTACAGAACTCTCTACCCCAAATCAACAGAATATATATTCTTCTCAGCACATCACAGTTATTCCAAAACTGACCACATAGTTGCACTCCTCAGTAAATGTAAAAGAACAGAAATTATAACAGTCTCTAGAACTCAGGATTAAAAAACTCATTCAAAATCGCTCAACAACTTGGAAACTGAACAACCTGCTCCTGAATGACTACTAGGTACATAACTAAACGAAGGCAGAAATAAAGATGTTCTTTGAAACCAGTGAGAACAAAGACACAACATACCAGAATCTCTGGGACACATTTAAAGCAGTGTGTAGAGGGAAATTTATAGAACTAAATGCCCACAAGAAAAAGATGGAAAGATCTGAAACTGACACCCTAACATCACAATTGAAAGAACTAGAGAAGCAAGAACAAACACATTCAAAAGCTAGCAGAAGGCAAGAAATAACTAAGATGAGAGCAGAACTGAAGGAGATAGAGACACAAAAAAACACTTCAAAAAAATCAATGAATCTAGGACCTGGTTTTTTGAAAAGATCAACAAAATTGATAGAACGCTAGCAAGACTAATAAAGAAGAAAAGATTAAAGAATCAAACAGATGCAATAAAAAATGATAAAGGGGATATTACCACCGATCCCACAGAAATACAAACTACCATCAGAGAATACTATAAATACCTCTATGCAAATAATCTAGAAAATCTAGAAGAAAGGGCTGGACACATATACCCTCCCAAGACTAAACCAGGAAGAAGTTAAAGCCCTGAATAGAACAATAACAGGCTCTGAAATTGAGGCAATAATTAATAGCCCACCAACCAAAAAAACTCCAGGACCAGACGGATTCACAGCCAAATTCTACCAGAGGTACAAAGAGGAGCTGGTACCATTCCTTCTGAAACGATTCCAATCAACAGAAAAAGAGGGAATCCTCCCTAACTCATTTTATGAGGCCAGCAGCATCCTGATACCAAAGCCTGGTATAGACACAACAAAAAAAGGGAATTTTAGACCAATATCCCTGATGAACATAGATGCAAAATTCCTCAATAAAATACTGGCAAACCAAATCCAGCAGCACATCAAAAAGCTTATCCACCATGATCAAGTGGGCTTCATCCCTGGAATGCAAGGCTGGTTCAACATACACAAATCAATAAACGTAATCCATCATATAAACAGAACCAAGGACAAAAACCACATGATTATCTCAACAGATGCAGAAAAGGGCTTCAACAAAATTCAATAGCCCTTCATGCTAAAAACTCTTAATAAACTAGGTATTGATGGGACAGATCTCAAAATAACCAGAGCTATTTATGACAAACCCACAGCCATTATCATACTGAATGGAAGCATTCCCTTTGAAAACTGGCACAAGACAGGGATGCTCTCTCTCACCACTCCTATTCAACATAGTGTTAGAAGTTCTGGCCGGGGCAATCAGGCAGGAGAAAGAAATAAAGGGTATTCAATTAAAAAAAGAGGAAGTCAAATTGTCCCTATTTGCAGATGACATGATTGAGTATTTAGAAAACCCCATCATCTCAGCTCAAAATCTCCTCAAGCTGATAAGCAACTTCAGCAAAGTCTCTGGATACAAAAATCAATGTGCAAAAATCACACGCATTCCTACACACCATTAACAGACAAACAGAGAGCCAAATCATGAGTGAACTCCCATTCACAATTGCTTCAAAGAGAAGAAAATACCTAGGAATCCAACTTACAAGGGATGTGAAGGACCTCTTCAAGGAGAACTACAAACCACTGCTCAACAAAATAAAAGAGGACACAAACAAATGGAAGAACATTCCAAGCTCATGGATGGGAAGAATCAATATCATGAAAATGGCCATACTGACCAAGGTGAATTTATAGATTCAATGCCATCCCCATCAAGCTACCAATGACTTTCTTCACAGAATTGGAAAAAACTACTTTAAAGTTCATATGGAACCAGAAAAGAGCCCACATTGCCAAGTCAATCCTAAGCCAAAAGAACAAAGCTGGAGGCATCACGCTACCTGACTTCAAACTATACTACAAGGCTACAGTAACCAAAACAGCATGGTACTGGTACCAAAACAGAGATATAAACCAATGGAACAGAACAGAGCCCTCAGAAATAATACCACACATCTACAACCTTGACAAACCTGACAAAAACAAGAAATGGGGAAAGGATTCCCTATTTAATAAATGGTGCTGGGAAAACTGGCTAGCCATATGTAGAAAGCTGAAACTGGATCCCTTCCTTACACCTTATACAAAAATTAATTCAAGATGGATTAAAGACTTCAATGTTAGACCTAAAACCATAAAAACCCTAGAAGAAAACCTAGGCAATACCATTCAGGCCATAGGCATGGGCAAGGACTTCATGACTAAATCACCAAAAACAATGGCAACAAAAGCCAAAATTGACAAATGGTATCTAATTAAACAGCAAAAGAAAATACCATCAGAGTGAACAGGCAACCTACAGAATGGGAGAGAATTTTTACAATCTACCCATCTGACAAACGGCTAATATCCAGAATATCCAAAGAACTTAAACAAATTTACAAGAAAAACAATCAAACAGCCCCATCAAAAAGTGGGCAAAGGATATGAATAGACACTTCTCAAAAGAAGACATTTATGCAGCCAACAGATGCTTGAAAAAATGCTCATCATGCTTCTCTGGCCATTAGAGAAATGTAAATCGAAACCACAATGAGAGACCAACTCACACCAGTTAGAATGATGATCATTAAAAAGTCAGGAAACGACAGGTGCTGAAGAGGATGTGGAGAAATAGGAACACTTTTACACTGTTGGTGGGACTGTAAACTAGTTCAACCATTTTAGAAGACAGTGTGGCAATTCCTCAAGGATCTAGAACTAGAAATACCATTTGACCCAGCCATCCCATTACTGAGTATATACCCAAAGGAGTATAAATCATGCTGCCATAAAGACACATGCACACACATGTTTATTGTGGCACTATCACAATAGCAAAGACTTGGAACCAACCCAAATGTCCGACAATGATAGACTGGATTAAGAAAATGTGGCACATATACACCATGGAATACTATGCAGCCATAAAAAACGATGAGTTCATGTCCTTTGTAGGGACATGGATGAAGCTGGAAATCATCATTCTGAGCAAACTATCACAAGGACAGAAAACCAAACACCACATGTTCTCACTCATAGGTGGGAACTGAACAATGAGAACATTTGGACACAGGGTGGGGAACATCACACACCGGGGCCTGTTGTGGGTGGGGGGAGGGGGGAGGGATAGCTTTAGGAGATATACCTAATGTAAATGATGAGTTAATGGGTGCAGCACAGCAACATGGCACATATACATAAGTAACAAAGCTACACGTTGTGCACATGTACCCTAGAACTTAAAGTATAACTTAAAAAAAAAAAGAGAGAGAACACAGACTGTTCTAGAAAATTTGATAAATTATTGGGACTTGGATCTTTAGCTATGCCAGAAATGTGTACTGATATAATTTTGTACCCATACAACCTAGTGAACACATTTCTACTTCTTATGGAACACAGGTCAGTGGCTCAACCCATTTATCTGATCCTTTAAAGATTTGTTTAAAGATTAGGGGGAAGGAAAATCAGTTGTCTCCTATTGTCAAAGAGACAACTTCTTTTCTCCTTTATCAAACAATTCATATTCTCATTTCAATTCAAAAATATTGCTGAGCACCTACAATGCACTACAGGGGAGACAATAACAAAGAGGACATGATTCTTGCACTTAAAGAGCATTATCAGAACTATAATCACTGCCCTTTGGGTAACACCCCAAAGAACCCTTCTTTTGACAAGTTTTTCAAGACATGGGACATTTCTAACAAAAGGAAAACTCAGGATATTGCCTTTGCCGCTCCCTTCAAAAGTCTCCCAGAACACCCAATAATGTACAGTGTGACATGTATACTGTATGGAGTATGCAAAGGTAGAGGCTATATCCTGAGATTTCCTATGTATCTCCTATTGGTTCTATTTCTATGGAGAACCCTAATATAGAACTCTGTCTGGAATTCATGTATATTTAGATCATCTTACTTTTAAAAAAATGCATTAAAAACAGAACTGATACTGACTTCCATTAAGTACAGAGTAGAGACAATGAACAGCAAATGAGGGATTAAGAGCCTAATTAAAGAAAACAAATTGGCTTATCTCCTATCCAACTCAAAGGAATGCTTAAAGGTGTAGGAAGGATATACATGGGTGTAATTTTGCTCTCCTCTGAATAAAGGCTGTAGCATATTTCCAATCTGCTAACATGCTGTGAGATAAACTTTCTAATCCTTCAATTCAGAAACCAAATTCACTATTTCTAAAAACTTCCTTTGAACTGCTAAAAATACCATCAAGAAAAAAGTGTAAGCAAGCCACAGACGGTAACCAATAAAGTAATATTCAATGTTCTTTCCACATTACAGAGGGGAGGATAAAGCATTTGTTCATATTATACTACAGAAATAATATGAATTGCAAATTTTTTAAACACTTGCAAGGCACAAGAGAAATAAATCAGTGCAAAACAGGTCAAAACATACATTACCTGAAAGCATTTTCAGCAGAAACAATGTTTTCTACAAGGGCAAATAGTGCACAGGAAATAAAACTAAACTAAGAGACACTACTATCAGAAGCATCTTATATGGCTGGGTTTTTTGTTTTTTTTTAAGGAAAATCTAAAACAGTCTATCCAATCACTTTTTTAACAAGTCCGTAAAAACGTAACAGTTAAATTGACAGGTAGCAAAAGCCCAAAATAATGAATTTCTATTCTGCATTACGGTTGGTTACTGTAAAGAGCTTGTAATGAAATCTCTCATATATGCCTGCTCACAATCTTCTGAATACCTTCTCCACATTTTAATAGTTGCCTCTGTTGTAAGCTCCCCATTCTAATCAGTAAAATTAAAGAGTTTCTGTTTGGGTCCCCCAACGCTTTTGTAAGCTGTCTGTGCCCCTTAATAAAACTTTTTCTGCTTAAGAGTACCTGGTGTGAACTCTCTTTTCTACAACTAAGAATTCTGACCAAAGAGCCTGAAAATATAAAGATGGAAAAATAAAGTAAATGGGGATGGTGGGTGGAAGAGAGAGAAAAAAAAAAACAGAAGTAGTAAAAAAGGAATCATTACAGGTACCACAGACATCAAAAGATATTATGAACAACATTTCCAATAAATCTGACAAATAAAAGTCATGTATTCTTTATTAAAGAAATATAATCTTGGCTCACGCCTGTAATCCCAGCACTTTGGAAGGCCACGGCGGGCAGATCACAAGATCAGGAGTTCGAGACCAGCCTGGCCAATATGGTGAAACCCCGTCTCTACTAAAAATACAAAAATTAGCCGGGTGTGGTGGCACGTGCCTATATTCCCAGATACTCGGGAGGCTGAGGCAGAAGAATCGCTTGAACCCAGGAGGTGGAGGCTGCAGTGAGCCAAGATCACGCTGCTGCACTCCAGCCTGGGCGAGAGAGCAAGACTCCGTCTCAAAAAAAAAAAAAAAAAAAAAAAAAAAAAAGAAATATAATCTATAATTACAAACCTTCTCACAAAGGAAACTTCAGTACCAGATGGCTTTACTAATAAAATTTGTATTTTAAATTTATATAAACTTTTCCAAAGAACAGGGAAAACAGGAAACCTTTCCTACTTTGTTGTATGAGTCTAGCATAACCTTATTACTAAAACTTGACAGGACAATTACAAGAAAAATTATAGACCAATCTCTCATAAACATAATGCAAAAATCCTAAACAACATACTAGCAAATCAAATCCAACAATATGTGAAACACGTATCATGAAAAAATAAGGCTTCTTCCAGAAATACAAAATTAGTTCTTTCAAAAGCCACTGTCCCAGAAACAGACTCCCATCTATCTACAATGTCATTTGATTTTTGACAAAAGACACAAATGCAATCCAATGGGGAAGAAAGAAGTCTTTTCAACAAACTGTGCTGGAACAATTATATAATAACGTGGTAAAAAATTAACCTGGACTTCTATATTTTACACTATGCACAAAAAATTAATGTGAGATAGATCTAGACCTAAACAAACAAGCAGTAACTAGAAATCTTCCAGAAGAAAGCACAGGAAGATATTCTGCAAGTAGCTAAAGTTTTCTTAGGACACAGAAATCAATACTCATAAAAGAGAAAAACAAAGATAAATTAGACTTCCTCAAAATTAAAAACATTTGATCATCAAAAATTACTATAATTTACATTAATAAAGGGCAAAAATCATCTCAATGATCATATTGATCATCTCAATAGATGCAGCAAAATAAGCAGATAAAATCCAACACTCATTCAAAACAGTAATTACTGAAAAAGCTCTTCACCAACTAGGCATAGAATGAACTTCTTCACACTGATAAAGAATATCCACAGAAAACCTACAAAACTCAACATTTTTAATGTTCTTAAAAGCTTTCCCCTTAAGACTGGGAATAAGACAAAGATAGCTACCATCACCTCTACTGAACATTTTGTTGGCAGTGCTAGCCAGTATAGGAAGCTGGTAAGAAGGGGGAAATAAAGGGGGTATATGAGACGGAGGGAGGAAGGGAGAGAGGGAGGGGAGAAGAAAAGGAAAAGGAGGAATAAAGGAAGAAGGAAATATGACATTATGTACACAAATGATGAAAGTTCAAACTAATCTGCAAACCATAAATAACTCGCTTAAAAAATAAGTGAGTTTAGCAAAATAATTAGGTACAAGGTCAAAACATAAAACTTAATTTCAGGCCAGCATGGTGGCTTACACATGTAATCCTAACACTTTGGGAGGCCAAGGTATGTGGATCACCTGAGGTCAAGAGTTCAAGACCAGCCTGACCAACATGGTGAAACCCAGTCTACTAAAAACTACAAAAATTAGCTGGGCATGGTGGCGGGCGCCTGTAATCCCAGCTACTCGGGAGGCTGAGGCAGGAGAATCCTTTAAACCTGGGAGGTGGAGTTTGCAGTGAACCGAGACTGTGCCACTGCACTCCAGCCTGGGCGACAGAGCAAGACTCCATCTGAAACAAAATTTTAATTTCAATTTTATTTCTATATATCAAAAAATAGAAAATTAAATTTTAAAATGATACCATTTAAACATACATCAAAAAACACCAAATATCTAGGGATAAATCCAATGAAATATATGCAAGCATAAGTCTTCCACAAAGAAGATTCAACACCTACTTCCCTTTTAGGAGTCTGGAATTGAGGTATGTGCTAAGCAGAGTGCCTACACTACCAGTCCCCAATAAAAGTCCTGTGCACCAAGTCTCTAATGTACTTCACAAGATCTCAACTAGTTGCTGGAGGTGCAAGTATCCACTGGAAGAGGACTCTTAGGCACTTATACCTGGTTTCCTCCAGTCTCCACCATCTGTGCTTTTCCCTTTGCTGATTCTGGTTTGTATTCTTTTGCTACAAGAGTACAACTATACGTTGGTGCAGAAGCAATTATAGTTTTTCCCATTACTTTTATGACAAAAAACATAATAATAGAAGCCGGGCGTGGTGGCTCACGCCTGTAATCCCAGCACTTTAGGAGGCCGAGGCAGGTGTATCACGAGGTCAAGAGATCGAGACCATCCTGGCTAACATGGTGAAAACCCATCTCTACTAAAAATACAAAAAATTAGCCAGGTGTGGTGGCGGGCGCCTGTAGTCCCAGCTATGCAGGAGAATGGTGTGAACCTGGGAGGCGGAGCTTGCAGTGAGCCAAGATCATGCCACTGCACTCCAGCCTGGGCGACAGAGCAAGACTCCATCTCAAACAAAAATAAAAAACAAAAAACAAAACGTAGTAATATATATATGCTGAATCCTGTGAGTCCTTCTAGTGGGTTGCCAAACTCAGGAGTGATCTTCGGGACCCTTGACATAGAGGGCAATGAACCATTGCCTTTTAGCTTCCAATATTGTTGAGAAACCTGAAGCCTTCATATGTAACATGTTTTATTCCTCAAAAACTTGAAGGAACAGTGATTTCTTAAACAGGATATAAAAGAACTATAAAGGAAAAAAGGATAAGCTAGATTACATTAAAATTAACATTTTCTGTTCATCATATGACACCACTGAGAGAGAAAAGGCAAGTCACATAAAAGAAGATGATATGGTTTGGCTGTGGTCCCCACCCAAATCACATCTTAAATTCCCATGTGTTGTGAGAGAGATCCAGTGAAAGGTAATTGAATCACAGGGGCAGATCTTTCCCATGCTGTTCTCATGATAGTGAATAAGTCTCACAAGATCTGATGGTTTTATAAAAAGGTGTTTCCCTGCACAAGCTCTCTCTTCCACATGACTTGCTCCTCCTTGCCTTCTGCCATAATTTTGAGGCCTCCCCAGCCTCACTGAAATATAAGTCCATTAAACCTCTTTCTTTTGTAAATTGCCTGGTCTGGGGTACGTCTTTATCAGCAGCATGAAAAGAGATGAATACAGAGGACAATATATGCAATACGTATTATCAGACAAAGGATTTATATCCAGGAGGATTCCTACAAATTAATCATAAACATTTAACAAGAACTTCATAAGACAGACTACCCACATGGACAATAAATATATGAAATGGTGCTCAACTTCATTAATCATCATGGAAATGCAAATTAAAACCATAATGTCATGCTATTTTATATATCCCAGAAAGACTAAAATGAAAAAGACAATATCAAATGTTGGGCTGGGTATGGTGTGTCATGCCTGTAATCCCAGCACTTTGGGAGGCCAAGGCAGGTGGATCACATGAGGTCAGGAGTTAGAGACCAGCCTGGCCAACATGGTGAAACCCCGTCTCTACTAAAAATGCAAAATTAGCCAGGAATGGTAGCACATGCCTGTAATCCCAGATACTTGGGAGGCTGAGGCAGGAGAATAGCTTAAACCTGAGAGGTGGAGCTTGGAGTGAGCTGAGATTGTGCCATTGCACTCCAGCCTGGGCAACAAGAGTGAAACTCCATCTCAAAAACAACAACAACAACAACAACAACAAAATGCTGGTGAGAATGCAGAGCAACTAGCACTTGAATGTAAACTGATACAACTATATTAGAAAATTATTTAACAGTAACTACTGAAGATGAATATACACCTACCTGATGATTTTACAGCACTACTTCTGGGTATATAACCCATAGAAATGTGTGTCTATGTTACCACAAGGCCAAAACTGTTTATAGCAGAATTATTTCTAACAGTAAAATCCTGCAAATAACTTCAAATGTCCAACAGTAGAAATGAGTAAGTGAAATGCAATACATCAAACAATGGAGCATCTTAGAATGAACAAACTACTGTCATGTAAGTACAATCTGGATGAATCTCACAAATATAATGCTGAGCAAAAGAAACTAGACACAAAATGATATAATTTCATTTATATAAAATTCAAACAATCACACCTGTAATCCCAGCACTTTGGGAGGCCAAGGCACATGGATCAACTGAGGTCAGGAGTTCGAGACCAGCCTGACTAATATGGTGAAACCCCATCTCTACTAAAAAATACAAAAATTAGCCAGGTACGGTGACGGGCACCTATAATCCCAGTTACTCGGGAGGCTGAGGCAGGAGAATTGCTTGAACCCGGGAGGTCGAGGTTGCAGTGAGCCAAGATCACACCATTGCACTCCAGCCTGGGTGACAGAGCAAGACTCTATCTAAAAAACAAAACAAAACAAAACAAAACTCAAAACGTATGGTGTGAGAAGCCAGTATAATGCTTATGTATTCTGGAGAAGAGGTAGTGAGTGGGAGGGCACACAAGTAAGACATCTGGGGCACTCTGTAAATGTTTCTTTGTGGCAGACTGCCACAATTACTACTTGAGACCTTCACTACAACAGTTACTAGTGTTACTACTTGAGACTGTCATTACGAGACTGAATGAAAGGGGATGAACATAGAAATGAAAACTTAAGACAAAAGTATTTTAATGGAAGGGGCCAGGGGAAGAAGAAGAGGGCTCCCTGCTTCTAGTGAGCAAAGGCAGTGCCTGAGCTTCTACAGCGCTTCGTATTTATTGGGTAACAAGAGCAAGGAGGAAGAGGTAATGATTGGTCAGCCGCTTAATTGATCACAGGTTCATATTATTACTAACAGGTTTCAGATGTACCTAATCTCAAGAAACATTGCACTTGGGGCATGACTGCCCTCAGCATTCCTTATGGGTGGCATACGCAGTTTGTCATTTTGCCAACATTCTGCATTTATGAGAACAGTTTGTTGTTTACTCATATAGCCTCCAGTGGTAGAATACTGAGTTGATCATGACCCTCAATCTTTCAGCCTCCAACATTTCTTTTGTTCATGTGTGAAAAAATATTGAGGTATACATATGATTTCTGTATTTTTCTGTATGTTACACTTTAAAAACCTGAGTTCTTAAAATACGCATACTCAGAAAAAAGTCACAGAATTCAAGCAGTTAAGTATAACATAAGGACCATTACAATCTGCCCCCAGTCATCTTTTTGGCCGTATTTCCTGGTATGTTACTCCTTGTTCCTTGCTCTGCACTTTCCAAACATTTGTCTAAGTATGTGGTATTCTCTCTGGAATACCCTTTGGCACCTGGCTACTCACATAGACTTTGCTCAGATTACACCCCCTCATGGGGCCTCTCAGAATCCTTCCATCGTTTTATGGACATCCATAATAATTTGTGCCTCTACTTTAGATGCACTTGCCACACTGCATTGTAATTGTTTATATGTGTGTTCCACTAGATTGCAAACTCCCTGAGAACAGATACTGGATTGTCATTTTCATACTTCAGTGGCTGCTATGGCACCATTCATTCATTCATTATACCTACCATGTGAAATACTTTGTCATAGGTGCCAGGAGATAAGGGTTAAGCAAGCTTCCAGGAGTTAATGGTGTGTGCTAGATATCACTCAATAAACAAAAGGTAAGAGGTTGAGAGAAAAAGACATAACAGAACAGAGACAAGCAGACAGAGGTGCACAGACCTTCATGGAGTAACTGCCATTTTAAGGTATTTTACAATATTGCCACTAAAGATCTGGAGCTGTGTTGTGTTGTTGTAAGGCTTAAATGGAAAATATCTCTTGGCATTTGTCCTCAGGGTTAAATGAAACTAAGCTGAAGGTAAAATTTAATTCACAAGTATTTTAATAAGAAGTCACATCATCTGTTATATTGAAACCAAGCGACAAAAGCTCTATTATACTCTTTTAAATAGTCTTTAATTTTTTAAGCTAGTTTAAATCAAACATATTTAAGAGTTATGTTCTGCTTTGAATTGTAAATATTTTTCTACGTAATCATCTTAAACCTTATAAACATGTATCTATAAATCATTTCCAGAAGTGTTCCGACTGTCAATAAACTGATACAAATACAAATACTTAAACAAGAACAAGTCAATGTCTATTTCATTGACGAGTGCAGTTTCACAGAAATATTTCTATTTTTTAGTATATTTTCACCAATCTGAAATGTCATATTACTATATAAAGACCAAAACAGACCTTCAAAACATGACACTAATATTCTTTTTCGTATCTACAATAAAAGGCTTAGAGCCAGGGCAAGAAGACTGCCTTTTGCAACCTGATCTTAAGACTTTTCTGGTAATTTCTTAAAGGCATTAACAATTTATATAAAATGAAAAGATACTATCTAAAGATGCAAGTACTACTATTTTATGTTTCCTAAATGCCAGTGATAGCATTTAAGGGTTGCTAAGGCCCATCAGTGAACTAGAAAACTGTTTTCTCTTCTGTCTACATAAACTGATGCATTTTCTTCTTTATCTTACTCTTTCCCCAAAGCACAATGTATCCATCAACACTGGCATTAAACTGCTCTTATTAACAGCAATAAATGGTATACTATAATGGGTACATTCAGCAAATATAATGCATACATCTATAGGCCAAACTGCTAGTATGTCATTTTATTTTTTAAATAGTTCTACTGATGTTAAAGTTACATATAATAAAATTCACTTAGCTTAAGTGCATAGTTCTATGAGTTTTGATAAGTGTATACAGTTGTATAATTAGCCCCATAATCAAGATATAGAACATTTCTAACACTCCAAAGAGTTCTCCTTACCCCCGGCAACTGATCTGTTTTCTATTCAAATACTTTTATCTTTTCTAGAATTTCATAAAAATAAAGCCATACAATGAGTGGTCCTTTGCATCCACCATCTTTTGTTGACATACTGCTTCCAAGATTTATCATGTTGTGTGTAGCAGCAGCTCATTCCTTCTTAGAGAGAAGTAGTATTCCATCATATAAATATATCACAATAACTTTACTCAGTAATATGCATTCAGCTGTTTCTAGATTTTGGCTATTATGAACAGAGTTCCAATGTAAATACGAGCATTTGTGTGGACTCCTGTTTACACTTTCTTGGATAAATCTCGCAGAGTGGGGCTGCTGGGTCTTGGTGAGTTTATGTTTAACTTTATAAGAAACTGCCAAACTGCATTCTTGCTGCAATGTGTAAGTTCTAGGTGCCCCACATTTATATATTTATATATACGTGTGCAGAATGTGCAGGTTTGTTACATAGGTATACATGTGCCATGGTGGTTTGCTGCACCCATTAACCCGTCATCTAGGTTTTATGCCCCTCGCATATTAGGTATTTGTCCTAATGCTCTCCCCCTCCCTTTGCCCCCTACCCTGATGGGCCCCAGTGTGTGATGTTCCCCTTCCTGTGTCAATATGTCCTCACTGTTCAACTCCCACTTATGAGTAAGAACATGCGGTGTTTGGTTTTCTGTTCTTGTATTCGTTTGCCGAGAATGATGGTTTCCAGTTTCATCCATGTCCCTGCAAAGGACATGAACTCATTCTTTTTTTACAGCTGCATAGTATTCCATGGCATATATATGCCACGTTTTCTTTATCCAGTCTCTCATTGATGGGCATTTGAGTTGATTCCAAGTCTTTGCTATTGTGAATAGTGCTGCAATAAACATACGTGTACATGTGTCTTTACAGTAGAATGATTTATAATCCTTTGGGTATATACCCAGTGAGGGATTGCTGGGTCAAATGGTATTTCTGGTTCTAGATCCTTGAGGAACCGCCACATTGTCTTCCACAATGGTTGAACTAATTTACACTCCTACCAACAGTGTAAAAGCGTTCTTATTTCTCTGCATCCTCACCAGTATCTGTTGTTTCCAGACTTTTTAATGATCTCCATTCTAACTGGTGAGATAGTTATCTCATTGTGGTTTTGATTTGCATTTCTCTAATGATCAGTGATGATTAACTTTTTTTCATGTTTGTTGGCCACATAAATGTCTTCTTTTGTTTGTTTTGAGATGGAGTCTTGCTCTTGTCACCCAGGCTGGAGGGCAGTAGGGTGATCCTGGCTCACTACAACCTCCGCCTCCTGGGTTCAAGCAATTTTCCTGCCTCAGCCTCCACAGTAGCTGGGATTATATATTGCTCTACCATGCCTGGCTAATTCTTGTATTTTTAGTAAAGACATGGTTTCACCATATTAGTCAGGCTGGTCCTGAACTCCTGACCTCGTGATCTGCCTGCTGCGGCCCCCCCAAAGTGCTGGGATTACAGGCGTGAGCCACCACGCCCGGCCATAAACGTCTTCTTTTGAGAAGTGTCTGTTCACATCCTTCACCCACTTTTTGATGGGGTTTTTTTCTTGTAAATTTAAGTACCTTGTAGATTCTGGATATTAGACCTTTAGATGGGTAGATTGCAAAATTTTTCTCCCATTCTGTGAGCTGCCTGTTCACTCTGATGAGAATTTCTTTTGCTGTACAGAAGCTCTTTAGTTTAATTAGATCCTATTTCTCAATTCTGGCTTTTGTTGCAATTGCTTTTGGTGGTTTAGTCATGAAGTCTTTGCCCATGACTATGTCCTGAATGGTATTGCCTAGGTTCTCTTCCAGGGTTTTTATGGTTTTAGGTCTTATGTTTAAGTCTTTAATCCATCTTGAATTAATTTTCGTATAAAGTGTAAGGAAGGGGTCCAGTTTCAGTTTTCTGCATATGGCTAGCCAAGTTTCCCAACAACATTTATTAAATACGGAATCCTTTCCCCATTGCTTGTTTTTGTCAGGTTTGTCAAAGATCAGATGGTTGTAGGTGTGTGGTGTTATTTCTGAGGCCTCTGTTCTGTTCCATTGGTCTATGTATCTGTTTTGGTACCACTATACCATGCTGTTTTGGTTACTCTAGCCTTGTGGTATAATTTGAAGTCAGGTAGCATGATGCCTCCAACTTTGTTCTTTTTGCTTAGGATTCTCTTGAGTACACGGGTTCTATTTTGGTTCCATATGAAATTTAAAGTAGTTTTTTCTAGATCTGTGAACAAAGTCAATGGTAGCTTGATGGGAATAGCACTGAATCTAAAAATTACTTTGGACAGTATGGCCATTTTCATGATACTGATTCTTCCTATCCATAAGCATAGAATGTTTATCCATTTGTGTCCTCTCTTACTTCCGTGAGCAGTGGTTTGTAGTTTTTTTGTTTTGTTTTGTTTTGTTTTGAGACAGAGTTTCCCTCCTGTTGCCCAAGCTGGAGTGCAATGGTATGGTCTCAGGTCACTGCAACCTCCACCTCCTGGGCTCAAGTGATTCTCCTGCCTCAGCCTCCTGAGTAGCTGGGATTATAGGCATGTGCCACCACGCCCAGCTAATTTTTGTATTTTTAACAGAGACAGGGTTTCACCATGCTAGCCAGGCTGGTCTCCAACTCTCGACCTTGAGTGATCTGCCCGCTTCGGCCTCCCAAAGTGCTGGGATTACAGGCGTGAGCCACCGCACCCGGCCTTGAAATATTTTTTTTATTGTTGTATCTCTGCCAGGTTTTGGTATCAGGATGAGGCTGGCCTCATAAAATGAGTTAGGGAGGAGTCCCTCTTTTTGTATTGTTTGGAATATTTTCAGAAGGAATGGCACTAGCTCCTCTTTGTACCTCTGGCAGAATTCGGCTGTGAATCCGTCTAGTCCTGGGATTTTTTTGGTTGGTAGGCCATTAATTATTGCCTCTATTTCAGAACTTGTTATTGGTCTATTTAAGGATTCAACTTCTTCCTGGTTTAGTCCTGGGAAGGTGTATGTGTCCAGGAATTTATCCATTTCTTCTAGATTTTCTAGTTTATTTGTGGAGAGGTGTTTACAGCATTCTCTGATGGTAGTTTGCATTTCTGTGGGATCAGTGGTGATATCCCCTTTATCATTTTTTATTGTGTCTATTTGAGTCTTCTCTCTTTTCTTCTTTATTAGTCTGGCTAGTGGTCTATTTTGTTAACCTTTTCAAAAACCAGCTCCTGGGTTCATTGATTTTTTTGAAGGGTTTTTTTCTGTCTTTATCTCCTTAAGTTCTGCTTTGTTATTTCCTGTCTTCTGCTAGTTTTTGAATTTGTTTGCTCTTGTTTCTCTAGTTCTTTTAACTGTGATGTAAGGATGGCGATTTTAGATCTTTTCCACTTTCTGATGTGGGCATTCAGTGCTATAAATTTCCCTCTAAACACTGCTTTAGCTGTGTTGTGATTCTGGTACGTTTTGTCTTTGTTCTCATTGGTTTCAAATAACTTATTTCTGCCTTAATTTCGTTATTTACCCAGTAGTCATTCAGGAGCAGGTTGTTCACTTTCCATGTATCATGTGGTTTTGAGTGAGTTTCTTAATCCTGAGTTCTAATTTGATCGTACTGTGGTCTGACAGACTGTTATGATTTCCATTCTTTTGCATTTGCTGAGGAGTGTTTTACTTCCAATTATGTGGTTGATTTTAGAATAAGTGCTATGTGGTACTGAAAATAATGTATATTATGTTGATTTGGGGTGGAGAGTTCTATAGATGTCTATTAGGCCCACTTGGTCCAGAGCTGAGTTCAAGTCCTGAATATCCTTGTTAATTTTCTGTCTCATTGATCTAACATTGAAAGTAGGGTGTTTAAAGTCTCTCACTATTATTGTGTGGGAGTCTAAGCCTCTTTGAAGGTCTCTAAAAACTTGCTTTATGAATTTGGGTGCTCCTGTATTGGTGCATATATATTTAGGATAGTTAGCTTTTCTTGCTACATTGATCCCTTTACCATTATGTAATGCCTTTGTCTTTTTTGATTGCTTTTGGTTTAAAGTCTGTTTTATCAGAGACTAGGATTGCAACCCCTGCTTTTTTGCTTTCCATTTGCTTGGTAAATATTCCTCCATCCCTTTATTTTGAACCTATATGTGTCTTTGCATGTGAGATGGGTCTCCTGAATACAGCACACTGATGGGTCTTGACTCTTTATCCAATTTGCTAGTCTGTGTCTTTTAATTGGTGCATTTAGCCCATTTACATTTAAGGTTAATATTGTTATATGTGAATTTGATCATGTCATCATGATGCTAGCTGGTTATTTTGTCCATTAGTTGATGCAGTTTCTTCATAGTGTTGTTGGTCTTTATATTTTGGTATGTTTTTGCAGTGGCTGGTACCAGTCTTTCCATATTTAGTGCTTCCTTCAGGAGCTATTGTAATACAGGCCTGGTAGTGACAAAATCCTTCAGCATTTGCTCATCTGGAAAGGATTTCCTTTCTCCTTCATTTATGAAGCTTAGTTTGGCTGGATATGAAATTCTGGGTTGAAAATTCTTTTCTTCAAGAATGTTGAATATTGGCTCCCACTCTCTTCTGGATTGCATGGTTTCTGCACAGGGATCTGCTGTTAGTCTGATGGGCTTCCCTTTGTGTGTAACCCGACCTTTCTCTCTGGCTGCCCTTAACATTTTTTCCTTTGTTTCAACTTTGGAGAATCTGAAGATTATGTGTCTTGGGGTTGCTCTTCTCGAGGAGTATCTTGCAGTGTTCTCTGTATTTCCTGAATTTGAATGTTGGCCTGTCTTGCTAGGTTGGGGAAGTTCTCCTGTACGATATCCTGAAGTGTGTTTTAACTTGACTCCATTCTCCCGTCACTTTCAGATACACCAATCAATCCTAGGTTTGGTCTTTTCACATAGTCCCACATTTCTTGGAGGCTTTGTTCATTCCTTTTCATTCTCATTTCTCTAATCTTGTCTTCACATTTTATTTAAGTTGATCTTCAATCTCTGATATCCTTTCTTCTGCTTGATTGATTCGGTTATTGATACTTGTTCTTCAAGAATATTTATGTTCTCTCAACTGGTTATTCTAGTCAGCAGTTCCTGTAACCTTTTATCAATGTTCTTAGCTTCCTTGCATTGGGTTAGACCATGCTCCTTCGGCTCAAAGGAGTTTGTTATTACCCACCTTCTGAAGCCTACTTCTGTCATCAAACTCATTTCCGTCCAGTTTTGTGCCCTTGCTGGAGAGGAGTTGTAATCATTTTGAGGAGAAGAGGCATTATGGTTTTTGGAATTTTCAGCATTGTTGCACTGGCTTTTCCTCATCTTCGTGTGTTTATCTACCTTTGAGCTTTGATGCTGATGGCCTCTGAATGGGGTTTTTGTGTGGGTGTTCTTTTTGTTGACGTGAGGTGCTTGCTGAAGACAAAGGGAATACAGAATGGGTAGTAGAAGGAGGTAGTCATCAATACTAGCTACAACCATGTGATCAGCTGCAGAAATGGAGACTGTGATTATCATAAGTATTTCGTCCATCTTTTGCTAAAAACATGTTTGTGCAGGTATATAATTGTACGAAGAAAATATCTTTATTTCCTTTTCCTTTATCATGTGACATAAGATTTACTGACTTCATATTGGCATTTAAGTACTGCTAACTTTATGTAATAGTATTTGGGTTGGGAATTGGTGCGTTTCTGGTCGTACAAAGGATAGTTGCATTATGTTAGGCACAGTTATGACCTTATTATTGTCTTTATTTGAAGACTCAGGAGATGTGTATGGGTTCAAGTTGACAAGGGGTGGACTTGTGATGGTGAATACTGAGCGTCAACTTGACTGGATTGAAGGATACCAAGTACTGATCCTGGATGTGTCTGTGAGGGTGTTGCCAAAAGAGATTAACATTTGAGTCAGTGGGCTGGGCAAGGCAGATCCACCCTTAATCTGGTGGGCACAAACTAATCAGCTGCCAGAGAATATAAAGCAGGCAGAAAAATGTGAAAAGGAGAGACTGGCCTAGCCTCCCAGCCTGTATCTTTCTCCCATGCTGGATGCTTCCTGCCCTTGAACATCAGACCCTAAGTTCTTCAGTTTTGAGACTCAGACTGGTCCTCCTTGCTCCTCAAGCTTATAGACAGCCTACTGTGGGACCTTGTGATTGTGCAGGTGAATACTTAATAAACTCCCCTTTATATACATATCTCCTATTAGTTCTTTCCCTCTAGAGAACCCTAATACACCAACTTAAAGTCAGATTCCTTGAATTATAAAATGGCTATTGATATAAACATTCCTGGAAGTTGTTAATAATAACAATCTACTTTTGTGAGTTAGGGAAATAAATGGCTGGTCTACCTGCTCTAATTTATGCCTATCTTTGAAAGTTAACAAAATTCTAATACTGTATAAGATCCCATGGGACAAATTAACTTTGGATTTCCCCCTTAAGAATACAGTAAAAGGCCAGGTGTGGTGGCTCACGCCTGTAATCCCAGCACTTTGGGAAGCCGAGATGGGTGAATCACTTGAGCCCAGGAGGTCAAGACCAGCCTGGCCAACATGGTGAAACCTTGTCTCTACAAAAAAATACAAAAAATTAGCCACCCGTGGTGGCACACATGCGTAGTCCTAGCTTCTCAGGAGGCTGAAGTGTGAGGATTGCTTGAGCCTGGGAGGCTGAGGCTGCAGTGAGTTGTGATTGCACCACTGTCCTCCAGCCTGGGCAACAGGGCAGGATTCTGTCTCAAGAAAACGAAAACAAACAAAAAAAATACAGTGACAACGGAGGAAATGTTTTCACATTTACAGGTAAGACTATCAAAATTTTTTCTCAATATGTTTCCTGACAACTGAAATGCTATGATTACATCTATAAATAGAAAAGAAAAATGCTATCAGATGAAGACAAGCTAAAACACCTTTTAAGTATAAGGAAACATACCTTTTCTTTCCTTTGTCTAGAAGTCTGAAATACTCCAAGTCTCATAATCATACTAGAGGTCCACGAATGTCAATACCTGGTATGTACACATTTATACAAAAATGGCTCTTCTGCTGTTAACAGTTATGTGTCAAAAAGATCAAAGTGTACCTAACACAGAAACACTACATAAAACTCAGCTATGGCAAGAGATGGAGTCTCTTGCCTGTTTAAAAAAGATCACTTTTTAATTAAACCTCCTGTTTAGAAAGATCATATTAAGTAGAATTTATAGATCAATGTCCCAATTGCAATGTATCATAAGGTGACTATTCTCCAGTGACCCAGCCCTTCTAATTAAAATGTCCCTAAAACCTTCCCCCATAGGACAAGGCGGACTATTTGGAAATGAAGTATGCTTACTAAAGTCCTCTGTTACATTCAAAGGACATAAAACTAGATGGGCTTTGCCCTCAACGACCAGCAGGTAGACATGGCACTTGGATTTAGGTCAAGGTTAGTGGAACTGATTTCTGAAGCTCACCTAAATTTGGGAAAAAAGAAAACACAATGCATGGGCTATGTCACCACCAATGGAGCACTAATACCCCCTTAGAGAGGCTTCCCTGTCACCGGACTTCACTATGTTCACTCAGGGCAGAAAGGATTCCAATATTACCTTCAATTGCTCTAGGGCAAAAGATGAACCATCTTGCTGTAAGTTTTCAATAATTTCTTCCACAGTATTGGCTGAAAAACAACTATAAAGAAAGGAAATGTGATTTCACCAATGTGTAAGTGATTTCCTGTTTCTAACATACTGATGAATCTGAACATAGGCTTTCCCCCACCTCTATTTCAATAATGAAGAACTGTCTAACCTCTTTAACAGGACGTGAAAAGAAAGAGAGCATTGCTTCCCTGAGTAAGCATTTGCAGTCTATCTTCACTAACATAAAATAAAATCTAAATTTTATTTTTTCTTTTGCATTTTTGCATCTGTTATATTTCCATGTAAAGAAATATTCAACAATGAAAAATTGATGCTTCTAAATTGTAGAGATGGTTGTCTTATTTTCTAATACTCTTCCTCCTCTTGTTTCCCAAAGCCAGTCTGTCAATCTCTCAAATCATTGCACAAAACCTTTTTGGCTGATCGGCTTGATAAGACCTTCAGAGAAGATGAATTTAAAAAGGTAAAAGTTAATTCAATTACTATTTTCTAGCTTCTCTTCTCCACTTAAAAAAAAAGATATTTTGCACTAATATAAATTCAAATCACTGCACAAAATCTTTTTGCTGTTCAGCTTGGTAAGATCTTCAGAGAAGATGAATTTACAAAAATAAAAGTTAATTCAATTATTATTTTCTAGCTGCTCTTCCCCACTTTAAAAAAAAAAAAGGTATTTTGTACTAAGATGAATTCTCATGGTAGATTACTTAAATATAATGAATTTATTTCACCCAGAAAGAGAGGGAAAGAAGCTACTTTCAAAGGTAAGTGAAAAAAAACCCTATGCTGGCCAGGCATCACGCCTGTAATCGCAGCACTTTGCGAGGGTGAGGAGGGCGAATCACCTTAGGTCAGGAGTTGGAGACCAGCCTGGCCAACATGGCGAAACCCTGTCTCCACTGAAAATAGAAAAGTTCGACGGGCATGGTAGCAGGTGCCTGTAGTCCCAGCTACTCAGGAGGCTGAAGCATAAGAATTGCTTGAATCTGGGAGGCGAAGGTTGCAGTGAGCTGAGATTGCACCACTGCACTCCAGCCTGGGGGACAGAGTAAGACTCTGTCTCAAAAAAAAAAAAAAAAAAAAAAAAAAGAAAGAAAGCTCTATACTGTCTGATCTCAGAATTCAGTGCACTATCAAACACAATGTAATTAAAATGGTAATTATAACATTAGCAAATTCATTTTAACATAGTCTCTCTAAAGGAATATATAACTGAGATCTCTCGTTAGGTACCTGTTTATTTTGTCCATGTGTTCCTCAAGTATAAAAGACTTGTCTCGATCAATCTTAGACTGTTTGAAAAGAAAAATCTTTTAATAAACTTGAACACAATTTTTTAATCCTTAAAAATTCATATTTAATGATACACTTTGTGAAAGACTGTCACTTGTCACTTCCAGTCAAATTACATCTAACTGTCTCATAAATAACTACCACCATATGATCAAAATTCAGACAGCATGTAGAACTCTGGACTAGCTCTTAAAAGTATCAACGGCAAAAATGTTCTAGCATTTTTATTTACATGTATAAATATATGTAACCACTATTACATTTGACACATTATCATTAAAATAAATCTGTGAATATGTAAGGGACCTGAAAGGTCAACCTGCCCAAATTTCCATCCTAGCCAGAAATTCCCACCATATACCTGGTATGCCTGCAGCTGTGACCTTCAGGGAGAGAAAACAGCACCTCTCAAGGAGGAGTTCACAAATGCTGGAACAACTGAATAATTAGGTTTCTGTTGTTTTAATTCTGGAACAAAAACCAATGCTAGCATGTTTATAGTTCTAGTTAATCTCTTTTACCTTA
Organism: Nomascus leucogenys; assembly: GCF_006542625.1. Classification (NCBI taxonomy): domain Eukaryota; kingdom Metazoa; phylum Chordata; class Mammalia; order Primates; family Hylobatidae; genus Nomascus; species Nomascus leucogenys. The sequence goes on from NC_044402.1 coordinate 90,599,623, forward strand.
ACCACCTCCCACATGACACAGTTTTGTGTCCCCTCATGATCCAGGTCCTTCTTATGGACAAGTTCCAGTTTATCAAGGTCATTCTTCAAGTATGGGACACGTATCTTAGCTGCAGGTGTGGCTAGATGGTAGCAAAGTATAAGAGGGTTCTGCAGGTCCTTGATTGCTTTGGATATACTTTTCTTAATTGGACTAACTCTGAGTTAGTGTTGAGATAGGCCTATGATTGCAGCTGATTCACACTAAGCTCCAATTAAATAAGACTTTTTTTTTTTTTTTAAACCTGTGCCATTGTAGGCTGTGTTTCTCCTATTCTGTACTTATGAATTTAGTACTTTGGGTTAAAACACAAGATTTGCACTTATCTTTATTAAATTTCACATTGTTACTATTGAGCAGATCACTCTAAACTCTAAGGGTTGTTTTTTCATCCATATTATTTTTCCTAATTTAACTTGTTTTTCTTAGTTCTAAATCAACTTGATCAAAATGCTATCAGTGGTCACCAAATCACTTGAGAAAAATACTGAATAAGTCTAAGATGACTTCCCTACAAACTAACTCCTATACATTTAGTAGAACTCTTCGATAAGCCCCTTCAACCACTGCAAAGCATAATTCATCCCGTATTTACTCAATCCGACAACAGAAGACTATCAAATGCTCTGATAAAAACAAGAGAAATCCTCACATGCTCTGTATTCATATTCTCTCCACCAAGTACTTGGTGGCCCTGCCAATCTGTACTCATGTTCTTCAGTTCTGGGTAATTTTTTTGGTACTATTTCTCCAAATATTTCCTTCCCTCTATCTTCTTTTTATGAATTCCTAATGATTAGATTTTGGACCTCTTGGAATAATACCTCTAGTTTTCCATTCTCTCCCTTTTCTATTTTATTATCCTTTTCTGTTAGAAAAGATTTTAATCTGTTCTGGGTTTATTCCCAACTTTTGTTATCATTTTTAAAATCTTACAGGCATAACCACTACCAAGGTCAGCCAGTAGCCATCAACATCTAGGCAAGGCCCTCCAGCGGCAAAACAATTATGACTCACTGAAAGCTCAGATGATCATTAGTATTTTTAGCTAAATTATTTTATAATTATAAATTAATAAGATACATACTTGTGTTTAGAAATGATGCTCCTGCACACTTAATAGACTACAGTATAGTGTAAAAGTTTTTATGAGCACTGGAAAACCAAAACATTCATGTGACTAGCTTTACTGCCATGGTGTGGAACCAAATTCAGATTCTCTGAGGCATGCCTATATTATTCTTTGAATTACCTTTATAACATCTGTTGTTAACAGGTAAAATATTTTCCTCTTAAGTTAACAGTTATAGATTGGTATTTGTCTTTTTAAGTTTCCTTCTTCTTGCATTAACTGTTTCCTTCCAGTGCCTTTGTTGTTTGTTTTGGCCTAGGAATATTTGTTTTTCTATGCAAAGCACTAAAATTAGGAAGCTTTGTGTCTAATGTCAATTGCAAGTTATGGGATTCTCAATTATATGTTACATTATAAGATGATCAGGCAAGATATGTTATTAAGGGGTCCATGAATTTCAATGTCTATGGGTTTTTTTTTCTTCCAATGTATTGCTTAGGAGTGGGGTGGGATGCAGCGGTTCTGCAAGCCAACTAGGGTAAAGGGACAGAGGTCTTCCAACTTAGTATATCTCACCTCTTTTCAGTACAGTACTTCACCAATCTCTACTGTCAGCTAGACCTGCCTGATTTGGTTTCTCTAAGGAGTAAGTCTCTACTCTTCTGCCGGCTACTGGAAGACAGCTACTCTCAGTTATACAAGAAGACTTGTGGAGGGGCCAGGTGCAGTGCTCATGGCTGTAATCCCAGCACTTTGGGAAACCGAGGAGGGTGGATCATTTGAGGTCACAAGTTCAAAACCAGCCTGGCCAACGTGGTGAAACCCTGTCTCTACTAAAATACAAAAATTAGCTGGGCATGGTGGCGCACACCTGTAATCCCAGCTACTCAGGAGGCTAAGGCACGAGAATCGCTTGAACCTGGAAGGCAGAGGTTGCCATGAGCCAAGATTGTGCCATCACCCTCCAGCCTAGGTGACAGAGCTAGACTCTGCTTCAAAAAAAAAAAAAAAATTATAATAAATCCTCTTGTTTTTCTGCCCCATTCTACACCCTAGTCTTCAGAGGGACCTGGTCCCTTTAGAAGAGTCTACAGCAAGAATCAGCTGACCTCTTATTGGCTTTCAGAGTTCTTTGTTTTAAATTAGCAGCACTCATCCTGCTGATTTCAAGCTTCCAAAATACTAAAATCTCATGTCTGCCACTGTCTCCTCTTCTGTTCTACTTGTCTTTGTGGGTTTATGCCTTTTTTTATTCACTTATTACAATTTTGAATGGTGTTTTAGGAGGCAGCATGTATTCAATCATGTTTAACTAGAAGTTATGGAGTGTTTTTAAAGATTCTTGGCTCTTACAAGAAAATTCAAGTCAGACAACGTAAGTAAGGAATTAAAAATACATGCTGCAATATACTTTATTAAATATAAATAAATGTCAAGAGTTTGCATCTCCACAAATAGTGTTAACATTGAACACCGTTTACAGAAATGCCAAAACCCTTGCAAAGAATGATCACAAGGCTATGCACTGAAGTTAACCAGCAGTGGGAAGACAGCTATGCAGCTGCACAGGAAAGAAGTCATCTTATTAGCTGGCTATACTAACAACTGTGAAGCACTGATTCTTCCACCACGCTTTAAAGTAAATAAATCTTTAGTACATTTATTTATATTTACAAACTATAATATTCACCAACTGCCAGTTTTTTAATCACTTCCCCTCCCCATGAATTAAAACCTGAGGTTAGAATATTAACAAGATTACCTCTGTATGGTAATTTTCTAAGACAGATGCAATATTTTCTTTTGAAGGACATTTCAAGGCTAACAAATCTTCCTCTAACATGGCCAACTAAAGGGGAGGGGGAAAAAAAGGAAAGATCTGAGATCCAACAGAAACATAGAAAGCTTTATAAAAATCTCATCTTCTTTTTTAGAATTCTTGACTTTAAATTATGAGGCTCTCTTCAGGTGAATCACTGAAAGAAATTTTGACTTAAGTTGAATGAACAGGTATTCCCACACAGCAAATGTAGCCTTCAAAGGAATGGATAAAGATGGAAGAAATTCAGGAGGAGAAATAGAGACTTTTATCTTTGTTTCTCTCAGCCTATTGAGTACTTGGAACCAAAGACCTACATATAAATTTTATTTTTAATTAATTTTAACCAAAATTGCCACAAATGATTAGTGGCTACCACAGTCAATGCACAACACTATAATATAGCTTCATTTATTTATCCATCTAATCCCTCACTTAATCTACCCTACACTGAGCCAAATAGGACTTTTTACTGTTCCCAAAACATAGCTAATGCTTTCTTGCCCCTGTGATTTCATTAAATGTTTCATTTACCTGACAATACCTTTTCCCGATAATACTCACCTTAAGGCCGGCTGTATTGCAAACTTTATGAAAAGGCTTCTAGTCCTTTCTTACAGGTAAGCTCTTCCTTCAATTCTTTGAGTATTTTCTTTGTATTGTTTTTACACTTACCATACTTTACCTCTGCCAGATGAGAGAGGTGGTTATTTACCTTTCGTACCCACTTCTAATCGCATCCCCAAAGTATATTCCTCTTTTTCATATCCTCTACATCCCTGAGAATGTCTGTCTACTCATTGCAGATACTAGTATTGAACACATTGACAAAGAAAGGGGTTATGCATCAGCTCTCTCTTATCCTAAATTCCACTGTAATCAAGAGTGTCCCTTCCAGACAGGAAAATCGCATGCCCATGTTTCCTTCCTGTTATAGCTCAAGGGAAGCATGAGACTACTCAATGTGACTGAGGATGCCCACAACACAAAGATCTGAATCTTTGGCCAAACATGATAGAAGGCCTTCATAACAGTGTACAGAGACAACCTTCAATTTTGTATGCTTCATATATTTTACAGAATCTGTAACAGTGTGAGAAACAAGACCAAAGCTCATCAACATAAAAATTTCCACAGCCAATTTATAAAGTTTGTGAAGAGAATTCTATTAGTGACCAAACAGTACATTTTTATGCTATCCAGCTGTTTTACTTCAATGGCCAAAGAGGACGTGTGAGAATAAATCATCATCATTTGTAAAAAGTCCTTGGGGGGACTCACATGATAGTCCGACTGTCAGTATAATCTCTGGCATCCTTACCCAAAACAGAAGAATGTTATAGATATGAGGATAAAAAGGGCCATCCTTTACAAAAGAGACTCTCAATGAAAAATCTGGTCACCTTTAAAAATATAAAACTGCATTAAAAGTATTAATAATAGTTAAATTTTGAGTGTTTACTATTTGTCAGTTACTGGGCTAAGCATGTAACATAAATTTTCTAATTTAATTTTTATAGCTTTCCTTGCCGTATCCTAAAACACCCTTCCCTTAAGATCAGCTATTCATCTGATGACCATGTGCTTCCTTGAAAGCTGACTTTACCCCACAGATCCAAGGATAGAGTGTGCATAGTACCTAAGATAGGCCAGTTGGTATATTCTACCTACTCATACGGTTCAGGAATGAGATAAGCCAGTCCAGTCAGAGTGAACCAAGCCAGGTGAAGCAAAATACATCCTAAGTCTCTTGCTGAGAATTCTGAGGCAAAACTACCTTGAATTGGGTCTTCCGTCACAGGTAACACAAGGAGTTTCAACTACTACGTAATAGTGTCATCTCCATTCTGCAGACGGGAAAATGGGGGGCAAAAGAGGCTAAGTTCCAGTTAAGACTTAAACTCAAACTATCTATATATTCTTTTCCACTACATTATCCTGTGCTGAGAAAATTGGCCACATTGTTTTAAAAAAAAAAAAAAAGCAAAGATAAGTAACATGTGTTCCTTGTAACAGATGTGTTTTAGAAAAGTCAAATGCAATTACTTTCAATGCACTAGGGAAACTCATAACCAAAAGAAGCCTTCAAAATGTCCTCATAAAATAAAAGGCTATCTTTTTATATATAAATTTAGATTTGTACATATTAGACTTTCTTAAGGTAGGCCTGACTTTTTTTTTAAGAGACTCTAATTGTTCACTTAAAAATACTCACTGAAGGTGCCAACCCTGAATCCAGGTATCGTTATCTTCAGTTTGCATATGAGGAAACAGAATTAGAGAGCTTATGCACTTTCTCCAAGGTAACACAGCTATAAACTAATAGGTCCAGGATTCACACCACGATTTCACCAGAAGTCTGTGGATCTCAACCACCCATTGTACCTTCCCACGCACTATTTTGTGGTGTTACTCCAACAATACAAAACGCAAACATCCGAAAAAGTACCTTTTCAGAATCTACAAAGTGTGTAGCAATTCCTGCTCTGTACACATCTCTTCCTTTTAGTCTGAATCCTGTTAATGCTAGGAAGTAACCAAGTTTTCCTTGGAGTCGTGGCAAGAAATAACCTCCACCCACATCAGGGAACAGTCCTGTAATTAAATGTAACAAAAAGAGATAATGGTGATTCAAATGAAAAAGATAAACATAACCTCTTTGCTGTAGATCACACAAACCATTTCTCTCTGGAGCTTGAATATACATTACAAATATTGTTAAACTAAGTACTACACACTGCAATCAATATCACAAAAGACTTGCTATAAACTGTGCTAACTTGGGTATTTTTCAAAACCTTCATGTCTCATTTCTATAGAAGTCAGTAAAGTATTTGATGACACAATATTTTGTATATTAGAAGTACTCAATGTTACCTAAATTTTCTTACCACTGATTTACTTTTGAAGAATCTCCAAAATAGGTAAAAATTTCAAAAAAATCTATTTCCAAATCAGCACAGGAAAAAAAAAATACATAACCTATGGCCTATTATGGCAAAATTATTATCATTTAAATCATGTCCCAACCTTAGTCAATTATCTAATATTCAAGATGTTTAAATATTGATGCAATAACCACGAGTCCTACTAAATGAACAGGTTTATACCTAATAAAATCATTTGCATTTACCCTTCTCTTAATCATCAGTATTCAAAAATTCTCTACGGGTAACAACTGAAAATAGCATATAAGGCTGGGCGCGGTGGCTCACGCCTGTAATCTCAGCACTTTGGGAGGCCAAGACAGGCAGATCACCTGAGGTCAGGAGTTCAAGACCAGCCTGACCAACATAGTGAAACCCCATCTCTACTAAAATTACAAAAATTAGCCGGGCATGGTGGCGCATGCCTGTAATCCCAGCTACTGGTGAGGCTGAGGCAGGAGAATCGCTTGAACCCGGGAGGCAGAAGTTGCAGTGAGCTGAGATAATGCCACTGCACTCCAGCCTGGGCAACAGAGCAAGACCCCATCTCAAATAATAATAACAATAATAATAATAAAATAAAGAAAATAGCATATATACAAGTAATTACTAGCATACTCCTTTGGGTGTTTAAGATCTTAAACAACTGTGACCCTCTAGTTTTATAGTTTATGTATCTGTTCTAAAGTTTCCTTTAATTATGTTGGGATAAAAATGCAAGCGCTAAAATTCTCTCCAGTTCTACTTTACAAAAAGGTTCTAGACTTAAAAGAAAAAGCATCATGCTCCTGTAAACAGAAATATCTCTTAGTATCTCAAACTAGCTAGGTCTCAAGTTAAACTCATAACCTCCCCGCACCATTCCCACAATCTTCCTCCAGCATCACCTACCTCAATAAAGGGTGCAAGTATCCAGCCTTGACATCTTCTCGCACCATCCCCTTAATCCCCATCAGTGACCACATCTTACTGATTTCCCCTCTAAACTGTTCTCCACACAATAGCCAAAGTGATCTTTTTAAAACACAAATCCTTACAAGGGTCTTGCATTCCACTGCTTAAAACCCTCCCATGGCTGCCTGTTTCTCCTGGATTAAAACAAACACCTTTATAAAAGTCTTCAAGGCCCCTTACCACTTTTTCCACTACATCCCTTACTACTCACTCCCTATACTCCAGCCACTCTGGTCTTCTTTCAGTTCCCTAACATTCTACACTCCTTCCTGTCCCAGAGCCTCAGCAGCATGCTGCCCAAGTGGAAAAACCCTCCATCCTGACAACACATTCTTCTCTTCCAGGGTACCACATTCTCTCTTTTTTTCCCCTTCCCCCAATTCTGCTTCTTTCCAGTCTCCCTCACAGACACCACCTCCTCCGCTTGACCTCTTGCTCACTGTGCCTAAGCTCCACATTAGGCTACCTCTTCTTTCCTATATACACATTTTCCTTAACTCCTATGACTTTAGATAATATCTATATGCTGATTACTCCCTGCTATGGACTGCATTGCGTCCTTCCAAAAAGTCCTGTGTTGAAGCCCTAACCCTCGATGTAACTGCATTTGGAAGCAGGGCCTTTGAAGAGGTAATTAAGGTTAAGTGAGGTCATAAGGGTGGGGTCCTAATCCAACAGGACTGATGTCCTTATAAGAGGAGGAAGAAACACCAGGGATGCATGTGAACAGAGAAAAGGCCATATGAGGACAGAGCAAGAAGGCAGCAGTCTATAAGCCACAGAGAGAGGGCTCAATAGAACCATCTGCTGACACCTTGATCTCAGCCTTTCAGTCTCCAGAACTGTGAGAAAAAAAATTTCTGCTGTTTAAGCCACCAAGTTTGTGGTATTTTGTTATGTAGCCCTAAAAGTCTAATACACTGCGAAATCACTCATGCCTTCTCCCATGAATACCGAACTCTTAGATCTGCCACCTAAACAGAACCACACGGATAATAAGTATCTTACATTTAACATGGCAAAAGTAGAACTACTGTTTCACAAACCTCCAACTACACTGCTCCTTCCCTAATCAGCCTCATCCATCAAGTAGCACAAGCTAAATACCTTAGAGTTATTCCTGATTCATCATACCGGCAAGTCAGTTAAGCCCAAAACATGTTTCAAATCTATTCACTCTATTCAACTCTATACCTCCAAACTACTCCAAAGCCAAAATCTCTCCAGACTGTGCTGTCCAACAGAACTTTCTACAATGATGAAATCTATAATTTCTGCTGTCCAATAAGATAGCCACTAGCCATATGTAGCTATTAAACACCTGAAATGTAGCTGGTGTGACTGAGCAACTGAATTTGTCTTCTTTAAATTTAATTAATTTATATTAAAATTTTAAAAGCCACTTGTGGCTAGTGGCTATACAGTATTGGACAGTGTAGCTCTAGACTAATGTAATAACCTACTATCCAATCTCACTGCTTCTACTCTGCTACCCCTACAATCCATTATCCTCAAAGTAGCCAGAATCATAGTACTAAAATATAAATATAAACTAGATTATGTCATTGCCTGCTTTATACTCTTCCACAACTTCCCATATTTAGGCTTAAATCTTAACTCTTCACTAGAGGCCCCCATGTACCCTTTTGAGAGCATGTTAGCTCACTCCTGCCCTCGATTCAGACACAGATGGCCTCCATTTGGTTCCTTTAACAGGCCAAGTTCATTCTTACCTAAGGGTCTTGAGCTAACTTTTCTCAATGCCACAATATTCTGCTCTCAGTTCTTCATGTAGCTGACTCTTGTTATTCAACTCTCAGCTTAAAGGACAACTCCTCTGAGAGCATCTTTAATCATCCAATTTAAAGTAGCCATCTGGGAGACTTACACTTTGGACAAGATAGAGTAACAGGAACCAGACTTATCCCCCTACCTGAAACAACTATAAAAACAGACACAATATATGGATCAATAGTGTTTTCAACACACTGAACATCAAGCAATAAAGAAACGTGGTCTCTGAATATCAGAAAACAAGCAAGGTGAATCCTAGAACAGCTCCAACTTCATGCCTTGAGTGAGTTCCCAGGCCCAGCATAGTCCCTCATTTGAGAAGATGAAGCTAAAAGTCTAGGGAAACCAAAACAGCTAGAATTCCCAGAACAGAGTACCAGAGCAGAGAGAGCTACAGAGAGAAAGCTCTGGAGATCTGCAGGGTGTCTCTTTTAAGTACTTAGCTTAGGAATGGAGAGAGAAAGAGAGAGAGAGTGTGTATGTGTGTGTGTGTGTCTGTGTGTGTGTGTGTGTGTGTGTCAAGAAACTACATGATTAGTCACTTCTCACACTGTCCAAGACTGAGTAATTTATAAAGGAAAGAGGTTTAATTGACTCATAGTTCCAAATGGCTAAGGAGGCCTCAGGAAACTTAATTGGCAGAAGGCAAAGCAAGCTTGGACCTTCTCACATGGCAGCAGGAGAAAAAAGAGTGAGGAGCAAAGGGGGAAGAGCCCCTTATAAAACCATCAGCTCTCGTAAGAACTCACTGTCAATGAGAACAGCAAGGGAGACACTGCGTCCATGATCCAATCACCTCCTACCAGATCTCTCCCTGGACACGGGGGATTATGGGGATTACAATTCAAGATGAGATTTGGGTGAGGACACAACGCCTAACAAGATCACTACATGAGACTAAGGAAAGAATCACAGAAAATGATTATAGAGAACAGTACTGGGAACCCACGCAGGACTAAAAACAGCATGATCCCCACCACCTGGACTAGAAAAACTCATGATTGATGTCATGGGGCACTGTGCAGAACACAGAGCAAGATCTTGCCCCAGTAGTGGGAAATAATTAGCCCTAGTTGGAGCATTGCTCCAATTCTGCAAAAAAAAAAAATTAATAATAAATCTTGTAACACTTGAAAATATTAAGATGTTTCCCAGGAATTTAAATTCATCTCAGAAGAAATCTCAAAAATACTTAAAAGAATACAAAAATATCCAGCACCCAAAGTAAAGTTTACAATATCTACAATTCAATAAAAAATTACCAGCTATCTAAAGATGCAGGAAAATACTAACCATAAAGAGGTGATTTAAAAAAATAAGAACTGACATAAATGTTAGAACTAGCAGACAAAAACATTAACACAGTTATCACAAACATAACCTATATATTCAAGAAGTTAGAGACACAGAAAATTTTTCTTTTTAGAAAAAGAACCAAATCATACTTCTAGAGATGAAAACTGAAATGAATGTATAAGCTGAAAAATACCTGGATGAGATTAAGGGCAGACTAGATCTTCTAGAAGAGAAAATTAATGAACTTAAGGACACAGGAACAGAAACTATCTAAAATGAAAGAGAGAAAAAAAAGTTTTTAATGAATGAAGCATAAGTGAGCCTTATAGAAGTATGACCAGAATTCCTGAAAAGGGAATGGGTGGAAAAAAAGTATTTGTAGAAATAATGACAGAAAATTTTCCAAATTTGACAGAAGTTATAAACCTAAGTAGCTCAATAACCACAAGCATTAGAAATATGAAGAGCACCAAAGCACATCATAATCAAATGGCTCGAAACATGTGATCAAGAGAAAATCTTAAGAGCAGCCAGAGAAAATAAAAAGACACAGGAACAAAAATAAGGAAGAAGGAAGACTTTCTGTAGGAAATCAAATGAGATGACAGTGTAGTAACATCTTTAAATTACTGAAATTAAAAACCAGAGTAGAATCGAATTCCATACCCACATCTCATACACATGAACTCAGCTTTCACCTGAGGAAATGAAAGAAGAGCAAACAAAATCTAAAATAAGCAGAAGAAAGGAGGAATGAATACTGGAGCAGAAATCAGCAAAATGAAAAATAAATGAAAACAAAAATCTGTTTAAGATCAATAAAATTAATTAACCTCTAACTAGATTGATCAGGGGGAAAAAAAAGAGAAGACACAATGACCAATATCAAGAATAAGAGAGGCAGAAATCACTAAGGAGTCTACAGATATTAAAAAGATAATACGGGAATATTATTGTCTTAGTGCATTTTGTGTTGCTATGACAGAATACCACAGACCGGGGTAATTTAGAAAAAAAAATTATTTCTCACAGTTCTGGAGGCTGGGAAGTCCAATATCATGGTGCCAACATCACACGAGGGCCTTCTTGGTGCATCATCCCATGGCAAAAGGCAAGGGTGAGATAGGACAAGAGAGCAGAAGGAAAGGGGGCTGAAGTCATCCCTGTATCGGGAACTAACCTGCAAAAACTGGAAGAGCCCTCATGAACCACTCACCTCTTAGTGGTACCAACTCTCAACACTGCTGAGTTGGGAATTAAGTTTCCAACATGTGAACTTCAGGTGATACATACAAAAAAGCAATTATGAACAACTTTATGTAACAAATTGACAAATTCCTTGAAAGGCCCTGATATGGTTTGGCTCTGTGTCCCCACTCAAATCTCATGTTGAATTGTAATCCCCAATGTTGGATGAGGGGCCTGGTGGAAGGTGATTGGGTCATGGCGGCAGATCTCCCCCTTGCTGTTCTCATAATAATGAGTGAGTTCTCATGGTATCTGGTTGTTTTAAAGTGTGCAGTACTTCTCCCTTCGCTCTCCTGCCAGCCACGTGAAGATGCACTTGCTTCCCCTTCATCTTTGGCCATGACTGTAAATTTCTGGAGACCTCCCCAGTCATGCTTCCCATACAGCCTGTGGAACTGTGAGCCAATTAAACCTCTTTTCTTCATAAATTACCCAGTCTCAGGTAGTTCTTTATAGCAATGTGAGAATGGACTAATACAGAAAACCAGTACCAGAGAAGTAGGGCATTGCTATAAAGATACCTGGAAATGTAGAAGTGACTTGGGAACTAGGCAATGAGCAGAGATTAGAATAGGTTGCCTCTTCACTCTGCTAATTGTTTTCTTTGCTGTGCTTCTAGAAGCGTTTTACATGATATAATTCTATTTGTCTATGCACAGACCTTGGGAGCCACCCCTTGCATCAGCGTAGCCTGGATGTTGGATGGATTCAACAACACTTGTATATACAACAGCAATTGTATATTTTTGTTTTTGTTGCCTGAGCTTTTAGGGTCAAAGCCAAACAATTATTGACCAGATTAATGTCATGTCATTTTCCCATATGTTTTCTTCTAGTGGTTTTGCAGCTTCAGGTTCTATGGCTACATCTTTAATCCATCTGAGGTTTTTTTCTAAAATATAATATGAGGTATGGGTCTAATTTCATTTTTCTGCATATGGATATCCAGTTTTTCTGACATCATTTATTGAAGAGACTGTCCTTTCACCATTATGTATTCTTGGCATCTTTCTTGAAAATCACTTAACTGCAAATATATGGATTTGTCTCTGGGCTTGCTATTCTTTTCCAGTGGTCTATGTATCCATTTTTATTCCAGTACTATGCTGTTTTGATTACTAAAGCTTTGCAATAGTGTTTGAAGTCAGTACAAAGCCTCTAGCTTTGCTCTTTTTGCTTAAGATTATCTTGGCTATTTGCAGTCTTTTTTGGTTCCATATGAATTTTAGAATTGTTTTTTCTATTTTTTTGAAAACTGACATTGGGATTTTGATAGGGATTACACTGAATCTGTAGATCACCTTGGGTAGTATGAACATTTTAAAAATATTCTTCCAATCCATGAACATGGAATATCTTTTTATTTATTTGTGTCTTCTTCAATTTTTTTCATCAAAGTTTTGTAGTTTTCAGTATACAGATGTGTGTGTGTGTGTGTGTGTGTGTGTGTGTGTGTGTGTGTGTGTGTGTCTGACTGACATGGTCTGGCTGTATCGCCCAGGCTGCAGTGCAGTGGCATGATCTCAGCTCACTGCAGCCTCTACTTCCAGGGCTCAACCCATCCTTTTATCTCCACCTCCTGAGCAGCTGGAACCACAGGCACATGCCACAACGTTCAGCTACCTTTTGTTATTTTTGTAGAGATGTGGTTTTGCCATACAGATTTTACCTACTTGGTTAAATTTATTTCTCAGTATTTTATTCTTTTTGATGCTTTTGTAAATGAAATTGTTTTCTTATTTTTCAAATAGTTTGTTGTTAGTGTATAGAAATGCTGATTTTTATGTGTTGATTTTATATCCTACAGCTTTACTGTATTTATTTATTAGTTCAAACAGTTTTTTGTTGGAGCTGTTGGAGTTTTCCATATATATATAAGAGCATGTCATCAGCAGTGACAGTTTCACCTCTGCTTTTCCTGTTTGGATGCCTTTTATTTCTTTCTCTTGCCTAATTGCTCTGGAAAGGACTTTCAATACAGTATTGAATAGAAACGATGAGAGCAGCCATCATTGTCTTGTTCCTTAAATGAAAAATATATACCTTAACATCAAACTTAATTAGTAGAAGACAATGCTTTCCCCTAAAATCAGGAACAAGGAAAAAATGTCCACTCTCACTTCTATTCAACATTGTATTGAAAGTTCTATTCTATGCAATAGGGCAAGAGAAAGAAAGAAAAGCTATCCAGATTAGAAAAAGAAAAGGAAAAAGTAAAACTGCTCTTACTTGTAAATGACATAATTGTCTCTTTAGGAATTCCAGTAAAGTAGAATCAAATTCTATTCAATTCTAAAGCAACTAAAACTAATAAGTGAGTTTAGTAAGTCTGCATGATAAAGGTAAATACAAAAATCAACTGTATTTCTTTAGACTGGTAACTAACAATTAGAACTGAAAGTTTTTTCAGAAATATCATTAATATGAAATACTTATGGATAAATATGACAAAAGATAAGACCTATAAACTGAAAACTAAAAATCCATGCTGAGAAAAATTAAAGACCACTTACATAAATGAAGAATTATATCTTGCTCACAGGTCTGAAAAGACTCGATAGTGTTAAGATGTCAATTCTCTAAATTCATCTGCAGGCTTTTTTGTTGAAATTGACAAGTAACTCTAAAATACATATGGAAATACAAAGAACCTATATAGCCAAAGCAACTCGGTAAGATACAAAGAACAAAGGTGGAACATTATCACTACCTGATTTTAAGACTTACTATAAAGCAACACTAACCAAGACAACACGGTGTTGGCACCAACTATAACAAAGCTACACAGGCAATTCAGTAGCAAAACAATACCCTTTCAACAGTTGGTACTGGAATGATTGTATTTCCATATACAAAATAAACTTTGACTTATATAGGTGATCCACACCCCTCACCATATACAAAAATTAACTCAAAAGTGTCATATGATAGTTTTGATCACAACTCAAAACTGCACAGATCTATAGGCAAAAATATATTCCCTTAATGATATTTTATCTACAGTGTTAATGTTTTATTTACAGTGTGTTAATGTCTCCTTTAATGTTCTCAGTTTTGTGTTTTCAGATACAATCACTAGCTAATATAGACTTCAAAGTATCTTCCTATTTAATTTCTTTTTTAAAATCCTTTCATTATTGTATCTCACACAAGATTCCATCAATTCCTTCAACAACAGTAAACTCTGAAATATATCAAAAGAAGATGATGCTAAAAGTAATTATAAAAAAAATTCTGGTTGTTTACCTATTGCAGTTTCTGGCATAGCAAAAAGACACTTTTCTGTAGCCACTCGAAATTGCCCATGGACTGAGAGACCAACTCCCTAGAGAAAAAAGGCAAAAAAAGAGGCGGGGGGGAATTAAACATATTGTTAAAAAACAAACAAATTCACGCACTTACAAACATTACAAAGCAAGTAAATTATCTTTATACTCCACAGGAACTTGCTTCAGGGGACAGGTTGTCCCCACCTCTTTCAACTAACTTTGAATTCCACAAACAGCACATGACTATATTCTCCTTTATTAAACATTTACACATAAAGTCTGACCACACCCCCATCCTAGTCTGGTCATTCTCTTCCTCCACAGAGACACATAGCTATTATCAATTTGGTAAGTAACCTACGATTTTTTTCCCTATGTATTTCTTATATTTGAACAAATGTGTATATTTATCTGATATATATTTTATATATAACAATATATACAACTATACATACATAAAATTCACACTGTATGGCCTGCAAGACTCTATATCACGTGGCTTAGCCGACCTCTTTGACCTTATCTCCCATCACTCTTCCCGCACTCGTTCCACTAGCCATGGGGGCTTCATGCCATTCCTCCAAAATTTTAAGCTTTTACAATTTCAATTAATCATAAAACTTCTAAGGTAAGAAGAAAAACTAGAGCCACTGCCTGCTCAATCACTGTTTTTTCTCTAAGGGAATCTGCTCTGCCCAGAGACTCTTTTTTTCCTTTCCCCAGGAAAGGCTGAACTAGGGATGGGCAATGGACCCAAGGGCAGCCAATGGAGACTAACCAGAATTCAGAGGCCTGGGGAGCAAAGAGGCAGGGGTGAATTAGATAAGGTTCTTACTCTTAGATACTTAAACTAAAACACAGTGCACAGTTGTCAGTCGATGACAGGCAGTGAAGCTTAAAGGTCATCTGACATTTGAGCTAAAGATGACATGATAGGCAAGTAAAAGCTGGTTTTATATGTGGTAGAGAAAAAAAAAAAAAAGAAAAGAAAAAAACCCTGAGAATGCTGCAGTCTGTACAAGACAGAAGACAAAACAAACACATAAAAAGAAGCAGAGATAGAAAAATAAACACACAACTTAAATTTGCCTTAAGCCCACACCTGCAGTCCAATTTTCAGGAACATAAGCAATGCTTAAGGTCCCTGAACTTGTCTAATAACTGCCCCATTCTCTTTTGTGGATCTTTTTGAGTGAGTCTCTTTTTTTTCCAATTAAAATGTCTCTTCACCACATTTTCAGTTAGAACTAGACCTAGATCCTGCCATCAGCATCACACAACATAAGTCTTTGGGCCCCCAGTATACATTCACTGCAATACTGTTCTGTGTTTTTCCTACCAACACAACCTCCTAACACTGCTGTCCCTGACTAGCCATTCCCATCACATCTTCTGGAATCTTCATTCCTTTACAAAGGAACAACCTAACAGACCAAATTCTCTACAGAGGGCCCTCTCCACCTCCTGAACTCTATGGAAAAAGAAACTTAAAAGCCCCATATTACTTCACATAGAAGCTACAGATCCATGCGGGGTAACTGATTCATTGATTCCATTCGTTATCTTATATTACATAGTATGTTTTATTTCAGCATTGGCTGATAATAGTGAATTAAAGAAAAGACATCAAGATTTGAGTAAAAAGTTATTAATGAAAAACTATCAGAATAAGAGACCGCTGACATAAGAATCATTAAGAGCCAATTTTAAAGCCTTTCAATAAAGACGAAGGTTCAGAATAGTCAAGCCACTTCACTTGAAGATACTAGGAATATGCTGAACCATTTCGAATGGGGTGTAAAACCCTAATGGCAGATTCATAACTAATTTTTCTATCTTACATCAAAGAATCTATTATAGGTTACTTGTAAGCAGCCCCCTTAACTTCTGAAATTTGATTTTACATTTTATTTGACCATTAATCTTAGCTGATACTCCTTTGCTAGACTAAAAAGGCTCCAAAGTCTTCAAGTTTTATTGTATTAGCTAATTTTATACAGATTCATTCTCCAAATATAATACTTTATTCCAATTCCAACTCTCCTCAAATCTCTCCCCCAAACCTACCAAACCCAGTAGTCAAATCTCATTTTTCACCAAGCTGAACATTAGCTAAATAGCTCAGTAATATTTGACAGTTGCTCATTCCTACTTTATGAAATGCTTTACTGGGCTTTGAGGCACCATACACTCCTGCTTTAAAATCTAACTCATTAGTTGCTCTTTCATTTCTCCCTGATATCAAAGTGTTGACCTGCCACAATAATTAGATGTCATCCTTCTTCTCCACTTCACTCTACCCCACTGTACTCTGTCCTGTCTACGTGCATTCCCTAGGAGATCTCTTCCAGCCCTAGGATTTTAAGCACCACCTAAAACACTAATAAATTATTTCCCCATCCCTGATTTCCCTACTCAGCTATTTAACGTCTCATCTTGAATGTCTAATAAGTATCTCAACCTTCACACATCAAAAGTAAATATCTTGATTTCTCCTTAAGTGTGCTCCTCTCTCTGTCTTCATCTCAGTAAACAGCACCACAATTCACCCAGCTGCTCAGGCCAAACATCTCAGCATTACCTTCTTTCCTTTCTACCCCACAGTGTAATCTATGAACTATCCTGAGAGCTCTAACTTAAAAATATATCCTGGACTGGGCCACTTTTCACCATCTACACTATTAAACCCTACTTGAAGCCTTTATCCTCTCTTGCCCAGGCTGGTGTATCTTGCTTCTATTCTTGCCACAATCTGTCATCTCTATACCAGTCAAAGCACGCTTATTAAAATGTAAAACATATCACGTCATTCTCCCGCCCAAAAGTCTCCAGTGACTTCCCATCACACTAAAATATTATCATGGCTGATATGGTCCCATATGATCTGGTCCCCTTCTACCTTCCTGATTTTATAGTCTACCATTCCCCACTTTCTCACTTCCCCTCCAGTAAGCCACACGGGCTTTCTTTTTTTTTTTAAAAAACTTTCTTGATGTATAATCTCCACTTAAAGGTACACAAACAGTAACAAATAGTAAGTTTGCAAGCATATAGTTTCAATGAATTATCCCCAAATGAACACAACCATGTAACAAAAACCCAGATAAAAACTATCAGAAATTGTGCTATTGTGCTATGTACCCTGTCAGTCACTACACCCTCCATCCCTCAAGTAGCTACTATTTTGACCTCTAACAAAGGATTAGAGTTTTTTCTGGTTTATCTAGATATAAACAGAATCACAGAATATATATTACTGTCTTACTTCTTTCAGTCAACATTATGTTTGTGAGATTTTATGTTCTTGCAAATAGCAGTAATTTGTTCTTTTTCATTGTATAGCACTGTATGAATAAACAATTCGTTAATCCATTCTAATATAAATGGCTATTTGGGTTGTCTCCAGTTTTTGGCTATTGCAAATAACAATTCAGTGGCCATTCTTCTGCATGTTTTGGTGCAAGTGCACACATTTTGGTCAGATATATATCAGGGAGTAAAAGTGTCAGGTCAAAGAGTATTAATCAGCCAGGTACAGTGGCTCACGTCATGCCTGTAATCCCAGCACTTTGGGAGGCCAAGGTGGGCGGGTCACCTGAGATCAGGAGTTCGAGATTAGCCTGGCCAACATGGTGAAACCCCGTCTCTACTAAAACTACAAAAATTAGCCGGGCATGGTATCATGTGCCTGTAATCCTAGCTACTCGGGAGGCTGAGGCAGGAGGATTGCTTGAACCTGGGAGGTGGAGGTTGCAGTGAGTTGAGATTGTGCCACTGCACTCCAGCCTGGAGGACAGAGCAAGACTGTCTCAAAAAAAAAAAAAAAAAAAAAAAAAAGTAC
The DNA here is from genome assembly GCF_006542625.1 of Nomascus leucogenys. Classification (NCBI taxonomy): domain Eukaryota; kingdom Metazoa; phylum Chordata; class Mammalia; order Primates; family Hylobatidae; genus Nomascus; species Nomascus leucogenys. Next base: position 90,617,882 of record NC_044402.1, read on the forward strand.
TGACTCATTCAACTTTAAAATATATCAAAACAATTTCCCTAAGTGGTAGTACCAATTTCTACTCCACTAGCTGTGTATGAGTTCGCTGTTCTACCTCCTCGCGAACACTTCAAGAGGTCTTTCACATTTTAGCCATTCTAATGACTATATGTTAGTATTTCACTGAAGTTTTAATTTGCATATCCTTGATGATTAACGCAGCTGAGAGCTTTTCCAGGTTTATTAGCGATCTGGGTATCCTCTTTGCAAAATGTCTGTTCTAATCTTTTGCTGTGAAACGTCTGTTCTAATCTTTTGCTCTTTTTTTTTTTTTTTTACTGGATTTTTGAATTGGTAGAAATTCTCTATATATTCTAAACAGGATTCCCTTATCAGACATATACCAAATACGTTTTCAGTCTGTGGCTTGGCCTTTTCACTCTTTCAAGGATGTCTTGGAATGAATAGAAGTTCTCATTCTTAACACGTTACAATTTGTTCATTTTGCTTATGGTACATTTAGTGTATTATTTAAGTAATCCCTCCCTAACCCCTGGGACTGAAATTTTCTTTGTGAAAAGGTTTTTAAAGATTTACTTTAACAGTTATGGATAATTTGTCCATTTCATCAAAATTTTGAAATATATGACCATAAAGTTGTACATAATGTCCTCTTGTAATCTTTTCAATGGCTATGGGTTTTATAGAGATGTGCTATTTTTCATTTCTGTATTTGTAACATACTTTGCTTTTATCTTTATCAACTTATCACTAAGGATTTATCAGTTTTAATAGTCTATAAAAATAATTTTCAGCTTTGATATTTACTGTTTATTGATTTTAAATTTCTTTGTGTGTGTGTGTGTGTGTGTGTGTGTATTTTGATCATTTCATTGTGATGTCATATGAGGTTACTGCTCATGTTCCAAACATTTGGGATTTCCCTGTTATCTATTACAGATTGCAACCTTAATTCCACTGGGGACAGACAATATATTCTGTAAGATTAACCCTTTAAAATATATTAAGACGAACTCCATGGCCTATTTTGGCAAGTGTTTCATACACACATGAAATGAACATGAATTCTGCAGTTACTGAGTGCATGTTCATTAGGTCAAGCTTATTAAACAATTTTCATTCAAATCATGTACGTGCACATAAAATGTGCATGAAAATATATGTACTCAGTATGTCTCTGTTTTGTCTGTTATTGAAAGAAATAAGTTCAAATATTTCTTATGATTGTGGTTTTATCTATTTCCCCTTTTAGAGCTTTCCACTTGTTTACAAGATTAGTCATTTTTTTTTATTTATTTATTTAGAGCCAGAGTCTCACCCTGTCACCCAGGCTGGAGTGCAGTGGCATGATCTTTACTCACTGCAACTTCAGTCTCCTGGGCTCAAGTGATTCTCCTGCCTTGGCCTCTGTAGTAGCTGGGACTACAGATGTGCACTGCCACACCTAGCTAATTTTGGTATTTTTAGTAGAGATGGGATTTCACCATGTTGGCCAGGCTGGTCTCAAACTCCACGCCTCAGGTGATGCGCCTGCCTCGGCCTCCCAGAATGCTGGGATTACAGCTGTGAGCCACTGCACCTGGCCACAAAATGAGTCATTTTTATTTTTAATTAATTTATTTTTTGAGACGGAGTCTTGCTTTGTTGCCCAGGATGCAGTGCAGTGGCACAATATCGGCTCACTGCAACCTCCGCCTCCTGGGTTCAAGCAATTCTCCTGCCTCAACCTCCTGAGTAGCTGGGATTACAGGCGCATGCCACCACGCCCTGTTAATTTTTGTATTTTTAGTAGAGACGGAGTTTCACCATGTTGGTCAGGCTGGTCTCGAACACCTGACCTTAGGTTATCCGTCCACCTCAGCCTCCCAAAGTGCTGGGATTACAGGCGTGAGTCACCGCACCCTGCCAAGATTAGTCATTTTTAAATGTTTGAAAATATCATACCAGTAGAGTTATTTCAGATAGGCAAAGGTTTGTTCCTATAGCTTCTCCGTTTTAGTACTAGTGCCATATTGTTCACTATGGAACTCATTAAGTAATTCAGCTTCATATTTAGTTATAAACTAAGGCTTTTAGACAAGTATTTACAAAGTATCTTTCTGCAGTTGAGTACAGTCAATAATCAGTGATCTTAAAATGGTAAAAAGCTGAAAAAAGTTTGAAACAGATTGACCTAAGCCTTATCTTCTAAAGAAGCAAAAATGGAAATTTAGGGCTTGCCAAGTTGGGCCCCTAAGGGGACCTCAGGAACTAGGACAGCCTAGATTCAAGCCATCATTCTAGGATGACCTCGAATTAAGTCCAACTTCAACTTCTCTGAAGTCCTGACTAGATTGAGATGATCTGGGACTGCTAGTCTGAACACCTTAGCCTGAACACCTACCAGAAACAAGGTCCATCCTCTTTGGAGAGAGAATATCATCCTAGGACTCAAAAATACCTGCATTTTAAATAATTAGAAATAAATCAGAAATAATCAGACAAATGAGAAAAGACCACAACTAAAGGCACAATAGATACAGACTCACAGGACATTAAAATTTAAATGTACTATCTAACCATTCTACAATTATGGTATGTCCTACCTCAAATAAAAGTTTTTGCCATAAAATGTACGTCATTGGATATTTAAAAAGTCATACCACTTTCCTTTAGTTAGTGTGGTATGCTATCTTAACCCTTCTGTGCCTTATATTTATGGTGTCCCAAGTACTCTGACATTCCGTTTTTTTAACTGCATTATTATTAAACAATCATCTTCACATAGTAATATAATCTACTATAAAGAATGTTAATATGGACAGGCATAACTAACATTTGAACAAAAATGGAAAAAGTATGTGAATGTAGTCAAACTCCTACTCTGTCGCTGTAAAAATGACTTCCTATTTAAGTTTTTGGCATCCCTAAAGGCAAAATTTAGGCAACCTAAGACTTTACTTTTTAATTAAGAAACCTAGCTAGATGAGTTTTCAGACTGTTCCAATAGGAGAAAAAAGCTGACACAGCTCTGTTTTTGGCTGTAAAAGAACATCTCATTATAATTACTTTAAAAAGACAATTAAATCCATTCAAACATATAAATATGTTAATCTGCAACTAGGAATCAGCACTCGCTCCCATATTTCCAGATATTACTATTCTAGACAAAAAGCAATTTTTTTTAACTGCTCCTTGTGGAGCAGGGCTAACCCATAGGCAGCGTGCCCAGAGTAGACCAATATTAATTTTCAAAGACTGATAATTATAAAGATATTTAAAGTTACCAAAACAGCATGGTACTGGTACCAAAAGAGGTATATAGACCAACGGAACAGGACAGAGCCCTCAGAAATAACACCATACATCTAAAACCATCTAATTTTCGACAAACCTGACAAAAACAAGCAATGGGGAAAGGATTCCCTATTTAATAAATGGTGCTGGGAAAACTGGTTAGCCATGTGCAGAAAACAGAAACTGGACCGCCCTCCTTACACCTTATACAAAAATTAACTTAAGATGGATTAAAGACTTAAACGTAAGACCTAAAACCATAAAAACCCTAGAAGAAAACCTAGGCAATACCATTCAGGACATAGGCATGGGCAAAGACTTTATGACTAAAACACCAAAAGCCATGGCAACAAAAGCCAAAATTGACAAATGGGATCTAATCAAACTAAAGAGCTTCTGCACAGCAAAAGAAACTGTCATCAACATGAACAGGCAACCTATGGAATGAGAGAAAATTTTTGCAAGCTATCCATCTGACAAAGGTCTAATATCCAGAATCTACAAGGAACTGAAACAAATTTACAAGAAAAAAAAATCAAAAAGTGGGTGAAGGATAGGAACAGACTCTTCTCAAAACAAGACATTTGTGCAGCCAGCAAACATATGAAAAAAAGCTCATCATAACTGGTCATTAGAGAAATACAAATCAAAACTACAATGAGATACCATCTCACACAGTTAGAATGGTGATTATTAAGAAGTCAGGAAACAACAGACGCTGGCAAGGCTGTGGAAAAATGGGAACGCTTTACACTGCTGGTGGGAGTGTAAATTAGTTCAACCACTGTGGAAGACAGTTTGGTGATTCCTCAAGGATCTAGAACCAGAAACCCCATTTGACCCAGCAATCCCATTACTGGGTATATACCCAAAGGATTATAAATCATTCTACTATAAAGACACATGCACACATACATTTACTGCAGCACTATTCACAATAGCAAAGAGTTGGAACCAACCCAGATGCCCATCAGTGATAGACTGGATAAAGAAAATGTGGCACATACACACCATGGAATACTATGCAGCCATAAAAAAATGAGTTCATGTCCTTTGCAGGGACATGGATGAAGCTGGAAGCCATCATTCTCAGCAAACTAACAAAGGTACCGAAAACCAAACGTATGTTCTCACTCATAAGTGGGAGTTGAACAATGAGAACACATGGACTCATGGAGGGGAACATCACACACCGGGGCCTGCTGGGAGGTGGGGAGCAAGGGGAGACAGAGAATTAGGACAAATACCTAATACGTGCGGGGCTTAAAACCTAGATGACGGGTTGACAGGTGCAGCATATCATCATGGCACATGTATACCTGCACGTTCTGCACATGTATCCCAGAATTTAAAGTAAAATAAAATTTTTTAAAAAAATGTACTAGTAAAAATAAATTTAGTTATTACACCTTTTAAAAAAAAGATATTTAAGGTTATTTAAGGCATAGTTAACCACCCATGATTTATATTAATGGCAAGATTAATCCCTCAACGCATAAACACAGGCACATGTAAACAATTCAACTTGGTGCTCAAAAAGTAAATATTCCAAAGTAAACAGTTGATAACCACAGTAAAGAAGACAACAAACTCAGAAAGATACACAATGGGGTGATGTGACTGATGTTTACACAAAAAGTCATGGATTTAAATCTAACCAGAGAGAATGAGGAAGCTCCTGCCCAGAATAAACACTGCATCACAGTATTGGAGAGTATGTGATAGCCTATTGATATCACTCAGGATAAATGGTGCTTTGAAATAGCACCATTTCAATTTCTTTTGTTAGAAATTTAAGCAGATTTGTCATCACACATGCTTTCACTATGGCATAAAAGTTACTATTATGACTATTAAATAAGTTTCTTAATGTATCTCTGGGACCACATGCATTAGATTAACAGAACAGCAGGCTGCAAAGTAAAAACAAAGACTTTTTACTATGTTTCTCATATTAATGGGCTCATACTGCATCTTAATATGTATTAATATATTTATTATAATGTATTTTAATGGACTAACACATAGAGACATAGAGATTAGCACCAAACAGGGTTTTTTTACCCTGCTGTTGGGTATGTATAATTCATGTTATTTTTACACAAAAATGATATTCAACAACAAATAATTGAGAGAAAATATTTAACTTATTTACGTATTATTATTTACCATTCTAGGAGGTCCAGCTCAAAATTAAACTCATCTCCCTTCACTCTCCCCAGCCCACTCCATAGCCACTCTTCTCAAATCTCAGTAAATAGTGCCACCATTTATTCCATGGCCCAGCCTAGAAACCTGAAAGTCATTCTTGCTTGCTTTATCCATCACATACAATGCATCATCAAAACCCATCAAGTGTTCTCCAAAATCTCCCTATCTCCCTCTTAAATCTAAGTATCTACCCTTTCATCATTATCTCTACCCTACTTTTTTTTTTTTTTTTTTTTTTTTGAGAGGGAGTCTTGCTCTGTCATCCAGGCTACAGTGCAGTGGCGTGATCTCAGCTCACTGCAACCTCTACCTCCTGGATTTCAAGCGATTCTCCTGCATCAGCCTCCCGGGTAGCTGGGATTACAGGTGCCTGCCACTGGGCCCAGCTAATTTTTGTATTTTCAGTAGAGACGGGGTTTTGCCACGTTGGCCAGGCTGGTCTGAGACTCCCGACCTGAGGTGATCCACTGCCTCTGCCTCCCAAAGTGCTGGGATTACAGGTGTGAGCCACCGTGTCTGGCCTCTACCTTACCTTTAATCACCATAATCTCTCACCCGATTCCCTGCAATAGCTTCCTAAATAATCACTTTACTTCTAATCCCACCCTCCTAAAGTCAATTCTTCCCACCAGAGTTATCTTTCTAAAATGCAAATCTGTTCTAGTCATTGCCCCTGCTAAAAAGCACTTACTTAGCTCTCCATATTGATCTGAAGATCAACTACTTAACATGTCCTATAAGAGAGCCGATGTGGCTCCTTGCTTATCTCTATGGCCTCAGAATTTAACCCCTATCTCCTCCACAGTATAAAATGTAGGCACACTGAACTTTGCTCAAATATGAATTCTCTCTTATCTCATTTTCACATATGCTATTATCTTCTCACCCACACACTGTCGTTCAACACTGCATCAAACCCTTACACAACTGCACCAACCATATCGCATTCTTTTACTACTCTCAGCTTTTCTTCCCTGGTTAATTCCTCCTTCCTTAAGCCTCAGCTTAAATATAACTTCCTCCAAAAGGCTTTCCCCTACACTACCCCCATCACCACACTATTCACACATACACACAATTAAGGCTAGTATTGTTTAATGTATTTCCAGACTACCCCATATTTGCCTATTTGGATAGTAAGCTCTAGGAGAAAGGAAAACATGTCTGTTTTGTTCACTGTTTTATCACCAGAGCTCAACCAGTATCTAGCACATCTAGACATCCAGTAAGTTTTGCTGCTTGGGTAAAATAGTTGAGAACAAGCTCAAATGTTGGCTAAAGTCATAATGAGCCTCTAGTTAGTTTTGAAGCTCACATATCCATATATCCTTAGGGGAATGAGCTTGTTTTACGGGCAAAGAGCTCTCCTCCGCTTTTCTTCTCTGAAATACTTTCATGCCTCAATAACAAACAGAAACCTCTAGACCAAAAATCATCCAAACCAACATGGTCGGGGCAGAAGGCCAGATGAGAAAGGCACAGGGCAAAAGGTGCCTGCTACTTGACCTTGAACCTAGGGTGATTTCATATTACAAATGAAAGGAACCCAAAACCTGACCAATATGGCCAAAGGAAATGGCCACGGGAAAAAAAAAAAACCTCCCTATAGATCTCAGAATCTGTAAGTTTGTCAAAGTTGCCAAGAATATCTATACTCCTGCAAGTCAAAAATTTCCCAGAATGCAATACCTTAATGGGGGGGCAGGGAGACGGAAAGTAGTGAAGTCAAAGTTCTCGGTAAGAAAATGAAAGTACTCTCCAACTTAGATATCCCTGGGCTAAAGGGTAGATGGAAATGGGGTATAGGAAGGTAAAAAAACAAGGGCTCTATCTAGTAAGACAGACAAGTAGTAAAATACAATTAAACAGACCATCTGTGGTACATTGCCAAGCAGCAGAGGAACATCACTTAGATGATAATCCATTACATCTTGAAAAATCAATATAACCCAATGCTTACCTGTTTAAAAAAAAAAAAAACAACCTCGTTAAGAAACTAAATGACCTTGAAAATTTACTATAAGAAACTATGCAACTCAAAGCAATCCTACTGCCAGGCACAGTGGCTCATGCCAGTAATCCCAGCACTTTGGGAGGCCGAGGCAGGGGGATCACTTGAGGTCAGGAGTTCGAGACCAGCCTGACCAACATGGTGAAACCTCAACCTATTAAAAATACAAAAATTAGCCAGGTGTGGTGGCACGTGCCTGTAGTCCCAGCTACTCGGGAGGCTGAGGCAGGAGAATTGCTTGAACCCAGGAGGTGGAGGTTGCAGTGAGCCAAGATCACACCACTGCACTCCAGCCTGGGTGACAGAGCGAGACTCCATCTCAAAAATAAATAAAAATAAAAATAAATAAAAGCAATCCTAACTCTCCCCTAATAAGACAGAAAGGAAATCTAAAAGAATCTCATCTGGGGATGAGAGGAAATCTACCGCTATCAAAACAAGATATCCATCCATACTTGGAGAAAGTTGAATCATCAATATAGATAAAAATGAATGCATATAAACATACACCCTATACACTTAGAAATCCAAGGGAAATTTCCCTGTATTTTTCCTCTCTCAGCTCCTGCTGTGTTACTGATATTTCATTCTTAAAGAAAGCTCTTTTCATATCTGCCAGTTTTTTTAAAAAAAAAAGATTTAAATGACATAGGTTGGGTGGGAAGAAGTATACCAAACGAAGCCGAACTCAGAAGTTTATCTAAAATCTTAATAAAATTATTTCATCTCTTCTTTCATAAACTCTCAGATTCTTTTTTTTTTCTTTTCCTGCGGCAGGGTCTCAGATGCAGTGGCACAATCATGGCTCACTGCGGCCTTGAATTCCTAGACTCAAACAATCCTCCTGCCTCAACCTCCCAAGTAGCTGGGACTACAGGCATGCACCACCATGCCTGGTTAATTTTTTGGAGACACACAGTCTCACTATATTGCCTAGACTGGACTTGAACTTCTGGTCTCAAGTGACTCTCCCACGCTGGCCTCCCAAAGCTCTGGGATTACAGGCATATGCCACTGCACCCGGCCTCTCAGGTTCCATACTAAGTAAAATAAATGTTGTTATGAAAAACCTGGCACTTTATTATTTAATTAAAAAATGGTTTAAAATGTCTTCTATTCAACTGTCACTAATAGCAAGAAACAGAACACCTTTTAAAACTGAAAAAAGGTACCCATTATGTCTAACAAGTCTTTGCAATATATTAACATAATTCAATCTCTGAGCACTGTTCATTCTTTTTATGAAAATAAGAATATGTCTTCAATGACATTAATCAGTGGCTAAACATAATCTGATTCAGTAGTTCCCATTTAACTGAGCACTAGTCAACTTTCATGTGGGTAGTCTGTACTGCAATAAAGTCATTTGGGTAACGTATATGCTCATTATTTTTATTCCATTCCAACTCCCACTTCTGTAGTCATGACAACATGCCCTTCCTAAAATACACTTTAAAACTTGATTTTCTATTATTGATTGTGTGTGGCGGGGGAATTTCCCCTTTACCTTTCTGAGTTCTTAGCTGGGACTGCTGTAACAAGACAGACCAACAAGAGAAAAACAGTTTATTAGCATATATACCTCATGTATACACAGGAGATTATCCAGGGAGAAATAAGAACTCTCCAAGAGGGGGCCTAAAACTCCAGCTTACATAGCAACTTCGACTCGAAAGGATGTGAAGGAAGGTTACCACAAAAAGCATGGTAAATAAGAGAAATGATTGTTTTGCAGATTTATGTTGGTATCTCTGTTGATAGGAGTCTCTTGCAATTTGGTCATCCTTTTCTTCCCCAGAAAGGGAGACACTCTTACAAATAGAGATTTCCTTTCTAGGTATACATTTCTCTTACAAAAAGGTAACTTGTGCTGTTTTCAGAGATGATCCTGTATCTGCTGGTTCTCAAAATAATCTGCTCAAAATAATCCTTATGCCAAAGTGGCATATTTAGGGTGGCATATTGTGGTCTCCTATAATCACAAAACCCTCTCACTAGCAGCATCTTAAGAACACTTTGAGAAACACAAAAACAATACCATACTGTGCCATATTTTGAGTTAGGTTGGGGAGCCAACTTCATTTCTATTTGAAAATGCAAGATGGTGGAAAAAAAGGAAGACTAGGAGGGAGAGAGAGAAGGAGAGAAGAACCTAAAATGTTCTTTAAATCCAATTCAGTTGGGGAGGGAAATAGGAGTGGTACTACATGTATAAAACAAAAATTTAAGGATTGTCCTCTGTTCTATATCTACTTAATTTTAAACAAATCTGCAATTCTGTTATATTCAATGAATCTTCAAAAAGTTCACGGAATATGCATTATTATGAAAAAACTATGCATGAACTTCAATTTTTTTTGTATGAAAATCAACTCTTACTAACTTGTCATAACATACCAGAACAGGATCTAGCTTGAGGTCCTAAGAGGGAAAAGACAGCAGTCTGAAAGGGCCCCTATCAGAGCAACATGAATTATGCTAAAATTGAAGCAAGAACAAATATTAAATTTACAGTAAAGCTTGTGTGGAAGAAAAGTAAAATCACTGGTGAGTTGTGAAAAGTTTGTGAGGAAAATGCCTCAAAGATATCAACAGTTTACAAGTAGATAACTCTTTTTAAGAAGGCATGGGACAATATTCAAGATGCCCACAGTGGCAGACCATCCACATCAATTTGTGAGGAAAAAATTCATCTTGTTCATGCCCTAATTGAAAATGACTGATAGTTAACGGCATGAACAATAGCCAATGCCACAATTCTTTTATAATTGGTTCAGTTTACACAATTCTGACTGAAAAATTAAAGCTGAGCAAACTTTCCATCCGATGAGTGCCAAAACCATTGCATCCAGATCTGCTGCAGACAAGAACAGAGCTTTCAATGGAAATTTTAAATAAGTGAGATCATGATCCTAAAGCATTTCTTTGAAGAACTGTAATAGGAGATGAAACATGGTTTTACCAGTATGATCCTGAAGATAAAGCACAACCACAATGGCTACCGAGAGAGAAGTGGTCCAGTCAAAGCACAAGCAGACTGGTCAAGAGCAAAGGTTGGAACAATTTTTTGGGACGCTCAAGGCAGGTTGCTGGTTGACTTTCTGGGGCGCCAAAGAACTATCATAAAAAGTTAGCCAAAGCTTTAGCAGAAAAAGGCCCAAAGTTTCATCAGAGACTCCTCATACACTACGTAAATGCCCCTACTTATTCTGCTCATCAAACAAGGGCAATTTTGAGAGTTTCAATGGGAAATTATTAGGCATCCACCTTATAGACCTGATTTGGCTACTTCTTACTCCTTTGTGTTTCCTAATTGATATAGATTGGATATCTGTCCCCTCCAAATCTCATGTTGAAGTTTATTCTCCAACATTAGAGGTGGGGCCAAATGGAAGGTGTTTGGGTCATGGGGACAGATCCCTCATGAATGGCTTGGTACATCCCCACAGTAACGAGTAAGTTCTCGCTCTATCAGTTCATACAAAAGCTGGCTGTTTAAAAGAATGTGGCACCTTCTCTTTCTCACTCCCTCTCTCGCTATGTGATATGCCAGCTCTCCTTCCCCTTCTGCTATAATTGGAAGTTACCTGAAGCCCTCACCAGAAGCAGATGCTAGTGCCATGGTTCTTGCACACCCTGCAGAACTGTGAGCCAAATAAATTACCCAGCCTCAGGTATTATTTTATAGCAACCCAAACAGACTAACACACCAATCTTTAAAAATCTGTAGATCGCACCCATTTTTCTTCAGTTACCAATACAAAAAACACTGCATTTGCATAGTTAAATTCCCAGGACCCTCAATTATTCAGAGATGGACTAAATGACTGGTATCACTGCTGACAAAAGAAGTACCTTAAATTTGACGGAGCTTATGTTGAGAAGAAAAGTTATTTTTATTTCTATCTTAATTAATTCCATTTTTCCACAAACTTTTTGAAGTCCCCTCCTATTAACTTAAGAAAATGCAACCCCAGATGTTTTATATAAACAGCAAAAGAGATAAAAAATTTGTCTTCCCCAGAAACAGAATAAATTTAGTCATTTAAATATCTATTCATAAAAAAATTATTTCTCTTTCAGAAACACTGGAATAATTTTACATAATTCTGATCTACCATGTGGAGAACCACTCAGTAACATTCATTTTTATTTTACTATATTTCAAAATACTGAGTAAATGTTTGAATTTCTAAAATCTTACAGATATTGTGCTACTCTTCATGGTGGGTAACAAGAGAAAATAAAACTGTCATTTTCTATACTGGAAAAAATAAAACCTATAACAAAAACAAAAGGAAAGCAGTGGGAACCAAGCTCTATGGCGCCATCTTTTGGACTGTAGAAATTCTTAACAAAATTATTTCTTACATTATTTTAAGAAAAAATGTATTGACCAGAATCAAGCAAGTACTATTCCTATGCCTTTTAAGCCCTGTTAGCTCCACGTTATTCTCACACTTCTGTACTAGGGTATGTTAAATAAGCAGAAGGCATTGAACTGAGACTGTCTCTCTGCACTTTGAGTTACTTCATAATAAATTGCAACCTTAGTATGGAAATAAACTGAAACCTAATTTAAGAGTACAGTTTTGAAACAAACAGCCAAGTTTCAGCCAATCATAGGCAGCCAACTGATCAGACCATACCCATACAGAGTGAACACTGCATCACACCATGCCCAAATAAGGCAAATGCCTTGCGGTAGCCAATCAGGTAATTTCTCTAATTTGCTTCCACATTCAGCCTATGGAAGCTCACTGCTCATGCTGCAAGGTGGAGCTCTCTCAACCTCTTCTGGTTCTGCATGCTGCCGGATTCATGAATTGTTCTTTGCTCAGATAAAGTGTTAAATTTGTATGAAGTTTTTCTTTTAACAGATTAAAAATGTATATATACTAAGCCTAACTAAGCAATTATGTGTAATACTAAAATTCTAAAAATTCTGAAAATAAGGGCTTTTTGAATAACAAACTGTAGTCTGAACACCTTATGAAAATTGTTCCTAAAGTGAACTCCCCTCCCCCTAGAATCATCATTATCTGAGAACTTGTTAGAAATGCAAATTCTTGGGCCGCGTTCCAGACTAAACTAGAAATGGGGCAGGGAAAGAATCTGCCTTTTTTTTTTTTTTAAGATGGAGTCTCACTCTGTCGCCCAGGCTGAAGTGCAATGGCACAATCTTGGCTCACTACAACCTCCACCTCCCAGGTTCAAGCAATTTTCCTGCCTCAGCCTCTGGATTACAGGCCCCCGCCACCACACCCAGCTAATTTTGTATTTTTAGTAGATACAGGATTTCACCACGTTGGCCAGGCTGGTCTTGAACTCCTGGCCTCAAGTGATCCACCCACCTAGGCCTCCCAAAGTACTAGGATTACAGGCATGAGCCGCCGTGCCCGGCCTAGAATCTGCTTTTTAACAAGCTCTCCAGGTTATTCTGACACAAACTAAAATGTGAAAAACAGTCTTTGGGAGATTTAGAAAAAAGTCACAGGAGACACAACCACACACAAGAACCTGTAGAGCAGCAGTTTTTAAACTTACCTTCACATTGGTAACACCAGGGAGCTTTAAAAATGCCTAGGTCTCATAGCACCACTGCACTCCAGCCTGGGCGACAGAGCGAGACTCCATCTCAAAAAAAAAAAAAAAAAAAGCCTAGGTCTCACTCCACTATCCACTATCCAATTTAATGATTATGGGAGATAAGGAAAGCCTAGGCACTGGAATTTTAAAAAGACTCCCAAATGATTCTAAAGTGCAAACAAGGTTGAGTGCCGATGATCTACAAGATTACATTTTCAGAAGCTAGAGTTCATAAAACATCTTATATTAAGAAATGCTGGTGTCTTAAGTTTTCTGTTGCTGTAACTGAGTATCTGAGACTGGGTAATTTATAAAGAAAAGGAATCTATGTCTTACAGCTCTTCTGGAGATTGGGAAATCCAAGATTGAAGGGCCATATCTGTTGAGGGCCTTCTTGCTGGTGGGGACTCTCTGCAGAGCCCAGCAGCAGGGCAAGGCATCATCTGTGAGGGGGCAAAAGCATGCCAAACTGGCTTTTAAAACAGACCCATTCCCATGGTAATTAAACCATTCTTCCTGCGATAACCTATTAATCCACGAATGGATCAAACTACTCCACCCTCATGACCCCCATCACTTCTTGAAGGCCTCACTTCTTAATACTGTTACATTCAGTATTAAGTTTCAACATGAGTTTCGGTGGGGACAAATATTCAAACCGTAGCATTCCATCCCTGACCTCCCAAACTCATATCCTTCTCACATACAAATACATTCACTCCAGCTCCATATCCTCAAAGTATTAACTTGTTTCAGCACCAACTCAAAATTCCAAAGTCCAGAGTCCCATCTGTGAAGCCTGTGAAATCAAAACAAGTTATCTACTTCCAAGATACAGTGGTAGGACAGGTATAGGGTATACATTCCTGTAAAAAGTAAAGTAGAGGTTCCTCTTCAAAGAGACTTTCCTCCCTGTCTAATTAGGAATAAATAGTAAATTCTCTTAGAAGCAAAATTTATTCAAAGACCTGTGCTAACATTCTTAGATATCTGCTGGCCGTAATAAAGAAATCAATGTACTTTGTGTTCTTAGCTCCCACATTTAGCCTAAATATTTGCCCTGGCATGTTTATACTGGTCCAAGCAAGCATTAGGTCATAGCCTGTTCCTCTTCCATATTTGGAGGTGTTTTTACCTTTCTCAGCATTCCACAAGTTACTGCCTCCTTCCTTTGTTCTCCTCTGCCTTTGCCTCTTTTAGAAAGTTCTAAGTTGCTATCCAATTGGGACAAATACAGAATGTGAAGTCCTGGTTCCAGCCAATGGAAACCAGACACAGCAGTGGCGTTAGGTTATAAATGACCCTGTCTCCTTTGTTCGCTGTACTCTTGTAGCAAAACTGCTGCAAGTGTACACTTTCTGCAGAAAGTAAAAATGGCCTTGCTGAGAAAATTAAATTTATGTTCAAGTGCTATTTCTTTGTGGCACCAGGGAACAAGGATTTCTAACATTCCCATTCTAAAAGGCAGAAATAGGCCAAAAGAAAGGAGTAACAGGCCTCAATTAAGTCTAAACCCTGGAAAAGAAGACATTAACTCTTAAAGCTAAAGAGTAGTCTCCATTCCATGTCTGAATCCTGTGCACACTGGGATGGGGTTGGGGAGGTGGGCCCTCAAGGTATCAACCCTACTCCTTGAGCTTTCTGGGCTCAACCAGTTAAGAGTAGGTAGCTAGGCAGACATGAGCAGGGCAGAGAGCTCCCCTACACCCAAAATGTCAGGTGACCATCAAGTGATGGTCAGGTGGTTGTTAAACTGTCTCCCTAAAATAACTGGTCGCAGCTGGCAGCAGGGAAACGCAGTCTCCCAGTAGACAGAAAACACCTGAAGCTGGTGATCAGCAGCTTACCATTAAGATCTCAGGAGCTGGGCGAGTGGGCCCAAGCATTTAGATGCAAAATTGCAGAGTTTAACTGGTATATAACCTTCCTCTAAAAATGTTCAACTTAGCAAGGGGGAAATGCCTCAAATGAGCATGCATACAACTTGAGTAAACACACTGAGCATATGGCCCCTCGAGTGCTGGCAGTCCACTGCACATGCAGACGGCCCACCCCAAGGAAAAATCAAGGCAGAAGAAACTCAAACCCCGGAACCAGGCCAATGTATAAAACCCCAAGACAAGGGCCAAACAGAACACTTGAATCTCTCAAGTTGCTTGCTTGGCCCTCTTCCAACAATACTTTACTTCCTATTGTTCCTGCTCTAAAACTTTTTAATAAACTCTCACCCCTGCTCAAAAACTTGCCTTGGTCTCTCACTCTGCCTTATGCCCCTTGGACAAATTCTTTCCTTCAAGGAGGCAAGAATCAAGTTGCTTCAGACCTGTACGGATCCACCACTGCTAACAAGCCCCACACTTCAGCTCTCTCCAGTTGAAGTTGCAAACTGGTGCCAACAGTTCTAGAATCTCAAGGGCAGCTCTACCTCTGACCTCACAATTCCACTTGGCATTCTCCAGAATGGGCTCTCTGTGGTGGCTCCACCCCTGCAACAAGTCTCTGCCTGGACACCAGACTGTCTAATATATCCTTTGAAATCTAGGTAGAGGCTCACATGCCTTCCTAGCTCTGCTTTCTGACAGCCTGCAGAATTAGCACCACATGGATGCCACCAAGACTTATGGCTTATATCTTCTGGAGCTGCAGGTCAAGCTGCACCTGGGGCACTTGAGCCATGGCAGGGACAACTGAGGAGCACTGTGCTGGAATTCTGGGAGCAGAGGCCCAAAGCAGCCCGGGGCGGTAAGCTTATAGGGGGAGGCCCAAGTCCATCACCCAAAATCATTTGTGCTAGAGCTCTGGGCCTGTGATGAGAAAGGGAGGCTCAAAGATCTCGGAAATGCCTTGAGGGTCTTTCTCCCATTGTCTTGATATTCCCTTCTATTAAGTATTACTCTCCTTAGCAAAAATTGCTGTGCCACACCTTGGTTTCCTCTCCCAAAAAGTTTTTTCACTCTTTATTTACATGGCCAGGCTAAGAGTTTTCCAAATCTTTCTGCTTTCTTTCCCTTTTGATTACAAATTTCATCTTCAGTTATTTTTTCCCTCTCACAGCTTTATGTAAGCTATTAAAAGTAGCCATGCAGCAGCCTGAATGCTTTGCAGATTAGATAGATCTTCTTCCAGGCATTCTAATTCACGGCTCTAAAATCCTGAATTCCATAAAGCCCTCAGACATGGACACATCCAGCCAGGTTCTTTGTCACTTTATTACAAGGATGCTCTTTACTCCAATATATTGTTCCTCATTTTCATCTGGGTCCTCATCAAAATGGCCATTACGGTCCATATTTCTATTAGCATTCTGCCCATGACCACTTAAATAATCTCTAAGAAGTTCCACATTTTCCCCAGCCTTGTCTTCTTCTGAGCCCTCACCAGAATCACCCTTAACGCTCCGTTCACAGCAATACAGGTTTTTTTCTATCCTGCTCCTCCAAACTCTTTCAAGTATCTATCCATTACCCAATTCCAAAGCCACTTCCACAATTTCAGGTATTTGTTATTAGCAACACTTCTCAGTATCAATTTTCTGTCTCAGTCCATTTTGTGCTACTGTAACAGGATACACAGACTAGGTAACTTATAAAACAAAATTTAAAAACAGGTTTATTTAGGTGATGGTTCTACAAACTGGAAAGTTCAAGATTGAGAGGCTGCATCTGGCAGCTTCTAGTGAGGGCCTTATGTTATATGAAAACATGGCAGAGAAATAGAAGAGGTACCAGGCACATGTAAAAAGCCCAAAACATAGGAAGCAACCTCACTTTACAACAATCTGCTCTCGCAGAAACTAACCATTCCCATAAGAACTAACCCAGTCTTGCAAGAAAGATACTAATCCATTTTAACAACATAATCACCTCTTAAAGGCACCACCTCCCAACACCACCACATTGGGAAACAAGCCTCAACATGGGTTTTGGTGGGGACAACCCATACTAAAATCACAGAAGTTTGTAAATCAGACATGAAAAGTGTGGCATTCCAAACCAAGATAAATACAAAACCCCACTACTAAAAAAAAAAAGAGACTGTTCACTTCCAGCCTGTTGTTTACCCTTTCAAAGGCTATATGTTTATTATTTAGGGTATAATTGTTTAAAAATTTCTCTATAACTGTATATTCCTAGTTGTTATGGGAAGGCCAAAAAAGAAAAAAAGGTAGGATAATCCTTGCCCTTTCCAGACCATCTAATACAATTGGGAAGATGAGATATAAAGTAACAATAAAGTACAAACACCAAATTCAGAGTACAGACTGAAAGCACTGGCTCAATGGAAGAAGAAATCACATCTAATTGTAGTGTAAGTTGAGCACCTTGAATCCAAAACTCTGAAATCTGAAATGCTCCAAAGAGCATTTCCTTTGAGTATGATGTTGGTGCTCCAAATGTTTCAGATTTTGGAACATTCCAGATTTCAGATTTTTAGATTTAAGATTTAAGTTGTTAGATATGAGTTCTAAATTTCTCTTCAAAGAATCAATGTCAGCATGTTCCATTCTTTGCCTTCTACTTTTAAACTTAACTTCCTCATAAAGCAACCTTTTTTGATTACCTGCTCCACCCTGACTCATTCCAATTTAATGCTCTGCCATAACCATTTTTTCTGCCAAACCACTCACCCCATCACTCTCTTTAAATTAGCCAATCAGAATTAGTTTAGCCTGTGCGGTCTAACCCTAGCCAATAGGGGAATGACACAGCAGCAGGGGCCATGTGCATCAGGAATAAGAACTCCTTCCCCTCCCTTGTCCAGGTGTATGCTCACCATTGCTCCATCTGTAAGGGCACACCCTTCTATAGAAGTACATTGTCTTGATGAGAATTAAAAAAGAAAATGTTATATTTGAGTGCTATTTCTTTTGAGGCACTGAAACTTTATTTATAACATATTGTAAATATTCCAAAATCCAAAACACTCCTGGTCCTAAGCATTTCAGACAAGAGATGCTCAATCCATACAATTTATGGCTATTAAAAAAAAGGGTAGAACTTCAGTCTTTAAGGATGCATGTGGTTGGGCATACCTGATGGAAGAGAAGACACAATATTTTTAAGGGAGCTGATAAAATATAGTATAAAACAAACTTTCTCAGGGGTTCCTGTGAACCACAGATCATGCAAATGATGTGATTATATTCTCAATTCTCCCAAGGATGGTACATAACTAGTACCATTCGAGAAGCACAAGACAGAAATAGGAGCTAATTTATTATATTCAAGGGATGGCTTAGAGCCCTAGTTCTCAAAATAACATGACTCAGAATTACTCGGAGACCTTGGCTTGTTCAAACAGACTGCTAGGCCCCAGCCTCAAGACTGATTCTCTAGGCAAACCCAAGAACATTTTAGGGTACTAAGACTTAATCCTCTGGTGGAATTCTGGTTAAGAAAGGCTGATATAAAGTATATCTTTATTTGAAACTTATTTATGTTCTTTAAATACTGAAAACAGAGACCAGTATGAAGAATCAGCAGCGTCTTTACTTCATCTATTCAAGACAACATTATCTTGGTCTGTTTCACTGCAGTCTTTTCTTTGGAAATAAATATTCTTGGTTGTTACCTATGAGGAATATATACAAACACTATACCAACCTATACAAGCCCCAGTACTGACATTCACAGGGCAGCTCTTCCTTCAATGCTTCAGATTCTTTCCCTTCCTCTTATTCTGCAGTATTTTTTTCAGAGAGCTTTCATTTTCCCTAGTTTAAAGCACAACCAACCCACGCTCAGTTTCTGCCAAGCAGAGAGATACAGATCACTCTTGCTAGTAGAATCCCTTCCCAAAATGATGTGCAAGATCTAAGCAATTCCCAGTCCTTATTTAGGGTGGTTCTACTAGAACAAAGGGGGGAACTTCCTGTATTCCAAATAGTTAAGTTCCTTAAAACACTGAACAGGTGGAATTTCAAAACTTCCACCTTTTGGCCTCATACTACCTACTTACCTAGGCTCTACCTACCTGGGCCCTACCTACCTACGTCCTACCTATTGTCATGGCTCAGGACATGCTACCCCAAACTATGGCCACTTGGAGACCACTGTGACTTTCCCCCACCTTTCTGTGGGACAGCTGGCTGTAAAGAAGTTCTCTAACCTACCTCTTCTGAAAGTATGCCTTGTTTTTTGTTTTTTTTCGTTTTGTTTTGTTTCTTGAGACAGTCTCACTCTGTCACCCAGGCTGGAGTGCGGTGGCATGATCTCAGCTCACTACAACCTCCCGGGTTCAAGCAGTTCTCATGCCTCAGCCGTCCCAGTAGCTGGGGTTACTGGTGCGCACCATCACACCCAACTGATTTTTGTAGTTTTAGTAGAGATGGGGTTTCACCATGTTGCCCAAGCTGGTCTCAAACTCCTGGCCTCAAGCGATTCACTCACCTCAGCCTCCCAAAGTGCTAGGATTACAGGCATGAGCCACGACACCCGGCCTTGAAAGTCATTAAACCCTCATGTGACAAGGGCCCCATCCTATACCTGGAGGAAAGGAATGTTACACAGAGAGGCCAAGAAGAATCTCAACAAACAAGCCTACCTAAGTTCCCCCATTTATTACTATTGAATAATACCGTTTTTGTCCAATCATACTTCTATATGACTGTCCATTGTTCACTGAACTTACACACAAAAACACAGTTTTTCCTGGATCTGTGGGTCTTTCGGTCTTCTTTTCTGAAGGCTCTCATGTCATGTAAAACTTTGATTAAATAAATTTGTTATGCTTCTCTATTGTTAATCTGTCTTTTGTTATACGGATATTGGCCATGACCCCTGCAATCGGTGAGGAAAAGACATTACTTTTTCTCTCCTCCACTACCTTTCTAGGCTCAGTTCAATTCACCATCTTCTCCATGCAGCCCTTTCCCGCCATGAAGACCCATTCTGACCCCTCACTTCTTTAAAGGCTATCTTTGTCAGTACCATACAATTTGCCAATTGTTTTCTAATTATTTCATGTTTTCTCTAACTCCAGGTCAAGTTAATCAATGCCAGTTACATTTTAGACTTCTCTGTAATAGCACAGAGGCAGAATATTTGTCAACTGACAGAAATGCAGTTATACAGAACTGAATAAAGAATCCAAACACTTCCACTAAGGTGAAATTTTGAGTAGTAGGTACAATTTAGGCAACCAAATCTCTAATACTGAATTAAAAAAAAAAAAAAAAAAAAAACCTCAACATTCTAGTTTCTCTTCTGAAGCTCCTGAAAAGAATCAGTTTATTTTTAAGTAGAAAAAAGGCTCTATATATTAAAAGATAAAAACACAATCAGTTTCCACTGCTTAAAAAACTTGCTAATTCAAAAAGTTAAAATAGCATATAACGTGGGTGTGTGTGTGTGTATATATACTTTTTGTGTGTGTGTGTGTTTTTTTTTTTTTTTTGAGACAGTCTCACTTTGTCACCTAGGCTGGAGTGCAGTGGTGCAATCTCAGCTCACTGCAGGCTCCACCTCCTGGGTTCAAGCGATTATCGTGCCTCAACCCCAAGTAGCTGAGATCACAGGTGTGCAACACCATGCTCAGCTAAGTTTTGTATTTTTAATAGAGACAGGGTTTCGCCATGTAGGCCAGGCTGGTCTCAAACTCCTGACCTCAAGTGATCCGCCCACTTTGGCCACCCAAAGTGCTGATTACAGACGTGAGGCACCATGCCTGGCCATATAACATAATTAAGAACATAAAATATTCTTTTGGGCTCAGATAGTCTAAAAGTGCTATAAGCAAATATCATATCTCAAATCTGTCAGGATCCAAAATCCACACAATTATGTTTCAATGAGGTCTATTATATTACATTCATCAGCTCACCACTGTTTAATAATTATCAACTTATTTTTAACACAACTCACTCACATCAATGATCAGAGTAAAAAGTCTACTTACCCCACCCATTGTAATTCCATGAATAAGTGCAACATAAGGTTTCTGGCAAGAACCTGAAAGAAACAGAGCTGTAATTTTAGTTACAGTGTTTAAAATACATTCCCTTTTTCTAAAAAAACCACATTATATATACTCAAGATTTTCCCTAGGAAATTTTAGCAAGAAACACCAAAGATTACTAAATGTGTGGCTTATAAAATACATATTTTTAAATGTCAATCCAACACAACCCTATCTATTCATTATCATTTAACAACTTAACCTTCGATTTTAAACAAAAGCCAGGGCCCAGTGTGGTGGCTGACACCTGTAATCTAAGCTCTTTGGGAGGCCAAGGTGGGAGGATTGCTTGAGGTCAGCAGTATGAGACCAGCCTGAGCAATACAGCAACACCCCCTCTCTTAAAAAAAAATACAGCCAGGTGTGGTGGCAGGCACCTGTGCTCCCAGCTGCTCAGAAAGCTGAGGTGGGAGGAACACTTGATCACTTAAGCATAGGAGGTTGAGGCTGCAGTGAGCTGTGATCATGCCACTGCACTTCAGCCTGGGCTACAGACCAAGACCCTATCTTTTTTTTTTTTTTTTTTTTTTTTTTTTAAAAAAGGGAGAGCTATGCCACATTACAGTTGGGAAGACTCAATATCAAAGATATCAATTCCCTCCAAATTAACCCATAATTCATTCTAAGTTTAATCATAATCTCAGTAGAAACTTTTGTGAAACCAGATAAAACAATTCTAAAATTCATATGGAAGATCCAAAGTCCAACAGCAGCCAAGACAAAAGACATGTAGAAAAAGCATCTTAAAGAATTTGGAAACAAAGTAATGATGCATAAACACTATGATCTATCCATTCTGCATATTATTTCTGGAGAAACCTTTGCACATGGGAAATAAGGGAGCACATATAAGAGTACAACTATCTATGTTAGTAACTACTGGAAGCTAAAATATCCATTAATGTAGAACAGATAATTAATGTGGGATATAATCATAATATTGGATACCACAGAACAGTTATATTCCACGTTGTTAAAAACAATTTACGGAATGGTTACACAGTAAGATAGTATTTATGTAAATTTCTAAACACAAAGTAAAAATCTTTTAGTTCAAACGTAAAATAGAAGCTAAAAAACAAAAGGAATTGGAAAGCTTAAAAACAGCAGCCTCTATTTGTCTACTTTGCTGTATAAAATATGATACAATGCTCTGCATTTCTATTTTGTCTTTAAACTTATACACCACACCAGGTGCGGTGGCTCACGCCTGTAATCCCAGCACTTTGGGAGGCCAACTCAGGTGGATCACCTAGGGTCAGGAGTTCAAGAGCAGCCTGGCCAACATGGTGAAACCTGTCTCTACTTAAAATACAAAAATTAGCCGGGTGTGGTGGTACATGCCTGTAATCCCAGCTACTCAGGTGGCTGAGGCAGGAAAATCACTTGAACCTGGGAGACAGAGGCTGCAGTAAGCCAAGATCACACCACTGCACTCCAGCCTGGGTGACAGGGCAAGACTCTGTCTCAGAAAATAAATAAATAAATAATAAAATAAACATGTTTTACTATTTTAAATACTTTAATGTTAAATTATTATACAGCTTCTTTTTTCATCACTTAGTAATTACTTTCATCAATTCATGTTTTTAGAAAAACATATATATCCCCATGTGTTTAATCTACTAGATATTAATTCATGTTTTTATGCCAATATATAAATATGTTTGTCTAAACGGCATGTGACAAAAACTGTATTTTTCCAACTATGTCAAAATACTTTAATATCATGTATTCAATCAACTTCTAACTTAAAATCTTTTAGTTCATAAATATTTAGTAAAAATATCAAATATGGTCTAGGAGAATATACTAAAAATTAATGACAATGGTTGTTTTTGAGGAGGGATAAATGGTTGCTTCTGGGGAAAGTAATGGCACTGAGGAAAGCAAAAAAAATGGACTGAAATGTAACTTCCAAACTTGCAGTATTATATTTCTTTTGAATAAATTGTAAATCATCAAGCAAAAACAAAATATTGACGTCTGTTAATTCTGGGCTGGAGGGTACACAAGTACTTATTATGTTATTTCCTGTATCTTAACTTTTGAAACACATGCTTGATAAAAGTACTGCTTCACCTCCAATGAAACCTAGAACCTTGAATATAAAGAAATTTTTATTCCCAAGTTCTTCAAGAATTAGGAAATGACACTATACTTCATTTTATAGAGAAAACTGGAACCCAAGTTCTTCCCCCAAGAAAGCTACCACATGATCAGAAATCCATATTTTCATATTGATTTTTGTTTTTGAGATAGAGTCTCGCTTTGTTGCCCAGGCTGAAGTGCAGTGGTGCGATCTCGAATCACCACAACCTCCACCTCCCAGTTTCAAGCCGATTCTCCTGCCTCAGCCTCCCAAGTAGCTGGGATTACAGGCATGTGCCACCGCACCCAGCTGATTTTTGTATTTTTAGTAGAGACGGGGTTTCACCATGTTGGCCAGGCTGGTCTCAAACTCCTGACCTCAGGTGATCCACCCACCTCAGCCTCCCAAATTGCTGGGATTACAGGCGTGAGCCACCGCGCGTGGCCTCATATTGGTTTTGTAACAAATAGCAGTTAAGTATAGCCTACCGATATTAAAGGGTAACTGTTCTGAAATAAGCACTTAAAATAGTTTAATCAACTTTATTTATGTCTGGCACATGGTATGAAAAGTTTAAGTAAGGATGCCTATTGATTACATTTTTAACAAAGTACATACTGTCCACCTCATTTCTTTATTCCATTTCCAAAGCTCTGAGCAGAATACACATACCAACAGCATTGTTCAGCATATATTCTTCTCTGAAGAAAACTGGAGCTATCTTCTGTTTTGCCTTTTCAGCTTCCGAGATCACTAGGAAGGAAAGATTACAAATCAAAAAAAATGATTTAATAGTCAACATTGTCAACTAGATCAAAAGTATTATGATAATTAAATACTGGGGGGAAGGGAGTACTCTAAAATGACTTGTTAAAGTTTTGAAGTTGCCCCTGCCACAGACATTATATTACAGTCACAGATCCATAATCCAATGTCAAAGCTTCAAGACAAAAATTCCTATTCTTGTTTTCCATGCTTCTTACAAAATGTTAGATTAGAAATTATAGGCTGGGCATGGTGGCTCAAACCTGTAATCGCAGCACTTTGAGAAACCAGGTGGGAGGATTCCTTGAGGCCAGGAGTTTGAGACCAGCCTAGTGAGACGCTGTCTCAACAAAAAATGTTTAATTAGCTGGCTGCAGTACCACGTGCCTGTAGGTTCCAGCTGCTCAAGAGGCTGAGCCGGGAGGATCACTTGAGCCTAGGACATTGAGGCTACAGTGAGCCATGATCACATCACTGTACTCTGGCCTGGAGAGACGAGTGACACCCTGTCTCTTCAAAAAAAAAAAAAAAATACATTGCAACAAACTACATTTTCTTTTATTTTCTCTAGCACTTAAATTAACATTTGCTAGACATACATTTCCTTTGGTAATATATCTTATTACAAAATGTGTTATACATTTGTGTGTATAGTGCTGCAACGTATCCCGTGTCCTTAAATATTTCTGCCACATTCATTTCCCCCATAAAACATTTACTGAGCACCTGCTACATACCAAGTAATGTTTTAGGTGTTGCAGATAATAAAGACAGCAACACAAGATGGCTGTCCTGGAGTTCAGACTGATACTAAAACATATTCTTTGTCCTATAAGGATTGGGGTGCTGTGAGAATGGGAGCAGGAGATGTGTAATTAATTAAAAGAAGGCTTCCTAGAAGAGGCAACCCTAAGCCAAGTTTGAAAAGGTAAATAGGAATTTCCTAGAAAATGACAGGAAGAAAAATTCTGCATAAGGGAAGCAGTACCCTACAAAGCCTCAAAGTCAAGAAAGAAGAGTAAAATCAAGAATCAAACAGTTTTAAAAGACTAAAGGTCAAAGGGAAAAGGTGAGGCTAGACAGGTAAATGATATACTGACATTCTTATTTATTAACACCAATAGAAATGTAACTTCTCAAAGACATTGCTATAACATACCACTGCGTGGCTTAAAAAACAAATGCTCAGTAAATATCTACTGAATAGTGAATATTCTATCAAACGGTTTCACTTCTATTGCAATCTTCTATTACCCAGAGTTCACATCTCCTACCATATTCCTCCTCCAGTCAATCTCAAGACTGCTATCAAAGTTTCCTCTTCTATGTACTGCAACTCATATGCCTTTCCTGTCTTTAAGTCCTATGAGATTTATCTATCAAAACACAAACTAAACATTACATAGATATGTTTCCTCTTTTATGTGAAAGTATTACATACAAAATATTGTCTACCAATTTTTACACTAACTCTAGAATTCTCTTGTTTGTTTTTTGTTTTGAGACAGAATCTCGCTTTGTTGCCCAGGCTGGAGTGCAGTGGCACAATCTTGGCTCACTGCAACCTCCACCTCCCAGGTTCAAGTGATTCTCTTGCCTCAGCCTCCCAAGTAGTTGGGATTAAAGGCATATGCCACCATGCCCGGCTAATTTTTGCATTTTTAGTAGAGACGGGGTTTCACTATATTGGCCAGGCTGGTCTCGAACTCCCAACTTCAGGTGATCTGCTGGCTTGGGCCTCCTAACTCTAGAATTCTGCTAGCTCTTCCTTCAAAATGTTCCATATGTTGACTTCTTTTCCTGGTTTTTTGGGATGTTTGTTTTGTTTTTGAAACGGAGTCTTGCACTGTTGCCAGGCTAGAGTGCAGTGGCATGATCTCGGCTCACTGCAACCTCCACCTGCCAGGTTCAAGCAATTCTCCTGCCTCAGCCTCCCGAGTAGCTGGGACTACAGGCGCATGCCACCACACCCGGCTAATTTTTCTTTTTTGTATTTTAGTAGAGATGGGGTTTCACCACAATGCCCAGGCTGGTCTCGAACTCCTGAGCTCAGGCAATCCTCCCAACTTGGCCTCCCAAAGTGCTAAGATTACAGGCGTGAGCCACCGCATCCAACCCTTTTACTGGTTTTTAAGAGAAAGATCTGACATCTACTTTTATCATTCTGAGGTTTCACTGATATATACCTAAACAAACAAAAAATGACTGTCTTTGTCTATCATCTTTTATTCAGCTCTTATCACTGCTTACCAATTCTAAAAGGAAAGGAATGTAAGTTTTATTGCCTTTGGAATGAAGCTCTTTTACCTCAAAAACCTTCTCAAATTTCCTTCAAATCTTTTTCTGATCTAATTTTTATTCTAATCAATTAGTTCCATCTAAATTAAAATTAAATGTCCTTCACAATCATTTTTTGAAAATTTTGAGTGTCCACTTATTGTCTTGTACTATAATCTTTCAAGAAACTACATTTCCTGGACTTGAATCCACTGCTTTATATGTGTAAACTACAATAATTCTACAATTTGTAACTGTTATTTCCAAACATCAATATAAAATTAGGCCTATATGCAGAAATAGCTCAGTCAGAAGAAGCTAATAAACTCAATACATAAAGCTCTGCCCATCTGTAAACTGACAAGATCACAGGCCTTGAAAGGCTAATTCAAGGCTGAAAAACAGTATTTTAAAAATATGCATGTTGTTGGGAGGCTGAGGCAGGTGGATTGCCTGAGGTCAGGAGTTCAAGACCAGCCTGGCCAACATGTTGAAACCCCGTCTCTACTAAAAATACAAAAATTGGCAGGGCATGTTGGCAGGCACCTGTAATCCCAGCTACTCAGGAAGCTGAGGCAGGAGAACTGCTTGAATCCGGGAGGTAGAGGTTGTAGCGAGCAGAGATGGTGTGACTGCACTCCAGCCTGGGCAACAAGAGCGAAACTCCATCTCAAAAAAAATAAATAAATAAATAAAATAATAAAAAAAATGCATGTTGTAGGCAAAACAACAGATTCAAAAACAATTCAGTTAACAGATCAGTTTAAGCAAAGTTTTCATTAAACTGCAATTTTTAAATTCATTAATAAGTGTTTGAAATTATGTCCTGAATCCAGCTTTTTTCCTATTACTAAGGTAATAGTTTAAGTAAGTCTGGCGAACAAGCCCAAAGATTGTTGTCTTAATACAACAAACAAATAGACATATAAAATTAAAACACAAAGAAAAAAACCATCCCTGAACACTACCAATTCCATAAGAAACAAAATACAAAACGTAAAAAGTTTCAATATATTGTATATATAATATGGACAATTATAGCAATTATAATAAATACATGACACTGATGCTGAGAACAGACATTTCTTCTGTCTTTAACATTTAAATGTGTATAGACAGACTGACCTGAACAATTATGAAAAATAAAGAGAGTTTCTCTTTTTATCTCAGCATGTTTAAACACATGTAAAATATATTTACAACGTAACAGGATAAATGCTGTAAATAAGTACATAGAAGATGGTTGCTTTGGAATCGTGAATAGGGGGAAGCATAGGAAAAGTTATGGAAATATGTGAGAGCATGTCATATTTGAAGAATGGCAAGTCAACATGGCCAGATAGGTTATAAGACCAACAGAACTGCTTAATATCAGCTCTTCTAAAATATAAAGTGGACCCATATACCCTAACTGGACATTTTGTTTGTGATGATTCAGGGAGAGAGACAACATATTTAAATTTCAAATGGGTATTTGTGTAGTGAGAAAAAAAAATCGGCTATTCTCCTCATTTGCTAATACTAACTGCAGAAAGTAAGTCTTTAAATTTTTCTTTTTCCTAAGAATGTATTAACTTTATAATAACAAGTTCTAAAAAGTAAAGCAAATTACAAATTACTACAAAAATTTGACAACACTTGATCAGTTCTAGTCGGGGGGAAGAGCATTCAGGTGAAAGGGAAAAGTCTTTACCTCTGATATCACCCCCAGCACAGAAAGCCTTTTCTCCAGCTCCCTTTATAATGATCAGGAAAGTTTCAGGATCTTGTTCCCACTTCTATTCAAATATAACAGAAGATGGTATAAGCATATTAGAAACACAAACTCATTAAAGTTATATGCATATGCACATATATGCAATCATATATTCATATATATGTGTGTGACAGTACATATTCTTCTGTAAGGGATATCCAGAAAAATGAATCTCATCCCATTCCTCACCGAATGAACTTCATTTGCTTTTCCCAGATAAAGTAGAGGCTATTTCAAAAATGTTGCTAGATGAGTACACTTCGTGATCCAAATTTCAAGATGGCACCTGAAATCTTTGCCATAACTTTGATACCAAGATGAACAAATATGGGCATAATAATGTTACATAAATGTATAAATTTGGAGAACAAATCAACTCAAAGACTGCTGATAAATATAGCAATAACCTTTCTACTGTGCTGATACAGGGCTCTCTGTCTTACTCTTAATATGTAAGTAACAGAGTGAAACCACTTATAATATTGATAAAAAATCCAAGTCATTTGGGATTGGTAAAGACAGCTAACAAATAAGTAGGATGAAAGAATCAAGAGCCGATGAAAATGTCAAAGTCCAGAACAATGGACGAAATGAAAAATTAGTTACCTACAGACAAAACTTAACAGGGGTTCTATCAATCTATACAGGTTGACTATCCCTTATCTGAAATGCTTGGGACCAGAAGTGTTTCAGACTTTTTCAGATTTTAGAATATTTGCATATACAGTATGCGACATCTTGGGGATTGGGAATTCCTTTATGTTTCATATACACCTTATACACATAGCCTGAAAGTAATTAATTTTTCTCATAGGGACCCTGAATAAAGTGTGTTGTGCACTTGCGTTTTGACTGCGAGCAATCATGAGGCCAGGTGTGGAATTTTCCACTTGTGGCGTCATGTTGATGCTTAAAGAGTTTTTCAATTTTGTAGCATTTTGAATTAAAGATGTTCAACCTGTACTAGAGAATAAACATGTAATGCACAAGGAAGATGTAGCTGGACAGAAGTGATTGTCCAAAAGGTCCGTGCAATACTGGACTACATTAATTACATTAATAGAGATGTTATTCTAACATGAACATTTCTAATTTCTTCCACTCTGGTCCAACTCTAATTTGCAACATTTGGCTTATTTCTATGTATCACATTTTGGGACATATTATAATGGTATCTCAAACAGAAACACAAGAATGGAAGACAGACTCATCAAACGAAGAATTAAGGAACTGGTAGCCAGGGGAAAGCTAGTATTTGTTCAACATCTACATGGCAGACTATATTAGGTACTTACATATACTATTCACTTAATCTTTACATATCATCATCCCCATTTCAGAGCTGAGGAGATTGAGGTATGGAGAGATTAACTTTCCCAGCCTACACAGTTAATAAATAGAAATCCATGTTTCAAACCAGACAGTCTGACTTTAAGTCCTGTTTTTCCACTATTGCATGCTGTTCACTTAGGAAAGTTTATGGCCTTCTCTGAGAAAAAGCAGGCAGTTTAAAAGCAGCTGTCTGGCCGGGTGCGGTGGCTCATGCCTGTAATCCCAGCACTTTGGGAGGCCGAGGTAGGCGGATCACAAAGTCAGGAGATCGAGACCATCCTGGCTAACACGGTGAAACGCCGTCTCTACTAAAAACACAAAAAATTAGCCGGGTGTGGTGGCGGGCACCTGTAGTCCCAGCTACTCGGGAGGCTGACACAGGAGAATGGCATGAACCCAGGAGGTGGAACTTGCAGTGAGCCAAGATGGCACCACTGCACTCCAGCCTGGGTGACAGTGATACTCCTCTGTCTCAAAAAAAAAAAAAAAAAAAAAAAAAAGCAGCTGTCTTCAAATGAAAAAGCCGTCAGGTGGAAGCAGATTAGATTTCTACACTCATCCTCTCAGAGGCAGAACCAGTATCACTGGTTTAAAGGTCAGAGAAACAGAGTGACAGAACACAAAAAGAAACTTGCAAACAAATCAGTGCTATATAAAAGTCAAAGAGTCTGTCTCAGGAGGCAGTGAGCTCCCTATCACCAGGGATGCTCAAGAATAACTGCACAGGGGAAGCACTGAAACCTCAAGAATCAATGGGGCTTACTTAGATGCAGATCCCAGAGAATTATGTGATTCTATGGGAGAAAATACCAGAAATGTCCTATTATGATATACTTTGAAAAGAATCCATATAATTGCAGTAACAAAATTACAAACCTTTAGCTGTGGATAAATCTGCCGAATCATATTAAGAGTCAGTGCATTGAGGAACTTTGGTCTGTTTAGCGTTATGACTCCCGCACAACCTTTTTTTTCCAATAGCACATCTTCTGCTGCATCTGTGTGCTTGGACATTCTCTGTATAAACAAAGAATAACTTTATGACAAAATCTCTTAAGTTTTTATCACAAGTGAACATCAAAACATACATATCAAATGCAAATCTTGCATATTAATGGTAACTAAAGGAATGAATAACTAGGTACATCTTACAAGTTTCTAAAGTTATTTAGATTATGTAGACGAACAATTCCAAAGCAAATCATACACACCTAAATTTTTATTTCTGAGCTAACTGAATAAGCTGACTTACTATATAGAGCCCAGGCTAGAATTTCTTGGACTTTGAAATACCCTTAAATCTTTTAATTTACTACTGTATATCAAACTCTATGTTACATACTGAGAAAGCAAAGATGAATAAGAGAGGGCAAATAATTCTGACTATTGTAGCTATGGCCAACTTGAAAATAAAGATGATATTTGAGTTGGGGCTTGATGTATCCCAAGAAAAAGGGGAGGCGAAAATTCCAGGCAAAGGAAACAGCACATGCTAAGCCATAAGCAATGACTATTTGGAAATGTTAAGATGTTAAAACATTAGTGGAACAAACGCTGGCTGAGGAAATGAGTGGTGAGAGGGTAGGCAGAGTAAGCAGTTTGCAGCCAGATTATGACAGACTTAATAATTGTGAAGAAGTTTCCTGCACACTGACTTAAAGCCTTGCACAATATAACTTAATCACCAGGTCTCACTGCTCATGTATTTTGCAGTATTAACTAATAAAACACCTGTAAGGAACACAGTTTTAACTATACAGTGATTTCCCAGGACTCTGCTATACCCAACCATCAGGACTCGTGGCATCACTATTCTTTTTTTAAGTTCTGGGATACATGTGCTGAATGTGCAGGTTTGTTACATAGGTATACATGTGCCATGGCGGTTTGCTGTACCCATCAAACTGTCATCTAGGTTTTAAGCCCTGCATGCATTAGGTATTTGTTCTAAAGTTCTCCCTCCCCTTGCCCCCCACCCCCCAACAGGCCCCGGTGTGTGATGTTCCCCTCCCTGTGTCTGTGTGTTCTCAATGTTCAACTCCCACTTATGAGTGAGAACATACGGTGTTTGGTTTTCTGTTCCTGTTGTTAGTTTGCTGAGAATGATAGTTTCCAGCTTTATCCATGTCCCTGCAAAGGACATAAGCTCATTCTTTTTGATGGCTGCATAGTATTCCATGGTGTGTATGTGCCACATTTTCTTTATCCAGTCTATTATTGATGGGCATCTGGGTTGGCTCCAAGTCTTTGCTATTGTAAATAGTGTTGCAATAAACATATGTGTACATGTGTCTTTCTAGTAGAATGATTTATAATACTTTGGGTATACACCCAGAAATGGGATTGTGGGGTCAAACAGTATTTCTGGTTCTAGATCCTTGAGGAATAGCCACACTGTCTTCCACAATGGTTGAATTTACACTCCCACCAGCAGCGTAAAAGCATTCTTATTTCTCCGCAGCCTCACCAGCATCTGTTGTTGCCTGACTTTTTAATAATTGCCATGCTAACTGGCATGAGATGGTATCTCACTGAGGTTTTGATTTCCATTTCTCTAATGACCAGTAATGATGAGCTTTTCTTCATGTTAGTTGGTTGCATACATGTCACCTTTTAAGAAGTCTGTTCATTATCCTTCACCCACTTTTTGATAGGGTTTTTTTTGTCTTGTAAATTTGTTTAAGTTCTTCGGAGATTCTGGATATTAGACCTTTGTCAGATGGGTAGATTGCAAAATTTTTCTCCCATTCTGTAGGTTGCCTGTTCATGTTCACTCTGATGATAGTTTCTTCTGTGGTGCAGAAGCTCTTTAGTTTGATTAGATCCCATTTGTCAATTTTGGCTTTTGTTGCAATTGTTTTTGGTGTTTTAGTCATGAAGTCTTTGCCCACGCCTATGTCCTGAATGGTACTGCCTAAGTTTTCTTCTAGGGTTTTTACTGTTTTGGGTTTTACATTTAAGTCTTTAATTCATCTTGAGTTAATTTTCATATAAGATGTAAGGAAGGAGTCCAGTTTCAGTTTTCTGCATATGGCTAGCCAGTTTTCCCAGGACCATTTATTAAATAGGAAATCCTTTCCCCATTGCTTGTTTTTGTCAGGTTTGTTGAAGATGGCACCGCCATTCTTAACACATTCCTTTGTGTAAAGGAAACATTTAAAACCTCGCATGGGAAACGTGTGCAGTGTAAAACTGAAAATTGAAATTGGAAAATTTTAACTGAAGAATGCCAATTAAAACTAAACAGCACACTTATTAGCAAAAATCTAATAAAACCTAGAAGTACATATTTTGACTGCATTGAGCAACATGTTTATATAATGTTTAAGTTCTCCTTTATGAAATCAAGTTGCATATTTAATACTGGAGTTAATTTTTGTTAAAATTATCAGATAAAAATAGAAATAATTTATATTCACTTAAAGTTACAGGAACAATTCTTAGACAACAGAAAAAGTTGTGTCTTTTCAATTGCATTTGAATTTCTCACTGAGTTTCTCTAAAGAGAAATTCAGGCCGGGTGCGGTGGCTCACGCCTATAATCGAGCACTTTGGGAGGCCGAGGCGGGCGGATCACGAGGTCAGGAGATCGAGACCATCCTGGCTAACACAGTGAAACCCCGTCTCTACTAAATATACAAAAAAAATTAGCCGGGCGTGGTGGCGGGCGCCTGTAGTCCCAGCTACTCGGGAGGCTGAGGCAGGAGAATGGTGTGAACCCAGGAGGTGGAGCTTGCAGTGAGCCGAGACTGTGCCACTGCACTCCAGCCTGGGAGACAGCGAGACTCCGTCTCAAAAAAAAAAGAGAGAGAAATTCAAATAAAAACTTTAGCAAATTTTGTAATCATATTGACAGTGATCAAAGTCTGATACACACACACACACATCTGATATATTCTTGAGTATAAGTAAACAAACATACTGGGGAAGGATAAACTTACAGAACCTGGAACAGTCTGACATTTTTTTTCACAGATAGATACACATGGCTTTTTTATTTTATTTTTCTAAATGCTAGGAAAGAGTGTTAAGGTTTTTTTTTTTAACTTTTATTTTAGGTTCGGGGTACATGCACAGGTTTGTTATATAGTTAAATTCATGTCATGGGGGTTTGTTGAACAGACTTTCACATAAACCTAGAACCCAACAGTTATTTTTTTCTGCTCCTCTCCCTCCTCCTATCCTCGACCCTCAAGTAAGCCCCAGTGTCTGTTGTTTTCCTCTTTGTGTCCATGTGTTCACATCATTTAGCTCCCACTTATAAGTGAGAACATGAGGTATTTGGTTTTCTGTTCCTGCATTAGTTTGCTAAGGATGATGGCCTCCAGGTCCCTCCATGTTCCTGCAGAGGACACAGTCTTCTTTTTTATGGCTGTATAGTATTCTATGGTGTATATGTACCACATTTTCTTTATCCAATCTGCTACTGATGGGCATTTAGGTTGATTCCATGTCTTTGCTATTGTGAATAGTCCTGCAGTGAACCTATGTGTGCATGTGTCTTTATGGTAGTACAATTTATATTCCTTTAGATATACACCCAGTAATGGAACTGCTGGTTCGAATGACAGTTCTGTTTTTAGCTCTTTGAGGAAATCGCAACACTGCTTTCCACAATGGTGAAACTAATTTACACTCCCATCAACAGTGTATACGCGTTCCCTTTTCCCCACAACCTCACCAGCATGTTATTTTTTGACTTTTTAATAATAGCCATTCTTACTGGTGTAAGATGGTATCTCATCATGGTTTTGTTTTGCGTTTCTCTAATGATCAGTGATACTGAGCTTTTTTTCATATGTGGTTGGCCGCGTGTGTATCTTCTTCTGAAAAGTGTTTTTTCATGTACTTTGCCCATTTTTTAATGGGGTTGTTTTTTCTTATAAATTTAAGTTTCTTATAGATGCTGGATATTGGACCGTTGTCAGATGCATAGTTTGCAAACATTTTCTCCCATTCTGTAGGTTGTATGTTTGTTGACAGTTTCTTTTGCTGTCCAGAAGCTCTTTACTTTAATTCGATCTCATTTGTCAATTTTTGCTTTTGTTGTAATTGTTTTTGGTGTCTTCGTCATGAAATCTTTGCCTGTTCCTATGTCCAGAATGATACTGCCTAGGTTGTCCTCCAGGGTTTTTACAGCTTTGGGTTTTACATTTAAGCCTTTAATTCATCTTGAGATAATTTTTGTATATGGTGTAAGGAAGGGGTCTGGTTTCCATTCTCTGCATCTGGCTAGCCAGTTATCCCAGCACCATTTATTGAATAAGGAATCCTTTTGTCATTGCTTCTGTTAGTCAGGTTTGTCAAAGATCAGACACTTGTCTGTCTGAACGGATGTAAGTCAGTCAAAAGAGAAATCTACATGAATGTTGGAACTGGAAGTGAAGCAGCCGCCCCTGCTTACCAGGGGCATAAGCCATAAGAAAGATTAACTTAAAATGTTAATCTTAGTTAACATTTCCCACTCTCTTGCTGATCTTTCCTCCTGGAACCCAACCAGGCTTTCCTAGGATGACTGGAGCCAGAGGTGCTGGCTCTGGAAGGAAACAGAGGTCACTACTAAGTCCTTTCCCTTTATCTCCCATACAGAACAAAAGGCTTTCTCTGCAGGGAGGGTAAGAAAAACCTTCAAGCTTGTAGCCCTAGGGCTCTGATGAAGTCTCATTCCAGTGGGGGAAGGAAATAGAGGCCTACTAAATAAAAGTCTTCATCTCAAAAGAGAAGCACTTCAAGACCATAGCCTAAGGACCTTAGTGTTTGTCAACAATAGCTGAAGAAAAGGAAGTGGGGACAAAAGAAAATTTAAAAAGGCAGTCAATCTCAATCCCCAGAGGAGGGAGAGGGAGTTAGGGGAAGGAGAAGTGCCTGACTACAAAGGGGCAGCATGGAAAATTTTAGGGGAATGGAACTTCTCTACATGGTATTGGGGTGGTGGGTACATGATTTATAAATTTGTCAAAACCCACAGAAATGTACATCACAAATACTACTGCCTTAGTCCATTCCTGCTGCTACAGCAAAATGCCTTAAACTGGGTAATTTATAAAGAACAGAAATTTATTTCTAACAGTTATAGAGGCTAGGAAGTTCAAGATCAAGATCAAGGCAAGTTCAAGTTCAAGATTCAGTGCCTGGTGAGACCAAATTTTGCATGAGTTCTGTGGTCCACACATGGCACAAGGAAGGAAAAGGGCAAAAAGGACTAGTTGACACCCTTCAACCTCTTTTATAAGAGCACTAATCCCATAAGGGTGGGGTGCTCATGACTTATCATCACTTCCCAAAAAGCCCCACCTCTTAATACCATCACATTTGGTATTAGGCTCCAACATACGAATTTTGGACGGACACATACATTCAAACCAAAGCATGAGCTATCTTTTAAAAAGGAAAAAAAATTACCCAGGATATCAGGGAATTCCAATATGGAATGCAGACTACGACAAATGAACTGTCAACTGAAGAATCAGGAGATTTATAAATTTGGAAAAGAGAGCTTTACTTCTCATAAACGGCTGCAGCCTGCAGGCTGACCATCCCACAGGCTGGGAAGCACAGCCTCTGGCAGAAGCCAAGAGCAAGCACTTCCAGTGAGGGAAACAGGAATTTATGCTGAACTGGCTGGCTACATAAACATATTCAACAGGTTACAGAAGAAGCTATGAATATTCACGAACAGGAGGCACATGCATGTATAGTAAGCTAACATGTATGCACATGCACACCATGTTAACTCTGAGGTGGAGACTTAACAATTAAACGTATCACAATTAGGCCCTACACATCAAAAGACGAAGCAGAGGAAATGGAGGCCCACTGGGTGCAGCCTCCCTCCATAGACTGGCCAGAACCACTCCATCATCAGTGGTCTTTTATTAGGAAGGAATGCTGGTCAGTTGTTGGGTCAAAATTGCAAAAAGAAGGAACAGTCAAGTGGTTGCTTGAAATCAGCAGGGGAAAATTTCAGCTGGTCTCTGTTTAACTCTTAGGGAAGAAAGCCTAATGGTGGCTAACAAGGGAGGAGGTATTACAAGGTGTGTCCAAGCTCCCATTCCATCTTGGCCAAGAACTCATTTTTTAAGCTTTCTCTGGGGTCCCCTTGGCTGAGAGGGGAGTCTAGTCGTTGGGGGGAACAGGATTTTTTCTTTCTCAGAATCGAACTGAATTACACATTATGACATAACCTCAGTGAAGTGACTGTGGTGATGAGGAAGCTAACTAACTTTGGAAATCAGTGAAATGACTGAAAACTGTATGGATGATAAAGGAACTGTACTCTATCAACATGGCTTTTCATGGTAGCAGGGAGCAGGTAACAATTCTGCAACTGCTTTGCATGTATACTAGGTTTAAATTAGTAAGTAATGGAGCCTGGTTGTCACTGTCAGGAGTAGAGTTACAGATAGAACAAGAAGGGAAAGACAAAATGAACCCTGACCTATGGTACTCGATTAAAGACATCACCATGAACTCATGTTTAGTTTAATATACATATACAGAAAAAGTACAGAAACAATTATAGATATGCATGAATACATGAGTAAGTACATAGGGTATATGTATTCTATTACACATACATACACTACCCTAGCTCTATCCTCTGAGAGAAAACCATGACACCCAGAAGCAAAGAGCACTCCCAGGGTCTAGATCCTCATTTCCAAATGCAATTCTCCAATAAAGGCAACCAGAGCGCCTTAGAGAAATGGCTGATTCCAGCACTAACATAGGGAAAACACGAAATGAGTCCAGAGCATAACTTCTAGTACCAGAAAGGAAATGTTCAAAAAAAAAAAAAAATTAAAAGGATGGGGTCATATGAAAGAAATACAGAAGCCAAAATGAAGGCATTCCTGATGGCCAGAACTGAAACAATGAAGCAATCAATAATTTGATATTAGATGACAGCCCAAAGAATAAATATCTATGAGTCCACACAGAAAAAATAAATGGAAGAGAAAAGATAATCTTCCTCCCAGAATTCTAAATGACATGCGTAGTTATCTCCCGTCCAAGAGAGACAGCTTTGTCCCCTCACCTTTTGAGTTTGAGCTGGACTTACTGACTTGCTTTCAATAAGCAGAGCATGAAAGGGAAAAATAGTAACTTTACAATGGAAAACAATAAATGGTACTTACACAAAGTGATAAAAGTTCGCATTACCAATGATGTCATGTAGATACCATGTACTCCCTGATGCATTTGTCAAAACCCACAAATACTCCCTGGCATGATGAGATTAGAAGGGCACTTTTCCTCTGTCATATTCTTGCCAAAAACCTTAACTCTAGTCTAATTATGAAAAAAAATAACAGACAAGCCCAGATGAGATGGTATTCTACAGGTTACCTGACCACTACTCCTTAAAATCGTCAAGGGCATGAAAAATATGGAAAGATAAGTTGAGAAACTATCACAGACTAGAGGAGACTAAAAAGCATGACAAGTAAATGCGTGTCATTGATTCCTGGAACAGAATATTAATTTAAAAAATGGTGAAATCCAAATAAAGTCTGGAGTTAACGGTAATACACAAATTGTCTTAGTTAAGTTTCTGTTGCTCACACCAGAATACCTGAAACTATGTAATTTGTAAAGAAAAGGAATTTATTCCTTTCCTTACAGTTATGGAGGCTGATGTCCAAAGTCAAAAGGACACATCTAGTGAGGGCCTTCTTACTGGTGGGGACTCCGCAGAGACCCAAGGAGGTACAGGGCATCATATGTCAAGGAAGCTAAGCATGCTAACTCAGATCTCTCTTACTTCACTTATAAAGCCACCAGTCTCGCTCCCATAATCCCATTAATCAAGTAAGGGATTAATCCTTCATGAGGACAGAGGCCTCATGACCCAATCACCTCCCAAAGGCCTTATCTTTCAATACATCCACACTGGGGATTAAATTTCAAAATGAGTTTTGGAGCAGGCAAATATTCAAACCACAAAACCAATGTTCTTAGTTTTGATAAGTGTACCATAGTAAGAATAGTAGGCAATTTGCTAGGGCTGCCATAACAAAGTACCGCAAATTAAACAGCTTAAACAACACAAACTTTTTTTTTTTTTTTAAACCACCATTTTAAACCAACATTTGTTTTGATTTCCAAGTTTTATGATCTCTTCTACCTCCAAAAGAAACTGAAGCAACTTATAGATTAAAACAAAGTATAAAGAACTAAAGCATTTAGAGAGAAAATAAGACAAATGTATCCCTGTGCTCGAATTTATAAGACACAGTACGCTTTAGTAAAAGAAGTGTTGGAACTGAAGCACAAAAAATCCCAGGTTCTAGCCTTAAGTCTCTCTAACTGTGTGGTCTTGTGTAATCTTTATTCCATTGGCAAAACGAAGTCTCTAAAACTTTTTCAATGTAATTTTTAAATATATTTTAAAAATAATATGCTAGCAGTAGTATGTCAGGCAAAATGCAGTGGTTGAGGTTGTACAGGAACCAGTTAAGAGATTAAAGAGTGATTAGGTACAGAGGATTAACAGTAGGAATAGAAAGAAAAGGAGGGGGGAATCCTTTTAAGGAAATGTTTGACAGAACTTGGAAGTTGATTGGAAATGAGAATGAGCAAGATGAGTCCAAGATGACTTTGAGTCTGAACAACACAAACTTATTGTCTCACAGTTCTGAAGGCTGCAAGTCCGAAATCAAGGGGTCAGCAGAGCAATGCTCCTGCTGAAGGTGCCAGGGAAGGAACTATCCTAGGCTTCTTTCCTGGCTTCGGATAGTTCTCTGGCTTGTGGCAGCATAACTCCAATCTTCACGTGACATTATCCTGTGTACGTGACTATCTGCAAATTTCCCTTTTATAAGCATACCAGTCATATTGGATCGAGGCCCACCCTACTCAATTATGACCTTAATTACATATACAACAACCCTGTTTCCCGTAAGGTCACATTCTGAGGTACTAGGGACTAGGACTCCAACATATGAATTTTGGGGAACACAATTCAATCCATAATAGCAATGTAGGATCGCATTAGGGGAAACTGAAACTGGGTGAGAGGTACATAAGGACTCTGTACTATCTTTTTAACTTTTCCGTAGATCTAAAACTGTAAAATAATTAAAAAAATTATCTTAAAAACTTATTTCTATAAAGTCAGGTAATAAAATATAACATTTTCTTAATAAGCAGAATAAAGAGATTTCCCACATCCAGCTGAACCCACAATCTCAGTAAGATTTTTTGTTTTTAATTCAAGGAGGCAATCACAGGTAAAATGGTGAAAACCAAAGTTGCCCTGGTTTGCAACACTACTGATTTAGTGTCTATCTTTCTCAGGCACTTTTCCATAAACTATTAGCAAAAATGGAATGCCGTACCTTATTCTGCACCTCCCATTGTTCATTCAGCAACTTGCCATGGTCATCTTCCCATGTCACTACTACAGATAAAGCTGTCTTATTTTTTTTTCTATGTTTCTATGGTAAAACAAAACACACACACAGACAACCACCCAAAGTATAATATAGAACTTAGTCAATTACTATAATGTAAAACTCTTGTAACCACTACCTAGGTCAAGAAATGGAATTTAGCTGCTGAGGGATGCAATCTGGCAGGAGCACTGGAATTTCTCTGTACTTTACTGCTGGGTGTGCTATGAATAGGTATGCCATGAACCCAAGGGCCTGACCACTCCTTGCCTGGGTCATTTTCAAGGTAGCCACCACGAAGAAGGTCTTTTGCTGTAGACACCCATGAAGAAGAAGGTCTTCACTGTGAGCCACCATGAAGAAGAAGGTAATGTCTTCCTCTGGGACAGATGCAGACTTATTTACAGCTTGCTAAAACCAGAAGGTTTCCCAAATTGCATGACAGTTGTACTGTCATGCAATATACTGCATATGCAGGCACTCATATGGGTCCTCTGTATCACTCCCCTGAGGCTTGTGCAAGAGAAACCTTGCTCAGTGTTGCTCACTGTGCCACTCATAAAAAATTCTATTTTTTCTTATCCAAGAGTGTCACGTCTGCTGCCAGCATCCATGAAATATTAACAAGCTAATTATTAGCTTGTATAGTACTACAGAGTGAATGCTTGCATCCCTCCAAAATTTTTATGTTGAAATCCTAACCTCCAAGGTGATGGCATAAGAGGTAGGACCTTTGAGAGGTGATTAGGTCATGTCAGCCCTCATGAATGAGATTAACACCCTTATAAAAGAAACCCTGGAGAGCTTCTTCACCCCTTCTACCACAAGAGGACACAGAGAGAAGATGGCCAACAAGGCTATGAACCAGGAGGCTGGCCATCACCAGACACCAAATCCGCTGGCCCCTTGATCTTGAACTCCCCAGCCTCCAGAACCATGAGAAATAAATTTTGTTTTTTATAAGCTACCCAGTTTACAGTTTCGTTACAGCAGCTCAAATGGACTAAAACACCATCATCTACTATATTCTTGGGAACTAGGAATCTAGATGTGGAGGAAGAGATTCAGATATAGGATTAAAAGGGCTATTAATAATTCTAGGACACCATCTGGACGTACATAATAAGAACATGTGTGCTGTCACGAAAATGATATGGACAGTATCATTTTATGCACTCCAAACACTATACCCTCAATACTGAATAGAACTACTCTCTAAAAGGAAAAAAAGAAAATGAAAATAGAAGTTTTCTCCATATCCAGGTCAAAATTAAATGAGCTTTTGCACATTAAATTAAAATGCTGTTTAAGAATTTAAAATAGGCCAGCATGGTGGCTCACACCTATCATTCTAGCACATTGAGGGGCCAAGGCAGGAAGATCATTTGTGCCCAGGAGTTCGAGGCCAGCCTGGGCAACACAGAAACCGCACAGAAATCTCTACAAAAAATTTAAAAATTAGCTGGGGTTGGTGGTCCATACCTGTAGTCCTAGCTACTCAGGAGGCTAAGGCAGGAGGAGCACCTGCGCCTAGGAGTTCGAGGCTACAGTAAGCTAGTGTCACTACACTCCAGCCTGAGCAACACAGCAAGACCTTGTCTCAATAACAAACAAAAAAGAGTTTAAAATAGATTATGGAGAAAGAAGAAAAAAAATATTTCCCTGAATATTTTCGTAGTAAGAATATGTCCAAATTAGTCTACAGATACAAATGAGGCCTCACTGACAGGTTCCACTGGCTTTCATTAGCTTGACAAACCTTATATGCAGAAATGCAGAATTTTGTCCTCCCTTCTGGGTTCTATTCCCTACCTTCTATCTTGAAAAGGTCACCATGAATGTCACACTATTAACACTAAATAATCCTGTCCACTTCTCATAACTCTGCCTGCAATACTGCCATCAATGGCATACTTCCATCACTCCACCATGAAATAAAAAGGATCTCTCTCTCTCTCTCTCTGTCTCTCTCTCTCTCAGAAAGGCCACAGAAGAATTGCTTGGGATACATCTTCTCTACCCAAGGCACTCATAAAAGCAAACACTGAGATTCAGAATTATTCAACCCCCAGGCCCTGAGAGTCTTTAACTTCCTTCCGGGTGTCTTCTGCCCCATGTCACCATAGTCCCCATATGATCTGGATTCTGTCATGTCTTCCCATTCCACCTATGTACTTATGTCTGAGTCACTGACACTGCTCCTAGTTTTTTTTCTAGGAAACTCCTCAACCTCCATGTATAACAGCTGAATAAAATAAGTAAGGGTAGTGCTATGGTTCGAATATTTGCCCCCTCCAAAACTCCTGTTGAAATTTAATCCACAATGTGGCAATACTAAGAGATGAGTCCTTTAAGAGGTGATTGGGCATGACAGTACTGCTCACATGAATGGATTAACCCATTCATAAATTAATGGGTTAATGGATTAATGAGTTAATGAACCAATGGGTTATTATGGGAGTAAGACTATAGGTTTATAAGAGGAAGAGGCAGACCTGAGCTAGCACGCTTAGCCTCCTTGCCACATGATGTCCTGTACCACCTTAGGACTCTACAGAGAGGTCCTACCCGCAAAATGGCCCACACCAGATGCAGCACCTTGACCTTGGACTTCTCAACCTCCGTAACTATAAGAAATAAATTCCTTTTCTTTACAAATTCCTCAGTTTTAGGTATTCTGTTATAAGCAACAGAAAATGGACTAACACAGTTAGGAAGGGTATGCCAGGCTTCGTATCCCCATCTCCACTTAGGCTTAACAGAGGCACAGTTGCAATAGTTACATAGTGCCCACTCTGTCAGAGGCTATAGAGCGTACAAAGTAAATCTATGAAGACAGATAGCCAGGATTTAAATCACACCTCGTAATTACTAGCTGTGTGACATTTGGGCATATTACTTAGACTCTCTGTCCCTCAATTTCTGCCCTGTTATATAGAGATAAGGCTACAATCCTTTAATTCCTAAAATTTTCTAGATTTTGGAAAATAGTACATACTAAATACTTTATAAAACATCCCAAGAGGAGTCTAGGTCCTTGTAATACTTGATTACATAGTAATAAAGGGTTTTTATATTTATGCAGCAAACCGTAAGTGTTCACGCTAGTTAGGATAAAAACTAAAAGAGCTTCAAGTACATCCAGGTCAGATTTTGCCAATGCATTTACCACAAACTAACAAAAAACTTTTGGTTTTGAGGTTTTAGAATTGCAAATAAGAGATCTGTAGTATGTACCCCAGAGGACTATCGTGAGAATTAACTGAGCTAATACATGACAAGTACTTACAATACCACCTAGAATACAGTGATATCAGATGACTTTTTATTTTGATGTGCAATTTACTTGCCAGCCTCTATAAGAGATATAAAAGTGAATAAAATTTATTTCTTCCTTACAATCTGATAAACTTTGGATATGTAACTTTGCAAGGGTACCATTACAGTAATAGCTAACATGTATAAGACGACTGTCATATGCCATGCACTATGCTAGATTTTTTTTTTTTTTTAAGACAGAGTCTCACTCTGTCGCCCAGGGTGGAGTACAGTAGTGCATCTTGGCTCACTGCAAGCTCTGCCTCCCGGGTTCACGCCATTCTCCTGCCTCAGCCTCCTGAGTAGCTGGGACTACAGGTGCCCGCCACCATGCCCGGCTAATTTTTGTATTTTTTTAGCAGAGACGGGGTTTCACCATGTTAACCAGGATGGTCTCGATCTCCTGACCTCATGATCCACCCACCTCGGCCTCCCAAAGACTATGCTAGATTTTTTAATGCATTATTGTGATGGTTAATATTGAGTGTCAACCTGACTGAAGGATGAAAAGTATTTTTCCTGGGTATGTCTGTGCAGGTATTGCCAAAGGAGATTAACATTTGAGTCAGTGGACTGGGAGAGGCAGATCCAACCTCAGTCTGAGTGGGCACCACCTAATCAGCTTCCAGAGTGGCTAGGATAAAAGCAGGCAGAAGTTGGAAGGACTTGACTTGCTGAGTTTTCCAGCCTTCATCTTTCTCCGGCACTGGATGCTTCCTGCCTTCAAACATCAGCCTCCAAGTTCTTCAGCTTTTGGACTCTTGGACTTATACCAGTGGTTTGCCAGAGGCTCTTGGGCCTTTGGCCACAGACTGGAGGCTGCACTGTCAGCTTCCCAACTTGTGGGGTTTTGGGACTCAGACTGATCCATCACTGGCTTCCTTGCTCCTCAATTTGCGGACGGCCTATCATGGGACTTTATCTTGTGATCATGTGAGTCAATTCTCCGTAATAAACTCCCTTTCATATATACATACGTCCTATAAGTTCTGTCCTTCTAGAGAACCCTGATTAATACAATTATCTTATTTATCATTTATAAGCACTCTAAGGTAGATACTATTATTCTTCTCACTTTATATATATCAAAAGGGAAGCTGTAAGAGACCAAGTA
Source organism: Nomascus leucogenys (assembly GCF_006542625.1). Lineage (NCBI taxonomy): Eukaryota > Metazoa > Chordata > Mammalia > Primates > Hylobatidae > Nomascus > Nomascus leucogenys. The sequence goes on from NC_044402.1 coordinate 90,661,973, forward strand.
ATCCACCCAAGATTAAGTAGTGAACCTATTATTTAAACCCAGGCATTCTGACTTGTAAGAACCATGGTTTTAACCACAATCTTATGCCACCTCCTACAAGGTATGTGTGCCATGTCTTGATGCTACAGTTGAGAACCATGACGTACCAAGGTCAAGGAAATCTGCCATACCAGTATTTCTCTACTTCTCTAACAATGACATTTTAAGTTACACATACAAATAATGCCAGCAAAACAAACGCAAAACTTACCAAATGGTGCAGTATGGTATTAGTCCTTTTGAATGCATTAAACCTGAAACAAATGTGGAATACAATGAGAACAGTAATGTGGGTAGTCATGTCTCAGTTGACAAATAGTATATCACCTTTTGTTTCAGCCTCTTCTAAAAGGTATTATTAGAACAAAAAGTTTTAAAAGGTTTAGCTCTCATTCACTGCTGGTAGGAACATTAAATGGTACAGCCACTTTGCACATGAATTTTATGGTAACTTTATTCATAACTGCCAAAATGTGGAAGTAACCAAGATGTTCTTCAATGGTTGGAAGACAAACCAATTTCAATACAACCATATAAAATATTATTCAGCCATGAAAAAAAGAAATGGGCTATTATGCCACAAAAAAAATTGGACGAAACTTAAATGCATACATACTACTAAGCAAAAGAAGCCAGTCTGAAAAGGCTACATACTCTGATTTCAACTGTATGATATTCTGAAAAGGGCAAAATTATGAAATCAGTAGAAAGATCAATGGTTGCCAGGGGTTTGGGGGACGGAGGGAGGGATGAACAGTTGAAACACAGGAGATGTTTAGGGCAGTGAAACTAATCTGTATGATACTGTAATGGTTGATACATGTCCTTATTATTTGTCAAACTTTTCTGCTCAAATTTGCAGGTCATTTTTTCCATCAACTTAAAACTACTCTAAAAAATAAAGTCATTAATCTTAAGAAAAAAGGTTTGTTAAAGATGCAGTACAAACAGCATTCTCAGACACTGTAGAGGTACAAATTGGTACTGCCTTTCTGGTAAACAGTTTGGAAATACAAATCCACAGCCTTTAAAATGATTCACACCCTTCAATCCACTAATTCCGCAAGCATGTGCACTAGGGAAATCTCCGAAATATGACCAAAGTTTGATTGATAAATATGTTCACATTATTTACATGATGGAAAAACTGAAAACAAAGTAAATGTCTAAGAATAGAGCATTATTTTAAAGACTGTGTCTACATGCACACGTATGTTTGTTGCGGCACTATTCACAATAGCAAAGAGTTGGAACCAACCCAAATGTCCAACAACAATAGACTGGATTAAGAAAATGTGGCACATATACACCATGGAATACTATGCAGCCATAAAAAATGATGAGTTCGTGTCCTTTGTAGGGACATGGATGAAACTGGAAAACATTCTCAGTAAACTATCGCAAGGACAAAAAACCAAACACCGCATGTTCTCACTCATAGGTGGGAATTGAACAATGAGAACTCATGGACACAGGAAGGGGAACATCACATTCCGGGGACTGTTGTGGGGTGGGGGGAGGGGGGGAGGGACAGCATTAGGAGATATACCTAATGCTAAATGACGAGTTAATGGGTGCAGGAAATCAACATGGCACATGGATACATATGTAACAAACCTGCACATTGTGCACGTGTACCCTAAAACCTAAAGTATAATAAAAAAAAATATAAAAAAAAAAAGACTGTGTCTATTAATACAGCCATTACACAACCACTAAAAATACTAACATGGAAAAGTAGTGACAAATCACAAAAGGAGAGCAGGCTACAAAACAATAAACACAACACACTTCTATGTTTGCTGTTTTAAAAGTGCTTGTTGGGCTAGAAATACAAAGCCTGAGACACAGCTTGACCAAAGTGACCACTAATAATGGACATGAGAATGGTGAGGGTGGGGGCACCTGGGAAGGGGCATGAACAAACATGGAATGTTGGAAATTGTCTCTATCCTGATGCTGATTACAGGACTGCAGGTATATGTACAAGTTCACTAAGCTATAAACTTCACAACAGTGTACTCAAGTGCCTTATGTAAATTATAATAAGAAAGTAAAAGGCAACACCGGGAAGGGCAGTGATTGAGAGAGGCACGAGGAGCGCCTCTGGAATGCTTGGTTCTTGATCCAGGTGCTGGTGATTTAAGTATGTTTGGTTTGTGAAAATTCATCAAGTTGTATCATTACGCTTTGGGCTTTTTAAAAAATTTCCTAAAAGACATAGCTCTTGCCCTTGAGAAACCCACAATGTAATGACAGATGTGCACATAAAAATACTATAGTTAGAATATACTAAGATGCATGCTTTTTGTTTAAGAAGCTAAATTTAAGATCTATGGAAAGAGGTCAAAGCTAGAATCAGTAGCTGCAGCAGCCTGATAAGGGCTGTGCACATGTGCAGATACATATACTATCTAATGGAACTGATAAACTGACAATCTGTTAATTTTTCAAGGAAACTCTGAGCTTATAAGAAGACCAACAGCCTGAGGTTTCACAAAAGGCAATATCACCAGTTACCACTTGTAACCACAACTTGGATGACTGAATTTATAAAAATATTTGTAATCCAACTTGCCTTTCAGAATTTATATTACTTTTTTTATATTACATTCAAATTGAGTAATACTATACAAAAGAGAGAAACGACGTATTTGTTTAAGTCAGTCATGGTTCACATTCCTGAACTAGCATTTTTTGAATTTGTCTCACAAGTAAAATGTAGCCCAGTGATTCCAAGACTGGTCTGTACATTAGAATCACCTGGAGACTCGGCTGGGCATGGTGGCTCATGCCTGTAATCCCAGCACTTTGGGAGGCCAAGGCAGGCAGATCACCTGAGGTCAGGAGTTCCAGACCAGCCTGGCCAACAAGGCAAAACCCCATCTCTACTAAAAGTACAAAAACTAGCCAGGCACGGTGGCGGGTGCCTGTAATCCCAGCTACTCAGGAGGCTGAGGCAGGAGAATAGCTTGAACCTGGGAGGCAGAGTGTAGAAAGTAAAAAGTTTCCTCTTCAAAGTTTTTCTTCTTGTTAAAGAATAAATCATAAGTGTTAGAAATAATAATGTCTTTTAAAGACTAACTTTCTTCATGTCTCCTTGCTTTGTGCTAATAACTCTTTGTTAAGCCCTATCCTACATAACTATTGGACATGCTCACAGACATGTTCCAGCTCACAGCCTATGGCCCTTCCTTACTTAAAAATGTTATTGGTTCTTTAAACCTTTCGTAAGCAACTTCTTTGTTCTTCCCTGCACTTACCTATTTAGGCTATTAGCATATTGGGTATCAGTTTAAGAGTGTGAGGTCCCACTCCAGCCAATGGATGCAGGACACAGCAGTAAGGACGACCCAAATGCATAAAGGATAAATATGTCTGCTTTTCCTTTGTCAAGTGTGCTCTCGCCATCATTCCATCTGCAATTGAGCACCCTTTCTGCAGAAAGCAAAAATGGCCTTGCTGATAAATCTTTTGTCTCCATGCTGACTTTTCTTCACAGCACCAATTATCTAACAATTTTGGTATTTCTAACACAGAGGTTGCAGTGAGCCGAGATTGTGCCACTGCATTCCAGGCTGGGCGACAAGAGTGAGACTCTGTCTCAAAAAAAAAAAAAAAAAATCACCTGGAGACTGCTAAAAATCCCAAAGCCCAGGTCACACCCAAGACCACTTAAATCAAACTATGGAGTCATTAAAAATCAACACTAACACTTTATAATTATGAAACTGAAGTGACAGATTGTATCTTATTTAGGGATACTTTCTAAATAAGGTTTTCATAATTACTTTTAAAGTGTGAACTACACTACCCTAAAACACCATTTCCAAAATGTTTTCAACTTGACTCAATATTATCTTTTTGGAAATTTTAAGTATAAAAATCCAGAATAATTCTGTATTCCTTAATGAGGCCAGTAACCAAACGTAGGTTCAAGGTTCAAGAGGGTGTTGCCAGATTTCCAACTCTTATGTAACAGTTTAAGTACTAATTACAGTGTTTTAACAAGTAAACAAAGAGAACGCAGGACTAACTCCAAGTCCCAGTTTTATATATAAGACAGAATTTTATTTAACTCAAAGAAAGTTTGAGGTTAATGTAAACCTATCAAACAAAGCCACTGTACACAATATTTATAGGTCACAAAAATCTGTGGACCAATTACTACAAAAAAAAAAAATATATATATATACACACATATATATACACAACCAAATTCCTTGCCAAATACTATATAATCATATTGCTTCATTTGGTTGGTTGGCTTTGAGACGGACTCTTGCTGTGTCACCCAAGCTGGAGTGCAGTGGCACAATCTCGGTACACTGCAACCTCTGCCTCCCAAGTTACAGCAATTCTCCTGCCTCAGCCTCCCGAGTAGCTGGGACTGCAGGCATGCGTCACCTCGCCCGGCTTATTTTTGTATTTTTAGTTGAGACGAGGTTTCTCCATGTTGGCCAGGCTAGTCTTGAACTCCCAACCTCAGGTGATCCGCCCGCCTCGGCCTCCCAAAGTGCTGGGATGACAGGCATGAGCCACTGCACCCAGCCCATTCGTTCTAATTCAAATTCAGCTGTCATTTAAAATTTGATATTAGCTTTTATACCTCAAAATGTAATTGAGAATTCAGTGTTCCCAAGTAATTCTGAATTTATGATCTTTCCTTTCTATTGGCTCCAAAACTGCCATCTGGTGGAGAGGAAGAGGGCATGCACATCTCTGCTACTTTTTTTTTTTTGAGCCTGAGTCTCTCTCTGTCGCCCAGGCTGGAGTGCAGTGGTGCAATCTCAGCTCACTGCAGGCTCTGCCTCCCGGGTTCACGCCATTCTCCTGCCTCAGCCTCCCGAGTAGCTGGGACTACAGGTGCCTGCCACCACGCCCGGCTAATTTTTTGTATCTTTAGTAGAGACGGGGTTTCACCATGTTAGCCAGCATGGTCATCATCTCCTGACCTCTTGATCCGCCCGCCTCAGCCTCCCAAAGTGCTGAAATTACATGCATGAGCCACTGTGCCCGGCATGCTACTTCTAATTTCTTAATTAACTTTATCAGGCTTATTTCCTTCAGCTGATGTCAACTTGGCCTTTTAGAACAGTTATTCTCAAAGTATGGTTCTTGGACAAGTACCATCAACATCCCCTGGAAACTTACTAGAAACTGAAATTCTCTGCCCCACCCCAGACCTACTGAATGAGAAACTGTGGGGCCCAGAAATCTGTGTTTAACAAACCCTCTAGGTGGTTATGATGTGTGAAGTTTAAATAAACAACTGTCTTAGATGAGAACTTTATCACTCAGGAACTTTTTGCAATTATCCAATAAAACAAACACGGCCTCACAAAATTAAACAACTACATGAAACTGATTAAGCAAGAAGAAGACATCACAAAGTAGTGCTTGGTGAAAATTATGATCCCAGAAGTGGGCAAGGTGTGAACAGAGCAGAAAACCAAGTCCAGGAGGCCAATAATTTAGGCATGGGGTGATGAAGAACAGCAGCTGTGGAAACAGAAGGGAGTGATATTATTAAGAGTTTTTATAAAGTAAAACTCAATGGAAAAGAATGTCAGAAATGGCTTTAAGATTTCAAGCCAGGACAACTAGGAGAATATAGAAAAGACAGGGAAAGAAGCTAGCTGGTTTGCAGGATGAAATATAAATTCAATTTTGAATTTGAGTTTGTACTGACATAAGCAGAAATAGTCAACAGAAGAAAGAGACTCGAACTTGAAAGCAAAGTTAGAACTAAAGGTATGTCTTACGCCACATGCATGTACAATCACTGACGCACTGGAATCTCTCAGCTTTCTGTAAGGAATAAATGAGAAGGCTGCAGTTGAAAACTCATTGCCAGAAGGATGCCAACTGCAACTGTAGTAATGGTCAACAGCGTTTTATTTCTGTATTCTATTTATTTATTCATTTTTAGAGACAGGGTCTCACTCTGTCACCCAGGCTGGAGTGCAGTGGTATGATACACGGGCTCACTGCAACCTCAAGCTCCTGGACTCAAGCCTCCTGAACAGCTAAGACTACAGGCACACACCACCACACCTGGCTAATTTTTAAATTTTTTGTAGAGACACAGTCTATGTTGCCCAGGCTGGTCTCAAATTCATGGGCTGTGATCCTCCAGCCTCAGCCGCCCAAAGTGCTGGCATTACAGGCTTGAGTCACCATGCCCAGCCCAGCAGTGTTTTAAAACTACTAACATTATCTGGATGGAATGGTAGGGATTAAAAAGAAGAAAAAGAAAAAAAGAAAAAACTACTAACATTTAAAAATCAAGAGATTTCACGTAAAAATGCAGTTTTTCCAGCTTTTCCAGAAAAATCAGTAGTAATGGAAACCCTGGGTCTATATTCTATAAGGGCAACAATGCCTGGGGCTGAGAAGCTGCCTCCTCTCTACAGCACTCTCTCCAGCTCACCAGTCCCCCACGCTGCCATCTAGCCAGCATCTTTCAATGCTTCCTTCTCAGAAGGCCTCTGCATTCAGGCTCATGATTCCTAACACAGAAAACAACCTAACAGAGCATCAAAGATTGAGCCTTTCATCAACTAAGAAACAACTAAGTAGAACTAGAAGAGAGGCAAAGAGTAAGAACCAAAACAATGTACTTCAGCAGAGTATAGAGCAGATGGAAAAGGCAATGAGGCCTATTAACAACTTAAAAAGTAACCTCTTCCTGTTATCTCTATTTTTTAGAGACTAGGTTTTTCCATGTTGCCCAGGCTGGAGGGCAGTGGCACAATCATAGTTCACTGTAAACTTGAACTCTGAGGCTCAAGTGATCCTCCCACCTCAGCCTCCCAAGCTGGAAGGATAGGCATATGCCACCATACCCAGCTAGTTTTTTCATTCCTTATTTTTTGTAGAAACGGGGTCTTGCTATGTTGCCCAGGATTGTCTTGAACTCCGACCTTGGCCTCTCAAAGTGCTAGGATTACAGGCATAAACCACCACACCCAGCGAAGAGCAACCTCTCTGATGAGGCTTCCTGACTCCCTCTCCCTATCTAAATCTGGCTCTCATAACTGTACTTGTCCCTTAAGACACTTACCAGAATTGGTAATCAAAAATTACTTTTGTCTAACTATTTGTTTCCTATCTGCTCTCCTTTCAGACTCCAAGGGCCTACATAAGGAACAGTAGAAACATCGAGTAGTCCAGAGTGGCTACAGGATAATAGAAATGCCTAGAACTGTGCTTCCCAGGAAGTAGAACAGAACAGTAGGTAATTGTTCATCCATGAATATACCGGGGCCAAATCTGTGAAATCCAGGCTGGTAAAATTGTATTTAATTGCATAAGCAGAAGGGCACCTCTGTGAGCTTCTGAGAATAACGGCAGGCACTGAAGTAAAACCTTAGCAAGATTAACCTGGCAATCTTGTACAGAAACAATTCTCACTGGGAAGAGGAAAAAATGATAACTTTGAGACTACTGTTGAAACTTGAATCCACAGGAAGAGGTTAAGGTTTGGGAGTGCGGGAGAACTTCGGTAACTTTGAGAATCTAGAAGAATGATAGTGCCAAGAGAGATAAAGAGTAAGGGTTATACTTAATGTGCAAATTTATTTTTCTTTTTTTTTTTTTTTTTTTTTTTTTTTTGAGATGGAGTCTCACTCTGTCGCCCAGGCTGTAGTGCAGTGGTGCGATCTTGGCTCACTGCAACCTCTGCCTCCCAGGTTCCAACAATTCTCCTGCCTCAGCCTCCCAAGTAGCTGGGATTACAAGCCCCTGCCACCACGCCCGGTTAATTTTTTTTGTATTTTTAGTAGAGACGAGATTTCACTATGTCGGCCAGCCTGGTCTTGAACTCCTGACCTCAGATGATATATGCCTGCCTCGGCCTCCCAAAGTGCTGGGATTACAGGCGTGAGCTCCCGCGCCTAGCCCTTAAGTGCAAATCTATATATGAGGTGCAACTCAGACATTCCGAGGGTTGTGACCAGCACTAGAGCTCAGGGCAAGTCAGGTTAGACAAAAATTTGAGTTACCCTAAGAGAGATGATTAGGGAACCAAAAAAAAAAAAAAAAAGTCCAAGAGCTAAACTGGCACTGGGGTAAGAGGAAAGGCGGTGGAGAGTGGCATTAGAAAAGTAGGCCAGTACCGAAGAAGCCAAGGGAGGCCAGAGTTCAAGTGGGGCTGCCCAACACTGTCAACCATGGCCCAAGGCCTTTTTTCCTCTCAGAAACACTTTCCGTGGCACCCTATTCCCTTATACACTTGTGGGTTAGGCTATTGTGGACTGGACCACCTTGGCCTCTGCTTTCTAGGATAATACCCACTCCAGGGTTGAGTCTGGAAAAAGGCATCTCAGATCAAAGCCCCCAAAATGGTCCGGGCCTCACCTACAGAGTCTGCATCTTGGAACGTGGAGTGGAAAAATTGTGCAAATGATTGATCAAGCCAAGCTGAATTGTGCAAATGACAGATCCTTTCCTAAGTCAGTTAACTTTAACAAACATGTCTTTCCAGTTTGTTTCTCTATTTGCTGACAACACTGAAAAAGCGGCAGTAACGATTACGCGTACTGATTTTCTTAGTATTTACTCAATCGCTCCATGAGCTGGTGCAAGGACAACTAATTTTAAGGTATTAAAAAAACAAACAGAAAAGCAAGCAACTCTTCAATGTATAACAAAAATTTACTGAGAATTAGGTCTGTGGATACAGTGTTAGACATCTAGATACTTTCCCCTGAAACTATTCTTCTTAAGTCAAAGAAACACCTCCATCCCTTTTCAGGAAACCCAGAAGGCAAACTCTAAGGCTTAAAGAATCCAGTAATTTAAGTTGTCCTTATTTTAAGAAAATAAGGATGGTTCTCCCTTCAAGTGGGCGCAGCTGCTACCTGGTATGACAGTACAGGGCCAGGCAGCGGGCTGTTTAAGACGCATGCAGCCTAATTTCCTAAAGATGATGGCTACCAGATTTCCTAGGCTGAGCTCAAAGCGCAGTGAGGGGTACTTTCGAAAAGTTAAACAATGTTTGCAAACATGCTCCCCCATGCCACGTTAAATTGTCCCTCAACACTAGCCTGAAAGTTCCAAATGCCTATACTGACGCTGCAGCCATGCAAGAAAGCTGAATAAAATCACACCACGGGCAGAGAGGTGCAGCAACTGGCAAAGCACCTGTGTGTGCCGGCTGCACAAAACATGCCGCAGAATTCCTCTAAGTCAAATCCCTCCGTGTCCCCAAACTGCACCCAACTTTGAAGAAAGGAAAGAAACTGAGGCCAAAAGAATTAAAGTCGTGGGGGGGACAAGCCTGAATTAAGAGCCAGAGTGGCAGAAAACCAAAGTGCTGCTGCAAAGAAGACGCTAGAGGAAGAAAGGAAAGACAGGGACGGGGTCTGGGGCCTGGGGAGGGCCAAGGTTGGGGTCTCACAGCTGCGCCTGAGCGCGACTCGAAACTTCGAGGCCAGCAGTCTCCACCCTCGGCCCTTTTCCGACTGTGGCGAGTGCCGCTGCCTGCCCTTGGTCGCTCGCTCCCTCTCACTCACCTCGACATGAGCCTCCACACCTCCCGCTGCCGCATCGCCAAACACTCCGAAGCTACAGCAGCGGAGCGAGAATCGTCTGCACCGTTCCAGCGCCTCGCGTGAGCCCCGCCCACCGCCGTCCTGCGCCGCCGGGCACAGATAACAAGTCCTCCAGGAAGCCAGAGCGACCGTTTCCGCTACGCGGCGGGGAGGGGAGGGGCGGGGCAAGAACAACGCCTGGAGGAAATAGTTGAGGGAGAGGAAGGGAGATGGGACCGATGTGGGGTGGGCCTGGGATCTGGCACGGGGCCAGGGAGAAGGCGGAGAGCGAGCTGAGGCGGAGCGGGGAGAGGGAGGATAGAGCGGACTAGGGCGGATTCGCAGGAAAGGAGATTGCCCTCTAGAGGCTGTCTTAGCCCAAAGCGCAACCTGTTGTCTAGGCTTGGCCTGACAATTTGACCAGCAGGGACTGATGTGAGACTTTTCTGGAATTTTAGTAATTTTTTATTAAAACGTAAACTTAGTATTCTTTGAGAATCAACTAGAGGAATTACATTTGATAAAGGACATCGGTGTAGTTTATTCATTCCTAACCCAATACAGCCGAATTCTTTTAATATTAGGATTGAGACATTTTCAGTTTTCTTGGGAAAAGTTACAGATCCCCCACTTTTCCTCAAAGACAGACAAGAGTTGTCTGATTAAGAGATAATAGATATGTCTTCCCAACTAAAGTAAAAGTTGCTGTTATCAGTGAAAGCATAATTACATTCAGAAAGTAGCTTACTCTTAAATGAAACCAACATTTAACTCAACTACTAGGATCCACGGTTAAATTGAGGAAAACGTTGCTCGGCTTCCAGATCCACCCAGATGTCTAGCAGAAGACATTTCATCGCCACTATTAAGTATTGACACATTTATCACAAAGAAGAAATCCGGTGACAAATTTCAGAAAGGACTCATGAAAGGAGTTATTCTTAGTATCTTGATATTTAAAGAGATACACTGTTGAGACTTTGATCAAAAATTACGTTGCTAACCTAGGTCAAATGTAATAACCAAATGCCCACTGAGAAGAGGACAGACAACAGACATCACAGAAGGAACTCCTTACCTGCAATTTGGTTTTTAACTGGCTACAGGACATCACCATCTGACATCACCATCATGCCTCATTCACTGCGCACAGAAATGAACCAGTCATCTGACCTAGCATGGTTTACTGGAAAAAGCATGGGCTTTCCTGTTAGACAGACTGAGATTCAAATCCTTGCCGCCCTAGCTTCATGTGTTTGAAACCTGAGTCTCACAAGGCCTAATCGTTAGAAGGGCCCTGTGCTTGTTTTAATGCTGTGCTATTAATAATTTTTTAACAAGGAACCACAAATTTTCATTTTATACTAGGCCTGCAAATTATGTAATCAGTCCTACTCCTAGCACACTAATAGTTTAATGACCTTGAGCAAATTATATAGCTTTTCAGAACCTCCATTTTCTCATCTGAAAATGGATGTGTTGATGATTAAAGACTAGAGGTGTTTGTGAAGATCCATTGAAATATAGACAGAAATATTGAGAGGTGATAGCGTGCTGGCAGTCCTCACAGCCCTCGCTCGCTCTTGGCGCCTCCTCTGCCTGGGCTCCCACTTCGGCGGCACTTGAGGAGCTCTTCAGCCCACCGCTGCACTGTGGGAGCCCCTTTCTGGGCTGGCCAAGGCCAGAGCCGGCTCCCTCAGCTTGCAGGGAGGTGTGGAGGGAGAGGCGCTTGCTAGCCAGCTGGAGTTCCAGGTGGGCGTGGGCTTGGCAGGCCCCGCACTTGGAGCAGCCGGCCGGCCCTGCCAGCCCCGGCCAATGAAGGGCTTAGCACCTGGGCCAGCAGCTGCGGAGGGTGTACTGGGTCTCCCAGCAGTGCCAGCCCATCGGCAATTTCTCACCAGGCGCTCAATTTCTCACCAGGCCTTAGCTCGCGGGACAGGGCTCGGGACCTGCAGCCCACCATGCCTGAGCCTTCCCCCGCCTCCATGGGCTCCTGTGCAGCCTGAGCCTCCCCGACGAGCGCCGCCCCCTGCCCCACTGTGCCCAGTCCCATCGACCACCCAAGGGCTGAGAAGTGCGGGCGCATGGCACCGGGACTGGCAGGCAGCTCCACCTGCAGCCCCAGTGTGGGATCCACTGGGTGAAGACAGCTGGGCTCCTGAGTCTGGTGGAGATGTGGAGAACCTTTATGTCTAGCTCAGAGATTGTAAATACACCAATCAGCACCCTGTGTTTAGCTTGAGGTCTGTGAGTGCACCAATCAACACTCTGTGTCTAGCTGCTCTGGTGGGGCCTTGGAGAACCTTTATGTCTAGCTCAAGGATTGTGAATGCACCAATCGACACTCTGTATCTAGCTACTCCGGTGGGGCCTTGGAGAACCTTTGTGTCCATACTCTTTATGTAACTGATCTGATGGGGATGTGGAGAACCTTTGTGTCTAGCTCAGGGATTGTAAACACACCAATCAGCGCCCTGTCAAAACAGACCACTGGGCTCTACCAATCAGCAGGACGTGGGTGGGGCAAGATACGAGAATAAAAGCAGGCTGCCCGAGCCAGCAGTGGCAACCCGCTGGGGTCCCCTTCCACACTGTGGAAGCTTTGTTCTTTCACTGTTTGCAATAAATCTTGCTACTGCTCACTCTTTGGGTCCACACTGCTTTTATGAGCTGTAACACTCACCGCGAAGGTCTGCAGCTTCACTCCTGAGCCAGCGAGACCACGAACCCACCAGAAGAAAGAAAGTCCGAACACATCCGAACATCAGAAGGAACAAACTCTGGACAGGCCGCCTTTAAGAACTGTAACACTCACCGCGAGGGTCCATGGCTTCATTCTTGAAGTCAGTGAGACCAAGAACCCACCAATTCTGGACACAATATGTGCATAAATTACTTAGGACCTCGTAGGTATCAAGACCTGTCAGTTATGCCACACCTTCCACCAAGCTGTCCTTCCTATTCCTAAATTCTCTATTTCTTCTAATGATGCTATCGTCTTCTGGCTTCCAGCTCTAGAAACCTTAGTCCTTTTAAAAAAATTATCTTAACATTCTATTTTGAAGATTTTCAAACATATAGCAAAATTATAAAAATTTAAAGCAAACACCTATGTGCTCACCACATAGATTCTACTTGGATTTACATTTTATCTTGCTTTATTCCTTATCCCAAATACCTTATTTTTAAATGCATTTCAAAGTTAATTACAGGCATCGTTTTACTTCTCCCAAAATATGGCATGTGTCTTATTATCTAGAGTTAAATATTTGTTTACATATTTTCCCTTTTGAGACAAAATTTACGTACAATGAAATGCACAAATCTTAAGTGTACATTCACTGAGTTTGACAAATGTATACACTTGTGTAACCAAAATTCCTGAGATATAAACCATTGTCATCACCCCAAAAAGTTTCCTGTCACGATTTTCCAGACATTCTCTGCCTACCCCTGCCTTCCCCACCCCAACCCCTGCCCCAGCAGCATCCACTGTTCTGTCTTGAGAACCACTGTTGTTTGTTTTGAGACAGGGTCTCACTCTATCACCCAGGCTAGAATACAGTGCCACAATCATAGCTGACTGCAGCTTCAACCTCCCTGGGCTCAACAATCCTCCCACCTCAGCCTCCTGAGTAGATGGGACTACAGGCACATGCCACCACACCCAGCTAATTTTTGTATTTTTTTTGCGAGATAGGGTCTTACCATGTTACTCAGGCTGGCCTCCAACTCCTGGGCTCAAGAGATCTCCCCGCCTCGATCTCCCAAAGTGCTGGGATTAAATACTGCACCCAGTCTGATTTTCTCTACCATCAGTTTTGCATTTTCTAAAAATTCATATAAAATGGAATCATACAGTGTGCGCTTTTTGTGTACAGCATTTTTCACTTAGCAAAATGTCCATGTCATGTGTATCAGTAGTTCCTCCATTTTATTACTGAGTAGTATTTCATTATATGAATACCCCATAGTGTACTCATCTATGCTCCTCCTGATAGATTCCTGGGATGTTGCCAGTTGGGGCTATTATGAATAAAGCTGCTGTAAACATTCTTGTGTAAATCTTTTGTAGACATATGTTTCCTTTTCTCTTGGGTAAATATCTATAAGTAGAATGTCTTGTTTATAGGGTACATCAATGTTTGGTTTTCTGTGAAACAGCCAGACCCTTTTCAAGAGTTTGTATCATTTTGGACAAGAATTCTGGTGGCATACAATCCACAGAATGAGGAATAATGTTTATAAATGATATATTTGATAAAAGGCTATCTAGAATATGTAGAGAACTATCACAATTTAAATAACCGAATTTTAAAATGGACAAGAGATTTGAATATACTATACACCTCTCCAAAAAAGATATATGAATGATCAATAATCATATGAAAAGATGCTCAACATTATTAGCCATCCGGGAAATGCACATCAAAACCACAATGACTTCACACCCACCATAATTTTTTAAAAAACAAGTGTTAGTGAGGAGAATTTGGAATCCTCAGACACCACTGGTGAGAATGTACAATGGTGCAGCTATCTTGGAAAAATGTCTGGCAGTTCCTCAAATGGCTAAACAGAGTGACCATATGACCCAACAATTCCATACCTAGGTATATACCCAAAATAAATGAAAACATAGTCCTCACAAAAACTTGTACATAATGTTTATGGCAGCATAATTGCCAAGAAGTGGAAATAACCCAAATGTCCATCAACTGATGAATAGGCAAAAACAAAAGTTATATATCTGTACAATGAAGTATTATTTGGCAAGAAACAGAAATGAAGTATCGATACATGGTACAACATGAGCAAACATGGAAAAAACTGTGCTAAATGAAAGAAGCCAGTCACAATAGACCACATATTATATGATGCCATTTACATGAGTGTCTAGAATAAGCAAATGTGTACAGATAGAAAGTAGACTAGAGGTTGCCTAAGGTTGGAGAGGAGGTAGGAGAATTGGAGAGTGACAGCTAAAGGGCACAGGGTTTTCTGGTAATGAAAATATTCTAAAATGAATAGTGGTGATGGTTGGACCACACTGAAATGAAAATATTCTAAAATGGATAGTGATGACGGTTGGCTGAATCATATACTTCATATGGGTGAATTGTGTGGTATGTAAATTGTATCTTAATTTTTGAATAAAGAATTCTGGTTGCTCCATATTCTCAGCCACATTTTGTATTATCAGTCTTTTAAATTTTAGTCATGCTGGTGTGTGTGGTGTTATCTCCTTGTGGTTTTAATTTTCATTTTCCTGGTGTCTAATGATGTTGAGCACTTTTTCATATGCTTATTATCTTCTTTCAATTTTCTTGCCCATTTTTAAATTGGGTTTTTTTGTTGTTGCTTTGTTTTTTGGTTTTTTTTTTTAGACAAAGTTTCGCTTTTGTTGCCCAGGCTGCAGTGTAATAGCACGATCTTGGCTCACTGAAACCTCCACTACTGGCTAATTTTGTATTTTTAGTAGAAACGGGGTTTCTCCATGTTGGTCAGGCTGGTCTCGACCTCCCGATCTCAAGTGATCCACCTGCCTGGGCCTCCCAAAGTGCTGGGATTATAGGCGTGAGCCACCACACCCGGCCAAATAGGGTTATATTTTTCTTCGTGTTTGATATTGTCTTTTTTTATTATTGTTCAATTATCTATCTGTTACAAATTACCCCTAAAATTTAGCAGCTTAAAGCAACCAACATTTATTGTTTCTCAGAGATTCCAAGGCTCAGGAATCAGGGAGAGACTTAGCCAGGTGGTTCTGGCTCAGGGTCTCTCATGAGGCTGCAAAGCATTGGCTGGGATTGCAGTCATCTGAATGCTCAGCTTCCAAACTCATGTGGTTGTTGGCAGGTTACAGGTCCTTTCACATGGGCCTCTCCATGGGGCTGCTCACAGTATGGCAGCTCGCTTCCTCTGGAGAGAAAGAGCCCAGAGAAAGAGCCACCAAGACAGAAGCCACAGTACCTTATAACTGTCACTACTGTTTATTTTATTGGTCACACGGACCAACCCCGGTACAGTATAGAAGATTTTACAAGAGAATACTCGGATGCAAGGATCCTTTCAGGCTGTTTGGAGGCTGGTTATCATACTTGATTTCATTTTTTCTTTCCTCATTGCCAATCAGTCATCGAGCCACACTAGTTATTTGTTTGAAAGATTTCTCAGATTTGTTCTATCCTCTCAACACCTCCACTGCTACCATTCTAGTACCCACCTGTAACTCATTCCAGATCTAACTTCTCTCTTGTCCCTCAACCGTCACACCGTTCAATTCATTCTGCATTTTACTGAAAATAAATTTTCCTAAGATACAAGTTTTGATGTATTATTAAGCTGCTAAATAATCTCACAATTGCCTATAGCTATCTTGTCCAAAACTAGACACAGTTGACTATTGTGCACGTAAAATGTGGCTAGTATAACTGAGGAACTGAATTTTCAAAAATTTACATTTAAAAACTAAAGTAGTGTTAACATTTTTATATCGATTACATGTTAAAGTAACAGTATTTTGGATGTATTGGGTTAGAAAAAATATATTATTTAAATTAACTTTACCTGTGTCTTTTTACCTTTTCAATGGGGCTACTAGAAAATATTAAATTACAGCCAGGAGCAGTGGCTCACGCCTGTAATCCCAGCACTTTGTGAGGCCGAAGCAGGTGGATCACCTGAGGTCAGGAGTTCGAGACCAACCTGGCCAACATGGTGAAACCATGTCTCTACTAAAAATACAAAAATTAGCTGGGCGTGGTGGCACATGCCTGTAATCCCAGCTACAGGCTGTTCCTCCCAGGGCTGAGGCAGGAGAATCTCTTGAGCCTGGAAGGCGGAGGTTGCAGTGGCCGAGATTGCACCATTGCACTCCAGCCTGGGCAACAAGAGCAAAACTTCATCTCAAAAAAAAAAGTTAAATTACATATGCAGCTCACATTGTATCTGTATTAAACAACAGTGGTCTAGAACATTCCCTTCAAACTGACTGACTTTTGAGGCAACAGAAATGAGGCTTCACCTTAGCTATCCAACCTTATTTACCATTTACCTGCTCTTATTCCTGTCACATGCATCTCTCCTGGATGTCTCTTGAGTATATAATGTTGATTTTCTTCCACTGCTCCTCAGCCCATGCAATTCCTTATACCAGGAAAGCCATTCTTCTTTTATCCTCCTCTAAAATGTATTCATCCTAAAGGCTCAAGTCTTATCTTTCTGCAGTAGTATTTTACTGTAACCTCTACTGAGCTCTCCTACCTGAATTTCAATTACACTTCTAAATCATAGTTCATTACTTCTCTCTCTCTCTCTCTTTCTCTCTCTCTCCCCTCCCCCACCGCCCTCTTTTGAGATGAAGTCTCACTATGTTGCCCATGCTGGACTCAAATTCCTGGGCTCAAGTGATCCTTCCACTTCAGCCTTCCCAGTAGCCGGTACTACAGGCACACATACTGCAGTTGGCTTATGACTTACTTCTTACATGATTTTTTGTAGTAATTTAATGCTAATTTTCTCTCTCAAATTGTACATTCCTTGAGGATAGGAACTGTATCTTATATTTTGTCTGAATCTTTCAAAAACCTAATGCTGGGACATGGTAAGAGGGCTTACAAATTTGATATACTAATTATGAAGGAAATGTTGTGTACAAATAACTTTGTTATCTTCTAACCAGTATAAACCTGGCATTAATGTGGAACAAATAAAGTTGTAAAATTTATTTGTCAAAATGCAAGTGCTCCTTGATGTAAGTACCCATAACATGTGAAAGATTATCCAGGAGCCAGCACAAGGGCTGAAGGATAGAAAAGTGACTCCCTCCTGCTTTCCTTTGTTGGAAATCAATGATTGGCAATCAATGAAGGCTCTGGAGAACCTGCCAAAAAGTCATTCTTGTTGGACTGAGGCCCCTCAGCACACCCAGCCCTGTCCCGTCCCCCTCTCCCTGAAGCTCTACCACCAATCAAGGTTGTCTGCGAATGCTAAGAATGAAATGCCAGATGCTTATTTTAATTGTCCCAATAGCCCATTCATGGAAGGACTTCTGAGATCTTGCCTTTTCCTAACTCTAACCGGCTGTGTTACCTAGTCAACTCTACCCTGCCTCCTCACTCATGGGGTGAGTAGGAAATCTCAAGACTCAGCCCTCTACCCCTTTCACGCCTCTTGGAAATGTGCTGAAACCCACTCGTTTTCCTTCCTTTGCATTTGTGATTTTTCTAAAAATTTACAAAATGGTCTTTTGAGTGAAGAGTGTGTTTGACGCCAATGTTCCTTGCCAAGCCAGAGCAAGGTTCTCTGACCCACAGTGAGCTCATTGGTCCCCACCCCAAGGACATAAGCATGGAAGTCTCAGAGTTACCCCTTTGGCCAAGGCCAACTGCGGGATGCATGGATGCACAGAATGTAGACCACCTGCAAGAAGTCCCTGGTGTCTTCCCAAACAGAGAGACCTGGGTCATACATCTAACGGCCAGAAGTAGGGCATTGCCCAACTACTACAGACAAGAACTGGGGAAAATAGAACTTGATTCACTGACTCCAGACAGCAGTGTTCATTTCAATTTATCAGTCACAAAATGGTGGTATGGGATACTGTGACAGCTGTAACCCAATAGCACTTAAGGGATTTACCATTTCCTCCTATGCACTATGGGCATGAATGAGTATCCTTATGGATCCCAAGGTTTTGGAGGTACCAGCAGTTAAATAATGAAATCCTCTGGATCCTTTCCCTTCCTTTTTGCTTGGTATCCAAAGCAAGTTAAATCAGCCCTGTTGCAAGGCTAGTATTCATCAGATAAACATCAGTATGGCTATGTGATTGTTAAGACATTGAAATACTTCCAAAATGATTGGTAAATAGCCACTGCTCACTGCCAGGCAACCTATTTCCTTTGGCCCAAAGGATCCCCAAGAGGGTACTGATGAAGAAACCAACCTGGCACCTGCCAGGTGACTGGCCATAGCTGACTACACTAGACTCCACCCGATGTGTTCATAGCGGGCCCAGAACCTTTCGGAGATGGCGCTCCTTGTGATAGTGCTTGCATACCAGAAGGGATGCATGGTGCCCATCAGGCTGTTCCTTCCAGGGCTGAAACTACCTGCTGCAGGCTGGCACACACAGACTTACCCCCAGGGCACTTTAATGTACCATAGCTCTTCAGTATTTTGAATATTACTCTTGCATTTTTGTATGCTTGTGCTAATTATTTTGTGCAACCCAAAGAACAGGATTGGACCCATGCATTATGGTGGAAATATTGAAAGGATCACATAGGTTAAACTGGGAACTGAAAGTCTTTTGAAGGGGAGCCACATCTGGGGCCCTTTCTTCTCTATCTCCCTTTCTTGTTGGCCGCATGGAACCTCATGCAAACTCGCGGAATGTCTGCTTCTATTTGGTGCTTTGTCTAATCATGGAGGGGCTACTATGATCCAGGTGCTGTGTTAGTGTTAGGCTCTGAAGGTTACATGGAGCCATGGAAGCACATAGTAGGTCCACCTGTTATAATGTTGGAATCAGAGAAAGCTTCCCAGGAAAGGTAACTGTTTTAGATAGAGAAACTCTGCACAGATGAAGCATAATAGGTGACTCCAGCATTTTGACAGTGGCACAATAGAGGTAGGGAAGGGTCAGGTCTCTGGGGACTATGAAGCCTGTCTAAGGGTATTTAAGCAGAAAGATTACATAATCGGATTTGACTTCTATCAGTATCACTTTGAAGCAGGGCCAGTGGACCAGAGAAAACTGATCTCCCTATATGTTTTCTGTACCTTCATACTAATTTGACTTCCAAGAGATTTTTAGTTGCCTTCGCTTGTCTGATTCCAACTCTACTTCACGACATCATCTCATAATATTGCTTTTAAATAGTTATTTTTTACATTTCTATTTTGTTTCTATCACACTTTCTAATTGATTAATCTGTTTCTCATTTTCTGAACTCAGCAAAGCAATCTGATTAGCCCAGTGTAAATTTTTTGAGCTGTGAACGGACCAACTTGGATCAAGAGGCCATGGGGTTTAAGCATCCATTTGCCTACTGGGAATGTTCATGGGTTCCAAGATTATGTGGGTCTGGCAGGCAATTATGGCTTATTTCTCAGATCATCAACCAGTATCCATGCTCAGAGTATTGATTCAAATAGCAGCTGATAAGGATAGGAGCATTTATAAAATTGGAAAAATTTTAAATAAAGATAGTTCTGTTAGACCAAAAAATTTGTGTATATATGTGCAGAAACATTTTAGAGAAATGCACACCCAAAATGTTAACAGTGGTTATCTTTGGGTGATGGTGAAAATACGAATGACTCACTTCTTCTCTATAATTATTTATATTTTCTATTGTGTCACTTGAGACTAGACTGTTGTTTTGTAACAAAAATAAAAGTGGTTTTTAAGGAAATCAGGGAGCATTACACATATCTGCCACATTTTTCCTTATGGCTAATTCCCAAAATACCTTTTGGACAAGTTTTGTCTTTACTGCATGCACTTGATTTCTAGTGAGTTGCCACTAGATGGTGAATATACCACATCAAACAAGATTGAAAGGCTTCCATGTTTTCAATAAGCTAATACCTTCAAATGAAATTTCTTGGAAAAAAAAGTCTTAATACATTTTTCAACCTTGAGATATGGCATACTAAAATATGTCTCTAATGATTGAAATAAAAATACATGCGTAACACATTCACAACATAACACTGACATTATAAAGACTTTGTACTGTATTTTCCAAGAACACAAGCTTTGGTGCACAGAAATAGTACAATGTCCATTTGTAGACTTAACATAATTTACATATTTCTAGTATGCAATGTCAAATTATCTTTATTATTTAAAAATATTCACTTTATGTATAGTCTTGACCTCACTTTAGCAATAAATATTTAAATTTAGCATTAAAACATTCCCAAATGAGTAAATTGATCTGTCCTACTAAGTTTGATAGGTTGGTTTACAAATTCTATGATGTTCTATGAAACTGGTATCACCCCGATACCTAAATCAGGCAAGAACACAACAAAAAAATAAATCTCTACAGGCCAATATCGCTGTTGAACATAGATGCCAAACTCCTCAACAAAAATACTAGCAAACCCAACCGAACAGCACATAAAAAAGATAATTCATCATGATCAAGTGGACTTTATTCCAGGGATGCAAGGATGATTCAACATTCTCAAATCAATAAATGTGATTAACCACATCAACAGAATTAAAAACAAAAACCATTTGATCATCTCAATAGATGCAGAAAAAGCGTTTGATATAAACCAACATCACTTTATGATAAAAACTCTGAACAAACTAGATACCTCAAAAAAACAAAAGCCATATATGTCAAACCTACAACCAACTGATACTCATACTGAATGAGGAAAAGTAGAAAGCATTCCCGCTAAGAGCTAGAACAAGACAGGGAAGTCCGCTCTCACCACTGCTATTCAACATAGTACTGGAATTACTAGCTAGAGCTATCAGGCAAGAGAAATAAATAAAGGACATCCCAACAAATTATCTCTGTTCATTGATGACATAATCTTATACCTAGAAAATCCTAAAGACTCCTCCAAAAAGACTCATAGACTTGATCAACAACTTCAGTAAAGTTTTAGGATACAAAATCAATGTACAAAAATCAGTATCATTTTTATACACCAAATATTTTCAAGCTGAGAACTAAAGCAAAAACTCAATCCCATTTATAATTAGCCACAGAAAAAAATAGAATACCAGAATATATTTAACTAACCAGGTGAAAGATCTCTACAAGGAAAACTACAAAACACTGATGAAAAATGTTATATATAACACAAACAGATGAAAAAAATCCCATGCTCATGGATTGAAAGAATCAATGTCCTTAAAATAACCTGCCCAAAGCAATCTGCAGATTCAACACAACACCTATCAAATTACCAATGCCATTCTTCACAGAATTAGAAAAAAACTATCCTAAAGTTGACATGGAACCAAAAAAGAGCCCAAATAACCAAAACAACCCTAAGCAACAAAAACAAAGCCAAAGGCATGGCATTACATTACTTCAAATTATACTATAAGGCTATAATAACTAAAACAGCTTAGTACTGGTACAAAAAGACACATTTAGATTAATGGAACAGAATAGAGAACCCCAAAATAAAGCCATATACCTACAACCAGCTCATCTTTGACAAAGCTGACAAAAATAAACCATGGGGAAAGGGCACCCTATTCATTAAATGGTGCTAGGAAAATTATCTAGTCATATGCAGAAGAATGAAACTGGACCCTTATCTCTCACCATATACAAAAATTAACTCAAGCTCGATTAAAGACCTAAACGTAAGACCTGAAACTATAAAAGTCCTAGAAGAAAACCTAAGAAATATTCTTCTGGACATTGGCCTAGGCAAAGAATTTATGACTAAGACCCCAAAAGCAAATGCAATGAAAACAAAAATAGACAAATGGGACTTAAACTAAAAAGCTTCTGCACAGCAAAAGAAATAATCAGCAGAATAAACTGACAACCCACAGTATTACCTAAGTAATGAGGTACCTTATATTACAGAAGGACATTATTTAACAAATTAAAAGACAGTATAATCACCCCATGAGAGATCTATTTCTTATCTCCTCTTGCCCTTTCAGTCTCTTGTAGAAACTATTTGCAAATTATACCTCTGACAAAGTACTAATATCCAGAATCTACAAGGAACTCAAACAAATCAACAAGAAGAAAACAAAAAAAATTCCATAAAAAAGTGGGCAATTCAGGAATTTGAGGCTACAGCGAGCTATGATTGTACCACTGCACTCTGCACTCTACAGTGGACGACATAGCAGGGCAATCTCTTGCCAACAACAACAACAAAAAAAAGTTGGTAAAGGACGTGAACAGACATTTCTCAAAAAAAGACAAACAAGAAGCCAACAAACATATGAAAAATGCCAGTAAGAATAGCTATTATTAAAAAATTATAAAACAACAGATGGTAGCATGGATGTGGAGAAAAGGGAGCCCTTATACACCATTAGTGGGGAGTGTAAATGAGCACAACGTCTATAGAAAATAGTATAGAGATTTCTCAAATAACCTACCATTCAACCCAGCCATCCCACTATTAGACATCTACCCAAAAGGAAAGAAATCATTATACCAAAAAGCCACCGGCACTTGTATGTTTATGATGGCACATTCACAATTGCAAAGTCATGGAATCAACCTAAGTGTTCATCAATGGATGAATGGATTTTTTTTAATGTGGTATATATACACCATGGAATACTATGCAGCCACAAAAAAGAATGAAATCATGTCCTTTGCAGCAACATGGATGGAGCTGGAGGCCATTATTCTATGTGAAATAATTCAGAAACAGTATGTTCTCACTTATAGATGGGAACTACACCAAGGGTACACATGCACATAAAGATGAAAATAATAGACACTGGGGACTCCAAAAAGGGGGAGGTTGAGATGGGGGTGAAGGTTAAAAAAAATTTACCTATAAGTTACAATGTTCACTATTTGGGTAATGGGTATGCTAGAAGCCCAAACCTTACTGTTTTGTAATATATCCATGTGACAAATCTGCACGTGTACCCCTGAATCTAAAATAAGTAAATAAACTTTTTAAAAGATAAAAAGCAACCCAATTCTCCGATATTAGCAAGTCCCAGGGAAGTGTAATCAAGAAGATCTTCTGTAAAAATTATGGCCATTAGGCTCCACTGGGTTTCCCTATAATTGCTTGCATGTATGTATACATAGCAATAATAATTACGTAAGTAGTATATAATTTTTTTACAGTATGTTACAGTATGTATATACTTCCCTCTGATGGACCCTAGATTCCTCAATATTTGATATTTCTTTCAGGAAGGGGAAATAAAAGCAAATGAGTGTTGAAATGGTATGTTTTTCCACTTATATGGGAAAACGTTGAGTCCTTTACAGTCTCATTTATATTGTCCTGGTATTTTAGCGGCTGAGGCTTTCTACTATTCTAAATACTGTATTCTCTTTTCCTTTGGCAGATAAAGAAGGAGGTAAGGAAAAAGAAAATAGTAAATATTGATATTCTGTTTTCTGATATTCACCTACTAGGTTCAGAAACCCTCATTTGAAACTCTTGCCTCAAACTCCTAAATTAAAAAGGAAAAATGACTCATCCCACAATACTAGTGGTAAAATTAATTTAAATTTGTATAATTTCTGCCTACATTTAGGAGCAAAAAACTCAGAGCACAAAGACAGTGGAAGGCAAGACAGCAATGTTTGATATGTGTTACTAAGATTCAAAGTTGCCGGGCGCGGTGGCTCATGCCTGTAATCCCAGCACTTTGGGAGGCCAAGGCAGGCGGATTATGAGGTCAGGAGATCGAGGCCATTCTAGCTAACACGGTGAAACCCCATCTCTACTAAAAATGCAAAAAAAAAAATTAGCTGAGTCTGGTGGCAGGCGCCTGTAGTCCCAGCTACTCAG
Source organism: Nomascus leucogenys (assembly GCF_006542625.1). Taxonomy (NCBI): domain Eukaryota; kingdom Metazoa; phylum Chordata; class Mammalia; order Primates; family Hylobatidae; genus Nomascus; species Nomascus leucogenys. Next base: position 90,686,047 of record NC_044402.1, read on the forward strand.
GAGGCTGAGGCAGCAGAATCACTTGAACCCAGGAGGCGGAGGCTGCAGTGAGCTGAGATTGCACCACTGCACTCCAGCCTGGGCACACAGCAAGACTCTGTCTCAAAAAAAAAAATTCAAAGTCAATGAGGTAGGAAATAATTTTCAGCTGATGAAAGATTTATGATAAATGGTAATATCAAAGCTTTTTTCCCCCAGGTTTGAAAACAAATTAGACAGCTGCTGCTGTACACCGTCTCCTAGACTCCAGAGTCAAAACCTCTGTACTCATCCGTAGATAAGACTATCTAAACGAATGGAGAATGGGAGACCAGAGATGCAGTGAAGTAAGTGGTAACAGGGAATTAGCTTCCTTTTCCTCATGTTGGTATCAAGCAGTGGGTCTCCAACTTTCATTTAACTCCTTTATCCTCACAGAAGTAACTAATACCTGCATTTGTTACTATTTCCAAGATAAAGTTTAACCACATATGTCAAGTAATATATGGTTGACCCTTGAACAACACGGATTTGAACTGTGTGGGTCCACTTACAAGTGGAGTTTTTGCAACCAAACACAGATCAAAAATACAATATTTGAGGGATGTGAAACCCGCCTATAAGGAGGGCTGAATTTTCGGACACACAGGTTCTGCTGAGCCAGCTGCTGGACTTTAGGTTGCTCGGATTTTGGCATCCATAGTGGGAGGAGTGTTGGAGATCCCGGAACCAAGTACCCCATGGATATCAAGGGACAACTGTATTTAACCTTTCTTCATAACCTTGTGGAAAGAGTAAAAGAAGGAAAAAATGTGTATGAGGGAGTAGGGGGTGGGGGAATGTTATGAAGAAAGAAACTATGTGAACTAAGTTCAAAAATAACTGTGTGTGTTCTTTCTGATTTTCCAGTGTTTTCTTTCCATTTATAACAGTTCATTTGTGGAAACTCTAGATTAATCACAATAAGCAAACATTTCACTGTTGGCACATCCTATTACAAGACTTGTGAAAAGCATTTAGGATCAAATACTCAATACATATGAAGGGATTTGGAAGTTAAAATTGTTTTTAAGTTGTGAGGTGTTAGGAGTAACAGTACAATCCCATTTTCCCAAATATATTTAAAATGTCTCTACAGTGTTAACTAAATGACACACCTTATATCACAGAAGGAAATTACTTAACAAATTTATAAGACAGTATAATCAGCATATGAGAAATCTACTTCTTGTCTCCTCTTGCCTTTCCAGTCTCTTGTTGGCTTAAGTTTTTACCAGAATGATTTGGTAATATCAGGTGTGGAGGAGACAGAATGGGTGCGGTTTAGGAAAAGAATTTGATTCTGTGTATTGGACATTTTAAAGAAGGCTCTTAAAGCTCAATTTTTAATGCTTAAGAAATTAAATGACTTTTAAATGCACTATTCCCTATGAAATTAAATACATACTCATACTTGCCACAAAATATCAAAAGATAGACTGCCAAAATATTCAAAAAATAAAGGTAGACAAACTTGTTCGAAAGCAAAATACACAAAATGGGGTAAGCAATCAGGATGTAAATATTCAACATAGCAAAGTATGCAATAAAATGATTTTACAAACTAAAATGTATCAGGGAGGATCCAAGAATAAGTTGATTTTAGAATGGTCTGTGGAAAACTAAAGTAAACAAGAAAATATCTAGGGAAGTTTAAGAATGGGAGGAAATGAGTCATTGATAATATGCTTGCTCCAGAGGATAACCTTTGTACCAAACGGCAGAGAACTGACATCTAATCAGCAGAGGTTGGCCTTGGCAGTTTACGAAGGAATGTCCAGAGGGAGCACAGGGAAAGGCAGTCCAATGATCCTTCCCTGAATTTTTTACTCTTCGATGTCAGCCTTTAATTCCCTTGAGATGGGGGAATTCGAATCCTAAGGATCCCTAAACTCCAAGGCTTTTGCATTTACTATATTTAACATCTGGGAATTTAGTAAACAACACTTCTGTGGAAAGGTAAGTGAAAAAAAAAGATAATTTCTATTTTATGAAGTTTAACATATATGCACTTCGTGTGTGTATGCATATGTGTGTGTGGATAGAATGTGATAAAATAAAGATTAAAAACTCAAGGCCCAATGAAAGCTTTTAGAGAGATGCCTATATTCCCATGCCTTCATGACTGTAAGTATATCTGCTATGACATACACTAGAAATTTATCCTTTGCTCTTGATATCTTAGCTACTTGTATCACTCAGGACCACATTCTACTCCCACTAGTTTATACAGGTTAGTAACCTTGCACCGTACCTTAAAAACACTCAGAGTTTTAAATGTTCTATCACAAATGTTAAGGATTCCTTCCCTGAATCATAAATGTGCTTCGCTTTCATTATACAATCTTTTCTAAGGCAGGTATTAATGATTTATATTAGTTAATGATTTAAAAGGAACACAAAAATAAGATTGTGCAACATGGAGTTAGGAATCTCTTACAACCTTCTCAGTTCAAGTCTGGTCCTTGTTGTGAGTCAACCACATTTTTAAACTACCTAATGGCCTATGGTCAAGTCATTTTTACATATGCCTAACAAAAGAGATATAGGTGAAAAGTGCTGTAAAACCATTTTTTTTTTTTTTTGAGACAGGGCCTCACTCTGTCGCCCAGGCTGGAGTGCAGTGGCACAATTTCGGCTCACTGCAACCTCTGCCTCCTGGGTTCAAGAGATTCTCCCACCTCAGCCTCCCAAGTAGCTGGGACTACAGGCACACAACACCACGCCTGGCTCATTTTTGTATTTTTTGTAGAAATTGGGTTTCACCATGTTGGCCAGGCTGGTCTCGAACTCCTAACCTCAAGGGATCCACCTGCCTTGGCCTCCCAAAGTGTTGCAATTACAGGTGTGAGCCACCACACCCGGCCTGCAAAACTTATTATAGTCCAGTGAACTACAGTCAATACCAATTTCAAGTTTCCAGTAGCTGATTTCAAGTTATGAGGTGGAGCAATGGCAAGCCCACAGTGCTGATCCGTGTGACAATTGGTAACTTCAATTCTAGTTTGATGTGATTGACATGACTGAGGAAAGGATATGACTGAGTCTAGAAAGGTTGAGAGTTGCCTACTGACATTGCTACCATTCACCTTTCCTTATTCTAGAGGCCTTGGCTAATGTGTCATTAAAAAACGTATTTCAAAGGAATACTTCATGACAATGAAGTGCTCATATGTGGTGATTAGACAACAGTTTATAAAACAATATGTTTGGTAATATTTGCAAAAACAATACATACATACACACAGAGAGATGACTGGAAAGTTATACCCTGAAATGTTAACAACTGTAGTACATAGAGTAGGTTTTATTTCCTTCTTTATACTTTTTCACATTTTTCACTTTCCACAAATTTTTCTTCATAATGCATTACTCTTTTATATATTTATTTATTTTTACTTTAAGTTCCAGGATACATGTGCAGAACGCGCAGGTTTGCTAAATAGGTATATGTGTGCCATGGTGGTTTGCTGCACCTATCAACCCATCACCTGGGTTTTAAGCCCCACATGCATTAACTATTTGTTCTGATGCTCTCCCTCCTCTCAACCCCTCTCCCACAGGTCCTGGTGTATGTCGTTCCCCTCTCTGTGTCCATGTGATCTCATTGTTCAACTCCCACTTATGAGTGAGAACATAAGGTGTTTGGTTTTCTGTTCCTGTGTTAGTTTTCTGAGGATGATGGCTTCCAGCTTCATGATCTCATTCTTTTTTATGGCTGCATAGTATTCCATGGTGCATATGTACCACATTTTCTGTATCCAGTCTATCATTGATGAACACTTGGGTTGGTTCCATGTCTTTGCTATTGTGAATAGTGCAATGCATTACTTTTATAAACACAAACAAGTCACTTGAAAAGAGTAAATAAACTTCATCTCAAGGTATAAATATTAAAAATATTTTGAAAAAGTGAATTTGAGCAGGAAATTACCCTATTGTTATTAAAATGCTATGCCATTGACATAGTAATCCAAAGAAGGATGAATGAAACTAAATAGAGGATCCAGAAATACAGCCTAGTGCATAAAAGAAGTTAATTTATGATACATCAATCATCACAGAATAGTGAGAAAAAAGTTTGCTCAATATAACTTAAATAGTAAATAGTAAAAAAAAATTGGAGGAAATATAAATGAATATTAATCTGATCTTTGGTTTAAAAGGATCTTAGGCATATAAACAAGAAAAAAATCCAAAGATTTGACTAAGTAAAAACTTTTTAAATTTTGTAAATAAAAACACGTAAAACTAGAAGGCAAACTAAGAAAAAGTATTTGCCACAAATGTGATAAAAGGTTGTGACAAATGATTAATTCAATTGTTAATTGGATTAAACAAGATAATAAGACTACAATATTGCTACTCTGTGGACATCATGAAAGCACAGACATAATGTATTGTTCATTAAACCGTTAGCATAATGATCAGAACATCATACAAGGAATTATTATGTATTGATGAATCGAGAAATGGTCAAACATGAAAATATGACTAAAAAAATGTAGAAAGTGGTGGAGGAGAAGGGAAAGTATCAATGGCCAAGAGACGTGGGAAAACATTTTCTCAGTAATGAAAATGCAATTAAAAGTATGATGAGAAGTCAGGAGAGGTTTTTTGGCATTGTGTATGTGGTGACAGATGCAGTAATGAGATGGGTCACATCATTCACAGTGAGGAGTGTCTTGAATAGGTAAAATCATATTGTCGACTGAAATTCTAGGAATCCAACCTAAAGAGATACAACAGACACTTGATACTTAGGAAGGGTATATCTTCCAGGCTCTAGGATTTTCCAAATCTGTGTTTTCACACCGTGTTCCAAGGAGCCCTGGGGTTCTGCAGAGGCATCCCAAAGTCGGCTTCAAAGATAGGAAGAAGGTTTCCCCAATGCTGCCTCAACCAGAGCAATTTGACATTTATCTAATTTGTATGTTAGATTACATGTAAGAACTTTTTCTTAAAGATTCCACTGAAAACACCAAAATGTGGACACCACTGTACTGTATATATAATTTCTTCAATAAAATGCAATGGAGCATTACTTCTCAAAAACTACCAGAGAAGTGGAGAATAGTCAGAGTGTTATATTCCCAAACACTAGCCTCACAGCATTAATTTAAATCCCTGTTTCAGGAAATGTGTAAATCACTCTATAATTACCTTGCAAATAGTCCAAAGCTTGGATATAAAATCTGCAAATATCCAGGCCCTGTTGCAATAAGGATAAAAGATTTGTGTTCTATGACGATCAACTGTGTCCTTTAATATATTTAGTCTGTCATAACAGGAACCAATTTCCACTCAGATGTTTCAGCTGAAGAGATTTTATTGCAGGAACTATTTATAGAAGTTAGGGTTAGGGTTGGATGAAAGGAAACAAGGAGAAACATGGAGGTACCCAGGAGTTAGCACAGCTAGGCCTGAAGAAATAAGGGGAGGGAATCATGTTAGCAGAGCCCAGTGAAGGCTGGCACAGTGGAGCAGGGCTGCCTTGCAGGAGAAGCCTTCGAGGGACAAAGCCAGCATCAGAATCCAGCCAGAAGCAGGAAAAGAGGTGGTGAGACATATCCTAACCTTTTTTCCTTTTCCATCCTCCAACTTACTGATGGTGTTACCCATTGGTCAAAACCAACTGGCATGAGACCCCAGCTGGAACAGTTTATGAAAAATTCCACCTTTTGAGGCACAGAGTCTAGCAGAGAAGAGCAGAAGATGGCACTAAAAGATAACAAGTGGAGAATAACCAGCATATTTATAACAGAGAAATACAAGTCCCCCCTTACCTGTGCGGGATACGTTTCAAGACCCCTCATGGATATCTGAAACTGCAGATAGTACTGAACCCTTTATATACAATGTTTTTTCCTATACATACCTATGATTAAGTTATTAATATAAATAAGGCACAATAAGAGATCAACAACAATTACTACTAATAAAATAGAATAGCCAGGCACAGTGGCTCTTGCCTGTAATCCCAGCTCTTTGGAAAACCGAGGCGGGAGGATTACTTGAGGCCAGGAGTTCCTGGGCAACAGAGTCAGACTCCATCTGTACAAAAAATAAAAAAATTAGCTGGGCGTAGTGATGCGCACCTGCAGTCCCAGCTACTTGGGAGGCTGAGGCAGGAAGATCACTTGAGCCAAAGAGTTTGAGGCTGCAGTGAGCTATTATTGCACCATTGCACTCCAGCCTGGTTGACGGAATGAAGCCTTGTCTCTAAAAATAAAACAGAAAGGTAAAATAAGATAGAACAGTTACACAAATATATTTTAATAAAAGTTATACGCTGTGGCCATAACTTTTGCAGTTTGAGGTACAACAGCAAAACTAACATGAATTTCTTTTTCCTTCACAATTTCACAGGTAGAAGATTCATTCTTATCATAGATCTTAGCGACCTCGGCATATGGATTTTTTTCTTTCCTTACTAATTCAAAAACTTTCACGTTTTCACTTAAAAGAAGCACTTTATGACTTTTCTTTGGCATACCCAAATTGCCAACATTACTGCTCTTGTGTTTAGGGGCCATTATTAAGTTAAATAAGTGTTACTTGGACACAAGTACTGCAATACCTTGACAGTAGGTCTGACAACCAAGCCAACTACAAAGTGATTAACAGGGGAGCATACACAGTGTGGACACGTTGAACAAGAGGGATGACCCATGGCCTGGGCAGGATAGAGCAGGATGGTGCACAATGTAAAACTTATGAATTGTTTTATTTCTGGAATTTTTCATTTAATATTTTCAGATCTTGGTTGATCATAACTGAAACCTTGGAAGCAAAACCACAGATGAGGGGAGACTACTGTACTGGGAACTCAGATGTTTGATAATAGAGGAAACCTTAACTAAATAATGATATTAACCATTCTGCTATTAAATAAAAGTGCTCAGAAGACCATTATGTAATCAGGGAGTACAGAAGAGAGAGCAACCAACTCCTTACACAGATTGTAATAAAAGATTTTCCCAAATTAACAAATGAGGTGCTTTATTGTCTCCCAAGCAAAGTTTCTTATATTTTTGCTAATTATATAAACAATACATTTCATTATGGGAAACATATACATAAAACAAAAGCAATTATCTACAATTCCATCCCCTGCCCTAGACCACTATAAATATGTTTATATCTTTCCAGATTTTTTTCTATGCATTTATACACACATGATTATGTTGTTTTCGGGATCACACCATATTATTTTGTAAACTGTATTTTCCACTTATAAATCATAAATACTATTTTATGCAATAGATAGCACTCTGCAACATTTTAAAATTTTAACACTTTTTAAAAACTTGCCTCCGTGTATCTAGTTGTAACTAATTTTTATGCTCGGACATTTAGTTTGGTTTCTCTTTTGGCCATTACCAAATGTACTGTGATGAGATTTTACATTTTGGGGGTGATATAGTTTGGATGCCCCATTCAGATTTCATGTTGAGATATAATCTCCAGTGTTGGAGGTGGAGCCTGGTGGGAGGTGTTTGGATCATAGGGGCGGATCCCTCATGAATGGCTTGGGCCATATCCTTGGTGATAAGTGTGCTCTCACTCTGAGCTCACAGGGATCTCATTGTTTATGTGGCTCCTCCCCCCGCCAACTCCTTCTTGCTCCTGCTCTCACCATGTGAGACACCTGCTCCCTATCACCTTCCAGCATGATTGGAAGCTTCCTGAGGCCCCCCCAGAAGCAGATGCCATTACGCTTCCTGTACAGCCTGCAGAACCATGAGCCAGTTAAACCTCTTTTCATATAAATTAACCAGCCTCAGGTATTTCTTTATAGGAATACAAGAACGGCCTAACAAGGGTGGGGGGAGGGGGGCAGTTTTGTTTTTTTTTTTAAACACACAGAAGAAAAGCAACAGAGACATATGTGGTCTTCAAAGCACAAAATATTTGCCATCTGACCTTTTATAGAAAATGTTTGTATTATAAATTTCCAGGAATGTAATTTTTAAGTCAAAGTGTGTGAACATTTTTGAGGCTTTCACTACATTCTGTCGAATTGCTCTCCAGAATTGTTGAGCCAATTTACACCCTTCTCAGTTAATGTATGCATTTCTTTAATTGCCACACATCCTACTCCAAGGGTCACTGGCCCAAATTACTAGCTCTGAGTATTATTTTATTCTCAATTTGATGGTGCATTATCGTTTTAAGTTTTCACTTCTCTTAAAAATGTTTGGCCATTTACATTTTTCTCTCATGACAACGAATTTGCATTTTGCTCATTTTTAATAGGCTATTTTTTCTAAGTTCTCTTTAATAAGAATGTTATGCTTATCTTTCATGTATATTGCAAAATTTTTTTATAATTTTTACTTGTTTTTAAATTTTATTCTATGGGTTTTTTTTTGGATAAAAGAAGTTAAAAGTTCAACAGTCAGATCTGTCACTTTTCCTTTGTAATTTCAGCCTTTGTTTCATGCTTAGTTTGAGATTAAAAGCAATTCATTTGTATTTTCTCCTTGCCCTTTTAAGACTTAAAAACATTTAAATCTTTTAATCCTGTTCAAATTTAGTGTCTGGGAAACACTTTAGAAGGATGAATAGGTAATATTATGTTAGTCCTGGAGTCAGATTGCTGGGTTCAAATTTAGCCTCACCACATACTACATATTTCAGCAAATCACTTAAACTCTTTAAGTCTTAGTTTTCTTGTTTATAAAATGGAGATAACAGTAACATTTACCATACGGTTGATGTAAGAATTAACAGTTATAAATCACAGAAAGTACTTAGCACAGTGTCATTAGCTATTATTATAGCAGCAGGAGAATGCTCTCCCAGTCAAAAGCTATTTTTTAATAGCTTTATACATTTATAAAATGTATAAAGGTGCAAATGTATGAAATCCGCATATTCAGGAAACTAGATGGGGTGTAGTAAAATGAGGTGTAACATTCAAGGGGCAGAGTTGACAGATGCGAGGGGTGATGCGTCTTGAATGAGTTGCTCAGGAACTTGCTCTTGATATTATCAGAGATCGGGAGCCAATGAAAGCTTTTAAGCAAGCAAGAAACCCTCCAGATGTGTGGTAGCAAAGTGGAAAATGGACTAGATTCCGCCAGGTGCAGTGGCTCACGCCTGGAATCCTAGCACTTTGGGAGGCTGAGATGGGCGGATCCCCTGAGGTCAGGAGTTCGAGACCAGCCTGGCCAACATGGGGAAACCTCATCTCTAAAAAAAATACAAAATTAGCTGGGCATAGTGGCAGGCACCTGTAATCCCAGTTACTAGGGAGGCTGAGGTGGGAGAATCGCTTGAACCAAGGAGACAGAGGTTGCAGTGAGCCAAGATCATGCCACTGCACTCCAGCCTGGGCGACAGAGTGAGATTCTATCTCAAAAAAAGAAAAAAAAAGGAAAACAAAAATGGACTAGATTCAAATCCCTTGCTCCACCCTGTCTTCCCCAAATTTAAATTCCTGCTTCCTAGAGGCAAATTCTTTCACCTTCTATGTCTCTAGTATTTATCTCCTTACTTTTAAGAATCATCTTTAAATTGTTTCTTGATTTTGCCATCACGGATGTGATTATGAGGCTAATTAAACAGTAACCCTAACCGCTCTGAGAATCGACCTAAGAAATGAATGTGAGAAAGAAAGTAGAAGCAGCCCACTTGCTAGTGAGTGAAAGCCAGGGAAGGGTGGGGAGATGCGGGGAGAAATTTTCTCAAGTTGGTAGACCCCAGGAGCAGGCTGGGAGCAGTACCATGAATTCCATTCAAGCAGCCGAACGTTTTAAGCACCATTTCCTGGAGTTTGCCAAGTTGAGTATTGCCCCAGCCTCCTGTTTTGGTGGTTCCTCACTGCCGAAGAAGACCAAGTGTTGACAACTCAGTGAGGCAGTCTCAGCTGGTGTGGAAAAATGTAGCTAAGAAAACGTGCCAGACAAAGCTTTAAGCAGAGCTTCCCAACCCTTCTCAGCCCTCCAGCTGCAAGGGCCCATTCGCCTTCTGCAGGAGCAGCCTCTTCTGTTTACCCCCATTTTGAGCCTTGTAATATCATCCTTTCCTACCTGTGCCAAGAAGTGAAAAGGTGTGCGAAGCGCCGCTTTAGAAGGCCCAGTGCATTCACAAACATCAGCTTCTGGGCGAGGCTGCTTGGCCTCTTCTATTCAAAAGCTTTGTGTTGCCCTTTTAAGGTTTCTATTCCCCCACCCCCACCCCGTCCACCAACACCCATTCCTACCTAGGGTTCAAAACCCAAACCATCCTTAAGGTACACTAAGTATCACAGCACCAAAGGCTGGAGAGAGATGAGTTCCCCACCCTTGATGCGCTTCCTGTCCAGGTGGCCCGAGGCCCACTCCTTAAGAGGCAAGGCCCAGAGACACTGCTGTGGCTTGAGGAACATCCAGTACACCTGACATTTCCATTAGAACAGTGGGACCCGGATACCACTGGCAGGAAGTCCATCTTCACAGCTGCCAACCCATCTGTCAAACCCGCAGTCCCCTATGAGAGTACAGATGAATGGAGGAGGATTTAAAAGTGAATTCGTGGGCGGTGACACGGAAACAGCAGCCGTGGCCAAGCTGACCCCAGAGCCCTTCGTTTCCTGGCCCTCCCTCTGAATCATCGCGCTCCACTTGTGACGTCGCGGACGCCCGGCTCGGGCAGGCGTGGGGGGCCCGCGCGTCCCGGGAGCCCCGAGGCGGCAGCGCACGTTTCCACGCCGCGGTTCCGCGGGAAAGCCGGGGGCGGCGGCCTGGCTGAGGCCGAGCTCGGATCCGGTGCCGAGCCGAGCGGGGCCGCGCGTCGCCCGGGCTTCGCCTTCGCTCGCGTGACCTCCGCCGTCCTCTCCAGCCCTCGTCCTATGGCCGCGCCTGCGGCCGCACGCCTAGCGCCCCTCGCCTAACCTCGCGCCCGGGCCGCGCCTCCTCCTCCTCCTCCTGCTCCCCGCCGCTTCCGTTTCTCGAGGGAAAGGCTGCTGCCTCCTGCTCTGTCCGCATCCCCGGCTTAGGTAACACGTTTTCCTCCTTACGCCACCCACCACCGGGTCCCCGCGCCGCTGCCCCTCCTCCTTGGCTCTGGGGCCCGGGCTGGTGAGCGGCGCGCGCCGTCGCCTCTCCGCGGGTAGGTGAGTCCATGGCGCCGGGAGGGTTCCTCGCCTCTGCGCGCCGGCCTGCGAGGTCCCTGCCCTGGCAGCGAGGCCGCCCCCGGCCCGGCCCGGCCAGGCATGCCCGGCATCGCCGCGGCAGCCAGCGCGGAGGGGAGCTCGCGAGTCCCGCGGCGCCCTTGGCCCTGCCCGAGCGGCCCGAAGGGGATGGGGACGGGAAGAAAGGGTGGCAAACAACGATTTAAAAAAATCCAATCATTAGCATTTGTAGGACGAAGAAGCTGATCTGACAGTTGTCCAGAGCAGTGGCCCAGCTGCAACAGGTAGATGGCGCAGCTGTCAGTGACCCCTTGGTCTCAGCCGTGGCTTTGAGAGATGCTTCTGAGTGTCCCTAGCTGCCAGCTACCTCCAGTGACCTACTTGATGAGTGTGAAATAAACATGATGGGACTATATTTAGAAAAATCTTTACTTCCTTGCTGTTAATTCTCTGCATTTTGAAAGGTGGTTTTGTGAGGTGTGCATAATTAGTTGGTGTGTCCAGAGTGGTAGCTGGAAAAAAATATTTAACCTGGGTTTGGCCCTATCATGTAGACGGTTAGGCGCAAAGAGTGTGAAAGGAAACGCTTACTTTAGTACATCTATGAAAAACACTTACAAGAAACCACGGCTTGTTTTTTGGAGATTTCTCGTTTTAAAGCTATTTTTGAAGTGTTGAATAAGCAGACATTTGCCCACTGTATGATGGTGTTCACTTTAAAAGAACAGTGGGTTAAAAGTATGGACAGACCACTTCAGTGGATCCCATCTGTTGAGTAAAAGATTTTCTAGCCCTTTTACTCTGATTCCTAGCTTTGAAGCCAGAAAAGTTGATAAGGATCAGCCCTGCTCAACTTGATAATAGTATGAGGATGAAAGTAATCCACTCAACTACTCTTGATTGGTGAATTAGCTAAGTGATCTCATTTTTACCTTTTAAAATAGAGAACATAAGGGAAAAGATTAAGGCAATGGAAGAGTTCATTTTTTCAATACAGATATTTGTTTCCATTCTTATGTAGAGCCTACTTTAAGTTTTTGTGGATTTTTATACTACTTTTGAAGTTAGCTTAGTCATGAAGAGAATTATGTCAAATACATAGAGTTACACTATACTTTTTGTGTAGAGTAAGCTACCACTTTTCAAGCTTTTGGACTAAACCACTACTTGCTTGGAAATTGCAGCTTTGACTAATGCCCTTTAAAATGATATAACTTATTATAGATTTAAATTATAGCTTTACTTGTTATAGTCCTGAAAAAAATGAAAAGATAACTTCTTGTTTGACATAGAAGGCCTGTGAGACAAAAGTTATAAAGGTTATTATATATTTATTTTACTTTTTAATTCTGTCTCTAATAACAATTAGAAAATGTCTCATTCTATTTCATGTTATACAGAAATTGCTTAAAAGATAATTATGTTATATAAAGTGATCAATGAAAACAAATGTTATCTCCATTTTTTAAAGGTGAGGATGGTGTATATAAGCACTTTTTCCAGATGTGAGTCCTTATGAATGTTCTTGTTAAAATACTTTGAATCTTGTAATGAAGTTAATAAAACTATGTTAATGTGTTTGGCTGAGAGCTTAGAAATAAAGGCTCTGGCTGGAGTGGTGGCTCACGCCTGTTATCCCTGCACTTTGGGAGGCCAAGGCGGGCGGATCACTTGAGGTTAGGAGTTCGAGACCAGCCTGGCGAACATGGTGAAACCCCGTCTCTAGTAAAAATACAAAAATTAGCCAGGCGTGGTAGCAAGCACCTGTAGTCCCAGCTACTCAGGAGGCTGAGGCAGGAGGATCCCTGGAACCCAGGAATCAGAGGTTGCAGTGAGCCCAGATCGCGCCACTGCACTCCAGCCTGGGCGACAAAGCGAGACTTAATCTCAAAAAAGAAAAATTAAGTTAAAATTTAAAAAATAAAAGTTCTGCTTCCCATCTCCTGTGATTGATGTTGCGTACTGTTTCTCAAATTTGTCTGATTGTAAAATTCCTCAAGGTAGTAGGCAAGTGAGGGAGTGGGTAGAGTATAATAGTGGTTTAAAAGATTCCCAGATTGCAACTTGAGACTTCCTGGATCAGAATTTCCAAGAGAAAGGAGATATTTCAAATAGACAAAAATGAGAAAAATTTTAAAATAGTCAACAACAACAAAAAAGGTGAGCTTGGGAAATGCAGGTGGGAAATGACTGTTGTTGGAATGAATAGTTGATATAACTTATTAGGACTCCTGTACATAAAATGTTCATATATGGAAACTATGATTTTATTAATATGATGATGCCACTCATTTAGGAAATCTGAAACTTTTATATTTTTTTCTGGTCAAGCTTCTGCTGATCAAATTTAGCAAACATATTTTTGCATGTTTAGTCTTTTTTATGTGGTATGTAATGTTAATTCAAGTACTTGAATGTGATAAGAGCATTTTATTAATGGATGACTGATGCAGATTACTGTAACTAGTAATCCACAGCAAAATATTGTACCTAATAATTTCTCTTTCTTTTTTTTTTTTTTCCTTGAGAAAAGGTCACACTGTGTCATCCAGGCTGGCGTATGGTGGTGTGATCACGGCTCATGCAGCCTCCACCTCTCAGGCTCAAGGAATCCTCCCACCCCAGCCTCCCGAGTATCTGGGACTACAGGCACGTGCCACCATCCCAGCTAATTTTTAAAATTGTAGAGATGGGGTCCCACTATGTTGCCCAGGTTGGTCTCAAACTCCTGGGCTCATGACATCCTCCTGCCTCAGCCTCCCAAAGTGCTGGGACTACAGGTGTGAGCTGCTGCACCCAGCCTGATTTCTTTCATATTATAGATTTATTTGTTACCTCTTCCATGTGCCTGATTAAATAAATATAGGCAAGACAGGCATGCAAATTTGAATACCTTATTAGTTGCTTTTTTGTTTTTTTTGACAGAGCCTCACTCTGTCGCCCAGGCTAGAGTGCAGTGGTGTGATCTCGGCTCACTGCAACCTCTGCCTCCCAGGTTCAAGCGATTCTCCTGTCTCAGCCTCCCAAGTAGCTGGGATTACAGGCGCCCACTACCATGCCAGGCTAATTTTTTGTATTTTTAGTAGAGCTGGGATTTCACAGTGTTAGCCAGGATGGTCTCGATCTCCTGACCTCGTGATCCACCCGCCTTGGCCTCCCAAAGTGCTGGGATTACAGGTGTGAGCCACCGCACCTGGATCCTTATTTGTAACTTTTTAAAAAATGACTCCCAACCCCATTTAAAAAAGAAAAAAAAAATTATTTGGCCCTAAAACTTGGTCAATTATATATAAAAAAAATTAACAAAATAGAATATTAAATACCTATAAAATAATTTGACAAGTTGAGCTACCACAATGGAAAATGTCAGAATTTATTTTCCTTTTCTTTCTTCCTCTTTACATTCCTTTTCTTTCTCCTTTTTTTTGGGGGGATGGAGAGTGTGTGTTATTTGCTCATTTGTTTTTATTTTTAACCAACTAAGTATTTAAAATATACTAAATTATCCATGTTTAAATTAATTTAAATATTTGCCAACTTTACCAATAGATATTTAAACTTGCCCTTTTCCTCTAAAGTGACAATGGTAGGCTTTGCTCAATGCAAATGAGAATAATAATTCATATCAAAGGAGTTAAATTCAAGTGACCAAAGAAAATTGTTCTTTTAACATTGCTTAAGGAAAGCATAACTTAAATTGATGCCATAATTTTTCATTATCAGCAACTCTTAAAATGAGGATGGAGGCCAGGTGCGGTGGCTCACGCCTGTAATCCCAGCACTTTGGGAGGCTGAGGCGGGTGGATCACCTGAGGTCAGGAGTTCGAGACCAGCCTGGCCAACATGGCGAAACCTGGTCTCTACTAAAAATGCAAAAATTAGCTAGGCATGGTAGCGTGTGCCTGTAATCCCAGCTACTAGGGGGGCTAAGGCAGGAGAATTGCTTGAACCTGGGAGGCGGAGGTTGCAGTGAGTCAAGATTGTGCCACTGCACTCCAGCCTGGGCAACAGAGCGAGACTCCGTCTCAAAAACAAAACAAAGCAAAACAAAACACCGGTGTGGTTGCTGTATGAAATCAACTTAAATAGCCTAGTGCCCTTCTTTAAACCTAATTTTCCTACCACTACCCCCACTTGTTTTTTAAAAATGTAAGTCAACAAATATTTATTATGCCCTTATTATGTAGATGATAAACATCAAAAGCTTTTGAAATGTGCATTTCTTTGAACCTGTAATTTTTTGTTTTTTTAACTTTAAAAAAAATTTTGGTAAAAGATATCTAATATCAAATTTACCATTTTAACTGTTTTCAAATTACAGCTCAGTGGCATTAAGTACATTCACATTGTTATGCAACCATCAGCACTGTTCACGTCCAGAACTTTTTCATCATCCCAAACAAAATCTATACCCATTAAACGATGACTCTACCCTCTCTTCCCAGCCCTAGTAACCACCATCCTACTTTCTGTCTCCACGAATTTGACATTCTGAGTACCTCATACAAGTGGAATCATAGAGTATTTGTCCTTTTCCGTCTGGCTTATTCATGTACCATAAGGTCTTCAAGTTTCATCCATGTTGTAGCATGTATCAGAATTTCCTTCCTTTTTAAGGCTGAATAATATTTCCCAATCTCGTTTATATGGAAAGTAGATATAAAAAACAGAGAAGTTTTGAACTGGAACGGATCATAGAAATCATCCAATCCAACCTCTCTGCCCCCGCTTTTCTTTTCCTTTTTTATGTTTACAAAATGGGGAAAACAAGTCCTTCAGAGCTTACATCTTGTGGCCGAGTTTATATACCTGATTGGCAAAACAGAGCCTAAGAATCAGCTCTCCTGTATCCTAAGCAAGGCTCTTTCTACCGCACACCCTGCAGGCCCATCCAGGCCCATCCAGACAATAAACAGTAAGTGTTAAAGGAGTTGGTGTCTCCAATTAGTATGGCATGAGTTCTAAAGGAAAGATAAATTGACTTTGGAATCTTCCTTAATTAATGAAAAATGTTACATTCGAAATAGAGTGAAGATTAAAGCCAGGTGTGGTGGCTCACGCCTGTAATCCCAGCACTTTGGAAGGCCAAGGTGGGCAGATCACCTGAGATCAGGAGTTCGAGACCAGCCTTGCCAACATGGTGAAACCTAGCTCAACTAAAAATATAAAAATTAGCCAGGTGTGGTGGCATGCACCTGTAGTCCCAGCCACTTGGGAGGTTGAGGCAGGAGAATCACTAGAGCCTGGGAGGCGGAGGTTGCAGTGAGCCGATATTGTACCATTGCACTCTAGCCTGGGTGATGGAAGTGAAACCCTGTCTGAAAAATAAAAATAAATTAATAAGATTCTAGATTCTGATTAGCAGTGATCAAAATTATAAATAATATTCTATTGGAAAATATTCTTGCTTCGAACCATACATCTGACCTTTTTTTTCTGCCTTGAATTATGCATCAAATTTGTATTTTTAAAAAATTTATTCTTTCTGGGCCGGGTGCTGTGGCTCACACCTGTAATCCCAGCACTTTGGGAGGCTGAGGCAGGCGGATCATGAGGTCAGGAGATCGAGACCATCCTGGATAACACGGTGAAACCCCGTCTCTTCTAAAAATACAAAAAATTAGCCGGGCGTGGTGGCAGGCACCTGTAGTCCCAGCTACTCAAGAGGCTGAGGCAGGAGAATGGCGTGAACCCGGGAGGCAGAGCTTGCAGTGAGCCGAGATCGCGCCACTGCACTCCAGCCTGGGTGACAGAGTGAGACTCTGTCTCAAAAAAAAAAAAAAAAAAAAAAAAATTTATTCTTTCTGATAGTTAAGATAGTTACATTGAATCTGCTTGTATTTACATACTATCTGATTTCAGGTTTCATTTGTGACAACAGGGTTCTAAAAACATCTCAGCATACAAAAACTTAAGCATATACTGTAGTTGGAACACAGCAGATAGAAAAATATCTAAATGAACAAAGTTTCTCTTTAGTGAAAATACTTCCAACTATGGAAAAGGGAGTTTAAAAAATAAGGTCACTGTCAAACTTTAAAGTTTTTGTTGGTTTGTTTGTTTTTGAGACAGAGTTCACTTTGTCACCCAGGCTGGAGTGCAGTGGTGTGATCTTGGTTCACTGCAACCTCTGCCTCCCAGGCTCAAGTGATTCTCCTGCCTCAGCCTCCTGAGTAGTTGGGATTACAGGCATGTGCCACCACACCTGGCTAATTTTTGTATTTTTAGTAGAAACGGGATTTTGCCATGTTGGCCAGGCTGGCCTTGAACTCCTGACTTCAGGTGATCCACCTGCCTCAGCCTCCCAAAGTGCTGGGATTATAGGCATGAGCCACCATGCCTGGACAAATTTTAAGGTATTTCTAAATGGAATACTTTCTCACAATTTTCAGATGAGTTCTGAGAAGTATCCGAAATTCATCCTTTATACAATTGTTACGTTACTACAGAATACTTATTATGTAGATCAACTATTTTTTTCCGAGCATTTAATTTACTTTACAAAAAGGCAATATAAGTTGGCTCTTAGTGGAACAAGGCTCTGTGTTCTGTTCTTAAGTAACCAGTGAGGGTAGAGCTGACTGTTGCACCTGTTGTTTCATTAAATTGTTGGATAAAAATTGGCTGACATTCCCCTTTCTAAAAGTCTCTATTTTTAATGTGTCTTACTTCTTGATCTTAACTGATTTGGAAAACACAGCTTTAGCACAGGCTTCCATATACAAGCTATCAGAACAGCATTTGAGAACAAGGGACATCATTGTAGCTATTGCTTTGAGCAGCTTCAGTGAGCAAAAATGTAGGCTAATGTGGTCCATTGGTAGCCTCACAATAGAGCAAGTGTAGACTGACCAGCTTAGAGTGATGTGTATGTCCTCATCATTTGAGGTGGAACTGAAGTTTGAAGGCTAGGGAGGAAAGAGAGAGAAATGTTAGGGTTAAATAAAAGATTCACATATACCATATTTAATATCTTTTCTCACAAAACCAAATTAAACTTAGTATTTTGAGTGATTTAATTAAATTAATCTTGTCACAGATAGGTCACCTCTAGCTGAAAGGGGATAATTTTAGATTCTGATTTGGTGCTCCAAAAATGTGGTTCAGTTGCTAGTTATTCAGATACAGCCTTGGTTTGTTCTCGTAAATGAATACAGAATATATGTAGACTTTTATACAAATATGGGCCTGTGCGCCTAATGCTGATAAAATCCAAGTACAATAAACAGTGTGACAAAGATGAATTCTGTATTCACAAAGCTAAGGGAAAATTCATCAGCCAACATTTATTGAACACCTCTGAGTTATGCACTACGAGTCCTAAGACACCAAATGCATTTAAATCTCTTGTCAGAGCATAGACAAGTAAACCAATGTATACAGTGTTGGAAAGCTGGGATAGAGATTTGGCCCATCTCCATTCCCCCATGGCCCAGGTGCCTAAGATGGAGGAGGAGTCAGAAATGTCTCCTGAAGGAGCCAACAGTTGAAATGATTCTCCTTTTACACATACATTTTTAAAAAACAAACCTTTTTGTTGAATTAGAAATATACACATAAACATTAGGAATCTCAGCAGATAGCCTAATGAAGTGACACAAAGTCAACCCACCCATGTAATCATCACTCATATCCAGAACATTACCAGAGCTGCCATCAGTAACCCCGCCTTCTTCTTCAAGGACACCACCATTGTGACTTCCAACACTATAGGTTCGTTTTGCCTGTTTTTGAACTTTAATTAAATGTCACAGCATATATCTTTTGTGCCTGACTTCTTTCACGTGAAAGCATATTTTTGTGAGATGCATCCATGTTGTTGCCTATTGTGGCAGTTCATTCATTTTCACTGCTGTATAGCATTTCATTACATGAATATGCTGCAGTTTATTCCATTTTACTGTTGATGGTTGTTTGGGTTATTACCAATGTTAGGTTATTACAAATAGATTATTACAAATACAAATGCTGCTCACAAGTACGTGTCTTTTACTCCATACCTGCATGAATTTTGTTGGGTAAATATCTACAAGGGAAATTAAATTGCTGGATCATAGATTATACTTATAGTCAACAAATTACAAAGTTTTCCAAAATGATTATACCAATTTCATTCATGCCCGCAGTTCATAAGAGTTTCTGTTACTCCATACCCTTAGCAAAACTTGAAATTTTCAGTCTTTTTTATTTTAGCTATTCCATCGGATACATAGTGGCACCCTGTTGAGATTTTAAGTTGCATCTTCCTGATGACTAATATGGTAGACTGTGTTTCTGTATGTTTATTGGCCATTTGGATATCCTCTTTTATGAAGTGCCTATTCAAGCTTCTTGCCCTTGAACTGATTCTGAGAAGGGGAGTGAGCATTAGGTAGAGAAAGCAGGAAGAAGGGCGTGTCAACCAGAGGGAGCAGCATGTGCAAATTTACAATCTTCCCAGAGCAGAAGAGCAAATGGATAGTGCAAAATCAGCTACTAAAAGGCTAAACTTAATCAGAGCCCATGAGGTAATGACAGCAACATCACCCAGCTCAACATGAAATAAGACCCAGAAAGTACAGGCAGTCCCAAACTGTAATATTTATTGGATCCTGAGAAATGTTTGACAGTCAAATATCTGAAAGTTGAACATGGCTTATACACTGGGAAAACAATTTAGTTTCCAATGAGCTAAAAGGCAGTATTGCAAATCTCTAGTAAGGCTTGTAGTACAGTTTCCCTCTGGCCTCACAGGAATCTCAGGGGAGGCTACCATTAGCAAGTAGCACAACACAGCGAGACCCCTCCATATTTAGTGTGGGCCCACTTCCATTCCCCTGTCCCTTCTGCACAAACAGCCTCCAATCTTTAAAACTACTCCCCAAGGCAGCCCTTAAGTATGGAGCAAAGGAGAGGTGGGAACAAGTCTATGTTTCCCCTACAACAGCAATGTGATCTGAATAGAACCTTGGCTACTGCCATCATGTGGCCACCTACACAGACTCCTGGACAGCTGTACCCCCTTGGAAAAGGTCATGAGAAACACCTTCTTGTAAAACACCCAGATATTTCATGGAAGCTTGGCCTTTTCCACTAGCAGCAATAGCTGTCAGGCAGGCCCAGCACACAATAGCTTCCAATTGCCATTCCTCAGAAGATGAGTGAGAGACAGAATTCAGGATGTGAACTGTGGGGGTGGGGTGGAGTCAATGTGCAATGGGCAAAAATGTGGACTCTGTAAAGTGTTGAATTATCTGCCGGAAGAGGGAAATGTCAACAGAAGTGCTTTGACTCCCTTGCCAATTGATTAGAGAGCAGTTCTGTTTTGTGGCAGGCCCTTATCTATGTCGTCACCCTTCTGTCACTGTGGACAACAAAAGGGCACAGCCAGCTTCTGCTACAACCAGGCTCTTCACATGAGAAGGAGCACTCTGGACCCTAGAATCCTCACAAAATATCTCCCTTGACAGAAAAATGGCTCTCCCAAGCCAGTCATAGATTGTCTACCATGAAACCAGAGTAGTCTCAGCCTCTAGGAGCCAGAGTTTCCACCCAGATGCCCAGAAACTGAAGCAATCAGATCTGGCCAACATAAAGGAACTTTATTTGGGTTACTCAGAGAATTACAAGTAGTTCCCAGGCTTTGGATTTAATGGAGTAGTAAGTTTTAAGAAAAGGTTTCAGTGACCCATATAAACTTGCCAACCTCTTACTTTCTCAAGTTAAGACATGTGACTGTGGTTTCTGTGAGGTTGTATTTCATAGTCATAGCTATCATTTATTATCCGACATGTGTAAAGCTATGTGCTCTGTGATATTTTTCCAGAAATATCTCATTTGATCTTCACAACATCACTGCAAGGTAACTATTAATCTTTATATTAAAGGTAAAGAGAGAGTCTCAGAGAGGGTAAGAAAATACCTGATGCCACACAGCTAGTGAGTGGCAGAGTTAGGTTTTGAACCCAGGACTTTCTGATTTGAAAGCCTGTGTATTTTCCACTATATAGTTTATCCCATCTGAAATATGTCTAAATTATTCAGATAGGATTTTTAAACCTCTGATGTTCTGATAATGGCTGGAAATTCGAGATTTATCTTTGTGGAGAGGTTTGGGTTTCCAAGAAAAGTCTTAAGAACCTTTTTTCCTTCTGATGTACTTCAGTTCCTTTAGTAGTTCTCCAACTGGGCTGGACAATCCTACAAAAGCAAAAGAGACCCTAATTCTATCTGACATTGTGACACAATTTTATGTTAAACATATAGATGTGCACATTTGGTTTGAGATGGGAGGAATGAAACTTCTTTAAGCCCATTTTGCTGAAATGTGACTTGAAATAGATTGTTACAAAACAAGGCTTATGAGAGGTTCAGTGCTCACTGCAATGTTAATTACTTGGCTGTTAAAGCGAATAGCTCTTAGTGGGACCGACTGCCTCACAGATGTTTCTTATTGACCACATAAATGGGGAAGAAAACACTATCCCGTTTTCCCTTTTGGCCAGGAAATAAAAGACAAAGGAATAGATTGTGTCAGCTAATGGATTGGGTTGCTAAGGTAACCAAGGCCTCTCTTTCAGGAGAGGTGTTAGGGGCTAAATTATGTTCCTTCAAAATTCACATGTTGAAGCCACAACACCCAGTACCTCAGAATGGGACTGTACTTGCAGATAAGACCTTTAAAGTTTATGTGAGGTCATACAGGCGGATCCTAATCCAGTCTGACTGACGTCCTTGTAAGAAAAGGGAGACATGCCAGAGATTAACGCCCACGGTGGAAAGGCCAGGTGAGGCCACAGTGAGAGGGGCCGTCTGCGAGCCAAGGAGCAAAGCCTCAGGAGAAACCAGTCCTGCTGACACCTTGCTCTTGGACTTCCAGTCCCCAGAACTGTGAAACAGTACAATTTTATTGTTAAGCTACCCAGTCTTAACAAACTAACACCAGAAGAATTAGGTATTGGGCATGCCCCCTGCCATCAATGCCATGACAGTTAAGGGAGACATCAGTGGAACGTAATAGATGAGCTTTTACTACCCAGAAGGGTCCTTAACAGAGGCTGAAGATCAGCTGGAGAAAAGGTTTTTCTGAGAGTAAAAGGAAAGTCAGATAGTGACGTATAATGATCAAACCTAGTGACAGATATCAACTAGGGGTGTGTGTGTGCATTTTTTTTTTTTGCTATATAACGTACCTTATAATACTAACGTACTTATGATTATTATCCAACAATTACTGATTTTCTCTTATTTTAATAGTTAACAATTGATGAAAAGATTTCACTGGCTAGAGTACTGGTCAACAGTATGGGCTTCTGCCAGCTTGCCTAGGTTTGAATCTTGTCCCACAACTTCCTAGCTCTGTGATTCAGTAAACAATCTCCTTGTGCCTCAGTTTCTTCATCTGTAAAATGGAGATAATAGTACCTACTTCCTAAGAATTAAATGAGTTAATACATGTAAAGTGCCTAGAAGGATGCCTGGCATATAGTAAGCACCTAGTAAATGTTAGCTATTTCAATTTTAACCTATCTCTGCACAAGAATAACAGATAGCAAAACCATTGTACCTACATTGTTTCACCAAGATACCTGCCAGCAGGTGCCAGCTGCCACTAAAATTGCCAGCATAGAGGTAAAGAAAAATAAGCAACCTGGAGAACTGGAGCTATTAAATCTCAGTGTTTAGAGTTATACAGGATGCTGACAAAAATACAGATTCCTAGGCCTTGTCTCCAGAGATTCTGATTCACTAAGCTGGGGTAGAGTCCAGCAATCTGTTTTTTAGAAGGCCATCTTGGGTAATTCTGATACAGGTAACTCTCAGAACATCCACTGAGAAATACTAACCAAAAGGAATTTCTTCTATAGTCAAGGCTATTAAATTATGGTAAATGCCATAACTTACTAATCATAAGTCTATAATAATTTTTATTTAAAGTATAATGTTGAAATAAAACGGTCTTAGGTGAATAATGAGTATGTAAACTTACTTTAAAAAAAATCATCTACTTCACTCAGGTATCAAGCCTAGTACCCATTAGTGATGAAATAATCTGTACAACAAACCCCATGGCATGGGTTTAGTTATATAACAAACCTGCACATGTACCCCTGAACTTAGAATAAAAGTTGAAAAAATAAATTAAAAAATTAAAAAATCATCTGAAAGATAATTTCCATGAGTTTTAATAAAATGTATTGATAAAATGGAAGAATAAATTCTGCATTAGATGTAGTCTTCAGTTTCTCCATAGACAAATTATTTCAAGTTGACCCATTCAAGGTTAGGATGAATTGTGCAATTCTCCCTTCAGGTTTTTGGCCTGCCTGTGTGAACTAAGTTGAGGATACATGGAGAGCCAGGGCCTTGGAGAAAGGGAAGTAGCTCAACAAATGCTGGGCTCATTAGCATGGCTGGAGAAAGTGGTTTCAATCTGAAACTGGGCAGTTCAACCTGGAACTTGACAAAATATGACAGTGTTGCCTAGGGCCAAAACGAAGAGTGAACTCTGGGATAACCTTGGAACTGAAAAACCTGATTATTGTGTAATGAGGAATTCCTAAAATTGTAGACCTGTTCATTACGGGACTGCAGTGACTAGCCAGTAGTTCTTTCCCATTGGTCAAGTTGCTGTGCTCGCTAAGCAGCAACAGCCCAGGTCAGGTGAGAGTGGTCATTATTGAGGAAATAAAGGTTGGGCCCAAAGAGGGCAAACTCCAGATTACTGCAGCACTTGTGCTGAAACTCACCAGGGTTAAACTGATGAGCTTTCTGCATGAAAGAAGGGAGTGGTGGTGATTTCTGGAGCTTGTAGCCAGGGTGAGTAGCTCGCCCAGTGTTCTTAGGGTGTTATAAGGAGTGTTTCTTGGTTATTTAACAGCGTAGTTAGTACAGTTTCTTTTAAGAAAAAAAATTGATTTTAACACTTGAATAAAAGAAACACTGCTGATATTGTTTATCTTGAAAGCTTTCAAATTGGACTCCTTGAGATCTTCATGCTGCTGTTAAGATAAAAAGCTATTTTGATACTGTTGATTCATTGATTCTTCTGCCTTATAACCACAGAACATTTACTAAGAAATAAAAATTAAGGTTACTGAAAGTATCCTTTTGTGGCCATGTATTATACTGAGATACGTATGCATATCTGTGATTGTATATTATACATAAGTTATGATTTGTGGCATATGTCATATATGTCATCAATTATTTCTAAGGCAACGTGCCTCAGCTTTATTAACGCAGCTGTTTTTCCTAATGTTTAGATTTGAGTCAACTAAAGTAAATCTTCCTACATAGCATTCGTTCCTGAAATAAAAGGCATTTAAGTAGGCAAGTGCTTTTGTTTGAGTTTTCAGTAGATCCTTTCTATCACCTGAAAGCTTTTTGCATTATTACCACAGTCTCATTTTATTTAGACATTTGCCTCGAGGAGCTGAGACACTCTTATACCTTCATACTTAATTCCCCAAGACATTAAAAAATGTAATTTATTATTATAAAAGCACTGTATATTTACTGTAGAGTATTTGAAAGTTATAGAAAAGCATAATAAAAAAATCATCCATAATTCCATTACTCAGTCATAACTACCATTAAAACATCACCTACTAATCTTCCTTTCAAGCTCTTTCTCTCTGTGTATGTGTATAAACACAAATGGATAACATACTCTCAAATTATATATGGTCATAGGTAGTTTTTCCACTTAACATTAGTGCATTAACATATTTCCATATTAATATTCTTCAAAAACATGATTTTACCGATTGTATAGTATTTTACCAATATTTAAGATTATTTTCAACTTGTTGTAATATTAATCCTGCTTGTGCGGAAATATTTTAACTCAGCTCTGATTGCCTTAACACAAATTGAGGAAAAACTGGAGTTACTGACTAAAGGCAGTGACATCTATAGGGATCTTGACACATTTTTGTCAAATTGCCCTCTGGAAACCTAACTTGTTTGCATGCCCATTAGCAGAGCATCAGCACCTGTTTCACCACATCTCTAAGAGGGAATGTAAACTTTAAAACATATACAATAGTGAAGGAGGATGTCTCATTGCTTTTATGCCCTTTTCTTTTATTACTACTGAGACTAAACATATTTTCTCATAGTGGTTGACCTATAATCTTAAGGAGAGAACATATTTTTTAGCAAAATTGTTTAAGACCAACTATTACAAATTACATCTTACTCCCATTGCATCCATGTCTTCAGAGTTGTACTAATTCTCAGCCTCCCAGAGTCCATTAAGGGAATTTTTTTTTTTTTTTTTTTGAGACAGAGTCTTGCTCTGTCACCCAGGCTGGAGCGCAGTGGCGTAATCTCGGCTCACTGCAACCTCTGCCTCCCAAGTTCAAGCGATTCTCTTCCTCAGCCTCCCAAGTAGCTGAGACTACAGGTGTGGGCCACCACGTCCAGCTAATTTTTGTATTTTTTTTAGTAGAGATTCACCATGTTGGCCAGGCTGGTTTTGAACTCCTGACCTCAGGTGATCCACCCACCTCGGCCTTCCAAAATGCTAGGATTACAGGCATGAGCCACCATACCTGGCCTATTAAGGGAATTTCTTTTAATGAAGGAAACTATTACGATAATAAAGAGCCTGGGCTTGTGTGTAGGAGCAATGCCAAGCCTTGCAGTTTAGCCTTCTGTAACCCTGAAGAAGTGACTTAACCTTGCTATGCTTCAGCTTAACTGTAAAACAGGGTTGATAATACTCACAGTAATTCTCATGAGACAGGAATTTTTCAAGCTTTTCCAGTAAGAGGTAGCTACTATTAAAAATGAGAACTGTTTCTCTCCTAATTGCAAGAAAGCCCCAACAGATATAATCAAGGTACGACAGCATAACACTCTTAGAAGCCAGGACTTTTCAAGTCTCAACAAGTTGCATGTGTCATCTCATTATTCAACCGTTTACTGGGTAAAGGAGCAGCATAGATAGTGGGACTTCTTTTTAACAGGGTGTGAGAAAGTTGGCAATGAGTTGGCTTGTGCTACTAGCCTAAGAATGACCTCAGAGTCTTGCAGGACACAAAGTGCTTGCTGGTCTGAGGCCAGGCGCAGTGGCTCACACCTGTAGTCCCAGCACTTTGGGAGGCCGAGGTAGGAGGATCACTTGAGCCCAAGACTTTGAGATTAGCCTGGCCAACATGGTAAAACTCCATCTCCACAAAAAATACAAAGATTAGCCTGGCGTGGTGGCATGCACCTGTAGTCCCAGCTACTCAGGAGGCTGAGGTGGGAAAATGACTTGAGCCCGGGAGGTCAAGGCTGCAATGAGCTGTGTTCACACCACTGCACTTCAGCCTGGGTGACAGAGTGAGATGCTGTCTCAAAAACAAAAACAACAAAAAAGGTGCTAGCTGGTCTGGTACTTAGTACTTTACAAAGTTGCCCTGGATAACACGGTGAAACCCCGTCTCTACTAAAAATACAAACAATTAGCGGGGCATGGTGGCAGGCGCCTATAGTCCCACCTACTCCGGAGGCTGAGGCAGGAGAATGGTGTGAACCCAGGAGGTGGAGCTTGCAGTGAGCAGAGATCGCGCAGCTGCACTCTAGCCTGGGTGACACAGTAAGACTCCGTTTCAAAAAAAAAAAAAGAAAAAAAAAAGTTGCCCTAGAACTGACAGCATAAGTCCTCATCCATTTCTTCTCCCTTCTTCCCACAGCGTGAAAGAAAGCACTACTTCAATACTGCTGCTAAGCCTATGTGATCATTCTAAGGTCATTACAAGAATTTGGCTTGCCTTTAGCATTGTGCTTGTGTGTCCATCTGCCTGCCTCTCTAGGAATTTAGATTTTCATTCGGAGATTTTTCTGTCACTAAGAATTTAATTCTTGGCATATTTTTGAGAGTGTAAATTCTTTTTCAAGATTTAAAACAATAAGCTTCAAACTTTAGCTTATATCTAGAGTCTTCCACACTGAGGATGTGAATATGATATTCACCAGGCTGACCAGGTTGACTGCCAGATGGGTTGTTAGTAGTGCCAGAGGCACCCTGACATCACTCTCTGAACTGCTTTCTCTTTCGCATTCTTGTATTTTTCCAGCTGACGGCCCAGAGGGTGGGTGCCAATTCCACCAGCAGCTGCAACTGAAAAGCAAGGTTCAGCAATGTCAGATATCCTCCGGGAGCTGCTCTGTGTCTCTGAGAAGGCTGCTAATATTGCCCGGGCGTGCAGGCAGCAGGAAGCCCTCTTCCAGCTGCTGATCGAAGAAAAGAAAGAGGGAGAAAAGAACAAGAAGTTTGCAGTTGACTTCAAGACGCTGGCTGATGTACTGGTACAGGAAGTTATAAAACAGAATATGGAGAACAAGGTAAGAAAGGTCACAGCCAACGTAACTGCAAAATAGTTGCATCTGTGGCTTTCCCCGTCATAGAATAGCATGCCTTTTGTTCCTCACCCCTATCAGTATACTAGCACCTTGATTTCAAGTAAACATCTTGGATTTTTTTCCTCCTTGTCATGATTACAGTATTGATAAAATGGTCATTGCAGGAAATCTTTAAAATACAGAAAATCAAATAAGAAAATAAAAATCACTCACAATTCTAATACCTAGAAATAAACACTTCAGTATAGAACCTTCCATTTACTAATGAATTTCTTCTTAATATATAATACATGTTTTCTGGAAAATAAGCAAAAATAAGAACCCTCTTAGTCCCACCACTGGAGAAAACCACAGCTATGCTTTGCTAAATATTATAACATTTTCCTTCTATGTGTATTTGTGTACATGACACATACAATGTATTGCAACAGAAATGACAGCATACTGCTTTGTAACCTGTTTTTTTTTTTAACTTGATATATTAAGTCCTACCTTATGGATCTCATCATTTATCTAATGGTTTCATCAGTTATGAGATTGTAGCTGGAGAATTAAAGTCTCCTTTATTCTAGTAGAAAAATATTGTTCTTTGTTATAAACATATAAAGATGTTTATATGTTAACATAACAATGATTGCGACTCTAACTTTCTGGAGCTGACTAGAGAAACCGTATTAATAAGTAGAAATAATAATACTAGCAGCACTTATAAATGCTATGTGCCAGCCACTATTCTAAAGTCTTTAAATATATTAACTTATTTAGCTCTTATAACAATTTGATGAAGTAAGAACTACTATTACAATGTAATGGGTGAAAAAAGGGAGGCACAGAGAGGTTAAGTAACTTGCTTAAGGTTGCACATCAAGTAAATGGTAGGGCAGTTTTTGAACACAGGCAGACTGGCTCCAGAGTCTGTGTTCTTTGCAATATTATATTGCCTTTTGTATGAGAATCTAACCATTACATTTGGGAGAATAGAACTTTATGGCAGAAAGCATTATAAAATATTGGAATAATTTCTATGAAATTTTCAAAATATTGAGAATCATTTAGAATCGTTTAAGTGAAATCTTGACCACAGGCGAAGAGACTAAATGCCATCATGAAATCTCTACAAACTATACTTTTTCATGTCATATAAAATCTGGCTCCGATAAACTAAATGAAGCAAGTTTATTTTTGTTTTTTACTTATCAATATAGTTGGGTGCAAGGGATGGTTGAGCAACTGGATTAAAAATATCAACATTAATTTTTATGCCATTAATTTTATAATGCCTCAAAGCATTATAAAAAGTTTAGGCAGTTGTTTATTCGTGAGCTAAAATGAATGATATTCCATTTTAGCTGTATAAAATATCTTTATTTCATGAGCCTTTTGTCTTGTAATCTCAGAACCGGTCTTTAAGCAGGATTGGGAGACTGAGTTTCAGCCCTTGATGAATGGGCTGGTTGCCAGCCCTTGTTGATTTGTACTGTCCCACAAAATAATATGAATAATAAGTGGTTGTGGGCATTATTAAAGCTATTGGTCATCTGAAGATGACCGAGTTCAAATATTTGAAGCATGTCCTTGCTTTTGTTCCCTGAGAACATCAAAATTTAGCACATATTTTGAGAAAAATTATCTTTACTACAGAGAGGATCAGAAGCAAAATGTATCAGAAAGCTTCGTGATCATACAGAGATGACAGAAGATTCTTACTTGACTCCATTTATTCACTCTATATATTGATACTTAAATTATTGGTCAAGAAAATCTTTCTCTTTTTTCATATCCCCTTCCTAGCCTGAATGATGATCTGAGAGTTGGGAAACAAATGCCTGAAAATGAAAACAAAATCGAATTTTATCCTCTAACTCCTTCTGTCCAGTCTCAAGTAGTGCTTTTAGATACTTGATCAACAAAATTGCCTTGTATAAGCTACTGGGATGCTGTTTAAGAGCAATAGTTAAAACATGTCCTTTGCAAATACTCGAATTCTATGGCCCTTAAGTAGAATGATGAAGTTTCTAGAAGTACTTTTGCAAACTAAACAGGACATAAGGGAACCAGGCATCTACCTGCTTTTGACTTTCTAGGGGGGCAAAAGAGCAGAAAAATATTAGAAAATTAAGCACTGAGCCAAGTTGACTTCATTTTTTTGTACTTGGATTGGTTTCTAGAATTGGAAATTTTGGAATTTCAGTTCTGATTGTGCTATTTAATTTGAAATATAAAATTGAAATCTGTTCAGAATTGAGCATATGTGTGGGTTTTTGTTTTGTTTTTCGTCATACTCTGAATCATTCAGTTTCCAGGCTTGGAAAAAAATATTTTTGGAGAAGAATCCAATGAGTTTACTAATGACTTGGGTAAGTATAAGAATCTTAATGTATCTTTGTAATTTAATTATCATATGGTATTCTAGTCTCCAATTTATACCATGAACTAAATGTTTGGAAGCCACTTACTGTAAACAACATAATATATTTGAATGTTAAGGTTCATTCAATTTCTACCTCAGAATATCATGCCATTTAACTTAAGTAGAGAGATGTGGTATCTTAGAATAATTTAGCAAGTCCATGTATCATTTTAGATATAAATCTGTGGCCTCTAAGTAACTTATAACTCAAGCTTTGGGAAAATTGTATAGCCCTTTGGGAATCTAATGTAAGTTATCAATGCCCTAAAGATGCCCATCTACAAAATTGTGCAGACAGTTTCAGATCCTAGGTTTAAACCCATCTGTGCACTCTTGGGGGAAGTCCATGGACCTTGGCTAAAAATACAGAGGCGGCCATGGCTCTGAAATACTGTGTGATCTTGAGCAAATCACCTCATCATTTCTCTAAGTCTCAGAACCTCTGTGAAGTACTTGGACTAACTAAAAGCTTCCTTTTAGTACTAAGTTTTTTGGTTTGTTTTTGTTTGTTTGTTTGTTTGTTTTTGAGACAGAGTTGCTGTGTTGCCCAGGCTGGAGTGCAGTGGCACAATCTCAGTTCACTGCAACCTCCACCTCCTGGATTCAAGCAATTCTCCTGCCTTGTCCTCCCGAGTGGCTGGGATTACAAGCGTGTGCCACCATGCCCGGTAATTTTTGTATTTTTAGTTAGAGATGGGATTTCATCATGTTGGCCAGGCTGGTCTCAAACTCCTGACCTCAGATAATCTGATTTCTTTCAGAGAAACATTTTTTTTTTTTTTAGTTTGTTTGGATTTGTTTAATAGTAGAAGAATAAAATAGTGAACATTAAACACTGATCATGTGACAAATAAATATCTAGAAACACAATTACAAAGAAAAAATGAATTTCTAGATTAACTAAAAATTTTTTAGTCTCCTTCATGCACCACGTATTAAGATGCAGTTAGTTCTATGTTAGTAAGAAGAGAAAGAAATCTTTTAAACCTCTGAAGGTTAAAAATAACACTTATGCCTGACTTATAAGCAATCTTACATTTAAAAATCTACGCTTGACTACTTCACAGTTATTTTAATACATCATTTATCTAGAATTATAGAGGCAAAAGGCATAGCCATATCCATTTTCCTGTTTGTTAAAAGGGCAGAGAAATGTGGAGAGAGGAAGAGGAGGGATGGTGATGATGATATTGCAGGCAAGACCAGATCATAGGAGGGGATTTAGATTTCCCTCTCAGTGGGATGGGAGGTCTCTGGCAAATTTCAAGCAAAAGAGTGGTATAATTTGTTCCTTTGAATGATCCCATAAGTTTTACTGAGCCCAGAGTAGGTGTGCAGTAAGTAGCCATTATTAGCTTTATTATTCCCCAACTTTAACAGTCTAATTTACTTTGAATTAAGTTAATTTAACTAAATTTG
Source organism: Nomascus leucogenys (assembly GCF_006542625.1). Classification (NCBI taxonomy): domain Eukaryota; kingdom Metazoa; phylum Chordata; class Mammalia; order Primates; family Hylobatidae; genus Nomascus; species Nomascus leucogenys. The sequence continues at coordinate 90,717,348 of NC_044402.1, forward strand.
ACTGTTTCTTGCTGATTTAGTCATTACTGTAATAGATGTATATTGTGCTTCCCACACTTTACTGGTCACATAATCGCCTCAGGATCTTGTTAAAATTCAGTAGGTCGGCTGGGCGCGGTGGCTCACGCCTGTAATACCAGCACTTTGGGAGTCCATGGCGGGTGGATCACGAGGTCAGGAAATTGAGTCCATCCTGACTAACATGGTGAAACCCTGTCTCTACTTAAAAAATACAAAAAAATTAGCCAGGCGTGGTGGCGGGCGCCTGTAGTCCCAGCTACTCGGGAGGCTGAGGCAGGAGAATGGCGTGAACCCGGGAGGTGGAGCGTGCAGTGAGCAGAGATGGCACCACTGCACTCCAGCCTGGGCAACAGAGCAAGATTCCATCTCAAAAAAAAAAAAAAAAAAAGAAAAGAAAAAAATTTCAGTAGGTCTGGGGTGGCATCTGAGGTTCTGATTTTTTTTTTTTTTTTTTTTTTTTTGGTAGATGGAGTCTCCCTCTGTTGCCCAGGCTGGAGTGCAGTGGGACAATCTTGGCTCACTGCAGCCTCCGCCTCCCAAATTCAAGCAATTCTCCTGCCTCAGCCTCCCAAGTAGCTGGGATTACAGACATGTGCCACCATGCCTAGCTAATTTTTTTATACTTTTATTACAGACAGGGGTTTCACTGTGTTGACCAGGGTGGTCTCGAATTCCTGACCTCAAGTGATCTGCTTACCTCAGCCTCCCAAAGTGCTAGGATTACAGGCATGAGCCACCATGCTCAGCCTAAGGTTCTGACTTTCTAATAAGCTCCCAGCTGATATAGACACTGCTGGTCCTTGGAATAAGAAGGGTAGAAGTAGCTACCTAGATAGCTACTAGATAGCTAGGAGTATCTAAAATGTTCCAAAGTGCCATGTTTTCTTAGTTTTTAAGATTTTTTTTCCTCCACTGCTGTCACTTCTTGTTGCTATTAACTTGCCTATTTTTTACCAGCCTCTTCCCTCACTTCTGTCAAGGGCTGAAACCAGATTAATCAAGGGTCTGAGAAGCATGTTTAAAGCGATGGTAAAGCACCTGGCCTTGGTAACTTATCGTTTCATTTGAAGAAGCAGCTTTGCTTATGTTCTGGTTCTCAATGGGCTTCACAGAGGAGAGCTATTTATATGTATACCATTTAGAGGCATAAAGTTTTACTACATTTATAGTATCTACCATTTTATGTTACTTAGCATAAACAATTTTAAGTTAAAAGCAGTATCACATAAGGAAGTAGAAGCACTTCAGTGTGCTGAAAAACCTCCATTCTTTTCAATAACATATTCAGACACAGGGTGACTTAAGTATATAAAAAGTTAAAAGACAAATTTTAAAAAGATTAATGATCAGGAATTCAGGAATTATTAACTGGCCTACGTGTCCCTTAACTGGGATATAAAATTGTGCCCACATGGGCATTTTTCTAGGGAGGTCTTTTGATCCCTGAAACCCATCCCTTACTATTCAGCTTAAGTGCATGGGTAGCCACTGAGCATCTGACTTGATGAAGCCCCACCAGGTGATTCTGGCAGTCAGCCAGGCTTAGGAACTGCTGGGATGGATATATTGCCCTCACTTAATCTAAGCGCACAGCTTTTGATTCACTCTCTCGCTGGCTCACTCCCTCTCTGTCTCTCTTGCTTGCTCTCTCGTTTTCTCTGTCTCAATCTCTGTCTCACTCTCTCGCTGTCTCTCTCGCTGTCTGTCTCTCTCGCTCTCTCTCACTCTCTGTATCTCTCGCTCTGTCTCTCTCGCTCTCTGTCTCTTTCACTCTCTGTCTCGCTGTCTTGCTCTGTCTCTGTCACTGTCTCTTGCTCGCTCTCTGTCTCACTCTTTTGCTCTCTGTCTCGCTCTCTCGTTCTGTCTTGCTCTCTCTCGCTCGCTTCTCGGTCTCACTCACTCTGTCTCTCTCGCTCTCACTCTCTCCCTGTCTCTCTCGCTCTCTCTGTCTCTCTTACTCTGTCTCTCTTGCTCTCCATCTCTCTTGCTCTCTCTCTGTGTCTCTCGCTCTGTCTCTCACTCTCTTGCTCTCTCTCTCGCTCTGTCTCTCTTGTTCACTCTGTCTCTTTCACTCTGTCTCTGTCTCTTTCGCTGTCTGTCTCTCTCGCTCTGTCTCTCACTATTTCACACTCTGTCTCTCTTGCTCTCTCTCTCACTCTCTGTCTCTCTCTTTCGCTCTCTGTCTCGCTCTGTCTCGCTCGCTGTCTGTCTCACTCTTTTGCTCTCTGTCTCTCTTTCACTCTGTCTTTCTCACTCTGTCTCTCTCGCCCTCTTCCTGTCTCTCTCGCTCTCTCTGTCTCTCTCTCTTGCTCTCTGTCTCGCTGTCTCTCTCGCTCTCGCTCTTTTGCTGTCTCTCTCGCTCTCTGTCTCTCTTGCTCTCTCTGTGTCTCTTGCTCTCTCTCTTTCACTCTCTTGCTCTCTGTCTCGCTCTGTCTCTCTCTCTTGCTCACTCTCTGTCTCGCTCTCTCACTCTCTCTCTCTCTTGCTCTCTGTCTCACTCTTTCGCTCTGTCTCTTTCACTCTCCCTGGCTCTCTGTCTCTCTTGCTCTCTGTCTCTCTCTCTCTGTCTCGCTCTCTCTGTCTCTCTCTGTCTCGATCTCTCTGTCTCTGGCTCTCTTGCTCTGTCTCTCTCGCTCTGTCTCTCTTGCTCTTTCGCTCTCTGTCTCGCTGTGTCTCTTGCTCTCTGTCTCACTCTCTCGCTCTCTCTGTCTCTCTCACTTTTTAGCTCTCTCTATCTCTCTCTGTTCTTTCTCCACTGAAACTCTTGAAATGTAATGGCTTATCGTGTGGCTTTACCCTAGGGGAAAAGATTACCATGAGGTTGTGTTCAACAGAGGAAGAAACAGCAGAGCTTCTTAGCAAAGTCCTCAATGGTAACAAGGTGGCATCTGAAGCACTAGCCAGGGTTGTTCATCAGGATGTTGCCTTTACTGACCCAACTCTGGATTCCACAGAGATCAATGTTCCACAGGACATTTTGGGAATTTGGGTGGACCCCATAGGTAAGTATAGGAGAGTATGTTTGTTCTTATTTGCAATCTTCTTTTGGGTGGTGGGGTTGTGGGGGGGCGGGGGGTTGGAAAAATAAAAATTATTGAGTGTAGTTTAACTCTCCTAGAAGTGTTTTAAATTTTAAATTTTTAAACAATGAGAGTTGAGGTGTATGTGTCGTGTGTTCTGTATATATACATATATATTATAGCTGTGTGTATATATACACATATCTATAACAGGTATGTGTATACACACACACATACATACAGGCACACATGCAAAGATGAATTAACTTATCTTCAAAAGACTTCAGGGACCAGACTGGTAAGTAAATGAGAGAATGAAGTGAGAGCGGTTATGACCAATTGAGGACACATGCCATTTAAAGAGCACTTAGCTTTAGCAGATTGTTGCCATATGGGAGTACAGGCCAGCTCTTCAGATTTTTAAAGAGAAACCAAAATCCAAGGTTTTCAGCGATATATCCCAGTTTCTAACCGTTAGCTACTAATTCAGTTAAACAAGAAAAAAGTATAGGTCAAGCAAAAAGCTGAATGTGATGCATGAGCAGTTTGTGAGCCCTGCATAAGCTCTACATTTTTTTGGTCATGATTGTGATAGAACCATAATGTATAATCCATTGCTTTCAAAATGTAACGATTTTTTTTTTTTTTGAGAGTCTCATGTTGCACACAGGCTGGAGTGCAGTGGCACAGTCAGAACTCACTCACTGCAGCCTTGTCCTCCTGAGCTCAAGTGATCCTCCTATCTCAGCCTCCCAAGTAGCTGGGACCCAAGTAGGTGGCACAGGTGCATGCCACCTCACTAGGCTAATTTTTTATATTGTTTTTAGAGAAGGGGTTTTTACCATGTTGCCCAGGCTGGTCTCGAACTCCTGGGTTCAAGCGATCTGCCCTCCTCGGCCTCCTAAAGTGGTAGGATTACAGGCATGACCCACCACACCCAGCCAGCCTTTATCTTCAATGATGCTATTAATACAAAGTTCTAGGTAATAATTTTAATAAGCTCCCCCTTCCTTTTTTTTCTTCCCCACCCAACACAATAGGACCATTCAAGGAGCAGGCAAACTCCTCTCTGGGCCCTTCCCATCCTATAAGTGCCTTCACAGGATGATATTGAAATGGGTTTAATCTTCAGATAATTATATCACATTCAGCCAGTGGATGATATATGGAAACCAAAAACCTTTCCCCAAATCTTTGATCATTTAAGGGTAAATTGGCATCAGTTATAGTTTCTGAGGGACAGAGATCTCCTGAATTGATTATGTTTTCGAGCTCTTTGAATCTTTTGCCAGGCACACCCTTAGCCATGTGTTGGCTCCCTAGACATCGGCAGTCAGCTGCTGGCATGTACATCTCTTAAGAGGAAACCTAGTTTCTCTGCCTCTGTTGCATAGGAGCACCGTTAATTTCTCTTTTTTTGGTGCCACCATCATTGTCTTTTTCTTCCTTCTAACTTGAGGGACCAAATAATAATGGTAAAAGATAATTTTACCTGTGACCGATTACTGGAAGGGGGCTTTTCTTTTTTTCTTTTTCTTTTTAAAATTTTTGTGGGTACATAATAGGTGTATATATTAATGGGGTACGTGAGATGTTTTGACACAGGCACACAATGTGAGATAAGCACATCATAGAGAATGGGGTATCCATCTCTTTGAGCATTTATCCTTTGCGTAATAAACAATCTAGTTACACTCTTTATTTTAAAATGTACAGTTAAGTTCTTATTGATTATAGTTACCCTATTGTGCTATCAAATAGTAGGTCTTTTTTTTTTTTCGCCCATTGGAAGGAGGCTTTTCCATCTCACATTGTACTAGTCCTCTGATTAGTAGTATTTCTAAAATAATCCCACCAATTATTCTGGTTATTACTTTTTAAATGCTTTTGATAAGTAACAAATATTTGAATGCCTGTTATATACAAGTTGCTATGCCACAGGAACTATAGACACATCCTCTCCCTTCAAGAGTTCTCACATAGTCAGGAAAATGAAACACAAGCAATTTAAAAGTAAAGTACAAGAGGCCAAATAGCAATTCAATACAGTGACATTCAAAGGTAAAAAATTATTGGTTACCAAGTCAGTAGAAGAGAGAAGTCATATGGAACAGAGTCTTCTAAATAATCTTTATCTGAATCCAAACACATTTGCTTCCTTTTTCAGATTCAACTTATCAGTATATAAAAGGTTCTGCTGACATTAAATCCAACCAGGGAATCTTCCCCTGTGGACTTCAGTGTGTCACCATTTTAATTGGTGTCTATGACATACAGACAGGGGTTCCCCTGATGGGAGTCATCAATCAACCTTTTGTGTCACGAGACCCAAACACCCTCAGGTAAAAGGCAAATATTTTTGGTATATTATGGTTGTTAGAACTTATGACCTCAGCTTTGCTTATTGTTAGGATTATCACTATATGACATTCCCATGACTTAACACATGGGAGTGTTGCCATTGAAAGTCTGCATATTTGAATTAAAGTTCTATTTTCAATCTTGGATTTGCATAATTTTATTTGAGGCCAAGTGCCTACTGGTAGAAATTTTAAAATTAATACTATCCTGGAAAAATCATAGTTTTACATTTGGAATATAGTAATCCTGTTCCCTGTTTCTAGAATCCACTCAAAACCAGATAAGTAGAGTGGTGGTAACACTGCCTTCAAATACATTGGGAATAAGACAGCTGCCATCGCTGTATAGCCAGTTGAACTTTGGTATAATTTTAGAAGTTCAAAACAAAATGTGAAAATTATCCAATGAAAAGATTGGTAGGCATGGCCAGGATCAGAACCCAACTCACACTACCTTTCTGCCTCCTCCCTTCCACTCTTCCATGCACTCTTAAACAGAGCGTAGAAAGCGGCCAGGACCCAGCTGCCTCTGATCCATAGCCTGTGCTTTGGGGTTGACTCCAGGGCATGGCAAAGTCCAGGTGGAACAAGCAGTTCCAGCTTTTTATTGAAATAGGTCATATTTTTTCACTTATATAGGATTACATATTTTTATTGAACCTTGAGCTGCTTCAAGTAACAATCATTTGCTCTTTAATAGTCATAAGTTTATACCTCTTAAGTTTTAATATTTTCCCCTTACCCCCACCATCTTCCAAACTAAAAATGGATTTCTGCTATCTTTAAAAGGTTAATAAGAAATTAAAAAGAATTGGAACAATATTCAGACATAATCATGGCCTAGAAATGGAGGTGGTCAACAAAATAGTTTATGGCACAGATTCAGAGTGAGACTTTGTGGGTTTGAATGCAGATTCTACCACTTTCTAGCTGAATGGGCCTCAGCAAGCTACTTACTTTCTCTAAGCCTATTTCCTTATCTGTAAATATGTAACAACATAGACAGTAAGTTAAGCATTGATAAAGGGAAGGTGCTATAATTATTGTGGTTGCCAAAACTAGTAACATTGAGTCCATCTTTCTTTGTGTTGGAAGCCAACATGAAACTAGTGAATAAGAGAATGAAAGGAGTTACCAAACAAAGAAAACCTTGTTATATGGATTTTACAATATTTGCAGATCAAAAAGAGATACCACTTATCTATTCCTTTTTCCCTATTAAACTTTAAATACTAAAAGTTGTAATGAAATTTTGCAATGGTTCTGGAAGCTGGAAACCCCATAAATGTTTTAGTGTTGTCCTAGATTGGGGTGATAATGCCATAAAATTGAAAGCATTTCTAATTGCAACAACTCAGGCAGCTGCATGCATATAAGTAGCTTTCGGAAATAAACTAGCTACCTGATATCTATTCCTAGGCTTAAAGGTGTTAAGATTCACTATGTTATGATGAATTGTGTATTTCTTCGTATCATTAAGTTTGAAAGTGACATGAGTAGTGAAAAACAAATGTGATAATCATCACCAATTGACATTTTTCTTCTACAGGTGGAAAGGACAGTGCTATTGGGGCCTTTCTTACATGGGGACCAACATGCATTCACTTCAGCTCACCATCTCTAGAAGAAACGACAGTGAAATACACATTGGAAACACCTGCACTGAGGCAGCATTCTCCCCCAGTTTTTCAGCCGTCATTAGTACAAGTGAAAAGGAGACTATCAAAGCTGCACTGTCACGTGTGTGTGGAGATCGCATATTCGGGGCAGCTGGGGCTGGTTATAAGAGCCTATGTGTTGTCCAAGGCCTCGTTGACATTTACATCTTTTCAGAAGATACCACATTCAAGTGGGACTCCTGTGCTGCTCATGCCATACTGCGGGCCATGGGTGGGGGAATAGTAGACTTGAAAGAATGCTTAGAAAGAAATCGAGAAACAGGGCTTGATTTGCCACAGTTGCTGTACCACGTGGAAAATGAGGGTGCTGCTGGGGTGGATCGGTGGGCCAACAAGGGAGGACTCATTGCATACAGATCCAGGAAGCGGCTGGAGACATTCCTGAGCCTCCTGGTCCAAAACCTGGCACCTGCAGAGACACAGACATAGAGGAACTCTAACCCTGGTGTACCTGTATAAACTGAACTGTGAAACTGTTTCTGATTATCTCTATCTTTTGAGGATGGCTTTGTCCTGTTGCTGGTTAACATTCACCTTCCTCTTTTGAGGAGTATTTTTCCATTATGTATTCATAATAATGTTAATTTCAATAAATGACATTCATGCAGCAATTATATTGGTGTATGAAATTCTTACGGTAAATATTGTGCTGTTAGTGCTGCTTGAAACATTTCAATAAAATATTTACCAGGACCAGTGGCTCACGCCTGTAATCCCAGGACTTGAGGAGGCCAAGGCGGGCGGATCACGAGGTCAAGAAATCAAGACCATCCTGGTCAACATGGTGAAACCCCATCTCTACTAAAAATACAAAAATTAGGTAGGATTGGTGGTGTGTGCCTGTAGTCCCAGCTACTCAGGAGGCTGAGGCAGGAGAATCACTTGAACCCAGGAGGCATAGGTTGCAGTGAGCCGAGATTGTGCCTCTGCACTCCAGCCTAGTGACAAAGTGAGACTGTCTCAAAAAAAAAAAAATCGATGAACAAGCAAAAAATCCTATTCAATTAGTAAAACTGCTAAACATCTAAGCAATAGAAATTTCTCTGAAATATGAGGGAGAATACAGGAGGGATTTGCTTGAGTTTTGTTTCCTCTCAGAGGGAAAAATCTGCAATTTTAGCCTGTTGGCAGAACATTTAGAATTGAATTTGCATAAGTTAGCCAAGTTTATGTACTTTCAACAGTATTCTTGTGTTTCTTATAGGAAGTAAAGCCTGGAACACTGTGGGCCCCCCCTTTGCAGAAACAGGGAGGGAGAGACAGGGATACACGCACGCACACAAACACACACACGCACACGCACACACACGCACGCACACAAACACACACACACACAGTGAAAGACACAGATAAACAGAAAGAAAGACACATAGAAGCAGAAGGGTACGAGTAGAGGTTTCTGCAATTTTTGCATATTTACTACACTTTACCAAAATCCAGAGGTGGACTTTAGATATATACAATCCTTGTCTACCAGCATCCCACAGTGAAAGTTCTCTGAAGTGGACATAAAGTACTTTTTCTGTATTCTCTGTAGCAGCCCTGGTAACCAGAGAGTGCCAACTGCAGGGATCAAATCCTCGGCTCTGACTTCATTCTGCCCTACGCCCCCTGGGGGCCAAAGGATGTTTGTACAGATCCTCTATTTACAAATGCATGAAAATAACAATCTTATTTTCTAATGTCCTTACACTTAAAAATTTTTGACAAATTATGTTTATGTCATATGATATGATGCTTTGAAATATGTATACATTGCAGGAGGGCTAAATCAAACTAACATTACCTTACATTTTTGTATGTGTGTGTAGTGAGAACACAAAATCTGTTAGCAATTTTCAGGTAAACAATACGTTGTTATTAACTATAGTCACCACGTTATAGGATAGATCTTTTGAACTTATTCTTCCTGTGTAACTTAAATTTTCTATCCTTTGACCAACATCTCCCAAACACTCCAGCCCCTGATAACCACCATTCTACTCTCTGCTTCTGTGAGTTTGACTTTTTCAGTTTCCATGTGTAAGTGAGGTCGTGTGGTATTTGTCTTTCTGTGCCTGGCTTATTTTACTTAACAATCTCCTTCAGGGTCATCCAAATGACAAGATTTCCTTTTTTATGGCAGAATAGTATCCATTGTGTATACATATTAATACCACATTTTCTTTATCCATTCATTCATATCTTGGTTGATTTCATATCTTGGCTATTGTCAATAATGTCAAAATGAGCATGGGAGTGGAGGTATCTCTTTAACATACTGATTTCTTTTCCCTTTTTTTTTTTTTTTTTTTTTGAGATAGGGTCTCACTCTGTCACCCAGGGTGGAGTGCAGTGGAATGATCATGGCTCACTGCAGCCCTGACCTCCTGGGCTCAAGCAATCCTCCCACCTCAGCCTCCTAAGTAGCTGGGACTATAGGTGCATGCCACCATGCCTGACTAATTTTTGTGTTTTAGTAGAGATGGGGTTTTGCCATGCTTCCCAGGCTGGTCTCGAACTCCTGGGGCTCAAATTTCTCAATTGGAGGGGGAAAAAGCTGGATGGAAGAGGGAATCATTATATTCTGTGGACATCTATAATGTATATAATTCACCATCAATCTTTGCCGAAAAGCCAAAGCCCTTTCTTTAAGCATGTGCTTCTGATGGGTCTGCATTGTTTCTCTTGAGGAAGCCACAACCAGGTGAGTATGATTTCTAGTTTTAATTTCTGTAGAGGAAGAACTTAAAAATATTCCCTCTATTTTTACAGTGGTGTTTGTTTCTGAGACAGAGTCTTGCTCTGTCACCCAGGCTTGAGTGCAATGGCGTGATCTTGGCTCACTGCAACCTCCGCCTCCCAGGTTCAAGTGATTCTCCTGCTTCAGCCTCCTGAGTAACTGAGATTACAGGCACCTACCATCATGCCAAGCTAATTTTTGTATTTTTAGTAGAGACAGGGTTTTGCCATGTTGGCCAGGCTGGTCTCGAACTCCTGACCTCAGGTGATCCATCCACCTTGGCCTCCCAAAGTGCTGGGATTACAGGCATGAGCCACTGCGCCCGGCCACAGTTTTCTTACCAACTAATTTTTTGGTTCACCTTTACCCACACTTACTAAAGCCTCCAATTCTTTGTTTTCAAACCCACACTCCATTACTTTACATTATATTAACTTAATTATTAGAAATAAAATTGGAATATAGAGTTGTGGAAAGAAGTAAACACTTTTTTTTTTTTTTGAGCTAGAATCTCACTCTGTTGCCTGGGCTGGAGTGCAGTGGCGTGATTTTGGCTCACTGCAACCTGCACCTCCCGGGTTCAAGCAATTCTCCTGCCTCAGCCTCCCTAGTAACTGGGATTACAGATGCCTGCCACTATGCCCAGCTAATTTTTTGTATTTTTAGTAGAGACAGTGTTTCACCATGTTGTCCAGGTTGGTCTCGAACTCCTGACCTCGTGATTCACCCGCCTTGGCCTCCCAAAGTGCTGCCACTGCACCCGGTCAACAATTCTTGGTACACAGACAACTCATTTGATGGGAACAGGAGCTGGAGGTAGTGATGGAGGGGTGTTCTACATAGGAGCCTCTTGGCCATGGAAGTCAAGTGCCTTTTGCATCAGTCTGTGTTTTATAGGAGGTTGGATAGAGAGATTAGTCTGCCAGGTCACTTATACACGGAGTAGTACAAAGAGAGCCTCAACTGCACATCAAGAAGAACAGTCTTTGGGAATCCAAATCAACATCCCCTCCTTTCTTGCTCTCACAACCTATATGCAATCACTCAGGAAACTCTCTGGTCTCCACTTTCAAAAATATATCCAGAATTCAGCCATTCCACATCACTCTCCTATACCCCACCCTGCTCCACACCTCTTTATGCATCACCTGGATTATTGCAATAAACTTCTAACTTGCCTGCATAGTGTTCATTCTCAAGACAGAAGCCAGAGTGATCTTTTTCAAACACAGATCAGATCATGTCCCTCTTCTGTTCAAAATTCTCCAAAGCACAATAAAATACCATCTTACACCAGTCAGAATGGCCATCATTAAAAAGTAAAAAAACAAAAACTAATGTTGGCGAGGATGTGGAGAAAAAGGGATGCCTATACACTGATGATGGGAATATTAATTTTTACAACCTCCATGGAAAAGAGTATAGAGATTTCTCAAAAAACTAAAAGTAGAATTACCATTTGATCCAGCAATCCCACTATTGGGCTACCCAACGGAAAAACAAAATAATCACCTCAAAAAGACATTTGCACTCATGTTTATCACAGCATTCTTCACAATATCAAGGTTAAGGAATCAACATAAGTGTCCATCAATGGATGAATAGATTTTTTAAAAATGCGGTATATACATATAGAATACTACTCAGCCATAAAAAAATCATGTTTCTTACAGCAACATGGATAGACCTGGAGGCCATTATCCTAAATGAAATGACTTAGAAACAGGAAGTCAAAACTGCAGGTTCTCACATGTAGATGTGAGCTAAATAATGGGTACACATGGACACACAGTGGAATAATCAACATTGGAGACTTAAAAAGGCAGGAGTGTGGAAGGAGATAAGGGATGAGATGCTACCTATGGAGTACAATGTGCACTATTTGGGTAATGGGTACATTAAAAGCCCAGACTTCATTGCACAATGTATCTAAATAACACAACTGCACTTATGTCCCTAAACCTATTAAAATAAAAAAGAAATAAATTTAAAAAGGAAAGGCAAAAAATGCTTCCAAATGTTTCCTCAGCTCTCTTAGGGAAAAAGCCAAAGTCCTCATATAGCCTATAAGGCCCACCTTCCACCCTTCCTTCTCATCTGCTCTTACTCTCTGCTATGGTCTAAATATTTGTATCCCTCCCCTATCAAATTCATATGTTGAAATCCTAACCCCCAGGGTGATGGTATTAGGAGACAGGGCCTTTGGGAGGTGATCCAGTCATGAAGGTAGAACCCTTATGATTGAGATTAGTGCCCTTATAAAAGGGGCCTGGGAGAGACCCCTTGACCCTTTCACCATGTCAGGGCCAGCAAGAAGGTATAGTCTGTAATCCAGAAAGCAGGCCCTTACCAGACACTGAATCTGCTTAGATCTGGGACTTCCCACCCTTGAGAACTGTGAGAAATTAATTTCTGTTGTTTAAAAGCCACTCAGTTCATGACATTTTGTTATAGCAGCCCAATAGGCTAAGATTGTTCACATTGTTCCAGCCACACTGCCTTTCTTGCTGTGCCCTGAACTTGCCAAGCATGCTTCCTCTGCCTCAGGACCTTTGCACTTGCTGTTCTAACTGGAAAACTTTCTCCAGATATCAGCACATTTCCCTCCCTCATCTCCATCAAAACTTTGCTCAAATGTCACTGTATCAGTATGATCTTCACTTATTGCAACCCACCTTTCCCCACCCCATCCGCACATCCCATCTCCTTCCCTGTTTTGCCCTCCATAGTACCCACGGCCTCCTTATAGAAGTTACAATTTGTTTTGTCAGTCTCTCCCTCTAGAATGTTGGCTTCACAAAGGCAGGGATTCTCCTATATCATGTATCTCCATTGCCTAGGCACATTGTCAGTGTTAAATAAGTGGGGACGGAAGGAATTAGGCTCAGAAGCTGAACAAGAAGTAATATGCAGTATCAACTACATCTTTACTTCTACCCATTATTTCCAAAACACTTCAGAAACCTTTGCTATAATGCTGAGAATTAGTCCTACGGTTGGTCAGTTAAATTCTCAATGTCGAACAACCACTTTAATGTTGAAAGTAAGCCATGGACTTTTGTGACAGAACAAGCATTGGCATATTACCAAAGCTAACATTCAAGTCCTGGCTATCAGCCCTATAAAAAGGTAAGAGGGGAAAACAATGGTTAAGTCACTTTTCTTCCACTCTCACGGAACAGAGAAAGAATGAGAGCTTACAATAGCTAGAATACAAGGAAACTGGCCATTTCTCCCTATAACAAAAGCTCAGCCCTTCCAGCTGGATTTGAGAATGGGTTGCCTGAGACGCAATGTTTAAATTCACTCACCTTGGGTCAAGTATTTCTAAAAGCAGGAAGCTCTATGTCAAGATGGCTTATCACCCTCAATCTTTCAAACAAGCTCAAACTATGACCATAATGATGTAAATTAGTAGGACAGGTGTTGGGACAAACTCATCATGTGGTTAAATAGCCATATCAAGGTAGGCAAAATAATGAAAAGACAGAGTTAATATATTATTTCCCTTAGGATATAGGCAGGAGTGTCATTAAACTGGGAAATTTGTAGCTTTTTCTTTTTCCACCAGGACAGATTTTTAAAAATCAATTTATCACACTAATATACCATGAGGTAGGCCATGCATGTGGCAGTTTAGTTCTATGGTTCTTTAAATTCTAATGATTATGATCTGATTATGCCGATTATCCTGAGAATCATTATCTAATCTATAAGTATTCTAGACTTACACTGCCCAAATTGTAGCCGCTAGCCTCAGGTGGCTATCGTGCACTTGAAATGTGGCTAGTCTGAATTGAGATGTGCTGTGAACATGCACATTGGATTTTATTTTAAAATAATGTTTAAATTTTATTTAAAAATAAGAATATCATAATCCTTTATATTGGTTCCAATGTGAAATGGTATTTTGGGTATGTAGGGTTAAATCAAATATATTGCCACAATTAGTTCTACTTGTTTCTTTGTGCTTTTGTGAACATAGCTACAAGAAAATTTAGAATTGCATATGTGGCTTGCATTATATTTCTATACAGCACTGATTTAAACGCTCAATTTTTGTCTGTTAGTGCCTGACTCATGTCCATTTTACTATTTTTTTTGGTCTTTCAATAAACCACACAGCTAAAGAAAAGTATAAAACCCAAATCATTCAGATTTGCTCATCTCTAAGCATCTTTGATAATTTTTTTTTACTTAAAAACATATTTTGTAGAGACAGGGTCTTACTATGTAGCCCAGGTTGTTCTGGAATTCTTGGGCTCAAGTGATTCTCCCATCTTGGCCTCCCAAAATGCTGGGATTACAGGCATAAACTACCACTCCCAGCCAATTTTTTCACTTAAAAAAATTGTGGTAACATATACATAACCTAAAATGTACCACTTTAACCCTTTCTAAGTGTACAGTTTAGTAGCATTAAGTGCATTCACATTCTTGTACAACCAGTGACATCATTCATCTCCAGAACTTCTTCATCTGCCTCACTCCATGCTGATTACATAACTCCCCATTTCCCCCATCCCCCTGCCAGGCACCGGCAACCGCCATTCTACTTTCTGTCTCTATGAATTTGACTATTCTAGGTACCTCAGATAAATGGAATCATATATTTGTAGGGTTTTGTTTGGTTTGTTTGTTTTTTTGAGATGGAGTGTCGCTCTGTCACCCAGGCTGGAGCGCTGTGACGCGATCTTGGCTCACTGCAAGCTCCGCCTCCCGGGTTCACGCCATTCTCCTGTCTCAGCCTCCCGAGTACCTGGGACTACAGGCGCTGCCACCACACCCGGCTAATTTTTTGTATTTTTAGTAGAGACAGGGTTTCACCTGTGTTAGCCAGGATGGTCTCCATCTCCTGACCTCGTGATCCACTCACCTCGGCCTCCTAGAGTGTTGGGATTACAGGCGTGAGCCACCGCGCCCAGCCTTTAATACATTTTCTGCACTTCCTTTCACCTGTTACTCCACCAGCCATCTGCTTCTACTTAGCATCATCTCTGACTCAGCCCAACTGTTCCTAAGAATTGGGTCCTACACTCAGTAGAGTCTGAAGATCATTGTACTGGGTATCAGTTGCCAATCTTTTGCTGTGGCCCCTGACCCCTTTGTAACAGGCTCCTGGCATAAGATTGTGAAGTGCCAACGCATGAGTATTTTCGTAAAGGGTTTTCTGCTGCGTTAAAATGATTGCAGTATGAAAAACAGACTATTGAACCTCAATGTAAGGTCCCTAAGAGAGCCCTGTGTCTGGAGGAAGTCCAGCAAGAATAAGTCCGCAGTAATACTCTGTATCAGTAACCAATAGGCTTATCTAGGAGAGGCAGAAATGACAAAATAACAATGGCCTAAGTAAGACAGAAGTGATTTCTCCCTTGCTTAAGGGAAATGGAGTGGTAAGTGCGTCCAGAGCTGAAAGGTGGCTCTATCCTAAAGTCCTCAGGAACTCACGCTCCTTCCATCTCACTGCTCTCCCATCTCCAGACTGTGACAACAGGATCTCCATTTTGGGCAGCAAGATAGAGGGAAAGACAAAGAACAAGAAAAGGGTGAAAGATTTTTCATTCCATTGGCCAGAACCTTGTCACATGAGTTCACGTGGCTACAAGGGAAGCTTCCATTCTGAGAAGCCATGTACGCAGCCAAAAACTAGGAGTTTTAGCACCCGGGAAACAGGCATTTGAGGACAACTAGCAATCTCTATCACTTACCACAACTGAGCTGTCCCAGCTTTTACCCTCTGATTACTCCCTTGTTATCACTGAGGCCTCATGACATTCATAGCCCGATAATTTCAACTCTTACCCACACTTACTTATTTACTTATGATGCATTTATCCACTTCATCCCCCAAAGAATTAAAAGTGCCCTAAATATGTGCATTCATCAAGATGATAAGGAAAAGGAACTTCCTAGCAACAAAAGCATAATGGAAATAAAAGAGAAATGCAAGTACAGTTATTCCTCTCCTGAGACCTATGAGAAATCGCTGAGAATCTTGACCCTGGCAACTCGCCTGGACGCCTGCTGACCCCTCCTCTCCAAACACACCTTCCGCCTCTGTGTGTTGAGTGCTCAGAATGCAGACGAGCTTATGTCACATCTCTACTGTGTGCACTCTGCTGAGCTATTCCACTTAAGGAGTCTGTTCACTCAGCCCAGGCCACAGAAACTGGCCATGACTCCTGGCCTCATATTCACAGCCCGGAGTATGTTGTTATTTTCATCAGCCTTTAAACACCCCTACTGTACCAAAAACAGCACTGCCCATCCCATGGCAGAAAAGATAAAACACAGAGGCACATATTTGCTGTTTGCCCAAATGGGAAAGAAAGAAACAAACATTTTCTACATTTTTCTTTCTATTTCCAAGTTTTGTTTTTTATGTTTTTCTTTAAGTGCTAAATGCAAAAAGAGAGCATAAACAGTAAGTTGTAGCTTTTACCATTCATGCTGAGCAGCTCTAATTGTATCTGGGTTGGCAGTTAGGTTGAAAAACATGTTTCTAAAGCAAACTTAAGTAACTGCAAATGTCCTCCTAAAATGCCAGGGAACTCAAAGCCTGGGTATGCATGCAAATAGACCTTTGAAACTGGTCTGATGGAGCTGCTGTTTTGATCATGGACACCTTTAAAAAAGGTTTTTTGTTTGTTTGTTTGTTTTTTCAGATGGAGTTTCGCTCTTGTTGCCCAGGCTGAAGTGCAATGGCACGATCTCGGCTCACTGCAACCTTCGCCTCCTGGGTTCAAGTGATTCTCCTAATTCAGCCTCCAGAGTAGCTGGGATTACAGGCATGCGCCACCACACTTGGCTAATTTTTGTATTTTTAGTAGAGAGAGGGTTTCACCATGTTGGTCAGGCTGGTCTTGAACTTCTGACCTCAGGTGATCCACCCGCCTTGGCCTCCCAAAGTGTTTGGATTACAGGCGTGGGGCAACGCACCCGGCCAAAAAAGGTTTTATGTATTTATTATTTCTATCTGATACTCAAGGCTAGCCCAAGTTCTGGCTCTAACAAAATGCCTGTAATTCTAAATACGATTTTTCTTTTCTAGCCTGTATTTTCAAAGTTCCTCATCTTAAAGGAGCCTTGAACATGCAGGATTAAGAGCTTTCTCCCTTTACCCATTTGCAAAAGGCAAACCAGTCCTGGGCTGGCTTCACGGGTTTATGACTTGCGCCGGCTCACAAACTCCACCCTCAAAAATGTGCCATGCTTGGTTCTGCTATTGCCATGTTGAAGTTCTTAAAAATTTTACCTTCAAATTTGTAAGTTTTGTAAGTTAATGGAGGGGCAATGGAGCATATGCATGAATGAAGGTGTTACGTAGCTCTGAAAATATTCCAAACACCTTCTGCATTAAGTGACAGATGTTTTGCTGTGATAAGAACATGGGGCATAGTCCCCTTCCCTGTTACAATGTTACATCACACTTTTTCAGACCACATATGTGAGTTATTGGCCTCAACGACTAGACTCCAAAACACATATAAACCCAAGATTTTGGCAGACAGATTGAGAGCTCAGGCTGCAACAGGGCAAATCTCTGTCAGCCTTTAAGCTAGCTTTCAAAGCCTCGCCAGCCCACACGGCACTGGCACCACTTGCTAGTGTCCAGGGATCTTGCAAGTTGTCTCGGATCTCCCTCACATCCACAGAGGGCTACTTCCATTCTAAGCAACTAAACTGTAATCATTGGACTTGAGATGAAATTAGAACTAATTATGTGGATAATGTACCTCATCTGTGGAGTATAATCTCTGTGAGATTTGTTCTTGTTATTTTCCCCCTCTTTGAGAATTAAAAAAAAAGAATCTCTTTGTATGGCAATAAACCATGTGATTCCTGAAATCATACTTTGATCATCTCCTTATAGCCATACCACATAGGAGGAGAAATGTACAACATGTGTGTGCTTTGTCTTCTTGCAGTTCTGGTCACATAGTGTTCACAGCACCTGTGAGCACAGAATTCCCGTGGACCTGTGGTGTATGGGGTTTCAATGAGACTCAAAGCAAGTGCATGGTAAGTGCATTACATTGCTGATGACTGAGCAAGTGGGGGCGCTCACAGTTCCCAGAACCAGAACCTGCTTCCAATGCAAAAACAAGGCAATGGCATTCTAAGAAGCACGAAAAACTAAGGAAACCTCCCATGTCCTTTCTTATTTGTGCTATTTTCCTATATTAGCCAATCACATAGACTGAAATGATGGCACAAAAGGAAAGGGAAAGATAGGACCATCCATAGTTCCTTTTCTTTTCAGTTCTTCCTTGCCAGTAAGCTGAAGGTAGAGAGGGCTGGTAGAATGCCGGGGTATCAAGAAGTGAAATAAAAAGAGTTGAGTTAGTTTCCTGCAATGTTTTCACTCTTATGGTAAGAACAAAATATATATTCATGTGTGAACTGTGAAAAATGATTTATGTAATTTTGGTGATACTACATATGAGTTAAATACTCTCTGGTCTGCATTTAAAACTAGCATTGGGCTGGGCACAGTGGCTCATACTTGTAACCCCAGCACTTTGGGAGGGCGAGGCAGGCGGATCACTTGCGGTCAGGAGTTGGAGACCAGCCTGGTCAACATGGCAAAACCCATCTTTACTAAAAATACAAAATTAGCTGGGCGTGATGGTACATGCCTGTAGTCCCAGCTATTCAGAAGTTTGAAGTGGGAGGATCACTTGAGCCTGGGAGGCAGAGGTTGCAGTGAGTCAACATGGCACCACTGCACTCCAGCCCGGGCGACAGAGCAAGAAGAGAGAGAGAAAAAAAGAAAAATTGGCATTGCATGAGGTAAACATGAATATTAAAGTTCAGACTAATCATTAAAATTGTTATTTTTCTTTATCTATAATGATATCAAATAGCAACAAACAAACAAACACAAAACAACAAAACCCCCAAAACCCAAAAACCATGTCAAGTTGAGAGAGACCATGGAAGAGAGTAAAACTCTTTTTCCTTTATGTGCCTTTAAGGATGCTTTTCTCCCTACTTTTTGAACAAGGAGCCCCACATTTTCATTTTACACTAGGTCTCACAAATTATGTAGCCAGCCCCGAATCAGTCCCAGTTCTACTTCTAAATTTACTGTCTTTTGTTCTATCTAAATTTTTGTCATATTTGCTAGTGAGGCCCAAACACAGCCCACTGGCAAGCTAGGCTTGCCCCATCTGAAGGCTCTTTCCAGTTATTTGAAAGCTGAGTTAATAATGGAAACAGGATGTGCATTAGTACATTTCTCACCTTGTAAGTAAGCAAACAGATTCAGCACATTCTAACACTTGCTGTAAACCTATCAACACTCTCCACCAGGTGTCTCTAGCAGATTTGTGCAGGTGCAGATGTAACATTAAAGGCAAATTGTGGCAAACATCTTGTCTTGGCTAACTTATTCAATGGGTCACTTTTTAACTGCATCATGTTTTTTTGTTTTTGTTTTTGAAACAGTCTGGCTTTGTTGCCCAGGCTGGAATGCAGTGGCAGGATCCCCGCTCACTGCAATCTCTGCCTCCTGGGTTCAAGTGATTCTCCTCTGCCTCAGCCTCCCGAGTAGCTGGGACTATAGCCAAGTGCTACCACGCCCGGCTAATTTTTTGTATTTTTAGTAGAGATTGGGTCTCACCATGTTGACCAGGCTGGTCTCGAACTCCTGAGTTCAGGCAGTCCACCCACATAGGCCTCCCAAAGTGCAAGGATTACAGGCGTGAGACTGCACCTGACTTTTTTTTATTCTTTTTTTTTTTTTTGAGACAAAGTCTCACTCTGTCACCCAGGCTGGAATGCAGTGGCGCGATCTCAACTCACTGCAACCTCTGCCTCCCAGGTTCAAGTGATTCTCTGCCTCAGCCTCCCGAGTAGCTGGGACTACAGGCACGTGCCACCACGCCCGGCTAATTTTTTGTGTATTTTTAGTGGAGATGGGGTTTCACCGTATTGGCCAGGATGGTCTTGATCTCTTGACCTCGTGATCTGCCTGCCTCGGCCTCCCAAAATGCTAGGACTACACAGGTGTGAGCCACCATGCCCGACCCTTTTTTTTTTTTTTTTAGATAAAATCTCGCTCTGTTGCCCACGCTAGAGTGCAGTGGTGTGATCTCTGTTGGCTGACTGCAACTGCCGCCTCCCAGGTTCAAGAGACTCTCCTGCTTCAGCCTCCCGTGTAGCTGGAATTACAGGTGCGCACCACCACATCTGGTTAATTTTTGTATTTTTAGTAGAGACGGGGTTTCACCATGTTGGCCAGGCTGGTCTCGAACTCCTGATCTCAAGTGACCCACCCACTTTGGCCTCCCAAAGTGCTGGGATTACAGGCATGAGCCACGGCGCCCAGCTTGCACCATTTTAAATAAACCATCTTCCTTAACCAACTCATTCCTTTTATTGTGTTTTAAATTGTCATTAAATAATCCTTAAAAAACTGGAAAAATATGGAGAAGTAAAAAGGAGGAGAAAAATCCAACGTTCAAACATAACTACTGAGAACATTTTAGTCAATTTTCCTAGAATTGTTTTTCTTCTATGAGTAAAAGCATAAAGATTCAAACCACAGAGTGGCAGAAGATATTTGTAATACATATCTGACAAAGGACTTGTGTGTAGAAGAATAATTAAATCAATTCAAAAGTTTACAAGAAATAAAGAGCCAATGAATATGCTTGATAATGTACATACTTGAACAATTCTCTCTTTCATTAAGATACATGTTTTTATTTTTGTTTTTGTTTTTTGAGACGGAGTCTTGCTCTGTTGCCCAGGCTGGGGTGCAGTGGCACAGTCTTGGCTCAGTGCAACCTCCACCTCCATGGTTCAGGTGATTCTCCTGCCTCAGCCTCCCAAGTAGCTGCGATTACAGGTGACTGCCACCATGCCCAGCTAATTTTTGTATTTTTAGTAGACAGTTTCACTGTGTTGGCCAGTCTGGTCTCAAACTCTTGACCACGATCTGCCTGCCTTGGCTTCCCAAAGTGCTGGGATTACAGGCGTGAGCCATTGTGCCTGGCCAAGATAAATGTTTAGAGGTAAAATTGCTAGATCAAATATGTACATTTTAAATGTGGGTACCTATTGACAAAGGGCCCTCTAGAAAAGGTACACCAATTAACGCTTCATCAGTTGGATGTGGTGACTCATGCTTGTAATCTCAGCACTTTAGGAAGCTGAGGCAGGAGGATCTCTTGAACCCAGGAGTTACCAGCCTGGACAACATAGCAGCAAAACAAAACAACCTCTCATCAACAGAGGTTGAGAATGCTCATTACTTACATCCTTGCCAACACTAGATGGTATCAGTCTTTCAAAATCTAGTATGTAAAAAAGGTAGATCAGGTTGTTTTAATACTCTATTGCTTTCTTTAGAACTAATTATGTGCTGATGAAATTAGTTGGCCAATTGTATGTAATTAGTGAAGTCCACTGTGTTACTTGAATTGTATGATTTTATGATGCAAAGTAGAAAAAAGTTTAAATAGTTGTATTTTACAGTCAGTGAGAAACATTATAGAGAAGTGTGAACTCAATAGAAGTTTGAACTTCAAGAAGCTTTTGAAGGATTTGAGCTGTCCAGCCACACAGTGAGTCACATTCTAACTACTGTTAATCCTACAGATATTAGACACATTTAAGTAAAATCTAGATGACCTTTTTTTCTGGGATTCCAGCCATGACATCTAGTTTTCATGATGAATCAGATACCCTATGTTAAATTTCTTAAGTATAAAATTATTTTTGAGACAGTGTCTTGTTCTGTCGCCCAGGCTGGAGAACAGTGACCTAATCATTGCAGCCTCAAGCAATCCTCCCACCTCAGCATCCCAAGTACCTGGGACTACAGGTGCATGCCACCACGCCTCACTAATTTTTAAATATTTTTTATAGAGATGAGATTTCGCCATGTTGGCCAGGCTAGTCTTGAACTCCTTGGCTCAAGCAATCTGCCTGCCTCGGCCTCGCAAAGTGCTGGGATTACAGGCATGAGCCTCCACTCCCAGCTGTAAAATTCAAATATGTATACTTTTATTTTATTTTATTTTTATTTTTTGAGACAGTGTCTCGCTCTGTTGCCCAGGCTGGAGTACAGTGGCGTGACCTCGGCTCACTGCAGCCTCTGCCTCCCGGGTTCAAGCGATTCTCATGCCTCAGCCTCCTGAGTAGCTGGGATTACAGGTACACATTAACACACCTGGCTAATTTTTATAATTTGTAGTAGAGATAGGGTTTTGCCATGTTGGCTAGGCTGGTGTTGAACCCCTGACTTCAGGTGATCCACCTGCCTCAGCCACCCGAAGTGCTGGGATTACAGGCGTGAGTCACCATGCCAGGCCTAATATGTATACTTAAAAATATATATATTCTTCATGCGTTTTCACCTAAAGATACCATCTATTTCTGTAGCTTCAACTATGACTATATATTTGATCCCCAAATTTATAAAAGGAAGAAAGGAAGGAAGGCATAAATTGGAATAGGAAGAAGCCCTAATGTCTCTTTTCAACTCCAAACCCACATTTCCAACTGCCCACTGGCCATTTCTACCTCCATGTCTTGCCAGTCCATGGAACACAACAGGTCCCAAAGTAATCATCTTCCCTCTCCCCCTCACCCTGGCCCCCAGTTAGACTCAAGTATTATGGTTTTCTGATCATAGGTCTCCCCTTTATATTCTTCCCTGAGGGAAAATTCTGAAGTTCTGTTCTCATGTAGGGGCTTTCTCCCTGCTCTCTCCCCATTTCCTGACTTCCAACATTTTTTCTTCATTTCAACTTCCACATCACCACTTTGGCAAGACCACTCCTTGCCTCTGACCCACGCTAGTACATTGCTACAGTCTGAATGTATGCGTCCCTCCAAAATTCATATGTTGGAACTTAAACCTCAAAGTGACAATATTAAGAGGCAGGGTTTTTAAGAGGTTTTAAGGAGTTATGATAGCTCTGCCCTCATGAGTGGGATTAGTGCCCTCAGAAAAGGAGTCAAGGAGCCAGGTGCGGTGGCTCACGCCTGTAATCCCAGCACTTTGGGAGGCCAAAGTGGGTGGATCATTTGAGGTCAGTTCAAGACTAGCTTGGCCAACCTAGTAAGACCCCGTATCTACTAAAAATACAAAAATTAGCCAGGTGTGGTGGCACGCTCCTGTAATCCCAGCTACTCGGGAGGCTGAGGTAGGAGAATTGCTTGAACCCGGGAGGCAGAGGTTGCAGTGAGCCACGATCTCACCACTGCACTCCAGCCTAGGCGACAGAGCGAGACTCCATCTCAAAAAAAAAAAAAAAAAGTCAAGGGCTCAATGAAACAAGGTAGCCCCTTTTTGCCTTTTTGCCCTTCTATCTTCTTCCATGTGAGGATGTAGCAACAAAGCACCATCTTGGAAGCAGAGCACCACCCTCAGCAGACACCAAATCTACTGGTGCCTTGATCTTGAAATTCTCAGCCTCCAAAACTGTGAGAAATAAATTTTCTTTTTTGCAAATTACCTGGTGTTAGGTATTTTGTTATAGCAGCAGAAACATACTAAGACACACACACCCACTGCCAGCAGGGCTTTGAGCATCGGCAGTCATTTAAGGAAGCCTACATTAGGTGTTCTGCTGCTGTGGATGATATATGTGTATATACATATATATACATATATACATATATATGTGTATATATGTGTGTGTATATATATGTGTATATATGTGTATATATGTATATATATGACTGTAGGTAGGGCACAACTCCCTGTGTTGCAGTCTCTTCATTAGTAAGATAGTCACAAGAGGCCCTTCCAATGCCAACATTCTATAACTGATTCTTAGGCCCTTATTTCCCTAATAACTCTGGTGACTTTTCTGCTAGCTCCTAGGCTTTAGCTTGGCATTCAAGGCCTTCTTCCTGCTCGACCCCATCCCCCACAAAAAACGATTTAAAAGAATAACAGGTAGGCAGTGAAATTGCAGGCCGAGGACCAAGCTCAGTGCTCTATGCTCCTCTTTTCTTTGAGATCTGAAGCCCTTCGATGTTGGCTGCTCAAAGTACCGAAACTCCAATTTCTGTCTCGCTAGGCCAGTGAGGCAGCTGCAAGCAGGAGTTCTCTTTCTCTGTCTCTAAGTCCCTCAATATGAATTTGCAAATGTCTTGGGCTAGGCAAAGATTTTTTAAGCAAAATACTGAGCACTAATCATAATGAAGAAACAGGAAATAACCTTGATGATCATCGATAGAAGAATGGTTGAAATAAAATGTCTAAATATAATGCTATATTATACAGCCAATAAGAAAGAGGAGTTAGATCTAGATGCATTGGGATGAAAAGATATGCATGGTGTACTGTGTTGCTAAGTGAAACAAGCAATTTATAGAAGAGTGATCCAGTTTGTAAATTTAAAAAATATTTTTAAAAATCTAAGTATACACAACAAACTATTCATAGTAATTATGCTAAAGGGAGGGCCTACAAAAGTATCTTCATTTTCTCTATTATGGTTGTTGTTTGTTTGCAATAAGCAAGAATTACTTTTATAACTAGGGAAAACAGTGATATAAAAGTTGATACAACATTTCATTTAGAAAAAAGTAACATTTGGGCTACAAGTTATATATATTCTCTGGAATATAAACTTGATGAGAGTAGAGACCTTGTCTATTTTATATATGGCTGTGTTCCCAGCACTTAGAACAGTGTAAATCACAAAGTAGATACTTGGTAAATATTAGTTGAATTAATAAACGAATGAATGAATGAATATGACCCGAATTATTTGACATGAATGTTAAGACACTGGAGAGAGTTTCCTATATCTAGTATTACATGTGGTATTATGCAAGAATATTTTAAGGGGAGTTACTTGAATACTGATATGTACTTTCCCCCAAATAAACATTCCTGGAATATGCTTTATTTTATTTTTATTTTTATTTTTATTTATTTATTTTTTGAGACAGAGTCTCACCTTGTTGCCCAGGCTGGAGTGCAGTGGCGCGATCTCGGCTCACTGCAACCTCTGCTTCCCTGGTTCGAGCAATTCTCCTGCCTCAGCCTCCTGAGTAGCTGGGATTACAGGCATGCACCACCATGCCTGGCTAATTTTTTTGTATTTTTAGTAGAGACGGGGTTTCACCATATTGGCCAGGCTGGTCTCGAACTCCTGACCTTGTGATCCGCCTGCCTCAGCCTCCCAAAGTGCTGGAATTACAGGCGTGAGCCACCACGCAGCCTGGAATATGCTTTAAACATATTTATTTATCTATTTATTTCTCTGATGAAACTGCAATTTCCTTAATATCATGGCCTATTCTTTCTGTGCTCTGTATCACTCCATTTCAATAAGGACTGTACCAGAACTTCGGGTGCCTAATAATTAACTGAATAATTGCTCAATTATTGATATTTCATTACTTATTTATTATCAATGATAAAAAATGATGCCTTGGGGCCGGGTACAGTGGCTTATCCCTGTAATCCCAGCATTTTGGGAAGCCGAGGTGGGAAGATTGCTTGAGCCCAGGAGTTCAAGACCAGTCTGGGCAACATAGGGAGTCCCCATCTCTACAAAAAAATAAAAAAATTAGCCAGGCGTGGTGGCATGCACCTGTGGTCGCAGCACTCAGGAGGCTGAGGTAAAGAAACCACTTGAGCCTGGGAGGTCGAGGCTGTAGTTAGCAGTGGCCGTGATCATGCCATTGCACTCTAGGCTGGATGACAGAGCAAGACCCTGTCTCAAAAAAATAAAAATAAAAATAAATTTTGAAAAAAATGTCTTGGTATTTAAGGATGGAAACTTTATTTCTATTTGATTTCAGCAACATTAAACTTAGTAGAGTGTCAACTTTCAATCAAGCTGAGTGAGGATGGAATATAGTTCCTTTTACATTCTCTATGTGCTATATCAATATTTTTAATACAGAAAAATGTTGCTATTACAGTCAAATTTTCAACAATAGCAACAACACAAAACTTATGTTTACCACTCAGGGCTTTTTGCTTTGAAGGGAAACTTTATTTACTGCAAAATATTTTAAAACCAAGAAGATGAAAACACTTGATTTATACAGATTATGGAGAATAGTAAAATTTTTAGCTGAAGAGACCTTTCAGATACCAATTTCCAGCTCATTCATTTTATATTACAGCCTCTCAGACCTAGAAAAGTTGAGTAATCTGTGCACAGTGAGGGGACTCAGTGCCCTCAGACTAATGGTCTCACCATGAACAGCTGTTATATTTTTAATAATAAATGCTGTTTGGTTTTAAGTAATCAAAGCATTTTTAATTGTTTAAGGCTTTTATGTTGAGATATATTTTAAAATATCATGCAGTAAAATCACCCAAATTCTATTTGCTATTTGTACAAGTCAGTGAGTATACAAATATCTATTTCCTTATTGTTAACTTAAATCTGCAATTATTAAGATATTGTTTTACCTACACAGCTCCTCCTGAATTACATAAGTCTATTATCACATAGCAAAATGTCTAGTTTTAAGAAGGATCATTTAAGTTTGAATTAACTCAGTAAATTCCCAGACAACCAAATGGTAAGATGAATCAAGCCATAGCTTACGGCATATAGAACATTGTTTTATGTGATTTCCTGAATGGAAAAGAAACCAGTGTGTTATGCTGAATCAATAGGAAATGCTGACACTCTGGATGTCACAGCAATAGGTTCTCCAGAAAGAAATAATAATAAATACATTTTAGTTTATTGCCAATATAACACTTTGAGAGGCATACAGAAAAACTAGCAAATGTCTAGAGAAAGTGACCAGATAGTGAAGATTTTCTTGTTATTCCAAATGGTGTCATTTCCCTCCATCCCACACCCACAGTGTTTGTTTTAGAATAATATTTAGGAAATACTGAATTCCATATATTAATCTTGTGCCTTGTTGTGTTATAGAAATCTATTAATTTTAATAATTTTTCAGTTTGGTTCTCCTGAATGTTCTAGGTATACAATCAAATAGCACAAATAATTTTGTTTCTTCCTTTCCAACATGTATAATCCGTATTTTATTTTCTTTGCATTGGCTAGAATTTCTGGAAGAATGTGGAGGATGAGTTTAAGTAGGTAGTTTTCTGGCTCCTTAACATGCACCGATTATCCTTAGTAATGAGAGCTTGTTATGAAAAATAAACAGTAACTTTATCTAGCAAGGAAGGAAAATTTCCTAATTTGCTGTATGACATCTTGGGTCCTTTGGTAGCATTCAACATGTGGCACTCCTACTGGGCAGAGATTTTTTTTTTTAGAGTCAGCATCTTGCTGTCACCCAGGCTGAAGTGCAATGGCATGATCATGGCTCACTGCAGCTTCAAACTCCTGGGCTCAAGCAATCCTCCCACCTCAGCCTCCCGAGTCACTGGGACTACAGGTAGGTGTCAGCCTCCTCCCCTGGCATGGGTGGAGTTGTGCTTGGCTTATAAAAAAGATATGATCCAGTCAGTAGTGACAACGGGAAAATGGAAAGATTTTACTCAAACAAAACACGAGTCAAGCCCCCCACCAGCTGTACTGAATTACAACTGACATACCATAAACTGCACATAAAGTATACAATTTGGTAAGTTTTACCCCTGAAACGATCACCACAATCAAGGTAAGGAACATATCTATGATGCTCCAAAATTTCCTCATGCCCCTTCGTAATTTTTCTCTCTTACCCCTCCCTGCTCTACCCCGACCTCCATTCCTGGGGAACTGCTGATCTGTTTTCTGTTCCTATATTTTAGTTTGAATTTTCTAGAGTTTTATAAATGGAATTATACCGGACTCTTTTTGGGGGTGTAGTGGTGTCTGGCTTTTTTCACTGATGATAACTATTTTTATATTCATCTCCGTGTGTTTGTATATTTGTTAATGCACTCATCAGTAGTTTGTTCTTTTTATTTCTGAGTATTATTCTGTACAAATATACAATTTGCTTATCCATTCACATGTCGGTGGACATTTGGCTTGTTTCTAGTTTTTGGCTATTACCAATAAAGTGCTATGTACATTCATACATGTCTTCATGTGAACATATGTCTTCATTTATCTTGGGGATATACCTGGGAGTGGAATAGTGGGGTAGATTTATGATTAACTTTTCAAGAAACTGCCAAATTATTTTCCAAAGTGGTAGAATCACCAGCTTTGTCTGAGGTTCCATTTGTTCCACATTCTCTTCATCACTTGGTATGCTGCTTTTTATTTACCTATTTCTTTATTCACCTATTCTTCTTCATACGTACCGGTATCTCACTGTGGTTTTGACATGTTTCCCTAATGTAGGTTTAACTTTATCACTATTGACATTTTGGACCAAACAATTCTTTATAGGGAGGGGCTGTCCTGTGCATTGTAGGAAGTTTAGCAGCATCTCTGGCTTCTACTCACTACATGCTGTTAGGCTGATGCAAAAGTAATTGCAGTTTTTGCCATTTAAAAGTACCCACTCCCCAGTTGTGACAATCAAAAACGTCTCCAGACACTGCCAAATGTATCTGGGGTGTAGGGGCAAAATTGTGCCCAATTTAAAATACTGCTTTAATGACCACTGATAATGAACAACTTTTCATGTGCTTATTTGCCATCAATATGTTTTCTTTGGTAAAGTGTCTTTTTATTGCTAAGTAGTATTCTACTGTATGAATATACAATTTGCTTATCCATTCACATGTTGATGGACATTTGGCTTGTTTCCAGTTTTTGGCTATTACAAATAAAGTTGCTATGTACAATCATATACGTCTTCATGTGAATTTGAAAAAATTTTGTTCATTTTTAAACAAAAGAATAAAATTTGTTGTTTGTCTTATTACTGTTGAGTTGTGAGAGTTCTTACATATTCTACATAAAAGTCATTTGTTGGATATATGTTTAAAACTAATTTCTCCCTTTTTGTGCCTTGCCTTTTCATTTTTATAACACTGTATTTTGAAAAGCAAACATTCTTAATGCGGATGAAGTCCAATGTATTGATTATTTTCTTTTCATAGTTTGTGTTTTTATATCCTATTTAAGAAAGCTTGACAAAGGTAACAAGTTTTCCCCTGTGTTTTCTTCGGGGAATTTGATGGTTTCAGCAATTATATTTAGGTCTATAATTTTTTTTGCACATTTTTTTTAGACAGGGGTCTTGCTATGTTGCCCAGGCTGGTCTCAAATTACTGGGCTGAAGCAGTCCTCCCAGCTCAGCCTCCCAAGTAGCTGAGATTACAGGCACATGTCACTGCTCCAGCTCTCAGTTAATTTTCATATAGGGCATGACGTAAAATTGAGCTTTACTTTTTAAATAAGAATATCCATTTGCCCCAGCACTTATGTTGAAAACATTATCTTTCTCTATTGAATTGCATTGGTAGCTCTGTTGAAAACCAATTGACCATATATATGTATATATAAGTCTGATATCTGGACTCTCTGTTCTATTCCATTGATCTCTTTGATTGTCTTTATACTAATATTACAGTATCTTGATTACCGTAGGTTATAATAAGTTTTGAATTTGGACAGTGTATGTCCTCCAACTTTGACCTTTTTCAAAGTTTCTTTGAATGTTCTAGAACATTTGAATTCCTTTTTTCTTTTTTTTGTCGGGATCTCACTCTGTCACCCAAGCTGGAGTGCAGTACAGCGATCACAGCTCACTGCAGCCTCAACCTCCCAGGTTCAAGCAATCTCCCTACCTCAGTTTCCAGAGTAGCTGGAACTACAGGTGCATGCTACCATGCCCAGCTAATTTTTAAATTTTTTTGTGGAGACAGGGTCTCCCTATGTTGCCCAGGCTGGTCTCAAACTCCTGGACTTCAGCAGTCCTCCTGCCTCAGCCTCCTATAGTGCTGGGATTACAAGTGTAAGCCACCCGACCTAGCTGACCCTTTGAATTTCTATGTACATTTTAGCATCAGCTTGTCAATCTCTACAAATAAGCTTGATGGGATTTTGATTGGGATTGTGTTCAATCTATAAATTGGAAAAGAAATGGCAAGCCTGTAATCCCAGTACTTTGGGAGGCCGAGGTGGGCGGATCACGAGGTCAGGAGTTCGAGACTAGCCTGGCCAATATGGTGAAACCCCGTCTCTACTAAAAATACAAAAATTAGCCAGGCATGGTGGCGTGCGCCTGTAGTCCCAACTACTCAGGAGGCTGAGGCAGAAGAATCATTTGAACCCGGGAGGCGGAGGTTACAGTGAGCTGAGATTGTGCCACTGCACTCCAGCCTGGTTGACAGAGCAAGACTCTATCTCAAAAAACAAACAAAAAAAAGAAATGGCATTTTAAATAACATTTAGGCTTCTAATCTGGTAATATGATGAATCATTTCCATTTATTTAGGTTTTCTTTAATTTCTTTCAACTATAGTTTTTAGTGTACAGGTATTTTTGATACCATGTAAAATATATTTTACAAATTTAAATTCGTGTTGTTTTTTGTCTATACAGAAAAGTACACTTGATTTTTAAACTGCATTCTGTATCTTGCAAACTTGATACTCTCACTTATTAGGTCTATTTGTTCTACAAACTTGTTTGTGGATTGTTGAGGATTTGCCACATAAACACATTATCTATGAATAAAGTTTTAGTTTCTCCTTCTCATCTAGATGCTATTTATTTTTGCCTCATCACATTAAATAGAATCTCTAGTTCAATTTTGAAGAGACACTGGCTTTTTATCAAATGTTTGTTCTATAGTATCGAGATGATAATATGATATTATCTTTTTGTTTTGTTAATATGGAAAATTACATTGATTTTTTAAGCTTCCATTCATGAGATAAACCCAGTGAATCATGATGTGTTATGCTTTTAAATATATTGCTGGATTCAACTTTGCTATAATTTGATTAAGAATTTTTACATCCATGTGAGAACTATTGGCCCTGACGGGTTTTCTTATACTATCTTTGACTGGTTTTGGGATCAGGGTAATGAATTCATAAATTCATTAAATTCATAAACGTCATAAATTAAGTTGGGAAGAGTTTCCTTTTCTATAATTTTCTGGAAGCATTTATGCAGAAGTGGTATTATTTATTAGTTAAATGTTTGATAGGATTTAATAAAGTCATCTGGGCTTAGAGTTTTCTTTGTGGAAGAGTTTTAAACTGCATATTAAATTTCTTTAATAGATATGTGCATATTTCTATTATGTTATCTATTTCTTGTTGAGGTAGTTTTGACAGTCTGTGTCTTTGAAAGAATTTGTGTGTTACATCTAAATTGACAAATGTATTAGCTTAAAATTGTTCATATTTTCTTATTATCCTTTTAGTAGGATCTGTAATGATATCCTCTCTCCCTTTTTTTTGTATTAGTAATTTGTATATTCTCTCTTTATCTCCTATCCAGTCTGGTTAGCCACTTAACAATTTTATTGATCTTTTCAAAGAACCAGCCTCGAATTTTATTGATGTGACAAAGACCTTTTATATATGACACCAAAACTATAACCCATAAAATAAAATTGTTAATTTGGACTTTATAATAATTAAACAACTTTGCTCTGCCAAAGAGAATGAAAAGATGTGCAATGAACTTGGAGTAACATCTTCAAATCACATACCTGGTAGAGGACTTGTATCCAGAATATGTAAACAGCCTTCAAAACTCAACAATAAGAATATAAACACCACCATAAAAAATGGGCAAATGATCTGAACAGACACTTTACTAAAGAAGAGATACATGTCAAATGGTGCGTGTAAAGATGCTCAGCATCTTTAGTCATTACAGAAAGGCAAATTAAAAGCACAGTGACATACCACTGTACACCTATTAGAAAGACTAAACTCAAAACACTGCAAACAACAAGTATTGGCAAAGATGCAGAGGAACTGATACTGCCATGTATTGCTTGTGGGAATGAAAAATATTACAGCTACCTTGAAAACTGGCTGTTTGTTACAAACTTAAAACATATACTTATCATGTGCCCCTAGCAGTCCCACTCTTAGGTATTTGCTCAAGTGAATTGGAAACATTTGTTCACACAAAACCTGTATGCAGATGTTTACAGAAAGATTTTAACAACAACCAATAACTGGAAACAACCCATATATCCTTCAACCAGTGAATGGATAAAAAAAAATTGTTCTGTATATACAATGGAATACTGCTCAAGCAATAAAAAGGAATAAACTACTGTTTCATACAATATTAATAAACCTTAAACAGATATTGCTAAGTGAAAGAAGCCAGACCTGAGAGGCTATATTTTCTATGACTCTATTTATAGTGGACTCTTGAACAACACAGGTTTGAACTGTGTGGGTCCACTTATATGCAGATTTTCCTCCCCCTCTGCCACTCCTGAGAAAACATACCAACCCCTCCTCTTCCTCCTCTTCCTTAGCCTACACAACGTGAAGATGATGAGGATAAAGACCATTACGATGATCCACTTCCACTTAATGAATAATAAATATATTTTCAGTTACTTATGATTTTAACATTTTTCTTAGCTTACTGTATTACAAGAATACAATATATAATACATATAACATACAAAATTCGTGTTAATCAATTGTTAGTGTTATCAGTAAGGCTTCCCATCAACAGTAGCTATTAGCATTTAAGTTTTCCAGAGGTCAAAAGTTGCATGTGGATTTGTAACTGTGTGGGGGTTGGTGTCCTTACCCCGGAGTTGCTCAAAAGTCAACTGTATTTCACTTTTAAACTGTTTATGTTTTGTTTTCCTGATCATATGAGAACTCTTGAAGGGATAAGACATGTCTATAGTTTCTATGGCATCTAGCATAGCACCTTGCATATAATAAGTACTCAAATAGTTACATTTTGGGGCAGCTAAAAGTTATACACAGATTTTTCAGCTGCATGGGAGGAGGAAGCTGGCACCCCTAATTGCCACGTTGTTCGAGGATCAACTGTATATGACATTCTGGAAAAGGCCAACTATAGGAACAGGGTACCAATACATGGTTGCAGGGTGGGGCAGGTTAACTATAAAGGAGCACAGCACAAGGGAATTTTTGAGGCGATGGAACCACTTTTTATGTTACTGTGCTGATGGATATAAGACAGTGCATTTTCACAATCCATGGAACAATACACCAGCCAGCATCACTGAATTGTATTGTATGCAAATGAAAAGTAGGAGATGAAATGCAGAACTTTGGCAAATGAATCTAATTGCATTACAGATGAATCCAATTACATTACACATGAATGACTACATTGAAAGGTTAAGAAAGGAGCTGATCTAAGTAACTTTGGAAAACAGTGTTTTGATTGGATATTATAGAGCTAAAAAAAATTTATTCCAAAACACAGTACTCTAGTTGGCAAATTTGTTTCACACCGAGGTACTGGCGAACAACTCTGAAACTACTTGATGTGTATACTAGGTTTGAACAAATACTTATTCTGCACACAATGCAAGCCAGGTTTCTCACTGATAGCGAATAGTTACAAATAATCAAAGAGGGAATGTAAGAATAAACTCTATGATTCTGGACTGGAGTTGGAGGTATTAGCACGAACTCATGTTTTGCTTTATTTTTAATTATATATAGTTAGGGAGGTACAGAAATAAATATTGATATGTATGTATAAATGAGTTAGTATATACATACATTTTCTCCTCTGTCCGCTGAATGGATCTAGAAGCAGTGATACCTCAGTTATAATGAGCACATTTAGTTCATTCCTAATAAAAAGAACCAAGGTTCTCTGGAGACACGATTGATTCCAGTGTTGTTGCAGGGCATCTTGTGATGTCAACGCTCCTTAAAAATATAAATAAATAGCCGGGGGCGGTGGCTCACGCCTGTAATCCCAGCACTTTGGGAGGCTGAGGCGGGCGGATCACGAGGTCAGGAGATCGAGACCATCCTGGCTAACACAGTGAAACCCCGTCTCTACTAAAAATACAAAAAATTAGCCCGGCGAGGTGGCGGGCGCCTGTAGTCCCAGCTACTCGGGAGGCTGAGGCAGGAGAATGGCGTGAACCCCGGGGGGCGGAGCCTGCAGTGAGCCGAGATCACGCCACTGCACTCCAGCCTGGGCGACAGCGAGACTCTGTCTCAAAAAAAAAAAAAAAAAAAAAATATATATATATATATATATATATATATATATAAATAGGCATGTAAAAAAGACACAGACATAAACCAAAATGTGGTGTATACATATAATGAATATTATCAGCCTTAAAAAAGAAAGTAACTCTGACACATGCTACAGCATGGATGAGCCTTGAAGACATGTTGAGTGAAATAAGCCAGACACAAAAGGACAAATATTGTGTGATTCCACTTACATGAGGTACCTAAGGTAATCTTGAGACAAAGTAGAATGGTGGTTGCCAAGGCAATAGGAAATTGCTGTTTAATGAACACAGAGATTCAGTCTGGGAAGATGAAGAGGTTCTAGAGATGGAAAGTGGTGATTTTTGTGCAACACTGTGAATATACTTAGTGCTATTGAGCTATACCTTAAAAATTGCTAACATGGGCCTGGCCGGGCAGCTCACGCCTGTAATCCCAGCACTTTGGGAGGCCGAGGCGGGCAGATCAAGAGGTCAGGAGATCGAGACCATTCTGGCTAACGTGGTGAAACCCCGTCTCTACTAAAAATATAAAAAAATTAGCTGGGCGTGGTGGCGGGCACCTGTAGTCCCAGCTACTGGGGAGGCAGAGGCAGGAGAATGGCGTGAACCTGGAAGGCGGAGCTTGCAGCGAGCCGAGATCGGGCCACTGCACTCCACTCTGGGCGACAGAACGAGACTCCGTCTCAAGAGAAAAAAAAAATTGCTAACATGATAAATTTTATGTTATGTGTATTTTGCCAAAAATTTAAAAACAGTTTTACAATGCAAGTCATATGAAGACTAATTTGCAAAGATATTTTGATGAAATCCATGGCAAAATTATCCTTTTTGTATGTTTAAAATTCTGCTGAAATTAATAAATTAGACTCAAATTCCATCCTGAGAGAACAAAAAGGAGAGGAACCAACCTGAGTCACCATGGCAAAAGCTGGAATAATTTAAGCAAGAAAATAAAAGTATTAGATTTTAAGTCAAGGAATAAAATAAGTATTCATGACTTCATACAAATATCAAGTATTGAATGAGTAAATAAAGAGAGAAAAGGGAAAAAATTTTCTGTATAAGAGAATTTCAATTAACAAATATAAAAGGAATGAAGAAAATAGAAAATCTCAATTAGAATACCACAGTAATGACGGCTGCAGGCAAGAACAATCGATGAATGCAAAAAATAATAAATAAAAATTTAAGGAGAAATAACATATTTGCAGAACATCAAAAGTATCTCCTCCTAAATATTGTTGATTTTAAAGGGAAAGATAGCGACTTATCTTTGTTTGTGCTGCCTATAACACCTGAGACCAGGTAATTTGTAAATAATAGAGATGTATTTCTCACAGTTTTGGAGGCTGGGAAATCCAGGATTAAGGTACAAGCATTTGGTGTCTGGTGAGGACTGCTCTCTGCTTCCAAGATGGCGTTTTGTTGCTGTATTTTCTGGAGGGGGCAAGTGCTGCATCCTCACATGGCAGAAGGGAGGGAAGGGCAGAAAGGGATGGAAGGAGTGAACTTGCCCCCTGAGCCCTTTTATAAGGTGCTAATTCCATCCATGAGGGTGGAACCTTCATGGACTAACCACCGGCTGAAGGCCCCACCCCTAAAGACTGTTGTATTAGGGATTAAGTTTCAACATGAATTTTAGAAGGGACAAAAACATTCAAACCATGGCAGTGACTTTACAGCAAAGAAACTTAGTACACAGAACTTCAGTGAGGGGATTAAGATTCACATTGCAGGTAGTGGAATATATGATGAGTGTGCTCTTGATATGATCTGAGAAGGGCACATTATCTTTGTGACATTCTTCCCAAAAATATGTGGCCCTGATCTAACCATGAGAAAAAATCAGTTAACCTAAATTGAGGATCATTCTACAAGCTACCTGACCAGCATCCTTTAAAAGTATCAAGCTCATGAAAAACATGGAAAGATTGAGGAGTTGTCACAGATGGAGGGAGACTAAAAGGACATAAATGTTATGTGGAATCTTGAATTAGATCCAGGAACAGAAAAAGGATATTGGTTGAAAGACTGGTGAAATCCAAATAGGGTTTGAATTAGGGTTTTGTTAGGGTATTGGTAGCAATGTTAATTTCTTAGATGTGATACTTGTACTATGGTAGAATGCTAACACGGGGGAAAGCTGGGTGAGAGATGTGTGGAAATTCTATGTACTGTCCTTGCAACTTCTCTAATGAATGCTAAAATTAATGAATAAAATTTATTTTATTAATAAAATTAATAAGCATAAATTATTTAAAAATAATTTTTTAAAAAGAAAAAATACTGACAATATAAGGTGAGGGCAAGTATGTGAAACAAGAGAACTGCCAACAAGAGTATAAATTCTTGCAAACACCTTGGAAATTGTTCGGTATTAACTAACAAAGGTGAAAACCTGCATATCCTATAGCTTAGCTATTACACTTCTAGGTATATACAATAGAAATTCATACCTATGTGTACCAAAGATAAGAACAAGGATGTTCATAGCAGCATTATTTGTAAATGTCAATGAATGGAAATAATCCAAATATCCATCAATGAAAGAATAAAAGAAAATAAAGTGAAATGTTTGTATACTGAAAATGAAATAACTACATACAGCAATATAATTTTGAGCAAAAGAAATTATAGTAGGCCATTCTTGCATTGCTATAAAGATACCTGAGGCTAAGCATGTGGCTCCTGCCTGTAATCCCACCACTCTGGGAGACTTAGGTGGTAGTATCCCTCGAGCTGAGGAGTTCAAAACCAGCCTGTGCAACATAGTGAGACTTTGTCTCTGGAAAAAAAAAAAAAAAAAAAAAAAAAAGGCTGGGCGTGATGGCTCATGCCTGTAATCCCAGCAGTTTGGGAGGCCGAGGCGGGTGGATTGCCTGAGGTCAGGAGTTCGAGATCATCCCGATTAACATGGTGAAACCCCATTTCTACCAAAAATACAAAAAATTCACCAGGCATGGTGGTGTGCGCCTGTAATTCCAGCTACTCGGGAGGCTGAGGCAGGAGAATCACTTGAACCCAGGAGGCAGAGGTTGCAGTGAGCTGAGATCACACCATGGCACTCCAGTTTGGGCAACAAGAGCGAAACTCCCTCTCAAAAAAAAAAAAAAAAAAAAAAAAATACCCAGGCATTGCACTTGTAGTCCCAGCTACCTAGGAGGCTGAGGTGTGTGGATCACGTGAACCTGGGAGGTCAAGGCAGCAGTGAGCCATGATTGCACCACTGCACTCCAGCCTGGGTGACACAGCAAGACCTTGTCTCAAAAAATAATTTAAAAAATAAAAGAAAAGAAAAGGAATTCTGTAGACTGAGTGATTTATAAAGAAAAGAGGTTTAATTGGCTCACAGTTCTGAAGGCTGTATAGGGAGCATGGTGCCAGCATCTGCTCAGCTTCTGGTAAGACCTAAGGAAGTTTACAGTCATGGTGGAAGGCAAAAGGAGAGCCCCAGTATCACATGGTGAGTGCAGGAACAAGGGGAGGGTGGAGGGTGGAGGTGCCATACATATTTAAACAACCAGATCTTTTTTTTTTTTTTTTTTCCAGGCTGGAGTGCAGTTGCACGCTCGGCTCACTGCAACCTCCACCTCCTGGGTTCAAATGATTATCCTGCCTCAGCCTCCCGAGTAGCTGGGACTACAGGCACGCGCCACCATGCCCAGCTAATTTTTGTACTTTTAGTAGAGATGGTGTTTCACCATGTTGGCCAAGCTGGTCTTGAATTCCTGACCTTGTGATCCGCCCACCTCAGCCTCCCAAAGTGCTGGGATTACAGGTGTGAGCCACCGTGCCTGGCCAACAACCAGATTTTGAGAGAACTCAGTATCACAAGGACAGCACCAAGTCATGAGGAATCCACCTCCATGACCCAAACACCTCCGAATAGCCCCACCTTCCACACTGGGGATTACATTTCAACATGAGATTTGGGTGGGGACGTCTAAACTATACCAGAAATCAAACACAAGGCCAGGTGTGGCAGCTCACGCCTGTAATCCCAGTACTGTGGAAGGCCAAGGCAGGAGAATCGTTTGAGCTCAGGAGTTCAAGACCAGTCTGGGCAACATAGCAAGACCCTGTCTCTAATTAAAAAAAAAAAAAAAGAAACACCAAAGATTTTATACTCTTTGATTCCACTTATATAAAGTTCAAAAACAGGCAAAACTACTCTGTGGGGTTAGAAATCAGAATGGTGGTCACCTTTGGGGAGAAAGAAAGAGGTAGTAATTTGTAAAGGTCACAAGGGGATCTTGTGGAGTGCTAGTAATGTTCAGTTTTTTGCAATTAGTGGTGATTACACAGTTTTTATTATATTTATTGTAACTCAGTTGTACTCTTAAGATCTGTGTACTTTTTTGTATGTATGTTATACTCTAATAAAAAGTTTTAAAAATTAAAATATAATTTAATTTTTTTTTTAACCACATAACTGAGATACATTTGAAGTGCCTTGCTTACTATTAGATAGGTGCAAGGCTGGAAACAGGGAAGCCACTATGGAGACAGCTGCATTAGGTCCTGAGTTGGAGTGGTGTGTGTAGGGATAGGGAAGGTGAAACATAGCAATGCCGAGAGGATACAATGGGCAGAACTTAGTGCTTGATTGAAGATGATTTAAGATTTTGGACTATCTGCTTTAAGCCATAGGGACCAAATGGATTTTTCTCAGGGGAGGAGGAACATGGTAGAAGAGATATTTTTGAAAAGTTAATCTGTGTACCACTCATAGCATATGTTGCCTGCTATTATAATTATGTTAATTATAACTGATCTATTTGTAGACATGTCCCTGTTAGTAAATCACAAGCCTCTTGACGGAAGGGACCTGATTTTATGCTTCTATATCCAGGGCCTAACTCTCTGCCTCACTAAAGTAGATTTATTGCCATTTAAGTCCATAAATAGAAGACAGTAAACACCACATAATGTGGAACTGGATTGGGAATGAACAAGAAAAAAAAATCTTAGAAAGTACATGAATGAAATGATATTAAAATATGTATTATTAATTTTTAAAACTCGTATTAAACCATATATAGAAAAATTCTTGATTAACCTAGTGAAAAATAGCTATGTCAAAACAATAGCCAGCCTCATACTCAGTGGCAAAGCAATAGAGATATTTGTAGTAAAGAAAGTAGTAAGAAAAGGAACAATTGTTGATCATCACCAATATTTACTATTACTTTGTCAATGTAGTAAGATTTTAAATATAGATATAAATATTGGAAAGGAGACTAAAGTATCATTGTTTATAGTTTAATATGATCACCCACCTGGAAAACTCAAGAGAATTAAGCAAAAAAGATATCAGAATAAAAGATTTAAATAAATTAGCCTTCTTTCCTTCCGTTTACATAACTCATCTTTTTGGTCTAGTGAAAGTCCCTCTTCCTTCATAAGCCAATGCTGAGGAGGGAGGGTGGGAGAGGGAGCTAAAAAGAACTCACCTCATCACTACTGTCGCCATTGGATTTATCCATTTATTATCATCCATTCATTCAATAAATAATTTATAACTCTCCCTCCATGCCCCTTCCATTTCCTCCCCCCAAGGTAATTAATGTCAAGAGTGGGGTGTTTATCCTTCCTTGCCTTTGTCTATGCTCTACAAGCATATTCCAACAGTCAGGCTCTATGATACAGTTACAATGGTATATCAGGGCTGCTGGTTGCACCCAGTGTCTGTTCTCTTCTTTCACAGTCATAGAATTTTTATCTGTGTACATGGCTACTGAGTTAAAGACTATATTTCTCAGCTTTCTCTGCAGATAGATGTGGTCATATGAGCAAGTTCTGCTACTGGAATTTAAACAAGTAATATGTACATACGTACAACTTCTCGTCATGTTCTTTTTTTTTTTGAGAAGGAGTTTCACTCTTGTTGCCAAGGCTGGAGTGCAGTGGTGTGACCTCAGCTCATTGCAACCTCCACCTGCTGGGTTCAAGTGATTCTCCTGCCTCAGCCTCCCAAGTAGCTGGGATTACAGGCAACTGCCACCACGCTTGGCTAATTTTTTGTATTTTTAGTAGAGATGGGTTTTCACCATGTTGGCTAGGCTGGTCTTGAACCCCTGACCTCAGGTGATCCACCCGTTTTGGCCTCCCAAAGTGCTGGGATTACAAGCATGAGCCACTGCGCCTGGCCCATATTCTTAAAAGGAAGGAAAATGCCTTCCCCTTCCCCTTTTCCCTTTTGCAATGGCTGGAATGTGCACATGATAGTAAGAGTTGGGGCAGCCATGTTGGGTTTTGATGACAGAGCAAAAAGATCAAAAGAGCATAAATCCTGAGTCCCAACACGATGGGCTCACTTATTTACCTGAACTTTTTAATTTATTTTATGATTTTTTAAGTTCCAGGGTACATGTGCAGGATGTGCAGGCTTGTTACATATGTTTACCTAAACTTTTATGTGAGGGAAAATCATGCTTTTTAAAAAAATTTAAACCACTGTATATGGGCTGTTCCAATGGACTACTGTCTATGCTAAATAATACAAATGTTGAACAACATAGTGTTTCCCCCTGTCTTTAAGGAGCTTGCAATCTATCACAGAAGTTTAACAAATGATTACATGATATATGTATGCCATGATAGAGAAGGCACATGATAAACGAAGCCACCGAGCGGCGATAAAGCCAGTCTATGGAGGACATAATACTTTATCTAGGATATGGAGGAGAGAGAGAGTGCAAACCACTTATACCTGCTTGAAACAACTCTTCTATAGTCTTCAGTGACATCCTCCTGAGTTGCCTCCTACTTCTGACTGATCCTTCCTGGTTTCCTCTCTTATATCAACTGGTAAATGTTGGCCCTTCTCTGGGCTCTCTGAGCCTATTCTCTTCCTGAGTAATCCCCTTCAGTCCAGCGACTGTAAATAGTACCTCAATACTGATGACTGCCAAATCCAGTCCTTTCTTCTGGGCTGTGGACTCAAGTTTAATTGCCTACTTCACAGCTCCATCTGCAAGGCTCACAGGCATCTCAAACTCACTGAGTCAAATGTGAATTCTTCCTTTTTCCCTTCCAACCTGCTCCTCCCACAGTCTCCTCCCTCTCAGTAAAGGTTATCACAATCTTCCCTAGTTGCTCAAGCCAGAAACCTGTGAGTCATTCTTAACACCTCCTTTCCCTTGCCTCCCACATGCAACATATCACCAAGTATGCTCATATACTTCCCCAAACTCTCAAATCTATCTGTTTCTCTCTATCCCAGCCACTACCACTGTGGTCCATGCCACTATTAACCTTTCTCCTTGCTACTGGTTACAGTTACTTTTTTTTTTTTTTTGAGACAGGGTCTCACTCTGTCACCCAGGTTGGGGTACAGAGGTGTAATCATGGCTCACTGCTAAGGTTGGGAGATTGACCTCTTGGGCTCTGTCAATCTTCCTACCTTAGCCTCCCTAGTAGCTGGGACTATAGGCATGCCACCACACCTGGCTAATTTTTGTACTTTTTGAGAGATGAGGTTTGCCATGTTGCCCAGGTTAGTCTCAAACTCCTGGGCTCAAGTGATTCGCCCACCTTGGCCTCCCAAAGTGTTGGGATTACAGGCATGAGCCACTACGCCCAACACCAAAATAATCTTTACAAACACCTTACCATGTAATTTCTTTGCTGTCTCATAGGATTGTGCAACACCATGAGGCACCCTTCACATTGTATTGTACCTCCTAGCTGTGCTACCAGCCAACCTTGCTCCTCTCCTAAAACATAGTGAGACTCCACCTGTAAAAAAAAAAATTAAAAATTGGCTCGGTATGGTGGTATGCACCTGTAGTCCCAGCTACCTGGGAGGCTGAGGTGTGAGGATCCCTTGAGCCCAGCAGTTTGAGGTTACAGTAAGCTATGATCACACCACTGCACTCTAGCCTGAGTGACAGAGCAAGATCCTGTCGAAAAGAAAAGCAAAGAAAACAGATTACTTTGGTGGCAAAGTGAAAAGTTGATTGGATGAGAGAACATTTTGAGGCAGAGAGACCAGAGAAATTTTGCAATAGGCAAAGGAGAGATAACAGAGATTAGGATAGCACAAGGATGGAGAGAAGAGGACAGGTGCTAGAGATATTTGAAAAGGTGGAATCAAGTGTTTGGCATCTGACTGGGTGTCATAGAGAGAGTCATGGCCCACTGTAAATGTCCATGTCTCAATCCCAGGAGCCTGTGAATATGCTTCATGGCAAAAGGGACTTTGATGATGGGATTAAGATTCTTGAAAGGAGGAGATTACGCTAGATGATGAAGGTGAACCCAATGTAGTAAGGGTCAGAGTCAGAAAAGGCAATTCAAGGATTGTGGCTGAGGTTAGAATGGTGTGCTTTGAAGATGGAAGAAGGGTCCATGAGCCAAAGAATGTGAGCAGCCCCTAGAAGTGGAAAAGGTAAAAGAAATGGATTATTCTCTACCGCTTACAGAAAGAATGCAGCCTTGTAGTCACCTTGGTTTTAGTTCACTAAAACCCATTTTGGAAACTTGACCTCCAGAATCATAAGATAATAAATGTGTGTTTTAATCTACAAAGTTTATGACAACTTGTTACAGCAGCAATAGGTAACTAATACACTGGGCATGGGTATAAGAGTGAAAGAAGCATTGAGAAGAAGGGCCTTGTACAACTGGGTGGATGGCTGTTTGGGACCCCCAGAGTCTGGGAACCCAGAAGCAAGAGTGAGTGAGGGGCCGGGTGCA
Source organism: Nomascus leucogenys (assembly GCF_006542625.1). Classification (NCBI taxonomy): domain Eukaryota; kingdom Metazoa; phylum Chordata; class Mammalia; order Primates; family Hylobatidae; genus Nomascus; species Nomascus leucogenys. Next base: position 90,759,886 of record NC_044402.1, read on the forward strand.
GTGGCTCACACCTGTAATCCCAGCACTTTGGGAGGCTGAAGTGGGCGGATCATTTGAGGTCAGGAGTTTGAGACCAGCTTGGCCAACATGGTGAGACCCCATCTCTACTAAAAATACAAAAATTAGCCAGGCATGGTGGCATGTGCCTGTAATCCCAGCTACTCAGGAGGCTGAGGTAGGAGAATCACTTGAACCCGGGAGGCAGAGGTTGCAGTGAGCTGAGATCACGCCACTGCAATCCGGCCTGGGTGACAGAGTGAGACTCCATCTTAAAAAAAAAAAAAACAAAAAACGAGTGGGGGAAGAACAGAAGGTAAAGAAACATTGATATGGCACTTAGTGAGGTTGGGGCGCCTGTGACACATCCCACTGGACAACTGGCCATAAGGATCTGGCCCTCAGGAGAGAAGCTGACCCCAAGAGAGGGCTTTTGGAGCATCCTCACATATTCTGTGATTGAAGCCAAGTAGTGAGAGCATTCGCAGAAAAAAACAGAATCAGAAGAAAGGAAAGCCTAGAACAAAACTCAAGGAAAACTAAAACTCAAGTGGAGCTAAGGGGAGTGGCCAGAGAGGAAGACGAAAACCCAAGACTTGTGGGTCACAGAAGGCAGAGGAGGGGAGAGTTTCAAGGAGGAAAATCCAACACTTATGGGGCACCAAAAGAAGAGAAGGGAAGAGTTTCAAGGAGGGGACCAGTGTCTCGTGTTCCTGACAGGAGAAAGAAATGCCTGGAGAAAGAAATGATTGAATATCTACGTCAATATTGAAAGTGGATTTAGCATGAGGCTACTACAGTTTAAGCTTCAGGGACCCTTCATAAGCTCAGGAAGGGGCCCTAGAAACTTCGTATTTGTAATTGTTTTATTCTTCCTAAAGAGGGACTCAAAATTCGGAAACTTCAGGGCCTATCAAATTCTTACCAGTATGATTTCATGGTTAAGAGCTTAAAGCCTGGAGACAAAAGAAGCCTGTTTTCCCTTTCGCTGTTTAGTAACTTTGGATGGGTCACATTAACTTTCAGCCTCGGCTTTCCTCAGTTGTAAAATGGGAATAACGTTTCCTACACCTATAGGGTTATAAGGCTCAAATAGTACCTACACAGTGCCCCATACATAATCGATGTTTATAAGCGTTAGCTACCATTGTCACTCTTGTTGTTGCCAGAACAAGACAATAAACTCCTTAAGAACAGGATGTGGCATCCCCCAAAGCCCATCACAGGCACACAGACATACTTGCCAAGTGAATACTCCACTCTCCCCCCACTCTCTGCGTGTTTAACTAGAAATACAACTTTAATTATATTCTTAGTGCGACACACACACGGTTGGCTTTTCAGCAAGATGCCAGTAGCACCTTCCTGAAAAAGGGTGCATTCGTCTCAGTGTTCCCCCTTCTTGGTGAGCCCCGAAACTCACAGATCGTTTGTCTCCCGCACCCCGCCGGCTCCACTTTCCCGGGTCAACCTGGGACAGACGCGGAGATAACGCACTGACCGCGTTAGCATTGTGTGTGCCACTTAAAAGGCACTCAAGGAATAAGGGATGTTAGTACATTTTCCCCCACCTTTCCTGGCCCGCACTCATTGCCTGGGGGCTCAGCGGAAGCCGCGTGGGGGCGGGGAGGTGGAGGGTGCGGTAGGGATGGAGCCTCGCCCAGTGCTTTCGCCCCCTCAGCGCGCTCCCCCGGCCCGGCTGGGTTCAGGGGTCCCTCCGGGCCGCTGGGGCGGGCTGGAGGCCGAGAGCGGGTAGTTGACGCATCCGCCGCCGCCGCAGGAGGCGGAGCGCTGCACCTGGCGGCCGGTCCTCAGCGCCCGGCCCTGAAACGGGTCCAGCCGGTAGTGAGCGGCGGCGGCGACTGTGAGGCCCGGGCCGGGGAGGAGGAGCAGCCGCAGCCGGAGAGAAGGTTGCGCCGGCGGGAGCGCTGGGCCCTCCGCCTCCGTTGTCCGTGGCCCCACCCGGTCCGCATCCCTCGCCTCGCCGCGCCCCGCCCAGCCCGCCGCAGCCCCCGAGGAGCGCGCGAGCAGCCCGGGATGGTGCGCGCTGCCCCGACAGCCGCCGCCCCGGGGCCCCGAGCCGCCGCCCCGCGCTCCGGGGACAGGGCTCCCCGCGCCCCGCGCAGCTGAGCGCTGCCGCCGCCGCAGCAGGTGAGTCGGGCCCGGCTTGCGGAGAAGGGGCTCGCAGACCCGCCCTGGCCTCCCCCGCCCCGGACGGGCCCAGCTGGAGGGCGGGTAGGCACCTCAGCCGCGCACACCTGCTACCGGGAAAGGGGATTCGGGGCCGGGGCTCGGAGCCAAGCGTGCGCCGCTGTCTCCGCTCGGGCCTCGCTCGCCCGCCGCTCCCTCCCTCCCTCCCCGGGCTTCCGTGTCGGGTGTCATCTTTGTGGGGTGCTGGGGGAGGATGCCGCCTGCGCCCCCAGCGCGCCCGGTGCTGGCAGCACTTCCGCAAACGTAATTGGAGTCGGGAAAACAAAGGCGCTGCTCAGGGAGCCCTCGCCGGGCGCCCACAGCTGCTGCCGCGGGTGGGGACGGGGGGTGGGCGCCGATGCCCGGGTCCTCCTCAGCCCAGGCCGACCCGCGCCCTCGCCGTAAACATCCCTGGGAAAAAGGAGGAGGTGAGAACCTCCACACAGCCCCAGTGACAAGGACGTGGCCACTTGTGTGGCAGGAGGAGGAAATTGACAACGTCTGCCCTCCCAGGTGAATACGGAAAAAAAATACCTCTCCTCTGCCTGCCACCATCCTAGCAGACATCCCCCACCTCGTGCTTTACTTCCACTTGGTCTAACATGTCTCTGGAGCCCTTTTGAGATACTACTGGGGGTTGCTAGTCTTTCTGGGTCATATTTATTGCCCATAGAGCAATTTTCCTGCAAATTTAGATAAGATGGTGGAAAATTACAAACGCAACTTTCCCCCTCGTTAATCCCATCCCCACATGGACAGACAGGTGGGTTAATTACCCTTATGCATTCGCAACCACCTACGTTTCTTTTCATCCCAAAAAGATTGACTAAGCACCTCACAGAAATACTGGGACATATAATACCTTGCTTATTAGTGTACAAAAGACTTAAAGAGTTGGGGTTCTAATCTCAACTGGTATTTAAATAGTTGTGTGTCCTTGGGCATGTCACATCTTCCTGAGCCCCAGTTTTCTCACATGGAAAAGAGGATGGTTGGATATTATAGTGGCCAAAATTTCCCGTAATCCTCTAGAAGTCCATGATTTTCTAGAAATCTAACCTCTTAAGTATAGATGAATGTGAAGGGTAGGTAGACATACAGTTGACTAATATATGTAATACAAGGAGATGTGTACTTGGTAGGTCCTTTCCCCAAGATGTGGGCACTAGCCAGCTAAAAGTGTATGCATCTGTTTTAGCCTTGTTAAGTAAAAGAGGATAGGATCCTCCTCTTTGGGAAGCTTGGCTTTTGACACGTCAAGCTGCTAAGCAGAGGTGGAGGATATTGTCAGTTGTGTAGTGGTAGTCAGATGGCTTGTATTTATCACAAGGTGTAAGTAAAATTTAGGATTGCTTAGGGGAAGGATGGGACATTGTTAATGAGCCCAGTGCAGGATGCTCTGGGGAAATAGGAGAGAGCATCACTTTAATAATGCATTAAAGCTACTGAGTAGTTGTGTGTCCTTCATGTTTACAGCAGTTTATTTCTAAGGTACTTTCCATGTCTATACAAATAAATATAAAAGCGTGAAGGCAAATAAAACACAAACAAAAAGCAGAGTTCACAGGTATTTGATGGTGTGGGTATTGGATCACCAATTCCGTCATATGTAGTGTCTGGATTATTAACAGTATTAAGGCATTTTTTCTGAGTACTTATTATGTTCAAGACACCATCTTAAACATTTAATATCTAAATCTCTGTAAGATAAGTCTTTCCCCTAGTTCTGTGCATGACAAAAAGGAAGCTCAGAAGGGTTAAGCAACTTACACAAACCACATAATCAGTAAGAGGTAGAGTTAAATTTGACCTCATGTTTCTGGCTCCAATGCCCAGGAAATTTCCACATGGTGTCCCTCCCTAATCAGAACTCATTAAGTCTCTCCACCTACGCAGATGCCTTCCTTAGCTTTGTGTCTTTGAAAATTAACTTGATTTCAATGTACATGTATTATGTTAACATTTAGCCATGTAGGATAATTTATATATTTATTACATATGTATATTAATGTGTGTATATTTACCCTTTTGTCCTCACCAGTTATAGATTGAAGGCAACATGAGGCTGACAGGTTTCTTTGTTTTACTTCCTTTGACAGTAAATCTTAATTTGGCAATCTCATTGTAGGGAAAGGAAGAAATGCAATAAATGTGTGTCTGCTAGCTATTTTGTACATTGGCTGAAAAATCAACATGCTGTCTATTAAATGAAAAAAATGACTGGGAAAGGTGGCTCATGCCTGTAATCCCAGCACTTTGGGAGGCCGAGGCAGGTGGATCACGACGTCAGGAGTTCAAGACCAGCCTGGACAAGATGGTGAAACCCCATCTGTAATAAAAATACAAAAATTAGCTGAGCGTGGTGGCGGGCGCCTGGAATCCCAGCTACTCAGGAGGCTGAGGCAGAGAATTGCTTGAACCCGGGAGGTGGAGGTTGCAGTGAGCTGAGATCGCGCCACTGCACTCCAGCCTGGGCAACAGAGCGAGACTCTATCTCAAAAAAAGAAAAAAACAAAAAAAACTAGCTTCAGAAGAAATTTATATACATTTGTTTAAACCTGCATACAGGCATACATATGCCTTTTTGTCCCCAGACTGTTGACAGTAGTTTTTTTTTTTTTGTGTTTTTTTTTTTTTTTTTGCAGGCGGAGTCTCGCTCTGTTGCCAGGCTGGAGTACAGTGGCTCCATCTCGGCCCACTGCAACCTCCGCCTCCCGGGTTCAAACTATTCTCCTGCCTCAGCCTCCCGAGTAGCTGGGATTACAGGCACATGCCACCATGCTCAGCTAATTTTTGTATTTTTAGTAGAGACGGGGTTTCATCATGTTGGCCAGGATGGTCTCCATCTCCTGACCTTGTGATTCCCCTGCCTAGGCCTCCCAAAGTGCTGGGATTACAGGCATGAGCCACTGCGCCCAGCCGACAGTGGCTATCTTCAGGAAGTGAGACAAGATGGAGAAAAGAGGATGTTTTTGCTTTTTACCTTATAAAGTTATGTTTGGGCTTAAAATTTTGTTTTTGGAACAAGCATGTGTTCTCTTATTATATAAACTAAAAAGGAAAACAAAAGAAGACTAGAATTAATTGATTTTATAAAATCCAAAGTAAGATAAAATTGAATCTGCCTAAACTCTTACATTAGGGAAGTGAAATGAGACTCAGGAGATCAAAGTGAAAGGTGGCATACTGAGAATTGGGGGGCAAAGGGTAAAGAGTCTCAGGTGACTGGCTTTTACTTTTTCTAATAGTAACTGTAGCATATTCTACAACTCCTGTTTTCCTCCTCAATAAGAATGCTTTGGAGCATACACAATTTATCTGCTTGATTAGGGGTGATAAGAATTTCTTTCTTCCTGGTCTTGCTAGTGATGGCTGTCTTTGGAAGCATGATTGTTCTGTACAGAACAATCTGGTAGAAGGTAGCAGTTGGAGAAACCAATTTACCTGCTGTGTCATCTCATGAAATTATGGCATTCTGGATGACTTTAGGTATAATTATTTTTAGTAACAATTTAGGAGCAGCAAGTTATCATAAAGTTAATCTAATCTGATGCATATGTACTTGTTAAATACAGTCCCATAGTTCTATCCAATTCTATGTAAAATTAACTAAAACCACTGCTTAGAATCCCTAAAAATTAATACATTTCCCTGCCCAGACTCAGAAATCCAGAGCCATAATACATTCAGACTTTTCAGAATCAAGAAAACACATGCTTAAACTTGGTTAATTATCATTGTGGTAGTAGGTAATCTTGAGAAAGAGGGAACTGTAAAAGTATTTTACAGAAGAGATATTCTCACAATTTTAGATATTAGCCAACATTTCATTTTAGGTTCTAATTATGTTTTAGGCAGAAGGAAATCTCCATCTTTTAATTTAGGAAACTTTGTTCAATAGGTTGTCTTTAAAGGCAGAAATCAAGTGCAAAGTCCTACCCTACTACAAGGCCAGTTTGGGTAAAATTTGTTCCTCAAACTCAACTAACATGGCATTTCCCTGGGCATAGCATTTTTCATTCCTGGGAAAAGCAAACACATCTGATGTGAATTCTGTGTGGGGCAATGAAAACACCTTAATGCCTCCACCAAGAACATTTCCTTTGAGTTTATAATTCCTCCATGTTTAATTATCCAACATTAGCTGTCTGTTCCCATTTACTCTACTGGCATTTTGGGGGGTGAGAGGGGCTTGTGTCAGCCTTTGTTTTCCTAAATTCTGAATGATATGTTATCCAGTACTTAGCCCCACTGCTGGATTCAGTAACATTTGCTTTGTAGCTGTTTTTGATTGCCCACATTTGGATGATATTTATTTACTGTTTTTGCAAAATGGCATTGTCTCAAGTTGGCTGGGCAACTTTTGGAAACTACCAAAGTCATTTGTTCAGACAAGTGATGTTTGATTTGTTGGTGCAGGGGCCAAAACAGAAAAGCCAACCAAATAATAAATAATTACAAACATGGAACACCTAAACCTTGAGCCTATGTGTTAATATGTGTCTGCTGTAGTTACTGGTTGCTATGTTATGGCTTTAAAAAGAGCACACCCTCCCAAACCCCCACCTCTACCTCAGCACCAACAAAAACTACATCCCAATGTTGTATGTATTCAAAGTAGCCTCTCTCTGCCTTGATCCATTATGATGCAAAGCTAGTTGAACCACGTGTTGATGATTATGTTGAAGAGATGTGAGTGAGAGTTCTGTATTACCTTGTGACCTGGTGGTCCTGCTGCATTTTAGGATGGGAGGGGCGGGGTAGAATGGGAGAGAATAGGGCAAAGATGGGAAGAAATTCAGACCCTTAAAAAACCATGTTCAAGAGATGTGGGAAAAAATTGAATTAAGGGGGGCAGAGACGTCTTTCTTTGACATTTGTTGTGGGTCATGTTTTAGAGTGGGAGACCAATTCAGGAAACATTTGGCAAGTACAAAACAGGAAAGTCCAACTCTGAATGACTCTGAGGAAATGTTTGGAAGCATTTTGATCTGAGACCAAGAGTGGGATGGGGGAAAGACAGGGACACTATGAATCAGCAGTGGGCAGAGTGAGCTCTGGTGTGTGGCTTTGAGGAGGATAAAAAGGAGGAACTGGTGCTGCCTGAACAAGCCCGATGTGTGGGTTAACCGTGCCAAAGGAAAGTGAGTGACGAGACTGGACTGGTAGTTAGCAGTCTGTGTTGGTTATGTAGAGAGACCTTCTTCCACAGGCAGGTGCACTCCACTCTGCACGGGGCCTGCTCTCTCTGAGCTCCAATAAACCAATGTACCGTGAGCCCTGCTATACTGTGGGGTGAAGAGGAGAGACATGGCAGGCAGCGCCCAGGATTCCGGGAGAAACTGAGCACTGGAGCAGTGACAGGAGTGGGGAGTCATGCTGGGAATTCTTAACTGTTCAGGGCACTTTTAGGGACAAAGTTAAGGTAGAACATACTTGGCCTCAAGGTACACAAGGTTTCTGTCATGTAGAGCAAAGGAAGAAGCCACCACACCAAACACATAAAGCAGAATCATACAAAGTGACATGCATGCTGCCTATGACTTTTAAGAAGTACTGTGTTCCTGGGGCCTGTCTGGGGGGTGGGGTGGCAGGGGGAGGGAGAGCATCAGGATAAATAACTAATGCATGTGGGGCGTAATACCTAGGTGATGGGTTGGTAGGTGCCGCAAACCACCATGGCACACGTTTGCCTATGTAACAAATCCATATGTCCTGCACATGTGTCCTGGAACATAAAATAAAGAAGTGCTGTGTTCTTGATTAACATGCTCCAATCCAGCAAAGGCAAGCTTCTTTAGCTATTATGGAGTGCCTTTCTTAATTCTATTTCAAAATCATGCCTGTGCAATTGTGTTTAACTAATGAACAAATATGCCCCAATTCACATTTATAAGGGAGTTTAAATAAAAGACTTTATTATCATTCTTTTGAATGAGTAAACATGACACGTTTCAATTTTATTTTCTGTGTAATGAGGCTCCCTGTAAAAGGTGTCCATATCTTTTAAGAGTGTCTCAAAGTCCTTGTGACAGTCCCTTTCAATTCCATATACTGGGAAGCACAAGGCATTAGATGAATGATCAGACCTCAATTTAGTAACTCTATAATTTTTCAGGAACTCTGGGAACAAGGACATCCCAATTGTCACTCAAATGTTTTATATTTAAAATAATTCCTTTTTAAATATGTATTTTTAAAGTGATAGATAATAATTTTTTAAAAATCCAGCCAAGTATAGGAAAAAAATTAAATAAGTCCTAATTTTACTACTTAGAGATAATCTGTGATAACATTTTGGTGTCATTTTCATCGAGTCTTTTTCTAAAATACATTTTATTTGAGCTACATAGATTTACAAATATAAGCTGTACTATATCTAGAGGTTTGTGTCCTGCTCTTTCATTTAACATGATGCATTTTCCCATGTAGTTAAGTTCTATTTTCCCATGATATGGATATAAGATTTTATTTTTCTCTATAGCTTATTTACCTATTTTCACCATAACTTATTTAACTGTCATTATTGATCACTTACTTTGTTTCAGTTGTGATTGTTGTGAAAACTGTTGCAATAAAAATCTTTACATTTAAGTCTTTCCTTTTCAGAAAGTTTATGTTTTTACTCTCAGTGAATGACAGTGCCTGTCAATTCTCATACTCACCAGCATTGAATATTTCCGTTTTAAAAATTATTGGTATGGTATGTATGTTAAAGTATCTATCTTTTTTATTTCTATTTGTTTACAGACAGGGTCTCTCTCAGTTACCCAGGCCAGAGTGCAGTGGTGTGATCCTAGCTCACTGCAGCCTTGAACTCCTGGACTCAAGTGATTCTCCTGCCTTGGCCTCCTGAGTAACTAGAACTACAGGTGTGAACCACCATGCCTGACTCATTAAAAAAAATTTGTTGCCCATGCTGGTCTTGAACTCCTGGCTTCAAGCGATCCGCCTGCCTCTGTCTCCCAAAGTGCTGGGATTACAGATGTGAGCCACTGTGCTCAGCCACTTTTTTCTTTTATGGGCTAAGTAATAAACCTTTTTCTGAAAGTAATTATATCATTAGAATTGATAGCTTATGGTAATTCTCAAGTTATCAGAACCCTAACAGCAAAATAAAACAATTTTAGATTACATATATGGGAATGTACTAAGGATATAAATTATTCTTTTAGACTATAGCACATTTAGGGGGATGTAAGTAAAAATAACTGATGATAGTCCAGGGCTATAGGAAAATGTATTATAAACCTTGAGATCTATATTCTGGTCTCAATTGTAAACTCATAAAAGGTCTGAGAAAGAAGCACCCACACATTTCTGTTTAAACTGCCTTGTCTCGTGTATAGATTGTGCTTTATTTAACCCTCTTAATTTCCTCAGTGTCTAATAGTGTTAGAATAGCTCTGTAATGTGAACTGTTACTTGTTCCTCCCACTGGGCTTGTTCTAAGACAGGAAGCTTATTTGAAATGTAGAAGGAAATGAAGTTCTGGGGCCTGCTTCAAATTTATATTATAAATTATGCTATAGATTGGCACAATATTTAATCAGGAGTCTAAAACAAATAGGAATCTGCTTCATGATGGCTGATAAGGTCTGAGGAACCTAAATTATAAATTTTTAATTGACATTTGATTATTTTCTTCCACAAAGTGAAAGTGAAATTCTAGTTGGTCTTTATTACTAAAGCCATCTTTATGGTTATAAGCTATTTCCTCCAACCCTTAAGAGATCAAAATAATTTGTTCCTTTTTCACCCTGTTAGCAGGTTGAAAGGAAATGTTAGAGAGGATTTCAAGTCCTTTCTTTCAGATTTATGATGTTACAAATATAAGTGAAATGTTTCTACAGAATATTTTATTTTAAGTGAATAGTTATTTCTTTCCTGGAGGTAATGAATTATCATTCCAGTCCATATTACAATAGTGCGTTCTCCAGTGAACCAGTGCCTCACAGCCCCCCATCAGGCTGTAGACATGAAAACAGACATGAACATAAATTCATGAGCACAGATGGATAAAATGCTAGCCTAGTTCAAGGGTGGTGCCAGATAATTCTGGGAAAACTGCTTTTGGCATAATTGCAAAATAAGACCCAGAGTTTTAATGAAATATCTGGAATAAAAGTACAACTACCACCAACACCAAATGTTCGTATATTGCTTTTAGATTAACAGAATGCTTTCTCATACTTTATTTCATTTAAGCTCTAGAACCCTTCTGGGAGTTAATTGACTTAAGTTTGTATGGAAAAGGAGGCTTAAAGAGGCACTGATTTATCAAAGCCAGGGGGCTGCTACTGGGACTTCTTTTGACTCTACTTCCTAGAATTAATTTTTGATCACATTAAACTTTAATAAAAATTTATATGTATATTGTCATCAGGTACTTGTCAAAATAAACAGTATTGAGAGCTTACAGGGGTAAAGGGCAATATGTTATGTTCTAGATTCCTCCCTCAAGGGGTATGCAGTCTTGTTGGGCAGACGAGTTATCTGTAAAAAGATAGCAATAAAATTACCTATAAATCCTACAGTAGATGTGAGAACAATCTCTAGAAGTAGAGGAAGGAGTCAGGAAAATGTTTCAAGTGTATTCTATTTCCAGATGTTATGAAAGGTCCCATTAGATATAGTGAATTCATAAAGTACTGTTTGTTCTGAAATGATACCATCACAGCACTTCAGTACTGGATCATTAGCGATAAGATCAGTACACCAAAATAAAAGTTCAAATGTTGGGAAATCCTTAGCAAGGTTGCAGTAGCAAAACCCTGCCAATCTATTCATCCTTTCAGATTGGCTCCAGGCCCCACCCCACAGACCCTCTGTGTACATCACCTGTGCTTGCTCCTGTTTGAACATTTAGCATAGGGTGTTGTGATTATGTGTGCCCCCGTCTTCTTCTCGCCTCTGGGTGTCATGACTGGGACTGTGTGGCCTCCAGCATGTGTCCTACCTACTAGTGGGTGCTCGATCTATAGCTGTAGGGTTTTTTTGGTTTTTCAAATGAATGTATTTTTTTCAGTATAATTCCATTGTATTTTGTGTTGTGTCGTCCCTCAGCCTGGTATTCAAGGCCCTGTGCCATCTGTTGCTGTCTGGGTGCCCTCATATGCCCTTTAGTCCTGGGATAAATCTTTTACGGATCCTCTGCTGCCTTTTCTTTCCTCTACCCTGGAATAGTTTTCCCACTCATCTTTGCCTAAGTGAATCCTGCCCATCTTTCAGAGTTCAGTTTAAGCCCCTCGTTTTCTTGACAACCCCTGTCTGAAGTATGGACACCCTACTTGGAACTCCAGAAGCATGCCTATTGTCCCTAATATCTTTTAGTTAATAAATTATATAGGGCTATGTGGCTTTTCTTCCATTATTATTTGGACTTTTCATTTAACCCTTTAGTGGGGTGTGTGTGTGTGTGTGTGTGTGTGTGTGTGTGGAGAGAGAGAGAGAGAGAGAGAGAGAGAGATGTGTTTTAGGCTTATCTTGTCAATGATAAAGCAAGTCTTTGAGGCCTAAGACCTAACTTTTGGCATCCTTGTCTCATAGCTGCACAGTGCATTGAGAGTCAGTACCTGCTAAGAGCAGCACTGCTACTCATTCCCTATGTGACTTTGGGCTGGTTGTTTGCCTTCTCTGTGCCACAGTTTCCTCATCGGTAAAACTGGGAAAGGAATCATTTCCACCCCAGAGAACTGTTGTGAGTATGAAATGAGTTAATACATGCTAGGTTCTTAGCAAGTGTTACTTAAGTGTTATTGTATTGTAGTTGGTAATAATATGATAGTATAATCCACTGAACCCCTATTAAAGTGCAAATATGTTGTCAAGATGGGGCAACCAAGGTTGTGGATCAGCTTGCTTGTGATCTAGCAGTAAGGTTTTACTAGGAGACTTGGAAAGGCCCACCAAGAATGACAAGGTAATTGGGCACAGTGGCCCACACCTGTAATTCCAGCACTTTAGGAGGCTGAGGCAAATGGATCACTTGAGCCCAGGAGTTCAAGACCAGCCTGGGCAACATAGTGAGACCCTGTCTCTACAAACAACTAAAAAGAATAGCCGAGAGTGGTAGTATGTGCCTGTAGTCCCAGCTACTTGGGAGGCTCAGGTGGGAGGATTACTTGAGCCCAGGAGGTCAAGGCTGCAGTGAGCTGTGATTGTGCCACTGCACTCCAGCCTGGGTGACAGAAGGAGCCCCTGTCTAAAACAGACAAAACAAAACAAAAAAAAGAATGACAAGGGTGCCAGGTTCTAGTTTCTGGGAGGAGTTTCAATCCCAGTGGAATGCTGCTAGTAGCAGCTCTGGGGAGCCCATGGGCAGTGCTGAGTGCCTGGAGGGCTCAAGCTGGAAACTGGGCTGACAGGACTCAGACCAGTTTTGTTTCTTTCATCATTTGGCTTTGCCATAAAGGAACCATGTCAAAATACTCTGAAAGGAAGAGGAAGATTCCAAAATAGTCATTCATCTTTGCACAGATCAGTGCCCTTGTAGCCTGTGTGACTGTTATAAAACTAACCTTATATATTCTTTTCATGACATTGGCTAAATGTCTAGCAGATGCTAAAGCAATCCTGATGGAAAAAAAAATCTATGGGAATTGACCTTGCACACTGTTTCTCTGGAAAAAGCTCTATCCTGGAAGAAGTTGGGGGTTGAACTGAATGTTCGAGTGCGGTGTGTGAATACCTAGATTCTAACGCTCTTTTACAGTGATTTCCCTGTGTCTATACTGGTCATAATTGCAGCAATATGTTAGAGTCCAGCTCTCAGGACTCACGTTTCCCAAAGCCATTGAGAATGTTGGCCAATAACAGTTGACAAGACAGAGCTGGCTGCAAGGGTTTGAAAAGTCGATTTCCCTGCTTCGCAGCTTCAGCCCTCGTCACTAGGCAATACTGAGTTATGATGGCCATGGCACAAGGAAGAGTGTCCCTTCCGTGGTATCCAGGGATTGTTTCCTCTCCATCACTGATAATTATGTCACTGCTGTGTTATAGCACACATTCTTGTCATGTTTGTAAATCCAACCTTTGGCAATTATTCCAAATAATGTATTCGATCTCAGGGTTTCTTTCTTCAAAAGTTGAATCCGTTTTTATACTCTGATATATTTGTGGATAACTCGATATATGTTTGAGCAGTTTTAATTTAAATACGTAATGAAGAAAGCTATCAGTTTTAACAAGAATGATTTCATTGCCTCTCATCAATAATTCAGAAATACCTGCTATTTGAATGACTCATTGTAGGTACTGGTAGGATAGCTTTCCAGGTTTTAGAAGTCTGTGTTATATTTTCACAATAGTTGTATTGATTACTGTCATAAGACTGTGCTAGGTGAGAAGACTTCTGCTTTCCTAAAAAGTAAACAAAGCCTTCCTTATCTGATTAGGATTAACTGCAAACCTGCAATAAAGAATATTTCCCAGAGAAGATCATAAAGTTAATTCTGTATATAATTCTAAATGTCTTCTTAACTCTAGGTTTTCAAGTTTCTTTTTTAAAAAAAGCATTAAGACTCAGACATTAAAAACAAAATATTAACTGAATTGATTCATGTTCATTGCCCACTGTCTTAGTTTGCTCAGGCTGCTATAACAAAATACCATATATAGACAGGGTTTCTTGAACCACAGTTTATTTCTCACAGTTCTGGAGACTTGAGAAGTCCAACATCAAGGTGCAAGTAGACTCTGTTCCTGTTGAGGGCCCTCTTCCTGGCTACCAGAGAGCCGTCTTCTTGCTATGTGGGTAGAGAGAGAGTTGCCTCCTCTTATAAGGGCATTAATCCCATGAAAAAGGTCCCATCTCTTGACCTCTTCTCAACCTAATTACCTCCAAACGGGGCTACCTCCAAATATCATCATATTGGGGTTTAGGGCTTCAACTTACTAATTTTGGAGGGGCTGTAGACATTTAGCCCACATCAACCTCTCAATAAACAAAATCTTTCACTTTATAAACAGATTGTCTCATCCAGCATATAAATATTTTTACTACTCTTTGTACTTGTTCTGTCATTCCTTATGACAAATTAAATACAATCCACTTCAGCCAAAGATGCCCTACATTGGGATATACTTGTTTTTGGTTTCTTTTTCTCCCTGATCCTGTGATTACACTTTATTTATTATGCTATAGTTCATAACCGTGTTTGTAATGTGATTTCTGCATGTTTTGGTTCCTTTTCACCAAAATCTAAATATGACCTGAAAATATTGAGTAAAAAAAAATAATGACCTGAGTTTAACAGTTTTGTTTGTCTTTTGAGATTTGAAATTCATATAAAAGTTACTGAGTATGACATTTATATATGTGATACTGAATGTCATATTACAGAAACATTTCCATAACGACTTTGTATTTGTTGATACTGTGAGAACTACTTAACATCTGGACTTATGTAACCAGAGAAACCTTGTGTAACCTTATGATACTCAAAAATCATTTGCATAAGGTGGAGAGGAAAGAATATTTTGGGAGAAAGTCACTCATCAAGGTTTACATCAATATCTTAATGTAAGATATTTCCATTTTTGAATTAGCATATGGGCATCAGTTCTTCACAATCACTTGGACAATTCAGGAAATTATGCCTGTTAAAGAGGACTTTGTGTCTTTCTCTGATCTACCTGGTGAAGATTCAGCAGATGATTTATGTAGAATAATTAATTAAAGTTCACTCTAAGGCCCCTGATTAGAATTGATGTGGTCAGACATTCTGTACAACTCTGAAAAATATTTAGTCAGTGATAGAAGGGTGTTAGTAGTTGGCTTTAATGTTGTTTGTAAAGACAAAACCCACATGACTGCATATTTCTTTCTTAGTTTTTATTTTTAAAATGAGAGTTATGGATGTTTGAAGTTAAAAAAATGAACATGTTTACAAGTTTTGTTACAAACCAAAACAAAAAAACAGACTTCTGTGCTCTTTTTATTTCTCCTCCCAGAGGCAACTACTTTTTCTGCAATTATTTTGATATTCACCTATTTATTTATTTGAGACAGGTCTCGCCCTGTCACCCAGGCTGAGTGCAGTGGTATGATCATAGCTCACTGTCCTGGGCACCTCAGCCTCCCAAGTAGCTAGGACTGTAAGCATGTACCACCATGCCTGGCTAACTTAAAAAAAAATTTTTTTTAAAGATGGGATCTCGCTGTGTTGCCCAGACTGGTTTTGAACTCCTGACCTCAATTGATCCTCTTGTCTCGGCCTCCCAAAATAGTAGGATTATCACCTGTATGTCTTTAAATAAAATTCTTGTATCTATATTTCCTGACTTTAATTTTATTTAAAGACACTAGATAATGTCTAGTGTCTTCCCACTATGGAAGAAACCGAGTTAACTCTTCTACTCCTGACTGTCTAATGAGAAAACCCAACTTCCTCATTTCTCTGACTTCCCAATGTAGCTATAAGGCAATTTTGGTTAGTTCAGTATTCATGTTTGCATTTGTATGACTGTGTTATCATAACAGAGACATGTAGTAAACTGCATTTTTTCTTTTTCTGTGCAACTCTTTGTTTTCTTGTAGTGTTCTGTTTATTTAACTTTCTCTGTATTTATCAGTTATTCATCCCTGAATGTTTCACCAGCCATCTAAATTTTCCTCTTAGGGCATTCAGGTGTATTGGTATTCTACCAGTGTCATTTTTCTGACGGTCTCTCCTGAAACCTTCAGTCCTATTCCCACTATACTGGTTGCCCTTATGTCTGGTGCAAAGCTGTCATCCTGGGATCTCCAGTTCTATCATCTCTGTATTCCCATTGCTTCTCTCTAATGTTAGATCTCTTATTTCCTATATCCCATGTCTGTCTTTTGCTTGCTTTATCCTTTTGTTCTGGTGGAGCACAACCTGAGAAAGGGTACATAAGAGATAAATTTTGTGAGAAATTGCGTGTGTAAAATGTCTTTATTTCACCCATAAACTCAAGTAATAATTTGGCTACATATAGATTGTGATGTTGTTGAGATATCTGAAGCCGTTCTCATTCCTGATCCTTATTATCTGAAATATTTTATTCTCTGAAAGTTTGTAAGGTAATTCATTTGTCCCGGTGTTCTGAAATGTTGATGATGTGCTTTGGCTTGTGTCTATTTTTATCCATTGTGTTAGGTACTACGTGGGTCATTTCACTCAGACAACTCTTATCTTTCAGTTTTGAGGCATTTTCTTGAAATTTTAAAGTTTTCTTCCCATAATTTTTTTCTGTTCTTGCTTCTTGGAGTTATTATTTTCTAGATGTTTGACTTCCTGGGAGATGCTGTGTATGTCTTATTTTTTCTCTCCTACTTTCATCTTTTTTTTCTTCATATTAAGTTGTTTTGTTGCAGAATACTATAGTTCAGTGAGTTTTTACAAAGTAAACATGTCATGAAATAAAGCCCTAGATAAGAAAATATATTATCAGCACCCCAAAATTCCTTCTAGTCACTATCTCCCTTAAGGGTAACCCCTATCCTAACTTCTTTTAATTAAACTTTATTTTGAGATCATTGTGGATTCACATGTAGTTGTTAGAAATAATAGAGCAATGTCTCATGTATCCTGTACCCCCTGACTTTTCCCCAGTGATAACATCTTGCAAAACTATAGCACAACAGCACCATTGACATTGAGGCAGTCAAGATACAGAACATTTCTCTCTGTCACCACCAAGGTCCCTCATGTTGCCCTTGTGTAGCCACCTCTACTTCCCTCCTGTTTCCACTCTCTAATGAATTCCTGGCAATCACCTGTCTGTCTCTATTTCAATGATTTCATCATTTCAAGAATGTTATATGAATAGAATCATACAGTATGTAATGTTTTGAGATAGGATTTTTTTCATTCTATAATTATCTGGAAATTTATCCAGGTTATTGCATGTATCAGTCGTTTGCTCCTTTTTATTGCTGCATAATATCCCATAGTAAAACTGTAGTACAATTTGTTCAGTTAGTCCTTCCATCCTTTGAAGGGCTTTTGGGTTGTCTCCACCTTTTGGCTATTATGAAGAAAGCTGCTGTAAACATTTATGCACGGGTTTCTGTGTGAAAATAAGTTTTCATTTATCTGGAATAAATTCCCAGAAGTGTAATTACTGGCTTTTATGGTAATCATGTATTTAGTTTTATTAGAAACTGCTAAACTGCTTTCTAGAATGGTGTACCATTTTACATCCCCACCCACAGTGTATGAGTAATTTGGTAGTTGTGCCTCCTTATCAGAATTCAGTGTTATCCCTATTTTTATTTTAACCATTCTTACGGACATGTAGTGATATAGCATCATGGTTTTAATTTACATTTCCCTAATCATTAATGATGTTGAACATCTTTTCATTTGTATCTATGCATCTATATATCCTGTCTATCCTCTTCAGTGAAATGTCCCTTTATGTCTTTTGTCCATTTTCTAATTGGATTGTTTGTTGAGTTCGGAGAATTCTTTACATATTCTAGAAACTAATCCTTCGCTGGATTTGTGGTTTTCAGGTATTTTCTCACAGTCTGTAGCTTGTGTTTTCATCCTCTTCGCAGGATCTTTTCTAGAGCAAAAGTTTTAAATTTTAATGAAGTCTAACATTAGTTTTTCCTTTTATGGATCATGTTATTGGTGTCAAGTCTAAAAACTCTGCCTAGCACTAGAGGCTAAAGATTTTCTTCTTTTTTTTTTTCTAAATGTTTTATAGTTTCAAATTGTATAGTTAAGTTAATGATCCATTTTGAGTTAATATTTGTATAAGGTGTAAGACTTAGTTAGAGGTTATTTATTTTTTTTCAGACAGAGTTTCACTCTTATTGCCCAGGCTGGAGTGCAACGGCTCTGTCTCAGCTCACTGCAACCTCTACCTCCCAGGTTCAAGTGATTCTCCTGCCTCAGCCTCCCGAATAGCTGGGATTACAGGCACATGACACCATGCCCAGCTAATTTTGTATTTTTAGTAGAGACAGGGTTTCTCCCTGTTGGTAGGCCGGTCTCGAACTCCTGACCTCAGGTGATCCGTCCACTTCAGCCACCAAAGTGCTGGGATTACAGGCATGAGCCACCGTGCCTGGCTGAGGTTCATTTTTTTGCCCATGGATGTCTGATTACCTCAGCACCATTTTTTGAAAGGTTACCTTTCCACCATTGAATTGTTTTTGCATCTTTGTTAAAAAACAGTTGGGCATATTTGGGTGGATTTATTCTGGGTTCTGTATTCTGTTCCACTGATCTATGTGTCTGTCCTTCTGCTAATGCCACACAGTCTTAATTAATGCACAGCTATATGATCTTTTTCAAAACTGCTTTAGCTATTCGTTTCTTTCCTTTTCTGTATAAATTTTAAAATCTTGTCTATATCTACAAAAATATGTTGCTGAGATTTTGATAGGAGTTGTGTTAAACCTGTATATCAATTTGAGGAGAATTTAAATTCATAAACATGGATCCATTTATTTAGCTCTTTGATTTCTTTCATCAGCATTTTATGGTTTTCAGCATAAGGCCTTGTACACATTTTTTAAATTTATACCCAAGTGTTTCTTTTTTAAGCAATTGTAAATGGTATTATAATTTTGGTGTCCATGTGTTCATTGCTAGCATATAGAAATACAATTAATTATTGTATGCTTATCTTGTATCCTGTGAACTTGCTGAACTCACTTATTAGTTCTAGAAGTTTATTTATAGGTTTCTTGGAATTTTCTACCTAGTCATGTTAACTGCAAATAGGGACAGTTTCTTTGTTTTTGATCTGTATGTCTTTTGTTTTCTTTTATTTCCTATTGCACTGGTGAGAACTTCCAGCATTGTGTTGCATAAGAATGATGAGAACAGACAGTCTTGCCTTGTTCCCTATCTTAGAGAAAAAGCATTCAATCTTTCCATTAAGTGCAGTGTTACCCATGGGTTTCCATAGGTGATCTTCATCAAATTGAGAACATTCCCCTGTGTTCCTATTTTTCTGAGACTTTTTACCTCAGAACCTATTTTCTGAGACTTTTTCAAATGTTTATTTTATCAAATGTTTTTCTGCATTGATTGGTAAGCTGAAATAATTTTTCTTCTTTAGCTTATTAACATGGTAGATTGAATTGACTGACTTTCAAATATTGCATCAGCCTTGTATTTTCGGAATCAACCACACTTTGTCATGGTGTATAATTCTTTTTATATGTTGCTAAATTCTCTTTTCTAATATTTTCTTAAGGGTTCTTGTATCTAGATTTACCAGGGATATTAGTAGTTTTCTGTTTTTTTGGACGGTCTTTTTTCTGGATATAGTATTCTGTATTGACAATTCTTTTCTTTTAGCACTTAAAAAAAATTGTGCCACTTCCAGTGTCCATGGTTTCTCAGAAATCTGTTATCATTTCAATTGTTTTTCTCCCATTGGTAAGTTGTGTCTCTCTGCTTTCAAAAATTTTTTCCTTGCCTTTAGTTTTTAGAAGTTTGACTGATGTGTTTTGGTGTGGGCATTTTGTTTTAGGTTTATCCGTTCGAGATTGCTCAGCTTCTGGAATCTGTAGGTTTATGTCTTTTGTCAATTTGAGAAGTTTTCAGCCTTTACTTCTTTGACAACTTTTTCACTCCCTTTTTTTCTTCTCACCTTCCAGGACTATGATGACATGAACATTAGATCTTTAGTTACAGTCCGATAGGTCCTTAAGGCTCTTTCACTTTATTTTCTCTCTGTTCAGATTGTGTAATTCCTATTGTTCTGTATCCCAATTCACTCATTAATCCCTCTGTCCCCTTTATTCTGCTATTAAGTGTATCCATTAAGATTTATTTTGGTGGTTGTATTTTCCGGTTCTAAGTTTTCCGTTTTTTCTTACATTTCTTTGCTGAGACTTTCTGTTTTTTTGTTTTGTTTCAAGCATGTTTGTAATTGCCTATTTAAGCATTTTTAGGATGGCTTTTAAAAAATATTTTAAATTCAGGGGGTACAATGCGTGTTTGTTACATGGGTATATTGTGTAGTTGTGAGGATTGGGCTTCTGGTGTACCCTCACCCAATTATTGAACATTGTACACAACAGGCAATTTTTTAGTCCTCATCCCCCTCCCATTCTTCCCACTTTTGGAGTCCCCAGTGTCTATTATTTCCAAATGATGGTTGTTTTTAAAATGGTTGTCATTCCTGTCATCTCAATGTTGGCATCCATTGATTGTCTTTCTCCATTCAGTTTGAGATCTTCCTGGTTCTTGGTGTGATGCATGATTTTTTATTGAAAGCAAGACATTTTGGGTATTATTTTATGAGACTGTGGATCTTATTTAGACCTTCTGCTTTAGCTGACTTTTTCTGAAAATGCTCTGGCAAGAGAAGGGAGGATGCTGCTTTATTACTGCCAGCTGGAGGTAGAAGTCCAAATTCCTCACTCAGCCTCTCTGGATACCTGAAGGTGAAAGACTTTTCATTACTGTGAAGTGGAGATGGGCATTTCAGCTCCCCAGCAGGCCTCCTCACATGGCCTTCAGTGATACCCATTGAGAGTGAGGGGTGGACCTCCTTACTGCTGGCCAGTGGTAAAAGTCCTGATTCTCTACTATAACTCCTGACATCACCCCAGTGGGGAAAAGTAAGGGTGCCTTGTTACCAACAGTTGGGTTGGCAGTCCAGGCTCCCCATGTAATCTCCACTGATACTGTGGCCTCATTACTGCCTAGCAGGGATGAAAGTCCTTGCTCCTTTATCTTCTCTGATCCCACCTTAGTTGAGGGGTTGGGGGCTCCCCATTATAGCCTGGTGAGGGCAGAATTGTAGGCTCCCCGCTCAGCCTTTGATGGTGTGGGCAGGAGTGGGAATAGGGTTATGGTCATTTTTTCTGTGGTATTTGGCTGCAGTCGAATTTATTATCTAAAGTTCTCTGTCTTTCTAGACTGCCCCTTTCCTGGTTCATTAGATAGAGCAAGCAGGCACTTGTTAGGGCTTTTTGTTTGCACCCATCTTCACCCATCAGTATTTCTTGGTTCTGCAGCTCCATTCATACCTGTGTTGTTCCTTGGGTACCAAGGTCCATAGCTGGTCTGCCTTTTTTTGTCTATTTTTCAGAGTCTTCTATGTTTACTTTAAATATTGTTGTCTAGGGTTTTTAGTTGTACTTAGCAGAAGTGATAGAGAAAATTGTGTCTACTCCATCTTCTTGGAAGAGAAGTCTACCACTTTTTTTTTCTTTTTTTTCTTTTTTTTTTTGAGACAGAGTTTCACTCTTGTCACCCAGGCTGGAGTGCAGTGGCACAATCTTGGCTCACTGCAACCCCCACCTCCTGGGTTCAGGCGATTCTCCTGGCTCAGCCTCCTGAGTAGCTGGGATTACAGGTGCCTGCCACCATGCCCAGCTAATTTTTGTATTTTTAGTAGAGATGGGGTTTCACCACGTTGATCAGACTGGTCTTGAACTCCTGACCTCAGGTGATCCACTCGCCTCAGCCTCCCAAAGTGCTGGGATTACAGGCGTGAGCCACTGTGCCCTGCCATGTCTACCACTTTTAATACCATAACTTAGTTTTGCCTGCTTATTATTTTTCCATAAGTGGAATCATGTGTTCAGTGATCTTTTGTTTCCTGCTTCTCTTAGTCCATATTATGTTTGTGAGATTCATCCTTGTCACTGCATGTAGTCGTAGTTTGTTCGTTTTTACTGTTGCACAGTATTTCTTTGGATGGAAATACTACAGTTTATGTATGTGCTATAGACAGGTTGCTTCCAGTTTTGAGCCATTAAAATTATTCTGCAGTGAACATGTTTATAGATGTTTTTCGGTGAATATACATGTCTTTTGGTTGTCACAGGGTGTTACACTCTAGATTAGTAGCTATTCCCAGTTTTTAAAGTAGTGTATCAATTTACAGTCCCACCAGCAATCTATGAGAGTTCTAGTTGCTCCACATCCTCATCAACATTTGAGATTACAGGTTGAGCATCCCTTATTTAAAATGCTTGGGACCAGGAGTATTTTAGATTTAGAATTTTTTCAAATTTTAGAATATTTGTTTTATACTTACCTGTTCAGCCTTCTAAATCCAAAAATCAAAAATGCTACAATGTGCATTTCCTTTGAGTATCATGTTGGCACTCAAACGTTTAGAGATGCTTATTTATTTATTTATTTATTTATTTATTGAGACAGAGTTGCACTCTCTTGCCCATTCTGGAGGGCTGTGGCGCTATCTCAGCTCACTGCAACCTCTGCTTCCTGGGTTCAGGTGATTCTCCTGCCTCGGCCCCCCGAGTAGCTGGGATTACAGGTATCTGCCACCACGTCTGGCTAATTTTTTTAGTTTTAATAGAGATGGGGTTTTGCCACGTTGGCCAGGCTGGTCTCGAACTCCTGGCCTCAAGTGATCCACCTCCCTTGGCCTCTCAAAGTGCTGGGATTACAGGTGTGAGCCACCATGCCCAGCCTCAATCTTTTTTATTTTAGCCATTTTTAGAGTATGTTACATTATTGTATTCTGGTTTTAATGCTTTCACTGGCAATTAAGCAAGTTGATCATCTTTTTACATATTTATTGGCCATTTGTATAGGCTCTTTTGTGAGGTGCCTATTCAAGCTTTTTGCTTATTTTTCCTATTGGGTTACCTCATATTTTCCTACTGATTTTTTTCTATTGATTTTAAAGAATAAATTTTTATATATCTGGATCATTCTTTTGTTACATATATATGTGTGTGTGTGTGTGTGTGTGTGTATATATATATCTCATCAAAATATCTTCTCTCACTCTTTGACTTGCCATTTCAATCTTTAATGGTAGCTTATGAACAGAAATTCCTTTTTGTTTTTTTTTTTTTGAGATGGAGTCTCACTCTGTCGCCCAGGCTGGAGTACAGTGGTGCAATCTCGGCTCACTGCAACCTCTGTCTCCTGGGTTCAAGCAGTCTTCCTGCCTCAGCCTCCCAAGCAGCTGGGATTACAGGCACCCACCACCATGCCCAGCTAATTTTTGTATTTTTTAGTAAAGATGGGGTTTCATCATGTTGGCCAGCCTGGTTTCGAACTCTTGATCTCAGGTGATCCTCCCAAAGTGCTGGGATTACAGGTGTGAGCTACTGCACCTAGCCAGAAGTTATTTTTTTTTTTTTTTTTTTTGAGACGGAGTCTCGCTCTGTCGCCCAGGCCGGAGTGCAGTGGCGCAATCTTGGCTCACTGCAAGCTCTGCCTCCCGGGTTCACGCCATTCTCCTGCCTCAGCTTCTCTGAGTAGCTGGGACTACAGGCGCCCGCCACCACACCCGGCTAATTTTTTTGTATTTTTAGTAGAGACGGGGTTTCACCGTGGTCTCGATCTCCTGACCTCGTGATCCTCCCACCTCGGCCTCCCAAAGTGCTGGGATTACAGGCGTGAGCCACCGCGCCCGGCCCAGAAATTCTTAATGTAGTTCAATTATTTTTTCTTCTTTAATGTTTAATATACTCTGTGTCTTATTTAGTAAATATTTTCCTATCTATAAATCTTTAAGATATTTTTCTATGTTTTCTTCTAAAAGCTATGTTATTTAATGTTTGACTTTTAAATCTGTAATATATCGGGAATTGATTTTTGTATATGATGTGAGATACATATATCTGTGTATTGTTGCTCTTGTTCCTTATTTTCCTAAGAAATTGCCTCAAACTTTTCTTTCATATCATCTCTTAATTTTTCATTTTTGCTATAATACTTATAAATTCCAGAGCTTTTTATTCAAGCATTCCTTTTATCTGCCCATCCTTCTTCTTCTTTAAAAATATATATTATTCTGGTATTGTTTCATAGTTGCATGATTTTCTGTTATTTCTGAAGATATTAATAATATATTCAAAAGTATTTTCCTTTTTACTTGGCTTCTGATTTCTCTGGACTGATAGTGTTTCCTGTTTTGGTTCTGTTTTTCATGTAACAGACTTTCCTCAAATGTCCTCAAATTTCCTCAAATGTCAAATAATCCTTGGTAATTACTCATATTTAGTGGAAGGTCTTGATAACTCTGAGCTCCTGTGTAGGGTCATTGGGTTGTGTTGTTTAGTTGGAGAGGCTTCAATATAAGCATCTAGAAGTCATTCCTCTTAGGCTAACCAGATTTTCTAGAGAAGAGGCTTTATCTTTCCTGCCTAGAGGATGGAAGTCTTGCCAGCCTCTGGGAACCTCCTGAGGAAAGTGGGATGGGGAAAGGGGCCAAGGCTCAGAATCCAGGATGTGTATGTTCACTTGATGCCCTGCTTTCAGCATGGCACCATTTACAACTCTGCTTGGTGCTCTATGGCCAGAAAACCTCTGTGTTTCTTGTTTGTTTGTTTTTGTTTTTTGAGACAGAGTCTTGCTCCGTCACCCAGGCTGGAGAATGCAGTGGTGTGATCTCAGCTCACTGCAACCTCCGGCTCCTGGGTTCAAGTGATTCTCTCGCCTCAGCCTCTAAAGTAGCTGGGATTACAGGCACCACCTGCCACCATGCCTGGCTAATTTATGTATTTTTAGTAGAGACAGGATTTTGCCAAGTTGGCCAGACTGCTCTCGAACTCCTGACCTCAAATGATCCACCCACCTCAATCTCCCAAAGTGCTTGAATTACAGGCGTGAGCCACCGCACCTGGCCAAAACCTCTGTGTTTTACTTTCCAGAGGAAAATAACCTGCATTTGTTTGGGGTTTAGACTTTCAGTCAGCTCTATTTGAGCACCTCCCCAGCCCCTGCCACCCGCCGCCGCGCGCACACACACACACACACACACACACACACTCTCTCTCTCTCTCTCTCTCTCTCTCTCTCTCACTCACACATACACTCTTTCTCTTACTTGCAGATAAATCTAATATAGCTAACTCATGAGCCTTTCAGGGATTCTGAGTAGTAAATTTTATTAGTTCTTGGCTTTCCCTATAATCAACCAAGGTTTTAGTTTTCTCAGATCTACCAAGTCTTTTACCAATTGTTTACTTTCTGCTTTCCAGAATTTTATTTTATTGCTATTATGTGCCCTTTAATCTTTCTAGCTTGAATTATGACTTTTACAGTGTGTGTGTATGTTTGTGTGTGTGTGTTTATTGTCATTTTAGCGGGTTCAGGGAAGGATTCAAACTACATGTGTTTAATCTGCTCTCTTTACCCAGAAGTATCACATAATTTTATACATTTGAAACCTAAGAAATGTTTCTTTCAATTTTGAGCTCAGAAATTAAATTAATTTAGAAAATAGATTTGAGGGCAAATTATTTGTTCTTTTCAGATGATAAAATGGAATTGGAGCCGCTGAGTTGGATAGGTGAAGGCACTAATAATGAAGGAAAAATAGGTATAGAACATTAAAGAAAGTCATTTATAGCTAAGCAGCAAAAGATTGGATTTTGCTTTTCCTTCATGTTTTCTAGGAGGAAAAAAATGTTTTCCTTTCACTATTAAGAAAAACCTGATTTGGAAACTAGATAGAGGTGGTGGCCATATACATTGTGAATATAGTAAATACCACTGAATTGTTCACTCTCAAAATGGTTAATTTTGTGTTATGTGAATTTCACTTCAGTTAAATTTTTTTTTAACCTAAAAATCCGACATGAACATTTTCAAAGCTTACAGCTACATTGACATCTGGCTTTTGGGGATAACAGATAAATTGACTCCTTACATAGGTCTCCTTAGGTTGTGTTCCATTGTCTACCTAGGAGCTTTGTAGAGATTAAAAAATGCTTACAAGCATAATTTTAGAAGGTTTTTCAGAATGTTATTCATTTTGGGAAAACAAAGAGCAAGATCTGTTCCAAGGGGTGGCAAGTGAAATTGATATTTTTCTCTAGTAAAGAAAGTGAAAGGAGGCTGGGTGCAGTGGTTCACACCTGTAATCCCAGCACTTTGGGAGGCTGAGGCAAGAGGATCACTTGAGCCCAGGAGTTAGAGAACAGCCTGGGCAACATGGCAAAAACCCCATCTCTACAAAAATTAGCTGGGCGTGGTGGCACACGTCTGTAGTCCTAGCTACTCAGGAGGTTGAGGTGGGAGGATTGCTTGAGATTGGGAGGTTGAGGCTGCAGTGCCATAATTACACCACTGCACACCAGCCTGGGTGACAGAGTAAGACCCTGTCTCTCAAAAAAAGAAAAAAAAAAAAGAAGGTGAAAGGAATTAACACATATTTAATGTATATACCACCTACCATCAGAATCTGTTCATTGGAACAACATAATTCTTGATGCACACAAGACCTTTTGACACTTTAATCATTCAATCTTTAACAGAAGAAAGGGAAATTCTGATGGGATGGTGGCACAGTTCCTATAAATTTATATAAATGTATATTGCTAATATCGTATATATTTTTTTTTTTTGAGACGGAGTCTCACTCTGTCGCCAGGCTGGAGTGCAGTGGCGCAATCTCAGCTCACTGCAACCTCCACCTCCTGGGTTCGAGCGATTCTCCTGCCTCAGCCTCCCAAGTAGCTGGGACTACAGGCGTGCCACCAGGCCCAGCTAATTTTTGTACTTTTAGTAGAAGTGGGGTTTCACTATGTTGGCCAGGATGGTCTCAATCTCCTGAACTCGTGATCCGCCCCCCTCAGCCTTCCAAAGTGCTGGGATTACAGGTGTGAGCCACCGTGCCCGGCCAAAACACTGTTTTTCAAAAAGGTTTACTGGCATCTTACCTAAAATGTGTTATTTTTCAGTTTAGCGTGTCTTAGAGCAGGGTTCCCCAGTCCCCGGGCCATGGACCACTACCACTCCGTGGCCTGTTAGGAATTGGGCCACACAGCAAGAGCGGGCCAGCAAGCATTATCACATGAGCTCTGCCTCCTGTCAGATCAGCAGAGGCATTAGATTTCCATAGGAGCATGAACACTATTGTGAACTGTGCATGCGAGGGATGTAGGTTGTGTGCTCCTTATGAGAACCTAGGAATCACCCTGATGATCTGAAGTGAAGCAGTTCATCCCAAAACCAACCCCCTCGCCCCATCTGAGGAAAAATTGTCTTCCATTAAACCAGTCCCTGGTGCCAAAGTGGTTGGGGACTACCATCATAGAGAGCATGTGTCCTGAAGCCGTAATATCAGGGTTCAAATCCTGGCACTGCCTCTTATTAATTAAACCTGCCATACCTCATTATTCTCATCTGTAAAATGGACAAGATAATAGGGCTATTGTGACTAATATGAATGAATACATGTAAAGATCTTTTAATGTTATCTGGTACAGAGTGCTAAATAAGCATTATCTGCTCTTTTTTCTTGCCATTTTCTTAAACTGCTATCTATAAAGTACATCTGGAGAACTGTACATCATATATGCAATGTGAAGGCTACTTCATTACCAGGGTATCTTTGTCATGGCTCCAGTGAGCACTGTAGTTGCAACAGTGCCACTGGCCTCCTCTTTCTCATTACATTTGTGGTTGTGGTTAAGTGCAACCTATTTTTCCTTAGAAACAGAATGGTTTTGCTACCTTCATTTTCTAAAGAATCCTAGACTTCGTAATGTAGTGGATTTGTTTGAACAGTAAAAATCAAGAAACTATAAACAGTGTTTATTTTCAACTCTCTGTATTTGGTTTAGACATAATCCCTATTATTTGTACATTTTCCCTGGGAATCAATGAAAAGACTGGGAATGAATCTGAGCTGTAAACCTGTGATTGGAAGATGTAATTAGTCAGTCAGTGGCCACAAAGAGTATTCAATTTTTTTAAAAGCTATTTTTCCTTACCAGTATTGTGTGGCTGCAAGTGATAAATGATGAGAATTCTCTCTTGCAATTATTATTTTAGTTTGTAACTGCTTAATTTCCTGCAAGATGAAGTTCTGTGTTTACATGTTATGATTTTCATTACTAAGTCATCTTTTAAATTTTACTTTACAGATCAACAATACAAATTCCAAAGGTTGTACACTTGCTGATGGTGGTGGTAAGCCATGGCAGATGATAAAGTTGCTATCTTAACGGATGATGAAGAGGAACAGAAGAGAAAGTATGTGCTTGCAGATCCCTTTAATGGTATTTCCAGGGAACCAGAACCACCTTCGAATGAAACACCTTCCTCCACAGAAACATCTGCTATTCCTGAGGAGGAAATAGACTGGATAGAGAAACATTGTGTTAAGATAAACAATGATCTTCTAATTTCCAAGGTCTTTTATTTTTTCTTTTACTCTGCCTATGGCTCTCTCTATCCCCTTTTGCCTGTGTATTACAAACAGCTGGGAATGTCTCCAAGTCAGAGTGGACTACTAGTAGGTATTCGTTACTTCATTGAATTCTGCAGTGCCCCCTTTTGGGGTGTAGTTGCAGACCGCTTTAAAAAAGGCAAAATTGTCCTCCTCTTTTCTCTTTTGTGTTGGGTTTTATTCAACCTGGGTATTGGATTTGTCAAACCTGCTACCTTGAGATGTGTACCAAAGATTCCCCCAACAGCTCACCCCACCAATGCAAGTCACCAGTTAACTATCCTGCCAACAAATTCTTCCTTTACCTCTTTCCTCACCATATCACCAAAAATGCGTGAGAAAAGAAACCCGGTTTTGGAAACAGGGCTCAATGTCTCAGACACTGTTACTTTGCCAACAGCTCCAAACATGAACAGTGAACCCACTCTACAGCCCCAGACAGATGAAATTACTAACCGTATGATGGACTTGACTTTGAACTCAAGCACAGCAACCCCTGTCTCCCCAGGAAGTGTAACCAAGGAGACAACCACTGTTATTGTTACCACCACCAAATCTTTACCTTCTGACCAAGTCATGCTTGTTTATGATCAACAAGAAGTTGAAGCTATATTCTTGGTGATCTTGGTAGTTGTCATAATAGGAGAATTTTTCAGTGCCTCTTCTGTCACAATCGTAGACACAGTCACACTCCAGTATCTGGGAAAACACAGAGATCGCTATGGGTTGCAGCGCATGTGGGGCTCCCTGGGCTGGGGCCTGGCGATGCTGTCTGTGGGCATTGGAATCGACTACACCCACATTGAAGTGCTCATCGATGGAAAGGGGTGTAAGCCCCCCGAGTATAGGAATTACCAGATCGTCTTCATCGTCTTCGGCGTTCTCATGACCATGGCCTTGATCGTTGCCACTCAGTTCCGGTTCCGCTATAACCATTTCAAAAACAATGATTCTAAAGGGAAAGAGGTGGAGATCCCGCAGGTGGAAAGGAACAACTCCACAGAGTCCTCTGAGGAGACACCAACCACCATAAGCCACTCGCAGGCCTTCAACTTTTGGGACTTAATCAAGCTGCTCTGCAGCGTGCAGTATGGCTCAGTGCTGTTTGTGGCTTGGTTCATGGGTTTTGGATACGGCTTCGTGTTCACCTTTCTCTACTGGCATTTGGAAGACCTCAATGGAACTACAACCCTCTTTGGGGTCTGTTCAGTCCTGAGTCATGTGTCTGAGCTGACAGCATATTTTTTTAGTCACAAGCTTATTGAATTGATTGGCCACATCAGGTAAGAACATGCTTACAGTTGCTGCCCCTCAGCAATTGAACTTTATCTTTTTATAGTTTATAGCTCCTTCTACTACAATTTTAAGGTATTATAATTTGTGTTGAGGATAAGGTTGGAGTGGAAATGGGGATTTCTGTTTCTCTTCCTCCTTAAAATAGAAACAAAGGAAAGGAGGTCATGAACCTGGTTAGATTATCTCAAATAAACAAAGAATGGCTTCCTCTGCTCTCCCACCCCACAGAAAAGACCTACAGGCTACCTAGCTGTGTGCTAAGAGACTCTCACAGTACATGTTTTCAGGTATAGGAACACTAGCTTAGTGAACATATTATTCCATGGAGGGTCCACCTGTCCTAGGCATTTATGAAGCAGAGCTTAAGTAGATAAAGTGGACTTTTTTAAAGCCTTTATTCTCAGCCACTTGCTGACATAGATAGAGCCTGAATATATGGCATCTAAAGATGTCCATTATATCTAATAAGACTGTGATGTAACCCATTGTAATCCCTAATTCCATGATATTACATGGATGCGGTTCTTAAGTATTTTTTTTGGGTTATTACGTGACTCCCTGCATTTCTGTCCACCATGAAGACATAGGATATTTGAAAATCTTTCTTCCACCTAAAATTTCCCATGTAATTCTTTTAGTTATAAAAAAAATCTATAGGCTGGGCACAGTGGCTCACACCTGTTAATCCCAGCACTTTGGGAGGCCGAGGCAGGTGGATCACCTGAGGTCAGGAGTTCGAAACCAGCGTGGCCAACATGGTGAAACCCCATCTCTACTAAAAATACAAAAGTTAGCCAGGCATGATGGCATGCACCCGTAGTCCCACCTACTTGGGAGGCTGAGGCACAAGAATCACTTGAACCCAGGAGGCAGAGGTTGCAGCGAGTCAAGATCGCACCACTGCACACCAGCCTGGGCAACAGAGTGAGACTCCATCTAAAAAAAGAAAACACCCTATAAGTGCCTAGTGTTTCTTGTTGTGTACTATTTCTTCTCACCATTAATGTGCACCTTGCTCTTTAGAGATCTTTCTGCTCTGTTGGCTCTAAATGTGGAGCCAGCTCCACTTAAGCATTCTTGCCTTACAGAAAAGTATGCCATGTCTGTTCCTAAAATGTGAAGTTGCTATAACTAAAAGCAATCATATGTGTTTGTGTGTATTTAAATCTGCTGTTTCTATAAGAAATTAAAGAGGAGAAAGAGACAATGACAAGATTTGACAATCCTTTATTTCCTTTCTATTAACTGAAGAAAATATTTTCTAATTTAAAGTTTCAACCTCGAATCAACCATTTCTTTAAGCAATTGTGAGTATTTTTTCTCGTTGTTTTGGTTTTGCCTGGGGAAGTGGTGTTCTGTTCCTTCCCTTTCTCAGATCTTCGATCCCTTTGTTGTCACTAACAAAGTCAGGCACTGTGTGGATATTTCCTGGACCCACAGAACCCCTAAGGCACATTTTTTAAGACCATTCCAAAAGAGAGCCCACATAATATTAAGGACTCGGAATGCCCTTTAAGTTTGTCCACACCATGTTTAGATTATCTGAGCTGTTTGAATTGACCGAGATGAATCAGATGCCTCCCTTCAGCTTGCAGATGAGCAAATCTCACTGCAGTTAATAATGTCTTTAAAATCACTGTTATTCATTCCCAGAAAGGTATCCAGTTAGGTCTTACCAATGAGTAGAGTTCTTAGACATCATTATTTAATAAGTCAACAGCATGAGTTGAACACTGACTCAGTATAGAGTATGTGTTTAGGTTCTATTTTCTTTTTTTTCACATTTTATTTGTTTTTTTTTTAATTATACTTTAAGTTTTAGGGTACCTGTGCACAACATGCAGATTTGTTATATGTGTATAGGTTCTATTTTCAAAGGAATCGTTAGGTTCTTTCCACATGCTAAGAAAAGATGGTTCTCTTCTACCTTTGCCTTTTGTCTGAGACATATGCAGCATTTTCATGATAAAATCCTAGTGGGTTTACTACTCCTTTGGTAAGCTTAGACTTGTATGTTTCTTTCCTGTGTAGTATTAGTTACTCATTATTTCAAAACCTACAGTTCACTTAACCTTAATTTTCTGGTTTTTACGGACAAAAAGCATCTTCCATTTCTTGTTTAATAATGTGATGGAAGATATGGCTGTTATGGTCATATTGCTCCCAAGAGTCTGCGGGAATTCCATCAGTATGTGGTCATTTACCTCTTTTGAATTTTAATTCTGTCCATTAAAATGTATTAATTATTTCAGGTGCTTTTAAAAGAGTCTGATAGCTAAAGTGAGACCATGTCTACATACTTAGGTAGAATGGATCTGTTCCTTTTGGTGATAATTTTGGGAGCTCAGTCAGGTGGTATTGGTTGTGATTTGGGGATTTAAACTTTCCACTGGAAGAATACCATTCATTAAGTAGTTGGTGAAGAGAAATGATCTCTGAATTATGAGCCTTGATGTGTTGCTTGTAGGATCACAGAAGTAGATCTGCCCATGGCCTTTATGCATGCGTATATATTATTTCAGTACTTTGTGGTTGTCCTATTGGAAGTTTGTTTTTAGGAGTTGGCACTATCATATATTTGTGGATATTCACAAATTCTTCATCTAGAGCAATAATAAGAAAGATTCATACCAGAAAATAGTTTTTTAAAAATAGCATGTCCAGTTTTGAACTCAGTATTTTAACAGTTTCACAATATACAACCAGTTTTTCAGGGACTGACCTGTCAGTCTAAACACACACACATAGAGTATCTGATTTCTGATTTTGACCTTGGATTTTGTTCTTCTCTGGACGGTGACTTTCTCAGGCAAATAGGATAATAATGCTAAATATTTCCACTTTTAAAAATAAATTTCTTTTGATTCAAAATCATAATCATTTACAGCAAGTATATTTTTAGGCTATAAATGATTAACAGGATATAAATGTATCTTAAGGTATCTTCACATTGCTTAACATTTTAGCAGCCATAAATAGGATTATAATCAAAATACATTGCAGTAAATCATTTGTAAATTTGTAAATCATTACTTTCCAATGTTAGGCCATCCCCTATGTTATTTGATTTAAATTTATTTACATTTTAAGGGACACAGAAAAATCTATTCAATCAATCTGTGACTTTGCCCTGAAATTCTTACACTCAAGGTCTGTTTTGCCATGCAAATATTATCCGAGGGGGTACCATTACCTAATATTAGCCATCAATTACTACTTAATATTAGCTAAATATACAAATGAACTAGCCAGTCAGTTTGGGAAAGAAGAAAATACCTGATGCAGCTAGTAAGAGGAGGAACACCAGGGTTTCCTGATGGGATACTGCAGGATGAACCAGAACAGATAGCAAGATGCTGGGCTTCAGCACAGCCAAGGACACATGGGAGGTAGCACATGATAGTCTGGCTGGAGGAATAGCAGTAAGTATTATAAGAGGGAATAAACTCTGCAGCTGGGTGTTCAATGTGAGCTGGCCACTGAAGGGTTTAAGGAAGATCATGCCTACTTTCTTTTCTTCTTCTTTTCATCATCTTATTTCCACCCATCTCTTTGTGCCATCTTTGCTGATCTTAGGCCCACAGACTCTCAGATCCTCTCCTTGCCCCGTATGAAAGGGTGCTGATTTCTGTCGGCTGTGTTTTTCAAGGTCTGTTCTCGTGTCTTCTACCTGGGTTCAGCTAATGTATTGGTTCTCAACTCACCAAGAGAGCTTTTAAAGCTCCTAATGCCCAGGTTGCACCCAGACCAATTACATCAGTCTTTCTAGGGGTGTACCGAGGCATTCAACGTTTTTACAGCTTCCTAGTTGATTCTAGTTTGTGCAGCCAAGGTTGAGAACCACCAGTCTAATGAGAGGCACAGGTAAGGGGAGGATTACAGGAAAGGAGGCAGCGGGGGGAAGCAGGGCATTTATTTCTCTCTTTCCAGCTCATGCAGCGTGTTTGTGTAAGATTTGGAGATGGTTCCCTCTAGTCCTCTCTCTCGCCTCTTGCAGTTTACTTACGTACATGTGCTGGTCAGTACTCAGCTGAAGACTCTAGGGGAAGCTACGGATCTCTACAGCCCTCTCTCTTTATAGCTTTCTCCACTTGGGTACTCTGTCCTGCTTCCCAGACTCTCAGCCTTGTCTCCTCAGCTCTAGAGACCTCCGTGAGCTGTTGCGTCTCACCTATGCTCCACCCACTGTGGGTGGCTCTGAGCTCCAACAACATTCTCTCCTCTCTTTATTCTTCTGCCCAAGGCCGTGGAGAGGCTGCCTGTGGTTCTCACAGTGGTCTGGCTTCCCAGCTCTTCTGTCACCTACCTAACCAAGTCCCTGAATTAAGTCAGATTGGTGCCTGCCTCTGATGAGATCCTGACTCATAACACCACTCTTCACTACTTACGAAGACTCCTGATAGCAATTGGTACTGTGAAGAAACAATACAAATAGAATAACTCAATTATTGATTAAAAAGCAAAAAGATGGTGGACCTTAAATAACTTTTTCCCCATTCTGATTCCTTAAGGGAGGATTAATTCTTCTTTAAAAATGGTTTTTACCACAATAAAAATGTTTTAAAAGATGACTTAATTCTCATAGTAAATTTGGAATTATGAATTCTACATGCTCTAGAGGACCAAGTATTACTCTATATTACTTAAAAATCAAAATCCTAGACATTTGTTCAATTTAGTTGAACAGTTATTTAGGCCCAAAGAACCTCAGATTAGTAAGATGCAGGGGCTGAATACTAAAAGGAAGCGTGTTGGAAAAAACAGGAGAGATTGAGGCCAGATGGATGCTGGGATCAGTAACCTGAATTTCATCTGGAGGCAGTAGGGAGCCATAGCAAGGTTCAAAGCAGGGAGGGCCATAGATTTTCATATGTTCCTCCCTGCATTGAACCTTGCTATGGAGGGTAACTTTGAAGCCAGGAACCCATTGAGAAGGTTCTTAAAATAGTCCAAGGAGGAGACGGTACAGGCCTGAACTGCAGCAGTAGCAACAGAAATTGAGGGAAGGGATAGATCTGGGAGGTAAAATTGACAGAATTATTTGGATGTGGAAGTGAGATAGAGACCCCACATTTCCATCTTGGTATGGTAATTCCAAAAATCTAACAGGAAATTCAGAAAGGAGATGTAGAATGGGGTGGGGGTTATTGTTTGGTTTGAAATTGAAACATCTAGATGGGGATGTCTAGCAGACAGTTGACTATTTTAAGTCTGAAGCTTATGGGAGAGGTTAGGACAGGGGATGCAGATTTGCAGCAGTGAAAATCAGGAATGTGGGTAAGATCAACAAGGAAATCTTGTGGTCTAAGAAGAGAAATGGGCTGAGGAAAATCAATTATAATTGTCTCCAAGATAGTATTTCAAGTTTCTGATTTATTGAAATGTTGTTCTGTGCTTTATTGCTTAAAGTAAGTATCCTTATGTTTGAGAATATTTTGTGTTACATGGAATTGTGTCATTACGGTATTACTGTAACCTGTTTCTATATATTGCTTCAGCAGCAACGGCCTTTCTGAGCACCCCCCAATATCATCACCTGAGCCAGGCACCCTCTGTGGGTGTTCCTAGGTGGGCCTAAGACATAAGCAAGGAGAGAAAAAATAAAAGGAACAGGACTTTAAGGATTGCATGGTGGTTACGAGCAGAGGCTGAGTCAGATTGCCTGGCTCTGCAACTTGGAACTATATGGCCTTGGACAAGTTACAGAACTTTTTGCATCTCTGTATTGTTATCTATAAATAGGGATATTATTAGTACCTGATTCTTAGGGTTTTTTATGAAGACTAGATGAGATAAAACATGGCAATTGCTTCAACAATGACCAGCATATATTAGGAGTTCAGCTTATTTTACTTTTTTTCTGTCAGTCTGATATATTATGCTGTTTATAACTACAAGACCCATTGAATCTGATAAAAATACAAGTTGACAGTACAATATCAGAAGTGTACAGATGATTAAACCTGCAAAGTCAAGATGTTTGTGATTTTCAAAATAACTAACATTCCCCTTTAAACATATCTTAGTCAAATTGAAATTTTTCTCCCCAAATTTGTGATGACCATAGATTTTCAAATGAAATGGAGTTATATCAAATTGGAAGTGCACTCCTGATACAGCCTTTATATAATAGAATCTTTTGTTCTTATAAACAAAGGTTGTCTTCTTAAAGATTAGTCTAGTCTGGGCGTGGCTCACACCTATAATCCCAGCACTTTGGGAGGCTGAGGCAGGAGGATGTCTTGAGCCCAGGAGTTCGAGATCAGCCTGGGCAACATGGTGAGACCTTGTCTCTACAAAAAATAACGTTAGCTGGGCATGGTGTCACACGCCTGTAGTCCCAGCTACTTGGGAGGCTGAGGTGGGAGGATCTGTTGAGCCCAAAAGGAAGTGAAGGCTGCAGTGAGCTGTGATCACACCACTGCACTCCAGCCTGGGTGACAGAGCAAGACCCTGTTTCAAAAAAGAAAAGGAGAAAAAATGAGTAGTCTAATTAAGTTAATCAGTACTAGAAAATGAAGT
Source organism: Nomascus leucogenys (assembly GCF_006542625.1). Classification (NCBI taxonomy): domain Eukaryota; kingdom Metazoa; phylum Chordata; class Mammalia; order Primates; family Hylobatidae; genus Nomascus; species Nomascus leucogenys. The sequence continues at coordinate 90,796,000 of NC_044402.1, forward strand.
ACTTTTATACTTTCAATTTTGTAGGATATGTGTAAGAAAAACTGTTGATTTGATGTCATCTGACTAGTTAATGAAATAAAAGGTAATAACTTTTCTTAGCACTGGTGAAATGAGACCTGTTTGGCCTGTGTTTTCTCTGCCAGAGCAGTACAAGTAATTGACTGTGGCTTTAAGCCCAGTGTATGAGTATTCTTGGTCATGGCCCAGTTTTTCACAGAGGTAGGAAGATTCCATGGGGAAGCCTGCCAGCCAACTTATAGGCATTGTAGAATATAGTTTAGCCACAACATCAGTTCTACTGTAATATCAGTGTCAGTTTTTAAAATGTGAAATAAATGAGTGCTCTGTAGCAGTGGAATAGGAGTTTACTCACAAGGTCTGAGGAAGGTGGATTGCAGATGTAAAGTGGCTGTGTGTTCTTTTCTTTTTAGTGTAGGGGAGATTTTATGGTTCTATTGAAGTCATCGTTCTCCACAACTCAGTTTTGTGTTTTTTGTTTGTGTTTTTCATTTATTATATAAAAACCATGGTAAAGCACAAAATAAAACAAACATAAAGCCACACTGTAACTCCTGAAATTGGATAATCAGCCCAGCATTTCTACAGGGGTTAGAATTTATATCATCTTGTGTAACTTTATTGTTACAATTTTGAAAGTGAGTATTAGGGTGCTAAAACCATCCTCCATTCATTCAAAAACAAGTGTTTCATAAAGATAATGTTTTGTGCCCTATTTTAAATTCCAATTATTTTATACAAAATCATAGTAAAAAGTGACGTTAATCTTTTTCCTTGTTTTTGCACTATGTATCTTGGTAAATTAACTCTAGCATACGGGGTAACAGATTTAGAGCTAGTGTAGTCTAGGCCCCTTATTTTACAGCCCCCCTGAGGATACAAGCCTGAAGTCTTGCACCCTTCAGAGGAGGCCTTGGTGTTAAGTGAGGCCCTTTGAGTTGAACTGGCCTGGCTTCCATCCTGCTTGTGCTCCTTATTTAACTGGACAATCTTGGGCCTGCTGTGTTAGCTGAGTCTCAGTTTTATTCATCTGTAAATCTGGGGATACTTATCTCATATTAAAGAGAATTACAGGAGAACTGATGCAAAGCACTTAGAATGGACTCAGGCAGATAGCAAAGATGCAAGAAGCAGTTGGAGATGCTGTCATTGTTAACTATCAGTGGTGGGGGGATTTGATGGCATTTGAGTGTTAGTTCCATTTAACTCATCAGAGTATTTAAGAAAATGTAGAATCTAGCTCCTTCACATGCTAAAAGTAGGACTTAAATATGTTCTGTCTCCTTTTCCAGAGTACCTCTCTTTTTAAAAAGCCCCAATCACAAAACAAAACAAAACAAAACACCGACTAGACCCTGTTTAAAGAATACAAATTTTTTTTTCTGACTCTGCCAGCCTTTCTCAGCGAGGGCTCCTCAGAAACACAAAACATACAGAATGACTTGAGTGACCATTTCTTCAATTCTCCCAAGGATGGCATATAACTACTACCATTCGGATGCATAAAAGACAGAATAATTTATTTCATATGATGGGGGCTTTAGAACATAAGGTCTTATTCCTCTTCTGGTACCTTGGTTTAAAAATTTCATTTGCAGAGTCAGTTGGAATTTTTTAAAAAAGTTAAATACTTCTCTTTTCATTAGAATACTTACTTTGAAATCAGATTCATAACATGGTAATATGGAAAGAATAATGCTTCCCGTAATTGACTAATGGACAAAAAGAAGGTCATTTTTTTTTTCCTTTATCTTTAAGCTCTAAGGATTACAGAGCTGAGATTTAAAAACAGTTTTGTTTTTTATCGGGATAGGTGATTTGCCAAAGGAGATATAGCCTGTATTAAACTCTGGTACGAGGGAAAAAAAATACATTATCCTGCCTCCTCCTTGATCAATCAAAGGGCATGAATTTTAATATTTAAAAAAGTCTTTGTGAATTAAACTTTAAAAATCCTACCCAAACAATAGCGCTCTCCAAAAGTGAATGATTTTGCCACTGTCAAATGATCTTCAGGATTCTCCCCTGTCTTGTGATGAGGTTTAGTTTCCTGAGACCAAAATGACATTCAGCCTTGCTGAACTTCATCTGAGTTTTAATAATCACAGAATTATTACAAACTCTGAAAGAGTTTGAGATTATAAGAGTGTACTGTTTTAGCAACATAAAAGCCAGGTGGATGGACGCAGGGTGTATCCAAGGCTGCACTGTTTGGGAATTTCCCCCAGATCTCTTTCTTGACTGCCTGCCAGAGTGTTCTGTCCAACAGAAAGGGACAGGCACTTTACTCTGCTAAATCCTATAGTTCCAACTGCTACAGCTCCCTAGCTTTTTGAAAAACCCAACTGAAAAGTAGTTTAAACTGGGAGAGCTATGTGTTAGCAGTAAAATCTGCCTAATAACTCACTGGGATCTGAGTTGGAAAAAAATTATCTGGCAATGTCATGAAGTTTTTAAAATATGGGGGATCGGGGAGAGGGAGGAACTAGGAAGGCATATTCATTTATAAAGAAGCTAATGAAACATGGACTATGAACTAGAAATTCCAAGTTGGCCAGAGATAGGGAATCTACAGTAGCTAGACATTTATGGATGTTCGTTCTGGGTCTGCTCAACTCAAAACTACATACTGGTGGGAATACAAGAGATGAATACTCGGTTCTGGTCTCCTTGGCATTTATACCCTGGCTTTAAAGCTGGGATTAAATGTCAACCACCTTCAGAGCCATTTAAGACTGTACTGATTCTATTTTAGAACAGGCCAAATTTCAGGGGTGAGGGACTTAGGGATTCTGAGGATCTCTCCCAGTGCACTGCTCTGAAAATATGGTAGGCCTGGGCCAGCTTCTGGGACAGGTCACAAGCCATCACCACAAACATTTATCCAGAGAGTTCATGTTTAGCACAATCCTAAATGTTTCAGAGAAAACTAAACATATGCAGTCTCTCTCTGATTCATAGGCTCAGTAAAAAAAATAACTTGAAAGGATGTCTTGACACACAAAATATAAAAATATTAGTGCACTTAAGGTGTCTGCCATGGAATTATTTTAACACAATGAGTATTAGAGAATGGAGCTAATTAGAGCTTTTCTAATCAGAGAACACAAAGTTAGTGATTTCGATTTTGTTTTGTTTTGCTTTTAGCCAAAAGGACGGTTGGCAGTGTTCTGTTAGACATGAGTGATTGAGCGAGACTGTGAGGATAGGTCAGTGTGAGTCCATCACCAGTGGATTTCATTTTTCATTTTGTGTCAACTAGAGAGCTTTGGATTTGTTAAAATATGAGCATTTACGGATTATTCCTGTATTGCTAAGTCCTCTGCTAATATATGGAGGACACATAGGCCCTATCTTATACATATAGTCTGTGTCATAGCACATATGAAAAAATGACCTACCTAGTGATATAAAGAAGCCACATTAAAAAATAAATTGCTTATATACTTCTTAGTGCCACGTTTTAGGCATTATAAGCTACTATCTTCATAATAGCTGGCATATGAAAATTATAATTGCAGCTATTATTTATATGTGGGTAGATTTCTATTTTCCTATTCCTTTCACATTTTACCTCCAAAGACATTGATACCCATTTTTGGAGGAAAAGCCCCTTGGAGCTATTTCAAATATAGGTTCTCATTATCACACTGTAAGCTATGAAGTCTCAAAAATTGAAGAATTTATGATCAGGAATTGAAAGATAATCATTTGGTTTTTATCGTCTCTTGAAAAGAACATCTTTGCAAAGAAATATCTTACCATGTAATATAGCTACAAGGCTGACTTATTAATAACAGCATTACTTATAATTGAGCTATTCATAGTTAAGAAGAAAAGGCCATTGTTGCAAGGTAGTATAAATGGATCCAGGGCTTTTACTGGCATCACATGGTTTTCTTTCTCTTCCACCTTCAGTGGCTGGGTTGATTGAGGTACTTGCTGAGTTAAAGAGAGGACAAACACCATATGTACTGTACCTTTTGTGATTGCAGACTGCCCTTAGACTGCCACCATCTAACAGGCTGAGGTGATGGTCAAAGTGTGTGGCAGACGAGTAAATATGGTTCCTGCAAATTCCATTACCTAGACAACCACTGTGGAGACCAATTTAGCAGTCTATGCTCAGCCTCAAGCTAGATACTCCCTATGGCCTAAAAATTACATTTTTTAGGTAAATACCTCCCTGGAGAAACTCATACACACGCAGAAAGATGTGTACAAAGATGCTTAGTTGCTGACTTGTGGCTTTCTTACAGTGAAAAAGAGAAACAGTCTAAATGGCTATCAATTGAGGAGTGGATACATTCAATGTGGTATAGTCATAAGGTGAAATGTTAATGCAGGGGTTAAAAGAAATAGACATGGATGAAACTGGAAATCATCATTCTCAGTAAACGGTTGCAAGGACAAAAAACCAAACACCGCATGTTCTCACTCATAGGTGGGAATTGAACAATGAGAACACATGGACACAGGAAGGGGAACATCACACTCTGGGGACTGTTGTGGGGTGGGGGGAGGGGGGAGGGGTAGCATTGGGAGATATACCTAATGCTAAATGACGAGTTAATGGGTGCAGCAAACCAACATGGCACATGTATACATATGTAACAAACCTGCACATTGTGCACATGTACCCTAAAACTTAAAGTATAATAATAATAAAATAAAATAAAAACAAATAGACTAGATCAATATGCCAACATGGAAAGCTGTCAACACTATGATGTTGACTGGGGAAAAAAGCAGGTTTCAAAATAATACACAATTCGGTACAGTTATACAAATGTTAACAATAAATTTTAAAAGTTTAGCATATTTTTATGGATTTACATATATATAAAGACATTTAAATTTGGAGAGGAATAATACACTCTAAATTCACAGTTGCCCTAGCTTTCTGGACAGGACAAAAAGAGAAAGGGACTTGGATGGGGAACAAAGGGGACCTCTACATTATCTGTAATATTTTTTTCTTTAAGGAAATAATGGCAAAATATTCATAATTTTCCATTATTGGTGCTAGACAGTCTCTACCTTTTTTTGGCATTTTCTACTGGGAAATAGTTTGAAGCCCATGTCTCCTTACAGTGGATCAATATAATCCTCCTCCTGTAGAAGAGCCAAATGTGTGTATGTGTATATGCATATGCATGTGTGTGCATAGTTATAGCTGTATATGTTTTAAAGAAACATTTATCCAAATATCTCAGGTAAACATTGAGATTTTGTATCCCTAGTATGCATATTGTCTGTCTATATTTTGCCCTAAATGGCATAAATGATTACAAGTCTACTTTATATAACAACCATGGCTTCAGGTCTTATTTTCTTCTCTTTAAAATGAGATCAGGTGCAAATGCGTAGTATGTTGTTAAGAATTAGCCGGGCGCAGTGGTTCATGCCTGTAATCCCAGCACTTTGGCAGGCTGAGGCAGGTGGATCACCTGAGGTCAGGAGTTCAAGACCAGCCTGGTCAACATGGTGAAACCCCGTCTCTACTAAAAATACAAAAATTAGCTGGGCATGGTGGCAGGCACTTGTAGTCCCAGCTACTTGGGAGGCTGAGGCAGGAGAATCACTTGAACCCAGGAGATGGAGGTTGCAGTGAGCCGAGATGGCACCACTGCACACCCGCCTAGGTGACAGAGCAAGACTTCGTCTCAAAAAAAAAAAAATTAATATCAAACTGTGTCCAACAACTTTGATTTGAATAGTAATTATAACACTTCTTTATAGAAAAAGAAATCAAGATACCAAAAAGCCAAGTGATGTCCCAAAGCTCATAAAGTTTATTACTGGCAGTAAGTGCAAGTATGAGTGTTTGTACCAGCTGTTTATCTTGAGTAATAGAGTGTCAGTTTACTGCCTTTTTATTGTACAAGTCAAAAGTCTTAACTAATTTGGCTAATTATATTGCTACATATACATGGAAATATTTGGCAGACTGCAATTATATAATTTTGAAGGATACTTTGGAAGAGTGGGTAAGAAAATAAATTTTCTCAGAAGCTTACTTCATAGCATACCTCTCCAAAGCCTTTCCACCTTGAAGAAGTAACAATTCCATTCTTATTTCTGAAATACTGAGCAATTCTTACCTTTTTTTCTGCTGAAAACATCTTTAAATAGTAGTCTATAGACAAACAGTAACTTGCTAACTTTTTCTCTTTCTCTTTTTCCTTTTTTTTTTTTTTTTTTTTGAGACAGGGGTCTCACTCTATCTCCCAGGTTGGAGTGCAGTGACGCAATCTCAGCTCCATGCCCAGCTAAGTTTTGTATTTTTTGTAGAGACGAGGTTTTGTCATGTTGGCCAGGCTGGTCTTAAACTCCTAAGCTCAAGTGATCTGCCCACCTCAGCCTCCGAAAGTGCTGGGTTTATAGGCAATGAGCCATTGTGCCCAGCCACTGATTTTTTCTTTCCTTTAAAAAGTTAACATATAGATTGAAGCTCTGACATTATCGAAAAGAAGAATAAACTTTCAGTTACATTTGTCCAGGTGTACTATATCTTTGGACCATCTCCTATGCATTGTGGTTGCTGAGTACAGTGAGGAATCCTCAGTGATGCAGGTTGGCCAGTGGTCCTTGGTTATAACCATTGGCCAAGCATTTCATTCCATTGAGGAGAATGACAAGAGAGCAAGTTGGTCTAGGCTTGACTGCAGTCATCATCCTAAGCCCTGGTAGGATCGTTGAGTAGTGTAGTAGTTATCCTGTTTTCTTTTTTCCTTCTGTTTGCCAATTTGCCTATAAAAAGTGTATGTGTGTGTATATGTACATGTGTGCATTTGATCTAGATTCAAATCCCAAACTTAGTCCTAACATTGGATAAGTCAGTAATTTTAGCTTTGTTAAGCCTCAGGTTCCTCATTTGTAAAACGGGGCAATAATTATACCTAACTTCATAGCATTGTCCTTAAGATTAAACGAGATAATGCTAGCAAGCACATAGTAAGTCCTCAACTATGAACAGTAGGTAGTATTGTTACTAATTCATTCCTCCAACAAGTATTTATTAAGCACACACTGGGTGACAGGCACTGTGCTATAATCTAGGGATATATGGAATCAGTAATAAGAAAGACAAAGGTCAGTCCTCATGGGACTAACATTCTATTGGGGTAGACAATGAACAGTAAATAGATGATTTTACTTCTGATAATGATGGGTGATTTAGGGCAAAAGTAAAACAGAGTGAAGGGTCCTAGAGTGACTGAGGAGAAGCAATTGTTTTCAGCTCAGTTAGGCTGGGAGACTTTCCCTGAGGAAGTGGCATTTGAGCAGAGTCCTGAATGGAAGCCCCCAGTGAAGATCTTGGGGACAAAGAAAACCACACATGTGAATGGCCAGGGAGAGGGTAATAAAAGGACACCACTGCACTGGGCAAGGATCCTGGGAGGCTCGAGCATCATACTAAGAATTGGTATGTTTTTCTAAGGGAAGCTGAGTTTTAGCAGGAGGTGATATAACTGATTTCTGCTTTTATGTTTTTTGAAGGCAATTGCTTGGGCAGGGGATTTATTATTATTTATCTCACCCTACTTTACAAAGGTCCATTTTTCTTTATTCTCTGTGTTTTAGAGAAATTACAAGCTGTGCTGTTTTTTTGAGTCATCAGCTGATGATTCATGTACTATCTTTGTTGATTTAGTGATTCCTACCAATCCAGATGAAAGTTTTTTGTTTTTTTTTTCAGCAACTTCAAAAATATCAGAATAGGTAAATAATCTAGAAGAAAAGTAAAAAACAAAAATAAGTTTAAAAATCTCCAATCACTTGAACCTGGGAAGTGGACGTTGCAGTGAGCTGAGATTGCACCACTGCACTCCAGCCTGAGAGACAGAGCCAGACTCCATCTCAAAAACAACACAGCAACAACAATAACAAAACTCTAATCTTAACAAAAATTATGATTATGGGATAATATTTAAAAAATAGTAATTATACTACCATTTGATTGCTTATTACATATAAAAGTTACAAAAGCATAGTGCTAAATGCTTTTCCTATAAGCCCTATTTAATCTTTTTAACAGTCTTGTGAGTTAGGCATTGTTATGTCCATTTTAGAGCTGAGAATTGTAGAGTGATTAAGTTTCCCATGATGACACAGCCAGTGAATAATGAACATAGGATTTAAACCCCAAAGTCATGTTCTCAGCTGCTACCTTATAGCTTCATAGGCACAGGGTTAGATTAGCAACTATTTTGTTCCTTTATGCAACCCAGTCTCACCTCTTAGTCTTCCTCACTTCTGCTTTGAATGACTAATGCCTAGTATCACTTTTTCAATGGTTTCAACCACCCTCCTATGTCTCTTCCTGGTGAGATCTCCATCCCTCTGAAGTGCCCCCACGTCCCCAAATTATTCCTTTTACCCCCAGTGAAACTCTTATTCCTTCAGGGTTAGCTCCTCTTAGCAGTGTTAGGATGAGAGTAATGTGATTAAACTAACTTGTACTGAATATAAGTGGCAAAAACTAATGTTTCTAATGATGACCACATATCATTTAGGAATAATTAATTCACAATTAAATATTGTGTTCATTCAATATTTCTTTAAAGAAGACTTTATTAAATGATCAGTGACTGTTCTAGAGTTGCAGTGTTGAATATGACAGACATATCCCTCTGTCATGGGGCTCATGTTCTGTTGGAGGTGGAAGACAGTAAAACAGAAAAGAAAATGTCAGATGCTACAGAAATGTTAGGTTAGGTGCCTATGACATTGGGAGTGGATATAAAATGAATAAAAGCCAGAGTTCTTCTGAGCAGGACCTTGCGTAGCTGGAATGAAGGAGAGGAGTTATATTATGGATTAGGTACCAGATGAGTACTGGTACCATTCACCAAGGAGAAGAACCCAGGAAGAGAGGTGTGGGCTCTGGGTAGGGGAAGAGGATCCTGGAGTTTGGAACTTGTGGAATTCCTATGAGATGGGGAAGATGCCCATTGGAAAGTTGCATTGATAAGCCCAGATCTTAGAGAAAGGATGAAGTTGGAGATGTCTTTCGGAAACATTGGCATGTAGAGAACAGCTGCATCTTCCTCCTCTCTATTCCCCTTTCTTATTTTCACCTGGTCAATCCACTTTGGGAACTCTTCATCAAAGAAGGAACATGCCATTATCAGTGTTACTTCTGGAAGCAGTGCCATATAGCAGGACTGTTGGGAAGAGACAAATTCAGTGCTTCTAACGTGGGCATAAAAATTACATCCTAATGTCAGAACCTGAAGTGTTGGATGAAGATATCACTGATATTCTTTTAATGTTACTCACTGAAAACTCAAGGGCTTTTATCCTAGACCCTCCATTTTCCCTTTGGGCATTTCTGTGGGACTGGAGAAGCACAGAACAGAAGAGAATATGTTGCCCCAAATAGCCTAATGACTTAGGTGTCACTGTCTGTGCCTTGGGCTTATCTGGGAAGTGCAATGTAAATTGAGAAAGAAAACAAGACTTGACCAGCAAACCAATCATTATCGTACATGTCAGAGAGTAGCATTGTTCTATATTGCCTTACCTCAGAAATGTTACTGGTAACTGGAATATATTTCACAGAGAAGATTCTTGTATCTTTTATAGGGAAAATGTTTGTGTTCAATTTCCTAATTAGACTACATCAGTCCTTGTTTTAGTTTCCAGATCACCAGTAAAATTATTGTAGGCCTCGCAATTTATAGTTTTAACAAATATTTTTATTGTTACAATAATCTTAGAAAAGTTGTTTTATTACATCCATTTTACAATGGCTTAATGAGAGCCTGATACCCTCCATTGGTGGAAATATCAAATTAACTCCTTGTGGTCCTGGGATAGAGTACCTGAGAGCCTGCAGCCACGGTTCATGGAGCCCCTGGGGAGGTTTCCAATTGTGTTAGAGAGTGAAGGTATTAAAGATAGAGATGAGAAGCATTTTTCTGTGGACTGAATGGTGTCCCCCACCTCCTTTATATATTCAAGTCCTGACCCCCAATGTGATGCTGTTTAGAGATGGGATCTTTGGGAGGTAATGAAGTTTAGAGGTCATGAGAGTGGGGCCCTCATAATGGGGTTAGTGCCCTTATAAGAATACATGCTAGAGGGGTTGCTTGTGTACAACTCTTTTTCTTTACGCTTCCCTCTTCCCCTCTGCCACCCTCCCTCTACCATATGAGGACACTGTAAGAAGGTGGTCATCTACAAGCCAGGAAGAGACCCCTCACCAGAATCCAGACATGCTGGTATCCTATTCTCAGATTTCCAGCTCCAGAACCATAAGAAATAAATGTCTATTGCTTAACCCACCAGTTTATGGCATATTGTCATGGCAGCCCCAGCAAATTAATACATGTGTCTAAATAGAGCAAGGAGAGCCTGAGGCAAGTATAGAGGGATGGGATCCCCAAAGATTCTAAGAGTCAGAAGACACTAGAATAGGGACCTATGGCCTAACATAGTGGGATGATGGTAGGAGTGGGTCCGGCAATGGCAAACTTGTATTTTTCTGTATGTATATGCGTTCCTGGTAGCATGTGTGTTGGTAAGCAGATCCACCATGCAAGCCTGGAAAGGAACAGATTTGCTTTTTGCCCAAAGTCCCTTCTGAGTGGTGGAGTTGGAGACTTTAGCCCAGGTTGTCTAGTTTATAACCCCATGCTTTTTTGTATATATTAGACACTAATATTGGTATCATCAAAATAGAGACTAGTATCATTGCTATTTTATTACTATTTATTAAGTTACTATTAATTACTGTGACTTTCATTACTATTACTATTAAGTTATTCATAGCTCTATTAATTAAATTTTATTAGAAATCTAACATGTTTCAAATATAGGTATAATATTACAACATCTTTGTGAAACAAGATTTTAAGGTTAAGTGATCACTACTTTTTCTGTGTATGAAAGAAAGCACCTTCTAAATTTCCCTGAAAGGTTTCTGATCCGGCTGGGGGAGGTTCTGCTGGCCATGGGAAGGGCACAGGATTTGACAGCAGAAGACCTGGTTGAGTCTTGCTTCTGCAGTTTGTTGATCTGCACGACCCTGGCAACTTGGTGAACCTTTCAGGGCCTTGGTTTCATCAGCTGTAAAGGAGGATTAATAACAACGCTTATCCTTCCTATTTCAGAAGATTATTGGCAGAAATACATGAGATATGACGTGGAAAAAAGTGCTTAAAAATTGGAGAACATTATAGAATTGTTAGTATGGAGGGTGGGCACGGTGCAGGGGCATCGTGCGGAGGTCTCAGAGATTGCTGGAACTGATACCCTTACTTTTTTTTTTGTGACTCATGTCACAAAAGAAAGGACACAAGTGGTTGGAAAAAACTATATCAGTTACGGTTCCTCATTTAAAAACAGAATAGAGCAAAATTTCTAGCCATAGAAGTTCAAGTTGACAGGTTTGATGTAGGAAGGAGTTTATTGTAATTGTACTTACTCTGCTTTTTTTATTTTTTTTGAGACTGAGTCTCACTCTGTCACCCAGGCTGAAGTGCAGCAGCATGATCTCGGCTCACTGCAACCTCTGCCTCCCGGGTTCAAGCATTTCTCCTGTGTCAGCCTTCCTTGTAGCTGGGATTATAGGCATGCATCACCATGCCCAGCTAATTTTATACTTTTAGTAGAGATGGGGTTTCACCATCTTGGTCAGGCTGGTCTCGAACTCCTGACCTCAGGTGATCTACCCACCTCAGCCTCCCAAAGTGTTAGGATTACAGGCTTGAGCCACTGTGCCTGGCCTGCTCTACTTTTTTCCTTACTTGAAAAATCCATGACTTAAATTTCACTTCAGACAGAGAAGGTGTTTAGCATTGTGAGTGGGAACTGCATTGACTTCAGTCTGAGTGCTAGTGAATGTTCAGGAATATGTTCAGGAAGAGAGGGAGATGACCCTAAAGCCAGTGATGCCTCTGGCCTGGCTCAGACTCTTCGTTGTGAGATCTGTGGAGCTGCATCAGGAATTGAGGAATGGAAAAGATCGGGGCTCCTTTCAACCTGCTGGTGATATGAGCCCCACTCCGGGAACTCCCTGGCTGCTCTAGGAACCTGCAGGGCTGATGGCATTGCCTAAGCCCAAGAGAGAGACTCTGGACAGCCCTGTCCCTGCCATTCTGTCTGTGGCCTGTTCACACCCCTCTCCTTTCACAATCCTGTGTATGGTGCCCCACCCCCCACAAGGCAAGCATCCACTTCTGATTATTTAGTTTCAAAGTCTGCCTGCTTGATGCAGCTCACGTCCAGCTGCAGGTAAGAGGTGGAAACCTTGGCTCACCCCTCGTCCTGCCTCAGCATCGATACCTGCAGTTTCTGTGGCTACCTCAGCAGAAATGATCTTTCAGCGCATTTCTTCTCATAACACAGAATTTCGCTTCTGGGTAAGCGTTTCTCCTGTGACCAGGATATTGGGCAGCTGTTGAGTGGCATTTGCTTTTCTCCTTTCCTCTACCCCAGTCTTCCCAATGACTCATCAAAGTTTAAAATGTCAACTGTCTTCTGATGCCAACATAAACATTCATCCAGCTTCCTTAATCCGAGCGCACAGCTGAGTTCAGAAGTCTATCTACACTAGCACTGCTAGTCCGTTTCTTATGGTCCAATCCAGAGGTATTTCCTCAAGCCCTTGTCTAGGTTTGATTTCACATAGGGAGCTTGGAGTGTGGAAAACAGCACATTGCTATTACCTACTGAAAGAGCACAGTCTGGCAGGGGGATGGGGACCTTGACCTTCCACTGGCCAACCAACTTTGTGGCCCCGGTCCACCCCTGTGGCCCCCTCCTTCCTTGTCTCTGTGAAAAGAGCGAGCTGGATGCTATGGCTCCTTTCAGTTCTGACTCTAATGATCTAACTTTCTTCTTTGGCTGGTTTTAGTATGTGAAAAAAAACCACCTAGCAGTCCCCACTTCTTCCTGTTGGCCCCCTACCCCCAGGACTCAGACTTTGAGTGGTTTTTGCTGACAAGTCAAAAATGTGCACAGAGCCATTCAAACAGACCATCTAGCTAGTGATAGGGGATGTGTTTTATGATAACAATTGCTGGGATCTACATAGAGAATTTTATTTCCTTGAAGCCAATTGACCTGAATGGAAGTTAGGACCCCAAATCTCAGACACTTCTGCATGTACTGGCTCAGGCAGAATTTGTAAAAGATGTAGCTGTTCTCGCTGAAATATTTGCATTTAATTTAATGGTAGCTTACATATTTGCACAGTGTTTTGCAGTTTTTCTTTACATGCTTGTTTAATCATTTCAGAACTCTGTAGTATAACCAAAGCAGTTATGACCACTCCTGAGAAAGTCCACCTCAACTATGCATGTGCCCTGGATGCCACCACCTCGGCCAATGTGCAGCATATGCCGCGCCATGCTGCCCATTTTAAAACCAGATTAATTAGCACTGTTTGTAGAAGGTTTTCATTTGACCTCAACCACTGGAAAAGCAAATAGCGATTCATGAAATAAAGTAAATGAGTAAATATGGTCAGATTAGGTTGTACAAAATGCGAAGAGTCCTCCTCTAAGGATACAGCCTCACTCTGACTGTCGAGGCCCGGGGAAGCTGCCAGCGGTGTCACACACTCTGTTGCCAGTCTAGGGAGGGAAATGGCTCTGGAAAAAAATACTGGCATTCTTTACTCAAGTTTGCTTGATGTTGGAGTTGTAAGTGACTTCGAAGGGCATTTTAATGGGCTGAATTGTGGCCCCTGAAGATTCATACATTGAGGTCCTAACCCACAGTACCTCAGAGTGTGACCATATTTAAAGTTAGGGTCTTTAAGGAGGTCACGAAATTAAAATCAGGTCATTAGGGTCAGCCCTCATCTGTTATGAGCAGTGTCCTCGTGAGAAGAGATTGGGGCCACAGATAGGCACAAGGGAAGATAGGAGATGACACAGGGAGAGGATGACTTGTCTGCAAGCCAACGAGAGGGGCCCTGGAGAAACCAACATTGCCAACACCTTGGTATTGGACTTTTGGCTCCCAGAACTGTGAGAAAATAAATTTCTGTTGTTGAAGCCACCCAGTCTGTGGTATTTGCTACAGCAACCTTAGCAAACTAATACAGTCCCGTAGGCCTAGCTTCACCCCAGTTTTAGATTCCCTTCCCCCGAGTGCTCGACAGATGGTTATTAGCCTTTGCTTGACCATTTCTAGAGATATGGAACTTCCTATCTCCAAAGGCAGTAGAGGTCAGTTGAGACTCTTTCAGTGGAAGTGGCAAAAAACCTTACCCAGAGCAGCTGAAGTAAAATGGGGACTGTATTGTCCAGTTGAGAAGTCCAGCAAATGACCGGAGGTGTAGCTTTAACCAGGTCTCAGATGACACGATCAGAACCTGCATCTCTCCCTCTATTAGCTCTGTCTCCTTTTGGGCAGACTTACTCATCAGGCCTGCGCCAGAGGTCCCAGGCAGCTCTAGGATCAAGTTCAACTGAGAACAGAGAATCATGCTCTACCCTAGTTTCTGCTTAGCAGAAGGTAAAACAACAACATCTGTTGTACCGACTGCTCCCAAGTCTGATGTAGAGAGTGGGTCCATCCCCTCTTCAGTAGAAAAGCCCTTCCCATCCTTGAGTCTCACCTGCAGCTTTGCTTCTCCAACTCCCTAGGGGTTTCTCCCAGAACATCCTATCCAAGACTCCTTTTTTCCTCCCTCCGTATTCTGGCTCCTTTCTCTTTTGTTTTTGTCGGTGATCTCTTAAAATGTGATGCCCTTAACTGTACCCATTCCTGCTGTGTCTGGCCACAGTCAGGAATAGCAGGATTAGTATCTGCTTTTGATTTGGTCATGACATTCCTTCAACCTGAGTTTTGATGAACTTGTTCAGCTTCGTCAAATTTAGCTTAGGGTCAGGTAAAACTCTTGAGGCCTTTTTAAAATTAACTGCTATGCCAAATGTCAGTGATTCTTCTCAGGAAATTACAGTGTTTGTGTCATATGTATACCTTAAGCCATATCCCAGGAAATTTTTAAACAAAATTGTGGGGTGTGTGTGTGTGTATATGTTCAGTCATTTGACTAAATAGAAAAATATAACAACAAAACAACATACTGTGTCTTCTAAGTGGTTGGGTTCCATTAATCGAGGTTCTATTTTGTTTTAAACATCTCTAGTTTTCTACCTGGAGATACACAAAACTTAAGAAAAAAACAGATAAACTAAAATAACAATGGAGAGATGTAAACGTGGTCACAGCACAGTGACCAGCACAGTGATCCTGCTGATGGTGACCATAGTTACACTCTTAGCTTATCAGTCGTTTTAGAGGGAAGAATCTGAACACAACAGAATGATTTCTGGCTAGTAGAGACTCAGACCCAAACTACTTTTACCTTTTCTCTTTCTAGCAGAAACAATAGAAGGAAGTATTAGTAGCTGCAGAAAACATACACAGCTAAATATTATTTCTAATTCACTCTCTGACATACAGTGTGATTCTTATGCTCTGTTCTACAAGGATGGGTCAGTGGCCAGCCATACCTGCTGGCTGATAGAAGCTTAGTGGCTCCCAGGATCTCCTTGGTGGTCCCTTCAGCTATGATGTGGGACTACCACTGACTCTGAACTTTGTGGCTTGTATCCTAGCTCTTACTCTTCTGGTGAGATAGGCTTGTGGTGAGCAGAACCCTGTTATCTGCTCAGCGCATGTGCTGAAGTTCCATTGCACAGTGCTTCAGGATGCTCCAAATAAACAAACTGTAATCAGCTACTCATTGAGCTATTTATTGTTTGTCCACATAAATGAAAATATTTATTTTCAACCATAGCCTATTAATGTTAGTCAAAAATGTTGCAGAATATAGACATCTATTTTTTAAATATATTTCTAGGCCTGTTTTTTAAGTCCATTCATTCTTTCACATACCCATCACTTATTCCTATACCATAATCAGATATCTTAAGCATAAACACGCTCGTGTATGCACACACGTATAATATGTGCATAGTGTATATCCCTAGCACTTAACATAGAGTATGTTCAATAAGTATTTGTTAATTGATATTCTATTTGAAGTATTCATATTTTCTCTTCAGTTCAGGACTATTTACTGAGTACCTGGTATGTGTCAAGCATTGGGGATAAAACTGAGCCAGCATAATATGAAAGTCCTCACCCTGCATGGAGAATGCAGTCAGGTTGTAGGTGCACTGTTACAACCAAGATAAGTGTTGTGAGGAGAGGCACGTGATGCTGCAATCACATATTAAAGGGAATGGATCAGGCATGAGATGGAGCTGGGTGAAAGCTGAAGAATATCAAGACACAGAGACAGGTGGGGATGGTGGCCGAGTGAGTTCATTTGTCATCCCTGTGAGTGGGAGGACTGAGAGCTAGGCAGTGTTGTGCCAGACAAGGTGACAAGGAAAGATGTTTTATAATAGAATCTTCTTTATATCAGCAATTTTGATGCAGACGTTCCTACTGTGTTACATAGACTTTCTGATGATCCATGCAGCTCTTGAAGCAAACAAGCACTCTTGTTAAGTCCGACACAGAACACCATTTCTTTGTCCAGGAAGAAAATGATTATGGCAACACTATTTCCTATGTCTTTCTTAACTATTTAGACAACTACATGGTTTACCCACACCCAATCTCCCAAGAGTTTCAAAAGAAAGGAATAATTTAAATATGAACTTAGCTAGAATGTTGTATGGTTTTGAAGCCAAAATAGAAACCCAGACAGTGATCCCTTCAGGTTGAGAACCATGGGTCAGACATCACACATTATTTAATGTGTCTGTTTATACTGCATGAAACACAGTGACTTGATGTCTGTTCATTCTTTGAGAAAGTAGACATGCACTTGGAAAAACATTCAAAAGGTATTTAGTAAAGTCTCTCTCCCACCCCTTGGGCAGTCCCCCAATTCCTCTCCTTAGAGACCATCCATTATATGAGGTTCTAGTGTTGTATCCTTTTAGAGATATTCTGTTCATGTGTAAGTATGTAGCTTTATGTGTCACTTCCTTTTTCTGACATAAATATTACAATACTATACTTAATATTCTGCAATGTCTTTTACCTTGCTTTAAATGCCAAACAGTTCTGGAGGCTGGGAAGTGCAAGATCAAAGTGTTGGCAGGTTCGGTGACTGGTAAAGGCCTCGTTCTCTGCCTCCCAGATAGCGCCTTGAATGCTGTGTTCTCTCATGGCAGAAGGCAGAAGGGCAGAAGGGGGAAACAGCTCCCTCACACCTCTTTTACCCACTCACGAGGGCTCCACTCTCATTCTTAATCACCTCCTTCATACTATCATCACATTGGTGAATAAGTTTCAACATATGAATTTTGGAGGGTATACAGACATTTAAACTGTAGTATCTACAATCTATGATTTCTACCAGTTTTAATTTTTTTTTAGTGTGGAACATGAACCTTAATATACTTTCAGAACAATCTGAGAGCAGAAGTCTTTTAATTTAAAAATTTAAAGGTTGCCTTTCCCATGCCTAATTTGACAGTAGTTTTTTCCCCACCATTTAAATCTTTATTATTATGTGATTATTAAAAAGTACATAACTCACTATACAAACTCAAAATCTACAGAAATATACTCCTTAGGCAATGAAGGGCCCTGTCATTGCAGATTTCCAGGATAATCGTTGTTCATGATTTGCTGTCTGTCTCCTTCTTGGTTTGTTTTTGTATTAATATAATGTGAATATGGATATTAATTGATTCCATATTGAATACACATACAGACATTTTATGGAGAAATGGGAACAGAATAACCATTGTTTTAAGAGATTTACCTCATGGTTCTCAACAGGGGCCATTTAAAAATGTGCATAGGACAAATTTTAGTGTTTCAGACACTGGCATTTAGCACCCAAGGGTCAGGGATTTTAAATATCCCACAGTGAATGGTGGATCCCACACAATAAAGAATTGCACCATCCAAAATGATAGTAGCTTGTTGAGAAATACTGTTTTCATGAGAATAATGCTTCCTTTTGCCCTCATATTTTATCAGTTTACATAAGATTATATTAAATGATGTTATAGATTCATGGAATGCCTGAGCAAGGCAGGCTCTTTTTGAGTACAAAGAGAAGAAGACATAGCCATTGTCTCCCAGGGTCTCAGTCTTCGGTGTGCAACAGACTGTGATGAGTCCTCTAATGGAAACAAAGAGTGTAGCAGGGGAACGGGGGGGATAGGAGGACTAATTATACCTGGAGACATCTTGGGAGGCTTCTTGGAAGGGATGATCCCCTTCAACAGTGGGACTCTCAAAATCAGAGGTACCAGTGCCCCAAGTCATATCTTGGAAAAAGGGAGAGAGATGCTGTCAGCCCTGCTACTTCTAGGTAAGCACTTGGTCTGAACATGAGCTGTGGCAGCTCCTGCCTGTTGCTCAGGTCACTGATTCTGTGGCTTGTCTCCTCTCCTCTCTGGCCACTCTTGCTACCATTCTAGCATTAGAGGAGGGTACCATGATGTAACTCAGGCCACCTTCTTGGGATGGGAATCCCAAGGAATGCCAGCTGTGATTCTTTCAAACCAGCCAGTCCTGGAGTGGGACACAGGATGCAGGAGATGCCATGGAGAGGACAAAAAAAAGGGGAGAGAAGACAAGAGATTCCAGACAGTTACAGCAAAACCCTATTCTACTAGTCAGGGACAGAGAAATCCTGGCAAGATATCCACAGTAACATTATATCATGGAAGATAGCTGGGAGGAGGGGGACAGTTATGAGAAAACAAATTTTCTAGACTAAGATTTAATTCTTTCAAGGCCTGTCCTTTATATTTTAATTATTTTCTAAAGAGTTTGGATATATATTTTCTTACTCTCTTAAACTGACAATAGAGAACGTCATCTTACTCAGGTCAAAAGTGTGAATCAGTGATTATGTAGAAATAAGCTTCATTCCTGGGGAGGAGGGTACATCAAGTGCTTGCACTGAGCACAGGAGTCTCCACTCTAATCAGCAGCTGATGTCTGCCCACTCTGCCTACTCTAGGAAGACATCTATAACAATTCTGAAAAAAAATTTTTTTAGGGACAAGTTTATATAGACCATAAAAGGATAATCTGGGGCCAGGTGGATGGCTCATGCCTGTAATCCCAGCAACTTTGGGAGGCTGAGATAGGAGGATTGCTTGAGCCCAGGAGTTCATGACCAGCCTGGGCAACATAGTGAGACTTTGTGTCTACTAAAAATCAAAAGTTAGCTTGGCATGATGGTGCACACCTGTAGTCCCAGCTACTTGCGGGGCTGAGGTGGGAGGATCACCTAGGCTCTGGTGGTCAAGGCTGTATTGAGCTGTGATGACGCTACTACGCTCCAGCCTGAGTAACAGAGCAAGACCCTGTCTCAAAAATAAATAAATAAATAAAATAAAAATAAAAAATCTGAGAATGATGGAGCCCAATCTAAGGGTGCACCATATACTGTCTACCATACAGAAAACTTAATCCAGTTCATATATGAGGCAGACTGTAGACTGTGCTGCAGGGATCTGGTGTCAACAACCAGTTCTTTTCATTAGGAAATCTAGTAAAAACTCCAGCCAGGTATAGCTGAGGAAATTGCCCAAGTGGTCTGTGACCTGTTTGAAACATTGCTTTTTGAATCTTGGTTTGTTGCTGGTCTGTCTTCATCTCCCACCCTGGCCTCGAGCAACCTTGTATGCATTGGTGTGCGTGCATCTTTGTGTGAGGGCTTGCAACACACATTGTAGACAATTGTCAGTCTAACTGCAAATACTGAACTTACAAGTGATAAAAAACAATCTTCATCTGGGGTCTTTCATTTGTATCCAGTGTATTATTATAATTATTTTGGAAAGTTTTGTTTCTCTGCCAGGGGCTTTGCAAAATGCTTGTTGCCATCAGTCATTAGGTGAATATGGGTTCTCTGGTGGTGCTGCTCTTTTGTGTCTCAGATCTGGGCATTGTAGGATAACTCCACTTAGGTCTTTCTTTGCTGCTCTCACCCTGTGTTGTTTCTGGAATAATACCCAGACTGTATCTGGACTGGAAAAGTTCACTTCTTTCTTCAAAAATCCTTAGACTGTAATCCTTCTTGTGTCTTTCAATCACCCTGTCTGGCCACAGATGCTTGAGATTCTACGGTGAACCCCTGTTCGCTTTGTTTCCTCTGCCTGTGATGCTCTTTCTGCCCTCTTTGGCCAACCACTTCTAACTCAGGTGGCCTTTGGCCAACCACTTGCCTCAACCCCCAGGGTTAGCTAAGGGTCTCTCCTGTGTGGTCCCATTGCACTCTTTGGATATCTCTTAATGTATTATATTTAACTTATTTGTTTATGTGTTTGTCTCCCCCACTGGGCTGTAAGTCCCTTGAAGACAAGGTAGATTTCCTCTTCATTTTTACTCCCCTCACAGTACATGGTAGATAGTGGCATCTTAATAAATGTTTATTGAGCAAAATTTATGTTCATTGTGGTTTTTAGTGGCTCTTGGTGGGGTGGGGGAGGGTGGATTTAGCCATATTATAGTTGGTTAAATTTAGAAAAGTAGGGTCTCATAACTAACTACACTGTTAGGAATTACAGAATGACTCATAATTCATTGTATCTATATCTTGAACACTCTTGAAAAAAATACCAGTTTTATTATAAGATAACCACAAATCAGCTTAAACTGCTAATACTGTGAATTGTGCTTATATAAGAAATTAGAATCTATAACAATTTTTTTCTCCTACTCTTGTAGTTTGCTCAAATACAGGATAAAAATGACTGGCAGATGATTTGGGTTTTCCACAGTGTAGTGTTTTCTCCGGCATCATTTGCTTCTTATCAATTGTGTTCCTCTTTATAGATAACTTCAGTTTACCAACCACCTGTTCTAAAATTGCCTTTGTTTCTTATCTATTTTTATTACTACTGACTTCCTGTTCTGAAATAGGACAGTCATGTTGTTTTTGAGTTTTATCATTATAGGTGTTCAGTAGGTATCTGTATCTTGTGGAGAGACTTTTTTTTCAGTGTCTTGTATTTCCAGACATCAGTGCCCATAAGATTACTGATTATACATCAGTAATCTTATGTATAATCTTATGTAAAAAAATTCTAGGACCCTGAACATGTGTTCATATTCAGCATAAAAAAGAATTTGATTGTCTAGAAAATGATCCAGTAAAATATGCTTTAAATTCCTTTATATTAGTAAATCCCTAACTTTATTAGAGTGAATGTGTTCATTTGCTTGGGTTACCATAACAAAGTACCACAGTCTGGGTGGCTTAAAAAACAGAAGTTTATGGCCGGGCGTGGTGGCTCACACCTATAATCCCAGCACTTTGGGAGGCCAAGGCAGGTGGATCACTTTAGGTTTGGAGTTCAAGACCAGCCTGGCCAACATAGTGAAGCCCCGTCTCTACTAAAAATACAAAAATTAGCTGGGCATGGTAGCATGTACCTGTAATCTCAGCTACTTGGGAGGCTGAGGCAGGAGAATCGCTTGAATCTGGGAGGCGGAGGTTACAGCGAGCCAAGATCATGCCATTGCAAAAAACAAACAAACAAACCCGGAAGTTTATTTCTTCACAGTTCTGGAGGCAAAAAGTCCAAGATCAATTGTCAGTATGGTTGGTTACTTCCAAGGGCCTCTCTCTTTGGATTAGGTTTTCTTCCAGAGTTTTTACTTCTTTCCTTGTGCCTGTTTGTGTTCTAATCTCTTCTTGTAAAAACACCAGTTATATTGGATTAGGACTTATCCATATGACATCATTTTACCTAATTACCTCTTCTAAGGCTCTATTTCCAAATACAGTCACATTTTGAGATACTGGGGGTCAGAATTTAAGACTTCTGCACATGAACTGGGGGAACACGTGGTTCAGTCATAACAACGCACCATGGCAGTTTAAATATCCCATTCTGACACTGAAGTACTTTTCAGTGACTATTCAGTAAATATATGTGTACTTCTTTGCCTTTTCATAGATCCAAATTCTGTCTTTCTTTCTGCTCACAATTTTACCCCGGCTGATTTCTTGAAGCCACTGACTTCCTGAAAATGGTTGGTGAGGAAGGAATGCGAATGCTCTTGTCTTTTGGAATTCTGGGATAAAAGTTTTGTCAGAAACCAAAGAGTATTTATTTGGATAATTTTCTTTAAGATGACAATGATGATGATGATGATGATGATGATGATGAATCATTTATTGAGTGCTTATTTTGGGCAACTCATTGTGTCGTCGTTTTCACAACAAACCTACAGAATACATGTTTTTATCCCCGCTTGATATATGAGGAAACTGAGGCTCAGAGAGATGAAGTAACCTTGACCTGGATACTTCTTATTTTGTGTTTTTTAGGGTACCTGTTTGCTCCTAAAGGACTATCAATTGTGAAAGTAGAAATGTGGGAAAGAAGTGAAGGCTATAATAAATTCATAACCACTCAGCTTGTTGGTGGCAATCTGAGACCTAAGGGTCCCAGAATTTGTGAACCAGTCACTCTAGTGACTGAATTCCATCTGGGGAGAGGTTTGAAGGCAAAGCACAATCTACCTCCTAAACTGGATCAATTGACACTGGGTTATTTTAAGCCAGGAGTTTTGGACTATGGCCTGGATTGAATTACGGTTGTCATGGCAACCCTGATTCAGAGGTGGGCTCAAAAGACAGCTTCAGGATAGACAATTTGTGAACACTAGGAAAATGGATTACCAAAATTGTTTTATGATGGGATTATATGACAGTATTACTGGGGACAGCTTGGAATGAGTTAGACCACTGGTTCTCCACCCTGGCTCAGTAAGAGAACAACCTGGGGAACTTTCAAAAAGGCTGGGTTTCAACCGTAGAGATCTTTATTGAGATAGGTGTGGGCCTCGGCATCTGTAGTTGTAAACAGTTACCAGAGTAAATCTGATGTCCAGCCAAGGTTAAGAATTAAGGAGCTGGCTCATGCCTGTAATTCCAGCATTCTGGGAGGCCGAGGTGGGCGGACCACCTGATGTCAGGAGTTTGAGACCAGCCTGGCCAACATGACATGGCAAAACCCCGTCTCTACTAAAAATACAAAAATTAGCCGGGCATGGTAGCACATGCCTGTAATCCCAGCTAGTCAGGAGGCTGAGGCGGGAGAATTGCTTGAACCTGGGAGGCGGAGGTTTCAGTGAGCCGAGATCCTGCCGCTGCACCCTAGCCTCGGCAACAGAGCGAGACTCTGTCTCAAAAAAAGAGAATTGGCCGGGCGCGGTGGCTCACGCTTGTAATCCCAGCACTTTGGGAGGCCGAGGCGGGCGGATCACAAGGTCAGGAGATCGAGACCATGGTGAAACCCCGTCTCTACTAAAAATACAAAAAATTAGCCGGGCATGGTGACGGGCGCCTGTAGTCCCAGCTACTCGGAGAGGCTGAGCCAGGAGAATGGCGTGAACCTGGGAGGCGGAGCTTGCAGTGAGCCAAAATCGCACCATTGCACTCCAGCCTGGGTGACAGAGCGAGACTCCATCTCAAAAAAAAAAAAGAAAGAAAAAGAATTAAGGAGCGAGGCCAGGTCAGTGGCAAGCTGTGGCCCACTGACCAAATCTGGCCTGCTGCCTGTTTTTATATGGCCCGTGAACTAAGAATAATAGTTTCTACATGTTTAAATGGTTGAAAAAAAAATCACAAGAAGAATAAGATTTTGTGACACATGAAAATTATTTTATGAAGTTTGCATTTCAGTGTTCATAATTCAGCTCTCGTTGGAACATGGCCATGCCCATTCATTTACATATTGCCTGTGGCTGCTTTCATGCTACTGCAGCAGAGCTGAGGAGTTGCAACAGAGACCATGTAGCTCGTGAAGCCTAAACTGTTTAATGTGTGGTCCTTTATAGAAAAATGTTTGCTGACCCCTGAGTTAGGGTAAAGAGAGGCCACCCACAGGGCTGGCTTAGAATTTGTAAAAGGAGGCACAGGTTTGTGTAACTTGTGTGTTCATGTAGTATATTTTGCATTTTAATTTCCTGTGGCTTTTTTTTCCCTAGCAGAGGGAAATTGATGAATCTATAGCAAGTTTGTTCAATAAAATTTTCATTAAAGCAGATTGAAACATACTTTTCTCCTCAAAACGCACAAGTACGAAGAACATAATGTCCATAGAACAAGATGACCCAGACTTTTTGTAATACTTCACTGAGAATCTGCTAAATCCCTCTAATATCTATTGCCTATTTCATCCTCACCCCTCAACCTTTTCTTTTCTTTTTTGTCTTTTCTTCATCTTTCTTTTCCATATGTGAGATTAGTGATAGCTGGGTGTCTGAGAGCATTTCCCTTTGTTGATTCAGTGTTGGGAAAAAGAGAACAGTGTTTATAGGAATGATTTTTTTTGTTGTTGTTGAGACAGGGTCTTGCTCTGTTTGCCAGGCTGGAGCGCAGTGGTGGGATTATGGCTCAGGGCAGCCTAGACCTCCAAGGCTCAAGGGATCCTCCTACCTCAGCCTCCCAAGTAGCTGGGACTATAGGTGTGCGCCACCAAGCCTGGCTAATTTTTTTTTTTTTTTTTTTGGTAGAGACAGGGTCTCACTATGTTGCCTAGGCTGGTCTTGAACTCTTGGACGCAAGTGATCCTCCTGCCTCAGCCTCCCAGGGTGCTCAGATTACAGGCATGAGTCAATACACTCAGTCAGGAATGATTTTAACATAAAAAGCAAGATTAGGAAAATACCACTGATTGTCATGTTGGTTTATTTCTTTTACCTTTTACTTTTCATCAAATTGGATTCAGAAAACAGAGCATTAAGGTTAGGAAAATTAACAGAAAATAGAAAACAAGGGAGAAAGATAAATCCCTACCATTAGGGTGTATTTTGTGCAGAGAAGTAGCTACTGTTTGCTTCCAAACCAACCCATCCAGTTCAGAACGAGAGATTGAAACCTCACGCTTGGGTGCACCACTTTAGGCCTTTGCTTATTTTATTTCTACTTATACTTTTGGCAGCGGTAATGATGGGGGTGAGAGAACGCAAGAGGTTGATGTATATTTATTAGTTTTGTAAACATATGATACCATGGATTTTTTAAAAGATGAACATGTATCCATTGAACTGATAGGAGAAACTATTTGATTTCCAAATAGTTTATAGTAGTTAGTGAATGATAGTTTTCATTGACCTTGAGAGTCTCCTTGTGAAACTGCTTGGTATCGTTGGGTATTGTGAGCAAGGCGACATTCATGTTTACATATTCTCATTTTTATCCTTCTTTCCCCCATTGTAGTGAAGTGGCTACAATCCCAGGCATAGTTCTCCTACAGCCACCTGGAAGGAAGCCAGTAATGTCATTACAGATGGCAGTATGCCCAGACTATCTTAAAAAAGCATCATCTCTGCTACAAATTAAGTTTCAGGAAGGGTGATGTTCGCTTTTATATTCACAAGCATTTTGAAAAGGCTGAGGGCAGATATGTTAGAAGCCATCTTCTTATTCCTAAATTCATGCTTAAATGTAATTGTCCTTCAGTTTTCCCACTCCTGAGTTTGGAGTCTGCTGGATGATAAGTGGTTTGGGGAAGGAAAAGGTAGGTAATATTTGTATGTTTTGTATGCATATTAGATTGTATATTAGGGCCTCAGTTTATTTTCCTTTGCTTTTTTTTTTTTTCTAGGGTTCTGTACATTGGCCTGGCCTGCAATACGGCTCGCTATATTTATATTTCCTACCTGGAGAATGCCTGGACTGTTCTCCCCATGGAAGTTCTTCAAGGTAAGTTAACAGCTGGGATTGAAATTATTTCTCTGCCTTCCCTGAGCTGTGGCTAAAAGCCCAGTGGCCTTCAGCATCTGCTTCTATAAAGGAAGGGCAGGCCTACTGTTTCATGTGATTTTGAAGTGGTTGTTAAGGAAGAGATGACATCAGGAGGGATGGTTCCTCGGTTACCTGAGTGCTGCTCTGTGTTCAGCCAAACAAAGCTGGACTTGACCCACACCCTTGTGATTAAACAAAGGAAGAGGAACTCTAGAATAAACTCGTGCACAACTATTAGACATGGACATCCAGGGGTGGTTTTAAGATATAAAAATATTTATCTTTTAAAGTTTTTGGTGTTCTTAATTTTGTAGGTTAACTATAGTTACTGAAAAAAGATTGTTGTCATAATTATTTTATCTCTTCAGTTATTTTTATCACATCTGGTGACTTATAACTAAAGCTTTATAGCCACACTGTTGTTTTCCCGTGAACTTTAAAAAATCTCTGCTCAAATGTCCTGCCCTGAGTTCTTCTCTTTGCTTCAGTGTACTGTTTCCCATCAAGACACAACTGAAAAAGTTTCTAGAAGGCTCTTGTCATGTAGCTGAAGAGTGCTGAAAAAATGGATTACTATTCAAAGCTCATCACCATGTTAGCTCATATAGTACGGACTACATCCTGAAAAGTCTTAATTGGCATCATGATTAAAATAAAGGTTCAGGACAAGATTGCTGGAGTTGAGTGACAGCCCAGGCTACTAAATCCTTAATTGCACTAAACAGTCTGTGATTATATACAATTTCATTAGCTTTATAGATTGCCATTATCATTTTCCCTTACCCGAAGGAGACAAATGCAGTATAATCAATGTGATTAATTGTCATGATGAAAGATTGAGAATTTCAATCTCTTAAGATGAAAGATTCATAATTATACATCTAAACAGAATGTACAAAATGCCAGCTCATTCATCAAATTCCATCATAACAATGAAAAAGGAACTTATCCTAATTGAAAGGAGATATAATTTATATTCACATTATAATTATAAAATTCAAGTATATATATATATATATACTTTAAGATGCTTTTCTCAGATTTGATGCAATGGTGTAGCTAGTGAAAGGAGATTTTGTTTACAAATATATAGAAAATGGAAACTTGGTCTTATAATAGGAAATTATTGTTTCTAATAATTAGAACTCTGGAAGAGTCTTGAGGGGAGGCACACATCTCAGCTTTGTGTCATTTAAGAATAACAGGAGGGTGGAGCCAAGATGGCCAAATAGGAACAGCTCCAGTCTACAGCTCCCAGCATGAGCGACGCAGAAGACAGATGATTTCTGCATTTCCAAGTGAGGTACCGGGTTCATCTCACTGGGGATTGTCGACAGTGGGTGCAGGACAGTGGGTGCAGCGCACCAAGTGTGAGCTGAAGCAGGGCGAGGCATCGCCTCACCCAGGAAGTGCAAGGGGTCAGGGAATTCCCTTTCCTAGCCAAGGAAAGGGGTGACAGACAGCACCTGGAAAATTGGGTCACTCCCACCCTAATACTGCGCTTTTCCAACGGTCTTAGCAAACAGCACACCAGGAGATTATATCCCGCGCCTGGCTCAGAGGGTCCTACGCCCACGGAGCCTCACTCATTGCTAGCACAGCAGTCTGAGATCAAACTGCAAGGTGGCAGCGAGGCTGGGGGAGGGGCGCCCACCATTGGCCAGGCTTGAGTAGTTAAACAAAGCGGCTGGGAAGCACGAACTGGGTGGAGCCCACCGCAGCTCAAGGAGGCCTGCCTGCCTCAGTAGACTCCACCTCTGGGGGCAGGGCATAGCCAAACAAAAGGAAGCAGAAACCTCTGCAGACTTATATGTCCCTGTCTGACAGCTTTGAAGAGAGTAGTGGTTCTCCCAGCACGCAGCTTGAGATCTGAGAATGGACAGACTGCCTCCTCAAGTGGGTCCCTGACCCCTGAGTAGCCTAACTGGGAGGCACCCCCAGTAGGAGCAGACTGATACCTCACATGGCCAGGTACCCCCTCTGAGACAAAACTTCCGGAGGAACAATCAGGCAGCAACATTTGCTGTTCACCAATATCTGCTGTTCTGCAGCCTCTGCTGCTGATACCCAGGCAAACAGGGTCTGAAGTGGACCTCCAGCAAACTCCAACAGATCTGCAGCTGAGGGTCCTGACTGTTAGAAGGAAAAGTAACAAACAGAAAGGACATCCACACCAAAACCCCATATGTACGTCACCATCATCAAAGACCCAAGGTAGATAAAACCACAAAGATGGGGAAGAAACAGAGAAGAAAAACTGGAAACTCTAAAAATCAGAGAACCTCTCCTCCTCCAAAGGAACGCAGCTCCTCGCCAGCAAAGGAACAAAGCTAGATGGAGAATGACTTTGACGAGTTGAGAGAAGAAGGCTTCAGACAATCAAACTACCCTGAGTTAAAGGAGGAAGTTCGAACCCATGGCAAAGAAGTTAAAAACCTTGAAAAAAGATTAGAAGAATGGCTAACTAGAATAACCAATGCAGAGAAGTCCTTAAAGGACCTGATGGAGCTGAAAACCACGGGACGAGAACTAGGTGACGAATGCACAAGCCTTAGTAGCTGATTCGATCAACTGGAAGAAAGGTTATCAGTGATGGAAGATCAAATGAATGAAATGAAGCAAAAAGAGAAGTTTAGAGAAAAAGGAATAAAAAGAAACGAACAAAGCCTCCAAAAAATATGGGACTATGTGAAAAGACCAAATCTACGTCTGATTGGTGTACCTGAAAGTGACGGGGAGAATGGAACCAAGTTGGAAAACACTCTGCAGGATATTATCCAGGAGAACTTCCCCAATCTAGCAAGACAGGCCAACATTCAAATTCAGGAAATACAGAGAACGCCACAAAGATACTCCTCAAGAAGAGCAACTCCAAGACACATAATTGTCAGATTCACCAAAGCTGAAATGAAGGAAGAAATGTTAAGGGCAGCCAGAGAGAAAGGTCGGGTAACCCACAAAGGGAAGCCCATCAGACTAACAGCTGATCTCTTGGCAGAAACTCTACAGGACAAAAGAGAGTGGGGGCCAATATTCAACATTCTTAAAGAAAAGAATTTTCAACCCAGAATTTCACATCCAGCCAAATTAAGCTTTATAATGAAGGAGAAATAAAATACTTCACAGACAAGCAAATGCTGAGAGATTTTGTCACCACCAGGCCTTCCCTAAAAGAGCTCCTGAAGGAAGCACTAAACATAGAAAGGAACAACTGGTACCAGCCACTGCAAAAACATGCCAAATTGTAAAGACCATCGAGGCCAGGAAGAAACTGCATCAACTAACGAGCAAAATAACCAGCTAACATCATAATGACAGGATCAAATTCACAGATAACAATATTAACCTTAAATGTAAGTGGGCTAAATGCTCCAATTAAAATACACAGACTGGCAAATTGGATAAAGAGTCAAGACCCATCAGTGTGCTGTATTCAGGAAACCCATCTCATGTGCAGAGACACACATAGGCTCAGAATAAAGGGATGGAGGAAGATCTACCAAGCAAATGGAAAACAAAAAAAGCAGGGGTCGCAATCCTAGTCTCTGATAAAACAGACTTTAAACCAACAAAGATCAAAAGAGACAAGGCCATTACATAATGGTAAATGGATCAATTCAACAAGAAGAGCTAACTATCCTAAATATATATGCACCCAATACAGGAGCACCCAGATTCATAAAGCAAGTCCTTAGAGACCTACAAAGAGACTTAGACTCCCACACAATAATAATGGGAGACTTTTAACACCCCACTGTCAACATTAGACAGATCAACAAGACAGAAAGTCAACAAGGATATCCAGGAATTGAACTCAGCTCTGCACCAAGCAGACCTAATAGACATCTACAGAACTCTCCACCCCAAATCAACAGAATATACATTCTTTTCAGCACCACACCTATTCCAAAAGTGACCACATAGTTGGAAGTAAAGCACTCCTCAGCAAATGTAAAAGAACAGAAATTATAACAAACTGTCTCTCAGACCACAATGCAATCAAACTAGAACTCAGGATTAACAAACTCACTCAAAACCACTCAAGTACATGGAAACTGAACAACCTGCTCCTAAATGACTACTGGGTACATAACGAAATGAAGTCAGAAATAAAGATGTTCTTTGAAACCAATGAGAACAAAGACACAACACACCAGAATCTGGGACACATTCAAAGCAGTGTGTAGAGGGAAATTTATAGCACTAAATGCCCACAAGAGAAAGCAGGAAAGATCTAAAATTGACACCCTAACATCACAATTAAAAGAACTAGAGAAGCAAGAGCAAACACATTCAAAAGCTAGCAGAAGGCAAGAAATAACTAAGGTCAGAGCAGAAATGAAGGAAATAAAGACACAAAAAACCCTTCAAAAAAATCCATGAATCCAGGAGCTGGTTTTTTGAAAAGATCAACAAAATTGATAGACCGCTAGCAAGACTAATAAAGAAAAAAAGAGAGAAGAATCAAATAGACGCAATAAAAAATGATAAAGGGGATATCACCACCAATCCCACAGAAATACAAACTACCATCAGAGAATACTATAAACACCCCTATGCAAATAAACTTGAAAATCTAGACAAAATGGATGAATTCCTCGACACAAATAACCTCCCAACACTATACCAGGAAGAAGTTGAATCTCTGAATAGACCAATAACAGGCTCTGAAATTGAGGCAGTAATTAATAGCTCACCAACCAAAAAAAGTCCAGGATCAGACGGATTCACAGCCAAATTCTACCAGAGGTACAAGGAGGAGCTGGTACCATTCCTTCTGAAACTATTCCAGTCCATAGAAAAAGAGGGAATCCTCCCTAACTCATTTTATGAGGCCAGCATCATCCTGATACCAAAGCCTGGCAGAGACACAACAAAAAAAGAGAATTTTAGACCAATATCCCTGATGAACATCAATGCAAAAATCCTCAATAAAATAGTGGCAAACCGAATCCAGCAGCACATCAAAAAGCTTATCCACCATGATCAAGTGGGCTTCATCCCTGGGATGCAAGGCTGGTTCAACATATGCAAATCAATAAACGTAATCCAGCATATAAACAGAACCAACAACAAAAAACACATGATTATCTCAATAGATGCAGAAAAGGCCTTTGACAAAATTCAACAACCCTTCATGCTAAAAACTCTCAATAAATTAGGTATTGATGGGACGTGTCTCAAAATAATAAGAGCTATCTATGACAAACCCACAGCCAATATCATAATGGGCAAAAACTGGAAGCATTCCCTTTGAAAACTGGCACAAGACAGGGATGCCCTCTCACACCACTCCTATTCAACATAGTGTTGGAAGTTCTGGCCAGGGAAATCAGGCAGGAGAAGCAAATAAAGGGTATTCAATTAGGAAAAGAGGAAGTCAAATTGTCCCTGTTTGCAGATGACATGATTGTATATCTAGAAAACCCCATTGTCTCAGCTCAAAATCTCCTTAAGCTGATAGGCAACTTCAGCAAAGTCTCAGGATACAAAATCAATGTACAAAAATCACAAGCATTCTTATACACCAATAACAGACAAACAGAGAGCCAAATCATGAGTGAACTCCCATTCACAATTGCTTCAAAGAGAATAAAATACCTAGGAATCCAACTTACAAGGGATGTGAAGGACCTCTTCAAGGAGAACTACAAACCACTACTCAATGAAATAAAAGAGGATATAAACAAATGGAAGAACATTCCATGCTCATGGGTTGGAAGAATCACTATTGTGAAAATGGCCATACTGCCCAAGGTAATTTATAGATTCAATGCCATCCCCATCAAGCTACCAATGACTTTCTTCACAGAAATTGGAAAAAACTACTTTAAAGTTCATATGGAACCAAAATAGAGCCCGCATTGCCAAGACAATCCTAAGCCAAAAGAACAAAGCTGGAGGTGTCATGCTAATAGGCTTCAAACTATACTACAAGGCTACAGTAACCAAAACAGCATGGTACTGGTACCAAAACAGAGATATAGACCAATGGAACAGAACAGAGTCCTCAGAAATAATGCCGCATATCTACAACTATCTGATCTTTGACAAACCTGACAAAAACAAGCAATGGGGAAAGGATTCCGTATTTAATAAATGGTGCTGGGAAAACTGGCTAGCCATATGTAGAAAGCGGAAACTGGATCCCTTCCTTACACCTTATACAAAAATTAATTCAAGATGGATTAAAGGCTTAAATGTTAGACCTAAAACTATAAAAACCCTAGAAGAAAACCTAGGCAATACCATTCAGGACATAGGCATGGGCAAGGAATTCATGACTAAAACACCAAAAGCAATGGCAACAAAAGCCAAAATTGACAAATGGGATCTAATTAAAGAGCTTCTGCACATCAAAAAAAACTACCATCAGAGTGAACAGGCAACCTACAGAATGGGAGAAAATTTTTGCAATCTAGT
The DNA here is from genome assembly GCF_006542625.1 of Nomascus leucogenys. NCBI lineage: Eukaryota > Metazoa > Chordata > Mammalia > Primates > Hylobatidae > Nomascus > Nomascus leucogenys. The sequence continues at coordinate 90,828,161 of NC_044402.1, forward strand.
CATCTGACAAAGGGCTAATATCCAGAATCTACAATGAACTCAAACAAATTTACAAGAAGAAAACAACCCCATCAAAAAGTGGGTGAAGGAAAAGAACAGACACTTCTCAAAAGAAGACATTTATGCAGCCAAAAGACACATGAAAAAATGCTCATCATCACTGGCCATCAGAGAAATGCAAATCAAAACCACAATAAGATACCATCTCATACCAGTTAGAATGGTGATCATTAAAAAGTCAGGAAACAACAGGTGCTGGAGAGGATGTGGAGAAATAGGAACACTTTTACACTGTTGGTGGGACTGTGAACTAGTTCAACCATTGTGGAAGTCAGTGTGGTGATTCCTCAGGGATCTAGAGCTAGAAATACCATTTGACCCAGCCATCCCATTACTGGGTATATACCCAAAGGACTATAAATCATGCTGCTATAAAGACACATGCACACGTATATTTATTGTGGCACTATTCACAATAGCAAAGACTTGGAACCAACCCAAATATCCAACAATGATAGACTGGATTAAGAAAATGTGGCACATATACACCATGGAATACTATGCAGCCATAAAACATGATGAGTTCATGTCCTTTGTAGGGACGTGGATGAAGCTGGAAACCATCATTCTCAGTAAACTATCGCAAGGACAAAAAACCAAACACTGCATGTTCTCACTCATAGGTGGGAATTGCACAATGAGAACACATGGACACAGGAAGGGGAACATCACACACTGGGGCCTGTTGTGGGGTTGGGGGAGTGGGGAGGGATAGCATTAGGAGATATACCTAATGTTAAATGACGAGTTAATGGGTACAGCACACCAACATGGCACATGCATACATATGTAACAAACCTGCACCTTGTGCACATGTACCCTAAAACTTATAGTAATAATAATAAAAAAGAATAACAATGCATTAAACTGCAACTGCAGGTAAGAATGATTCAATAACAAGGTAATATATGCAACACAGTTCTTAGGATTTCCCACCTCTGGTTCCTGTTCTATCCTGACCTGGCTTAATCGCTTTATTTATTGGTATGCTACAGTGTGCAGAATCTATAAATAAAGATTTGTATACCTACAGAAAAGAAACAACTATATATTATAATAATATATGGATATAACTTTTTTCTCCTTTTAGTTTAAAATGAATTAGGTGGGAAAGGACGGTTTCCATAAGTGACTCAAGAAAAGAGAACATTCATGAAATGATTAAAGAACAACAGAATAATTTTATAAGAGGAAAAAACAAATGCTGTGTGAATTTAAAAACGCATTTTTCCTGTTAATTTATTAAAGACGTATTAAATGGTGACTAAGAGCCAGGCAGCATGCTGGGTGCTGAGAATGTAATAAAATACATACATATATTAACTCAGGCCCCAAGGTCTCACCATCTGTTCTGGAAGCCAGATGTGTAAACACATAATAACTATACAGCATGTTAGATGGAATCATAGAAAAATTTGCTAGTTAACAGATAAGGAGCTTACCCTAAGAAGAATAATTAACTTTGTGAAGCAGGGAGTGGGAGGATGAAGACTGTATTGAAAAATTGCCTACAAAAATCACATAAGCCAGATTCTGAAGAGCGAATAGGAATCTACCAGGTGGCCTAAAGAGAGTAGGCATTCCAGCATGGGGGAAGAGCTGCGTGCGAAGGCACAGAAGAGAACAGAATGGCCTCTTCAGGGAGCATAAGTGGTGTGCTGGGGCTAGGGCTTGAAGCATTTATCATCTCAAGCTGCCAACATAGGACATGTTTTTATAATACTTGTATGCACCTCAGGGGTATTATCCCAGGATTTAGGGAGCTGGCCATGTTCTGAATCTAAACAGGAATTCTGCTTCCTAGGGCAAGCTACGATACATACTTCTGTGTTTCATTTTATTCTCCCTTATACCAGTAGAAACCTAGTTATTGGTGTGAAGCCAGGGAAGAGGATCTGTAAATACAGCCTGCTAGTCCAACAGAGGGCTCTGTGACCACTTTCCACAGAGCTCTTTGTTTCTAATGTTGGAGGAGATGGTTTCATTCCCTGGCAGAAGTGAGTGCTGAGTATTTTGACTGTACAACAAAATCAAAATCCCTTGCCTTTGTTTGACCCATGCCCACCCCATGGAAAACAGTGGATTATTCATGTGGAATAAACCCTGCATCACAGAAATACATTTCTGACTGAAGAGGTTTGTTTTGCTAGTTTGGATTCGTCTGTCTTTACAAGGCTCGTCCAAATGGCTTTAAAGTCCCTGTGCTTAAAGGAGACTCTATTTAGGATGCAGTAAGGCAGGACATGATTAAAACAAAACACTGAATGATTTCATTATAGGACAAGCCCACTCTCACAATATATAGCCCTTAATTCCTTGACTGGAAATGTTACTTGTTGATCGCCAAAGACCTAGTCTGGAGAAGGGGAAGGCTGGGGAATGGGATGTTGTCTGTCATCACTGGGCATCTTGACTCTGAAAAATCAGCACTTCTGTTTTTTGGTTCCCAGCCAGAACCATACAAGAGGGTCTTCCTTAAAAAAAAAAAATAAGCAAAGTCCGTCTCTTTATCCTACCACCCTTGCTTTATCCCCAAAACACCACGAGAACTAGTACTATCTAGTGAGTAGCTGAAAGGGAGGACACAAAAGATGTGCCTCATTCTATAGCCCCCGCTACCCAGCCCTTCCTCTTTGGGGTTGCATGTAACTGCTGGTGGAGGATTCCTGGTTATCTTCAGTCTTGGAGTTTCTTGATTGTCCTCTCAGGCCATGTTCATAATAATTAGCAGAAGAGTTTGTGAAGAAACAAATTTCCTCTTCCCCAGGCCTATAGGAAGGAGGCTATTCAGGCCTTTACTGGGGGATCAAGGTAAGACTCCTGGATGCTGTTTGGAATTGTGAGGTTATTTCTTTCCCATGATCTTTCTCATGTTCAGTAAATATTCTCTTGCAGCTATATCTTTTTAGCAATTCAGCTACCATTTGCAGCAAACGTTATTCAGTAGGCAACGTAATACCATATAAAGAGGCAGAAAACATATTTCCTCCCTATAAGAAATCTGCAGTGTATTTAAAAAAGAGACAGGGAGTCTAAGTGCCTAAAAGCATTGCTGGATGGTAGTGGTGGTGAATAGTTTATTTCTCAAGATCTCATTTTAAAAACCCATAGGAATTTTCTCCTTTTGTTTTGTACAAAGAACAATTAAACATTCATGATTTTGATCAAGAATATAAATATTTGATTAAAATAAAGCCCAAACTTGTTATTCTCCTTCCTGTGTGGGTGTTGGTTGCAAATCCTTGCAAAACTCAGAGATGAGTGTTAGTGTTAGTTCTGAGCAAGAATCAGAATTATCCTTGCTATTAAAATGTATCTCAGGAGAGTAAAACTCACCTAGGGGCTGCTATAACTAAAGAGGTACTTTTGAGTTAACTTGAATTAATGACTCCAGCACTGAGAAGTGAAAACGAGGTCTGGGTCAGCTCTCTCTCTGTAGGATGCTCTATCAGTGGGAGTCGGGTTAAGATTTTGAAGAAAGATGTTTTTTTAATGTCATCAGTTAGGGGGACTTGAGCTGACATTTATAAAGCGTTATTCTGGTTGTCTTATTTAGCATGCTTATTCAGCCAAGTAAGAACCATGATTTCAGCCTGGGCAACCTAGGGAGACCCTGTCTCTACAAAATATTTAAAAATCAGCTGGGCATGGTGGTGTGCGCCTGTGGTCCCAGCTACTGGGGAGGCTCAGGTGGAAGGATTGCTTGACCCCAAAAGGTTGAAGCTGCAGTGACCTATGATTGCAGCACTGCATTCCAGCCTGGGCGACACAGTGAGACCCTATCTCAAAGCAACAACAAACAAAGCACATTTTCCTCCTCTTATGCTCTGGAAGAGCATGGGGAAGAAATACTAGTTTTATTTTCTAACTTAGTTTAAACCCTTGAACATAAAGGCCATGCTTATACTTTTTCAGTTCTCCAAAGAGATGTACATATAGGAAGATACACTATTAATGCTTGTTGCTTAATTCATTTTTCAGCCCCCTGTATCATGTTCTATAGTTAGTAGTTTATAATTTTTAAATCTTTTGAATGATGTAAGAAATTCTATCTCAAAAACTTATAAGTATCTGAAGAAAATTTGAAAATTAAATTTAAAGCTGAACCTTGATTATGATAGCTCTTCCTAGGATGACATCTTGCCATCCATAACACATCTGTAAAAACATCCATGTATTTTAATTAGTACTTATACCCTCTTCTCACTCTATAGGTTAGCTGAGGCAGATTACCAAAATATGCAATAATCCAGAAGCCATAAAGTGCTAAGGCTTGAATTAGACTATCTGGGTTTGAATTCTAACTCCCCTACCTATAAGCTCTGTGTCTTTGGGCAAAATGCTTAATCTCTCTAAGCCACAGACTCTTGAGTTATAGGACAGGTTGACATGAGTATTAAATACACTAATCCATGCAAAGTATTTAGCACAGTACCTGATCCACAGTTAGCTTCTAATAAATGTTAGAAAACATACAAAAAAGTAAAATAAATTGTAAATAAATATAAATCAGGATCAGAGAAAATATAATTTAAAAGATTCTATTCTAAGGAGTTAAACCTCAATTATGCATTAAAGCCTGGCTGTGAATTAGGCTGAAGCCTAATGACCAAAGCGTAAGGGAAACGTGACTAGTCAGTGCACACTGTTAATAAAGTTATCTTTGGGGAAGATAAGTGAAATCTTTATTGGCTGATAGAAAAGCAGTTCTCATGTGTGGCTTCAGGTGGGAAAACACTGGGTGTGTAGTATAATGTTGCCACGTCTTAACATTAAACTCCCTGGGTTTTGGGTGGTAGTCCCCTAAAACCTAAAGGTATGCCAAAGGCATAATGCCAGCATGTAAAATTCACGAGGTCCCCCCAGAACATTGTTGCATCAGTTATAGACTTTTTTTAAGCAACTCATATTTTTTTTAAGTTTGCAAGCTAGAGCTTATAGAAGAGATCTACTATTTTATTTCCTCTGTCCACTTTTACTTATATATGGGATTTGGAAGTTTTCTCCAACCTTACCCAGGGTACCTTTTATCCATAAATGCTTTCTTTGTCATATCCCAACATGTAGACCACTGCCTACCCTGTTTCAGTTCAATGTCTTTTTGTTCAGCTGCTGTTACATGTCAGCCCTCTGCTGGGTGCTGGATATGTCTGTTCTCAAGTTCAGTCTGCTTCCCCTTTAGATAAATCCTTCCCCCTTTCACCTGCCAGACTGTAAGCTCCTTGGTGGCTGGGGACATTATTTTGCATATTATCATATTTTCAAAGCCTAGCAGGGTATCTGGCACATAATATAGATGCGCAATAAATACTGTTGAATGCATGAAGGGGATTCTTGCAGTCCTATACATTGATAGGTGTGGGAATGTTGGCTTTTAACACAAATTATTGCATGTCTTATATAAACTCTCTTTTGTGCAGCACACAGATCCATGCTGCTGCTGCTGCTAAGTCCATTGCTCTTTGTAGGATCCTCTGCCATTTGTGGGAGGTCCATTGCTGTTAGTAGCCCCAACTCTGACAGAGAGACTAGCTTGCTACTCACCATCTCTGTTTCCTTTTCTTCGTGGACATGCAGCTAGATTTTATTTCCCTGTCTCCCTTGCAGTTAAGTATGACCATGTGGTTAATTCTGGCCAGCGGAATAAAAGCAGAAATGATAGGAGGAAAGGATAGCACATGGGAAGTTGTATGGGTCAGGTGTAGAAGTGTGTCACTCCCTCCTCTGTCAGCTGGATATTGATACCTAGGGTAACCAGGCATTGCAGATGGCAGATTCTCTGCAACCTGGATTTCTGAATGACTATGGAGCAGAGCTGCTACTACTCCTGTCTCCTGTTCATTGGACTTTGTGTGAGCAAGAAAACATTTAATGTGTGAAACCACTAAGATTTCCAATATAGACTTTTTCTTCTATTGCCTGCTCAATGGAGGCCTTTCCTTAGGAAGAATAGTCTCTCTTACTGATTTTCACCAAGTTGATCTTTCGGAAGCTTTTTTTTTTAAATCCCAGAACTAATTGAAATGTATGCTTTGGTTTATTCATGGAAAAGGTTTGTCACAGCTGATTCTGTGTGCCAATGCTAAAGGGATAGTTATGTTTTGTTCAGTAAGCTTAAGTCAGTGGCAGAAGGAAGAAAAACAAAACAATCCTAGTTCCCTAGTACTGTGTCAGTTCTCACTCCTCCCAGCCATTATAATGTGATTTCCCCAAGCCAAGCAACATTTTACAAAGAGCAGCTGTCTCCTTAAGAAGAAAGGACTTTTTTTCCTGCTCATACATGCCATTTATTTCAGTAGAGCATTCTTGTAGGCCAAGACTGAACAATTTTGAAATGCATGTTGTAGAATCAGATACCAGTGTTGAGTGTTATAAGGTAAAGAGTTATTTGGGGCATTTAAAAAACAATACAGATGACATGTCAGCTCTTTAGAAAGGGTGGAGAAGAGTTATTAAGAATATCATCTTTTAAACTGGTAGATTGTGGGGCATGTTTGATATTAACAACAAAATCTCTCAAAGTAGATAGTTACATTTACTATAGAATACTTCTAACAATTGTTATGAGAACATATAGTGTAGTATTTAAGCACCCAAGCTCTGAACTTAGACACCTTGGGTTCAAATCCTATTCAACAACTCTGTTGTCTGTGTGACTCTGGACAAGGCATCTAATATCTCTGTGCCTTGGTTTCCTTTTTGAAAAATGAAGAAAAAATAGTACTGTACCTATTGGAGGAATAGATTCAATAATCTGTGTAAACACTTAGCACAATTCCTTGTAGAGTAAGCTGATGTGATAATATTAACGAAAACAGGGTCGGGCGCAGTGGCTCGCGCCTGTAATCCCAGCACTTTGGGAGGCCGAGGCAGGCAGATCACGAGGTCAAGAGATCAAGACCATCCTGGCCAACATGGTGAAACCCTGTCTTTACTAAGGGTACAAAAATTAGCTGGGTGTGGTGGCACACACCTGTAGTCCCGGCTACTCGGAAGGCTGAGGCAGGAGAATTGCTTGAACCCAGGAGGCAGAGGATGCAGTGAGCCGAGATCACGCCATTGCACTTCAGCCTGGGCAACAAGAGCGAAACTCATTTTCAAAAAAAAAAAAAAAGGTTAACGAAAACAATCAATGTTACTCATATTATTTTTAATGATTCTAGGTTATTCGAATGTAATGTAACCCAAGTAAAGTCTTGGCAGTAGGTAGTGTGGATATATCTCTTGATTTTCACTGTGCCTCAAAGCCAATCCTGGGGGATCCCAGTAAAGGTAAGGAAGGACTGAGAAACTAAGTTTGTGTGGACTACTTGGTCTCTGAGAGTCATTCGTTCTCAATCAATATATTTAAGCACCTGTTACGTGAGTTGGTATTGAATTGCCACTGAAGGCTCAGTGGTTTTATGACAAGTAGCCATGGAAGGGTTAACACATATTGCAAGGAGAGTCAGTTCCTGTGCCCTTGTTACTGTTGTCAGTCAGGGAGTAATAGCTTTTATTTTGACTGTTTGATCTACCAACTTAGTTATCTCATACTTAAAAAGGTTTAAAAATTTGTAACTCTAGTGTAAACACATTTACCCATGCCACTGAGTAAATGTGCTTATTTCATCACATAAACAATATCATCTACTGCTTTTTCACAGTTCTCTAATAACTAAGAAAGTAGAAGCATTTTCTTTTCCTAGTTCATAATATCTTTTGTCCCCTCAACTTTACAGGAATGTCGTTTTCAGTAGCACAATTCCTAAGACCTCTTAAATCTTTTCTTACAAATATGGGAAATGGCAGAGGGTTTTCAAGTTTCTAGGTTGCTTTTTTTGTTATTTTAAAACTAGAGAATCAGAAGACAAATGTAGTAAAAACATTGGCAAGAGTTTCAGATTATTAAGATTAATAGAAATTTGCATGTTCCAGTTTATGAACGAGAACTGCAACTCCACAACTGTCTTTTGTATACACAGATGATGTTCTAATTCAGTCTCTTCTTATGGATTGCTACGTTTTGCTGGTTTCCTATCTAAGAAATGAGATGAATTTAATTGGTTCTTCCACTTATATGATATCTTAAAATAAATTATTTTAGGGAAATCAATTTTAATCCTAAATCTTCCCTGGAAAATGTCAGAGCATACATGCAGAGTGGCTTTCATTCTTCTGCTTTTAGTATCAGAAATTTTGTTTTTGTGCTTTACTATTTTTTCCTTCACTTAATGCCCTGAGTTAAAGAATGTAATTCCCAATTATCTAATCAGTCTCAAAAGCAATACAGAAACTAGAAGTCTAACTGTAGAGAATCTTTTACAACTACCACCTAATACTAGTCAGTAAATTCTAAGAATAGTTTAAAAGCATCCTGACTTAAGTCATCCCACTGGAAAATGCTTTAATTATCTTAGAACACTCAAAGTTTTAGAAAATGATTAGAATTTCTGAGAGGGGGAAAAAAAGAGACAAACCTTATTGTTGGAAGAGTTTGTGTGTGCCCAAGCCTAAACACTTAAAAGAATAACTGCTAGAATTGATTTTTTATCTAGAATTATAATAAATATATTTTAATGTTTTGGTTGCTTGTAAATCCTGCAATTGATTGCTTAGACATACACAAAACAAGAGGTTTGTCGTCAGCATTAAAGTTAACCTACTACCATTTGATGTGGTTTCAGGTCTTCAGTAATTCATCTTTAAGAAATGATTTCCAAATCTATGTTGGATTTTGCTATTGAATCTAATTAATTTTGAATAAATTAATTTATTTCTTGGAATATTTTTGAGTTTTTCCCCCAGAGTGGTTAATGAAAAAAAATCTGCATATGTGAAAAGAAATGGACTTAGAATCATCTTTAATAATAGAAATGAAAATACTTACAATTATTCCCATTATGTACTATGGTGTCAACACTCATCATTAAGACTATCCAGGCATTATTCAATTCTGAGAAAGCTGGCATTATCTAGGGTATTGCAATGGTTTTGCCAGATAAAGCAAACACGTTATTTGACTTCTTAGGAAATTAATTGTGTATGCTACTGCTAATCATCTACTCCATCTTACTAGTTAAAAAAAAAAACCTAGTTAAAATGATGACTGAAACATATATAAAACCTAAGAAAGTTATTTTAATGTTTCTTAGTCAACTGTGAGGCATACAGTCTAATGTACCCAGTAAAAACAGTGTTTATTCCGTTATGGACTGACTTAAGTAATATCATCCCTGATAATTTTTTTATTATATGCCAGATATTGTGAATGGTACTTGGCTGGGTGCTGGCTATTTCTGTCTTCCTATAAATATTCTTGAGCTTTGTTCTGGGACATAGCTAAGTTACTTGGAAATAGTGTGATCCTTTGGGTCTTGCCTTTAAGATTACATAGATGAGACCAGAGCAGTGTTTAGTCTAGGGCTAATTATTTCATAATACTAACAAAAGACCTTGTTGAGTACTCTACCAATCCTAGGAATCATGAGTTGTTCCAGTTTGGCTGGTGGAAAGAAGTGTTCCCCGCCTTGTGTGGGTTCTGGGTATTGTTCTCTGAAATGGTTTTGGGTAGTTCTTTCCCTCACTCTGAATAGTGTCTGCACATGTTTTGCTGATCAGTACTCTGCTGACTACGTTAGGGGAGCCCTCTATAGATCTCTGGAGGTTTCTCCCTATGATACTATCTCCTCTCTGGCATTCTGCCCTGGAACTCTAGCCACCTTGGCTCCCTAGACTCTTGGCTAGAGTCTTCAACTTGGCAGTTCTCTTTTTTGCCCTGCAGATTTCAGACTCTCATCAGTCAGTAAACTAAAGCTTTTCATTTGCTTCCCGTCTCTCAGGGATCACTGTCCTTGTTGCTGATGTCCCTCAGGAACCACTGTCTCATATATTTTGTCCGGCTTTTTAGTTACTTGAGGAAGGAGAATAAATTTAGGCCCTGTTATTCCATTCTGGCCAGAGGCAGACTACTGTCAGATCAAATTTTAAAAGAATTTTGATCTTTTAGTTTAATTTTCCAAAATATGAGTTAAGAGTCTCTGATGATATTATCTCCAAAGGAGACTATTTCTCAGGGAATAATCTAGATGGAACCAGATGATTTCTTAATCTCGTCTAGCTATAAAACCTGTTGTGACAATATCTGGTTTTTACATTTAAAGCAGTGTCTTAATGAAGGTTTTAATTCAGACAATGCAGTTACTACATAATAAAATAATGACCATTTTTCCACCTGTTATCTCTGTCTTCCTCTCATTCCCGTAAATGGTGAAGATATAAAACAGGTAATGGGACATGGTAAATTGTTTCTGCATTCATTTTTTTTAACTGAACTATATATTAAAAAGCATGGCTGGTTGCGGTGGCTCACTAATCCCAGCACTTTGAGAGGCTGAGGCAGGTGGATCACGAGGTCAAGAGATCGAGACCATCCTGGCCAACGTGGTGAAACCCTGTCTCTACTAAAAATACAAAAATTAGCTGGGGGTGGTGGTGGGCGCTTGTAGTCCCAGCTACTTGGGAGGCTGAAGCAGGAGGATCACTTGAACCCAGGAAGCAGAGGTTGCAGTGAGCTGAGATCGTGCCACTGCACCCCAGCCTGGCAACAGAGCAATACTCCATCTCAAACAAAACAAAACAAAACATAAAAATTGTTATATCCTTTGAATCATTAACCCCACTTGTGGAATTATAGCCAATGTAAATAATCTAAGGTATGTAAAAAGCAATCATGATGCTAATTATAATGGAGAAAAGTAGAAATAATCTTAAAGTAGGTGCCCTAGAAGGGATGAATGCCCAGAATATATAAAGACCTCCTACAACTCAATAATAAAAACCAACCCAATTAAAAAATGGGCAAAGGAATTGAATAAACATTTCTTCAAAGAAGATATAGATGGCCAATAAACACCTAAAAGGTGCTCGACATCACTAGCTATTAGGGGAAAGCAAATCGACAACATGAGAAACTGCTTCACATTCATTATGATTGCTATTTTAAAAATATATATATAAGTTCTGGCAAGGAGGTGGAGAAACTGGATCTCTCATACATTTCAGGTGGGAATGTAAAATGGTACAGCTACTTTGGAAAAAAGGTAGTTCCTCAAAGTATTAAACATATAGTGACCATATCATCCAACAATTGCATTTCTAGTTACATACTCAAAAGAATTTTTTTTTTTTTTTTTGAGACAGAATCTTGCTCTGTCGCCAGGCTGGAGTGCAGTGGTGTGATCTTGGCTCACTGCAACCTCTGCCTCCTGGGTCCTGGGTTCAAGCGATTCCACTGCCTCAGCCTCCCGAGTAGCTGGGACTACAGGCATGCACCACCACACCTGGCTAATTTTTTGTATTTTAGTAGAGACAGGGTTTCACCATGTTGGCCAGGATGGTCTCGATCTCCTGACCTTGTGATCCACCCGCCTCGGCCTCCCAAAGTGCTGGGATTACAGGTGTAAGCCACCGCACCCGGCCACTCAAAAGAATTTAAATCAAGGACTCAGATACTTGCATACCAGGTTGATAGCAGCATTAATCAAAGTAGTAGAAGGAAACAACCTAAATGTCTATTCACAGATGAAAAGATGAACAAAATGAATGGGAGTCACATTCAAGAGACAGAAAGTAGAATGGTGGTTGTCAGGGGATGGGACAAGGGGTGAGTGTAAGTTATGGTTTAATGGGTACAGAATTTTTGTTTGTGGTGGTGAAAAAGTTCTGGAGATGGATGGTGGTGACAGCTGCACAACATTGTGAGTGTACTCAGTGCCACTGAACAGTCCATTTAAAAATGTGAAAATGGTAAATTTTTAATGTATGTTTTCCCACAACAAATCTTAAAAATAGGTGCCTAGTTAAATAATTCACATTTCAAAACAGAGTAGCCTAAGAAATGCTAACCAACTAATCCCTCCTGCTCTTCTTCCTCTCCAGGAGTGACACACGCGGCCATCTGGGCAGCATGCATTTCTTACCTCAGTGCAGCTGTTCCCCCTGAGCTGAGGACATCTGCTCAGGGCATCCTGCAGGGCCTTCACCTGGGTTTGGGAAGAGGCTGTGGTGCCATGATTGGAGGCGTATTAGTCAATTATTTTGGTAAGAATGGCTTTCTCCTTTTTTTTTTCTTTTCTATAATTAAAACATGATTTTTTCCAGCAATACCTCAATAAACAATCCAATTATTACTGAAGATTGCCCAAAGCTAAATTCCAGTATTCATAATCTCTTTCTAGATTTCATGGTAGTCATAATTGTAAAGCAGTGTGCTTACGTTGTTAAGCTGATTTGAGCTAGCCTGTAACTGTGCACACTCCTCTGACAATCAGCTTAATGAGATGCTACAGAGATCCCTCAAAGGAGCCAAACAAATGAATTAGCATGAGTGCTTTTGGTCTAAAATAAGGTACCTTAAACCTGCTAATAATAGCCCTAAAGGAAATAAAATTCATCATTGTTAGTCCATTAGGAGATTTTGAACCAGAAGAATCTAACCATACGCTGGCTTTGGTAATGCTACTACATTTATGGTAACAAAATCTGTCTGTCTTGTCATATCTTCCTTATTAGAAACATAGGAGCTGAAATAGGAATGAGATTATTCTGCTCCAGGAATCTTAACTGCTCAGTCATCTATTAATATATAAGGTGGGCCCCAGGAAATGCGTGCATTTATAGCACTATTTGAGCACTGCTGTTCCAACTACAGATTAATAGCAGTTAGTTAATAATTGGGTAAATGGTCTTTTCATATGAAGAGGAGAGCACCATTGAATTGTATGAGTCATGGTGAAAGGCACTGAGAGACAATCCTATATAAATGCAGTTTTATAATCGATCGATGACAGATCCAATATCAGCCCTGGGTCTCTTGACACGTACCCAGCCCTGTGTTTTTCCCTTATGTGGAGCTAATACCCAACCACTTTTCTCTGGTTTGTCCCAAGCTGTGCTTCCTTTGCTTTGATCTTTAGAAAATTGATGGTTTTAGATGAGTGCTATCTGCATTTCTTGGAATTACTCTATAGAGAGTGCTGTTTGTTTTTATAGGGGCTGCTGCAACCTTCCGAGGAATTGGCATGGCCTGCTTGGTGATCCTACTGCTCTTTGCCCTGATCCAGTGGCTGGCAGTGCCAGATGAGGAAGAAGGTAATTATTTCCATTCTTTCTTAATATTCCTAACAGTTCAGGCCATCGGAAGTCAACACATGCCCCGTGAGAAGCCTAGAAGTGGTACAGAGTATACAACAGGCCTGTTTGGCTCGATTTTCTGAGTGGCATATCGATGAATTCATGTGGACCATTGTTAAAGAGATCCACCTACTATGCAGAAAAAATATTGTTTTAAGTAGCTTGGGGTTTTCTTGTTTTTGTTTGTTTTGTTTCATAATACAAGGTACTAGGGAAGTATTAGTTTTCAATTTCTCTGGTATTCTAAAGGTTTTTCAAATTTAAGTCAAATACATATAGGGCTATACAGTCATTTTGCTACTAGGGATAGGGAGCGAGTGGTAATCTTCTCTATGCCTTATCTTCATTTGTTAAAAAAAAAAAAAAATAGTCAAGACCTGAAATCTGAAGTTTTCTCTGAACCAGGGATGGCCTTTATTAAGATTGTTCTACAAAAAGGAGGTTATATCAAATATTAATGTGTAGATGAGAATGAGCTGACTCAACTGTTTATGAAAAAGGTCAACCAGGACGATGAAAATATTTTTGCTCAGTTTTTTGGTCCCAGAACAGAGCTCGTCTTCTTTGGGTGTCCTATCCTTTGGGGAGCATTAGCCTCAGCCTCCTGAAATGCTTCTGTGAAGAGAAAAACTTGCTTGTTACAGAAGCCTCAGAGACAGATTTTAATCTCAATGAGTTACTCAGAAAGACCAATACTGTTTTTTCTTACTTTTGTTCTTTTATAATCCTAAATGGATTCTCTCTCTTACACAGCCTCAGTCCATGACTCATGTAAAAGACCAATAAAAATAGCTATCATGGCTCTCCCAAAGTTATAAGATGTAGTTAAAGTTGTATTTTGAGAAAAATGTATGGACTTGAATATCTTTGCTATTAATCACAAAAAAATTTAAAATCATTAAACATTCAATGTAAGAAACATAAAAATAAGCAATCAAATTTTAACTCATCTTTGATTAGTGAGAATATGGTACTGGGTTAGTTTTTAAAATACTTGTGTTCTGGAGAGAGTGTTATTGGGAAAATGGCAGGATTAGGTTGCAGCTCCCACTCAGGTGGACCGAGTAGCATGTGGAGACTTGCATCATGCTTTTGCTCCAGAACTACTGCAGGAATATACCAGGAAAGCTGGTAATATGACAAAACAAGGTTCTTTAACCTGCCCCACCAAAATCACACTAGCACCAGCAATAGATCCAAACCAAGAAGAAATCCCTGACTTCCCTGAAAAAGAATTCAGAAGGTCCATTATTAAGTTAATCAAGGAGGCATCAGAGAAAGGTGAAGTCCACTTTAAGGAAATCAAAAAAAATGATACAAGAACTGAGGGGAGAAATCTTCAATGAGATAGATAGCATAAATAAAAAACAATTACAGCTTCAGGAAATAACGGACACAGAAAAATGCAAAATGTTCTGGAAAGTCTCAGCAACAGAATCAAAGAAGCAGAAGAAAGAACTTCAGAGCTCGAAGACAAGGTTTTTGAATTAATCCAACAAAGACAAAGAAAAAAGAATTTTAAAAAATGAACAAAGCCTTCAAGAAGTTTAGGATTATATTAAATAAACAAACCTAAGAATAATTGGAGTTCTTGAGGAAGAAGATAAATCTAAAAGTATGGAAAACACATTTGAGGGAATAATCAAGGAAAACTTGCTAGAGACCTAGACATCCAAATACAAGAATCCCAAAGAACACACAGGAAATTCATTGCAAAGAGATCATTGCCTAGGCACATTGTCATCAGGCTATCTAAAGTCAAGAGGAAGGAAAGAATCTTAACAGCTGTGAGGCAAAAGCACCAGATAACCTATAAAAGAAAACCTCTCAGATTAACAGCAGATTTCTCAGCAGAAGCCCTACAAGCTAGAAGGGGTTGGGGCCCTATGTTCAGCCTCTTTAAACAAAACAATTACCAGCCAAGAATTTTGTATCCAGTGAAACTAAGCTTCACAAATAAAGGAAAGATCCAGTCTTTTTCAGACAAACAAATGCTGAGAGAATTCGCCACTACCAAGCCAGCACTCCAAGAACTACCAAGCCAGAGCTACAAGTATTTGCCACCCACCACCAAGCCAGCACTACAAGAGCTAAAAGGAGCTCTAAATCTTGAGACAAATCCTGGAAACACATCCAAACAGAACCTCTTTAAAGCATAAATCTCACAGAACCTATAAAACAAAATACAATTTAAAAAAAAGACAAGGTATACAGGCAACAAATAACACAATGATTGGAATAGTACCTCACATTTCAATACAAACATTGAATGTAAATGGCCTAAATGCTCCACTTAAAAGATACAGAATTGCAGAATGGATAAGAATTCACCAACCAAGTATCTGCTGCCTTCAAGAGACTTGCCTAACACATAGGGACTCACATAAATTTAAGGTAAAGGGGTGGAAAAAGACATTCCTTGCAAATGGACACCAAAAGCAAGCAGGAGTAGCTATTCTTATATCAGACAAAGCAAACATTAAAGCAACAGTAGTTAAAAAAGACAAAGGGTGACATTATATAATGATAAAAGGCCTTGCCCAACAGGAAAATTTCACAATCTTCAATATATATACACCTAACACTGGAGCTCCCAAATTTATAAAACAATTACTACCAGACCTAAGTAATGAGATATACAGCAACACAATAATAGTGGGAGACGTCAGTACTCCACTGACAGCACTAGACAGGTCATCAAGACAAAGTCAACAAAGAAGCAATGGATTTAAACTATACCCAGGAACAAATGAACTTAACAGATATTTACAGAACATTCTACCCAACAACTGCAGAATATACGTTCTATTATTCATCAGTGCATGGAACTTTCTCCAAGATAGACTATATGATAGGCCCCAAAACAAGTCTCAATAAATTTAAGAAAATTGAAATTATATCAAGTACTATCTCAGACCACAGTGGAATAAAACTGGAAATCAACTCCAAAAGGAACCTTCAAAACCACGCAAATACATGGAAATTAAATAAACTCCTGAATTATCATTGGGTCAACAGCAAAATCAAGATGGAAATTTAAAATGGAACTGAACAGTAATAGTGACACAACCTATCAAAACCTCTGGGATACAGCAAAGGCAATGCTAAGGGGAAAGGTCATAGCCTAAATGCCTACATCAAAAAGTATGAAAGAACACAAATAGACAATCTAAGGTCACACCTCAAGGAACTAGAGAAACAAGAACAAACCAAACCCTAGCAGAAGAAAGGAAATAACCAAGATGAGAGAAGAACTAAATTAAATTGAAAGAAAAAAATACAAAAAATAAATGAAACAAAAAGCTGGTTGTTTGAAAAGATAAATAAAATTCATATATCATTAACAAGATTAACGAAGAAAAGAAAAGAGAAAATCCAAATAAGCTTAATTAGAAACAAAACAGGAAATATTACAACTGACACCACAGAAATACAAAAGATCATTCAAGGCTACTATTAACACCTTTACATGCATAAACTGGAAAACATAGAGGAGATAAATTCCTTGAAAGACACAACCCTCCTAGCTTAAACCAGGAAGAATTAGAAACCCTGAACAGACAACTAAGTAGTGAGACTGAAACAGTAATAAAAAAAAATTGCCAACAAAAAAAACTCCAGGACCAGATGGAGTCACAGCTGAATTCTATCAGGCATTCGAAGAAGAATTGGTACCAATCTATTGACACTATTCCACAAGACAGAGAAAGAGGGAATCCTCCCTAAAACATTCTATGAAGCCAGTATCACCCTAATACCAAAACCAGGAAAGGACATAACAAAAAAAGAAAACTGCAGACCAACATCCCCGATGAACATCAATGCAAAAATCCTTAACAAAATACTAGCTAATCGAATCCAACAGCATGTCAAAAAGATAATCCACTATGATCAAGGGGGTTCCATACCAGGGATGCAGGAATGGTTTAACATATGCAAGCCAATAAATGTCTTTCACCACATAAACAGAATTAAAAACAAAAATCACATGATCATCTCAGTAGATGCAGAAAAAGCATTTGATGAAATCCAGCATCCCTTTATGATTAAAACCCTTAGCAAAATCAGCATACAAGAGACATAACGCAGTGAAATAAAAGCCATTTGTGATAAACCCACAGCCAACATAATACTGAACAGGGAGAAGTTGGAAGAATTCCCTCTGAAAATTGGAACAAGACAAGGATGCCCACTCTCACCACTTCTATTCAACATAGTACTGGAAGTCCTAGCCAGAGCAGTCAGACAAGAGAAGGAAATAAAGGGCAACCAAATAGGTAAAGAGGAAGTCAAACTGTCGCTGTTTACTGATGATAAGATTGTATACCTAGAAAACCCTAAAGACTCCTCCTAAAAGCTCTTAGAACTGATAAATGAATTCAGCAAAGTTTCAGGATACAAAATTAATATACACAAATCAGTAGCTCTGCTCTACACCAACAGTGACCGAGATGAGAATCAAATCAAGAACCCAACCCCTTTTATAATAGCTGCAAAAAATAAAGTATTTAAGAATATACCTAACCAAGGAGGTGAAAGACCTCTGCAAGGAAAACTACAAAACACTGCTGAAAGAAATCATACATGACATACACAAATGGAAATACATCCCATGCTCATGGATGGGTAGAATCAATATTGTGAAAATGACCATACTGCTAAAAGCAATCTACAAATTCAATGCAATTCCCATCAAATACCACCATCATTCTTCACAGAACTAGAAAAAACAACCCTAAATTTCATATGGAGCCAAAAAAGAGCCTGCATAGCCAAAGTGAGACTAAGCAAAAAGAACAAATCTGGAGGCATCACACTACCTGATTTCAAACTATACTACAAGGCCATAGTCACCAAAACAGCATGGTACTGGTATAAAAATTGGCCCATAGACCAATGAAACAGAATAGAGAACCCATAAATAAAGCCAAATACAGTCAATTGATATTTGACAAAGCAAACAAAAACATAATGTGGGGAAAGGATACTCTATTTAACAAATGGTGCTGGGATAATTGGCAAGCCACATGTAGGAGAATGAAACTGGATCCTCATTTCTCACCTTATAAAAAAATCAACTCAAGATGGATCAAGGACTTAAATCTAAGACCTGAAACTTAAAATTCTAGAAGATAACATCAGAAAAACCCTTCTAGACATTGGCTTAGGCAGAGATTTCATGACCAAGAACCCAAAAGCAAACGCAACAAAACAAAGATAAATAGATGGGACTTAATTAAACTAAAGAGCTTTTGCACAGCAAAAGGAACAGTCAGCAGAGTAAATGACAACCCACAGAGTGGGAGAAAATCTTCAGTCTATATATCCGACAAAGGACTAATATCCAGAATCTATGAGGAACTCAAACAAATTAGCAAGAAAAAAAAAACCACCAAAAAGTGGGCTAAGGACATGCATAAACAATTCTCAAGCAAAGATACACAAATGGCCAACAAACATGAAAAAATGGTCAGCATCACTAGTGATCAGGGAAATGCAAATCAAAACCACAATGTGATACCACCTTACTCCCACAAGAATGGCCATTATCAAATAATCAAAAAATAACCGATGTTGGTGTGGATGTGGTGAAAAGGAAATGCTTCTACACTGCTGGTAGGAATGTAAACTGTACAAACACTATGGAAAACAGTGTGGAGATTCCTTAAGAACTAAAAGTAGAACTACTATTTGATCCAGCAATCCCACTACTGGGTGTCTACCCAGAAGAAAAGAAGTCATTATATGAAAAAGATACTTGCACAGGCATGTTTCTAGCATCACAATTGCAAAAATGCAGAACCAGCCCAAATGCCCATCAATCAATGAGTGGAGAAAGAAACTGTAGTGTGTGTATGTATGTGTATATATATGTATGTGTGTGTATATATATAGTGTGTGTGTATATATATAGTGTGTGTGTATGTATAGTGTGTATATAGTGTGTGTATATATATACACACATACATATATATACACATATATACATACATACACACATTACAGTGTCTTTTTCCACTCATTGATTGATGGGCATTTGGGCTGGTTCCGCATTTTTGCAATTGTGATGCTATAAACATGCCTGTGCAAGTATCTTTTTCATATAATGACTTCTTTTCCTCTGGGTAGATATATATATATCTGGGTAGATATATATATATTTGGGTAGATATATATATACACACACACACATATACATACATACACAATGGAATACTACTCAGCCATAAAAAGGAATGAATTAATGGCATTCACAGCAACCTGGATGGAACTGGAGACCATATTCTAAGTGAAGCAACTCAGGAATGGAAAACCAAACATCGTATATTCTCACTCATAAGTGGGAGCTAGGCTATGAGGATGCAAAGGCATAAGAATGATATGATGGACTTTGGGGACTCAGGGGAAAGGGTGGAAAGGGGGTGAGGGATACAAGACTACAAATTGGGTTCATTGTATACTGCTTGGGTGATGGTTGCACCAAAATCTCACAAATCACCATTAGAGAACTTATGTAACCAAATACCACCTGTTCCCCCAAAACCTGTGGGAATAAAAAATTTTTTTTTAAATAACTATCATGTGGCTTTTCCTGTTTTGACGTCTTTTTAATCATAGTCCTGTAAATGGGCCTAAGGCAACACTCATTATAACCTATGCCCCACTAATGTTTTAAATTAACTGAAAAATATATTTCTTTTTTTTTTTTTTTTTTGAGACAGAGTCTCGCTGTCGCCCAGGCTGGAGTGCAGTGGCGCGATCTCTGCTCACTGCAGGCTCCGCCCCCCCGGTGTTCACGCCATTCTCCTGCCTCAGCCTCCCGAGTAGCTGGGACTACAGGTGCCCGCCACCTTGCCCGGCTAATTTTTTGTATTTTTAGTAGAGACGGGGTTTCACTGTGTTAGCCAGGATGGTCTCAATCTCCTGACCTCGTGATCCGCCCGCCTCGGCCTCCCAAAGTGCTGGGATTACAGGCGTGAGCCACCGCGCCCGGCCTATTTCTTAAGTATATATACTAATGTCTATTAAGCCCTATAAAGATACCCAAAGATAAATATCACGTTCATTGATTCAGTACTTGCATCAAGTAATGAAGTCATTGGTAACCAGCAATTTATTAATATTACCAAGCACTCTGGAATGGGCATATGGGATTCTTGGTTTATTTATTTATTTTTACCTTTGTTCAAATATGTAGAAAATGCTGAAAAGATAGTTTAAACATTCTTTCCTCTCCAGACAAGACAATGTTGGCAGAAAGAATTCCTGTTCCCTCCAGTCCCGTTCCTATAGCAACCATCGACTTGGTACAGCAACAGACAGAAGATGTCATGCCACGCATTGAGCCCAGACTTCCACCCAAGAAAACTAAGCACCAGGAAGAACAGGAAGATGTAAACAAACCAGCCTGGGGAGTCAGCTCTTCTCCCTGGGTGACCTTTGTCTATGCACTCTACCAAATTAAAGAGATGATGCAACTCACAAGAGACAACCGTGCTTCTGAGATACAGCCTTTACAGGTACAGTTCCTTTGCTGGGCTAGCAATATTACCTGTCACTCAAGATACCTTAACTGGGCTCAGTTGTTTTAATTACTCACTTTTCATTCAACAAGATTTATTGAAAGTCTGGTGGGGGAAACAGACATGCAAACAATTTCAGTACTCTGTGAGCACTAAGTTAAAGAGGGTGTATACAAGGTCCCATAGAGAGAATATTCTGCCGTATGGAGTTCTGGAAAACTTCAGAGGATATGATTCTTTCACCTCTTGAAAGAAATAAAATAAATAAATCCATTCTTTCATTGTATTTTTGTTTTAAATTTCAGTATTGATGGTTGCCAGTTGAAAGAATATATGGTTCATGCCTTCAGGAACCATATTTATTAATCTCTGTAATTCCAAAATTCTAGTGGGGGCATTATATATTATAGGACCACAATAAATATTTGTTGAATTAATTAATCTGAGCCACTGTATGGGTCTAATAGAACACCTAAGTCAGTGGAATTATGGTTATACAGGTGGCCTCACCTGAAAAATAAGTCTAAAGGTGTGATTTTTCTTGTCCCCAGAGGAGTGATCTTTCCTGAGTAAAGTTAAATCATGTTGATAAAAGTGTGGATAATTGTACAGGTGTATCCCGACTTTGGAAAATGAGTGTAACTTCTATAAACCATTTAGCCAAAGAAATAGACCCAGTTCCCCCATTTTATAATAATCACTCCCTTTTATTTGGTAAGTCATGTCAGCTTTGTCTGGAGTAGCTTCAGAGGACATATAAAAAAAAGGGGGAAAGATTTAAAAATAAGGGTCATTTGAGTAATTCCCCTTTCAGAAAATTTGTTGAACTGTTAATTAATCTTACTTTGTAAGCTAACATAAAATCTTTGTGAAATTTTAACCAAATCTGGTTCTTTACTGATAACCATATGCATGCCAGTCCATGCATGATCCTATTTATTAATTTATCAAGATAATAAACTCACATCATTGCTCAGTCAAGAACCAGACATTGTGGTGGGAGAAGCATATACAGGATTTTAATACCTTAAAGCAAGAAGATGAAACAGGAGAAAGGATGATTTTAATATCTGCTGCTTGAGTAGCAATATTTTCATTACTTTGTGTACTCATCCTCATTTTCACAGAAGCCACATAAAATTTTTAATGTGGCTTTTTTTTTCTGGTATGTTAGGATTAATAAATATTTTTCTGGGCTGGGCGTGGTGGCCTACGCCTGTAATCCCAGCACTTTGGGAAGCCGAGGTGGGTGGATCACAAGGTCAGGAGTTCAAGACCAGCCTGGCCAAGATGGTGAAACCCCGTCTCTACTAAAAATACAAAAATTAGCTGGGCATGGTGGCGGGTACCTGTAATCCCAGCTACTACGGAAGGCTGAGGCAGAGAATTGCTTGAACCCGGCAAGCGGAGGTTGCAGTGAGCCAAGGTCACGCCACTGTACTCTGGCCTAGGCGACAGAGCAAGACTCCATCTCAAAATAATAATAACAATAATAAATAAATAAATAAATAAATAAATAAATAATAAATAAATAAATAAAAATTTTCTGGTATGTTAGGATTAATAAAAACTGGCAGGTATGCTGTAGTTATTCTTAGAAGTCATTATACTAAGTTTCTTTTTCCTTCATTGTAGAATCACAGAAATGAACATTTTTATTTGGGTGTTCAGCTAAAAAGTGATGGGTACTAATTTGGGGGAGAATCCATTTAAATTTTTTTTTCTTATTTGTACAACCAATATGGCATTTATGGAAATTGCTGCTGCTGATGTTCTACTCATGGTTATTTACAGTTGGTTACACAAGTGCTTGTTTACATTCACTTTTTTATGTGGATGTTCTGTCTTATCTAACTTTCGGTGCACATTCTGAAATACCAAATATATATCAGGACTCTTAATTACAGGACATTCTTTCCCAGCTCTGCCTCTAAGGATGAGAACCCCTTACTTATTTCCTGTTAGACAAAGTGTCTTCTGGCTCTTGGATTCTGTGGTCTTAGCAAGCGGCCTGAGTTTCACTTATTCCATAGTGCTTGCCCAGCGACTTGCCACATGGCTGGGGGGCTCAGTAAATATTTGCTGATGTAAACTGTTTACCAAGTACTAACAGACATTTTGGTAGTAATGTTCCTTTTTCCACAAGACACGTCTGCTTATAGTGTTTGTGTTTTTCATGCGGCTCTGGCAGTTGCACATAGGAAAGGAGATGAAAGGTAAGACATTCTATCCTTATTCCTCTATTACTTGGTCCCTGAAATGGGCACTTCCGGATGATCTCCCCATGTTTCCTATCTTACTTGAAAGCATATATAAAAAGCTGGATTTATTTGCTATCACTGATCATGGGGCATCTCCTGTTTTTTTACCTCCAGGGGACCAATGAGAACAGGGAAAATTCTCCTGCTGGTAGAGCCCAGCCTGTCCCATGTGAGACTCACTCTGACCCATCTAGAAACCAGCCATCCCCTGACGCAGCAGCATCTCAGACGCAGACCAGCGCCGCTCACCCCAGTGTGCACCCGCGCACAGAGGAGAGTGAAGAGCAGCAGGCTCAGCTGGCGGCGGGAGGACACTGAGGGCATCCTGCTCATCTCACACCCTGCATGGAATCAGGCTCCTCAGCCAGGACAGAGGGTGAGGCCCCCCAGCCAGGATATACCTGCCCTGGAGGAGCACACCACTGCATATGCTTCTAAATATCTAAACTCATTAACATGGAAACACACACACAGGAGCTACAGTACATATTGGCAGGAAAAGGTAAACTTTCGTAATCTCATTGGAATTACAACAGGGAAATGGAGTTCAATGAGGACTTTCAGTTCTTTGCTTGGTTAGGTTAAGGATGATAGAATTTCTCTGCCAGTGCAGTAAGAGTTGAAACCGGCAGTTACACTAAGTAAGTGGAGGGAATGAAAGTGTTTTGAGGTGAATGTGGATATAATTTCCCTCTTCTGATTATTTATTCTTATTTGGTTCTTAATACAAAGTGGGAGGAGATAGAATTCATCTATACTTTCTTTTTTCTTGAAGAGAACCATTTAAAAAAATTACAAGATATATTTAAAAAGTAACTGGATAAAAGTTAGTAGCACATGTGCTTTTGTTAAAAATAAAGTTAAAAGTTAAAGTTAAAAAATGAAGTTAAAAGTTTCATCAGAAACTTTACATATCCTTAGCAAATATATTTTTATATGTGTATGGTATATAATGGAAATAATTCTTTGAGCAACAGAAGCTATTATTAACTACTGCAAGCTAAGCTGAGCTTAAAAATGCCTTTTGTTTTAAATGGGCTTTGAGAAAAAAAACAAACAAAGGATTATTTCAAATCAGCCAACCAACTCAGTATCCTATGGCTTGATAGACAAGAGTTTACTAAATATATTGATACTGTAAATAGCCTCTCTTGCTATTTACTATCTTATTCAGGCTCTAATTAGCTGAGGGAATGAAACACACAAAAATCACTGAATTCCTAAGAGTTCCTTTAAATAAGCAGTACTAGTTACAAATCACAGTATAAGATTTAAGTGCCTGGGGGAGGGATACAATTTTTAGAAATTACATATTGGGTCAGTTTTGTTTTGTTTTTGGTGAGGAAAAGGTGGTAAATAGGAAACCATGAATGGGAAGGATGGCAATAAGTAGCAACTATACTTTCCAATGACTAAAGAAAGAAAATCTCAGTATATTCGTTCTCATGAAGACACAGTCAGACACTGGACAATGTAATGTATGCAACTGCAAATGTTACAACTGCAGCCAGAACAATGGCTGGGTGGATCACACATAAAGCTTGCCACTAAAAATCAAAGCAGAGGCTAACAGGAAACCTGGGGGGAGTGTGGAAAAGGGAACACTGTTTTAGCTGAATAAAGGTGAATTATATAATTTGTAATAGCTGTGGATGAGCACAGGAGAGAGAGGAAAGAAAAGAACAGTTAGAAATGAGCAACTCACCTTACCCTCTGACCCTGATTAGACAGGATCAATTGTAAAGTGAGGGCTTCTCCATGACACCATAGTTCTGCCCAATACTGCATTTGGGATAAGAAATTCTACACTTGGATGTCTAGCTTCACCACAAAACACAGCTTAAAAATAAAATAACTGAAAGAAATAGAATTCAGCAAATAGTTATTTTTTGCACTTGAACTGAAACGTACTGTACTGTAAATTATGACTCATTTTAAGTGACCTTTAAAATCAGATGTATTTATTATGCTTGTGTAATTATAGAAATAAAGAAATGGGTGACAGGCTTAACCTCACCTATGAATGTACAGTATGTGGATTTGTGAAACTGACTGTAGGAAGTCAAAAACTTATACTGTATCTTGTGTTTACAGTTCTGATTTATTCCTTTGAAAAGCTTGCTGTTTTGGAAATGCACAGTTGACATGTTGAAATAAAAATAAATACCATTTTTAAATGTTTCTTAAATGATAAAGATGTGACCAAACAAAAGTCCTATACTCTGTAATGAATGAGACCAAATTCAACATGCCTTTGTTACGGAAATTTACTGTGACAGCAGAATCGATAATGCAGTCATTTCCAGCCTTGTGAGCTGACACCTTCATGGGTTTGTGGACTTTGTGACTTTTTCTTCCTGTCCCTAAAGTGCCATATGCTACCTTAAAAAATATTAAAGTGAATTCAAATTAAATTTTGATTTGAGATTTTGTAACCCCTCTTGAGATCCCTCAAAACACGCAGGGGTGTCACAGAGCCCAGGCTGGTAATCACTGCCTTAATGACTTACTTCCTACTCTTTCTCCTATGGTTGTAGAAACGGTAAATTACCGAGTGCTGAGCTTGTGTGGATCCAAAGCGGTTAATTGCTAATTATTAAACTATTCCTCAAGTCTTAGGAATAGATTATAATACATAAATTGTCCAGCAGGCAGTAAACCTCATGAAAAGTGTTAAGGAATTCACAGGAAGAGCAACCCTGCTTTACTGGCTTATTAATCCTGCCATGGGTCACATGAAGTGGATAGTTGGCTAATAGCTTCCCTCTAATTGGCAGTTCCTTCCAGTACTGCTGAGGTACTGAGACCATTACTTAGGCAATATTCCTCTCCGCCAATTTGGAGTTCAGCAGGGAATCTAGGAAAAGGGAACCACATCCGTGGATATTGGGTGCTTGTAGTGTGCTGATGAGATTATCATTTTGCCCGTAACAAAAACTGGAGGTGTTCCTATCACTATCCCCATTTTAAACAAGAGAATTCTGAAGCTAACAGTTTAAGTTATGATATCAAGGTCACAAAGCCAGGATTCAAACTCAAATCTTCCTAATGTCAAAGCACTGGTCCACTTAGCACCTTCCCCCACCCCAGGAGGCAGGGAGGCCATTCCCTGCATCTGTTGTGGCAGAGGAAGCCATAAAGCAGCCCAGCCTGAACCATTACCATACATGCCTGATATGTGTATGTGTGTGGTTGTATTTCCATTTAGGATTTCTAGATATTCCTAGATTCCTAGAAATCCTTCAAATTCCTGATGCTTTGTGAAATGTAGGTACAGCAGACCCTTTATACTCTGCAGGTGAGTTGGCTGGACTGATAACTCTGCACAGGAAACCCAGAGGTTGGTAGGGACTCTGGCCAGGGCCATGGGAATCAGGAAGGGAAAGTGGACACACCCACAGCTCTGTATCCTAGGCAATGGCATTGTAGGATAGCACTGTCCGATAGGACTTACTGGGAAGATGGGAAGTTCTCTATTTCCACTGTCCAGTATGGTAACCATAAGCCATATGTGGCTATTAAACAACTGACATGTGGCTAATTTTCTGGGGGAATTAATTAGGTTTCTAATTTTAAATAGCCACACATGGTTCAAGGCTACCACACTGGACAGCACGGGTATACAGGAAGAGATCCCTTCGGGAGATCTCTGGGCCTGTTTCCTCAGCTTCAGTGTGAGAGGTTAGAGCTTAAGGTTATGTTAATTCTGTGAAAATGAGGGTATGCTTTGACAGTGACTGTAGGGAAGAAAGAGGTGATTTTCCATTTGGAAGTTCTTCAGCCCTTTGGAGCATGGAGACAAGACAAAGGCTATTTCTGAAGCCCCAAACCACTCCTGGGCTTGTTTAGCAAAGCCTTGAGAATATCTGGCTTAAGAATTCCAAACCATGGAGCAGTTGGGAGAGAGGCTGGTGCCTAGGTGGGGACAGAAAAGGGGTGAAAGGGGGAGTGGTTTGTCAGATCTCAGAAAGTAATTTACATTATGCCAGGACAAACTGTGGCTTCTTATAAGGGAGTA
Source organism: Nomascus leucogenys (assembly GCF_006542625.1). NCBI lineage: Eukaryota > Metazoa > Chordata > Mammalia > Primates > Hylobatidae > Nomascus > Nomascus leucogenys. The sequence goes on from NC_044402.1 coordinate 90,855,196, forward strand.
ACTGGAAACTTGCTGATGTCTAACATGGGGGGAAAGTGAGCCAGTCCAGCTAAGTGCCAGTCCAGCTGTGTACCTAACTCTCAACCAGCTGCCATCTGCTTCAAGCAGCTAATATAGGACCACTTGTCCCCCACTGTGGCTCCAGGAAAATCCCAGTTTTTAGATGGCAACCCAAGGACCTTACAATGTTGGGGTTAGGAGTGTGCGCTCTGGAGTCACGCTGTTTGCATTTGAGTCCCAGCTCTGCCAGTGAGAACTTACACACGCATATAATATCTCTGGGCCTCAGGACCCACCTCTGTAAAACGGAAGTGATTACAATAGGTACGTTACAGATTGATGTTTAAAATGAGTTATCTGACACACAGTGTGGGCTCCATAAATACTGCCATTGTTGTGTAGCAAAGAGCCCGGGGCAGGAGGAGTGCTGTCTCATTTCCCCAACCAGGGTCTAGTTCTATTATTTTATTGCCATTTAAATCTATAATCATATTCCATTCTCCCAATCTACAGTGCCATTCTATATATATTTAGCTATATCTAGTAAACTGTACAGTAAGGCATTCATTCCAACATGCATTGTAAACATTAAGTGGTTGGGGATATGAGTTAGTTGAGATAAAATTAAGCAAAACATAAGTTGAAGAGGATGGAAAAAAATGATGACGATGACAGTTCCATAAAGTGCAAAAGTCTGCTGAGAGAGGTTATAAGTTCCATAATTTTCATTTTTCTTTTTCTTCTTAGAGGTGTCAACAAAAGTAAACAATTTTATAATCATTTAACAAATTATTTACCATACTGTCTCCAATAGTCAGCGTAGGATGCTATTGTTTTAAATTGTAAACTTACATTTGAAAAAGGTCAGGATTTTTTTTTGTTTCCTGAAAAGATCACTGGCATCTTAGAAAAATAACATGTAGACCAGTGCTACTCAAAGTGTGCTGTCAAACTACTGCTGGTATGTGACAACATAGAAATTAGACATTTCAAAATATGTAAGGCAAGTTGACATTGTCATGACATGATCATCGTGCTTATATTCTGTATGTCTTTTCTTTTAAAGATTGTTTCATTTTTCTAATAATTTAGTGTATCTTACAAAAGTATTACTTGTGATGAACTAGACGGAAACTGGTCCATCACCCCAGACAGTCTGAGAAGCACTGACAAGAGCCACAGACTACAGTGTCCGTCGCTGCGGGGCACAAATGACTGGTATGTGCATAACATCAGCAGATGTAGTCACCTCTTGAATGCATTATCCATGGGGTAATTTCCTTAACTTTCTTAAAAAGATGGTAATAAAGGAAGTAGAATATGAGCCCTGGAAGCAGACATATGGGGGCTTGAATTCTGATTCTACCACTTTAGCTATATGTGTCCTTCAGCAACTTTCTCCTACCTTCTCTGGGTCTTTCCTCATCTGTAAAATGAAAATACCAAAACATATCACAGAGTGGTCATGAGGTGCAAATTAAGAGGTATCGAAGGTGCCTCATATTGTGCCTGATGGATCTCTAGTCAATGTTGGTATTCTTTCCCTTTCTCTTTTCAATCAGTCTTTTTTGGAAAAAGGACCAAATCTAAAAAAACAGATGCCTCAAATTATTTAAATAATAAAGAGAAGCTACCCACTAACTGCATCTTTCCAAGATTTATATTAGATAAGTATAGTATTCATTTCAAATCTCTGGTGACCTATTAAGGTTTCACATTCAGGGATCATAACAAAAAAAATACAGTTACCTTTAAAAGATAATCCAACTCCTAGGCCAGAGAAAGACTAAAGATTTTAACATATCTGAGTAAAAATATGCCCATCAGAGGGGGTGGGATGTTGGTCAATAATGAAGATTAGAAAAACAGCAGTCACAGAGAGGAAAAAGTTGGCAGGACCTGCATAAAGGAAGGGGTGGTCTTTGTCAACAGACCTGGTATCTCATCCCATTAACAAGGCTAGCCCCATTGGGGTGGGGGGTAGCATCTGCATCAAACTCTTTGGCCTCACGACATTAACCATGTGAATTATATAACAAGCTCCCTTTGTTTTGTTTCAGTTCACCAAGTAGCCACCTTATTATAATTTGACCCCTTGTAAATCTGTCTTCTGAGAGAGAATCTGCTGGTCATATCAATTCAAGTGTTTTTATTCTTATGCTAGTTATATTTTTGGTTGTGAATCACTACCTGTACCACCTATATGAATTGACTAACGAGACAGGTCTTATGGTGCAATAACAAAAAGCAGGGTTCTGAGTCAATAAGGCTAACAGTCACACCCAAATAGTTCACTCTTCAATGTCATGCCACCCAGCAAGCTCTCTCAGAAGGCAGCTTGCTCCTGTTGTCACCTAAAAGTACCTCTCTGTCTTCCCGCAGGTGTCTTCAAACTTCCACATCCATTATGTTGTCTATCTTGCTTTCAGTTGGACAAGAAAAGCTAATTTATAAAATTGTACATCTCTCACTCTGGGAAACAATCATTTCTCTTACAATGTAAGAGAGCATTTCTTTAGTTGACATCATTTCAGGATCTTAATTCCTCCACATACTTAGATATTTTTATGTAATCCATCATCTATTCCAAACCCTATTAAAATCTGAATATCTGAAATTTCCAGATTTTTTAAAAAAGTCATAAATTGAAATATTGTCCTTCATGTCAGATGGACATTCCCCTGTAATTCAGCCCTAGGTATTACTGGCAAACCACACAACTAATTCACAAAGCATTTTTTGTGATATGTAAAATGTGTTTTAAAACCTTTTAAAAATAACACTTGAATGATACGATTGTTTAAGCATAGCCACCTACACTATATCTCACCCACACATCTGGTGTCAAACAGTCCAACTTGCTAACAACAGTAAGCTTTTGTAGGCACCAAGCATAAGCAATAACATAACAAAGGGATCTGTCAGGCTCCATAATTATACACCTATGGTGTGTGAAACACAAAGCCAACTTCCAACCACCTGTGAAGGGCAGGGCCATTTTATTGAGTGGTCGTTTAAACTGTTCAAAGGCCTTTAAAAAGGGAGGAGGAGAGGAGAGAGGAGGTAAGGAAGAAAGAGAAGGGAAGGGAGGAAAGAAAGGAGAGAAACATTTCTTACAAGAGTTATCTATACATTGCTTGATGGGGATTAGAATTGTGATCAGTACTATAATACACCCCCAAATCAAATGAAAACAACATAAATACACTAAAAATATCACAAGTAATGCTTCTAATTGTTTAGCTTCTCACAGTAGTCACAAAGCAGAAACTGACAAACCTATGATTTCCTCTAAAAATAAACATGGAAAACAATATCCTCAAGGACTGCTGTTGTTCTTCTCTCTTTGGCTGTTTTTATTGTGATGGCTACACCTGGCTAGCTGCCCATGAAGAGCTGCTTCCTCCCCTCAGCAGTACCTCTTCCCCCTGGCCCAGCAGCTGTCCTGGCTGGGATGTACCTGGCAGCCCCAGCATGTGTTATTTACTCATACGCATATGTTGTACCACACAAACTGCCTCTTAGGAGACGAACTTGGTGAGCACAGGCACTGATACATCTGATACATTTATATCACCAATAAATATAATTTAAAAAAACAGATTAAACCATAAGAAAAATGTTCAAACTTCTGTTTACTCATAAAATAGTTACCATAAATCTGAATGGGAAATATATCCTTTGGTTTTTTAAAAATCCAAGTCTATATAAAGGCAGATTAACTTTAGTGGATATTACAAAAAAAAAAGTTCCCAGTATGAAAAGATGTCTGGCAAAAAACAGACCTGTAAATACTTCAAAGAGGAACTATCATTTGAAAATCAATCTAGAAAGTTCCAGATGGATAGTCATGCTCTTTTTTCATGATTTAGAAAAACTACTAAATTTGGCTCAGGAAAGCAGCAGTGCCAAAATTCTGTCTATCCTTCCCCCATAACCCTTGTCCTGATAAAAAGATTATTTTTATGATCCCATCACAGGAAAAAAAGCCTGATTTTGATTCTCAGAATAAACTTAGCAACATCTTAACCCTGAGATTGTCTTGCCATGTTCAAATCTTTCCTCAGATCTGTGTTTGGCCTTCTTTCCTCAGGGTCAAAGCTCATAGCCCCTCATTTCACTCTGGAGTTTAATACCATGAATCAAGAAAAAAAATCATTTTTTAAGAAATTGTTACAAACACCTATAGCTAATCAATTTTTTAAATGGATCAGTCAATTCAAAATGTCACAAGAGCTTAAGTGCCTTCAATTTCAAAATACAAAAAAGTAATCATAGTATCTAATCCTTACGTATGTATATAAAAATCTTATGTATGTATAAAATCTTTAAAATGTCTTAAGAAACATTTCCCTTTATCACAGTTAAATAGCGAGTCGGCCATTATTGAAAAATAAAAAGTAAAGCCACCAACATTGTGAGGCCCATGGCTGTAGGGAGATGGCTCCTAAGCTTGCACCTGAAGATCTTGCCTACCTGAGTCAAAGGATACATCAGGGCTGGATTTCTACCAGTGCTGCATCTCAGTGTGGTCTTGCACAAGTTATTTAACCTCTCCAGAGCTCAGTTCCACCACCATTAGCATTTTCCAAACATGTGTTCCAAGGAATATTAATCTCATGAAAAAGAGTTCTGTGGTCAAATTAAGCGAGAAACTGCAGCACACAATTTCTCCCCTTTGGGAGATTCACAGTGCACATAAGAATTATGAATGCCTCCGAGAGGTACTGAAATACATTAGTTTAACTTTATATCAATCTTAGTTGACCTCAGAATACCTTTTTTGACCAACACTTGGTAGTAGCCTGTGAGCTGTACTTTGGAAAACACTGGTCCAGCATGTCTCAGGTCTCTTTAAGGACTTATACTGATGAAATATAGGAAGCGTATTGCAGCGTCTTCTGACACAGGTTCAGGGGATTAAGAGCGGATTTAGTGCCCTAGTGTCGACAAAGCACCTGTTCATACTTACTAGCCCCTTGAAGAACAACGCCATTCCCCTGTTCCTAATGAAAGCCTTCATTCAAGGAAAGTGGTAGTGGCTGTCACAGAATTTTGGTATCCACCTACAGTACAATAAGTAGCAGAACTCACCAAGAATGCTAAGTTATCTTCAAAATCGGTTGGTTTTCCTTTCCAGAATGACTTGTTTTTCTCCACAGCAAATGTTTTTGCCACTGTTCGCTAGAACAGTTCTGCCTAACTTTAATAGAATCCCTGCCCTTTGCCCACTTCCTTGTCCAGAACGAAGTCAACTTGAAGGTCGCATGTCAGGCAGTACTCGGGTTAAAGAGCTGCTCTTCCAAGAAGGCACCCCCAAGGCCATACTGCTCTTCATGCACACTGATTTCTTCAGGTGACAAGTGGCTTCCTCCAAGAACAAAGTCTGCAAATCTAATAAGTTTTTTGTTTTAAATAAAGTTAATGTTATCTCAGGAAGGTTTATTTGAAAGATAACATGTTCCCTTGATATTTATCCCCTTTAATTAAATTTGACTTTGCATCAATACAGGGTGGCATTTACACAGTAGGTGTAAAAATGGGAACGGCTTATGTGATCCCTCTAAAGACAGCTATTCATGGAAAGGGCAGAGAATTAGGGCAGACGTATAAGCACTAAATAAGCCAAATGTACTCACTCCTGTTTTCTAATTCTTCCTTGTCTCTATTTTTTATTAGTTTGAATTTATTATTATTCATTATTTTGCATCAAATACTTTCCCCCTTCCATCTTTAATTTGAGGGCACTGTTATTTGGATAAAGTTATGAGGAAGAGAAAGCAATAAGGAAAAATGTTGGGACAGATGTCTTTCTTAGTGAACTTTAAAAATGATTTTCCAGCTGGGTGCGGTGGTTCATGCCTGTAATCCCAGCACTTTGGGAGGCCAAGGCAGGCAGATCACGAGGTCAGGAGTTAGAGACCAGCCTGACCAACATGGTGAAACCCCATCTCTACTGAAAATACAAAAATTAGCTGGGCATGGTGGCACCTGCGCCTTGTAATCCCAGCTACTCAGATGGCTGAGGCAGGGGAATCACTTGAACCTGGGAGGCGGAGGTTGCAGTGAGCTGAGATCGCACCATTGCACTCCAGCCTGGGTGACAGAGAAAGACTCCGTCTAAAACCAAACCAAACCAAACAAAACAAAACAAAAAAGATTTTCCCCACCAATAGGATGAGAAGCAGGTCACGCATCCTATTCCACCTTCCCTTTGCATAGGGATGTTATCTTTATAGCCTTCCCTATAAAACATCAGATAAATATTTATTCTGACATCAGCAGTTCCACTGTGCAAAGTCACAGTACTGAGAAAAGGAATCTCTGACAACTTCCACATCATCTGTTATCCAGGGAAATAGTCTATTTCTTCCCTGAAGTGCCTGTACCAAACCATCATACTATTTTTAAAGTCATTCTGAACTAAACTATGGTCCGAGCAGCAGAGCGGGACTTACTTGCTAGGGGTGTGGAGTCTGGAGACGACCAACCATGAGGGGAAGTCGGGTTTTCGGCAGGCCCGGCGTAGCTCCTCCAGAGCGCTGTTCGTTTCAGCATCAGCTTGCTCCCTGTACTCGTCTTCTGTAAGATACTTCACCACCAGCTCTTTTGATGTAAACCACTGCTTCATTTTCCTAAAATATGGCATGTGGTTGCAGGATTACTGCCTAATTCAATCCTTAAGATTTACAAAAACAGGCCTGGCGCGGTGGCTAACGCTTGTAATCCAAGCACTTTGGGAGGCCTAGGCAGGCGGATCACAAGGTCAGGGATTGAGACGATCCTGGCTAACACGGTGAAACCCTGTCTCTACTAAAACTATAAAAAATTAGCCGAGCATGGAGGTGGGTGCCTGTAATCCCAGCTACTCGGGAGGCTGAGGCAGGAGAATGGCGTGAACCCGGGAGGAGGAGGTTGCAGTGTGCCGAGATGGCACCACTGCACTCTAGCCTGGGCAACAGAGGGAGACTCCGTCTCAAAAAAAAAAAAAAAAAAATTTACAAAAATACATTTCTTAGATGGTAACAGTAATAATACCTCTTAACTTCCTCTATATCATATCTATACTTTTTTATTGCTTTTATCATGACTGAGGTATAGAGAACATGTAGTTTGGGCCTAATAGTGTATTTCTCCATTTCTTGGACTATCATAAATAATGTCCTAAGGCATTTGAGAATCAATTTCTGATACAGATGTTAATTGTATTTTTCTTCCTCGGTGATTTCTAATCACAGAGGCAATTAAAAGCTTGTTTTTTTTCTTTTTATGCTTGGCCTGTTGATTTTCTTGGGCACTAATAGAAGCAAGCTTTTGAGATGTTCTTTTATGCAGACCCTCTAGAACATTGACCATTTACTCTCCACACCAAGAACCTGGGAGGATTTGTGGGATATCACTTCCACCTAGTGGTGGTGATTCTGACTAATCCTAGAGAGCAAGAGCAAATATTGTACAAAATTTATAGTAATTTTTCCTTTATTACATGACGAGTGGATCATGATTAGAACTTTCTTTTTCCAACCAAGAAAATCCTAAATCTCATAAAAATTTAGGAATCTAAGAATCTCATAAAAATAGTAACAATAATAAGATTTTTAAAACATTTGTTTTATTTATTTTTTAATTTTTTTTTTGAGACGGAGTCTCGCTCTGTTGCCCAGGCTGGAGTGCCGTGGCGCGATCTCAGCTCACTGCAACCTCCGCCTCTGGGATTCAAGCAATTCTCCTGCCTCACCCTCCTGAGTAGCTGGGATTATAGATGCATGCCACCACGCCCAGCTAATTTTTGTATTTTTTAGTAGAGACGGGGTTTCACCGTGTTGATCAGGCTGGTCTCAAACTCTTGACCTCGTGATCCATCCACCTCGGCCTCCCAAACTGCTGGGATTACAGGCATGAACCACTGTGCCCAGCCTAAAATATTTGTTTTATTTATAATGAGTTTTAAAAAATATTTTGGGGTGGTTTTAAATTTAACCAGAGATTTCCAAATATAAATGAGCATCACAATTATTAGGATATTATATTTATATAATATATAAATATATATATATTTTTTCTTGAGGGTTGGGACTGAATAAATCTATTATCTTTTAAAGATCATATACTTGCTGAGCTAGATCAAGGAAACAGTGATATAATTTCCTTCTGCTTTTCTGAATACCTGTGCTTGGTTTCCCTGAAGGAAAAACCCTGGATGCTGAGCCAGAAGACCTGGACACAGTCCTGGCTTTGAGGTTTATTCACTATATGAACTTGGGGAATTCCTTAACAGTTCAGAGCCTCACTTTGCTCATATGAAAAAAATACTAAAAATGAAAGCAATAATATCTCCCTCATCTACTTCATAGGTCACTGTACAGGTTAAATGAGATATTTTGTGTAGGGTTCTTAGCACTGTAAGTGGCCTATACTAGGTGTTCAATAAGGATAATCAAAGGAGTAGTTACCATATACTCTTAAAATATAAGTAAACAGCTCTTTGCAACTAGAAAGTACTATACAAAATCAAGGTATTATTTCTCTGGTGTGTTATTTAACCTATAAGTTCCTGTTTCGTTCCCTAGTTCTTTATATAATTATTCACTAGCAAAATTTTAAGTTGAAGTTATAGTACATTTTGATTATTATAGAACCATTGTGCAGAACACACTTTGCTCTTGGCAGGGAGCTAGGTGGTTAAAGGGAAGGAAGAAGGAACTCATCCTGAGTTCCTCAGGCCACAAACCTGGCAAAGGGCCAGGAACCTGGAAGATATTGGGGGACCAGCCTCACTGACAAAAGACCTCTCGTGTTCTGAGTCACTGTCTGCCTCGGGCAGATGGGGTAAAGAGAGACCCAGTCAGCATCAACCCTCCAACCCTGCCCTGCTGCCTTTCAGCCCCACCAGCATCTTCTGTGTGGGCTCCCTGTCCTGTCAATGGTACAATTTTAACCCTGTGATATTGCCACACACACACACACAGTCACCAGTTCCATAAACTACCAGTCACCATAGTGTCCTTCCTCACAGCCAATTTTACCTCTTGAACATTTATTCACTCCCTCTTCTAGCCTTGGTCTCATGGTCCTACCCTAGGGCCTCATCATCTCTCACCTGGACCACTGTGATGTCTGATAACTGTTCTCCTGCCACAGGGGCCTCCCCTTTATATCCACCTGCTGTGCCAGAAGACAGATGGGCCACATCCCACCGGCCAATGAGTATTTATGGTCTCTGGTGTGATTTTTTGTTTGTTCAATGTCTTTTTATTTTTGATTTTTATTTTTAAATGCCAACATTTAAAAATCCTGAGATTTCACATTCTAATCGTAATTCCCATTTCCAATTTTTCTAGAAAACCAGCAGATCTGGCAATACAGGACTTATATTCCCACACGAGAGCAATCAGCTCAAGCTGAGTGGTAACAGCCCCGTTTTCAATGAGGTTGCTTTGTGGAGTTTCCCACAGTCCTCCTGGTTACTGCTGCCTTACCCCTGGCTCAGCCTCACTCACCGTAGTATCTGCCTGGGTCCTAAGCAACTGGTTTGATAACTGCTGTAGAGGCAGCAGTCAGAGTGGACCAACTAAAATGTCTCATGGTTAAACCCCACTGTGTACAGGACTGGACTAGATTGCTTAGCATGGCTGCCATGCATCTGGCCCATGCCCACCTTGCTTGCTGCACTGACAGCACTGCCTACCTCCTGATGGTACCAAACTGGGCTTTCTCTCCATCAGGAAAGCCCTCCACGTTTATTCATCTGGTTATTTTTATTCATTCTTTAAGATTCAGTGTAGTAGTATCTCCTCCAGGAAAGCTCTCCTGGCTTTCTCTATATACCCTTGGTTCCTAGGCAAGTCTCCATTTTAATACTTAAAAGAGATAGAAATGCATGCCTATGTCTAGCAAGTATACCTCAAGGGCAAGAACCATCTCCATCTGTGCACCTGACGTGAAAACAGCTGCTCAGACTCAATGACTGAGGAGAAACATAACAAAACTGTCACAATAGAGGTTACTTCATTTTTCTTTTTATACTTCAAAGGTCATAAGCCTTAACTTAAAACCTAAAAGAAAGTCCTAAATACAAATAATACCTTTCAATCATTTATGATTCATTTCTGTTTCCTAATTCGTATCTCATAAGCACAGCTGATACCACTAAAGCGGTCTTTGACTCTAATTAAAGAAAATGTTGAATAAAAGAAGATATTTTAGGTAACCCAGAGTCCAAGTACTTCTGCCACTGACTCTAGTGAATTCTGACTGAGCTCTAATTACCTGGTAATTGGTGGTACAGCTCTGAACGATTAATGAAGACTAGGCATGAAGATGGGATCAGATGCTTGGAGCTCTCTTCCCCTACACCCCCAATCTTGCTCAGAATGAAATCTCCAGATCAAATGTAATTATGAGATTAACATGATGTGTGCAAAAACTCTCCCAAATAATAAAACCAGAGCTCAAAATGTCAAATTTGCTGGGGGAAAAAATGATACATACCACCTCATATAACTGAATGCTCTCAGTGGGTAGTGCAGACTCCAGGAGGACATGAGGAGGATTATGGCTGCATAGGCAAACTGAGGCATGGCCACACCAGCATAGACCAGAACCAGGGAGAGGAGTCGCAGCATCCACATCAGAAGACTTCTGCTCCTGTCGTCTGCAAGGGGCCCATGCTTGTAACAAACAACAAAGCTGAAAAATCCAACTATCAAGACATAGCCTGGAAAAGTGGAAGAGGTAAAATAATATAAATTTGAATTTGAGACATTATGTGAAAAACCTGGCAGAGCCTTGACTTAAAGGTAAGAACTATTAGAGAACCTTAATTTTTGTGTTTTTCACCCCATAAAGTAAGGTTGAAAAATGCACATAGGGTGTTACTCCTTCCATATGAGATACTAGGCTGACTTTTGCAATAATTTGGGATGTACACTCATTATTATGATGATACATAAGTATGTCTGTGTTTTAGTCCAGCACCCTCGCTGGACTAAAATGTTATCATGGTTACTTTGGTCAGGAAGAAGTCATAGTTGTATGTCACCATCGGCTACAAACCCTATTTTTTATTTTTACCTTGTCATAAAAGGAAAAGGTAGTTTTACAGTGGAGGGAGTCACCCTCTGAATCCAATGTTCAGTCTCATCATTACGATTGTGAGACTATAAGCTATTCTGTGTCTCTGGGTATGATCCAAGGTGAAGTGCCCATCACCTCTTAGGTATTCTATCTTAAGTGTTTAATTTATATCTAACCAAGCCTTGAGGTCTAATTTCCAGTTTATAGAAAATACACAGAAGAGAAGAATATGTTAAATTCTACCATAAAGGGGTCATCAGATAAATCTAGAAGGTGGACATTCTATAGGACAAGCTTGGTTTCTTTAGCATATCACTATGATGAAAAAAGAACTGCTACGGATTAAAAGCAGTTTACAGGACAAAACAGATACTAAATGTGGTTCTGGACCATATCCTAGTTTATATAAGCCATCAAGAATGGGAAATTTTATCATGGCCTGGGTAATAGATTATTTTATATAATTATTTTTCAGATAATAATTAACTGATTATATAGGAAAAGGCTCTTGTTTTTTAGAGATGAATAGTGCAGTATTCAGGGGAGCATACCATGATACTGGTAATTTAAAAGTAGCACAAAAAGAAGAACAAGCTAAAAATATATAATTTTCAAGTAAAACAAAAAACTTAATTGCTTTTGTTTTGAGGGAAGTGAACTTATGTGAGAAATTTGGTGCTAAAGGTTAGGAGAAAATTGATTCTCTCATTGTCCATTATTTTCTAGTTAAAATAAACAATAAAAATATTTATTTTGTAACGTAAAACAAGGAAAATAAATGGTTTCTTAGCCTCTGTGTTTCTGAAAAGTCAAGTTTTCATCAGTAATTTATAGTTAGGATTTCTCACCTTTCCTAATGAATACTTAAGGGAAAGAAAGAAACAGCCACTTTTCAGAGAAGCTTTTACATTACCAGTTAGATGTGGTTAGAGCTTAACCACAATTCAGAAGCATGTGCATTCAAAAGAGACAAACACTTTTTTTTCCTCTTTTGATCATTACTACAGAAAACTAAGAAACATGTCATAGGGAAATCATCTAAAATGAGATCTAAATGAACTGAAATCAACAACAATGGGAATAAGATGAACAAAATATTATTTTTAGTAGCACCTTTCCTTAGTTCAAAATGAAAATTTAGATGTTGGAGAGAAACATCTATCAAAAGAAGGCCTCTAGTTGTACATCTCAGTTTTACCAATCACAGAGCATACTGTTTTTCTATTTACCTACCTAATACATATATCCTGTTCTCATACCACAGCCACTTCAGATCTTCCATCAACTGGCATACAATATAAACTGAGGCAAACCAACAACCAACCATTAGAGCCCAAAAGGTGCTATACTGTGTGTGGAAGAAAATAAATGACACATTTTTTGGTTCATTCACTCTCATAAAAATAAAAGCAAACACATAAACCTTTTGTATTAGAAACTCCTACATCAAACTGATTTGAAGTCAATTTAAGAAACTCCCTAGGGTCTTAAGGTGTGGTCCACAAATCAGCAACATCGACATCACATGGAGCTTGCTGGGATGGCAGAGTCCTAGGCCCCACTGCAGACTGCTAAACCAGAACCCGCATTTCAACAAGATTCCCATGTGGCTTGCATGTACACTGAAGTTGGAGTTATAAGCACTGTTATAAAGAATAAATTTATCTTAAAATAATGCTGCTGTTACAAACGTTAATCAGTGTAACTGCAACACCACCATCATGAATTATTTATTTATCCTCAACTAAGTTCAGTGTGTTATTTTATTGAAGGTGTGCCTGGGCACGGTGGCTCATGCCTGTATTTGCAGCACTTTGGGAGGCCAAGGCAGGCAGATCGCTGGAGCTCAGGAGTTCAAGACCAGCCTGGGCAACATGGTGAAATCCTGTCTCTACAAAAAATACAAAAATTAGCTGGGCATGGTGGTGTGTGCCTGTAGTCCCAGCTACTGGGCAGGCTGAGGCGGGAGGATCACTTGAACCCAGGAGGCAGAGGTTGCAGTGAGCCGAGATCATGCCACTAAATTCCAGCCTGGGCAACAGAGCAAGACCGTGTCTCAAAAAAAAAAAAAAAATTAAGGTGGGCTGGGGAACTAATAATAATAAAGAAATTCCCAGATGTAGCAGTGCTGTTATTCAAGGCCCCAGTGGTTCAGCATCATGAGATTCCCAGCTCTATAAAGATAATAGAAATTTTCACTCAATATAGAAATAGCTTCCTATCACTCAAGAAAAACACATTACTGAGAAAGCAAAGGGGTCTCAAAAAAAGTATCACGAAAACTTAATACTCAGCTAAGGCTACATATAGTAATAAATAAAATCAGGAACTCCAGAAAAAGATACATTTTAGAGCCAGTTTACATAATGAAGAAACATAGTTTAAATTAGAACCTATCATAATATGAATTAATTTTGATCAATTTTTCATGTCTGTAAGATCATGATTTCCCTTTTTTACTCATTTTCACATAGTATGCCTACCTTCGGAATGAATCTTTTCACCAACAGCAAGACAAAGACTAATGTCATTAGAACACCTAGCACCGTTCCCGAGGAGTAATAGAAAGTAGGGCTTCTGTCAAGATAAGCAGATAAAAGCCATTTAAATGCCAAACAGCACTTTGAGTATGAAAAACATGTTTAACCTGGCAACATCAGTCATAAATAATACTAAGAACAAAAAACTCAGATGGCAGCTCTCATTACATCCTATACTCTTAAAAAAAAATGGGCACTTGAAATTTATGGTAAGTTGCTTGCCACTAACTCAAAACAGAATGAGTTATTTTTCATATTCAGGATCTGATCGGACAATAATTACTGAACACCTATCATGTAGCAGGCACTTGTCCAGGTTTTAGAAAGGAGAAAATTAAGGCACCAAAAAGTTAAAAAAATCTTCCCTAAGTCAGTATCTGCCCACTGGAGGATTAAGGAAGCCCAGCTTCTCAGAGTCCAGGCTTTATTCTTCATGCTATGTATGCATCATCTGGTTTATAAAGTTCATGGATGACATTAAACACACTTGGTAATACTATAAGGAAAAGCTTCAAAATGAACAATGTTAAGAATAGCTGACGAGTGTTGGGTACTAACCTAGAATCCACAAGCTAAGAAGTAAAATATTGGAAAAAAGATTTCTTTCTCATGAGAGAACTCCAAGAAGCAAAACATCAGAATAATATGTTTCTCAGATGAGAACATGTCAGTAATAAAAAAGAAAATGAAATGTTTCTCTAAGAGTCAGATATTTGCTATATTCAGCCTTCTGTATCATGGTCATAAATCTAGTAGGTGGCTCTAATGTAATAGAGCAAGGTGTGTGGACCAGAAAACCAGGGAACAAATCTCCAGCCCTGATAAAAACTAGTAGTGTGATGAAGGATGTTGCTTTTCTCATCTATAAAATGAGAACAATAATACAGAGCTTGCATAGTTATCAAGATCTAATAAAATACGTTAATATATAAAATATGTGAAAGCACTTTGTAACATATACATATCACACTATACAAATAACTGTTACTGTTTTCAAAGGCCTTTCCAATACCATCTTTAGACCTATTGTTTGCAAAACCTGAAGTAAGAATTACAAATGCACAATAGTGTGAAAATACTTAGCATGTGGTAAAAAATGATCTAAACCCCTTTACATTCACAAAGTTAAAAATATAAAAAGGAGTACTTACTGACTCAGGGTCTTTGCATAAAAGGAAAGAAAAACTCCTGCCACAAACACAAGGAAGAGTTTGAAATCCATGACTGGAGTAAAAAAGACACACAAACACATAACAAAGATTTTTTATCAATGTAGTGTTGGTAAAAGAAGAAAAAAGTCAATTTATTGAAAAGTTACTCCAGAAAAACTGAATCCAGAAAGTCAAGTATAATAAAATCGGACTTACTATTTCGATTCACATGTATCATATAGTTAAATATCTTCTTGACAGGCTCCACAGAGAAGCACACAGTCTCCCTGTATGGATTGATGATTATGGTTATTTCGTTAGATTCCTTTGGTATCCAAAAGTTATGAATCACACATTTGATAAAAGATAGAATGTTTTCTGGATATTGGCAATCATGTCTTTCTGTGATATATACAATTCTGAACAGGCCTGGACTGGTAATTTTCACCTGTAAAACAAGAACAAACAAATCCATAAACAGAATAACTTCTCTTTGTTGTTTTGGAGACAGAGTCTCTCTCTGTTGCCCAGAATGGAGTGCAGTGGCAGGATCTCCGCTCACTGCAACCTGTGCCTCCAGGGCTCAGGTGACCCTCCCACCTTAGCCTGCCAAGTAGCTGGGACCACAGGCACATGCCAACTGCCTATCTAATTTTTGTATTTTTTGTAGAGATGAGGTTTCGCCATGTTGCCCAGGCTGGTCTCGAACTCCTGGGCTCAAGCTATTTGCCTGCTTCGGCCTCCCAAAGTGCTGAGATTATAGGCATGAGCCACTGCGACCAGCCAAAACTTCTTAAAAGCTTCTTAAAAACATGAGCAGAGGAGTAAAGATAACTCAAAGTCAGCTGAAAAAAGAATACTCAAATGCGCAGGGTAGTGTTCTATGTTCTGATCCCAGAGGTGGACTCAACAGATCTGTATTTAGTCCAAACACACACTGAATCACAGACATTATTGAAAGTGAATGCTTCTCCCCCCAAGCTGTGGCTGATTTCAGTCCCTCTTCTAGCAAGTTATTGTGGCCCAGAGACATTAAAAAGGATAAGAAGAATGTACAGGCATACCCATTTTATTGTTTTACTTCACTGTGCTTTGCAGATAGTGCATTTCTTACAAATGGAAGGTTTGTGGCAACTCTGTGTTGGGCAAGTCTACTGGCACCATTTTTTCAACAGCACGTGCTCACTTCATGTCTTTGTGTCAGCATGTTTTAGCAATAAAGTATTTCTTAAATTAAGGTATGTAGGGTTTTTTTAAAGATATAATGCCATTGCACCCTTAATAGACTAACAGTATAGTATAAACATAACTTTTATAGGTACTAGGAAACCAAAAAATTTGTGTGACTTGCTTTATGGGGTATTTGCTTTATTGCAGTGTTCTGGAACCAAACCCACAGTCACATTATCTCTGAAGTATGCCTGTAATCAGTGGCAAACTATATGAGTAGGCATAGTTTGAAAATAGGATTTATATCTACACCATTTTCTACTATGATTAAGAAAAAGCACTTCCTTTCTCTGGATCAGCTGAGCATCTGTAATTCAGGCTTCTCTCACCATGCCTGCTGAAGGACCAGATCCCAACCTCAGGTCCTATTCACATCATACAACAAAGCACTAGCTACAAGCCGATGGCGACAACCCAATGGTCATTAAATGACAATTTCGCTGCTGCCTTTGTCTGTCCTTCTCTCTATTCCTCTTCTTTTTCTAAGAGTAGGGCAACCCTGAAAAGGGGAGTAAGAGCACCAGCTTTGAATCTCAGGCATCAGGTAATATCACACTATCTATCTACCAACCCCCATATTTCTCTGACTTTGGCTTCTGGCTCACTGTGGCTCTCTCTTCAATACTACTTCCTGTCATTCTTCTTAGGCATTTCAGTATATACAATATACACACCAATCCTTCCAGTATCCTGGCCTCTCAGTTCCTGGGACTCCTTTCCTCTTATGCTCTTGTCCTCCCTACCTCAGCTCATCACTCCATGGCTATACCCTGGACCTTGTCAGTACCAGACTGCAGCCCCTCCATACGTTGTGTTTCATTCATCTCACTGTGTGACCACCATCTTCTATCTTTCCAGTGTACCCATCTAGTGCCCCAATCCCACCAAGGATCTGAACATCCTTCTCCTGCTCCTTACCCTCCTAATATCCTCAATCTCTTTTTAGCCACCTAAACCCCATGATCAATTATTATACACCATTCCCTGGCACATACCCTTGACTCCTTTGCACCCCTCTTGCTTTGTCATGCTCACTTGCAAAATCCAACTCTCCGCCATTCTACTCCTGCATTTGCATCACCAGTGTGCTAGAGAAATGCACACTGGTCTCACTTCAAATCCATGACTGTGAACTTAAGAGAGGGACATGAAAGTTGCAGTCATTCATACCACATATTACTATTCATTCATTCTTCTACCCTCTGCAACAAAGGATTTCACAACTTCTTCCTCAATACTCAACACCTCCTCCCCATCCTCTTCTCTGCTGTTGATCCTTCCTACTTCACTGAAAATGGAAGAAATCAGAAGTGAATGTCCACCAGCTCGTATCTGCAAAGCCACCTACCTGTCAGCACCTGCAGGCACATGCTCTGCTTCCTGCCTGTGGGGAGGAAATTTCTTCCACAGAGGAAATTTACAGGCTCCATAAAGGTAAGTCCCGACTTGGGCACGGGATCCTATCCACGTTTGCCTACTCAAGGACATCCCAGCAGCACTTCTTCCCTCTCTACAAGATCATTTCTCTCAGCATACAACATTTAAAAATGAAGAAACAATCTTCTGTGGACTCCACTTTTCCTTCCAGCTACCACCCATTTCTTTGCTTCTTGTTGCAATAAAATTCCTTAAAAAAGCTGCCTGTGCCTGCGGTCTCTAGTTCCTCTCCTTCCATTCTCCCTTTAATCCACTTCAATCAAGAATTCATTCCCAAAAGGCTGCCCTGACAAGTTCACTGGTGCTTCCATGTTGCTAACTCAAATGCCCAATTAATTCTCAGTCATCTTATCTGACCTGCCAACAGCACTTGGCACTGCTGATTATTCCCTTCTCCTTATTATGCTTCTCCCCAGGGCCTCCAGGACATCTTCTTCATTGTCGCTCCTTTTCTCCTCTGCTCGCTCCTTTTTTCTCCCTGAACTCTTAATATAAGACTGACCCAGTCTTAGCCATTGGTTCTCTTCTCTTCTCCATCTAAACTCATTCAGTTTCATGGCTTTAGGCACCATCTATATAAATATGCATCGCTAATTACTTTGCAAAAAAAGACACAGGAAGGATATACCAGAAACTACTTAAACTGATTGTCTACAAGGGTTGGATAGGAATTAATAGAGGGAGGAGGGAAAGTGACACTTCTCTGAAAATACCTTTGTATAGAGTTTTAACTTTTAAGCCATATTAATGATGTAGATACTCATAAATAATGATAATAACACAAACATAAAGATGGAAACAACAGACAACTGGGGACTTCAAAAGGTGGTTGGGAGGGAGAGGGGCAAGGGTTGAAAATCTACTGATTGGGTACTATGGTCACTATCTGGGGGATGGGTTCAGTAGAGCCCAAACCCTAGCATTACACAATATATCCATATGACAAACCTGCACATGTACCCCCAAATCTAAAAAATTAAAAATTAAAAAGGTTTTTTAAAAAGTTAAAAACAAAATCTCATTTAAAAAACCCACTATGATCTTTTCTGAGAGTAAAAAGGTAAACAAAACTTGTAAACCAAAAATAAAATTCTAACACCCCCAACCCCACCAACCATCTGAATGAAACCCTCTTCTCGGCCAGGGCACTCCAAAGTTAACCTGAAAAATTGGTTCAGGCTATGCCAGGAAGCAGGGGTTGGACATGCTTCATTATGCCCTCCTCCCTTTTGGAATTCAGGAAAAACCAACCAGCATTTAATGTCAATACAGACCTTAATACTGATAAGAAGCATTTATAATCTATTCTCTCTAAAGCCTGCTACCTGGAGGCTTCATCTCCATGATAAAACTTTGGTCTCCACAATTACTTATGATAACCCAGACATTCCTTTCTATTCTCTTTCAACCAATTGCCAATCAGAAAATTTTAAAATCTACCTATAACCTGGAACACTGCACCCCTCCCTGCTTCAAGTTGTCCCGCCTTTCTGGACCTAACTAATGTATACCTTAAATGTATTTGATTAATGTCTCATGTCTCCCTAAAATGTGTAAAACCAAGTTGTGCCCTGACCACCTTGGGCACATGTTCTCAGAATCTGAGGGATGTGTCACAGGCCATTGGTCACTCATATTTGGCTCAGAATAAATCTCTTCAAATATTTTATAAAGTGACTCTTTGTCAACAAACTAAAAAAAAAAAAAGATAATAAAATTGACCAGGATGGGGGAAAACCCTGAAATTGAAACAAATAAAAACAAACTATATTTT
Source organism: Nomascus leucogenys (assembly GCF_006542625.1). NCBI lineage: Eukaryota > Metazoa > Chordata > Mammalia > Primates > Hylobatidae > Nomascus > Nomascus leucogenys. The sequence continues at coordinate 90,874,404 of NC_044402.1, forward strand.
GAATGAATAATATAACCATACTGAAGGGGGAGTGGATTGGGATGAATTAACCTAAAATACACAACCTCAGAAAAAGATTTTTAAAAAACACTATAAATAAATATTGAACTCCTGTTGCTAGGGTTTTTTTTGTAATGGTATGACTTAGCAATTCTGAAACTACTTTTAGTGTATTCTGGCATTAGGCAAATAAATAAATATATTTGAGGATAATGGGAACCAAGTTTCTCATTATCAGAGAAGGGAATTACAAATATGAAAACTGGAAAACTAGCATGAACCCTGTGGTATTGGAGATCTCAGAACTCATGGTTTCTAATAGGTAGATATAGATGTATGTGCAGGCCTGTGGGTGTGTATGTGTGTGTACACACATGACGATATGCCAGTAGCAATGAGCATACCTAATGTTGACTGTTCTTTGGAAAAAAAATGTGTGATTCCAGAGCTGAGTCTATGAAATTACACAAGCCTAGAACATCTTGTTTATTAGAAAGTAAAGTAGTGCTCAAAAATGCTAGGCACATGGCAGAAGGACACAGGAGCTAGTTTGAAGGGGCTCTGACTGGCTAAATCTAGGACAATTTGAGTATCAGAATAAATAATGAGTAATGGATTGTAGTTTCCTGAAATAATTGGCAATTTGTGAGACTATATGGATATAAATAAATAAATGAGAGGAGGAAAATCTCTTCCTTATAGTAGAATGCCAATGAATGTAAATGGAATAATGGTGCCAGGTGCAGTGGCTTGTGCCTGTAATCCCAGCATTCTGGGAGGCTGAGGCAGGCAGATTGCTTGAGTCCAGGAGTTCAGTAGACTCATGGGCAACATAGCAAAATCCCATCTCTACTAAAAATACTAAAAAAAAAAAAAAAAAAAAAAAAGCCAGGTGTGGCAGGGCACACCTTTCAAGTAGTCCCAGCTACTTGAAAGGCTGAAGTGGGAGAATCACCTGAGCCCAGGAGGTTGAGGCTGCAGTGAACCAAGATCGCAGCAATGTACTTCAGCTTGGGCAACTGGAGTGAGTCCCGGTCTCAAAAAAAACAACGCATATAGAAAATCAACATTTGATAAATATCATCATGATTATTGATTCAGTAAAGCATCATCAATGAATGATAAACTAAGGGAAGAAAGTTTGATGAGGAAGAGGTTATCTACACAGTCTCAAATCATCACCTCAAAATATTCATTAAAGGGAAGAAAATAGTAATTTTAGTGGAAGAACCTGACAAACACTACCTTAACCATGTGATCAAAGTGGTGCATATTATCAGCAATAGTATCAATTGACATCAAATGCTTGCTGATACAATGTTCCAGCTATTCTCTCAGCCTAGAACACCCTTCCCCCCAATACCTTCTTGGTTAACTCACTCCACTGAAATCTTTCTCAAATGTTACCTTCTCAACGAGAACTACCCTGGCCAACTTGCTCCCACTTCTCTCATCCCACTGATATTACTCTACATTTTCTTTTTTCATAGTACTTACTAGTTTTACCATTTTCATCTTATTATATTTATTGTTTACTATTCCCCACCCTAGATAATGTAAATATCCACAATGGCAGGGACCTATTTTTTTCACTGATGTATCCTACGAGTCTAGAAATAGTTCCTGGCACTTACAAGATAGGTACTCAATAAATATTTGTTAAATGCTGAATGAAGGAAAGTACTAGGCAATTAAGAGCAACTGCTATCTTGGCCATATTTGAGATAAGTGGTTATTCCAGAATTTCTATTTGGAGGGGCTTTGGATAGCAATTTTGGAAAGTAGGAGGAACATGTTGTCTTAAGACTCCCTGAACAGCAGGCAGGCTGTATACATTTAGATAGTATATTCATTGGGAGTGGCTTGGGAGGGGCTGAGGGAGAGTATGAAGGAGTTAGTGCCCTTTTCTCACACTGCTCACCCATTGAACCACTGTGTGTGATCCTCAAGTCAGCTTTCATAGTGATACACAGATCTGTGTCATACCAAAAATACTTTCTATTCCTGAAATGGTACATTTCCTGTCCCTAGGACATGGTAATTCTCTGTCCCTAAGACATGATTTAAAAGTAGGCCCTTACCTGCATAGTTGACCATATGTATTTCCACTCCACTTGGGAATTTTGATTGTAGCAGTAACAGTCTGACTCAGGCGTTCTAATTAAATCTTTTTCCTTCAAAGCTTTACACCTACGAACTAAGAAATGGAAAAGGGAATACATTTTCTAACTGTTTAATTGCCAAGAATCTTTTTTAAAAAAAAGTTTGCAGGGAGGTAACAGTGGCAGTTTTAACGTTCTATGGCCAAGAAATTCTCCTATATGATAATTATAGTCCTTCAGTCTTTCCAACCAAGGAGGAGACAGACAGAAAATACTATAGCCCAAGTGTCAATATTTATGACATTGGAGGGCACTATAAGAGCACAGAGAACAAGTACTTCTTCAATTCTGAAGCAGAAGCCAGAATTATGGGCACCTTCTCAGAAAAGACAAAAATATGAGTAAAGGGCTGAAGGGCAAGGTAAAGGCAATAAGACAGAAATTAGGAGGTGGGAGTGGGGGTGGGCAGGACCAGCAAGTGTGTACAGAATCATGAAGATGAGACAAATTATGGAATTAATTCAGTTTAGAGATATTGGATTCTTATATTGGTGAGGGAGCATGGATGGAAGGTATAGGGATACAAGAAGACATTTGAACACCTGTAGCTGGAGTGGTAAACTATAGCTACTACTATACCATGTGGACTCCATCTTGAAAGCAGAGCACTGGAGGATTTTAGGTAAGCATCAGTCTCAGCAAGAAACTACTGACACTCAAAAGGATTTAACTGAAAATAGTTCAGTAAAGATATGGTAGACAGGGTTAAGGCACTAACAATAAGGCACTATGAAGTTCCCAGGCACCAACAACAGCAGGAAGCTTTTAGCAGCCCAAGTACCAAAATGGCAAGGAGGATCCCATGTTACTGGAGTCACTGGAACTGGGAGGACAGTAGTCTAAAGGAATGCAGTCACTGCCAGGACTCCCGTGGAATGCAGGGTGAAGGTATGGGTACCTCAACCTGTCTCTCCTGCTGTCCCCTCAGTGCCCTGAATCAGCCAAACCCGACAGGAAGACAGAGGGCAACGAAGCCCATATAATGCAGTCCATAGAGGTTAGCTTCCAGGCACTAAGCGGGGAAGAGAAGGGCTGAGAATAGATCTACAGCAACAAACAGGGAATACCAGCTCAATAAGGAAGTGACAGAACACATTTGTATTTCAGAAAGAATATTCTGTAAGTAGTGTGCAATATTAAAGAACAAAACTGAAAGCAGAAGAACCACTAAGGAGGCCACTGAAGCAACCTAAACAAGAAATGGACTAACAGAGGCGGGAGAAATAACAGATTAGGAATTAAATCAACAGGCTTTACAGATTCATTTTATCAAGGAAAACAAGAAGAGATGATGTAAAGGTTTCTGGTAAGCGGAGAGATAGTGAGGCCCTTTACTCAGATAAGAAATACTAGAGAAAAAGCAAGTTTGTACAGGGAAGTGGGGGTGAGTTCAATTTTGGATATACTGAGTTTTCACTGGTGGGATTCTGTGAAGACGGACAGATCTTCACATCTCCAGCAAGGAGAAATTTGGCTGGAGACAGATGTAGATACCTAAATATACATGTATGTTATATATAATATATAATACAACTCAACATAACTGAGAGAAAGACAAATATATATTAACCCTCTGTGTAACAGAGGGTTAATGTAAAATGCCACAAGAAAACTAGATAGTAATGATGTTCATTTTCTTCTGTGGTCGTTGCTGTATTTGGATTTTAAATGAAGTGGAATGAAAGTCATAAGTTCTTCTGGATTCAAGATAGAGTGTCACCTCCACATCTGTCCAACAGGGAACAGGAACAAGGAACACTTATGGGTACACAAAGAAATGGGCTTTATGTCCAACCCCTGACTCCTTTAAGGAAAGTGTGGTCAGCTGTTCCTCCTGAAAAACCTGAAATGAAGCTAGAACAACTTGCTACACCAAAGTTGGGGAAAGACTGAGTAACCAGTAACAACTAGTAAACAATCACATCCATGTAGGGAATAATACTGAATATGCTCACACAAGTCCCTGGTCCTGGCCTGAAATATCCTTAGCATTAAGTTGGAGAAAAGTGAAGATAGACTTGGGGAAAGGATCCTGGGAATGCTTGGGGAAAGGATCCTGGGAATGCTTGCCATCTCCCAAAACACAACTCCATAAAAGGGAGGGTTCTCCGGTGGCCACACGAAGCAGCAAAATTACACAAGGACCCAGTGTATTCAACTGTGACAGTCAAATCAGTCATCTTTACTCTTCACATTATGATGAAATGCATATGTTTCTAAATATATCAAGAAATTTGCAGAGTTTGAGAGTCCAAGATGCAAATACAAGAATCCAGGTGAAAAGCCAGGAAAAACCACAAGAAGGAACCTCTAGAGCAAAGGTCCGCAACCCTGGGCCAAGGACCAATACCAGTCCATGGTCTGTTAGGAACAGGGCTGCAGGAGGTGAGCGGTGCACGAGGTGAGTGATCATTACCACCTGAGCTCCACCTCCTGTCAGATCAGCAGTGGCATTAGATTATCATAGAAGCGTGAACCCTACTGTGAACTGAGCATGCTAGGGATCTAGGTTGCATGCTTGTTATGATAATCTAACTAATGCCTGATGATCTGAGGTGGAACAGTTTCATCCCAAAACCACCCCCAACCCCACTCCTATCCTGTGGAAAAACTGTCTTCCACAAAACTGGTCCCTGTTGCTAAAAGGTTGAAGACCACTGTTCTACAGGCTCTCTCTTAAATACAGGATACTAAAAATGAAAAACGTGCTCCTGCATGGGGTGTCCATGCACAAGAGCCAAAAGAATTCACAACCAAGGCTATGAACACACAAAGCAACCAATGCTGAGGCACATTTTTGGATATATCTGAGATGCAAATGACTTCTGGCCAAAGGCAGCACAGGGGGAAGTGCAGTCCCAGGGATATCAAAGGGCTGACAGCTACCTATAGAAAAGATAAATGTCAAGGAATGTAGTATATAACCTGGAAGATCCTGAGCAACTGCAATGAGAAGACATGAGAACACATTAAATGCTCCCAGCTAGTGAGCAGCAGAGGTGTGGGGATCAGGTCTCTGGATTCACTTTGCCATGTTCTGCCTTTGCACAGCCTCGTTGGGGGGGTCTCTGAGCATGGCTAGAGCTGATAACTTTATATTGGGAGTCCTCAAATAAAAGTGATTCCTACCCATCGTTGGAAAGGGAGTGCATTCCAGCAGGGCGGGTGAAGAGCATGAAGTCTCAAGTACACAGACCCAGCAGCCCAAACTATGATAAGAATGTTTACTTCCAGACAGGTCTTTCATCACCACCCATGTGCTCAATGCTAGAGGGGCTTTTCTTGTGGGTGCCTCCAAGGGCCCCTCACTGCAATTCTTCTCCTAGTGAGTGCTGCTACTTCAAGGGCTAAATCAGCTCCCATGGAACAGTTCCCTTTTGTTAATGGTCTGAGGAAATAGCCTTTTGGTGGGGCCTGAGTTTTGCAATCAAATGCTCTCTTCAAATAAGGCTCTTTCCACTTGATCCTAAGACTGTCTCCTAAATCATTCCAAACCTGGAGCTCTTAAGAGCAAGATGATGCAATTTAAGTATAGTGTATACTGCAGTTTCAACATAGGAGTAAATGCTTCTCTCTTACCCAAGGCACATTCCTCTTGCACTAGGATGATTGTAATAGCCTTCTATCTAGCTGGTCTCCCTGCTTCCAGAATTGCCCCCGCAGCCACCACGTTTTCCCCTACAACCTACTCTTCAATTAGCAAACAGATCTTTTTAAAAACATGAATCGGGCCCGGGTACAGTGGCTCATGCCTGTAATTTCGCTTGAACCTGGGAGGCGAGGTTGCAGTGAGCTGAGATCGCACCACTGCACTCCAGCCTGGGCAACAGAGTGAGACTCTGTCTCAAAAAAAAAAAAAGGCAAAAACAAAAATAAAAACAAACAAAAACATGAATGGGAACCCATCATTTACCTGCTTAAAATCCTCCAATGGCTTCCCTTTACACCATTAATAAAATCCCCCTCCCTTCCAGGGACCTGAGTGCCTCTATGACCTTCCCTCCTCCACCTTCCCTCCCAGCCCACTGCTCCAGCCACACCTGGCCCTCCTGTCCTCAAGATGCCAGCTAGCCCCCACGTAAAGTTTCCTCAGTCTGCAACCTTCTTCTCCCAGATCTTGGTAGAGCTCATCCCTTCCAATCACTGATGTACTCTATCAAATGCTACCTTCTCAGAAAGGCCTTCTTTGACCCCACTATCTAAACAAACACACCCCAACCACTTCCACCTGCTTTATTCTTTCTTCATAATACATATATATTTATTAGCTTATACTCTGTCTCTCCATGAAGTCAGGGACATTGCATGTTTATTACTGTAACCCCCAGAACTTAAATATTTATCTTTTGTGTGTAGCTTGTGGTTCGAGAGGACTAGTGGGTTATTTGGGCATGTGTGGCCTACCAATGGAAGTCCAGCCGATCTTTGTAAAAGCCTGGCCAGGGCTAGTCAGCACCATAAAAGGAGGTGCACTCTGGCCCTCCCTTGAAACCACCTGACGTAGTAGGATGTCCTTGCCAGCCTGTGCCACTGCCATCCCATCTACAGAACCGACAAAGCATGAGGGCCAGTCTGGAAGCCACAGGCTGCCCTACCCCATGGTCAATATATCCATAGCTAGAGGGTTGAGTACTGTAACCCTTAACATCCTCTGGGCTGGGGACCATCTTCTTGCCCCTCACTGGATAGAGGAGGTCAGAAAGAATAGGTGGCATTAAGCTTCTTTTGTTTGACTCATACATCAGTGTATTCTGTGTAAGGGATCTGCCAGTTAGAGGAAAAGAACTTGTTCTGCATTTCCCCTCAGTCTTCAACCAGATTAAGAACAGCATAGAAGGAAGGAGGTTGTCCTGACTGTTCATACCTATAGACACGCTAGTAAAAGCATGTTGCAAACAGTGTTTTCCCTCGAATTCTCCAGAGTGGCCTCTGGCTTTTGAGGTGAAGCTGATGTGGAATTTACACAATCCATGAGATTCCACAAAGTGTCAGTGCTTCATGGTGTCCTCTGGCTGCCCTTTTTTCTTATCACCTCTCTCCCAAGGTGAATGAGTCTTAAACAACCCACACAGGAATTCCTAAATATCCAACGGACCAGAAATTCAGCCATAAGAAGCCACAAGCCTAGCTTCAAGTCAGTTCATTAAGCCATGGGCTATTTGGACTAGGCAAAAGACAGTGATTGTCACAAGACTGTTATCACAGCTGGCCCTCCGCCTTCCTAGAGAGAACATATCTTCCAATCTTAGATTGATTATAAAGGCTGCATCTTTCTTAGGTCTCTCCTCCCTTCAGCAATCTTCTTCTAGAGCCATTTCACTGCTCAGTTTCAATCATGTCCAATGGAAATAGGAAACAGAGCCAGTTTGACTGCTTATTTGAACTCTATGGCTGATTATGCCCTGACACTGAAGGCTATGAAGCTGCCTGCATGTCTGTGGGTTTCATTTATTAATGAGGCCCCAGTTATTGCTGGTTAATTCTACTAGGATAGAACCTCCTGGTGGCAGATGTAGGCAAACTCAAACGTACCAAAACAAGAACAGGCCAGGTGCTGTGGCTCATGCCTGTAATCCCAGCACTTTGGGAGGCCAAGGCAGGTGGATCACTTAAGGCCAGGAATTTGAGACCAGCCTGGGCAACATGGTGAAACCCTGTCTTTACCAAAAATACAAAAATTGGCCAGTCTCATAATTCAGTCTCAAAAATAAATAAATAAAAATTTAAAAAGTAGAATGAAAACAACAACATTCCCCTTACAATGCAATCCAGGAAATGAAACAGAATTTCTAAGAATTTTAAAAAATCTAACAAAAATCATTCATTTGGTCAAAAGGGAACAATACCTGCCTAGGGAAAGCTACTGCTTCTACTTGAGGCTGAGGTATTTAATATGTCCGTACCCTGGAAGGTGCTCCATAACCTAGGTAATCACTTCCTCAAGCCTGAATCAGATTAGGAGAAAGATCTGGAATTGTAGGCTATCCCAGGTTTGCCCTCAAGGACTCTCAAGGACTGAGGAGTATTTGTGGGATCAACCCTGAATGCCACCCTTACTATGGAAAGACAGGTTTCTAAGCCTGGAAGGGCATCATTTTCCTTAACTTCTTGCAATCCTCAGCAGGCTCTTCGATCCTTTCAATTAACCTGACTTCTAGAGAACAGTATGTTTCTGGATAGTTGTGCCCAAACTGCTAAGACGCTACAGGAGGCATTAATTATTTACATTACCAAAGGATTCAGAAAGTCAGGGTTCCCTTAACCAATGACATAGATTCCTTAGTTCATTTTAAATACCACTCAATTTATAAATATTCAATTAATCTAATCTTAGAATTACATATCTAATATGAAAAAGGGACAGCTACATATCACCTACTTTAATTATAAGCTCAATTATCTCCTTTGTAGTACTTTTGTCATTTATTAGTTTTCCTAAATGTAAGTATATGTTTAAGAGTTGAGTCATATATACAGAAAAAAAAAACTCAGTCAAAACATCAGAAAAGAGCAGGTAGTACTTAAACCTACTTACAGAATATGCTAAAAATAAAAAGCACAAACACCTCAAATCTTAGCAGAACCTAACTCCCAACACAAAAATATCTCACCAATGCTCCTCCTGAAAACTGACATGGCCCTCATATGGGGAAAAAAAAATCTTCAGATGAAACTAGAATGGAATCATAATATAAACACTTATTAAATTATATGACAAATTTCTCCATTTTCCCTATAACTGTTTTTCTTTGGAGACAAGGAAGGGGAAGGAGAAGAGTAAGAAACACGAAAAGCAAAAAACCAACAAGTCTTAACTTGTGAGAAGTCAAATGGACTCAGGATTTTTCTTACTATTTGTTTTTTGTAAATACACATTTTCAAAGGAGTTAACATGAGACACCAAAGTGATAAAGGTAACTATTCTCTTAACCTCAGTTTTTTTTAACCTGAATATTCATCTTTTTATTTCTCCAAGAATATGAGAATGAAACTGGAATTAGTATATATTAATGCACACTCAGGTCTTTAACTTCAAGCCCAAATCTTCACAGATGAATCTGAAAGCTGTGGTTTCAAATGGACTGTTACCATAGTTTAAGCCTGGAAAGCCACTGCCAGGGCCTGAACTTCATCTCAGGACAACACATGGTTTCTAGGGACCTCATTAACTGGGTGAAAATTATGGGAAACTCTTGAAGTTTCTCCTCCTCTCAGTTGGACAACTACCTGCTCCTCCTGTGTCAACTGTCTCTGACTTTCCTCCAAATAGAGTGACAGAAAGCTGGGGTTGGTCTGAATGTTCTCCATTCCATTGAAGTGTGTGTTATTCAAGACAAAATTTTAGAACAGGAAGGCACCTTAAGTATCACCTAATCCAAGCCCCTCACTTAAAGGAAGTACCAGCTGTTTCCTCTCAGGGTCCTCACGAAACCATAGACTTTTAAAGAGCAGCAATGGTTCTGAAGCCTAGTCTAATCTAGGGCTGCCAACACAGTGTCACTGGCACACTACCAGATGCTGGGCGCTTCACAGTCCGTATTGGAAAGCCTACTGGAATGGCAGGCATCCCTCTAAGGCTACAAAAGTTGCCATTCTTCTTAGCTGTGGACTAGTTTTATCAAGTCAGTGGGCATCCTGCATGTCTCAGGCAGAACAGAAGCTCCAGTAAGTATTTATGTGTGTCTTTGATTAACAAAGCAGAGAAGCAGGCTGTTACTATTATACTAAATGCGGTAACATAAAAACTTTAAAAACACCAGGTTCACTGAGGTGAGAAAAATATTGGAAACTCTTCAGTAAAAACATCATCATTTTACTCAAGTGAAAACTACAGTCCATAAAGACTCTGTGCCTGGACCACGGTTATACCACAAGTTGTGGCTGAAGGTAATGAGTGGTCTAGAACCCAAGGTGCTGGGTGCTGGTCTAAGGCTACTTCTAATTTTCTCGCTGTTGCCATGCCCAGAAACCTTCCTGCTTAGACAGATTTGTGTTTTATTTTTTCACCAGCATAAAATTGTTGTATTTCTTACTACCAAGCCTTTGTTTTCTCATCTGTAAAATGGTATAAAATGGTGCTTTCTCCCATAGGCTTCTATGGGTATTAAATATGATAGATACTGCAGTTAAAGCACTTATAACACTGCCTAGCACATAATGAACACTCAAAAAATTTCTGTTCAATGAAAACTGGAATCCAACACTTCCCCAACATATAACTCACTGCAAGATTCCCTCAGTTGGGAGCTGTGGCAGAATCTGATAATGACCTCATCAACGTCCAGTCTCTCATTCATCCTTAGATAATAAACCGCGGTATAACTGGAGGGAGGGCCATGCCCAGCTAAAAGAATACACTTGGCAGCCTCCCTTGAAACCAGGGTAGCCAAAGCAAGGAAGGGAAGTTGGTAGACGGTGCACCCAGGAAATCTTTTAAAAGATTTTATGAGGGAAAAAAAAAAACAGAAATGTGAAGCGCATGCTAAGTTAGCGGCAGGTCTGGAGTTGGAACCTCCCCCGGTGTCCTTCCGAGATCCTTCCCCAGTGTGCCAGCATCTTGAGCCCACTCCGTGGCGAGCCCCTAAAGCTAGCAGCCGCTACCAGTTCTTGCTTCCTGTGTGCCAGGCATTGTGCACACGAACACCACAAGAACCTTGTGAGGCCTCATTACCTGCCGCTCACGTGGGACCGTTATGTTTACTCGCTCAAGGTCACGACAGCCAGTCAGGGGCAGGAGAATTTTCGCTCTGATTCTGAAGCTGAAGCTGTTACCTTTTCTAGTCTTGAGACCAAAGGAATGCGAGATAGTGAAATAACAAGGATTTCAACACGCATTGATGTACTGTACAAAAGGCCGTGTGCTGAAAGTCTGGAGACTAGGGTCAGCTGTGCCAGTGACAAGCTGTGTGACCCTGGGCAAATCAAAACCTCTCTTGAGTTTCGGTTGCTTCTGTAAAACGAGGGAATTGGGCGACTGGATCGCGCGTTGCTTCTAGTTCTAAAATTACAAAATGTCGAACTGCCAGGAGAGAGACCAAGGAAGCCCAAGAAGACAGGAAGGGCGGGCGGGGCCTACCCGGGAGACCCCAAAGCAAGAAAAGGTAGCGCCCGCCCGGCTCGGCCTCGCGGTGCCGCCCGGGCCAAAGAGCGCGCCCTCGGGGCAGCCGCGAAGCCGGGGAGCGAGCACGCACGCGCGCGCCGCCGCCGCCGCCGCCGCCGGGACCCGGTTACCTGACAACGCGGCTGCCGCCGCCGCCGCCGCCTCCCCGCGCACAGGCAGTGTGGCCAGGGGCGGCAGCCAGAGCAGCAGCCACCACCGCCCCTGGCGCCGCTGCATTTCGTTAGGGGTCAGCTGCGTGCGACCCAAGCCCTAGGGGACTGGCTTCGCCGCGAGGAGCGGAAGTGGCGCGGGGGCTCAGAAAAGGCGGAGGGGGCGGTGAGGCCCGAACGCGGGAAAGGCGGAGACCCCGCCTCCCCGGGGCGGAGGGAGAGTTGGGCCCGTTGCTCCAGCCTCCGCCCGCGGCCTCGGGGCACGGCGGGCCCAGGCCGGAGGAGCTTTCGGTGGCGCGACCCCAGTGGCATGCTCCCAGCCTCGGCCTCGGCCTTGGCCTCCGGGCCTCCAGCGCACGCGGGGCGTCCAGGGCCTCATCTTCCCCTGGGGACCGCCCGGCAGTGTCCCGCTGCCCTCGGCGCAGGGGTGGGAGTTGCGGAGAGGAAGAGTCGCTAACCCGGAGTGTTTCTTAAAACTTGGCTGACCTGTGATCTGCGGGATTTGGAGGCTGAATTCTCCGAGCACCTGTGAGTGACAGCCCGTGAATGGGAAGGTCCTTCGGCAAACGCCCTTTTTGTGAATAAAATACATAAAAGCCAGTTTCTTTATTTTACCTTTCTGTTTTCCTTTTTACTTTCATTTTGTAACAAGCAATAACAAATTGGAAATTTGGCCGCTTGAACACTGACTTGTATGTCTAATCTCCGACACCACATTTCGGAGTACAGAGGGGCTTGTAAAATGTTCCTTCACGAATATGACAAGGTTCTCTTAAAATTACCTTATGTTAAAAAAAAAGTTTCTTAATGTAATAGATATATTTTTAAATTAACATATAACTCGAATGATCTTAATACTGATAATTAGGAGATATATATATATTTTAAAGAACATTCCCTCCACAGGCCCTGGAACCCATTAATTTGACCCAATATTCCATACTTAACTAGGACAGTCTTCTCTAATTCTGGTCTTTTGTTGAGATATCTTAGAGAACCCAAAGTAACAGAAATTATCCTGTTAAAAATAGATAAGCCTCATTTTTCATAAGTCTGAGTAGGATGGACTAGGCTTTCCTTGCCCTCAAAGGAAGGTTTAACCAACTGCCCTTAAGCACTTGGCACCATGTGTACACCATGTATGGCTTTTAAAAAGTTAAGCAATTTCCTTGTAAGGGACTCTTCAGAGGGATGATTTTTAAAAATAAACCATCATTACTTGAGTGAAGCCTGTCTTCAGAGAAACAGCAGAGCCCTGATCCAATTCTTTCCTGTATTCCCAGGTGAGGTGTGCACTTGCTTCTTGCAAGACAGCTTTTGTACCTAACCACATTCATTTTGATTTGGTTTAATTTTGGATGGCACTATGGAAAGTAGCTAAAATAAACAGGTGGATTGTTGAATGACGAATGAATTTTCCTGCAGATATATCTGGTGGAGAAACAAAAGGGTAGGCAGCAATGTACTAAATATTTAAAGTGCTATTTATATCACAGATCCTTAGTAAATATCTGTAAAGAAGCTATATTGAAACACTACATTTCTCTCTATAAGCAATAAATATTTTTCTGGAGATAACAAGAATGTTAGGAGGTGATAGTTCTGTCACTGGGGGACAATCATGAAATTCCACTTAACCTCTCCAAACTTTTCTTCTGTATGAAAACCTTATCCACTGGGGGAAGGGCAGGAAACATTACCACCAACAGGAACCTGGCAAAGCCCCCTTGCTTCTGGAGAAGAGATAGAAGCACAAACCTTTTGCCCTTTGGGGAGCAGCAGGAGCAGGAAACACTAGAGCTCCCTGTCCTGAACCAATAGAAAATTGAAGTTGGCTACGGCTGGGAAACCCTCTCTCACTCAAGACTCACCACAGATAAAGGAAGGATTTGGCTGCAATGGGAAAGTGTCAGGACTACTGGGAAAGCCCCACATCTAAGATTCAGGTGCACAGGGCCTGCCTAAAACCAAGGCAGGACCAGGAGTGTGAAAAACCCCTTTTCCCCACTACAAGCCAAGCACCAATGACAACACCAGTCAACTAGTGAGGAGGAAAAAGAGTGTGGGGAGAGAGCTGTCTCCAACACAGGCATGCAAACACTGCTAAAAGCTGAGTGAGGGACACTGAGAAAAACTCCCCAGCACTCTAGGTTCCACACTAAAACAATGCTATAGTAACCCCCTGCTAGAGGAATCTGAATGAAGCCTGTGGTACAGAGTGAAGGCAAGGATAACAACAATAAAACCCAAATTCAGCACAACTCTTGACTAGATTGACTCAACTACCCACATTATTGACCGGACAGAAGAGGCATGTTTATTTCTGGACATTAATACTATTTACCTCGGTTGTTACTATTCTCCTACATGTGATATCCATCATTTGATCAAAAATTAAAAGACACCCAAAAAAGCAGAGAGGAGAAAAAATCAAGAGGTAAAACAGAACCAGATTCAGAAATGACCCATATATTGGGCTAGAATTAATATGCTTAAAAAGCTAGTGGAAAAGGTGAACAACATGCATGAATATATAGAGAGAATTTCAGCAGAAAGAGGAAAATTACTTAAAAAGTGAAATGGAAAGGCTAGAAATTAAAAACACCTTATCAGAAATGAAGAATTATTTCAATGGGCTTATCAGCAGACTGGACATAGCTGAGGAAAGAACCAGTGAATCTGAATATAGGTCGACATGGTTTGGCTGTGTCCCCACTCAAATCTCATTTGAATTGTAGTTCCCATAATCCCCACACATTGTGGGAGGGACCCAGTGGGAGGTAACTGAATCAGGGGGGTTGTTAATCTCATACTAGTGAGTGAGTTCACATGAAATCTGATGGTTTTATAAGGGACTTTTCCCCTTTGCTCAGCACTTCTCTCCTGCCGCCTTGTGAAGAAGGACATGTTTGCTTCCCCTTCCACCATGATTGTAAGTTTCCTGAGGCCTCCCCAGCCATGCAGAACTGTGAGTCAATTAAACTTCTTTCCTTTATAAATTATGGGATCTGTGGAACTTTGAACTTGAGAGAGATGATTTAGGGTATCTGGTGGAAGAAATTTCTAAGCAGCAAAGCATTTAAGAGGAAGCAGAGCATAAAAGTTTGGAAAATTTGCAGCCTGACAATGCAATAGAAAAGAAAAACCCATTTTCTGGAGAGAAATTCAACCCAGATGCAGAAATTTGCATAAGTCACAAGGAGCTGAATGTTAATCAACAAAACAATGGGGAAAATGTCTCCAGGGCATGTCGGAGACCTTCTCGGCAGCCCCTCCCATAACAGGCTCAGAGGCCTAGGAGGGAAAAATAGTATCATGGGCTGCATCTAGGGCACTTCACCCCATTGGCTCCTCAGCCAAGCACTTCAACAAATGTCTGAAACTGTGTTTCCTTTTATACTGAGCAGGATTACCATGGCAACAACACATCAACAGTAGGGTAAAACTAACCTGTCTCACGATGGTCTAAAGTGACTAATCCACTCTAGCCTTCCAAATTAAAACAGAAAGGGAAAAAAAGGCAATCTCTCTTCATCCCCTCCCACCTTCCCCTTACCTCTGGTAACCACCAACCTACTTTTTATTTTCATGAGATCCACTTTTTTTTTTTTTTAGCTCCCACATATAAATGAGAACATGTGATACTTGTTTTTCTGTGCTTGGCTTATTTCACTTAACATAGTGACCTCCAGTTCCATCCATGTTGCTGCAAATGATAGGATTTCATTTTTTTTATGGCTGAATAATGTTCCATTATGTATATATACCACATTTTTTAATCCATTCATCTCTTGATGGACACTTGGGTTGATTCCATGTTTTGTCTATTGTGAATAGTGCTTCAATAAACATGAGAATACAAATATCTCTTTGATATACTAATTTCCTTTCTTTTGGATATATACCCAGCAGTGGAATTTCTGGATCATATGGTAGGTCTAGTTTTGAGAAACTTCCATATAGTTCCCATAGAGGCTGTGCTGATTTACATTTCCACCAACAGTGCACAAGTGTTCCCCTTTCTCCACATCCTTAACAGCATATGTTATTCCCTGTGTTTTTGATTAAAAAAATTAACTGAAGTGAGATACCTCATTGTGATTTTGATTTGTATTTTCCTGATGATTTTGGATGTTGAACATTTTTTCATATACCTGTTAGCTATTTGTATGTCTTCTTTTGAGAAATGTCTATTGAGATCTTTTGCTCATTTTAAAATTGGATTATTTAGGGTTTTTTGCTATTCAATTGTTTGAGCTCCTGATATATTCTGGTTATTAATCCCGTGTCAGACGAGTAGTTTGCAAATATTTTCTCTCATTCTATGGGTTGTCTCTTCCGTTTGTTGAGTGTTTCCTTTACTATGCAGAAGCTTGTTAGCTTGATGTAATTCTGTTTGCCTATTTTTTCTTTGGTTGCCTGTACTTTCATGGTCTTAGCAAAAAATCTTTGCCCAGATCAATGTCCTGAAACGTTTTCTTCCTGTAGTTTCATAGTTTCAGGTCTTAGATTTAAGCCTTTAAT
This sequence comes from Nomascus leucogenys, assembly GCF_006542625.1. Lineage (NCBI taxonomy): Eukaryota > Metazoa > Chordata > Mammalia > Primates > Hylobatidae > Nomascus > Nomascus leucogenys. The sequence continues at coordinate 90,890,360 of NC_044402.1, forward strand.
TCATCTTGAGTTGATGTTTATACATGGTAAGCTATAGGTTAGCTTCATCCTTCTGCATATGGTTATCCATTTTTCCCAGCACATTTTATTGAAGAGACTCTCCTCTCCCCATTGTATGTCCTTGGTACTTTTGTTAAAAATGAGTTGGCTCTAAACATGTGGATTTATTTCTGGGTTCTGTATTCTGTGCCATTGGTCTATGTGTCTTTTGTTATGCCAGTACCCTTCTGTTTTGGTTACTATAGCTTTGTAACATATTTTGAAATCAAGTAGTATGATGTCTCCAGCTTTGTTCTTTTTGCTCAGGATTGCTCTGGCTATTTTGAATCTTGAATGGCTTCATACAAATTTTAGGATTTTTTTTTATTTCTGTAAAGAATGTCATTGGTATTTTAATAGGGGTTGTATTGAATCTGTAGATCACTTTGGGCAGTATGGGCATTTTAATAATATTAATTATTCCAATCCATGACATTTTAAATTTCTTTCATCAGTGTTTTATAGTTTACTTAAATTGATTTTTCACTTCATTGGTTAAACTGATTCCTAGGTATTTTATACTCTTTGTAGCTATTATAAATGGGATTGGTTTCTTGATATCTTTTTCAGATTGTTTGCTTTTAGCATATATAAATACAACTGATTTTTGTATGTTGATTTTGTATCCTGCAACTTTACTGAATTCATTTACTACTTCTAACAGGTTTTTTTGTGGAATCTTTAGCTTTTTCTAAGTAAAAGATCATGTTATCTGCAAATAAGGCTAATTTGACTTCTTCCTTTCCAATTTGGAAGCTGTTTATTTCTTTCTCTTGCCTAATTGCTCTTGCTAGGACTTCCAGTATTATGGTGACTAAAAGTAGTGAAAGTGGACATCCTTGTCTTGTTCCAAATCTTAGAGGAAAGGGTTTCAATTTTTCCTTATTCAGTATAATGTTAACTGTGGGTTTCTCACCTATGGCCCTTATTATTTTGAGATGTTTTTTCTATACTCAGTTCATTGAAGGTTTTTATCATAAAGGGATGAATATTTTATTGAATGTTTTTCCAGCATATATTAGAATGATCATATGGTTTTTGTTCTGGGTTCTGTTAATGTGATGTATCACATTCATTGATTTGCATATGTTGAACCATCCTTGCATCCCTGGGATGAATTCCACTTGATCATAGTGAATGATTTTTTTTTCTTGAGACAGAACCTCACTTTATCACCCATACTGGAGTACAGTGGCATGATCATGGGTCACTACAGCCTCAACCCCCCAGGCTCAAATGATCCTCCTGCCTCAGCCTCCTGAGTAGCTGGGACTACAGGCACATGCCACCAAGCCCAGATAATATATTTTACTTTATGTTTGGTAGAGATAGGGTCTCACTGTGTTACCCAGGCTGGTCTTAAACTCCTGTGCTCAAGCAATCCTCCTGTCTTGGCCTCCCAACATGCTGGGATTACAGGCATGAGCCAGCATGCATACCCAGCATGCATGATCTTTATATGTTGTTGAATTCAGTTTGATAGTATGTTGTTGAATTCAGTTTGATAGGATTTTTGGGTTTGAGGTTTATTAGGGATATTGGCCTGTAGTTTTCTTTTTTGTGAGTGGGTCCTTATCCGGTTTTAGTGTCAAGGTAATGGTGGCCTCTTAGAATGAGTTTGGAAGTATTCCCTCCTCAGTTTTTAAAAAGAGTTTGAGTAGAATTGGTATTAGTTATTCTTTAAGTGTTTGGTAGAATTCAGCAGTGAATCCATTAGATCCTGGGCTTTTCTTTGATGGGAGATTTTTTATTATGGCTTCACTCTCATTATTCATCATTGGTTTGGTGAGGTTTTTAATTTCTTCAATCTTGGCATGTTTTATGTGTCCAGGAATTTTTCCATTTCTTCTAGGTTTTCTGATTTGTTGGTGAATACTCGTTTACAATAGTCTCTAATGATTCCGTGTATTTCTGTGGTCTCAGTTGTTATGTCTCCTTTTCATTTCTGATTTTATTTATTTGGGTCTTCTCTCTTTTCTGAATTAGTCTGGCTAAAAGTTTGTCAATTTTATCTTTTCAAAAAAAGAATTTCAATATATATATATATATATATATATTTGGTCTCCATTTTATTTAGTTCTGCTCTGATATTTACTACTTTTCTTCTACTAATTTAGGGTTTGGTTTGTTCTTGTTTTTCTAGTTCCTTCAGGGGCATTGTTAGGTTGTTTATTTGAAGTCTTTCTACTTTTCGATATAGGTGTTTATTGCTATAAACTTCCCTCTTACTACTGTTATTGCTGTATCCTATAGATTTTGGTATGTTGTATTTATACTTTCATTTGTTTCAAGAAATTCTTACATTTCTTTCTTAATTTCTTCTTTCATTAATTTCTTCATTTTTAGTTGGTCATTTGGAAGCAAGTTGTTTAATTCTAACAGGTTGATGTAACTATTATTGTTTTTCATAGATATGTCTTCTGGGCTTCATATTAAAGCTGTTAGCAGATTGCACACCACAGTTACAGTATTAGAGTATTCCGGGTTTGCCCACATACTTAATTTTACCACTGGGTTTTAAACTTTCAAATATTTTCTATTTGCAACTTAGTGTTTTTACCTTTCAGATTGAAGAACTCCCTTTAGCATTTCTTGTAAGATGGTGCTGGTGCTGAATTCTGTGAACATTTTTCTGGGAAGGATTTTATCTCTTCTTTATATTTGAAAGATAGCTTTGCAGAATACAGTATTCTTGGATAGCAGTTTTTTTTTTTCTTTTTCTAACAGCACTTTGAAAATGTCCCATTTCCTCTTGGCCTGTATGGTTTTTGTTGAGAAGTCTGTTGCCAGAAAAATTGGAGCTCCTTTGTATGTTATTTGTTTCTTTTTGCTGCTTTTGGGATCCTCTCTTTGTCTTTGCCCTTTGAGAGTTTGATTATTACATGCCTTGGGGTAGTCTTACTAAGGTCAAATCTGTTTGATGTTCTCTGACCTTCCCGTACCTGGATATTTATCTCTTTCTATTTTGGAAATTTTTCTGTTATTATTTCTCTGAATAAGCTTTCTACCTCTTGCTCTTGCCCAACTCCCTCTTGAACACACATAATTCTTAGATTTGTTTTGTGTTTTTGAGGCGGAGTCTTGCTCTGTTGCCCAGGTTTGAGTGCAGTGGTGCAATCTTGGCTCACTGCAACCTCTGCCTCCCGGGTTCAAGCGATTCTTTTGCCTCAGCCTCCCTAGTAGCTGGGACTACAGGAGTGCACCACCACACCCAGCTGAGTTTTGTATTTTTGGTAGAGATAAAATTTCACCATGTTGGCCCGGCTAGTCTTAAACTCCTGACCTCAAGTGATCTGCCCGCCTTGGCCTCCCAAAGTGCTGGGATTACAGGTGTGAGCCACTGTGCCCGGCCCTGAGATTTGATTTTTGAGGTAACTTTCTATATGTTGTAGATGATCTTCCTTTTCATTGTTTTTTTAATTTTTTTTTCTTCTGGCTGTGTCTTTTTAAATAGCCTGTCTTCAGGCTCACTGATTCTTTCCTCTGCTGAATCCATTCTGCTATTGAGAACCACTCATGAATTTTTCAGTTTAGCAAATGTGTTTCTCAGTTCTAAGATTTCTATTTGATTCTTAAAATTATTTTAATCTCTGTTAAATTTCTCTGATAAATTTCTGAATTGCTATTCTGTGTTATCTTAGAGATCACTAAGTTTCCCTAAATCTACTATTTTGAATTCTTGGTCAGAAAGTTCACATAGCACTATTTTTGTAGGTTTAGTCACTGGTTCCTTGCTTTGTGTGTCTGGAGAGGTCATGTTTCCCTGTTTACTATAGTTTCTTGTGAATCTATATCTATGTCTTTGTATTGAAGAATTAGTTACTTATTCCAGTCTTCTCTGTCTGGCTTGTTTGGGTTTTTACCATACATGTTTGCTCAGATTCTTTGTAATTTATTTATTGATAGTCTTCCCTCCACCCCCGACTAGGCTGCTGTCTTCTTTTCAGCCCTGGATGCTGCCTTAAGCCCAGTTTGCCTGGCACTAGTAAATAACCAGAGTGCCACTTGTCCCAAATGAGGGAGGTCCCAAAGTGGGTAACCTGCTACTGTGAAGAGGCTGGCTAGGAGTTTGTGCCCAGGGGACCTGTGGAACAAGCCTCCTACAGCACAGTGCTGATGAACAGTCACTCTCATTTGATATCTTTTTTGGCCAAGTCACTGAGCAGAGTTTTTAGGTGGGATGGTTGTCCTCTCTTTTTGCCCCTGTCTCTGGCTGTTCTCAAGGATATTTCTCCCTGGCTCACAGTTTTTACACTGGAAAAGTGAGATTGAGGTGGACAATCAGCTTTCTTACCATCTTGGGTTCCCTGGCAGGAGTCCTGTTCCTGCCTCAACCCTTGGGAAGCATCAGCAGTGCCTGAAATACCACACACTTGGTGACAGGCAGATTGAGGAGAGGTGCACTGTAAATATGTAACTTCAATTCTCTTACCACCTGCTTGTAATTTTTTCACTTCTCTGTGGCTTTAGGAACTGTCTCATCCTCCTACTGGAGTTCAGGAATTTTGCTGGTGATAATCTTAGGGGCTGTATATTTGTTTTTGGGTTTCTGTAGAAAAAAAGTGAAGCCAGCTTGCTTGTAACCCACCATTTTGGAACCGGAAGTCTCATAAATTCTTTCATTCCATTAGACTATTTCCATTTGATGTGAAAAAGATGACAATTCAATTTTCAGCCTCTGCCTTTTTATTTCTAGGGTTCTTGCTCTTTATACCTGATTAATTTTCAGTAACTGTCATGGGCTATAATCAGTCACTATGAATCAGAAGTAAAATTCAGCTCATGTGAGAAATTATTTAGGAGCTTTCACTTAGCTTTTAGGTAGAACATTTAATTAAGTTAAAAGAAAATAGAAAAAGTTCTACTACTTTAGGTTCTTCGATGAAGAAAAATTTAGTCTGTTACTGCAATAATACCAGCCAATGCCATAAAGATTACAGAGGCTATGTGTCATCATTTCTTTCTTTCAAAAATCCCCAGTTTTAGAATTTTACTCATTAAGAGAAAAGACGGAGTATCCAAGACTTCTCCATAAAAGAATAAAAATAGAAGTTGATTTGTTGTATCACGTTTTTCTTAGCATATTTCATTTAGAAAATATTTTGAAATTGACTTGCCATATACTAGTTCAGTAATTTTAATAAGTCACGTCAAAACTAATAAATAGGTTATTTCAATAAAAATAAATAATATTGTAAAGGATTAGAATAAATATAATTTATTAAGAAAAAGGTAATATGTCCTCTATAATAAATTGCTAAAGCTCTTGGTAAAAAAAAAAAATTGGTTAAATTCCTGTAAGTTGAGAGATGTTGAATTTTTTTAAGTCATGGTTCACAAATTTTGGTGTCAATGAGAGTCCCATCTCTAAAGATTCTTACTCAGTAGGTCTGATATATAGCTTGGGGATTTACATTTATGATTCTGAAGCAAATATTCTTTTGACTATACTGTATTAGTGGTGAGAAAAAATACTCAAAAGTGATTGGTGATTACTGAATCATGGCTGGAAAATAGTATTAATGGGAAAAATAGTATAATCAGTTAATCTGAAAAAAGCAAAGTTGAACAAATACAGTACATCTAAGAGCGCATTTAAGGTAACTAAGATACAGGAAACTGGTCACCAGTTATTTGTTATTTTTTTAAAAAGTAGCTAGGTGTGGTGGTTCATGTGTGTAATACCAGCACTTTGGGAGGCCATGGCAGGAGGATCACTTGAGCTCAGGAATCCGAGACCAGCCTAGGCACCATAGTGAGACACTGTCTCTACCCCCGCAAAAAAAAAAAAAAAAAAAAAATTAACTGGGTGTAGTGGCACACACCTGTAGTCCCAGCTACTCAGGAGGCTGATGTGGGAGAATCACTTGAGCCAGGAGTTCAAGCCACAGTGAGCTATGATTATGCCACTGCATTCCAATCTGGGCAACAGATCCTAGACCCTGTCTCAAAAATAAGTAAATAAATAAAACAAAAAAGTAAAAAAAAAAAATTTATTTTTCAGTTAGTAAGTTTAGGATTATACTATAAATAAAATTTCCCAGCATTGGGACTCTAGTTTATCTCTTGCTTTGACACCATCCGATCCCACTTCACTTGATTCCTAAGGAGCCTCTGCCAAATTTTTCTTTGCAACTGACACACCATTAGGAAACATTTTTTTCAATCAGCCATTCTCTACAATCTAGCGTTCTCTTTTTTCCCCTCACTGGGGTAATTTCTTTTAAGATGATTTACAGTGAGAGAAGATGAATTATATTTCAAAGGTTATTCTCTTTCAGGGAAACCTACAAACAGCAGATATCCTTTTAGTTTAAGTTACTTAACTGCCTTTCTTAGTCGTTTTTTGATAATGAAATAGATTTATGGATGATTCAGGAGCCTTTCAATTCAGTTAAGACATCGGGATTGTCTCTTCTAGCTTTCAGTTCTCGATCATGCACTTCAGAATATCCCCAGCAATCACAATCTATGCAGAAAATTCTTCAATCTATTTTCTTTCATGTGTTTTTGGAAAGAATTCAAATATTTTTAAAAAGGGGTGGGTGGAGGTTGGGGAACAGAGATAAATATAACAGTGTCTCAGATTTTGTTCTGCTTGTATGTTCTCTCTCTCTCTCTCTTTCCCTCTCCCTCTCTTTCTTTTTCTTTTTTTTAAAGTCAGTTCTCCAGAGCCTCTGTTTTCATTATTGCTGTTTCTTTATACTCCATATCTAGCTACATTCAAGTATGTTACGGAGTTTTTATACAAATCTTTCACTCTCTATTTTTCTAGCATATTATTGCTGGTCATAGGAGTGGAATGTCAAAGAAAACGCAACCCAGTGTGGGAAAGAAATTTATAATCTAGATACTCCTAGTATTTTATTTTACAAAGGAAACTGACATAATAGAATCGATTTGTTCTACACTGTTTCTATAACAAAATCACAATTTCTAGATTAGTCATGTTTCAAAAGAGACTGTGGAAAGTGGAATGTATAAATAATTCAACAAATACACAGCCCCTCCATATCTGTGCATTCCGCATCCATGGCCTTACTCAACCACAGACAGAAAATATTTTTTTTTAAAAAGAAAAGATGGCTGCATCTATACTGAACATATACAAAAATTTTTCCCTTGTTAGTCCCTAAACAATACAGTATAACAACAATTTGCTTGGGATTTACATTGTATTAGGTATTATAAGTAAACTAGAGCTAATTTAAAGTGTATGGGAAGATGAATGTAGGCTATATACAAGTACTTACTGCAACATTTTATATCAGAGATTTGACTGTCTCTGGATTTTTGTATCATGGGAGGTCCTGGAATAAGTCTCCCACAGATACTGAGGGACAACTATACCTCTAAGTTTTGCTAATGTCGTTAATCATATTTTGCCAATAAAGTCCATCTACCCGAAATTAGATATATTTTTGCTTGCACTATGCAAAGTCTCTAAAGTTAGATGAAAATGAATAATAATTATTATTTGGTACATTTCAGTTACTTCCCCTACCCCCACCCCCATTCTATTACATCTGTTTACTGTGATTTATAGGTCCTGTCCTTAGCAATAGAGTCAAGAAATCTACCTGTATTATCAAGGTATATATTAGCTAGGATATTTCCAACTACAAGTAACAAAATGTATAACTAAAAGTGTCTTAAACAAAACATTTATTATGTTGTGTGCACGGAAGTCCCAAAGCCAGTTGATTCAGTAGCTTAAGCATGCTCCCAAGGACCCAGGCTGTTTTCAGCATTCTGTTCCACCACTCTCCACTTGTTGGACTTTGTCCTTAAGCTTTTGCCTTCATAATTGAAAAAGGCTGTCCTTGCTGCTGATACTGGGTTCTCACACAATCGCAACCAAATATAGGGAGGACTATCTCCCTTTTCATCTCTTGAATAGGGAAGAAAAGACTTTCTTGGAAGGTCTCACCTTCACCTTCTCGTCAGACTCCTCAGACTTTCTGGTCCCATGTATTTTGGTAGCCTATACCCTTGCTAAAAGCAGTGGAGCGAGTGTCTGGTATTTTTAGTCTTTATAGTGGGAAGTGGTTTCATAGAAGACAAAAACTGGAATAGTAATAGGCAGTGGAGAAAATCACTATGGTGATATTTTTGACAGCTCCCAGAGCCTTCATAAATGTGTGAAAATGGTAATCTGAAATTTTATGGTGACTTAATAAATGAGTTTTATTCATTATTCTAAACTTTGACAAATGTGTTTTCTATTTTGAAATACACACACTGACTCAAAATGGGAGTTGCTTCTATACCAATTACATATTTTTCCCCTATTAATCCTGTTGAGTAGATGGAGATAACATCTTTATTTTAAATCATTCAATTTCCTAAATAGCCAAATTGCAAATACTTTTTATTCTTTTGTTTTTGAGATGGAGTTTTGCTCTGTCACCCAGGCTGGAGTGCAGTGGTGCCATCTTGGCTCACTGCAACCTCCACCTCCTGGGTTCAAGCAGTTCTCGTGCTTCAGCCTCCTGAGTAGCTGGGACTACAGGTGCACTCCACCACGCCCAGCTAATTTTTTTTCTTTTTGTATTTTTTTAGTAGTGATGGGGTTTCACCATGTTGGCCAGGCTAGTCTCAAACTCCTGACCTCAGGTGATCTGCCCACCTTGGTCTCCCAAAGTGCTGGGATTACAGGCATGAGCCACCGTGCCCATCCACAAATACTTTTTATTCTTATAATAAAATAAGGAAAATTCGACAAAGGAGGATGGGTTATCATGAGGAAAGTAAGGAAAAGATAATAGGAATGGCAGAAAAAGAAAGAGGAGGTAAAAAAGGAGAGGTGGGGTGGAAGGAGCAGTGACTAATCCAGATGGTCCAGTGTGAGAAAGCTGGGTTAACTAGGTCACTTGCCACTTGGAATGACAGGCAGGATAAGCCATTAAGACAGTGGAGCAAACAGAAGAAAGAGGGAGGATGTAGACTCCTTTTTCAGGCATGCATTCTGCAGGTTAGAATTTGTCTCTCCTAACCACATTGTGGGTGTGTCCCTGGAACTGCATGTTGGTATATCTTGGCATTAGGATTCTGATGGCACTCCTTTTTTTTTTTCTTTTCACTTAAAGATAATTTGCCTAACACTGATGTTTAAAACAATCCATTTAAAATTTAAGCCTCTTAACTTATTTCAGCAATAATTAAAGCAAGGTTAGAATAGGCCAAGGAAAATTTTATACCCTGAGTTTCAAAGGGCCAGACCTTCTAAGTAATGAGGGCTTCATAAATATGTATTCCTCTATGTAAAATCTAAGCCCACTTTCGGGCAAACAGCTCATCTAAACATACTAATTTTCTTGGATTTGTTTTAAGATTTAGAGGTTACTCCTTCCCCTCCATTTCACTGTTTCACCTGATTCTTGCCTTTTCCTAGTTTTCCCTCTTTCTACTTTTTGCTGTATATAATAAGCACTGAAATATTATAGGTACTTTTCATTATTTTTCAATCTTGAGTAATACCAATGAGAGAATCTCGTTAAAATTCTCTTTGTTGTGATAGCGATCTTTTATGTTAAACAGATTTTTGTTACTCTTAATCTTTATATCTATCGTGAAGTAAAACAGATTTAGAAAGCTATACAAAAATAAATGTGTGCTCTAGTGGGTTATTATACAGCAGACATTCTGGTAGCCATCACCCAAATCAAGAAGTAGAAATTTCCAGCTACTCCAGCTCTCCATGTGCCTTGTCCCAATTTCAAACCTCTTCCTCCTCCAAAAATATCCACCATCCTGATTTTCATAATAATCACTTTCATGTGTTTGTTTATAGTTGTATGAACCAAGTGTACATCCATAGACACTATATTTTTGCCCATTAATAATTGTTTTGGTTGTCCCTTAAGTCTCTCATATCTACCTGTTCACCCTTCCACTTTCTCTTTTCCTTATGATATGTCTATTGAAAAACTAGAGCTGTCTGATATGTAGTTTCCCACAGCTGAGTATCACTGTTTTCATACTTATGGTGCAGTTTGGCATGTGCCCCTGTTCTCTGTTCCTGAAAACTGGCAACTGGATTCAAAGGCTTCCGCAGACTTGGGTTTTATCCCTTTCAGTGAGGCTATAGGTTTTGTGTGTGTTCTTTCATAAAATGTCTGGCTGACTTTCTTTTTGTGACATTAGAAACTATTGATATCTAGATCCACTAATTCATTGAAGGTTGCAAAATGTTGACACTCAAATTCTATGATTTCTTTTTCATGTATTAGTTGGAATACTTTTATAAGGAAATGGATCTCCTCATCTACTATGTGGCTACCCAATGGTGTAATTCATGTAGAAAAGGCAGGATAAGTGATTGGTTCTTTTCCCCTAATTTACCAGTTTTCAAGATAATTAATTGGTTCCTTTTCATCCTCCAAAGCTGAACAATTCTTTGTTTTTTTGAATAATATTATCATGAACTCATGGATTTCTATATATTTAATAAGATTTCAATGAATAGCAATTATTACTTTTTTTTCCTGAAGCTCAAATTTTCCTATCTTCAGCCAATAGGATTCTCTTCAAGTTGGCTCCTGAGCCCTTTTGACATATCCTAGTAAATTTTTGCCAGTTTCTTTGATATCTGATATCAGATGTTCCAGGCTCATTTGTATGGTTCCTTCCCTAGACATGGAATCTGTCATGTCTCCAAAAAGTCCTGATATCTTTGAAATTAGATTTCAAAGCAAAACCTTTGGGAAATAAAATTTCAAGACTACAATCCAGGCATTAATGCTTGGTTCTACCTGGTTGGTTATTGTTTCTGCAGCTTTTCAGTAGCAGAACTAGAAAACCTGTCTACTGATAAGTATACATATTAATATAACTCTACAAATAAAATATCTAATGATCACACTGATATTTCTAATGAAAGTTCAGGACTATGGGGTTTTTTACTTAGCTTTCTTTTTACTACATTGCATCTCTTTTCCTCATATCAAGATTCCTAGTTCCCAGGTATACAGTAGATGACAGTGTCTTAGTCTGTTTGGGGTGCTATAACAAAATACCATAAACTGGATAGCTTACAAAGAACAGATATTTATTTTTGACAAATCTGAAGGTTGGGAAGCCCAAGATCAAGATACCAGTAGATTCCATGTCTGGTGAGGGCTTGTTTCCCAGTTTATAGATGGCTCCTTCTTACTACGTCCTCACCTGGTGGAAGGGGTGAACAAGCTACCTGGTGCATCTTTTATAAGGGCACTAATCCCATTCATGAGGGCTCTGCTCTCATGATCTAATCACCCCCGACAAGGCCCTACCTCCTAATACTATCACCTTGGGGGTTAAGATTTCAACATATAAATTTTGGGGGGATGCAAACATTCAAACCATAGCAGATGAAATTAGAATATCTCATAATTACTCATTAACTTTATTCCACGTTACACAGACAACAGGATCAGAATAATAATACACATACTACTACCAACAGCATACGAACAAAAAACAGCTTAAAATACTTTTTTCATATGATCTCCTTTCTCTATTTTTTAATAGCAGTGCTATATCTGCATTGTGTACAAATGTAGCCTTTACATGTTATGCTCTCTCTTAACTCACACTTGTTAGTTTCAGGTAACTGTCTTTAATGTATACCACCAGTCCTCATGTTGATATATCTTTTAATGATCTGAAACTCATTCACTAGTAGAGTCTTTAGGAAGGGCTAAAAAACAATATTCTCAAAGTTTTTGTCCTCACTCGTTTGTGTGGATGCCTGGTAACCTAGTCATTGTAAATATTGTTCAGTGGCTTTTGTAGTTGCGCATTTTAATGTTGGTTCATATTGTATTCCTTGAGTCTGTTTAGTATGTTATTCTGTTTTCTTTTGGCATAAAGTATTGTTGTAAAAAATATGATGGTAATCTAATCTTCTTACCCTTACAAATCACTTGCTGGTTTTGACTTCATAGCCAATGGCATATTTTCTTTTTTTTTTTTTTTTTAAGTTCATCCATCTTACTAGAAATACATCTTGGTGTTAGTTGTTCTAGGTGAATATTCTCAGCTACATAGTATGCTTTTTCAACATATAGTTTCATATTATTGTATAGGGAAAATTTTCTCCAACTATAGTTTTAAATATTTGTTTTGTCCCCTTGTTTTACTTTTCTTCTTCATAGATTCTGGTTATTTGTGATTGAATCTTCTTATCCATCTTCAATATTTGTCAATTTCTCTCTAATGGTTTTAATCTTTTTCTTTATTTCTTTTTCATTTAAATTTTTTTATTCTTTTTTCAATCTTCTATTTATCCTAGGGCAAAGTTTGTTTTGTTTTCTTTGTTCTTCTGTTTCTTCTAGTATAGTTTCATTTCTGAAATAATTTTGATTTTATTTCTAATTGTCCCCTGAGTTCTGCTACCTCAATTCTGAGCTTTTTAAATTTGGATTAATGTTTGCATTTCATTTCTTGTATCATTTTCTTAATGTATTTTAGCTTCTTTTGAAATAGAAAGTTATAGTTTAGATTTGTTCTGTGAGCATGTCTTTCTTGTGTAGGGATTATTCTGCTCATTTTTTCCCCTTAGGAATAACTACAAGAGATTTCGCTTCAATACTTTTCTGTTTTAAATTTTTACATGAAAGTGGATTTCCATAACTGTTAGTAGGACTGATTCGTGATTTTTGGGTAACTTCTCTAACTTCACACAAACTCCCTCTTCTGTTGTTTTTATGTATTAAAAAGAGTCAGGGCCCGGCGCGGTGGCTCACGCTTGTAATCCCAGCACTTTGGGAGGCCGAGGCGGGCGGATCACGAGGTCAGGAGATCGAGACCACGATGAAACCCCGTCTCTACTAAAAATACAAAAAATTAGCCGGGCGTGGTGGCGGGCGCCTGTAGTCCCAGCTACTCGGAGAGGCTGAGGCAGGAGAATGGCGTGAACCCGGGAGGCGGAACTTGCAGTGAGCCGAGATTGCGCCACTGCACTCCAGCCTGGGCGACAGAGCGAGACTCTGTCTCAAAAAAAAAAAAAAAAAAAAAGAGTCAGATTGCCTTATAAGATTTCCTGGTTCTGTTCCCTCCTCCCCCTTTATCTGGGCCTCCTTTATCAGTCGTTGTACTATCCATGTCTCTGTCCAGCTCAATTTTGATTCCACTTGGCATTTCTCTTTAGTGTGACGCAGTCCTGGAAGGGGGTCATGGAAGGGAATCCTGGAAGGGAGCCCCGGCAGGTCATGTTTCTAGAGAGAAATCATAAAGTCTAGATTGCTTAAGCACTCTCAGTCTTTGTAGCAGACCTTTTGCACTCACAACTTGTGGGTTGGGCAAGACCTACCCACGTGCTTCCCAGTAAATAGCCGTTGCTGTTTTGGGCTTCCCTCATTCTCAAGTCTGTCAAAGCCTGTCAAGTTTCATTGCTTCCCCGCTTGCTTCCTCCTGCTCAGATGCTGATACAATTCAGGTCTTGTGGCTGTTTGGTGGTTTGTCCTCATTCGTCAGTGTGGATGCCTGGTAACTAGTCATTGTAAATATTGTCCCTGAGTTTTTTATTTTGTTAAGTAATCTGTTTTTATGTTGAGATTTGGATTTTAAAATATACTGCTGCCACTGTCATCTTCCCAGAACCCACTGAATAGATTAAAAATATTCTCTTCTTTGGCCGGTCAAGGTGGCTCCTGCCTGTAATCCCAGTGCTTTGGGAGGCTGAGACGGGAGGCCAGGAGTTCAAGACCAGCCTGGGTAACATACCAAGACCCCATCTCTACCAATAAAAATAAGATAGCCAGGAGTGGTGGCACACACCTATAATCCAGCTACTTGGGAGGCTGAGGCAGAAAGATTGCTTGATTCCAGGAGTTCGAGGCTGCAGTGAGCTATGATCCCACCACTGCACTCCAGCTTGGGCAATAGAGTGCGAACCTACCTAAAAAAAAAAAAAAAAAAAAAAAAAATTCCCTTTGCTACATAGAATCCCCATTTTCACAAGAATCAGAAATGGTAAATTGGTATTAACTTTCTAAGCTTTGATAATGTAATTGTAACTTCAAAGGAGTTTAGGGAATGTGTTCTCAATGTTATAAAATCCTCTAAGAATTGTATAGCAGTGTATTTTTTTCAGTCTACTTCTGGTATGATTAAAGAGAGAAAATATCTGTGTCCTAGAACCAGTTAAAAAAAAATTAAGTGTTCCAAGTATTAATGGAAACAAATTTACACAAAACTTTGGTACAAAGCAGTTCGTAAACAGAATATTATAAAAATAACAATTTCTTTTTTTTGTGAGGGGTTTTCCTGGAAAAGCTGCTAGACAAATTCTAAAAGAGCTGTAACACTAAAAAACAACAATTCTTATTATTGTAGAGGAAGAGGTCTATTTACACAGTGTTTTCACATACACTACCTCATTTAACCCTCAAAATAGTCCTCTTAGGGAGATATTGTTATTATGCATTACATTCTTCGTCAGAAAAAAAATTGAACTTAGAGAACTCAAATGACTTGATTTAAGATTGTAGCAAGAAGGACTCTTACCACCTCTACCTGCAAAGTGTTCACTTTTCCACCAAGGGCTCAGCTTTGGTGAGATCCCTGTGTAGCATGTGGAAAGAAGTAGAAACCTGCCTAGTCAGCTCTATCAGTCATATACTCCCAGAGGACCCACAGGGTGACAGGTGCTGCAGGCAGATCACTCTCATGGTCTGGCTAAAAGCTTTGTCTAGCACCTTAAAGCCTGTAAGTGACAGGAGTGGCATCTGAATTGAGATTTTCTGACTATAAACCCTCTGGTTTGCTTTTTCTTGCTAGCTAACATCCACTTCAGCAGAGAGCTTTATGGAGCCTGTAGCTTGAGCAGCTCCAGGTGGCATCACGAAATCTGCGTGTTGCTGAACATGAGTAGCTTTGATTCATGGTAGGTGTGAGAGGACCATGTGAGAACATTTCTGGTGATTGTGGCAGCATTTCTCAAATGTTTACTCCTGAGTTCTCTGAGAGTCAGAGAGGAGGATCCTGTCCTATATCTCCATGGACTCTTTCATTACATTCTAATATTTTTACCTTAAAATTCATACTGAGAGAGATTGCTGGCAAGATGGCTGAATAGGAACAGCTCTGGTCCACAGCTTCCAGCGAGATCGATGCAGAAGGTGGGTGATATCTGCATTTCCAACTGAGGTACCCAGTTCATCTCACTGGGACTGGTTGGACAGTGGGTGCAGCCCAAGGAGGGCGAGTTGAAGCAGGGTGGGGCATCGCCTCATCCAGGAAGCACAAGGGATCAGGGGAACTCCCTCTCCTAGCCGAGGGAAGTCATTAGGGACTGTACCATGCACTCCAGCCCAGATACTGCGCTTTTCCCACAGTCTTCACAACCCACAGACCAGGAGATTCCCTCCGGTGCCTACGTCACCAGGGCCCTAGGTTTCCAGCACAAAACTGGGTGGATGTTTGGGCAGACACCGAGCTAGCCGCAGGAGTTTTTTTCATACCTCAGTGCGCCTAGAACACCAGGGAGACAGAACCGTTGACTTCCCTGAAAAGGGGGCTGAAGCCAGGGAGCCAAGTGGTCTGGCTCTGCAGGTCCCACCCCCACAGGGCCTAGCAAGCTAAGATCCACTAGCTTAAAATTCTTGCTGCCAGCACAGCAGTCTGAGCTTGACCTGGGACTCTCGAGCTTGGTGGAGGGAGGGGTGTCCACCATTGCTGAGGCTTGAGTAGGTGGTTTTACCCTCACAGTGTAAACAAAGCCACCAGGAATTTCAAACTGGGCGGAGCCCACTGCAGCTCAGCAAGTCCTCTGCGGCCAGATCGCCTCTCTACGTTCCCTCCTCTCTGGGCAGGGCATCTCTGAAAAAAAGGCAACAGTCCCAGGCAGGGACTTATAGATAAAACCCTCACTTCCCTGGGACCGAGCACCTGGGGGAAGGGGCAGTTGTGGATGCAGCTTCAGCAGACTTAAACGTCCCTGCCTGGCAGCACTGAAGAGAGCAGTGGATCTCACAGCACAGCGTTCAGGCTCTGATAAGGGACAGTGTGCCTTCTCAAGTGGGTCCCTGACACCCGTGTATCCTGACTGGGAGACACCTCCCAATAGGGGCTGACAGACATCTCATACAGAAGAGCTCTGGCTGGCAACTCGTGGGTGCCCCTCTGGGATGAAGCTTCCAGAGGAAGGAACAGGCAGCAATCTGCTGTTCTGCAGCCTCTGCTGGTGATACCCAGGCAAACAGGGTCTGGAGTGGACCTCCAGCAAGCTCCAGGAGACCTGCAGCAGAGGGGCCTGACTGTTAGAAGGAAAACTAACAAACAGAAAGGAATAGTGTCAACATCAACAAAAAGGACATCCACTCAGAGACCCCATTTGAAGGTCCCCGACTTCAAAGACCAAGGGTAGATAAATCCACAAAGATGGGGAAAAACAAGCGCAAAAAAAGCTGAAGATTGCAAAAACCAGAATGCCTCTTTTCCTCCAAAGGATCACAACTCCTTGCCAGCAAGAGAACAAAACTGGACAGAGAATGAGTTTGAAGAACTGACAGAAGGAGGCTTCAGAAGTTGGGTAATAACAAACTCCTTTGAGCTAAAGGAGCATGTTCTAAACCAATGCAAGGAAGCTAATAACCTTGAAAAAAGGTTAGAAGAATTGCTAACTAGAGTAACCAGTTTAGAGAAGAACATAAATGACCTGATGGAGCTGAAAAACACAGCACAAGAACTTCATGAAGCATACACAAGTATCAATAGCCAAATTGATCAAGCAGAAGAAAGGATATCAGAGACTGAAGATCAACTTAATGAAATAAAGTGAGAAGACATGCTAAAAAAAAGAATGAAAAGGAACAAACAAAGCCTCCAAGAAATATGGGACTATGTGAAAGACCAACTCTACATTAGATTGTTGTACCTGACAGTGACAGGGAGATTGGAACCAAGTTGGAAAACACTCTTCAGGTTATTATCCAGGAGAACTTCCCCAACCTAGCAAGGCAGGCCAACATTCAAATTCAGGAAATACAGAGAAATTGAGGCAACAATTAATAGCCCACCAACCAAAAAAAAGCCCAGGACCAGACGGATTCACAGCTGAATTCTACCAGAGGTACAAAGAGGAACTGGTACCATTCCTTCTGAAACTATTCCAATTAATAGAAAAAGAGGTAATCCTCCCTAACTCATTTTATGAGGCCAGCATTGCCCTGATACCAAAACCTGGCAGAGACACAACAAAAAAAGAAAATTTCAGGCCAATATCCCTGATGAACATTGATGCGAAAATCCTCAATAAAATACTGTCAACCCAAATCCAGCAGCACATCAAGAAGCTTATCCACCATGATCAAGTTGGCTTCATGCCTGGGATGCAAGGCTGGTTCAACAAACACAAATCAATAATTGTGATCCATCACATAAACAGAACCAATGGCAAAAGCCATATGATTATCTCAATAGATGCAGAAAAGGCCTTTGACAAAATTCAGCAGCTCTTCATGCTAAAATCTCTCAATAAACTAGGCACTGATGGAATGTATCTCAAAATAATGAGAGCCATTTATGACAAACCCACAGCCAATATCATACTGAATGGGCAAAAACTGGAAGCATTCCCTTTCTCTCAACACTCCTATTCAACACAGTATTGGAAGTTCTGGCCAGGGCAATCAGGCAAGAGAAAGAAATAAAGCATATTTGATTAGGAAGACAGGAAGTCAAATTATCTCTGTTTGCTGAAGACATGATTGTGTCTTTAGAAAACCCCATCGTCTCAGCCCAAAATCTCCTTAGGCTGATAAGCAACTTCAGCAAAGTCTCAGGATACAAATGAATGCGCAGAAATCACAAGCATTCCTATACACCAATAACAGACAAACAGAGAGCCAAATCATGAGTGAACTCCCATTCACAATTGCTACAAAGATAATAAAATACCTAGGAATACAACTTACAAGGGATGTGAAGGACCTCTTCAAGGAGAACTACAAACCACTGCTCAAGGAAATAAGAGAGGACACAAACAAATGGAAAAACATTCCAGGCTCATGGATAGGAAAAATCAATATCATGAAAATGGCCATACTGCCCAAAGTAATTCATAGATTCAATGCTATCCCCATCAAGCTACCACTGACTTCCTTCACAGATCTAGAAAAAACTACTTTAAATTTCATATGGAACCAAAAAAGAGCCCACATAGTCAAGACAATCCTAAGCAAAAAGAACAAAGCTGGAGGCATCATGCTACCTGTCTTCAGACTATACTACAAGGCTATAGTAATAAAAACAGCATGGTACTGGTACCAAAACAGATATGTAGACCAATGGAACAGAACAGAGGCCTCAGAAATAATGCCACACATCTACAACCATCTGATCTTTGACAAACCTGACAAAAAACAAGCAATGGGGAAACGATTCCCTATTTAATAAATTGTGTTGGGAAAACTGGCTAGCCATATGCAGAAAGCTGAAATTGGATCCCTTCCTTACACCTTATAAAAAATTAATACAAGATGGATTAAAGACTTAAACGTAAGACCTAAAGCCATAAAAACCCTAGAAGAAAACCTAGCCAATACCATTCAGGACATAGGCATGGGCAAAGACTTCATGACTAAGACACCAAAAGCAATGGCAACAAAAGCCAAAATTGGCAAATGGGATTAATTAAACTAAAGAGCTTCTGCACAGCAAAAGAAACTATCATCAGAGTGAACAGGCAACCTACAGAATGGGAGACAATTTTTGCAATGTATCCATCTGACAAAGGGCTAATATCCAGAATCTAAAAAGAACTTAAACAAATTTACAAGGAAAAAAAAACAACCCCATCAAAAAGTGGGCAAAGGATATGAACGGACGCTTCTCAAAAGAAGACATTTATGTGGCCAACAAACATATGAAAAAATGCTCATCATCACTGGTCATTAGAGAAATGCAAATCAAAACCACAATGAGATACTATCTCACGCCAGTTAGAATGGCAATCATTAAAAAGTCAGGAAACAACAGATGCTGGAGAGGATGTGGAGAAATAGGAACGCTTTTACACTGTTGGTGGGAGTGTAAATTAGTTCAACCACTGTGGAAGACAGTGTGGTGATTCCTCAAGGACCTAGAACTAGAAATACCATGTGACCTAACAATCTCATTCCTGGGTATATACCCGAAGGATTATAAATCATTCTACTATAAAGACACATGCACACATATGTTTATTGCAGCACTGTTCACAATAGCAAAGACTTGGAACCAACCCAAATGCCCATCAATGATAGACTGGATAAAGAAAATGTGGCACATATACACCATGGAATACTATGACGCCATAAAAAGGATGAGTTTATGTCCTTTGCAGGGACATGGATGACACTGGAAACCATCATTCTCAGCAAACTAACACAAGAACAGAAAAACAGAAAACCAAACACTGCATGTTCTCACTCATAAGTGGAAGTTGAACAATGAGAACACATGGAGACAGGGAGGGGAACATCACCCACCGGGGCCTGTTTGGGGTTGGCGGCTAGGGGAGGGATAGCATTAGGAGAAATACCTAATGTAGATGACGGGTTGATGGGTGCAGCAAACCACCATGGCACATGTATACCTATGTAACAAACCTGCCCGTTGTGCACATGTACCCCAGAACTTAAAGTATAATTAAAAAAAAGTCATGCCAACTTTAAATACCATTTTGTAATATATCTGTGCTATTTAGATACTAAAAGAATATTTTGCACTACTTGCCAGCAAGTAAAACTGTTATAGCTGGTAATAATACAGAAGGTAAAATACAGAAGGTTTATCCAGTGGATCTTAGTACCTTCTGGCATACCACCACGTAACCCTAAAGTGTTGCTAAGTTTGAAAGCAAGAGAAGGAGTGAAGAGAAGTAGGCTGCAGACTCATCATGGGAGTTTGAAGATTCTGCTAAACATTTGGGCTTTAGTATGTCAAAAAAGAGGAGCCGATGAAGTATTTAAAAAAAAAAAGTAAACTGATTGGATTTGTGTTTTAGATGAATGGCTTTTGAACTTCTTTGTTCACCATCATCTATTAATAAGGAAGACACTTTGCATGCTAATTCATACACAGATTATGGATAGCATATATATCTGTATATATGAATATTATATGTAAAGAAAATATGATGAAACTTTTTTTACCCTTGTATTTTCCATTTTAATCTATTTCATCTAGAAAAGTTAATGTGATTCACTAAATAGGTTGCACCTCACAATGTTTTCTTACTTTGGTGGCAGTATGTAAGAAGGATGGTAGAAGGGAAATAGCAAGAATATGCAAAGTGAAGATAGGCCAGAATAATAGAATATAAAGCAAGACAGTGGCAGTGGGTGGAGCTAAAATCCACCGGAATTGGTTACCAATTATCCATGAAGATAATGTTGGGTTTCTGGCTTGATTGAATGGCCATTCTATTTACTGAGACTAGGAAAGCAGAAAATGTAAGTTTGGAAAGAAAGATAATTGACTTCCATTTGGAAGTGATTTTGAAGTATATGCAAAACCTCTAATAGGTAACTGGATAGGAGAGTTGCAGCTCAGGAAGAAGATGTGAGTGGGAGAAAAAGATGAAAGATTCAGGACCCTTAAGCGTATGAATTCTGATGGAAGGCAAGGGAATAGAGATGAGGTTGTCAGGGTGAATGTAGAGAGTCAAATGAGAAGGCCAAGGAGAGAACAGAGAGAACCCTGAAGAACACCTTCACTTCAGAGGATGAAGAAAAAGAAGAGCCTGTAACAGAAATGGGGAAGCAAACCAGGAGAGTGGAGTGTCACAAAGCCAAAGAAGAGGACGTTTCAAGGAGGGAACAGTCAGCAGTGTCCAATGCTGGAAGAAGGTCTGGTAAGGCAAGCTTTAGCAGTTAGGAAGCTATTATATTCTCAGAGTTAGCAACAAAAAGAGGTGGTGGTTTAGGCATGCAGTTGTGAGGAGAAGGGTGGTAAACATAACAGGTACGTCCTGGGAGGTGAGTGGAGAGGAGTATCCTGGCCCCTGGAAGCAGGTCCAGAAGTAGGTGAGGTTTGGCTGCTCCAGGGAGGTAGCTGGCACCTGGGAAATCTGTCAGCCATTGCAGAGTTGCAAGCTTTGCTCTGGGATTCAGATGCAGATAGGCAGTATCTAAAAGGAGGATGATGTGAGTGAGGCAGAAGCTCAGTCCTAAAAGGGTGACAGTTCTGGCCAGGTCTCCAACCCTGCAGTTGATGCACAGGGATTTAGGCTGGTATCAGCTCTGGTGTGCAATGTGTGGGCCAGACTCAGGACATAGAGGACCACTCGTAAGTACTGCTGCAGAAGTTCAGGGCAAAAATGAGAAGCCAGGTGAGTTAGTTGCTATGTTAGAGATAAAAACTACTTCCATTTTTCAGCCTGGAAAGAGGACTGATTTAAGGTAGGAGCCTGCAGGTGGGAGTCAAGCAGTTTTGCTACTGGGATAGGAATGCTTCAGAGGGTTGAAAGCAGTAGGCAGAGGCAAGTCATGAATGCAGTGGTCTCCAGGCTGGCATTCACCACTGGATCACACTTCTTTTTTTCTTTATTCAACTGCCTATATGACTAGCTTCTCAAATGCTCATCGGTTTTAACATCTCATTGTTCTTTCATCTCAGTGTGTTAAATACAATTTTTATATCTACTCATTTCTACTTGCATGTTAGTCATTTTATCTTTTTAAAAATTATACTCTAACAGCATACATAATGTAAAATTAAAGGAAATATGACATTTGTCCTAATTATTTTGGATCACTTTCTTTTAAAAACAAACTGAGCATCTGGATTAAACTTTTGAACATCTGAACCAATATGCCACTTGATCTTAGGTGATATTTTCTTTTTACCTCAACAAATATTTATTGAGAGCCTACTCTGGACAAGGAGTTTATTAACTTCTAACCAAAAAATGTTAATTAGTCTGTTGTTTGAAGTGCCATCGACTTATTGTGCATTTGGTTCATTCCTATAACTAATCCTCAAGGTGTGTAGGAAGATTAGCCACTTTGACTCAGTCCTGTAAACTGTAAGCTTTAATGAGCTGAGCTCTGGGTAGAATTAGAAATACAAATACCAGTTTTTATATCTCAGGTTATTTTTGAATACCAAAATACTGTATTTGTTGGTACAATATCATTAGATTAGTATACCTAACATATCAGAAATCAAAACCATTTATGTTTTGAGAAGTACTCAGAGAATTTATACACTATGTTAATATTTCACGTGGAGCAGAGGTGTGCCCAGTGCTTCTTCCTCGAGGACTAGGAGAAATATGGAGCAGTGGGAAGGAGGTTCCTAGGCCCCATTACTACCTTCCCATGCTGGGGCCTGATGCTCTCTGCTCCCATCAGGACCACTCATTCTCTGTGGCCTGCCCTCCTCTCCTAGAGTAATTTATTTCAAACAGGCCCTTCTTCTCCAATCATCCTACTTGAGAAGAGTCAGGAAGTGGGAGAGAGAAACCCCTGTCTTGGACCTTAACCCTGTCTCAGATAGGGAACACCTAGGGAAAATGTGTAGCAAATAATGAAAACTATATGTATTGGCCTGCTCGAGCAAGTGTGGCTTAAACAACAGGAAATTTATTTTCTCACACTTCCAGAGGCTAGAAGTCCAAGATCAGGGTGTCAGCAGGTTTTTATTCTGAGACCTCTCTCCTTGACTTGTCTTCCCCTTCTGTCTTCACATGGTCTTTTTCTATGCAAGTCTATGTCCTAATTATAAGGAAACCAGTGGGTTTGGACTAGGGCCCACCCCTAATGACCTCATTTTACCTTAATTACCTCTATAAAAGCTGTCTCCAAATATAGTCCCATTCAGAAGTCCTAGGGTTTGGATTTCAACATACACTTTTTAGTAGAGGGGATGGGGGAGGGGGGCTGGCAGGAGAGGTAGGAAGAGTTCAGTCCATAACACCATATATGTCTATCTTTTTAAAAAATCAAATACAGGCATTTATATATTCTGCAAAATAAATGCCAAAATACAAGTACTGCAATCAATGTCACAGTTATTCTTATAACATAATGAGCTCAGTTGCTTAATTGCATGGTAGAAAGGTGGATTTTCTATTTTAATGGCCCCTGGAAGAGTCTCAGAGGCTACCAACTTTAAAAAATTTTTTTAAATAAGAGGATCTTAATTTTTATTTTACTATGTAGTTACTGTTGCCCAACTGTTTCATCTTGCCGTTGACTGGATATTCTTAATACATAGAAATGTAAATGAAAAGCTAGTTTTCAAAGGGTAATTAAAGGATTTTGGTAAAAAGGAAGAGAGTGACAAGAAATATTTGATTTAGGATGACTTGGATGGCTGAAAAGAGAAAATCCAAATAGTTTTTTCCCTCTTTGGGTAGTCGACCAAGAAGCAAACTCAGCATCTGAATTAGCTCAAAGGGAAAACAGACCTAGTAGAAATGGGGTGTGAACTCCATAGTTAAGCTCTGGTCTGATAAAGTGACTTCCCAGCCAGGAAGCTCACACTGTTACACAGTGAGCTAAGTGTTCCCAGTCCCTCCCATCTGCCCATAGATATGTACAGCAGCACCAGGGTGGGGCTCTTGCTATTCTGCAACCAGCTGTGCCAGCCCACAGAGTGCCTCACTTCTCCATGGAGCATTAAGAACTCCCTAGCTTCTTCCTCCAAGTTTCCCACATTACATCTCTCCCTGGAGGCTGCCATGGGTTGGGGCTGGCACCTTTGCATTCCATCCATATTTGCTTATTGATGGATCAATTGATCGATCAGACTTTACAGATTTCCCATCCCACCCCTTGGACAAGTCCTTTTAAGCTAAGTATCAGTTAATTCTGCAAAATATGGGAATTCATAAAGATGGTCTCTATGACTCTTTTTTGCCCTAACTTTATATAAATCTATGCTACAATTTCAGATTTTAAGGCATATTTTTTTAAATATCATGTATAGCTACAAAAGAAACTATAAATGCCATCGACTAACACATAGGAAAGAAAAGTACCCTTTTCTTCCTAGGGTCTTAAGGCTTATTTTAGATGGGAAATTTGAGTTTACCTCAACCTTGAGTTTTCAACTCATTTCCCTGCTCTGTTTTGGGCCACTCTTGTTTATAGAGGTAACTCTGAGATCACCCTAAAACTATGTATAAGCTGAAATATTCATTATCAATGTCAGTGGCAGGTTCTCCTCCAGTGATCAGGCTATAAAACACAAATATAATTCTGAAAAGTAAAATTTTATAAACGCAAAATGACTATCTATATGATAGCATTATCAGCAAAGCTTTGCTCTTCCTCTTCTGACTATAATTGCTAATTGTTTTCTAATGCTCTTTTGTACAGCCCTGTGGAGTATTTCCTTGAGACATTCACATATGCAAGGTGGCTTTGTGCTGTGTTCTCCTCCCACCCACTCATCACCCACACGCACCTGCCCTCCTGCTCCCTGCTAACTCAGTGGCCCAGCCTCCTCCCACACAGGCCCAGTGACCCGGCACCCACTCAACCACCTTCTTGTTTGTTCTCCCACAAACCCACCCACTCATCCTCTCTCCTTCACACAGGTAGATGTTTTCACACTCCCACTGCTCAGCAGACAAAGCTCAAGAATGTGCTTTGGGCAGTAGTGGTGGGGCGAGGGAGAATAATTTTTTTCTAATGACCATTACGTTTTTTTCCTTGATCAACAAGCTTATTCACAAATGAGTAGTTGATAAAGTCATTTTTATGCTTAGATTATTTTTTCAATACTTCCTCTACTCAATAATTGGATTTTCTATTTTTGAAAACTCTACCACAACGTATATGTATACACTTAGAGCATTGTAACTTGTTTCAGTGAAAACACATGCCCCATCTTTTGTCTAAATTGAAATATTTCACTCACATTCTGAAGTGAACGGGTGCACCAATGAGATAATGGCTTATTGGGATGGTTATTTGTAATGATGGTGTCTGAGCTATAGCTGGAATCAATAGGCTGCCTGACAAGATTAATTGGCTGTGAATTATGCCGGAGCAATTCCAGAGCCAATACCAGAAACAAGGGCCAGCCCACTCATCAAAGCCCTGCCAAGGCCTCTCTACTCTGTGGGGCTGGCCCCAGGGGAGGTGGGGAGGCCAACCTCTGCTACTTGTTTATGTTTTTAAGGCTACTAGAAAGACTTCCCTGAATCACCCTAATGTTGCTATCCTAATGTTCCAGAATTAAAGTCACTCCTGAGTCCTCTGAGTATTTAGAGTCTGAAGAATTAGAAAGATATTACTGCAGGTTCTTCCCATTCATGGCAACTATTTTTATCCTTTCAAGGAGCTCAGATCATATGCCACATGGTGTGAACAGAATCTGTTCTGCAATATTATGAATCCAAT
This sequence comes from Nomascus leucogenys, assembly GCF_006542625.1. NCBI lineage: Eukaryota > Metazoa > Chordata > Mammalia > Primates > Hylobatidae > Nomascus > Nomascus leucogenys. Next base: position 90,915,721 of record NC_044402.1, read on the forward strand.
CTTGAAGAGGAAATATGTGTATAATAGTGGATTTTAAGAAGTGGACTACTGAATTTGTGTTTGTTTATTTATTTATTTTTTGCTTTTTAAATATCATAGCTAATGTGAACTCCAGGAACCATTTGTCCTTCTCTTTTATCTCTCCAAGGTGTAGCATGGTGCCTGACATGTAGTAGCACTCAATCCATGGCTAGAAACTTGCTTCAGATCCCTGGCGTTTTATCTTGTCAGCACTAAGCTTTAGGGCCAATTTTATTGAATTTTATATGTACCAGTCTTTTACTCTTGATTTTGAATACAACTACTCTTTCCTTTAAATTTCCACAAAAATTTGCTATGCCCTCTTATGTATTTTATCACTTTCTTTCTTGAATCACATTTAATCTTAAAGCTCTTAATGGCTCATAAGGACTTTTAAGGCAGATCTACATGATTTAACTTTGTATCCCCACCTAAAGCAAAGCTTCTCATATAAAAATCTCCACATATAAAAAGGTGAAAGGTGGGTGCAAAAGCAAGAGACAAGAAAGTACCTCTTGGCTCATTCAACTGCCACATGGTGATAGAACTACCACTAAGTTTCTAGTTGCTGGATTCTCACTAAAGATGGCAGAATGAACACAGGCATATCTCTTATATCTCTTCTCTCAATAGAGAACAGGAGAGGGGTGATGAGTAGATGAGACATTTCATAAACATTTGTTGCAAAGAGAATGGAGGAAGGTTAACTGATGTAAAAGGAGGGAAAGCCATAGTCTAAAGTGTGTGCAGTGGGGTGTACTGAAGATAAATAAGACATTTCACCTTGAAGACCTGAAGGAAGCTCAAGACTTGGAGTCATCAGTCTTGGCAGAGAGTGGGGGCGAGGTATGGAGTGCAAAGTTTGAGATAAGTTCAAAGCTTATGTATGGAACAGTCAACTACTCTTGCGCCCCAGATACAGAATATCAGCAGCCAAGCTACTCTCTCCTGTTCCAGGAGGAAATGAGAATTTTTTTTTAAATCAAGAGACACCCAGTAGGAATGGCCTGAGCATCAGAAAAACCAAGCCTGATAGAAGAAAGAAGGCATGAGGACCTAAACAGTCAAATGAATTGCAAGTCTGCACTGGGAATGGTTGGATTATCTGTGCTCTCTCCCCTGCTACATAATCAAAGCACTATTAATCAGGCAACTAACCCCTAGGCCAATGTTTCTAAATTGTGGGTTATGAACTCAGTTATGATTAGTGGAGTATAAAATCTGTTTAATGGGTCATAACCAACATTTTCGTGGGTTGGGTTCCTTGAGAAGCAGACTTTGAGGTGGAGTTGAGAGTTCAGAACATTTATTAGGGTTTGTCCTTGGGACCAATATCTGTGGAAGGATATAGAATTGGACAAAAAGAGAATGCAAGCTGTGATGCAAGACCCAGTGACTATTTCACCCAACCGCACGAGGAGCACTGAAGCTAGAATTGCTTTTCAGAGTTGTCCCACACCAGGCCAAGATATCCAGGACTTTATTCTCTGTCATAGGCTGAATTGCATCTCCCCAAAATTCATATGTTGAAGTCCCAACACAGAGAACCTCAGAATGTAGCCTTATTTGGAAATATGCTCTTTGAAAGGATGATTAAGTTAAAACAAAGCCATTAGGATAGGGCAGTAATCCAGGAGTATTTGTGTCCTTGTAAGAAGAGAAAGACACACAGAGGCACCTACATGTACAAAGAACAGCGAGACTTCCAGCCACCAGAACTGTGAGAAAATTAATTTCTGTTGTTTAAGCCACTAAATCTGTGGCATTTTGTTATGGCAGCCCTAGAAAACTAATATCCCCCCACCCCCCAACCCTTACTGGATGTGGCCACAGGAAAGTATGACCTTGGGCAAGGCAGCTCTGCACTGAAGCAATCCCTGAAAAGGCCAACAACTGAAGAGTCCCCACCAGCAGCGGTCTCAGAGTCTGGGGCAACTAGTCCCCTCATTGCAGTGTATCTAATGGATATATAATGGACCATCACAAACATTAAAGAAAATAAAATTCAGTAGACTAGGTAGAGAATGTCAGAGAGCATTCTATGAAGAGAAAGTAAATATTGTTTCCCAAAACATTTTTGTCTTTATAAATATATGTGAGTGTGTTGACTGGGACTTGATGAAAAAGAATTTCTTACTGTCAGATAGGTTTATTGGGCACAGTGGATCATGCCTGTAATCCCAGCATTTTGGGAGGCTGAGGCAGGAGGATCACTTGAGCCCAGGAGTTTGAGACCAGCCTGGGCAGCATGGCAAAACTCTGTCTGTACTAGAAGTACAAAAAATTAGTTGGGTGTGGTGGCTGAGGTGTGAGATCACCTGAACACGGGAGGTCGAGACTGCAGTGAGCTGTGATTGCAACACTGACTCTAGCCTGGGCTACAGGAGTAAGACTGTCTTAAAATGGGAAAGAAAACAAAGAAAAGAAAAAAGGAAAGGAAAGGAAAGGGGAAAGGAGAAAGGAAAGGAAGAAGGAAGGAAGGAGAGAGGAAGGAAGGAAGGAAAGAAAAGAAAGAAAAAGAGAAAGGAAGGAAGGAAAGAAAGGTTTAGAAGTCACTCACCTAGGAAATAAATTAAAGGGGTTTTTTTCTCCAAAAAAGTTAAATATACAACAGATAAAATGCTTTCTCTACCATACAAAAGTGAAACGCATCACTCTACAAACCCCATCTACCCACACAGAGCTCTTCATCAGCTTTTGAGTGCTCTATTCTTAAATATAAGTCGGCAAAAAAATACCATGAGGCATGTAAATCATACCTCTAACCTAAAAGAGAGGACGAAACATGAAAAACAGAAAATGGAATACAAAGGGAAACTATAGAAAATAGAAAAATACTGTTTAAATGCTAATTTATAGCCTCAAAAATTATAAGATTTGTATCTATAAAATAAAAGCAGAATGCGATGATAAAAGAACAATTAGAAAAAAAAGGAAGGAGCTCTTGGAAACTAAAAGTATAATTTTAAAAACCTCAGTAGGAGGAGTAGGAGATAAAGTTAAGGAAGTTTGCTGAAAATAGAACCAAAAGATGAGTGGATAAACAATAAGAAAGGAAAGGTATGAGACTTAGACTATCCATCCAGTAGGAACAATATCTGACTACAAGGAGCTCAAGAAAGAGAAGAAATGGAGGAAAAAGTGTACAAGAAAAGTTCCCAGAACTGAAGGCTATGTCTAAAAATCGAAGGTACCAAGTACTCAGCACAACAAATAAAAAACGGCCCACACCAAGGCACACCATTGAGATGTGTCAGACCTTGGGAATAATGAGAGAATCCCAAAAGCTTTCAGAAGAAGAAAAAAGAATTAGTTTTATGCTAAGAGTAGGTATCAGAATGCATCAGACTGCTTGCTCAACTACAATATTGGACTAGGGAAAGCAATGAACAATGCCTTAAGAATTATGAGGGATAATTTCATTTATTTATTTATTTATTTATTGAGATGGAGTCTCGCTCTGTCGCCAGGCTACAGTGCGGTGGCGTGATCTCGACTCACTGCAACCTCTGCCTCCTGGGTTCAAGTGATTCTCCTGCCTCAGCCTCCCAAGTAGCGGGGACTACAGGCATGCACCACCATGTCCAGCTAATTTTTGTATTTTTAGTAGAGACAGGGTTTCACCATGTTGGCCAGGATGGTCTCAATCTCTTGACCTTGTGATTTGCCCACCTTGGTCCCCCAAAGTGCTAGATTACAGGTGTGAGCCACTGCACCCAGCCAGGATAATTTCTTTTAAACCTAGAATGCAATACCCAGCTAAACTATCAATGAAGTGTGAGAGCAGAATAAAGATAATTTCAAACAGAGGAATTCAGAAAACTTAGGTCTCATGTATCCTTTTATAGGAAGCTATTGCAGGATATGATCTAAGAAAATAAGAGGAAGAAAACAAGAAAGAGGAAGACATTGGATCCAAGAAATAGGGGATCTATCACCTTACAGATGAAAAGGGAATCTACATGATCTTTGTGAAGGTGATTTGAGCATAGCAGCTCTGCAGGAAACCTGAAGAGCAACAAGTGAGATTAATACAGGACACACAGCTCCAGTAAGGATGTCACCAAGGAAATTAAAATCATTTGTTGTAGAATACGTTATGAATCTGAATGCAGTAAGAGGAGGTTTACACTTCTGGTGAAGAATAGGGAATGAATTTGTGATAGGCATGTAGAAAATTAAGCAAACAAATAAAATAATAACTCCTGGGAAAATAGGAATTTGTACCAAAAGTATCAATATAATCTTATATATATATGCTTCAGCTTTGAATAATATTTGTCATTTTAATTATGTAAAAACTGAATAATTATCAGCCAGGCACAGTGGCTCATGCTTGTAATCCCAGCACTTTGGGAGGCCGAGGTGGGTGGATCACCTGAGGTTAGGAGTTCGAGACCAGCCTGACCAACATGGAGAAACCCTGTCTCTGCTAAAAATACAAAATTAGCTGGGCATGGTGGCGCATGCCTGTAATCCCAGCTACTCTGGAGGCTGGGGCAGGAGAATGGCTTGAACCCAGAAGGTGGAGGTTGCAGTGAGCCAAGATCGCGCCATTGCAGTCCAACCTGAGCAACAAGAGCAAAACTCCATCTCAAAACAAAACAAAACAACAAAAATCTGAATAATTATCAGAGAAAAACACTGTAATATAACTATATTGAAAGAATAAGAAGAGAATATAAGAGGCTAAATCTGTATCTCTCACAGAAGGGAGTCATAGATAATAATATCTGGAACTGAAAAAAAAATCAAGAAACAGCAGTTTAAAATGTGGAGATAAACACCAAAAGAAACAGCTGAGGCCAGGTGTGGTGACTCACACTGAAAGACTTGACCATGTTTGCTTTTGGGAATGGAAATGGAATTAGAACGTGCAGGTTGTACAGGGAAAAGGGCTGCTCTTTGTCTTTTAGACTTTGAGGAGCTATTTGGCTTTTAAAGCTCTGTGCATTTATAACTTAGATGGAAAATATAAACAATTTTAGAAAGAAAAATGACAATATATGTATTTTTGAGATATGGAGGCGAACATTCTAAACACTAAAAAGAGAAAAGCTTGAGAGTGGTTTCTTTTGGGGAGCAGGACAGGAGTTGATTTCCACTGTAATTATTACTAAGCCATTTGATTTTATAGAGTTGTGAGGACATTACCTTGAGATAAATTTTAAATTAAAAAATGAAAAAAGGAAAGTCCAGGAAGGAATTCAGGCATGAGGACATTTAAGAGCTTTGAATTTTAGCTCTGTTGCTTGTAGTTTCCCAATTTTAAAAATCTTTAACATCTTCCATACCAGGAGATAAGCAGTAAATGAGAGAACACATTTGGAAGCTCTTGGTAGACTGAAAATAACTAAGGGAGGTTCCCTTCTTTCCTCTTACGGATAAAACTTGGTTTTCAATAGTATAAACTCAATCCTTGAAAAACCCACCTCTTTCCCTAGACTCACAAGGGTGCTTCCATGACACCTTGGATATAAAAGGAATACTTAGTGTACATGTGAATAATTAAGTCATTTTTTAAAATGCCCTATGTGAAATAAGAAATGACCTCTGTGTAATTCAACTAGTCTTGCAATAAGACCCTTTCTCCAACAATGAAGTGCAATAAATAATTTACTCACATGACTTTTCTCAAGCTTTAATGATTTTTGAATGAGTCCCAGATTCCATTTTTATTTAACAGTAATTAGAACCAATCCACTCATTATGGAATGCCATCAGAGCTGGGCTGTGGTGAATGGGTTAGGAGTAGGGAATTGAGAAATTGATCCCCACAGCTCTTGGGGTAGGCAGCCCTCCTGGATCAGTAGCCTCTGGACAAGAGCAACCAAATTGTTTTACCCAGTGTTGTACAATTATGATTGTCTTTGGTTGCCATATCACAAAAAAGGTTGGGAAGCACTGCCTTGAACAGTTGCCATAAAAATCCCTTATAAGGACTGATAGTCTGACAGTCATTTAGGTAAAGTCTTGTTCATTTGTTTACTTACAAAATGTATAAGAAAATTTGCGTATCTTTAAATGAGTTTTTGATGTTTCCAAATCTGAGTGGAAACATGTAACATTAGGTTTATGAATGAGTTTGAATAAAGTTCAAGTACAAGTAACTTAATAGCGACCCCAATATAGTAGTTGAAAGAATTTATATCATTATTCCTTCCTATAAAAAGAACTCTGGAGAAAGCCAGCCCAAGGGTAGCATGGTGGCCTCATTGTCTTCAGGGATCCTGGTTCCTTTCAGCTTTTGCTCTTACATGGCCAAGGTAATCTTCTTAGCAGGAAGCTAAGCCTCCTCCTCAGGGAGCTGGGAGCCAGTAGGTCCACACCCCAGTGACAGGATAGAGCAGCAGGATGGAGCAACAGGATGGAGGAGGAGAAGAACAGTGTACCCTTTTCCAGGGGAGAATTCCCAGAAATCACTATTCTGTTTCCATTTGGGTCTCCCTAGTCACATGACCACACAAAGCTGTAAGCATGGATGCAAAATGTGTTCTTTTAGCGGGGTAGTGCTATGTCCAGCTTAAAATAGCAGTACTATTAGTTTGAGAGAGAAGAGGGAAAAGGGATATTTAGTAGGCACCCGTGTCTTTACATGTTTTAGTAACTGCCATGTAATTCACTTCAAACAAAAACAATCTGTCCATTAGTCATTTTATATATACTGCTAGAAAGGTTAACATAAGCATTAAGGAAGACCAGTTGGCAAATTTATTGTTTGGAGTCCCGATTACATATTTTTGTTGGATTTATTAATGATTTAGGCACTGTGGATAGAGGGTAAAAACTCAGATTCTGAAGCTGACTGCCTGGCTTCCATTTATTAGCTGTGTGACCTTGGGAAAGTTGCTTGAATGCTCTGTGCCTTAGTTTTATTTTCTGCGAGATGGAGATAATAGTAATTGTACCCATCTAATAGAATTTTGGAGGATTACGTAAGTTAATACAGTACATGTAAAGTACTTAAAATAGAGTTAGCTACTAATACATCTTTCTCTTGAATTAAAACCTTTTCCTTGGCCAGGCACGGTGGCTCATGCCTGTAATCCCAGCACTTTGGGAGGCTGAGGCAGGTGGATCACCTGAGGTCAGGAGTTTGAGACGAGCCTGGCCAACATGGTGAAACACTGTCTCTACTAAAAATACAAAAATTAGCCAGGCGTGGTGGCAGGCGCCTGTCATCCCAGCTACTCTGGAGGCCGAAGCAGGAGAATCGCTCGAACTCAGGAGACGGAGGTTGCAGTGAGCCAAGATCCTGTCACTGCACTTCAGCCTGGGCGACAGAGTGAGACTCTGTCTCAAAAAATAAAATAATAATAATAATAATAAACCTTTTCCTTTAGACTCATAAGTAGCTGTGACAATCAGATTCACTCTCTTAAGAATTTCCAGGTATGCAGTATTTTCTTGGCTTTGCATCTGTAGATATGCTGATCCCTAGAGTCAAACCACAGGGTTTTACTTGAGCTAATAAATGTTGTATCCCATAGTAGCATTATGAAAGGGAAAGGAGTTGGCATTGGTAAAATTGAACAATAACTGGTTTGTCTCTTTTCCCTCCCCTTCTCCCACTTCTTCCTTTTAATAGACTGTACTAATGAGATCACCTCCCTGCCCTCCACACATACAGTCTGAGTTTCCTGTTGCCCCAGGGCTGCATAGATTCTTGGTCTCTCTACCCTCTCCACATCTCCCCTCCCCATCCCCTGCAGTACAGCGTGCCTTGCCCGGAGCCCTTCTCACTTATGCTCTCTAATCATTTCTGGCTGTTCAAAATGATGAAATTGCCCAAATTGGGGCCATTCAAAAAGCCATTTCTATGTGCTGCTTTATTATTTTCTGGGTTTTTTTTTTTAAGTTTCCTCAAATGTTCCCACAAATAGAGAAGGTCTGTTTTCCTTCCAGAAAAGCAATATTTAAGACAAATTTTGATGATTAGTTGCATTTAAACTATAGCTAGTGTACTTTCTCAGCTTTTTTAAATAATAAAAGTTAGAATAAAGAAATCTCAGGAAAAAAAGGAAAAAAATGTATCTTTCCATTAACTTGTGACTTTCATCTTTGGACCTAAGGCAACTGCTTCAGTTATTGCTCTTTCCTTTCTAGGAGGTAGGGGTAAGTAAGACCTATAGAACATGTGCCTCAACATGTTTTTTTCTGGGCAAAACTGGGAAGTTACACACATTCCTTCTGCTCATATTCTATTGACAAGAACTTAGTCATATGGCAATAACTAGATTCAAGGGAGGCTGGAAAATGTAGTCCATAGCTGGGCATCCCTGGCAGGTAGGAACTCTATTACTAAGAGGAGGAAGGGAGAGCAAATATGGAGCATGTTAGCAGTTTTTGCCACACAAATGTATCACACAGTTGCAATATAGTAAGATAATTTTATTTTGCTTTTTACTTAACATTGTATCAAGAGCTTTTTTCCCATGTTACTACATGGTCTTCAGAATTATAAAGTAGTGGCTTTGTAATGATGTGTTGAGTGTATAATCAATAATTATTTAATTCTTCCTGTTGTCAAAAGTATAGATTCTTTCCAGTTCTTCACTATTACAAACAACGTCACACTAGATCTTTTCATGAGTTTATATATATATATATATATATATATATATATATATATATATTTTATCTTTTGGGAATAATTCCCTTAGGATGAATTCCCAGAACTAGGATTACTAGGTCAAAGGGTGTGTAAATATTTTATGAGTCTTAATGTTTTTGTTCCAAATTGGTTTCTGAGAAGGCAGTTACCAATTTGTTCCCAAAAGAAAATGTGGACATTTTCCTATAAATGTGGGTGGAAGACACATTCACACATCCTTATAGGTAGGTTGTTTTCAGTTTTCAGGGTCTGGCTAGAAACAGCACAAGGCAGCACAGGACTTGAGTCCGAATCCCTTGCTCTGTCACTTCTTAGCTGTATAGCTGCAGGCAAGTACTCACTCTCCCTATGCCTCTGATTTCTTAAAGTTGAGGAAACAAGTAATTCCCTCATAAAGTTGTGTGTTAATCATTAAGGCTGTTGACAAATACTCTGTTTTCCCATCTTCTATGCACATGTTAGAAATGTAATCTCCTGTCTCTTTGAGGACAGATATGACCTTGGGACTTGCTTTAGCCAGTGGAATGGAAGCAGAAGTAACGTGTAATTTCCAGGTATATGCTTTGAAAGTCTGTGTCTAATTTGCTACTCTTCTCCCTTTGCCGTATGCCTGGTTTGTCTCTTTTCCCTCCCCTTCTCCCACTTCTTCCTTTTAATAGACTGGAAATGTTCCAGATAGTACCAGCTCTTTAAACCTGAGTCCTAGAGTAAAGATGGCAGAGTGGAGCCCCAAGCCAACATGTGACAGATATGCAAATAGACCAAGAAATAAATCTTTGGGTGTTTTGAAGCACCTGAGACTTTGAGGTTGTCTGTTATTGCAACATAACCTAGCCTACCCTGACTGCTGCAGGTTTTCTCAAGATTAATGAGATAATATGCATAAGATGTTGGACTAATGGGTACAGCATTTATATGGGTCCTTTTGCAATAATATTAGGTTGGTGCAAAAGTAATTGTGGCTTTTGCCATTAGTTTCAGAGTTATTATTAATACCATTTATTCATTCAGTGCCTTCCATATGCCAGGCATTTGTGTACATTATCACTAATCTTTGGAATAAATTTGAAATATTATAAAAACCTCCATTTTATAAGGGAGAAAAAACAAAGCTTGGAATGGTTAGCATTCTGCCAAATGTCATCCAGCTAGGAAGTTGCGGAGCTGGCTTTCATACCTCAAGCATTTCTCCCCTCTTTTTCTCTTTTCCTTGTCTTTGGAAGTTTATGTCATTATTTTATTTTATTGCTATTAGCATCATTGTGTGAATTCCTTTGCAACATTTGTTTATGAAATTCACACTTATTCTTGCAACAAAACCTCTGTTTTCTTAAATTTATTGCGAGATGAACAGAAATAAATTGAGTCAAAGGTACAGTAGCTTACAATTCAATCCCTTGCTCCAGAAAGTTCATGAACTCAAGCACTTTTTCATTTTTCTTGGCTTGAATATGCCTGAAAGCAGTTAAGATATATGTGCTTATGAACGGAAAAAAAAAAGTGTTTCACAATTGGAGTGGAGTGAGTCAGGTTAGAATGAGCTAGATTCCATAAATTCTCAAACCCTAACATTTACAGATTCTTTCTTTTTAATGGATTTATTGAGATATAATTCATATACCATATGTCACCCATTTAAAGTATGTAATTTAATGGCTTTTAATATATTCACAGAGTTGTGTATCCATCATCACAATTGATTATAGAATATTTTCATTATCTCAAAAAAAAAGCCTATATCCCTCCACCAACACTCCCAAACCTTCTCATCACCTGACCCATCTCCCAACCCTAGGTAGCTAATTACTTTCTTTTTCTATTTCCTTCCTTCCCTTCCTTTCTTTTTTTTTCTTTCTTTTCTTTTTCTTTCTTTCTTCTTTCTTTCTCTTCCTTTTCTATGTCCTTCCCTCCCTTCCCTCCCTTCCCTCCTTTCTTTCCTTCCTTCTTTTTCTTTTCTTTGCTTTTCTTTTCTTTTCTTTTCTTTGCTTTGCTTTGCTTTGCTTTGCTTTCACAGAGTCTTACACTGTCGCCCAGGCTGGAGTACAGTGGTGCAATCTTGGCTCACTACAATCTTCACCTCCTGGGTTCAAGCGATTCTCCTGCCTCAGCCTCCCAAGTAGCTGGGATTACAGGTGCCCACCACCATGCCTGGCTACTTTTTTTTGTATTTTTAGTAGAGATGGGGTTTCACTATGTTGGCCAGGCTGGTCTCGAACTCCTGACCTTGTGATCTGCCCGCCTCGCCCTCCCAAAGTGCTGGGATTACAGGTGTGAGCCACCATGCCCAGCCAACTCTGTTTCTTTTTACAGGAGCTCCCAGAATGCCAGTTTCCCACCATCCCCAACAAGTGGTTCTTCCTCCCTCCCACTGCCGTCCCACTCCTAACTCTGCAAAGCTTTGCTCAATTATTTTTAATTCAAAGCTCAAATTCTAAAGTATCTGATATAATAGACTATTTTTTTCTAATTTTTTTTTTTACTTTGCTAAACTTAGAAATTCCTTGTAGTATAATACTAAAGGTTAAAAAAAAAAGTGTGTTCTTTTTAAAGCTCTCATCTGTTCATGATCTGATTAGCCAGTTTGTGGCATTTAAAAAAAATCTTTTCCTTTCTTTCATTGTCTCTTTTGAGCCATTTCACAGCTTGTTAGTACTTTGATAATATAAAGTAGTCAAATAGATGAGATTAAATTAAATTTGCTCTCACATACAACTCTGGGTTTTAAAGAATATTGCTTGAAGGAAAGGCAGGAGGCCGAGGCAGGCAGATCACTTGAGTTCAGGAGTTCAAGACCAGCCTGGCCAACATGGGAAAACCTCATCTCTACCAAAAAATACAAAAATTAGCTGGGCATGGTGGTGCACGCCTGTAATCCCAGCTACTTGGGAGGCTGAGGCAGGAGAATCACTTGAACCAGGGAGGCGGAGGTTGCAGTGAGCTGAGATCGTGTCACTGCACTTCAGTCTGGGTGACAGAGCAAGACTCCGTCTCAACAAAAAAAAAAAAAAAAAGGAAAAAGAAAAAAAAGAGAATTGAAATGAATGGTTAAAAAGAACATTACAGATCATCTGTGAATTTTAGTGACCTATATTCATGAGTATTGTGAAACGTTTCTGGTTTACTTTTTTTTTTTTTGAGGCAGGATCTTGCTCTGTCACCCAGGCTGGAATGCACAGTCGTGGTTTACTACAGCCTCAACCTCCTGGGTTCAAGTGATCTTAATACTTCAGCCTCCTGAGTAGCTGGGACGGCAGGTGCACACCACCACATCTGGCTTATTTTAAAATTTTTTTTTCTAGAGACCGGGTCTCACTATGCTGCCCAAGCTAGTCTTGAATTTCTGGTCTCAAGCAATCCTTCTGCCTTAGCCTCCCAAAGTGCTGGGATTACAAAAGTGAGCCACCATGCCCTGCCTGCATTACTTTTTGTAATGTTTATTGCCGTGGAAAATTAATGACAACTTGAATCAGTTGTATTTGTTACTATGAGACTCTTAAATTATCTGAACCATGTGGTTGGAAACAATGATTTCTAGAACCAGCACCAGCTTTCAAGGTTTGTTGATGGAAGGGAGTACTTAAGCTAATAAATGTAACTTGTTAAAGGAAACAGGAAACATCAAAATGCAGCTAAGCATTAAGAAAATGAAAAAGAGAAAAGATTCCCTAGGAGAGAAGAAATTAATGAAATGTGCATCTTAATGTATCCCTGAAGATGGTATTTCTGCAACATACAGAATTGAGGGTGAATTTACTAGTTTAAAGGGGGTGGGGTCTGGTTCTTTTCTCCACTTGTGCTGTGCTGACTTGTTAGTCTCTGGTAAAACCCAGTCCAAAGATATGTAAAGCCTGGACATGTGAGGCTGAATAAGGATGTCCTAGAGCCATGAAATACATTAACATTGTTGGGCAGTTATGGCAACGGAAAAACAGTGTTAATATAGGGAGTAAGTAGGCACTTTATAGGCAAAGAGGACATGCCTTTTCTGTATGCAATGAGCTTTGCAAATTCTAACTCCACCCTAATTATAACTGCCTTGTTCTCAAGAAGTTCACTGTCAGCAACTGTTTATTCACCAGGTACAATATTATGCATAATACACTGGACTGAGAACTGTGAGGGATACAATATAGAAACGACAGGGCCCCTGGTCTTCAGATGCCATTGAAAAGCACAGACTGTGTTCAGGAATCAATAAGTCCAGTGTGTAGACGACAGCGTTAGTGGGGAAAAATGGAATACAGAGTTGAAAGGTATATTGGACCCAGATTGTTAGGTTTTTGAATGCAAAATTTATATGTTAGGATGCTATTATGAGGAAAGTGGGGACTTACTCAATTTTTTTTAACATTAAAAGAAAATAATCAAATCTGTTTCTGGCTATTCACATTTTTTTGGTCCCATTGATATCTTTTTTTAGATGGTAAATTTTCAGTGAACGAAAACAGTATCTATTTTGCTTAATGTCCAGTGCAATGTCGTAGATTATGTGTAATATTTAGGTTCACATAAATAATGGCTGTTCTTAAAAATTCACGTTTTTATTATGGAATGAATAAAGGACCCTCATTTTTCTTAATATTTATTAAGCTAAACCATCATCCTCCTCATCAAGGAATAACAAGAAACCTAGGCAACTGTGGCAAATTATTTGCCCAAGAGGATCACTTTTAAACCCTAATGAAGCCGGGAGCAGTGGCTCACGCCTGCAATCCCAGCACTTTGGGATGCTGAGGCAGGCAGATCACCTGAGGTCAGGAGTTCAAGACCGGCCTGGTCAACATAGTGAAACCCCACCTCTACTAAAAATACAAAAAGCCAGGTGTGGTGGCACACGCCTTTAGTCCCAGCTACTCGGGAGGCTGAGGCAGGAGAATCGCTTGAGCCTGGGAAGTGGAGGTTGCAGTGACCCGAGATTGCACCACTGCACTCCAGCCTGGGTGACAGAGTGAAACTCCATCTAAAAAAAAAAAAAAAAAAAAAAAAATTAGTGAAGCTATCAGGTATTGGAGAGCATGGAAATGCTATAAACCAATACATTCCGTATTTTATTGATTCAGCATTTTTTCAATGTTTTGTCTACAGACAGATCCCAGGGGATTAACATATATTTAAATTACCTAACTTTCCAGTTGGACATAAACAATCTTATCCTTCTCTTTCATTGTCCTTTATATCTTCTGTGGGGTCTCCTGGGCTTGTGTAACTTGTCATAATGGACAGGATGTGAGGGATGCTACCACAGACAGACACCATATTGTAAATCTGAAGAATGGACAGAGGAAAACTTGCAACAGAATTAGAGGAAAGAAGAAATGATGGTGACTATTGCAAAGCCTGGAATGGTTCCCTTGGGAATTTAAGGAGGGAAAACAAGAGTTTCTGTAGTTTCCAGAAATAGAACTGCCTGCCAGCTTCCTTCCATCCTCCCTCTTAGCCTAGCTGCAGGAGAAGAACAGGCAGGCACATGCAGGCTGATGACTTTCCTGCTTGTGACAGCTCCAGATTACAAATGTGCAGAACAAGATTACAGTGCCAGCATTCCCAGGCCCAGGGAGCAAAGGCAGGTGGGCCGGGATGAGGTGAAGGAAAATTAAAATGAAATAAAATAAGTACAGGTGATAATGAAAAGAAGAGGAAGTGTGGGGTAGTATATATAGTGTTAAGATGCTAGGAGAAGATTGAGGGCATGAGACAGAAAGCCCTGTACTGCCTGGGCGTGTATCTGAGAGATATGTGGGTGTGTTTGCAGAGGAAGTTGTGGGGGCATGTGTGTGTGCAGAATGTATGTTAGGGAGGGGTTTTATTGGTATAGGAGTGGGAGGGTGTGTGCAGCAGGGTGTGGAGTGCAGGGGTGGAGGGAAAAAAAAGCGGAGGGAGGGAGGACTTTTATGGAGTGCCAGGAACACCCATTTCACAAAGGAAAATTGCCAGCTGCCAGCAAGTCAAATCTCCTTTGTGGGAACGGATCAGCTCCCCACAGTGGATTCTGGCCTCTGATCTGACCCCAAGATGTTTGCCAGATATTTGACCCCTGAAGGGAGGGACACAGTTTCTGGATTTTTACCACACCCTGATCCATGCTGTTTCCCAGGGACTGATGTGTTTCTTTATATATTATCATAGTGTTGGTCACAGGGCAGCATTGTTTGACAGACAGTCTAGTGAATAGAACTGTAAGTTAGAAATAAATACTTTCCAGTCTCGGTTTGTGTGTGTATGTGTGTGTGTGTTTGTGTGTGTGTGTGCGTGTGTCCTTTCTGATGGCCTTTGAAACCCTACGATAGTACTTCTGGGCTTTGCTTCCCGATTTTTCTAGTAACAAGAAAGAAAACATCAGCTAGATAAGGAAATATAGTGTAGAATTAATAACTGCAATGAATACATAATTTTAAAGACACATGGGTGACAGATTTTAATCTAGTATGAGAAATAACTTCTACTAATTAGAATTGTTCAAAACTAGGAAAGGTTAGCATAAAATGTGATATGTGTCATATTATTCTACATATTCAAGTGGAGTGAAGATGACCAGTTGTAGGGTGTTTAGGGGGAATTCCAGCAGCAAATAACAGTATACTTAAGATGCCTGAAGAATTATGCAAAAACTCTGAGATGTTATGATTCTAGGAATATAGTGTGCTTAAGCAATACAGAATTATCTTGAATATTTAAGTGTTATAAATATGAAATAATCAATACACAAAATGACCAAGGAACAAATGTCCACTGCATGACTAGCACTTTTATTGGGCAACCAAGATGTATGGCATATAAATGCAGAAAGAACTTGGGGCCCAAGTCTTCCACAGTAACCCCAAAACAAACTAAATACAGAGAAAGAAGGCTATGTGTAGCAGAGAGAAGTATTCAATAAAAACAGGTTGAAACTCTTATCAGTCGTTCCTGCATAGCCTCTATCTATTTCTATGAGAGATCCAGTCCAACTTAGTGGAGTACTGAAAGAATGCTAGAAGTGTTTTCTTCAGTGATTAAAAACTTTCAGATGTTTGTTGACCACCCAGTTCAGACATATCCCAGGTCTCTGTTTGAGAGATGGTAGAGGAGTCCTCAGAACTTCCTTAAGCTTTCCAAACGCTGTTAAGACTTCTCAACAGTCTTGTTGAGTCTTAGTGTTCTCATTCAGTCTAATGTACTTCGAATCATGTGGGGATCTATTAAAAAGTGATTCTGATTCAGTAGGCCTGGGGCAAGGCCTAAGATTCTGCACTTCTAAAAGATGCTGATGACGCATGTCCACAGGCCACTCACAGAAGCAAGGCTATAGGTGAAAGCAGATAGGAAACTCTAGGTACCCTGGGCAAGGGCAGACAATGCATCAGGGGAATGAGATCAATACTATCCCATCCACAGAATCACAAAATTAAGAGTTTAAAAGGAGAGAAGCCTTGTGATGCCATCTAAAAACCATCATTTGGCTCTTTAGTGGCGAATATAAGAGCTCTGTGTGGGCTGGATTGGAGTCTCCTTAGGGTGGTGATAATATGGTCTGTTAGGGTAAATGTCAGGGACTTCTTGGAAATTCCAGGTTCTGCTGTCAAGTAGATAAAGCTTGTTTTGGTCCCGTCTTCCCTGCTGGTCTCACACTTCTTAAAACATGACTTTTCCTAAGAGAAAACTGTGATCTTTTCTTTAGGACAGACCTCAACAAATTGCCTTAATTTCCTCTACAGAATCAGATGGGAAGGAGTTTAAGGTGTGGCCTTTCCCATGGAAGTCTTTAAGACTCCAAATTTTCAAGACACTACAGGATAAAGCTCTATCAGCAAAATGCCAAACTGTGACAGGTAGAAAAATATTGTGATGGGCAGGTTTGCTTAAATGGCCTTCTGATTCCTCCACAGACTGACATTACCCAGGATAACAGGAGTGGAGAGAAGTGTCAGTGTTGGGAAGGATTGTAAGAAGGGTCTCCATCTCATTCTAACTGATTAGAATTGAGAAGGTTGTAGGATTAAAATATTGGTACAAAGTAAAGACATTTGAGGACATGGAGTAGCTAAGGTTGTTAACCATTCTCCAAACGCTTATTTATTTTACTTCAATGAATCAGAAATAATTGGATTCCACCCTGTTTCTCTTCTCAGAACAGATAGTAACTAATGTTGTACCGTATATTTTAAAGTATACTAAGAATATAAGAATTACTTGCTCCAACCATCCACAACTTAGCTCACCAGCAGTGTTGTCCATCTGGAACAAAACTAAAAACCAGGAATTATGCAAAAAGTTCCCTGAGTAGGCAAAATAGATGTCATTTTAAATTCATGCACTAAAGCTCATAAGAGCTCAAGGTTTTAGTATTTATATAATCAACATTTCCCACTTAATGGCAGTAATCCATTACTGAAAATCAGATATTCCACATTTTAAAAGCTGACTAGAAACCTATTTCCCATTATTTGGAATGGAAAAGAAGATAATGTGTTACACATCAGCTTTAAACCAACAAATTTCTTAAAAAGTAACTAAAACACAGAAAAGTGTGTATATGTAAGTAACAAACTACCATATTATTATGTAAAATGATCAAACCATGTTTGCTGATCATCTAAGGATTGATACAGTTAATAGCTACTTTATATGCTGTGATGTCTCTGTTAGTACCAGTGACAGAGAAACTTACCTTTGTTGATAATGTACACTTTTTAAAGTGTGTGCACGTGATTCTGACATTCTACTAATTATATTTCTTTTCTTATGTATTTATTGCTTTGTTAAAAATGTTCTATTGAGTTAAAAATATGCAAATATACATTTTTTCCTATAAAAACATAGCCAAAAAATGATATATTGAGAGATATGTATGTTCTATGAAGTTGGGTATTAAAAACCAATAAATATTCTATGGGAAAAATGTTAACTGGGGAGATATTTGCAGTACATGTCTAGTGCCATGCTGGAGCCCATTTATATTGGTTCCCAAGAGATGATTGTTAAAGTTTTAGGATTTGCAATTCCTAAAAAGTCATATTGGTAACTTGAAATTGGCCACGATGGGAGTATTTTACACCACAAAAATAAGCAAATGCTATAAATCGGGGATTCCCTCCAGCTCCTGGTAGTGAGGCATTTACCAGCATTCCACTGAGTGTTCCTATACTTTATTTTATCAAATGTAAGAGGTCACAGGTTGCTGGATGGACTGTATCATAGTAAGGATATGCTAGACTTGTGTTATAATAAAAACAACCTCCAAACACCAGTGGCTTACACAACAAAAGTTTATTTCATGCTGCAATGAGAGTCAATTGAGGCCTCTGCTCTACTTAGTCACTCGGGAACCATAAGCTGATAGAGGCTCCATTATCCCTATAAGAGGCTTCAGGGTTTACTGTGGTGTGAGCAAAGACATCTGGAATCAAGAGCTAGTTTTTCTATGCTTTGACCCACAAATAACAATTCATTTTCCAACCATATCCCTCTGGCCAGAACTCATCACATAACTCAGCCTACCTATAAGAGCACTGCGACATATGAGGGAACACATGGAATATTGGGAGACCACTGATACTCCTTTTACATATACACCATTATGTTATATGCCTCTAAGGAATAAAAACCCACTATCAATTAAACTATGACGTAACGCTTTCTTAGAATTAGATATTTGGACATAGACCTAAAAAAATCATTTATCTCTCTTTTGCATACCAAAGAAGGTAAATTAATCAAAATAAATTGGTTGAAGTGTTCTTTAAAACTTCTGCACATTAGAAGAATGTTGACTTCTGATTCAGAATCGCTGGTATGTGCTTTTCTACAGAGCATCAGACGCTGTACGAGCAAGAGCAGGGGTGAGGAAGCATTTCTTAAAAGAGTACTCTGTGATAGTCTCTAAGACTTTTGTCTAAACAATGGTCACACGGTATGCAAGTTTTAATTCTGGAGCTTTATCGATCCTATGAAGATGTTCATGGAGGTTTTCTAACAATAACAGATCCTCACTTTTTCCTCAATTGGCCTCAAAAGTTCCATTGTTTAGAGCTTTGCAGCTGTCTGTTCAGGCCCTGACACTAACAGCCAAGTCACTACATTTTCAGCAAGCTTGTTATTTAATGGACCAAGTTCTCATATAACTAAGTGACAACTATCTCATGAATGCTGCTTGGCTAAATGTGATTGTGAGAAGTCATAGATTATAAGACCTATCCTGAAGTCAGAGATGTTGAAATGTAAAAATAAATAGAGTGTGTTTGGAATCTATTAAATGTCATACTTACCTAAGGGGAGCTTGAACTGAAATGCAGCCTTAACGATTTTTAAAAACTTGATGAGCAGAAGGAGAGAGGGCAACCTCTGTGATTTGAAAGTCATAGGTCTTTTTTTTTTTTTTTTAAATCCCTAGAGATGACAGCTGGCAATCACTTTTAGGGAAGATTGTTCTTTCATTTTGAGAAAACGATCAAAATGAGTCATTTAGGCATTCAAACATAAGTGAAGGCCTTGTTCTGAATTGGTGATTTTCAGCCAGGGTGACTCTGAGTGGCTAATATCTGTATTTTAACTCAACAGATTTTATTTTATTTTTTTTGTGGCTAAAACAGATGACTTTGTTTTTATTTTTTTTATTTTTTTTCTTTTTTTTTTTATTATTATACTTTAGGTTTTAGGGTACATGTGCACAATGTGCAGGTTTGTTACATATGTATCCATGTGCCATGTTGATTTCCTGCACCCCTTAACTCGTCATTTAGCATTAGGTATATCTCCTAATGCTGTCCCTCCCCCCTCCCCCAACTCCACAACAGTCCCCGAAGTGTGATGTTCCCCTTCCTGTGTCCATGAGTTCTCATTGTTGAATTCCCACCTATGAGTGAGAACATGCGGTGTTTGGTTTTTTGTCCTTGCGATAGTTTACTGAGAATGATGTTTTCCAGTTTCATCCATGTCCCTACAAAGGACATGAACTCATCATTTTTTATGGCTGCATAGTATTCCATGGTGTATATGTGCCACATTTTCTTAATCCAGTCTATCGTTGTTGGACATTTGGGTTGGTTCCAACTCTTTGCTATTGTGAATAGTGCCACAATAAACATACGTGTGCATGTGTCTTTATAGCAGCATGATTTATAGTCCTTTGGGTATATACAATATCCTTGATGAACATTGATGCAAAAATCCTCAATAAAATACTGGCAAACCGAATCCAGCAGCACATCAAAAAGCTTATCCACCATAATCAAGTGGGCTTCATCCCTGGGATGCAAGGCTGGTTCAACATACGCAAATCAATAAATGTAATCCAGCATATAAACAGAACCAAAGACAAAAACCACATGATTATCTCAATAGATGCAGAAAAGGCCTTTGACAAAATTCAACAACCTTCATGCTAAAAACTCTCAATAAATTAGGTATTGATGGGACGTATCTCAAAATAATAAGAGCTATCTATGACAAACCCACAGCCAATATCATACTGAATGGGCAAAAACTGGAAGCATTCCCTCTGAAAACTGGCACAAGACAGGGATGTCCTCTCTCACCGCTCCTATTCAACATAGTGCTGGAAGTTCTGGCCAGAGCAATCAGGCAGGAGAAGGAAATAAAGGGTATTCAATTAGGAAAAGAGGAAGTCAAATTGTCCCTGTTTGCAGATGACATGATTGTATATCTAGAAAACCCCATTGTCTCAGCCCAAAATCTCCTTAAGCTGATTAGCAACTTCAGCAAAGTCTCAGGATACAAAATCAATGTACAAAAATCACAAGCATTCTTGTACACCAATCACAGACAAACAGAGAGCCAAATCATGAGTGAACTCCCATTCACAATTGCTTCAAAGAGAATAAAATACCTAGGAATCCAACTTACAAGGGATGTGAAGGACCTCTTCAAGGAGAACTACAAACCACTGCTCAATGAAATAAAAGAGGATACAAACAAATGGAAGAACATTCCATGCTCATGGGTTGGAAGAATCAATATCATGAAAATGGCCATACTGCCCAAGGTAATTTATAGATTCAATGCCATCCCCATCAAGCTACCAATGACTTTCTTCACAGAATTGGAAAAAACTACTTTAAAGTTCATATGGAACCAAAAAAGAGCCCGCATCGCCAAGTCAATCTTAAGCCAAAAGAACAAAGCTGGAGGCATCATGCTACCTGACTTCAAACTATACTACAAGGCTACAGTAACCAAAACAGCATGGTACTGGTACCACAACAGAGACATAGATCAATGGAACAGAACAGAGCCCTCAGAAATGATGCCGCATATCTACAACTATCTGATCTTTGACAAACCTGACAAAAACAAGAAATGAGGAAAGGATTCCCTATTTAATAAATGGTGCTGGGAAAACTGGCTAGCCATATGTAGAAAGCTGAAACTGGATCCCTTCCTTACACCTTATACAAAAATTAATTCAAGATGGATTAAAGCTTAAATGTTAGACCTAAAACCATTAAAATCCTACAAGAAAACCTAGGCAATGCCATTCAGGACATAGGCGTGGGCAAGGACTTCATGTCTAAAACACCAAAAGCAATGGCAACAAAAGCCAAAACTGACAAATGGGATCTAATTAAACTAAAGAGCTTCTGCACAGCAAAAGAAACTACCATCAGAGTGAACAGGCAACCTACAGAATGGGAGAAAATTTTTGCAACCTACTCATCTGACAAAGGGCTAATATCCAGAATCTACGATGAACTCGAACAAATTTACAAGAAAAATCAAACAACCCCATCAAAAAGTGGGCAAAGGATATGAACAGACACTTCTCAAAAGAAGACATTTATGCAGCCAAAAAACACATGAAGAAATGCTCATCATCACTGGCCATCAGAGAAATGCAAATCAAAACCACAGTGAGATACCATCTCACACCAGTTAGAATGGCCATCATTAAAAAATCAGGAAACAACAGGTGCTGGAGAGGATGTGGAGAAATAGGAACACTTTTACACTGTTGGTGGGACTGTAAGCTAGTTCAACCATTGTGGAAGTCAGTGTGGCGATTCCTCAGGGATCTAGAACTAGAAATACCATTTGACCCAACTCAACAGATTTTAAATGCCTGTTTTGTAATCACAGGAATGTATCTCTGCATGTTGCGTCTTCCTTAGATAAATACTGATTTTCTTCAAAGTGTAAATTTGGATTATACTGGGACTTAAAGTATCACATATTCATTTGGAGATTTGTGTATATTCCTACTGAGAAGAAAAATCTGGCGATTTCATGTAGGATGTGCAGGCAAGATTTGCATCTCATGCTATCAGACAGACCACATAGAAGAGCAGAACTGGACTTGGTAGAGCTCAACCAGGCCTGGACTGTCAATGTCTGAGAGCCACATCAGGTTGAATCATCTACAGTGTATTGATGTGGGACTGTTGTGTTTTCACGCATTGTCCTAATGGGTGTCATGGGACATGTTCATGGTTTTGCTGGTCTTGTAATTTTAGGAAAAGTACTAAGATGCTGGTGCCAATAAATGATGAGTGAAGAAGTAGGCCGTTCCCTCTTTGGAGTCTGGCCATGGATCTGTGCTTGAAGTTATGGATATCTTTGGCCTGCTTCCAAGGTTGGGTTGATAGGGATGGGAACTAAACAGGCATAACCCTATTGAGGACTGAGAGTGGGTTCCAGCCTCTCTGGGTTCAGGAGTAAGCTAGCAGTAGTAGTACTAAAATATGCTTCTCCTCTGTTATTCCCCAGCCTTCAGTTAAACTTGTTAAAAGTGCAACTTTGTCTCTGGGCGCTAGAATGAAGTAAGCAAAGGTCTGTTTCACACTGAGATGACATGACAAAGTGGAAAGTAGAATGCTTTCCTCTGAGGTAAAAGAGGTAGGAGTGGCAAATGAGGAGTGAAAGGTTTTTTTTCTGCAATCACATTCACAATAGGGAATATGGAAGCCTGAAGAACATGGAAGACCAAAAATTTTCTTTGAAGCAAGCATAAACACTGAAAGAAATGAAGGGAAAAATCCACCATAGCTCCCTGGAACCAGGTCATGGTCAAATAGTGCCGCCAATCTCAGCTGATGTCCTGGGTCCTAAGAAATCACTTTCTCCTAGAACTCATACTCAGTACAATTATGGGTGTTCATCATGACAGCTCCAAGTCCTCCAGAAAATGTTAAGTTTGTCAAACTTGTGTAAGAGCACATAAAAATTCATGCCACCGCTGAGAAAGACTTTTACACAATTTGTTAATATAAAGAAAATATGGCCAGGCATGGTGGCTCATGCTTATAATCCCAGCACTTTGGGAGACCCAGGCAGGAGGATTACTTGAGGCCAGGAATTTAAGACCAGACTGGGAAACATAGCAAGGCCCTGTCTTCGCAAAAAATTTAGAAAATTAGCTGAGTGTGGTGGCACACACCTGTGGTATCAGCTACTTGGGAGGCTGAGGTGGGAGAATAGCTTGAGCCCAGTAGTTCAAGGTTACAGTGAGCTATGATTACACCACTGCTCTCCAGCCTAAGTGACAGAGTAAGACTCAATCCAACAAACAAACAAACAAAAACAACAACAACAACAAAAAAAGACAGACAGACAGAAAGACAGACAGACATAATGTAGTAGCTTAACTTCCAGTCAGTTGGAAAGCTTGGTTACTGTAGATGTTGATATCCCTGAGAAACCTGCATAACCAGAGATTTGCTGTGTTCAGTCCATGGCACGGGCACTGCAGGACATTTTGAAGACAAACATGGTATTTTCCCTGAAAGCATTTGGAAACGTTCCCTGTGTGTTTCTAACAATGCTCTAGCAGCTCATATGAATCTAACAAGGATGAATTTATCTAAATCTTTCTTTATCCTATTTATATTTGTGGACTATGCAACATCTTGAGGATAATGAGTTCCATATGTTTACTACCCACTGTATAAAGTAATGCCATCTTTTATTTATCTTTAAACTACTTTCATAGAATTTCAATGGGTGCCCCTGAATTTTAGCATTCCAGGATTTGAATATGTTCTCACTTTAGGGCTGCCTGTAGCCCATACAGGCCTCTATGCAGATAAGAAACAGCACCCACTCTGGGTGCTTAATTTAGAATGGGTGCTCCCTCTTTCGGACAGATACAGCCTTAAGCCAGATGCATGGCTCACTGAGTGGAGCATGGGCTAGATTTCAACCCCAGTCTAGTCCCCCACCCCCATGTCATGCCCTTGGCTAGGTGCCCTTGCAAAGTACAACTGGTACAGCCATATACAGCAGCCAGGCCTCTCCACAGAGGTCCTACAAAGAGTACAGATTTTGGTCATATCCTCTCTCAGGTATCATCTCCCTAAAGTCTTTCTGTTGATTCCTAATTTCGATCCTATTGGTCCTTCTCTGCCTTCCTTGAGATATGGGGCTCAGGCTGAGTGGCAGTCCAGGCACTCTGCACTCTCCTCAGGACCCTCTGGATCCAGGGACAGTCACCAGGCTGTTGGGCTCTAGGGCAGCTACAAAACAGGGGTCAGAGGAACCAGTCAATAATGGATTCCATTTGTAGAGCTTCAAACAAATAACCCAGAGAGGATCATCTTATAATCATAGCTTAGGTTAATGTCCTCTAGACACACCGTTTGCTTATTGCCCACACAGAGAGTTGTCGGAAACTTTTCTATCCCTTATCTAAGCTTGGAGAGGTTTTTCTTCATTTTCTCTCCATCAGTTCAGAACTGTGCCAACTGCCACCTATCAGAATTTGTTCTGTATTCCCCTTTCAAAAACATATTCAATGCCTAAATCATACAATAACTGGCAATAATATAAGGACAATACAACTTTTAAAAAATACTGAAGATCATGATTTTTTTAATAAAGTCTAACCCTATTCTCTTTTTAGATTCACTCACCTAGCACAGTGTCTGACACATGATTGATACTCAATGACGAATGAATGGCTACGTACCCTCAAAGTCAGTTTTGTTTTGGTTTTGTTTGTTGTTTATATATAAACAGTCTGTTGTAAACATTTGCAAGACCTGCATTCTCCTTGTTCTCTCAGTGATCACTGGAACTTTAGTGATACATGGATCATGTATTAGATCCTTTTAGCACGTTGAGTATAGCACTTAGTCATCTAGTGAAATTTAATGTGATTGTCTAACATTCTTTCATCTCAGGTCTTTGTCCCCATATTTAAAATATATCAAGTATTTCTAAAACAAAACTTTCAGTTTTGATTATATCAGTAGATAAAATGTTTACATATTTTTCTTCCTTCTACTATAGTAGAGATTTTGGGGGAGAGAAACATTCAATAGCAACCCCAACTAAGAGGTTTTTATCCTAAGCACCTTCTCTTCAATGAAGAATTCTGCTACTTCAAATTGTTTAGTTAAAAAATGTTTTAAAATTTTATTACAAAAAATTTTAAACACATAAAAAGAGTTAAAAATAGTAAAAGGAACTAACAGATATCTATCATCCTGATTCAACAATAATCAATAGTGCTTGAATTTAATCTATTTTAAAAATATATGCCCCGACTTCTATTGTCCCTCCTGAGGTGGGAATTTTCAGGTTCTTTCTCCTCTTGTGAGAATTTTCATTTTTATCTCTCGTGGAAGGTTGAAAATTTATTTATGTAATCACATAAGCTCCCACCACCTCCGTGTACATCATACACATAATGATATGAGATGCTAATTCAATTCCCAGTCACAGGCTGTTCAAGTGCCATTCCCACATTGCTGCTAGATAGTTCTCTGTCCTGATCGAGACACTTTTCTGTGGATCTCTCATATTTCTGCACACCTTGTGAGCAAAGCACCAACTTGCTCTTTCTTCCTGTAAAAGGATGTTTGTATAGTGAAGAGCCTTGAAAGCTGGAGTTAGTGTCTCTCTCTGGAGCAAAGGGCAGGCGTACTTACTGACCATTATAAAAGATTCAGTTTCCCTAAGCTCAGATTCTCCTCCTGTAACCTAAGCTGCTGCAAGGGATGATGTCACCTGACCCTCTGTGCCACCTGTTGGAATTGGGACTTGAGGAACAAAGGCAAAAACACGGACACTCTGGCTATTGCTATTGATGTGAATAATAAGCCATTCTTCATCACTGATCTAGGAATCTTGGGTTTTCCATGAAACTAAGGCAGGCTAATTTCTTGGTCTGCAAGTAGGACAAAGGTCAGACTCTTCACAGTTCTTCACAGCTTGGTAATGACGGTGAGATGCTGACAAAGACATGGCTTTCTGGAAGAGGAAAGATGAGTAGTCCACAAGCCTATTAATAGGATTTGAGGAAGTTCATAGGACTTAGTAGTGAATTGACCAAATTGTATGGCCAGCTGGGGAATAAATTGTCCTCTACTTTACTGCTATTGCTAGTGAGAAGGAATTGAGAAGGTAAATTGTAGGAATTGCAGGTTGAGTATCAGGAAGTATGCTCAGAAATAGTTGTTCAAATGGTGCGCTGCTTGTTGCTAACTCTCCTCTGGGTGAGGGAACTTCCTCACCAACCGAGGGGTCAACCTCAAATCCCTCCCACTGTAACAGCCAGCACTAAGATTCCTCTCTTTCAGACAAGTTAGAGACACACATCTACACTGAGCATGAAAGGAGGAAAATCTACCTACCAGTGTGGGCAAAACCCAGACAAATCTTTGGAACTTTGGCTGGCTAGCTTAGCAAATGAGGCATTGGGTAAGTAAAGCTTATTAAGAAAAAAAGGCAAAAGTTGGGCTTTTTTATAGATCAAAACCTCCTGTAATCTCTAACGCAGATCTTAAATCCAGTTGGAGATGGCAGTAGAAAGTCTCAGACATTTTTGCAGTGAGTCCTGGTGGCTAAAAGGGAACTTTGGCCTTCTTTGGAAGATTTTCCTGAAAAAGAAAAACTCCTGTGGGGAACCATAGATGAGGCGTTGACTAGGATCCAGGCTTTTAATGGCCTAGATTGGTTTTATAATGTTGGTGGATGATAATGAGAAAATAATCTCTCAATCTTTCTGTCTCTTTCTCTTTCTTCCCCTGACCTAAGCCAGGTTAAGGAAAAATGATTAGAGATGAGGCCAAGGTCTTCCTGTCCTCAAGGGGAGACCATATACATTCGTCCCAGTATGGCGGGGAATCTTGGAGAGAGAATCAAACTTTTATGACTCTGTTGGATACAGAACCTACCTAGACCTGTGGGAGGAAAAGGCATGCAAATTCAGTTAGTGGGGCTAGGCAGGGTTCACAGTGGGGAAAGAAATCTAGCCTGACCTTGTGGATGTGGTCCTTTGGGGCAATTCAATGTGCTATTGCTGCTGCTTCTACATCACAATGTAAATAGGAATTGATGCCTGTACTTGCCTGTCCCATAACTGCCAGAAAAGAGATTATCCTAATTGAGAAAAGCTGTCCAAAGCCCTCATTATATAGATGACAGCTTGTTGATTGGCAAGTCAGAAGCCTCAGTTTAGTCACCCTTATCAGAGGTGGCTGATAAACTCTGACAAAATTCACGGGCCTGTTGACCAAGAAAAGTTTCTCAGTACTATGTGGTGGGATACATATCACTCAATTTCTTTCGTAGTCAAGGAAAAACTGCTCTCTTTGATCCCTACTACCAAGTATTAGAGACGGTATGTACCTCACTAGAGAATTCTATTTGAATATCTTTATATGGGCTAACTTTCAAATCAGCATCCTCTGAGTGGGACCCAAATGAATAAGCTGCATTGGAGGCTATCCTGCAAGTTATAACACACTCTCTACTTTGGGGCCCCATCACCCTAATGACCCTTCTGGACTACAAGTCTCTCTGACTGATGATTTTGTTGACTGGAGCCTCTAGCAAAAGGAGGTCATTTCTACCCAGAGATTCCCCCCTGAGGTTTTAGACTCATCACCTCCCTGATGCAGCTACCAGGAATGCCCCTTTTGAAAAAGTGGCTATTAGTTTGCTATGTGCTCTTGTCAACACTGAGTGCCTGACCCTTGGAAGCCTTGTGCCTTTCTGAGGTGATATTCCTATTTTGGGGTGAGTCTTTTGGATTCAATGACTAACAAGTGGGGAAGGACCCAATAGGCTTCACTAGTCAAATGTGATGAAAATGCCACATTCAAGAACACAACCAGCATGACTTCAGTAGCATCTAGCCTTTACCAGTAAGATTGGTACCTATTGCTTTGGGAGAATACTCTATCCACACTGCCAACTGAAGCAAAGTCCCTGGTTCTACACGGTCTTCAATTCACAGCAGTTTTCCTAGAATCCTGGGCCTGGTTGGTTCATTTAAGGCGAAACCCGGTGGTACTCACTGGGCTGCTGTGGCTGTTCAACCTCAGTGTCAGCAACACAAAACCAAAAATGAAGGAGATTGCTCCACTCCATGGACAGAACTCAAGCTCTTCTCATGACTCTGGCCAATGCTATCCTTGAAGAACCCTGTTATATTTTTTACTGATTCGAGCCATTGCCAATGGCCTACATGTTTGGTCTGCCACTTAGAAACTAAAGACTGGCCAATTCAAATACCCCTATTTAGAGCTGCAAACTGTGGAGATAAATTGTGGCTGCTGAAGGAATTGTCTGGATGAAGCCTATGACAAGAATCCAGTCTCTGATGAGAGTGCCAGGACTCAGGTTGCCGATTAAGCTTGTTCTGCCCAGATTGCCATCATTGCTGCCTGGGTCCATCACCATAATGGACAAGGAAACACATCCACGACCACAGACTGAGCACAAAGTAAAGGTCTCTACGTTCCTGATACAGACACTATGACTGCATGCCAGACTTGGAACTTCTGCCAAAAGTTGCAACAAAGGGAGGACACATCACATCACATTGGGCATTGACCCACCTGTGATGGCAGATTGACATTTGACTTTTGATTCCCTCTCAGGGCTGTCCATGGGACCTCACTGCTGTGGACTCTTTTCCAGATTATGGTGTTTTTGTTCCAGTTGATAATCCAATTCTGGCCACACCATTATGGCCTTTGAAACTAATCCATGCCATGTTTTGGGCTGTCTGAATGATCTGAAATCTGACACTAGTGTGCCTTTTATCACAAAAGTCATTCAACAGTGTGCTGATGTTCAAGTTATTTGATAAACCTTCCATGCTTGTCAATTGAGCCATCTGTGGGCATCTGGTATTGTGGAACATTGGAATGGTCTCCTCATTAACATTTCCTATTCTTCTTCCCTCACCTTCTCCTGATCCACACACCTTAGTAAGACAATTGATCATTCAATGCCACTCTTACTGGGAAGGGATCATTTATTCTCAGTTGCTTCCTGGGTAATGATTAGGAGCAAAGAGGTAGAGAGTTATATAGACTTATTTTAAAAATTCAGGACTCTGCCCAAATCATTCCTGGGCATGATGTTTTTATTTTTCTCCTAATGACAACTCCAAGCCAGTCTGGTTGGTTCATCTGCTAACTGTTGTGAGTAATAAGGCCTTTTGTCTTAACCAGATTCTTATTCTTATTTTCTTATTTCTTCTACCAGAATTCATAAAACTATGGTGGGCTAACTTGTTAGCTTGCAAGTAGGGTAAAATATCAGATCTTCATAGTTCTTGGCTATATTCTCACATTGAAGAACAGCGTGGATTATAAAACATGTACAGCACAGAGCTGTACAGAATGAGGCTTGCTTTTTATTTTACCTTTCTGCCTAGTGCTGCCCAAACTGACAGTGATAACTTTGTGATATATGCTTTTATGGACTCAGCAAGATCATACTAAGAACATTTTGACAAAAAATGGAAATAAGTAGGATTCAGGCACTATTTGTTCCCCCTTGTATTGCCATGCAGGGGGAGAAATTTTGTGTTTTCTTTGCTAGTTGCCATCATACTTAGAGGGTCCAGGGTGTGATGACTTATAGGAGTGTGTGCCACTTAATGACCCTTCCTCAGTGGTGACAATGTGTACAACAAAGAAACTAATTACAGTAAAGATTGTCTGCAGCTCAAATCAGAGTTGCCTAATTGAGTCTAATATCACTGCTGATAGCTATGAATATGTTCAAAGAATTTGTTGTGAAAGCGCCTCTCATCTTTACTATTGTGATTCCACCTCCATGCAGTGAGATTACAGTTCAGAAGTTTCCTAGTACTTACTGTAGGGATAATGCTAGCTTGCTGCGCGCGCGTGTGTGTGTGTGTGTGTGTGTGTGCTGCCTTTCAGAACCTTTTCTTTTTTTTTTTTTTTTGAGACGGAGTCTCGCTCTGTCACCCAGGCTGGAGTGCAGTGGCGCAATCTCGGCTCACTGCAAGCTCCGCCTCCCGGGTTCACGCCATTCTCCTGCCTCAGCCTCTCCGAGTAGCTGGGACTACAGGCGCCCGCCACCTTCAGAACCTTTTCATGCACTCAAACTCAGGTAAAGTAAAAGCTGTTTTCTCATTTATTAACAAAGGTTTCTGTGGTTACTATAAAGCATGACTTCCAAAAGTGATTATTTATACTAGTCAATATGTGCCAGTTCTGATATACAGTTTTTCACATGTCTTCACACACATGCGATAGCTACTGCTCATGGAAACCTTGTGAGGATTAGGGCCTGGAGACTAAAAAGAGCTCAGACAGACCTGAAAATTGCCATGGCCAGCAGCCCAGCAACTGGACATAACACATTATTGTTGTTAGGGAATTTGTGGATGATTCAATAAGCATTTGTTGAGTGTCTACTATTTGCAGGTATTTTACTGGACACTAAGATACATAGATGCTAAAATGTTTGCCCATGAAAGGCTAGCAGGCTAGTGGGGGCAACCATAAATTGGCCTATAAACCAATAATTATAAAATGTTAAATGGGAATATGGAGGAGGAAATGATTAATTCTTCTTGCAATTAAAAAAGAAAATTGAGAATGCAAAGTGCTTTTGAGGTCCTCTACTATGTTTAAGAGTGTTGCATATAGCCCTCTATTCTATGCACCGTGAGGCTCAGATCCCTCCCCTAGAGGTGCAGGGGGGAAAGGTAAGCTTTGGAGACACATAGCTCTGGGCTTGAATTTCAGCTCTGCCATTAACAATGACTTGGTTATGTAACTGACAAGTTTAACCTCTGTTGAAATTCAGTTTAACCATTGAAATGGTATCACCTCATTGAGTTATGGAAATCAAAGGAGATAACCAATCTAAAGTATATGTATAGTAGTTCCATAAATGTTGTTCTCCCTTCTCTACGCTTCACTCTCATCCCTACATTGAGTGATGTAGAAAAGTCAAGTTATCTGTTTACTGGGAATAATCACCTGATTGCTCTTTAAGGGGATGCAAGGCAGATCTCAGAGTATTTTGGACTGTGAAAGCCAAATAATTGACTGAGTATAGGAAATAGAGAAACTAAGAGTAACAACAACAATACTTTTTGCTGGAGGATTTACATATATTCTCTTTTTTTATCTTCACAAAAACTTCATAAGGGAGATAGTGTTTTCCCCATATTTGATGATCATTTCCTTATCTACTGTAATATTTAGTATGGCTTAATTCATTTTATGTTGTGTATGTTACTCTCCAAAACCTAGAGACAGGCCCTTTTTTGTTAGAAAGGCTC
Organism: Nomascus leucogenys; assembly: GCF_006542625.1. Classification (NCBI taxonomy): domain Eukaryota; kingdom Metazoa; phylum Chordata; class Mammalia; order Primates; family Hylobatidae; genus Nomascus; species Nomascus leucogenys. The sequence goes on from NC_044402.1 coordinate 90,946,845, forward strand.
CCAAATTTCGGTATACTGCAACCAGATGAGAATAGTTGGCTGTATCCACCCAATACAGATGGAGCAATAAAGCCTAGCATAAATGTGCTTGATTGATTTAGAGCTTGGTATATTTTCCATATTTGTATAGTGAAGACATACTTCTGTATTAAGAGTAATTAATTCAAAATGTAAAATTTCTTAAAAATAACTGGTATAGAAAATAAATCTGTTATCTTTTAGTTTCTTTTTCACAAACTTAATGTTATTCAGAGTTCATGATCAGACTGTTCCTTTATTACTCATCCTGAGTCTTAGCTGAGGGTCAGAACCCTCCCAAGGCTTGGGTATGGCCAGAAGTCTCCTGACAAAATTAGTATCAAAATAGTTTTTCTCTCAGTTGGCTGTGTCTTCTGCTATCTCAGGCAAGAAGACATTGAAAAGAAGACTTTTTCACTTATCTCTGTAAAACTCCTGATCAGCCACAAAGGCATCTGCCATGCTCTAGCTTCTCTGCTTAGATGCTTCTGTTGGCTTTCCCATAGTACTAGTGTACAGAAGAAGTGGTTCTAACCAAAAGATCCCAGAATACAGCATGACTTGAAAAAGAAAGTTCATTTTATCATGTGATATAGATCGAAGGCGAGCAATGGAGGCCAGCCAGAGGGCTCTGTCCCATGTGGTCATTCAGGAAAGCAGGTGCCTCCATCTTCTCCACCATGCCCCAGTGTATTTTTGTGGTCAAATTTGGGTTGATGCCATGTCTGAGTTCCAGCCTGAGAGAAGAGTGAAGAGTCTTCTCTCTTGTGGTTGTGTCCTTCAGGAGATGACCAAGAAGCTGCATACATTACTTGTCTTCATTTCCCAATGTTCTGAGCTTAGGCATAAGATCATTCCTTTATAACCAAATGGCCATGTTTCTAGCTAGAACTCAGAGAGTTCTAGTACAAAAGTCAGGAAAGAATGGACACTGAGAGATAGTAATCTCAGCCACTCCCTCTAAGACAAAAGTTGAAACAGAACCGTTGCTATGTAATGGAAGATTGGAACTTCCCCAACCCTTGTTTTTTTGTTCCCAGTTGGGAGGTATTTTTCCAATTTTAAAGTTTTTAATATTTCTCTCCCACTATCATCTTTCTTACATGGTAGCTTCTAGCTGTGTCCTCAACAGCATCCCAACTGGCATCCTGCCTATACTCTTGTTTTCCCAAAATCTACTGTTGACTCAGAAGCCAGTGGGATCTTTATTTAATGTAAACTAGGCAACATCACTTATCCACCTATAACTCACCAATGACTTCTCGTGTGATGAGACTCAAACTAAACTCGTTGCCGTGGCCTGAAGGCTGCCCTATTGGCTCTGCTGACTTCTCTTCCTTCTCTGCTCTCTGCCACTGTCTTTTGTTTGTTTGTCATTGCTTTTGTTCTCTGAATATAGCGAGCTTGATCTCATCTTGGGTCTTTCTCTCTTGCTATTCCTTTTGCTTGAGGCCCTATCTTCGCAAAGTTGCCTCCTTCTAATATTCAGGCCTCAACCCAAAGGTAACCTCTTGAGCAAGGACTTCTCATAGCTACCATAACTAAAGCAGCCACACCCACCCCAGTCACCATCTGTGATGTTACCCAAAAGTATCTCCTTTAAAACATACATCATGATCATTATTACTTATTATTTGGTTTACGTGTTTATAGTATAGAAACATGTCTTGTTTGACCCTGTATCTAGAGCTCTCAGCAGTTCTAAACACATTATAGGCACTCAGTGAATATCTGTTAATGGAAAGGTTTGATCTCTGTAAAATGGCAAAACTGTTTATCCAACAGCCATTAGCACAGGGCCTTGCACATGGTAGGTATTCAAAAAATATTTACATTTTTATGTTTTTTCTCTTTTTAGAGATAGGATCTTTCTCTATTGCTCAGGCTGGAGGGCAGTGGTGTGATCACAGCTCCTTGAACTCCTGGGCTCAAGAGAGCCTCCAGCCTCAGACTCCTGAGTAGCTAGGACTACAGGCGTGTGCCAGTACACCCAGCTAATAAACGTTTATTGAATGAATAGAGCTAGCTGCAAATCCCAGTGAATCAGAGGGATAAGGAACGCCATCTGAGAAGTCTTTACCTAAACATTTTGTGCTTAATTAGTACTTTTTCTGAATATTAAATGAGCTGTGTAAAAAATACAGAGAGGTATAAAGAAAAGTTCCACTTCTAAATAAAAATACAAATGTATTAACATCTTGGTAAGTATTTATATAGACTTATTTCCTATATGCATCCACACATACAATTTTTAAAAATTGGTAACATATCATATATGCAGTTTAAACAGAAAGCTTGCCGAGTACACTCGCCAAGAAATAATGCTTATTTTAAAGTATGGAGATGTACATTAAAATAAATTAGGTTGTCATCTGATCTTTGACAAACCTGACAAAAACGAACAATGGGGAAAGGATTCCCTATTTAATAAATGGGGTTGGGAAAACTGGCTAGCCATATGCAGAAAACTGAAAATGGACCCTTTCCTTACACCTTATATAAAAATTAACTCAAGATGGATTAAAGACTTAAATGTAAAACCTAAAACCATAAAAACCCTAGAAGAAAACCTAGGCAATACCATTCAGGACATAGGCATGGGCAAAGACTTCATGACTAAAACACTAAAAGCAATGGCAACAAAAGCCAAAATTGACAAATGGGATCTAATTAAACTAAAGAGCTTCTGCACAGCAAAAGAAACTATCATCAGTGTGAACAGGCAACCCATAGAGTGGGAAAAAGTTTTTGTAATCTATCCATCTGACAAAGGGCTAATATCTAGAATCTAAAAAGAACTTAAACAAATGTACAAGAAAAAAACAACCCAATCAAAAAGTGGGCGAAGGATATAAACAGATACTTCTCAAAATAAGACATTTATGTGGCCAACAAACATATGAAAAAAAGCTCATCATCACTGGTCATTAGAGAAATGCAAATCAAAACCACAATGAGATACCATCTCACACCAGTTAGAATGGTGATCATTAAAAAGTCAGGAAACAACAGATGCTGGAGAGGATGTGGAGAAATAGGAATGCTTTTACACTGTTGGTGGAAGTGTAAATTAGTTCAACCACTGTGGAAGACAGTGTGGCAATTCCTCAAGGATCTATAACCAGAAATACCATTTGAACCAGCAATCCCATTACTGGGTATAAACCCAAAGGATTCTAAATCATTCTACTATAAAGACACATGCACACATATGTTTACTGCAGCACTGTTCACAATAGCAAATACTTGGAACCAACCCAAATGTCCATCAATGATAGACTAGATAAAGAAAATGTGGCACATATACACCATGGAATACTATGCAGCCATAAAGAAGATGAGTTCATGTCTTTTGCAGGGACATGAATGAAGCTGGAAACTATCATTCTCAGCAAACTAACACAGGACAAGAAAACCAAACACTGCATGTTATCACTTATAAGTGGGAGTTGAACAATGAGGACACATGGACACAGGGAGGGGAACATCACACATCAGGGCCTGTTGGGGAGTGGGGGACTAGGGGAGGGATAGCATTAGGAAAAATACCTAATGTAGATGACAGGTTGATGGGTGCAGCAAACCACCATGGCATGTGCATACCTATGTAACAAATCTGCATCTTCTGCAGATGCATCCCAGAACTTAAAGTATAATAATAATTAAAAAATTAGGTTGTATACACCACCACTTATGTATTTTAGGTGGTGATTATGGAAAGCACAGAATAAGGTTTGCATAGACATATCTATCAGCAGCTGGACCTGTGCCCCATGTCAGGGGCCCTCTGCAGAGCAGGGGGAAAAAGAATTCTCTAGAAAAGTTTGTCAAGCCTGTGATGCCACTTATTTTTATTTAGATCTAAATCTTCTTCCTTCCCATAGAAAAACACTGGTTGCTTGTCTTTTCATCTCTTCTAGCAAAGGTTGGTGAATATTACTGGAAGGAAACTATCAAGATACATATTTTTACCTTTACTATAAATTTATGTATAATTCAAATTCTTCTGATGAAATTGTATGGTGATGTCAGTCAGGGGTGCTGCTGTCTCTGGGTAGTAAGAGAAAACAACTAGATTTGGAAATCTGGTATACAAATGCATATAAATATACAAATGACATTTATAGATCCCAACATACTCATTCACCTATGAATATATATATTTGGCATCAAGTCACTAAGCATAAAAATGTTGTGGGTGTTTACAAATTTTTTAAAAGGCATTATTTGCATTTTCTTTAAAGTTTTCTGGACAGGCACAGTGGCTCATGCCTGTATCCCAGCACTTTGGGAAGCTGAGGCAGGGAAAGAGCTTGAGCCCAGGAGTTCAAGACCAGCCCGGGCAACATAGGGAGACCCCACCTCTACAAAAGAATTCTTTTAATTAGTTGGGTGTGGTGGTGTGCTCCTGTGGTCCTAGCTACTGAGCAGGCTGAAGTAAGAGGATTGCTTGGGCCCTGGGGAGTTGAGGCTGCAGTGAGCCGTGATCATGTCACTGCACATCAGCCTGGGAAACAGCAAGACTCTTTCTCCAAAAAAAAAAAAAAGCTTTCTAATTTCTAAAATAGACTGTGTGAGGAGTTAGGAATTTGGGCTAAGAGATAAAGGGGAGAAAAAAAAAGCCCTGGGAAAAGAATTGGAAAAGTCTGAGTACAAATATAGTTTTTGTACTTTTGGCTGAAGTCTCTTAGAGCTTGTGAATAATAAAGACTACATTACTATCCACAAAATAACTTTCTTGAAAAAAAAATGTTACCTGAAAATTACCTGCTGTGTTGATGAGGGCCTGGAGAATGAGAAGACAAAAAGAGCATCTAACTGAAAGGGGTGGTAGAAAGAATGTCCATGTAGCAATCAATATTAAAATGTACAGTAAAAACTTCCAGGACAGAATAAAAACCAAACTGATGGAGGTGCCCAACACAGTAGTCGTGAATCCCAGGCTAAGGCATGGCCATACTTCTAAAACCTTGGAATAAAAGAAACAGTCCCTCTGATTATTTATCACGATGCTTTCTTCAGAACTTTTACTTGAGGAGATGGGGTAGGCAAGGAATTAAAAAAAAAAAACAACTCTGAGCGTTCCTTGCTCATCCAATTTGAAAGTGGAATTTTTCTACTAGAACTGCTGATTTGTAAGGCCACCAGTTTACATGGGTTTCAAAGGGCTTTAAGAGTTCAGTTATGAAAATATTCTACTTGTTTATGTTCCAATACCATACACACACCCATCCCATTTATACCTCTAGGCTAGTGTTTCTCAATCTCTGAACTATTGATATTTGGGGACAGATTCCTCTTCATTGTCTTCTTCATTGTGGGGCCGTCCTGTGCATTGTAGGATGTTTAGCAGCATCCCTGGTTCCACCAACTGGATGCCGGTAGCACCTTCCCTCTCTCCACAACCCCCATATGACAAACAAAAATGTTTCCAGACATTGCCAAATGTTTCCTGGGGAGGAGAGCAAAAATCACCCCTGGTTGAAAACCACTGTTTAAGGCTGAGATGAAGACCTTTAGTGAGAGGGAAGAGAAGACTCTTGGGAGAATAAGGAAAATGAGGGCTTCCTCCAGAATTCAGATATTTATTCTCCAAATTCTTCTACTTATGGAAGTTACTCAAAGATGCTTACAAGTGATTTTAGGAAATTGATCTTATTCCAAGGCAAGCCAATATCACAAATATTATTTTAAACTGTAACATAACTGCTTTTCTACATGTCTTAATGGATGTAAGCCTTTGTCTTAAAGAATGCTATTGATTCATTCATTGTTTTCATAACTTGTGGCGCTGCCAGCCTTCCACTTGGAATGGCATCAAGTCGTGTTTTGCTTTCATCCCCAAAACTTTGCAAACTACTTTGAGGCATTGCTGAAAATACATTTTAGTGGAATAAGTTAGGCTTTACTGCGATTCTCAAATTTAAGAACCCATTTTATCTACTAGCTAGCAAAGCAACCATTTTAAATTGGAATGTAGTAGTTACCTAGATCCACGTTGCCATGTTGCTGCACAGACTTAAAATATTTTACTACCAGTGAAATTGTACTTTGCATATAATACTAACCTTGCCAAATAACCTTATGACCAAACCTCATATCTTAAGAGTGACTAAAGTTAATATACCTTAATCTGAAGTTTAAGAGTACTCCTTTATTCAGCGTTTACATCTTATCTTGATTTATATTTTTCTCCAAATAATAGAAAAACACTGCAAATTGTGTTTTGTTTTGTTTTTAGTGGCTCTCTAGGCCCCTTTTTCTCAATTTGTTTCAACCAACATTTATCAAACAAGGAGTATGGGCCAGGACTTGTGCCAACTTTAAGCAGATTTTAGTCATAAAATCAAATGTGTTTCTTCTAAAATCATGCTGTAGTTTATTCTCCATTATTTTGATATTAGTGAAGATTAACTACTGCAAAAGTTATCAGTTTCTCCATCTATAAATAGAGGACAGAAATCAGGAAATAGAAGAGAGAAGCTATAAAAGGCAGGCTAGATTTGTACAAAACTAAACATCTAGCTTATATGACTCAAAGATGTGGTGAGAATTCTGTTTCCTGTCACTTTACTACTTGGCATCAAGTAGATGAAAAAAAACCTGAAGCTTTTGGGCTAAACTTTTATTTTCATCTGGATAGATGGCAGGCCTCGAGGAACATCACAGGTAAAACTCTTGAAATGTCTATAACTTCAGATGAGTTATGGACAAAATATATACTTTCTGGCCTATAATTTGTTCACTGTATTTTTCCATATTTGCTACTGATTAATAATATATTAAGTATCAGTCAGTATGAACAGTATTAATATGGCCAATGCATTTAAAATTTTAATTTTAACTATAATTTTTACTTGCTTTTTGATTCTGTGTCTTTCACTTTAGGTGCTGTGCCCCTAGTCAGGAATCAGTTTACTTGGCTGTGTAGGAGTTATGTAAAAATTTCCAAATGATATAAGCCAGGTGTTCACAGCTCGCTATGCATCGAGACTACACTGGAAGCTTTCCAAGAGTAGGTGTCTGTGACCTATAGCAGGGATGACAAAGATGGCACGTGGGCCTATTTTCACTGTCCCTTAGGCAAGTCATCTTAACAAACTCACTGACCTTGCAGTGCCCCATCCCTCTAACCCAATCATGTTGGGAGGACCATCGTTGGCAAGAGTCAGATCCAACGGCCTCTTCCTTCACTGCTGTGAAGAGTTTATGGGAGCACAGTGGCCTTCACACACACTCTTCTGCTGTACAGCACCATCCTGGCTGCCCCTGTGTGTGTCACTTCCTACATCTCTCACTGGTCTGAGCGGTACAGAGCAACTAGAACCTTAGAAAATTACTTTTCGACGGTTTCTTATCTTAGTTCTGTATGTCACAGTACACAACACACTTGCCATCTTAAAAGTGGTATTTTACAAACATTCCCTCTTGCTCTTCCTCTCATTCCTTTTTCTGTTGTTTCTAACTCTCATTGCTTGATTATTGGCTCTTCAAGGAGAAGGAAGAAATAGGTTAAAAGCCAACTGGAAGATACTGGGGGAGGAAAGGGGGCTCACTAGACTAGAGTACAAGGGGTAGGTTATCAGCATTAGTCTTGGAATGAGGCTAGTGCTGCCAGACTAGAAATTATTTGTCTGGCATGTGCTATTGTTTGAATGTCATTTGTCTTCGCCAAAACTCACGTTGAAATTTAACCCTCCAGTGTGGCCCTGTTGGGAGGTGTGGCATAGTGGGAGGTGTTTGGGTCATGGGTATGGATTCTTTATGCAGAGAAGAATGCCCTCCTGGGGGAGGGTGAATCCTTGCTTTCCTGGAGAATGGGTTAGTTTCTGGCAGACTGGGTTGTTAAAGAGAGTCTGGCTTCCTTGGTTTCTCTCTTGCTTCCTCTCTTGCCATGTGATCTCTTGGCACGTGCCAGCCCCCTTTTCACCTTTTACCATGAGTTGAAGCAGCCTCAGGCCCTCATCAGACGCAGATGCCCAGTCTTGAACCTTCCAGCCATCAAAATTGTGAGCCAAATAAGCCTCTTTTCTTTATAAATTACCCAGCCTCAGGTATTCTGTTATAGCAACACGAAACAGACTCAGACAGTGCAGGAATGTGCGGTGGCAGCCATGGCCCAACATGTGGTCGGGTCTTAGTGGTGTGTTCCCCAACCTTGGCGGCCAGCATCCCTGCCCACTTGTCACACAGTGCTAGTACCTTTCTGAGAAGGCTGCTCAGAAAGCTGAGCAAGTACAAACAATTGATGTGGGTTGAATTGTATCTCCCTAAAATTCATGTTGAAGTCCTAACCCCTAGTACCTCAAAATGTGACCCTATGTGGAAATAGGGTCATGGCAAGTGTAATTAATTTAAATGAGGTAATACTGGAGTCAGGTGGGCCCGTCATCCAATATGACAGGTGTCCTTATAAAAAGGAACATTTGGAGACAGTCACATATACAGAGAGAACACTGTGAAGATTGGAGTTATGCTGCCACAAGCCAAGGAACCACCAGAAGCTAAGAGAAAGGCCCAGAATGATCCTTCCATAGTGCCTTCAGAGGAGGCATGCCCTGCCTGCACCCTGATCTCAGATTTTTGGCATCTAGAGCTGTGAGACAATAGCTTTCTGTTGTTTAAGCCACTCGTTTTGTGGTGCCTTGTTATGGCCACCCTAGGAAACTAATGCTGTGTAACAATGTAGCAATGGCAGGCCTACGTTGGTCTTGACTCAAAGCTCCTGGAAGGGTGCTGGTTTGATGGTGCTAAGAAGTGTGTACTGTCCAAATCCAAACATCTAGAATGAAACCTATGTAAGTTGATAATAGACATATACATATAAGGAAATAAAAATACAATTTCCGAGCAACTCCATGAAAATAATGATTGCTGAAACTACTTTTTATGATACTTAACGTGAATGATAAAAACCTGTGGTCACTGTTGGGCTTCTTACATGCCAAAGAATCTGTTTCTCCAGGTACCAGGGCAATCCCAGGAGCTAAGCACTCCAGGACATCTCCTTCTATAACTCAGCTTAAACAATGTTTACTAACCTGACCAAGTGCTAAGAATTCTAAGCAATGGCAGTAGAAATAAAAAAAAAATCAGGCACGATCCTTGCCATTAAGTAGCTTGCTGCATAGTAAATAATAAGAAAGGTAGAATTTTGGAAGAATCTTTCACTTATTAACCTATAGGGAATTCCATCCACTTACACCGAGGACTGTTGAAGACTCTTTTAGTTACAGGTGATGGAAATACAACTCAAGCTGGCTAAAATGAACACACAGATAAAATCCTGACTGATTTGAGGATGAAAATATGATTTTATTAATGTATTAGTCAGGGTTCTCTCGAGAAATAGAACCAGAAGGAGACAGTGAGGGAAGGAGAGACTGAGATAGGGAGATGGGAGAGAGGCAGAGAAGGAAGGAGAGACAGAAAGAAAGATATTTATTTTAAGGAATTTGCTCATATGATTGTGGGGGCAATTTGTAGGGCAGGCTGGCAGGCTGGAAATTCAGGTAAGAGTTAACATTACAGTCATGACTTCAAATTCTGCAGGGCATCAGGCTGGAAACGCAGGCAGCATTTCTGTATTGCAGAATGGAGGAGAATTCCTTCTTCTTTGGGAAACATCAGTCTTTGTACTTAACGCCTTCAACTGACTGGATGACGCCCACACACATTATGGCAGGTACCCAACATCTACTAATTTAAATTTTAATCACATCTTTTAAAAATACCTTCACAATAACATCTAGACTGGTGTTTGACCAAACAACTGGGCTCCACAGCCTATGCAAATTGACACTCAGAGTTAACCACGACAGGCTGAGTGGAACCCAGGGAGTGCCCTTCAGTCACCAGGAATCTACCCCTCCCCATCTTTCCACCCTACTTCTTCCTCAGTGAAGGCTGTGACTGCCCTGTCTTCCTGTACATGCCCATGCCTGAACCAGTCATTGTGGCCAAGGGAGTGCAGTTTTCTGGCTGGGGCAGAGAGTGGGGAGAGAGGCTGTTGTGTTAGAAGAAGGGATGTCAGGCAGGCAAAATCAGGAGCTGTAGGCAAGTATAGTTTTGAAGGAAACAAAAACATTTTGTGCAAAACCAGCCCTGGGATACTGAAAGGTGGGAAGGAAGAGGGAGAAAGGAGAGACTTGTCTGGGAGAAATGAAGAGTCCTTGCTGGAATGCCTTATATACTCCTGCTGCTGGAGGTGGGCAGTGACATCAGTGGTCACCAGAGACTATATGTAACTGATGGCCTTATATCCGTTAGCTTGATTTAAACCACTTTGAATCTCATGAAATTTTCCTTTGAGGAAAATTTAGTTTTTCTCATTGATTTAAAGTCAGTAATTTCTGTTCCTCTGAGCACAGAATTGCTTTTAATTATAAATGTATGACATTTAAAATTATTTAAATACAAATATTTTTACACCAAGGGGTGTGGAATGTGGGGTGTGGGATGTGGGGATGGAAGCAATGAATTTTTTCCTGTGCAAAAACCCTGCTGGAAAAATATTTTCCCTTAGTCATTGTTCCAAAAATCATCCCTCTCAGAGATGCTTATTTAAAATTAAATGGAATTGACATTCAGATATTTTTAATAATTTAGCTGAACTTGTTTCAGTGATTACGTAATGGTTGCAAATGGGTCAAGGCCCAGGTCATTTGTGGGAAATAATAAATATATTTGTTTCTATAGCCATTGTTCATCTGCCTCCCTCATCCTCATCTTCTCCCATCCCCACAGCTGCTTTCACTCTCTCCACACTGGAAGCTCCTTGAGACAGTGGCTCCCTTTTATCCATCCTACTCCTGGGGCACTGTCTGGCATCTAGTATGCAATGCATCAGAGTGTGCTGAATTGCACTGAACGTTGACACCTGGGGAGCTCTGGCATTTAGGAAAGTAGAGCTATGATAGTTCTGTAGATTCTCAGAGAAGAAAGCCTTTTAGAACAAAGTCAACAACAATTATAACAACAGCGTCACAAATTTCTAGATGCATATTTGCCATGGTTGGCAGCTTTGTACAACAAAAATCTTACATGCAGCTAATGTCTGTCAAATATTGGAAACCAACACTGGGCAAACTCTGAAATATGTTTTCTGTGTTCCTACTCTTTACACCCCCCACCTTTTTTAAACAACCCTCCCAACCCATCCATACATTTTCCATATTCAAATCTCCCTTACCATTTTCATTTTTTCTTCTAATCAAAGTAGGAAAGGACCTCATTTTAATCATTTTTACTTAATGAACTGATTATAATTTGAAATCAATGAATGTCATTTACTTCTTTCTCTATTATAAAATGAAAGAATGTGTCGCACCTGAAAGAGAATCCAGATGTGAATAAGCAGCTAGGGATGGTCTACGTGTCCATCAATAGGTGCCTCCTTCCTTCTCTCCCCCACTTTATTCTTTCTTGGAGAGTGAGGGGGAAAAGGGCATAGACAGGGTTACCCTGAAAACCAACCTGAACAGTACAATGATTTCATCCCTTTGAGGGTGACTAGAGGGATCAAATGGAAAAGGTGGTATGGACTTTTTCCTACCCCAACACCTACTTCTGGGACCTGAAGATCCCTTTCTCTAGGGATAGTAACAGCACCTTGCCTTACTACAGGCGCTTCTGGCAAATAGTCTCTTCCCTTCTTTCTATTGAACACAGGTGAGTCGGCTTCCTCACCCTTAACCCAACCCCTTCCATCTGTGTGCTTCAACAACAGAAACCACAATGTGCTACTCAGCCCAGCGCCGCTGGGAGTTTGCATACATTATTGCTAGTCTGAACACAACCTTGAAGACAGATTAATACTGCCTTCATTTCACATGTGAGATTCAGAGAGGGTAGGTCACATTCTCAAGGTCACAGCACTAAGTAGCAAAGTCAAGAAGCTTGGGTTTCTTCAGCTCCAAAGCTCATGTCCACTGCACTACTCTGCCTCCCAGATGTGTTTTAAATGTTGTCCAGCAGTCCAGCATTCATTTTTTAAAAAATGATAATATTGTTATTCGGCTCTCTCCCTAACCCGACTTCTTGGGTCACATTGTCATGCCTCCTATGTCATTTCTGCCTCCACAAAAATGTCCTTTTAGCACTTCACATGCCTTGTGACCAAAACCAAACGTAAAACTGTGTTCCCAGTTTTTGTTAATTCAATTAAGTCACCTAGTTGCTTAAACCAGAAGCCTGGGACCCTTGACTTTTCCCTTTTTCATGCTCTCCTGTTTCAGTTGGTCACGAAGTCCTACAGATTATTTCTCACACATACATATCCATAAACATAAACACATACATATACAGTGCAGGTCTACCCCTGAACTCTCATTCTTCATTTTGTAAGAATCCTAACTGTTCTCTCACTGAAACCCCCATGTTGCCATTAAAGTAATTTTTTCTAAAATACACATTTAATTATGTCATCCTCTTTCTTATAAATTCACAGAATAAGGTCAGAATTCCTTGGCATGGTATAGAGGACCAACCCCTCACAATCTTGTCCCGCCCCCCGCCCGTCCCACTATTCCCTGCCATGACCCCAACTCCTTTGCTTGTTCCCAATCTACCACGCCTTTTTTTTTTTTTTTGAGACGGAGTCTCGCTCGCTCTGCCACCTGGGATGGAGTGCAGTGGCGTGATCTCAGGTCACTGCAACCTCCACCTCCTGGGTTCAAGCAATTCTCCTGCCTCAGTCTCTGGAGTAGCTGGGACTACAGGCGCACGCCACCACACCCGGCTAATTTTCTTGTATTTTTAGTAGAGATGGGGTTTCACCACATTGGCCAGGTTGGTCTTGAAATCCTGACCTCAGGTGATCTGCCCGCCTCGGCCTCCCAAAGTGCTGGGATTACAGGTGTAGCCATCGCACCCAGCCCTACCATGTCTTTTGAGTCTATGCTTTTGCAGCTGCTCAACTTTTCATTTCTTGTTCCACATGGCCATCTTCTATGTGCCAAAGCCAAGTTCAAATGTCAGTTCTCCTGTAAAACCCTCTCAGATTTCTCTGGGAAACTTAGCTTCTCTGCACTTTCACAGTTCTTAACACATACCTAGATTATAGAACACATACCGTGCTTGGGGGGTCTGTTGACAGTGTACCTCTTGGCCCCACTAAAGTGAGAACTCCTTATGGTCAAAGATCTATATTATCTGTACTTGGAATTCAGACATCTTGCACTATTTCTGGCACACCATAGATCCTGAATAAATGTTGTTGGGGTGAATCCAATGGAATGTATCTGAGGAACAAGAGTTTCACAGTGTCCACCTTCCAGTCTTGGCGCTTGTGATTTAAATACTCACTCACAGTTAAGCTGAGGCGGGACCAAAATAGGGAAGATTACAGTTTGTCTTTTCTGTCGGTGGCCTTTTTTTCTAACTTCCTTTTTCCTACTAGTTACAGCCCCTCTCCTCCTTTTGGATTCCCAGTGACCTAAATTTTTCCTGTCCTCTTCCCCAAATCAGGAAGGCTCTGGAAACATCACTTGTGTACCAACTGAAACTCCCAGCTCTGCTGCACACTAGCTGTGATCCTGGCCAAGTTCACTTGTCTGAAATTAGTTCCTCATTTCTAACATGAAGAGTATAATATCTGCCTCCTAAGGTTGCTGTGAAAATTCAACAAGAGGCCAGGCATGATGGTTCATGCCTGTAATCCCAGCACTGTGGGAGGCCAAGGCAGGCAGATCACCTGAGGTCAGGAGTTCAAGACCAGCCTGGCCAACATGGTGAAACCCTGTCTCTACTAAAAATACAAAAATTAGCCAGGTGTGGTGGTGCAGGACTGTAATCCCAGCTACTTGGGAGGCTGAGGCAGGAGAATTGCTTGAACCTGGGTGGCAGAGGTTGCAGTGAGCAAGATCGTGCCACTGCACTCCAGCCTGGCGACACGGCGAGACTCTGACTCAAAAAAATAAAAAAGAACAGAAAATTCAACAAGAAACTCCAAGTAAAGCATTAGCACAATCCCAGGCATATAATAATAGCTCAATTAATGTTTTTTAAAAAATGCCTTATTTATACTGATATGCTAATTTTTCCCAATGCATTTACTGTAAGAATTTCTATTTAATTGTGGAGCAAATGATCTCTTATTAAAGAAATCTTATTCAACTAAGACCTACTGGCAGCTTCCTTGGTGCCTGGCTTCCTACCTTGTACCGGGAATGCAGGGAGGAAGACTTGATCCCTGCACTGGTAAGTGTGCTGATCCAGAGTCCTCGGTATAGGTGCTGACATGTGAGGCATTTCCAGCGTTCAAAGTGGAGGCATCTGAACAGCCCATGGCGGGTGCTGAAGGCAAGTTTCCCAAGAAGGGGTCCACGAGGGCTGGAATCAGTCAGAGGAGGGTAATCTTGTCAGCGGAAACATGAGCAAGGGAATAGGAGTCCGGGTTTGACAGGAGAGGATAAATGACAAGTCATTTGGTTCAGCTGCAGCTTGGGTATGTGTAGGAGGGAGTCAGAAAGATGAGGCTGGAAAGATAAGCAGGTGGCCAAATCTCAGGGGCAACAGCAAGTGGGTGGGAAGGAGTGGGCTGCGGTTCTTCTAGCCCAGTAAACTCAACTGCGTTTGCATACTGGAATCACTGGGAGCTTTTAAAAATACCAAAGCCATGACCCCAGACTATTACACAGGAACTACTATGGGCAGAACTGAAGCATCATTTTTTTTTAAATCCAAAGTGATTCTAATACACAGCCAAGATTGAGAAATGCTACAGTCTAGCCCCTGAAATCACACCAACCCAGATTTGGCTGCCAAGTAACTCAGAGTAATTGTGGACCTTTAGCATGGGCAGGAAACCAAAAGCACATCCAACCTTACTCCTGTATTTTTAAAATTAATTAATTTTTATTGTGGCAAAATTACACATAAGATAAATTTACTATTTTATCCATTTTCAAGAGCACAGTTCAGTGGCATTAAATACACTCACTTGCTGTGCAATCATCACCTCCAGCCATTTCCAGGTAAAATTACAAAGGCTTTTCATTTTGAAGTACAATCTATGTTTCTTTTGCTGCTCATGCTTCTGATAGCATAACCCCTGTATTTTATAGATGTGCACACTCATTCCCTTAGGGTGGGCTTCCCTGGAAACAGACTCTGAGATGAAGACTGGTGTACAGTAGTCCCTCCTTATTGGTACTTTTGCTTTCTGCAGTGTTAGTTATCTTTATTAAACTGCAGTCCAAAAATATTAAATAGGAAACACCAGAAATAAATAATAAGTTTTAAATTGTGTGACGTTCTCAGTACAGTGTAAACTTTCGAGCTGTCCTGCTCTGTCCCACCCAGGATGTGAATCATCCCTTTGTCCCACGTACCCACACTGTACACGCTCCCCATCCGTTAGTCACTTTGTAGCCATCTTGGCTATCAGATTGTTGCAGTATCGCAGTGCTTGTGTTAGAGTAATCCTTATTTTACTTAATAATGGTCCCAATGTGCAAGAGTAGTGATGCTGGCAATTCGTATATGCCAAAGAGAAGCTATAAAGTGCTTCACTTAAGTGAAAAGGTGAAAGTTCTTGACTTAACAAGGAAAGAAAAAAAATTGCCGAAATTAACAAAATTTATAAGAACAAATCTTTTACCCATGAATTTGTAAAGAAAGAAAAATATATTTGTGCTATTTTTGCTACTGCACCTCAAATTGTAAACACCATGGCCACAGAGTTTGGTAAGTTCTTAGTTAAGATGAAAAAGGCATTCAGTTTGTGGGTGGGAGACATTAAAAGAAATGTGTTTTGATTGGCAACATGTTGCACCCTATATATATTTTCTTTTTATACATACATACCTCTGATAAAATTTTCTTAATAAGGTGCAGTTAACAGATTAACAATAATAACTAATAATAAAATAGAACAATTATAATAACATACTACAATAAAATCATATGCATGTGGTCTCTCTCACTCTCTCTTTCAAAATATCCCATTGTTCTGTATTCCTGTGGCAACAGCTTCTTCATTAGCAGACACAGCCTCTCTGGTAATTTATATATTTTTCAGTCCAAACCTATTCCTGAATCTGTGTAACTATCCCTTACTTGCAATAAATGGCTTGGTGTCACTTGTTTCAGGGGATCCCTTGCTGTAGGGATCAATGCTTGTTTTCATACAGGCTCAATGAAAACAAGCATTGTAGTATGTTATTATAGGGTCTGGTACTATCTGCAGCTTTAGGCTCCACTGAAGTTCTTGGAATGTATTCTATGAAGATAAGGGGGACTACTGTATAGAGGGGATTACGGCATGCTCTTGGCATTGTTCCTGAACCAATGTGGGGGTCAGGCTGCTATTTCTCGTGGCCCAATAATGAGATGCAGATGAACTGGGGACGAAGAGAGTATTTCTGTAACCAGTTACAGGGAGAAGGCCTGACCAACTCAAAATTACAAAGCTTTATATACCTTCTAAGCTATATGTCTATGTGTAAGTGAGTGAATTCATCTAAAGACATAAGTGATTAACTTCTTTTAATCTATAACTAAGGTCTGAGTCCTGAAGACCTTCTTCTAGAGCCTCAGTAAGTTTACTTAATCTAAATGGGTCTAGGTGCTGGGGTGATTACCCTTACCTTGTCTCCTGCTAAATCACGGAGGTTTGGAGAGTTCCTTTAGACCCCAATAAACTTGTTTGTGGAGGCCTGGGGAGTTTCTTCAGACCCCCAATAAAACTTGTTTAATCCTAAAAGGGTCCTGTTAAGAATTCCTTCATTATCTTGTCAAACTTCAAGGCCCATGAAAAGCCCAGGCAAAACTCTTGATGGGCTCTTTGTTACATTCCAGCCTTTGTATAAGGGCACTGGCTCAATCAGCTTTTAGTGTTTAACCTAGCTACTCAGTCAGAGCTGGGACAGTTGTTGTAATGGAGGCCTGCATTAGTGAGACCTGGTCTGCCATAATCACCACTGTCAATTTGTGCATGATTTCTGTCATGCTTGTATATTTATTTATCACAAGAATCACAGAGATATGGGGCATCATAATCTTTCTGGCTACTTCCTGCTGAGAGAGGGTCATCATTATGGGGACTGAATGAAGCGCTGGAGTGGAGGTGGTTGATTTGTTCCCTCTATTGGCTCTATTTCAGGGGCTTAGAATAGTATGCAACAGCAACACATATAAAGAGGTTGCTGCTGTTTTCTTCTGAAGTTTAAGTTGTCTAGTCTTCAGTTTGCAGGGCTTTAAGAAAGCACAACTCAGGTTTCAGTGATTTCCTATTAGGAAGAATGGGGGAAAAGGAAAAGAAAAAGGGAAAAATTGAAAACATTATTTTGGAGACCTGTAGCCAAAAAATTAGAATTTAATCCAAACTGTAGAAAACAATAAAAACTGAAAAACATCAGGCAAGACTAGAATTTAACAGGTATACTATAGTTTTGAAACATAATTTTTCTCTCTTCAGTTTCCCATTTTTATTAAAAGACAAATCATGGTAGGACTGGTTTGCTTTATTATATTTGGCCAGATTATTTGTATAAAGTGCAGCAAGAATAATTATTTTCACATAGGTCTTTTAAATTGGCTTTGATGGAACTTTGTTCCATAGAAGGAATCTAAGATGAGACCTTTTTAAAGCCAAGCCCAGTCATGGATTTGTACCATCAAATACCTATGAGTTGGGTGAATTCCACTCCTCTTGAGGTTCCAAGATAACTTGGGGTTCCTGGCCTCTTGGAAAGTGACATTGTTTACTTACCACAGATCAGAAACCCTGTACAGGGACTGTGTATGCAAAATATGAGGCCAGTTTTCCAAGGGCTTTATTGGCTCCATAAGTCAAGTTTGATTCCTTAAAGGAGCGCATACCATTCCAGTCAAAGCCTTGGTAAAATAACCAGTTTTTCCAACTGTGTCCTGTTACAAAAGAAAACAGATTCTTATTGCACTTATGCAAATAACGATATTGCCATAAATTAAGAATACTCACAAATAGTTTCCAAATTTTGGAATCAGGTAGAGAGAAACAAATGTGTTCCAAATTTTGTTCATAGGAGTATACTTAATTGTTAAAAGCTGTCAACAGCTCAAAAGAAAAGTCTCCTTGACTCTGAAAAGCAAAACAAAGGATTAGCAACATTTTAAGCAAAAAGTCAAAAAGATCACTTCAGTCTCCTATTAGTTCAGTTCATGCAGTTAATTCCTGTCCTGCTTGATATTAATGAAAATTTTAACTCTTCAAGAGTCCTGAACGTTTTTCCTCTATTCTGATGTCACATCTCCAAAGTTATCAGAAACCTGCATTCAAGAGCACCTGTTAGAGCTTTACAGCTGATTATAAAACCACCTTCTAAAGAGGACCAAAACAAGACAACAATTGATTATGGATGACAAAAAGTTTTAGGGTAGCCATAGTTAAAGACACAGTTGACAAGGATATCTGTTACCTCCGTGGCACACAATAATTTAACACAACAATTATAATTATTACTCATAACATACACTAAGATGTATCAGAATTATAGGAGTCTCCCATAACTTTGGAACACATACAAATAACATACTTATACAAATATAGCCCGAAGAAAGCCAAACACCATTTCATATTTGACAATGCTTTCTGTATAATATTTATACCAAATAAACCAAATTTTACCTTTACATTAGTGTACTATTAATGTTAAACCCAATTCTTAACAAATCCTTATAGACAGATTTACCCAATTTTAATGTTTGACCATAAGGTAAGATTTCGTATAGACCTTTTATAACCCTTTACAATTTTTGTTAAAGAGCAGGTTAGTACTTTAAGAGAAACCCATTGTGCTTTTATTTTAATGTTCAATTTACAGAAAAACTGGATGATACCCCTTTAACTTTAGCCAATATGTTTACACACAAAATTTCCCTTATAATCAACCTTCCACAACTTGTTTAAACCTTCCTCTTTATTTTATCCAACTTAAAACAGTCCTTTAACATTTTAATCTAGGCAAAAATCCACATTCTCATGCCTCCTTATAATCTTTTTACTAGAAGTATATTTTGCTTTCCTTACACACCTTGCATGTAAACTGTTTCTTCAATAGTTTTAAATATATGTTACACCGTTAACTTTTAGCAACCTTTACTTTTGGTGAAAACCTTGGTAAGTTTGGGATTTTAATTATGTACTAGGTGTGGAGCCTTAGACCTAGGCAGAAGTGCAGATAAGGTCTGACTTATTCCAGTTTCAAACTCCATGTGTCTCAGGCCTTACCTAGCTGTAAACCAGGCAAGTTGTACAGCTAAGAGTCTTAGTAGCATTTTTATAAAACATTTAGGAGGTCTAATCACCTTTAAGTTGTACATTTCTTTCCTTTCATAAATTCCCTTTCATAAATTCTTTCATGACTACACAGACAAGCTACGACATGCCTTGAGTTGACTTTCTGACTGGTCCTAAACATTCCTCTTTTTTTTTTCTTTTTTTTTTTTGAGACAGAATCTCGCTCTGTCACCCAGGCTGGAGTGCAGTGGCGTGATCTTGGCTCACTGTAACCTCTGCCTCCCAGGTTCAAGCGATTCTTCTGCCTCAGCTTCCTGAGTAGCTGGGACTACAGGTGCGCGCCACCATGCCCAGCTAATTTTGGTATTTTTAGTAGAGATGGGGTTTCTCTACTCATATTGGTCAGGCTGGTCTCAAACTCCTGACCTCATAATCAGCCCGCCTCGGACTTCCAAAGTGCTGGGATTACAGGCGTGAGCCACTGTGCCTGGCCACATCCCTCTTTTTAAACAACCAGTTATTTTACTTTAGGACAAGAATTTACTACACAAGATCCTTCATTATGTAAAATAT
This sequence comes from Nomascus leucogenys, assembly GCF_006542625.1. Taxonomy (NCBI): domain Eukaryota; kingdom Metazoa; phylum Chordata; class Mammalia; order Primates; family Hylobatidae; genus Nomascus; species Nomascus leucogenys. The sequence continues at coordinate 90,966,658 of NC_044402.1, forward strand.
CTTTTCTTTAATACCTTTTTTACATAGCTAGGGCCATGGCTAATTTCATGTATCCCGAGGCCTTATCTAGAATTTAACACTCCAAAATAAATTGAACAATTTTTTAAGTCAAAAAAACAGTTTATGACCTAAAGCATTTAGCAAACCTAATATTTGACCTGCATAATTTAGACCAAATGTTTACATTTTTGTGGATATTTTTATTTTACCAACAGACTTTAAAACTCTATTTTTATAACTTACTTTATATCTCTCTTATTTCCTGGTTTCTTTTACTTGTTTTATATATATAAAACCTTTAAATAAGCTTTGAATTAGACAAAAATTATTTACCCTTTAAAAAGGACAAAATTTTTAGAAAGAACGTTTTCCTACAATATATTTTTATTGGAAAATACCTAAATAATGAAATATCTTTTGTTTAATTTAATATAACTTTAGATTCTGCAAATATCTGTCCCATTACATTTATCTAATTATTTTAATCGTTTACCTAGGTTATTTATGAAAACTGCGATAGTCATCATTCAAAGTTATGAAATCACCAATGCAAAATTATAACTGAGAAAGTGAAAATGATCTGACCTATCTGACTCCATCTTGCTTCTTACCTCAAGCTATTCTTATTCATTAACTAAGGTTATAGTTTAGTTTTGAAACAGAGATGATAACAGTCCTTTCCCAGGATGAACTTCCTTTATGTCTGTGGACTACACTGCCTAAGGCCACAAGATTAGGGTATTTTACTAAATAATTCAAGATGTAGCAATCTTCATTAAACCAATATTAATGTTTTATTTATTAAAAATTACACAAGCAAATATCATTTTGTTTTGGGCTGAGTTATAGTTTTGTAGCCTCTACGCCAAATTTTGACACCTGATGGTATTTGACAGAGCTAAGTATGAAGTTGCTTGATCAATAAATGCAAACAAAAATGTATGCTGGCAACTCTTAAGACATTTCTAATATTACTGAGAGGTGACAGCGTGCTAGCAGCCCCCACAGCCCTCGCTCACTCTCGGCTCCTCCTCAGCCTTGGCGCCCACTCTGGCTATGATTGAGGAGCCCCTCAGCCCGCTGCTGCACTGTGGGAGCCCCTTCCTGGGCTGGCCGAGGCCAGAGCCGGCTCCCTCAGCTCCAGGGGAGGTGTGGAGGAAGAGGCGCAGGTGGGAACCAGGGCTGCATGCGGTGCTTGCAGGCCAGCGCCAGTTCCAGGTGGATGTGGGCTTGGTGGCCCGCACTCAGAGCTGCTGGCCGGACCGGGCAATGAGGGGCTTAGCACCCAGGGCCAGCGGCTGCGGAGGGTGTGCTGGGTCCCCCAGCAGTGCTGGCCCACTGGCACTGCACTCGATTTCTCGCCGGGCCTTAGCTGCCTCCCTGCAGGGTAGGGCTCGGGACCTGCAGCCCACCATGCCTGAGCCTCACACCCCCCCGGCCTTGGGCTCCTGTGCAGCCGAGCCTCCCCAACAAGTGACGCCCCCTGCTCCACGGCGCCCAGTCTCATGGACCACCCAAGGGCTGAGGAGTGCAGGTGCATGGCGCGGGACTGGCAGGCAGCTCCACCTGCGGCTCCAGTGCGGGATCCACTGGGTGAAGCCAGCTGGGCTCCTGAGTCTGGTGGGGACTTGGAGAACCTGTATGTCTAGCTAGGGGATTGTAAATACACCAATCGGCACTCTGTATCTAGCTCAAGGTTTGTAAACACACCAATCAGCACCCCATGTCTAGCTCAGGGTTTGTGAATGCACCAATCAACACTCTGCATCTAGCTACTCTGTTGGGGACTTGGAGAACCTTTGTGTCTACACTCTGTATCTAGCTAATCTAGTGGGGATGTGGAGAACCTTTGTGTCTAGCTCAGGCATTGTAAACGCACCAATCAGCACCCTGTCAAAACAGACCACTCGGCTCTCTGTAAAATGGACCAATCAGCAGGATGCGGGTGGGGCCAGATAAGAGAATAAAAGCAGGCTGCCGGAGCCAGCAGTGGTAACCTGCTCGGGTCCCCTTCCATACTGTAGAAGCTTTGTTCTTTCGCTCTTGGCAATAAATTTTGCTGCTGCTCACTCTTTGGGCCCGCACTGGCTTTATGAACTGTAACAGTCACCGCGAAGGTCTGCAGCTTCACTCCTAAACTCCAGACACACCGCCTTAAGAGCTGTAACACTCACTGTGAAGGTCTGCAGCTTCACTCCTGTGCCAGCGAGACCACGAACCCACCAGAAGGAAGAAACTCTGAACACATCCGAATGTCAAAAGGAACAAACTCCGGACACGCCGCCTTTAAGAACTGTAACACTCACTGCGAGGGTCTGCGGCTTCATTCTTGAAGTCAGTGAGACCAAGAACCCACCAATTCTGGACACATTACTTCACCAATAATTTTTTTTCTTCTGAGATGGAGTCTCACTCTGTCGCCCAGGCTGGAGTGCAAGTGGCAAGATCTTGGCTCACTGCAACCTCTGCCTCCAAGGTTCAAGCAATTCTCCTACTCAGCCTCCCAAGTAGCTGGGATTACAGGTGCCCACCACCATGCCCAGCTAATTTTTAAAATATTTTTAGTAGAGACAGGATTTCACCAAGCTGGCCAGGTTGCTCTTGAACTCCTGACTTCAGGTGATCTGCCTGCCTCGGCCTCCTAAAGTGCTGGGATTACAGATGTGAGCCACCGTGCCCAGCCATTACTTCACCAATAATTTTTAAAGCTAGCTTATTTATTAAAGATTTTACTTAAGTCATATAAACTTGAGAAAGCATTTGAGTAGTCTTTCCTTTTTCTGTTGAAGTATTTAAGCACTTTTATTTTTCTTTGAGCCAATTAATTAGAACTCTTTTATATATTTTCAGTAGTGAAACATGGTATACACAAGACATAAATACATAGACATATTAGGCATGCCAATAGAAGTATATTTTATAGATTCATAAGACCTCCTTTTCCCTATCTTTTAACTGGATCTTTGAGCTCTGGGCAGAGCCAACACTGAATCCTGGGTTTTCAAAAAGGGAGAATTATTGTTAGGCTAGACCATGTGGTGCTTTGACAGTGCACTTAAAAAAACCTTTTTTTTCCAAACAAAGACATTTCTAAGTGTCTAAATTACACTTTTTCTTAAAAACCCCAGAGTAGCTTCTGTTGTAATAGCTATTAATGAAGAAAACACAATTCACTCAACTGAAAAGAAAAATAAAAACTTTTGCTCAAAACAACAAGATCCTAGGAGAGAAATAAAAACAAAAACAAAAACACGAAGGCCTTTAAAATACAAACATGCACACATGCACACATACATAAAGACATCTTGGATGTTAACTTTTAGTTAAGCTGACTCTCAATCATTGAGCTTCTAAAAAATATTTTTCCTTCCCAGAGGCCTCTCAACAGGAATGGACCCAATACCTCCCATTTTCAAGTTTACGTGATATGAAAGGGAATAAGACAGATAAACAAATAAATGGAGGCAAATTTTGAACAACACAAGAGGGAGTGCATTTAGGCAAAACAGACTCAAAACCAACTCAAAACATGATCTCAACCAAAATGCAAAGCAGGTGTATGAGCAAGCCCTATTGCTTCCCTTAGCGGTACCAGACAAATGGCTTAACAAGACCAGACAGGAAAACAATAGGCTCCCGGCATACAACCCAGTTAACTCACCCTTTGAGTGAGTCTGCTCCTGATCTCCATTTTTCCTCAATAGTGAAAAGGACATGCACTTTTGTGCATGGTACAGCCTTCAGGAGGGTCCACGGGAAAAAATCTCACCAGCAGCTGCTGGAATTCTCCTAAAGACTGTCTCATCACAAGCCGCTGGCCACTCAACACAGCACCGTCCTGGTCTCTCCTGGCTGGCAAGCCAAATTTTGTTCCCGGACCAAACTGAAGTTCAGGCTGCTATTTCTCGTGGCCCAATAATGAGATGCAGATGAACTGGGGGGGAAGAGAGTTTTTATTTCTGTAACGGGTTATAGGGAGAAGCTTCGTAATTATCGCCAGACCAACTCAAAATTACAAAGTTTTCCAGAGCTTATATACCTTCTAAGCTATATGTCTATGTGTACGTGTGCATTCATCCAAAGACATAAGTGATTAACTTCTTTTAACCTATAACTAAGGTCTGAGTCCTGAAGACCTTTTTCTGGAGCCTCAGTAAGTGTATTTTTAATCTAAATGGGTCTAGGTACTGGGGTGATTACTCTTATCTTGCCTCCTGCTAAATCATGGAGGTTTGGGGAGTTTTTTAGACCCCAGTAAACTTGTTTGTAGAGGCTTGGGGAGTTTCTTCAGACCCCTGTAAAACTTGTTTAATTCTAAAAGGGTCCTGTTAAGAATTCCTTCGTTATCTTGTTAAACTTCAAGGCCCATGAAAAGCCTAGGCAAAACTCTTGGTGGGCTCTTTGTTACATTCCAGCCTTTGTATAAGGGCACTGGCATAATCAGTTTTTAATGTTTAATCTAGCTACTCAGTCAGTGCTGGGGCAGTTGTAATGGAGGCCTGCATTAGTGAGACCTGGCCTGTCACAGCATCACCAACTGTGGAAGGGAAAGAAAGAAAGCATGGGCAGAGGGAGAAGTTGGGCTGTGATGAAGTCTCAACAAAAGCCTCAGCTGACCCCACAGCAAACTCTGAAGCTGAGATGAACTTTCAGAGATGTCCTTTCCTGGGGTGAGGTGATGGTCTTTATATTTGACAGGTCATTGTATACAAGGTGCTACAAAATGGAGTGTGACCATGGGCAAGGCACTTCCAAAGAGGGCTGCCAGCTCGGGGCTGCCAGCCAGCGGCACTCCTGGCATCTAGAGGGAATGGGGTTTAAGCCGTGAAGGAGATCTGGGTGACATATAATATCATCCATTACAGTTCCAAAGAGGTCTCTTGTACAATAGGAAAGCAAACTGTTTTCTCCTACTATGCTCCCAACACACAGGATATTTTCAGTCACCAAAATGTGTATGGGGTTTTCTCCACATTGACCAATTGTCTGACACCAATTAGGTGTCCTACAATTTAACTCAATTCTGACATTAACTGGAGTTAGTTTACAGGTTAAGGGCTCAGTCCCACAAGACTTTCCCCAACTTCAGATGCCAATCATAAGCTCCAGGTTGGCACCTGTGCTCCTGACCAAGCAGCTACGGATCAGAGGTTCACACACTCCTTCCTCAGGTTTGATCGTTTGCTAGAGTGGCTCACAAAATTCAGGGAAAAATTGACATGTTTATCAGTTTACCAGAGAGATATTTACTTGCATTTACTGGTCTATTATAAAGGATATTTCAAAGGATACAGATGAACAGCCAGATGGAAGAGATGCCCAGGGCAGGGCACATGTGAAGGGCACAGAGCTTCCACACCGTCTCTGGTGTGCCGGCCTCCCTGCACCTCCACATGTTCAGCAACCTGGAAATCTTCCAAACCTGTCCTTGGAGGTTTTATGGAGGCTTCACTACACAGGCATGATTGATAAATCACTGGCCATCAGTGACTGAGTCAACCTTCAGCCCCTATCCTCTCCCCTCCCGAGAGATGAGGGGGTGAGGTTGAAAGTTCCAAACCTGTAATCACTAGGTTGGTTCCTGTGGCAACCAGCTAGCATCCGGAAGCTTTCCAGGACCTCCTAGTGATCTCATTAGCACACAAAAAGACACCTGTCACTTAGGAGAGTCCAAGCATTTTAGGAGCCGCGAGCCAGAAAATAAGAGGAGAGACCAAATATATCTATTTCTTATTATGGCACATCTCCTCTTGCTTGCTTTGGTCTCCTGGTGCTGGGCTGTCACTGCCACTTTAATATAATTTAGAGCAGAATCTAAGGTCTCCAGGAAGCTCCAGCCTATTCTCACCAGGCCCACTCCCTCCTTCCCTCCTCATTTTTCTTTCTGCCTCCCTAGCTGCTCTCTTCCTCACCTACAACTTTGTCATGTAACTGTTGCCCTTCTGTTAAAGTCTGCAGTTTAATTTCAGGCCCGAATTCCCGCCACTTCAAGACTTCACCACCTGAGACAATGAGCAGGAGCAAGGGGAGAAAGCAGCTGCTCAGATCCTCCAGTATGTGTGGATGGAGTGAGGAGGGATGCTGGGATAAAATACTTAGAGAAAAACCCCAGCCCAGGGGCATGGGCCCAAATACTGAGGGGCAAAACCTGAACCAGAAGCACCTACATGATGAGAAAGTTAAGAAAAAAAAAGGATGACAGTAAAATGGTACTGGCATTAGGGACATCATAAAAATTGACCTCGGTTTTAGATGTTGAAGAAATGACAAAACGAATAGAAAAATTAATAGAGTTAATATTTATGTCTAATTATTATGCAGTATATTTCTATATATAATGTGTTAATAAAACTTAAATGTATTAAAACTAAATTTTTCTCAAGCTGTATTTCATTAGAACAGTAAACTCTGACATAACAAACAATGAGCTTTATAAACAGTGGCTTACACAGCATGGAGATGTGCTCACACCCCAAAACATCAGAGGGCATGCTTACTACAATGTATCCTCTTTTGAATAGAAGGAAACTGTATTGGATCCCTCTCTCCCCTTGGGGCTCACAGATATAGGACTCATGCTGAGTTCCTAACCTAAACTCTAAGACTTGTTTCTCATAAAAATGTCTCTTTAATAGACTTCTTGCTATACTGTAGTAATGTTTTATAACATTTTTTCCTATTTTTTTCCTGAAAAAAAGAATATTTAGGCCAGGTGTGGTGGCTGATGTCTATAATCCCAGTACTTTGGGAGGCCGAGGTAGGAGGATCACTTGAGCCCAGGAGTTTGAGACTGGCCTGAGTAACAGAGAACACAGCATCTCTACTAAAATTAAAAAGAAAAAAAAAACAGAAAAAAAAGCCAGGTGTGGTGACTCGTACCTGTAGTCCCAGCTACTTGGTGGGACTGAGGGGGTTGGATCGCCCGAGCCTGGTAGGTCGAGGCTGGAGTAAGCCCTGATTGCACCACCGCACTCCAGCCCCAGCAACAGAGCAGGACTCTGTCTCGAAAAAAAAAAAAAAAAAAGAAAAAAAAAGAATATTTGAAATCACACTGAATTTTTAATTTTCCTAAAAAATATTTACATCATGGAATTCATGAACATTTCTATTCTTACCCCATAGGTAACTTACTATACTTCAGTTTTCATTAAAATCCACTACCCAAGGGCCTTCCCAAAGCTTTTGTGTCATCTGAAGTCAAGGTCTATTTGGAGGCTGAGTGACTTTTTTTCAGAGAAGTATTCTTGAAGAGGTCTTAGCTATTTGGAAATGCTTTAGGACAATCAAAATGGAGGAATGAAAGTTGGATTTTATATTCTTCCTTTCCCTTTCTAGTCTCCTCATTAAAGAATACCAGGATTTCTCCCACCCCTACCCTTCCACCTCCCACATTATTCCTGCCCAAAATTAAATTACTCCTTTCAGAGAAACTAGGAATATCCAATGGAATGAAAAACATTTCACCTACAGAGAGTTTCCATTTGACCCCTATTTAATTTCTGAGTGTCATTTTCATTTCTTGCTCCAACCCTATTTATACTCTCTAAATCCTCAGATGTTTCTCTGGGGAAATTTACTCAGAATAAACCCACAAATGCAAATTTTCTAGAAAATAACTTAACAAGATTATATATTTTAAAAACAAGTTTTGATATTCCTTCTGGGCTAAAGCCTCATTTCTCTTAGGGTATCCATGTAGAAATTGAAATTTCTTTGGTTGCAGTAGTCATTTTTAACCTCATCACCACGATTACTGCTATTAAGTATTTAGCCCACATTTTTATGATTCAATCTTGGAAATGGTTTTTAGGGTTTCATGATCATTTCCCTAATTGTTTCCATTTTTCAGTCTTTTACTATGACATTAGCTACTGCCCATTCTTTAAACTGCCTGAAAATGAGGACTTGAATTTTATTATCAAGTAGCTAAATGGAAAATCAGTCTCCCAGGATTCTTAGAGGGGCGTAGGGGAGATCTCTGAATGTATTCTATCTCATTACGGAGCTGGCTCAGAAGCCCAAGACCTGAGCAGGTTCTCTACTTTGCTTGCAGCTTATCAGTGTGGTAACTCATCAAGGCCTTAGCAAAATCATCCTGCCTTTTGGCTGTTTGCATCATTGTTTGTTCAGTGTAGACCGAGTTACAAATCAAGTCTTATATTCCTTTGTCAATCAGTTCTTCCCCTTTGCCAGGTGTTCTAAGCAGTTTCTTGCCTCTCACTGTCAGTTTCTAGCAGTTCCTGGACTCTCAAGGTCAGCATGGAGCACTACAGTATATCTCTCACAAGGATTAATGACACTTTATGAGAAACACCTAAACTCTCCCACCAAAACTTAAAAAAAAGTAGAGCACTATTGTGACTTTTCATGTATCTCAATCCATTCTGCTTCTCCCATCCCTCCTTCCCTCTCTTTGACTAAAGATAAATTATTAGCTAGGGATAGATGATATTATCTTTGGACAAAGAACATAATTCCCAATTATCTACCTTTTTTATTTTTAATTGAGACAAGTCTCACTCTGTTCTTCAGGCTGGAGTACAGTGGCACGATTATAGCAGCCTCAATCTCCCGGGCTCAAGCAATCCTTCTGCCTCAGCCCCTCAAGTAGCTAGGACTACTGGCACATGCTACCACACCCAACTAGTTTTTGATTTTTAATAGGCACAAGATCTCACTATGTTGCCCAGGCTGATCTTGAACTCCCGGACTCAAGCGATCTTCCTGCCTTGGCCTCCCAAAGTGCTGGGATTACAGGCGTGAGCCACAGCACCCAGCCTAAGTTTTTACATACTCTGTGATTGCATTATTAATAGTGTCATCTGAAATGAAAGAAGATTATTTGCTCTTTTAAAATTCTTTTTTTAAACTCGTAATTCTTGCCAAAAATGCTGAAGTTGGTGAAATAGAAATAAGCAAAGAATAATCTCTCTTCTGTCAGAGAGAGCAAAGCTACTTCTCAACTCAAACAGCAGAAATGGACTTTCTATTAAGACTCATAGTAGGGCAGATGTGGTGGTTCACACCTATAATCCCAGTACTTGGGAGGCCAAGGCCAAAGGATTGCTTGAGCAAGAGTTTGAGACCAGCCTGGACAACATAGTGAGACTTTGTGTCTACTAAAAATAAAAAATTAGCTGGGCGTGGTGGTGCACGCCTATAGTCCCAGCTGCTTGGGGGCTGAGGCAGAAGGATCACTTAAGACCAGCCTCGGCAACATAGGGAGACACCTGTCTCTACCAAAAAAAAAAAATTAGCCAGATATGATGGTGTGAGCCTGTAGTCCCAGCTACCTGGGAGGCTGAGGTGGGAGCATCCCTTGAGTCCAGGAGTTTGAGGTTGCATTGGGTTATGATTGCATCAGTGTGCTCCAGCCTGGGTGATAGAGTAAGACCCTGTCTCAAAAAAAAAAAAAAAAAAAAAAGACTCATAGCAACCCATTTGTTACTTGGCTCTGAAATCACAAGATGAAGTTAAAAGATTTTTTAAAAATGTTATGCTTTGCTTTTCCAGTTGTGATTGTTATATACAAATAATGCAAGGCTGAGCAGAGTCGAACGTGGGGTATGTGCATGGTCCGTTCCAAAAATCAGGAGACATGATTTTTCATTCTGCTATCTAAGGGAGAGGCTCATGGGGCAGCCAGGGGCAGAACTTATTGGCCCCTAGACATTATATAATACTAAAGGCAAAGTGCCAAAAGTTGAGAGTAGGAGATGAATATAGGCCACTGAGGAAAATGGCAAGCTATGAAGCAATAGGAAGTTGGAGAACGGTCACCAAAGCCATTCAATGAATCTGCCATACTGTGTTTTCCTTGGCTCAGACTGTTTTTACCTCGGTGGCCAGCCCTGCATTGGTTCTTGGGTCTCCGATTCTTAAAGGTACCACTTAGCACCTGGTAGTTCTTATTCTGTAAATTGATGCTGTATCATCATTGTCATCAAATCAGCAATTCTTTTCCAGGATGCAGACCATGTCCTAATTTTCTTAATTTCCCCTGGGGAACTAAGCTCTCAGTTGGATGTGATAATGTCTTCTCTTCTTAGAAGTGTGTTGAGACAGTTTTCTAGAGTTGACACCTTTACTGACTTCCTGCTGTCTATTTTATGTAACAGACATGGCATATGCACTATCAAAATTCATGCACAAACATATTGCATGCTACAAGCATAAGGATAGAATGGAAAGAAGCTATTATATTTACCCACCCCAATCAGTTGTTTGCTCTCATGTGGTGGGAGATACGGAAGAATGCTCAGGGGAAAGGAAAAGAGAGAAAAGTTTCTTCTGCAACATCCAGCCTTTTCCAGGAAAAGCAAAAAACAAAAAAACAAAACAAAATCAAACAAACAAAAAAACAGAGAATCTGTCTCTAGTGGGCATTGTTTCCACACCTTATTACAAATAATGAAAAAGGACATAAAATCCCAAATGAACTTTCAGATCTCATTTGTTTTAACAATTCAGCCCTGACCACCAACGGCATTTAAAGAGAGTTATAGAAGGGAATTTAATGAACTGATTAAGATCAGCTACAGAAACCTCACAACTAGCATCATACACAATAGTGAAAGACTAGATGATTTTCCTTGTCCAGAAAAAGACAAGAAGGCCAACTCTTGTTACTTTTATTCAACACTGTACAAGAAGCTCTAGACAAGGCAATTAGGCAAGAAAAAGAAATAAAAAGCATCCATATTGGAGAGTAAAAAATGAAACCATCTCTATTTACAGATGGCATAATATTGTATACAGAAAATCCTAAAGAATCTATTAAAAAACTATTAGAAGTATTAAGAAATTCAGAAAGGTTGCAAGATACAAGATCAAAATGCAAGTATCAATATACTTCTATATACTAGCAATGAATATGAAAATGAAATTTCAAAAATTCATTCATAGTAGCATCAAAAAGGATAAAATAATAAATTTAACAAAATGAGTAAAAGATCTAAAAGATCTACACCAAAAAATACAAAATACCATTGAAAGAAATTAAAGAAGATCTACATACAGTCATAAGTTGTTTAATGATGGGATTATATTCTGAGAAATGTGTTGTTAGATGTAGGTGATTTTGTTGTCATGCGAACATCAAAGAGTATACTTACACAAACCTAGATTGTATATAGCCTACTATACACTCTGCAGCTATATGGCATAGCCTATTGCTCCTAGGCTACAAACTTGTACAGCATGTTACTGCATTGAATACTGTAGGCAACCATAACATAATGGTAAACATTTGTGCATCTCAACATATCAAAACATAGAAAAGGTACAGTAAAAATATGGTATTATAATCTTATGGGATCACCATTATATATGTGGTCTGTCATTGACCAAAATGTCATTATGGTGGCACATGACTGTAAATGGAAAGACATCCTATGTTCATGGGTTGGAAGACTTAATATTGTTAAGATTATAGTACTCCCCAAATTGACCTATATATTCAATGCAATGCATATAAAAAATTCCATCTGTCTTTGGTTTTTTTTTTTGCAGAAATTGGCTCATATGTCCCTATTTCAAAACTTACTACAAAGCTACAATAATCAAGACAGTGCAGTAGTGGCGTAAGTATAGACATAAATATCACTGGAATAGAATTGAGAGTCTAGAAATAAACCTTCACACGATGGTCAATTAATTTTCTACAAGGGAACCTGTCAAGACAATTCAAGGAGAAAGACTATTCTTTTTAATAAATACTGCTGAGGGCTGGGCATGGTGGCTCATGCCTGTAATGCCAGCACTTTGGGAGGCCGAGGCTGGTGACTCACCTGAGGTCAGGGGTTCGAGACCACCCTGGCCAACATGGTGAAACCCCGTCTCTACTAAAAATAAAAATTAGCTAGGCAGGGTGGCATTCACCTGTAGTCCCAGTTACTTGGGAGGCTGAGGCAGGAGAATCACTTGAGCCTGGGAGGCAGAGGTTGTAGTTAGCACGCCACTGCACTTCAGCCTGGGGAGTGAGACTCTGTCTCAAAAATAAATAAATAAAATGCTGAGAAGCTGGGCATGGTGGCCCATGCCTGTAATCCCAGCTACTCAGAAGGCTGAGGTTGGGGGATCACTTGAAGCTAGGAATTCAAGACCAGCTGGGCAACATAGCAAGATCCTGTCTCCAGGAAAATAAAAATTTAACCGGGTGTGGTTGTGTGAGCTTACAGTCTCAGCTACTTAGGAGGCTGAGGTGGGAGGATCTCCTGAGCCCAGGAGGCTGAGGTTGCAGTGAGCTATAGTCATGCCACTGCACTCCAACCTGCGTGACAGAGAAAAACCAAGGCTGGAGTGCAGTCTCTTAAAAAAAAAAAAAAAATTAAAGGCTAAGACATCTACATATTTGCATGCAAAAGAAAGAAGTTGGATTCTGAGCTTTTACCTTATAGAATAACTAGCTCAAAATAAATCAAAGACCTAAATGTAAGGGTAAAAATTATAAAACTCTTGGAAGAAAACATTAGAGTAAATCTTCGTGACTTTGGATTGGGCACTGGTTTCTTAGATATGACACCAAAGCACAACAACAAAAATTGGACATCATCACCATAAAAAACTTTTGTGCTTCAATAAGGGGAAAGACACACCACAGAACCTTATCTAACAAGGAACTTGCATCAGAATATATAAAGAATTCTTACAAGTTGAAATAAAATCAAAAATTTTTAAAAAATTTTAAATGGCCAAAGAATTTTATTCAACATAATACTGGAAGTCCTAGGAAGAGCAATTAAGCAAAAATAAATAAATAAATAAATAATATCCAAATTAAAAAAAGATGTCAAATTATAATGTTTGCAGACAATATGATACTAGATTTAGAAAAATCTAAAGACTCCACCAAAAAACTAGAACTGATAAACCAATTCAGTAAAGTTTCAGGATATAAAATCAACATACAAAAACCAGTAGCATTTATATATGCCAACAGTGAACAGTCTAAAAAATAAATCAAGAAAGCAATCCTATTTACTGTACAAAATACCTATGAATAAATTTAACCAAAGAAGTGAAAGATTTATGCAATGAAAATTATAAAGTACTTATGAAAAAATTGAAGAGGACAAAAAAAGGGGAAAAATGTTCCATGCTCATGGATTGGAAGAATTAATATCATTAAAATGACCATACTGCCCAAAGCAATCTACAGATTCAATGCAATCTCTATCAAAATGCCAATGACATTCATCACAGAAATAGAAAAAAAACCCCTAAAATTCTAATGGAACCACTCAAGACCCCAAATAGCCAAACCATTCCTGAGCAAAAAGAACAAAGCTGGAGGCATCAGACTACCTGACTTTTAAATATACTACAAAGCTATAGTAGCCAAAAGAAAGGCTAGTGGCATAAAAACAGACACATAGACCAATGGCACAGAGTAGAGACTCAGAAATAAATCCATACATTTACAGCTAACCCATTTTCAACATAGGGGCCAAGAACATATATCACTGTCTCTTCAATAAGTGGTGGTGGGAAAACTGAATAACCAGATGCAGAAGAATGAAGCTAACCTCTATATCTCATCATATCAAAAATCAAATCAAAGTAGATTAAAGACAAATCTAAGACCTAAAACTATGAAATAACTAGAAGAAAACATTGGGGGAAGTGCTTTGGGACATTGGTCTAGGCAAAGATTTTTTGGAAAAGACCTCAAAAGCACAGGCAGCCAAAGCAAAAACAGACAAATAGGGTTATATCAAGTTTTAAAAAAACACAAAACTTGTGCAGAGCAAAGGAAACAATCAGCAAAGTGAAGATACAACCTACAGAATGGGAGAAAATATTTGCAAATTATCCATCTCAACAAGGAATTAATAATCAGAATATGTAAAGATTCAACTCTATAGCAAAAAACAATCTGATTAAAGAATGGGCAGAGCCAGGCACATGGCACTCATCTGTAATCCCAGCTACATAGGAGGCTGAAGCAGGAGGATTGCTTGAGCCAGGGAGTTGGAGACAAGCCTAGCAACATAGTGAGACCCTATCTCAAAAAAGGAGTGGGAGGCAAAAGACCCAAATAGATATTTCTCAAAAGAAGACATAAATATGGCCAACAGGTATAAAAAAAAAATACTCAGCATCAGTAATCATCAGGGAAATGCAAAGCAAAACCACAATGAGATATCATCTCACCCTAATTAAAATGACTTTTACCAAAAGACAAAAAATAACAGATGGTGGTAAGGATGTGGAGAAAGGGGAATGCCCATACATTGTTGATGGGAATGTTAGTATAGTCATTATAAAACAGTATAGAAGTTCCTCAAAAAAAATTATAAATAGAGCTGCCATATAATCCAGCAATCCTACTGCTAAAGACTTAAGTCTTTAATACATTTTATCCAAAAAAAAAGGAAATCAGTATATGGAAGACGTATCTGGATTTTCATATTTATTACTCTATTCACAATAGCCAAGATATGTAATCAACCTATGTGTCCATCAATGGATAAATGGATAAAGAAAATGTGGTATATATACACAGTGGAATATTATTCCGTCATAAAAGATACAATCCTTTCATTTACAGCAACATGGATGGACGTGGAGGTCATTATGTTGAGTGAAATGAGCTGAGCACAGAAAGACAAATACCACATGCTGTCATTCATATGTGGTAGCTAAATGTGGATCTCATGGAGGTAGAGAGTGGATTCATGGTTATCAGAGGCCGGGAATAGTAGGGGTGAAGGAGAGACAAAGAAAGGTTAGTTAGTAATCACATGAAAAGATTCTCAACACTATTAGTTATTAGGGTAATGCAAACCAAAACCACAAGATACCACTTCACATCCATTAAATCATCTATCCTCAAAAAAATAGACAATAAAAAGTGTTGACAAGGATGTGGGGAAATCTGAATCCTCATTTATCGTTGGTGAGAATGTAAATGATGCAGTCACTTTGGCAAACTTCTTGGCAGTTCCTCAAAAAGTTAACCATTGAGTTGCCATATGGCCTAGCAATGCCAGTGGTAGCTATACACCCAAGAGCACTGAAAACATGTCTACACAAAAACTTGTACACTCATGTTCACAGAACATGATTAATAGTAGCTAAAATGTGGAAACAACCCAAATGTCCACCAGCTGATGAATAGACAGAGTGTGTTATAGCCATACAATGGAATATTATTTGGCCATAAAAAGGAATAAAGATAGATGAACCTTGAAAGTATTATGCTGAATGAAAGAATCCACATAATGTATGATTCCATTTATATAAACTGTCCAGAATAGGCAAGTCTGTAGAGACAGAAAGTAGATTAATGGTTTTCAGGGGCTCCAGAAAGGGGGAAAAGGGGTAACTGCAAATAAGCATAGGGCTTCTTTTTTGGGTAATGAAAATATTCTGGAACTGGTGTCAATGGTTGCACAACTTTGTGAATGTACTAAGAACACTGAATTGCACACGTCGAAACCATGCATTTGATATGTGAATTACATCTCAATAAAGCTGTTATTTTATAAAAGAAAGAAAGGAAAAGAAAAAGTGAGCTATACAGAAAAAGATAGCTATACAGCTATCTATGATGCTTTAGGCCACCATCGTCCCTGGCTGCTTCAATGCTGTCAGGTATTTACATTGATTAACTTCTGTTTAGTTGTGCTTTTTTTCTTTTCTTTTTAAAATTTGAGGCTTCAATCCAAGCCATCTAGCCAAATAAATTCCCAAACATGTGTTTCTGACACATGGCCAAATAATCTAGATTTAGAGAGGAAATCATGACCAAATTAATTTTAGTCATAAATTAACAGACAGGCGGCTTCTAGAGACCCAAATATGTCTCTTTTTCAAACATGGTGACTGTCTTACTCCATTCAGGCAGCTGTAACAAAAATACTATAGACTGGGTGGCGTAAACTACATTTACTTCTCACAGTTCTGGAGGCTGGGAAGTCCAAGATTAAGATGCAGATTCAGCGTCTGGTAGGGACCAGCTTACCAGTTTATAGACCGTGGCCTTCTGACTATGTCCTTACATAGCAAAAAGGGGTGAGAGAGCTCTCTGGGTCTCTTTTATAAGGGCACTAATCTTATTCACGAGGGCTCTGTCATCATGACCTAATAACCTCCCCAAAGCCACACCTCCCAATGCAGCACATTGAGGGTTAGGATTTCAACATATGAATTTGGGGGGGACACAAATATTCAGTCCATAGTAGTGACATAGAATCATTAAATTAATAGGTTTCCTTTAGTGCAAGGATAACATCCTGAAAATAATAATTAATTTAAAAGTTAAAATGAATAACAAATGGAATGAAACACACACAGACATTTAAATGTACCCTGAGGAATGCCCTTTTATATTACCATATTAAGAGTGTTGAGAGAGAGAGAGAGCTTTACCTGTGGGTGTATAATGATTTTGGGTAGTTAAGCAGCACCCGTCTTTTGAGTTGCTCACAATGCTTTATAGCATTCACTTCAATTGTGACAACACTCTTGTGGGTGGCAGGCATTGTACTAAAAGTGCAGTACAGCTGCAGGTCAGACAACCCAGGGACACACAGTTATCACATGAACAGTTTATAGCACAGATGGGTGCGGAGCCCATAGGGTCGGTCCAGTCATGCCTCATCCACATCTGACCAAGGTGGCATCTTCTTGGACTGATAAGCTCTCGAATGAATAACAGTTTTGAGTTCCCATTATTCTGGGTGTCCTAAGTGTGCCTGCCATATCTGAAACAGATGGTCAGTATTACAGGATGATGACTGTTTTTAATGGTAATAGGAATCACATGATTAACACTTCCTGAAAAGAACTGGATTACATATTGAAAATTGGACCTCAGCTCTTCAAAAAAATATTTGATTTCCTGTCTCATTTCCAGAAAATCATAGGAATACTCAAAGTCTGTGAAGAGTATTTTGAAATGGATTAACATCTACACTTGTTTTATGTCACACTGATCTCTTAGGCCCCATCCAACTATTTACTTATTTGGCAGTTATGGTACTTTCTCTACACAGCCAAGAGCCTGGGGAGGGACATGCATGCAGGGACAACGTCCATTTTATTTTCCCGTGTCGTCCCAAGCTTAGCACCGTGCCTGGCACATAGCATGTGCTCAACAACAGTTTTTGAATAAATAAATCTTGCAATATTTTGCTTTATAAGACTTTTCTTTGACTAATGGCACTCCAGTTGGAGTTCTATTTATCATAACAACCCCTTCTAGCAATGCTTTTGTTGCACAGATAATGTGTTTTTATTTTTCCAGATTTCTTTCATTTCTGATTTACTCTGACCATTCACAAAAGGATATTAAGATTTGAAGATTTCCAAACACCTCTGGTGAGGGAATTTCTATAAGTGTTCAAATGTTTCTTGACTACATTTTAAAAGGTTATTTATATCTGCAGTATTTTTGGCACTTAACAAGTAATAACATATTCATATTACATCAACACTTACTTCATTGTTTTTCCTTTAAAAGTTCTCAAAAAAAAACCTTAACATCTTCCCAGATTGTATTTCCCTCATCTCCATTAGTTACCAGTGTTGACTCTATTCTTTTTATTGCCAATATTCCTGCAGAAAACTTAGAGATGACCTATTTGTCCTTGATTTTTGCTTCCAAAGATGCACCACCAAAGAATAGTAATTTCTTATAGAATGCATACGCTTTAGGGGCATCTGTCTCTAACTTTACAAAAATAAAATAATAAAGTTACGTGTTTTCTTCGCACATTTGAAAGCCAGAAATAGATTCAAACGTACATTTTTCTATCCGTGTGCCAAGCTAATAAGCCGAGCGCAGCAGACTGCAGCGCGCAGGCCACCGCGGCTCCGCCCTCGCACCGCGCTCTTCCTCCTCCCGCGCCTACCGCGTCCCTCCTCCCACTGGGGACTGGCCGGCCAGCAGCACCCCGCAGCCCCTCCAGCTGCTCCTCTGGCAGCTGCACACTCGCCTCTGGGTCTGTCGTGCTGCGTTGTGTTCCTGGGCATCATTAAAATAATAGAATCGCAGCGTTTTAGAGCCGAGTGACTTTGGACTGGCTCCTCTGGCACCACCGAATTTCTGCAGATCATTTACTCCATTTTAGACTCTTAACACTTCACCATCTGGAAGGTCTTGGAGAGGGCACTGGGAACAGCGGAGTGTCCGTTGCGTCATGTGGGTCACTTTTAGTGACCTCCTCTTGAAGCAGACGTCAATGGGAAGTGTTCTAGGTGCCCACAGAGAGGGGTCTGATGGAGGATGCCTGTTACTGCTTCTTCACCCTCAAAGGAAGGAAACCTTCTAGACTTCTGAGGAGGTAGAAATCAACAGTATACATGCTTTTAACTAGCAATATATATGGTACACGTTCTTCCTTTATAAAATCAGTTCTGCAATCCCTGCTACTACAGTCTCTGTTATCTCAGGAACTCTTGAGTGAAGACTATCCCCTGACCTAAGCTGGGCCCATCAGAGTCTCTCTGGGGAGTTTGGAACTGGGACAGAAATGCTCATCTCTCTCCTGGTTTCTCCTACAGGAAAGATGTGCATGGGGAGCTGGGGATGGGCAGTGTTTGGGGCTGTGTACCTTGAGGTAGTGAAAACAGATCTGCTGATCCTGCAGGCAGTGAAGGAGAGAGAGAAAGAAAAATAAATCTACAGTGAGAAAAATAGACATGAGAAAAAGCCAGCTTCCCGGCTTCCCAGAAGCTTCCTGGCTCTTGGTTTTAGTCCCCCGGGAGATTGGGCTACTTCCTCGCCTGTAGTTAGTTTCTCTTCCATGCAACAAAAATCCTCTCCTAAGATGTTTACTCCACAAGGCTTCTGACCACAAAGCACAATCATAATTCTTTCACTGAGTTTAATTATCTAAAATCTCGAGAATCTCAAACTCAATTAAGAAACCAGAAGTAGACAGATGACATATCCAAACAGTGAAAGCTATGTTTTTGGTCCAGAATTGTGCAGAGCGTCAGTCCTAGCTGCGCCTGGCCCTGCTCACTAACTCCTCCTCAAAAAACAATTCATCAATTTTATCTTGCAGCTGCTATATGCTCTGCACCAGGTCAAATGCTGATGTTTTGGAAGCCATCATGACACAGCTCGATTCCCATGAGCTTTCAATTTAGTAGGGAACTTAGACAAGTAAAACACATTACACAAGGGGTCTTTAAAAAGTTCATTGAAATACGTATTATGAAAAAACTATGCATAGATGTCAAAATTTTTTTGCACCAAAATAAACTTCTACTAACTTGTTATAACATGTCTGAAAAGGATCTAGTTCGAGGCACTAAGATATCAGTTTGTAAGGAGTCCCTTATCAGAGCAACGTGAATTCTGCTAAAATCGAAGCAAGAACAAACATTAAATTTTTGGTGAAGCTTGGTTGGAAGAATGATGAAATCATTAACTTTTAATGAAAAGTTTATTGGGACAATGCCCCCCAAAACTAAGCAGTTTATAAATAGAATAATTCATTTTAAGAAGGGTGAGACAATGTTAAAGCTGAAGCCTAGAACAGCAGACCATCCACATCAATTTGTGAGTTAAAACTCATCTTGTTTGAGCCCTAATTGAAGAGGACCAATGATTAACAGCAGAAACAATAGCCAACACCATAGACATCTCAGTTGGTTCCACTTACACAATTCTGACTGAAAAATTAAAGTTGAACAAACTCTCCACTTGATGGGTGTCAAAACCGTTGTGCCCAGATCAGCTACAGACAAAAGGAGAGCTTTTGACAGAAATTTTAAAACAAGTGGGATCAACAATCTCAGAGCATTTCTTCAAAGAACTGTAACAGGAAATAGAACATGGCTTTGCCAGTACAATACTAAAGACAAAACATAATCACAGCAATAGCTACCAAGAGGGGGATGTGCTTCAGTCAAAGCACAAGCAGATCATCAAGAACCAAGATGGTGGTGAAGGATTTTTTCGGATGCTCAAGGCATTTTGCTTGTTGACTTTCTGGAGGGCCAAAGAACAGTAACATTTGCTTATTATGATCGTGTTTTGAGAAAGCCAAAGCTTTAGCAGAAAAATGCCGAGGAAAGCTTCACCAGAGAGTCCTCCACCACAACAACGCTCCTGCTCATTCATTCCTCTCATCAGACAAGGGCAATTTTTGTTTTAGTTTTTAAGATGGAGTCTCGCTGTGTTGCCCAGAGCAATCTTGGCTCACTGCAACCTCTGCCTCCTGGGTTCAAGCCATTCTCCTGCCTCAGCCTCCTGAGTAGCTGGGATTAACAGCCCTGCACCACCACACCCAGCTAATTTTTGTATTTTTAGTAGACGGGGTTTCACCATGTTGGCCAGGCTAGTCTCAAACTCCTGACCTTGTGATCCGCCCGCCTGGGCCTCCCAAAGTGCTGGGATTACACAATGCCCGGCCAGATAAGGGCAATATTTTGAGTTTTGATGCGAAATGATTAGGCATCCACCTTACAGTCCTGATATGGCTCCCTCTGACTGTTTGTTTCCTAAAAAATCTTTAAATCTTTTTTTTTCAGTTAATATTGTAAAAAAGACTACATTGACCTGGTTAATTTCCCAGAACCCTCAGTTCTTTAGGGATGGACTAAATGGCTATTATCACTTATAAAAATGTCTTGAACCTGTTGGAGCTTATGTTGAGAAATGAAGTTTATATATTCTATTTTTATCTTTTAATTCCATTTTTTCATGAACCTTTTGAACTAGTAAGAGAATTTTCTAATTTAACTTCACTCAGTTTAAATCTCAGTGTTGTTCAAGAAATCATAGTATTGGCCAGGCACAGTGGCTCATGTCTGTAGTCATAGTGCTTTGGGAGGCTGAGGCAGGAGGATTGCTTGAGGCCAGGAGTTTGAGACCAGCCTGGCCAACATAGTGCGACCCTGTCTCTAATTTAAAAAAAAAAAGTCTGAGTCACATGGCAGAAAAAAATATATAAAAAATGATAATACTACTTTGCAGACTTTATCTGTTTAATATTTCAACAGGCCAAGCATGAGTATCAGCTACAAAAATCTCAAGAATTTTAAAGATATGACAAACTTAAATTATTTGAAGATGTTGTATGAGATTTGTGGAGTTCTAGATGGGGAAGAAACTGTTTCCAAGATGCTTACATATCCAACCAAAGGAAGTAGACTAGAAAACAGCAGGATGATCACACAACATAGCTTCACTTTGCTGGTTGTGTGGAATGGGCCTTACAGGACACCATCAACTTTGCTACAATCGTGTTGCATTTTTAACTAGGCTCTCAGTGTTGACAGTACAGCAAAGCCCTTTTGGTCAAGGAAACAAACCTTAGACATTGTCAGAGACCAGTTACAAGGTCTCAAGTGGTTTTATAAGATTAATGTAAAAAAACTTTATATTAATATTTTACTACTTTTATTTTGAATATGTACCAAAGAGCATATGTTATATTTTAAAGCTAATTTGGTAATTTAGAATAAGACTTATAAAAGCAACTTCTTTCAGATTATATATTAACATGCTGATTGCAGAATATTTGGATAATATAGATCAATACTGTATGACCTAATCCACAAAACCAGTTTATTGTTATAGTCATGACTTTTATTTTTGTAATTAATTTCTCAAATCCTCACTTACCCTATCAGGAGAAAGTCCAATATAGACTTTCCCCAAATTGTCCAAAGACACTATGGGCTGGGCGTGGTCGCTCACGCCTGTAATCCCAACACTTTGGGAAGCCCAAGCAGGCAGCTTGTTGAGTCCAGGAGTTCAAGACCAGCCTGGGCAACATGGCAAAACCCCATCTCTACTAAAAATACAAAAATTAGCTGGGGATGGTGGCACACATCTGTAGTTCCAGCTACTCGGGAGGCTGTGGGAGAATCATCTGAGCTCAGGAGGTAGAGACTGCAGTGAACTGAGATAATGCTACTGCACTCTCACCTGGGCAACTGGAGTAAGACCCTGTCTCAAAAAAAGAAAAAAGAAAAGAAAAGAAAAGCAAAAGACACTATGGTCTTACTGGATCCAAAGAGTGACAAGGGTTAGTTGTGTTTCCATTGCTAGGTCTAGAGGGAAGTGGGAAGCTTGACCATTTCACTAGTGCTCTCCTTCTTTGCAGCCTCACAGGGCTCTGTGAAGTATGGTCCTGCATGGTCCATGCTGTGGCAAATGCCCTTGCTGCATCTGGCCCTGCCTAGCTATGGTGGGGCCCCAACCTGGGATCCTACAATTATAGCTCTCTTGGAGTCCCTCTCAGTCAATGATAGTCACCATTTCCCATATTCTCAGCATAGGACCAGAGTAGCTGGGTCCCTAACTTAGCCACATGCTGTGCTTCCTCCAAGAATGCCTAGGCCCTTAAATTTATCCCAGGATGTCAACTTAGGTTTGCTGATTCCTAATGATAATTTTATTTCAGGTCCTCATTACTGTTCTCTGATAATGGGCCTTGGCCAGGTTACCCTGATCAATCTTGAAAAGAGCAGGGTAGAATATGTGTCCTTGCGTTTCCAGATGGTCAGGGCTCCATCCTCCTATTATCCAACCACTTCATCAGGGACCAATTTTGTTTACCTTGGGTTTCAGAGAATGGCATAATACCAGAAGGATGGGTAAACTCTACTCCCAACATTTCCATAACTAAGGGGGCAACTGGAATGACTTGGCAGGCTACAAATGAAATCCCCTTATGTCAATTAAAAAAAAAATCCATGACCAAGCAGTAATATGTGGTCATTGTAGAATATATAGAATATTACAAAGAAGAAAATAAAAATCCCTCATAATCCCATCCACAGATAACCTGTTAATGCTGTAGAGGACTCTTGTCCTAATTTGCCTTCCCACCCACCCTTGCAGTACTCTTCCATGCCCATCCAACAATTTAGACACATTGCTGCTCTGAACACTCCATTTTTTACTTCTTTGTGCATTGTATTTCCTTGTCCTGCAATGCCTTCCTTTCTATTTTTGCCTGTTGAAATCTACTTCTTTTAAGGTCCAGACTGAATGTCACCTTCTGCTTAAATGCATTCTGATCACACCCTCTGAATGAAGCTCCACCTACTCGGACCACCCACAATTTGTACTTTACTTGAGGCACATATATCATGCCTTTGAACTGTACTAATTTTTGCAGTAGTGTCAACTCCATGACTAAATTGAAGGTTTGAGAGCAATTCCTACTTGAGAGTAAGAATTTTGTTGCATTCAACTTTTCCTTTTTTTTTTTTTTTTTTTTGGAGACAGGGTTTCGCTCTTGTTGCCCAGGCTGGGGTGCAATGGCGCAATCTTGGCTCACTGCAGCCTCCGCGTCTCAGGTTCAAGTGATTCTCTCGCCTCAGCCTCCTGAGTAGCTGGGATTACAGGCACCCACCACCATGCCCAGCTAATTTTTGTATTTTTAGTAGAGACGGGGTTTCACCATGTTGGCCAGGTTGGTCTCGAACTCCTGACCTCAGGTGATCCACCTGCCTCAGCCACCCAAAATGCTGGGATTATAGGCATGAGCCACTGCGCCCAGCCCGTATTCAACTTTTCATCTCCCATGTCAACTGGTACAATGCCTTCCTTGCAAATAGTATGTACTCAGCAAATGTTTGTTAAAAAATACATGTGTGTACCTAACAATAGAGAGATAACATATCAATTAAGTTGGCCTAGTCAAATTCTTTAACTTTATTAAAATAAAAAATGATAGGGCCAGGTACTGTGGTTCACACCTGTAACCCCAGTGACTCAGGAGACTGATACAGGAGGATCACCTGAGGCCTGGAATTCAAGACCAGCCTAAACAACAAAGCAAGGCCCTGTCTCCACAACAAATTAAAAAATTAGCCAGGCATGGTGGTCACATGCCTATAGTTGTAGCTATTTGGGAGGCTGAGGCAGGAAGATCGCTTGAACCCAGGAGTTTGAGGTTACAGTGAGCTATGATTGTGCCACTTCACTCCAGCCTGGGCAACAGAGAAAGATTCTGTGTCTTAAAAAAAAGAAAAGTATCAAATGTCTGTTGTAAGACTCCAGGTATTTACTATTTCAAACTTTTCTTAAATTTATTTTTAAAAAGTTCAGATGCACAAAATTTTAAATAATAATAAACACCCACATACCCAGCATCCATATTAAGAAACAAAACATTACCAATATAACTGAAGTCCTATAAATTCCATCCTTAATGCACCCCTTTATGACTCTACCATAGTTAGGCAAATCCTGAACTTGGGGATTAATCTTTCTAAGCATTTATTTTTATTTTAACCATATTACACATGTATTTATAATGCGTGTTTGTTGAATTATTTAAGAATATTCAATTCTGCTATACAAAATAAGAGAAATAAACACATAGGGAGAAAAAAATGAAACTAAGAATTGAAGCAAGTAGCTTAAGAAACAAGCAAAATTCCTACAAAATGTAGTAGTGCATTTGCATAATGAACATAATTAGAAAGAGATGGAAAGAACAAGAAACACCTAATAGTCATGACACATGTGAGGCCCTGAATCATCCAATTTTCATGACGCACTGAAGATACTTAAGGCATATCAGGCATTCCCTATTCAAAAGGTTTTAATTTGGCTAACCATTGGCTCCTCATATCCTCTGCAAAAGAAATATAAATAAAATCCATAGCTGTTCATGAGGTTAACTGACGAGCTACTGCTGTCAGCCAGACCCATTTTGCTCCCAAGACTTTAGAACAACTGTGTGTTTTGACCCCAAACACCCCTGTCTGTTAGGCTGCTTTGGTTAAATCTCAACTCTGATCTTTGCAAGCAAACCCTTGGTTAGGAAGGCTGATGTGGCAGGGAGAGACAGGACTGAGGATTCAGGTGTTGTCGTCTTTCCACCCTGCCTCTTGTGACACATCTTAAATGTGTTAACCCACTCCATGTCTTTCACCTAGCTTCTTATGGTGTGTTTTAAATTGATTTAATAAGCCACATGATTTGAGGATTTTGTTTTGGTCCATGAGCCTTTCTTGTTCTGTGATCCCTTGAATAGCCTGCCTGTTAAGTGTACTTACAGGCTACCATTGCAGCAACAATGGTTGTTGTTTCCCACACAACAATAGCATTTGCAAGTTTTTAACCTAGACAGAAATATATTCTACAAATTCATCTGCAATTTTTTTTTAAGAGACAAGAGTCTTGCTCTGTCACCCAGAATGGAGTGCGTTGGTGCAATCATAGCTCACTGCAGCCTACAACTCTTGGGCTCAAGGAATCCTCCCACCTCAGCCTCCTGAGTAGCTAGGACCATAGGCATGTGCCACCAAGCCTGGCTAATTTTATTTTTTGTAAAGCAGGGCCTTGCTATGTTGCCAGGCTGGTCTCAAACTCTTGGCCTCAAGAAGTCTTCCTGCCTTGGCCTCCCAAAGTGCTCCCAATTTACAGGCATGAGCCACTGTGTCTGGTCTTGCAACTTGATTTTTGGTCAACTTGATCAACATCTTGTTTGTGAGATTCTTCCATGGGAGATACACATATCTATTTCATTCATTTTCATAGCTATATTCATTGAATATTTCACAATTTACCCATAAATTCTTCTGTTGATCTAATATACATCATTTCCAATTTTTTTCTATGCTGCTGTGAATATTCTTGTATGTATCTCCTTGGGCACAGGTAAGAGAGCTTCTCGGAGACAATACCTAGGAGTGCAATTTCTGGGTCACAGAGTATGCACACCTTTAACTTGACTAAATACTGCCAAGTTGCTCTCCAAAGTGTTTGTCCCAATTTATACTCTTACCAGAAGTAAGTTCCTATGTTGTTTTTTGAGACAGGCTCTCACTCTGTGGCCCAGGCTGGAGTGCAGAGGCATGATTATAGCTCATGGCAGCCTTGGACTCCAGAATTAAGCAATCCTTCTACTTCAGCCTCCCCAGTACGTGGAACCACAGGCGTGTGCCATCATGCCTGGTTAAGTTTTTATTTTTTGTAGAGACGGGATCTCACTATATTGCTCAGGCTAGTTGCTAACTCTTGGACTCAGGTGATCCTCCTGCCTTGGCCTCCCAAAATATTGGAATTAAAGGCAGTTCCTATGTTCTTAATCCTAGCCAATGCTTTGTGCTGTCAGACTTTAAAATTTTTACTGATCTGATGAATGGATGAGCTTGCTCACAAAGAATCATCTTATGGCATTTCCTCAGTACTTTAATTATGAGGGAAAAAAATCTGTGCAAATTTTGTGTCAGAATTTTGGATTTTCTCATTCTCTGCTTAAGGCCAAGTAAGGTTTCCTCTTTCTATTTCCATCACTGTCAGCACCAAAGGAAAAACTTTGCAACAAAACTTGTTATATTTTTTTCAGAAGGATTAAAGTTTGGAAGAATACCATATTGGAGGCTTTAAGTCTCAAAAATATCCCTCTGATTATACAGGGGCATAAGAAAATGAATTTAACTGCACCCATGCAAATCAATCCTCACTAAGCATATGTCGTAATGACGGTAGGTCAGTAGTGGAGCAACTATGCCTCACAGGCTGAGAATGCCCTCATTTAAGAAATTCTACAAAGTTGCTCCCTACCCCAGAATATCTACCCCAGGGGCTGGTTCCATGTCTCAAATTCAGCTACTAAAGTACTGAAGTCCAAAATTTTCATATTTAAGAAAACTCCAGAAGAAAACACAACTCAAAAATCGTACTTAGTACTTATAAGTCATTAGCACCTTATTTGTCACATCTCTTAAAAACACAAAAGGAATGGGACACAGAACCTGCAAGTGCTAATAAGGCATAAGGTGGAGGCCACCCTCAACTTCTTCCTCTCCCTTTATCCAGAACATTCAGACAGACACATCTCTGTTCTTAGCATCTTGCTTAAATCTTTTGGATGGCTCCCCAAAAGGGCTAGCAGTATTCTCCAAGTGTGGTCTAGGGGTCCCTTCTGGCTTCAGATCCTTCACTAAGGTAATCATTTAAAAAGTACAGATTTCCCAAGTGCCAGCCCAGGCCTACTTAATCAGTATGTCTGACAGGGAGATCCTGGAATCTGTTTTCAATAAATAACCCAGCTTGATTTTCTTAAAAAGACTTTTTCACAATTGAGAAGTATAGTGTACAGTAAGTACAGAAAGCATAAATGTGCAGTTCAATGATTACAAAGTGAACATCCACATAACCATGGTCCAGAACAAGAAAGAGGGCCTTGCTTGCCAGCACTTCAGAAGCCCCCTTGTTCCCCTTTCAATCATTTCTCTCTTCTCTTAGTTGTATCTACTATTCTCATGTCTGACACTCACAGCTTGATTCTTGCACTCACTGGTGGTGAGAACTACAGCTACAAGTCCACACTGCTTAGCGTGTCAGAGATGGCTCCTGCACAATTTGGTCTCTACAATTTCATCTTCTGCCTCTGCCCTCTTCACATGTAATTCTCAAGTCATTTGGAATCAGTTATGCTTCATTTTACAATAATTTCCCTAAGTTACTGCTCATATTCATGCTGCCTCACTGCCTCTGTGCTTCTGTACTTGCTGGCGAGTGCCTGCACTTCCTGAGTCTATTAATTTCATCCTTCCAGACCTGTCCAAATGTTGCTTGCTTACAAGGCCTACTGACTTTCACCCCTCTGCCCCACCCAAACCAGAACCATCACTCTTTCTTTGTGTGACTAAGAACATCTTATAATGTGTGCAAGTGCTTGTTTACATGTGTATTCCACTTTCTAGACCAGGAAATAGGGCAGAGATTTAATTTTCTTGTGCATATAGGCTTAGTGTGTATCCCTCAGTCAGTGCTTAATTGTTGAACAAGCAAATAGTCTCCAGGTATAAACATCTTTGGAAAAGTAGCACACTGCAACCTTAATACCTCTGGGTATATTTGGATCAGATCACGTTCTTCCTTCTCAGGAAACAAATGCAGACATCAGTAACACACTGGGTGCCCAAGAGGGAGGTGAAAGTAAGTGAAGAAAGAGGGATGAAACACTGAAGGAGCGGGAGCGGGGGAGCTAGTGATGTTGTCTGAAGGGCTGCCAGAGCCTACAGAGCAAGGAGCAATCAGAGTGCTCCCGGCAGCACTAAGCCTTCCCTTCTTTCTCAGAGAGGACTCCCAGTTGTCAGACCACTGTGCTGCATGCATGGGGAGCCTGGACTGTTCCAAATTCCTTACACCTTTTCCTGCCTCCGATTGTCCTCACATTGTCCATCTTCTTCTCCGAGTATCCATTCTGCTTGCAAAATGCCACCTTTTAAATAAGTAACCTGCGTATTTTTGACCTTAGCATCAAAACTCCTATCCATCCACAGTATGTGAGTGGGAGTGGAAGGCGACAATAAGCCACACAGAGGGGCCTTGTGTCACTGCTTGGTACTCAGAGGATCTGGACAGAAGCATCTGGGCAGCATGCCACAGGAAACTTCATAGCAATGTCAATAGTCCTGACGAAAACGAACCTTGACTGTTGGGCAAACTTAGAGGGTGGAAGGACAGGAATGAGCATCACTTGAAATCTACTGATGCTGGAAAAGATATTGTAAAGCAGAATTTAAAATCAAAAAGTAGTTAATAAGTTTAGGCCCCTTCTACTGTATGGGTCTGAAAGAGAGCCATCACCGGTGGTTTGATACCTGGGGAAGGGGTGAGGGCAGCTTTGAGTGGAGATGATCAAGGCAGGTCTAGAGCCCACACTTGGGAGATGCTTGCATCTGCAAAATGAAGAAAGAACTGCAGTCTCAGAGAAAGTGGGCTCTGCTATCCTCCCCTAAGGAACCATAGCAGCAGATGGGTCTCAAGCAGCACTAGACCAGTTCGGCACCTGGTGGGCCAGTTTTCTGCAGCTAAACAGGGAGTGGAACAAACAAACAGGGCATCAGATGTGGCCCAGATGCTAGTTCTGTCATTGGGTGTGAAAGCCCAGTGAATGTCACATTTTGAACTACAAAAGCTCTGGGACTGCATAGGTCCCTGGAACAGGAGGATCCTTAAGAAGATATAAAGCGATACATGCTTGAATGATTTATCAGGAAAAAAGAGACTTATTTGTGACATCAGATTAAAGCAGTTGAAGCCAGCTCTATATCTATAAATATATATAAAATCAATATTAACAAGTTCAATTTTTTTTGTAGCTAGTTGGGTGATAAGGCAACTCAGGATGGCATCTGAATCAGCATGGTGAAAGTATTTGGTGTGGTGGGGTATCTATGTCTTGAGGGTCTACCATGTGTCAGATGGTAGACCCTCAAGACATGGAGTTATACAGGACAGATGACATACTAAGTGCTTGACACATACTTTTTAGCTCCCAGATTTTGCTGGCCTCCTGGTTTTTGTTGCCCTCTGCAAACAAGTGGATAAAAACAATTTTTGGACAGATGACATTAAGTGCTTGACACATAGTTTTTAGCTCACAGTTTTTGTTGACCTCCTGGTTTTTGTTGCCCTCTGCAAACAAGTGGATAAATACATACAATTTGGTTTTCAGTTTTATTTGTAAGCTGCTTTTGAAGCAGGATCTTTGTTAAATAACATTTATTTTTTTTCTGATTTTCAAAGTAATGCATGTTTATTGTTGAGTTTTGTTTTTGTTTTTGTTTTTTTGACAGAGTCTCACTCTGTCACCCAGGCTGGAGTGCAGTGGCATGATCTCAGCTCACTGCAACCTCCGCCTCCCGGGTTCAAGTGATTCTCCTGCTTCAGTCTCCTGAGTAGCTGGAACTACAGGCGCATGCCACCATGCCCGGCTAACTTTTTGTATTTTTAGTAGAGACGTGGCTTCACTGTGTTAGCCACGATGGTCTCCATCTCCTGACCTTGTGATCCGCCCACCTCGGCCTCCCAAAGTGCTGGGATTACAGGCGTGAGCCACTGTGCCTGGCCAAAATTTTTAAAAATTGAAAAAAAGCATAAAGAAGAAAATAAAAGTTATCTATAATACCATCACCCAGAGATAATTACTGCTAACATTTAGTAAATTTCCTTCCATGTTTATTTAGGTAGAGAGATTACAGGTTTGTTTTGCTCTGTTCTATTTTTACCCATAACATTATGAGCATTTCCCAATATTATTAAATATTAATTGAATATATTCCAACATATAGATATAACTTATTTAACTAATACATTATTTTTGATTTTTTTTCCATTTCACAAATAATGTTGAATAAAAATGTATAAACTTAGCATAATATCTTAGAAGTGAATTTGTTGGCTGAAATCATATGGACATGTTGAAACTCTTGGTTCGACTTGCCAAACTGCTGATCTAAAGGTTATTTTTTTTTTTTTTTACCAGCAATGATGAGCCCCTAACCTCTGCAACACTGTGATTATTTGGAACAGTTTATTTAAGGAATATAATTTAGAGTTGGAAAAAACCCTTACTCTGCCACTATGAGAAATTGTTATAGTAAGGAATGAAAAACTACAATAATAGACAGAAAACTTTAAAGTTTTTGACTACCACATATTATTGCCAGTCCTGGGTAAGCTGAGTTATGATGTATAAGTCCAGGTACACAACAATATAATTCAAACTGTAAAGATGTAACTTTGCAGTTATATGCAAACAGAACTACGTTTGATTTATCTGTATTTCAGTAGTTTAAAATTCTCTCATTGTAGGATATATGCATTGTCCTTTCAAAGTATCTGCTCCTAGAAGGTAGTGTTGAGCAATTTGTTGTGACAATTCGCCAACTCATCAATATTAACACATGCAATTTTTTTTTTTTTTTTTTTTTGTAGCTAGATGGGTGATACTGCAACTCAGGATGCTCTCTGAATCAGCATGGTAAAGTATTTGGTGTGCTGGGGGCAGTTTTTGAACCCATTCTGCTTTTCTTTCCTTTCCCTGACACTTACCTCTTGCAATCCAAGCAAAGAGAGAAGACTGGCTGCTGTTTCTCTGCCCCTTCTCCATGCAGATCTGTCCCAACTACTCCATCCCAACACTCCCATCTGTCCCACGTCAAGAGGCTGGTTTAGAGGAGTTTATGTGAGGATGATCTCTTCTTTGCCCCCTCTGCCTTTTCTTTCCATTTTTTTTTCAGGGGAGCCCTTTACTTGGTACTTTTTCTTTGGCTTTTCACTTCTCCCAAAATAGCTATGTCTACTTTAGTCACTTCTCATAAGTACAGGCACATCTTCTGTAGTCTCCATCCTCCTTCCCCACTTCCTTCCAATTCTTGCCCATTTGCTTCAAGAAGGGCTCTCTTCCTTAACATGCTCTCTTCCTATTTCCTTGCTCCTTTCATGAAAAAGCCAACATCTTGGCTGACAAGTCACACACCTTTGTCAAGGAAACAAACAAAATCCTCCATCCACCCTCATGAGGAGTGCTTCACAGGGGTACTCCAGCTGCTGGGTCCTTTGGCTGCAGTGTAGACCTAGAGGAAGAGAGAAGCCCAGAGACTGAGCTGGGAGAGTGGGCACAGACTTGACATTCATCTCAGCAAATAGGGTGGAGAAGGGTAAAGCCAAAGCTGGGACTGTGAGGAACAAGGCGGCCAAGAATGCAGTGTGCAGTGGAAGACGGTTTGAATACATTCCAGAGATGGGGAGCAGAGCACTTTAACATACTCTCCACCCTGGCTTGTGTTGTTAATAGACAATTATTAATGGCCATGAATGAGCGGACAGTAGTCAGTGTGGCTGAGACCTAACACAGTGTTACAGATCAGTTAACTATACAAGTCCTGCACAGTGGATGCTGGGAAAAAAAAAAAAAAGGGGGAAGGAGTGGGAAGAGAGAGTTGCGGAGTTTTAACCACTGTTGCCAAAGATAGGGGATAGAAGAGAAAGAAAAACAAGGCTCTAATCCTTAAAAAATTTCCCGAAATTCTCTTAAGAAAGTCTTTTCAAAAGTTTCCGTTTACGTTTCTTCTGTCTTAAACACAAATTTTAACCACAATTACTATTCAGTCAATTAAATGTTTGGTTGTACTTACTGCCTAATATTATATTTTTCTGCTTTTTCTATAAGTAATGTGTAGTATAAATTTGCTTATCTGTAGAAGTCAATTGGATTAGATGATTTCTAGGATCCCACCTAATCCCCCCAAAGCTTATAATACTTGTATTTTCACTTGTGTTTTATAAGCACTAGTAGCCCATCCTGGGAATCTAACCATCTCGGGGTTTTTGTTGTTGTTGTTTGTTTTTTCTTACAACAGAGATTGCATTATAAGTTCAAAATAACCAACTTATAAAGAAATAAACAATTGGAAACTAAACTAGTTGTATGATGAATTTCTGCAAGGTATTTGAATATATTTTGAACATACAAAAGAGGATGAACTAGGTAAACTTTATAATCCTTTATAGCTTAAAATTCTATAGTATCTTGTAATAAAATACAATGGATAAAGGTTTGCTTATTTTTCAGAAGAGCAGCTATTTTTAAAGTCGTGGCTCTTGAAATTATGAGTTATTATATATTCCTATTGTCTTTAAGAAACTTGTTTATAATCTCTATATATTTAAAAATATTCAAATTTCCACGCATTTAAAAGTTTATTTAGTCTACAATACAATTCCAAAGCTTTGAATTTCATGTCGCAAAATAAAGGAAATTTTAATTATATTTCTGGTAATATGAATATTGTACATGACTCAGTTAATTGTAGGGCTACCACCACACAGAGTGGAAAATTTGTTAAGTATAGAATTGTTCTGAGGCAATAATAGGCGAGAATTATATTGTATCTTAGATCTTGTAGGTCATAAGCCATAATGTTATTCTTCCTCTCCTCTAAGAACATTTTAAATCTATTCTTTTGTTTGGAATTACTGAAGCATTTTAAAGTAAGAAATCTTTCCGAAAGTAATAAATTAATGTTCTTTCAGTGAAATTCTCATTCAAATGTCAAAATCACTACAACTTCCTACATTTTTTTTTTCACTGAAAACTATTTTTTTGTTTCAGAATGGAAATGGTTTGGGGTTTTTTTTTTTTTTTTGTCAAAAGAATCCCCTATTTTTGCAAATGCTAAAATAATGCACTAATCATTGAAGCAGAATAACAATTTCTTAAAACTCCTTTTAAACATATATTTACTGAATTCAAGAGAAGTATAACACACAGTTGCTCTTTCCAAGGGGGCTTACTGTATACTTAGGATGAACATAATTAAGTAACTAAAGATGCATAAATAACTATAAGCCTTCCATGTGGTACCAAAGAGAAGTGGAATGGGAGTTAGGGAAAGCAGAAGCTACTGAGGGAGGTGGAGCTCACGGTGATCTTCAAGGAAGTTAAACTGGACCTTTAAAGATGGGAGAAACACTTGTGTCAGTGTTTCTGAAACCTCCAGCACTGACTTGGCTGCTTAGAGCTATCTGTTTAATGGTCCAGACATGGGCTGTGGGACAGAGATCTTGGCCTCAAAGCCTGGCTCTCCCATGTTACCTAAACAGGTAATTTTAGTACCCCATATTTCAGTTTCCTCAGTTCTACCAGAGAATGAAGTGAATAACAGTGCATACTTTATAGCGCTGTTGCGAGAATCAGATGAATTAATACTGATAAAGTGCTACAGCACTTATTAGGTACTCGATACATGTTAGTTATTATTTTCTTGCACCACTAAAATAGCATTTATCCTTGGGAGGTGAGCTTCAGCCTAGGAGTTCGAGACCAGTCTGGCTAACATGGTGAAATCCCATTTCTATAAAAAATAGAAAAATTAGCTGGGCGTGGTGGCACGCCTATAGTTTCAGCTCCTTAGTAGACTGAGGTGGGAAGATCACTGGAGCCTGGGGGGTTGAGGCTGCAGTGAAAGCCATGATTGTGCCACTGTACTCCAGCCTGGGTGACAGAGTGAGACCCTGTCTCAAAAACAAAAACAACAAAAAAAAGAGTTTACTTAATAGTTCTCATTTTAAAATTAAGGGTTTTTGCTCAAGGAAATCTATTTAAAAGGTATTTTGAGATCATTATTCTAAATGCATAATGAATCTCATTTGCCTCAACAGAAGATAACCATAAAATCAAATACAAGGAAAACAGTGCTATTAAATTCTAGCTATATACTGAGGCCTGCTAAGGCTCTGAGCTGAAGCCTGTTTCCTCGTTGTAAAAAAACAGAATTCAGCAAGTATTAGAGGGATTACAGACATACTGGCACCAATTTAAATTTCCTCCTTGGAAGGACTGAAAGAATTGAAAAGGGAATAGCTTGTTCAGTATGTGGTTTACTGCTATTTAATGCCAACGTGCATCTTCCACCTCGAATCATCTCAGCATGCTTCCGTGCTTTGACAGAGCCATCGGAAGACAATGTGAAGGAGCAGTATTCATTTACCATTGACTGGTCTTGTGTTCAAAGATGTGTCATATATACTGACTGTACACTGTCAGTGGCATACATTATATTCTATTTTCCATGAATTACAACTTCCATTCAGAAGCAGAAAAAAAAATTCTTTTTCTCTAATTTTTAAACCTGAGAGCAGCCATAAAAAAGAACAGGTTCATGTCTTTTGTGGGAACAGGGATGGAGCTGGAGGCTGTTATCCTTAGCAAACTAACACAGGAACAGAAAATCAAATACCTCATGCTCTCACTTACAAGTGGGAGCTAAATGATAAGAACTCATGGACACGAAGAAGGAAACAACAGACACTGGGGTCTACTTGAGGGTGAGGGGTGGGAGGAGGGAGAGGAGGCACAAAAGACAACTATTGGGCAGTGGGCTTAATACCTGGGTTATGAATTAATCTGTACAATGAACCCCAGTGACACAAGTTTACCTATGTAACAAACCACATGTGCCCCAGAACCTAAAAGTTAAAAAAAAAAAAAACTTGAGAGAGGAAATCTGGTTTTCTGAGAGGGGAAGTACACCTGGTAATTTGGCTGTATACCGGGACACACTCTACAATACAGATTAAAATTATGAACAGGCCTGTAAAATAAGCTTCTCCCAAATCTACTAACAGGTAAAAACAAAAACGAAGTCAACAACCTGAAAGAAGGCTTTGAAATTTTTAAAAAAGTGTTTTCAAAATTTAAAACCATACAAGTGATATTTATTTAAGACATCAGAAGTAGCTCTGTCTTGCCCTTACTTTTATAGATAAGGAATAAGCCTGGGATGATATTTGCAAGAGATAGAGTTAAGAATAAACACACGAATAATAGATAAAAAACAGAATTTGATATATTTCTCAGACCACTTTCCAAATGGTATTAAAAATTCAGAATCTGGGCCAGGCGCGGTGGCTCACGCTTGTAATCCCAGCACTTTGGGAGGCCGCGGCGGGCGGATCACAAGGTCAGGAGATCGAGACCACGGTGAAACCCCGTCTCTACTAACAATACAAAAAATTAGCCGGGTGTGGTGGCGGGCGCCTGTAGTCCCAGCTACTCGGAGAGGCTGAGGCAGGAGAATGGCGTGAACCCGGGAGGCGGAGCTTGCAGTGAGCCGAGATTGCGCCACTGCACTCCAGCCTGGGCGACAGAGCAAGACTCCGTCTCAAAAAAAAAAAAAAAAAATCAGAATCTGGTGTATTTATTAACCCTTTGTAATTTATTTAAAAACAAATTTTGTGCCTGAAAATCTAATATGAATTACTTTAAGAACATTCTAAAATTACTTCACAATTTACACACTGCTTCAAAACATATTCTAACTCTTAATATTTTATTGAAAATGTTATATATTTAATCAGAAGTAGGCATCACATATTTTAGACACTTCTATTAGGAAATACAATTCATACTAATAACATCTACAAAATACAAAACTCTGTTAGTTCATATTTTCCATTTCATTTATTCAGCAAATATTTATTAAGTGACTAGTATGCGTCAGCCAATGTTCTAGCCACTGAATATACAGCAGTTAATAAAAAATTCTGCCCTCTTGGAAATTACATTCGTGTCCTTTAGGCTCTTATTGAAATGTAACATGAAATGTGATTTTCCATTTATAAGAAAATCATTTTTATTTTACTATTTGCATTTGATGAAGTATTACAAAAATAATACAGTCTCATTCCTTAGTAGTTTTTATATTCATCTTTTCGAGTCCATGAAAAGACAATTAAAAACTATAAACAGAGACAAAACATTTTCCTTTGTCTTTTAGACTTCCTTCTGTTCTCCTTATTTTCACTGTTTTACAGCAAGGCCCTGGGGGCAGGGAACCATCCATGACTTACTTGTCTTTGTGTTCCAAGCATCCAACCCTAAACCTGGCACATTCTTGGTGCTCAACAAGCTGTACTGAAAAAATGAATAATTTCAATATACAGGTATTTATAATAAAATCACACCAGGAGAAACCAAAACTATTGCATGGACGTTTAACAAAAGATAACCAAAGTGGTCTGAATGGGAACTATTTGTGTTGCCACATTCTTACACCTGTCTGGGATGCCTCCAAGAACACTCTAAAGCCTTGAAACTGTTTGATTTCTTCCAGAGGGCCTTCAGAGGATAATCAGACACCATAATTGTTATCTTCCAGGATGGAATGTGCATCTCTTTGCTTTCCTCTAACAAATCCTCAGGGTGTGGGAGTGGGAGAAGACTGTGTGTGTGCTGGAGTCGGGAGGAGGTATTAGGAATGGCGTGAGTGACAAAACCTGGTAAGGTGGAAAAAAAAAATGCATCGTCTGACTTGTCTCAGATACAGGCGAAAATCAGTTCTTTTTGCGCTACCATATTGACTACAGTGTTGTCATACAGACATACAGAATTGGATGCTTAAAAGCTTAAAATTTTATCTTTCCTTCATTTTCCTTCCTCCCACCACTTCCCCCAGCACCATAGGGCATTTAAGGCAAAGTAAAGTGGGCCAAAAATGCCATTCTTAATGTGGGAAGAATATACTATCTAAATGTGCCCAGAAAACAAACAAGGATAGATTCCACTGTTTAACTGTAGAAACCAGATACAACTCAGAAGAAAAAGTATCTGTCCTGACACATTTCCTTTTCAGCATCATGTTCAGCCAGACACAGACAAGCTTGGGAAGAGGATTTAATGTTGTTTCTTCCAACTCTGGAAACAATTCCACTTTAAGCCTCAATAGTTCAGGTAAGACCACTAATTTCGTGACTCATGAATCAGTGACTATACATCTTTATGGAAAAAAGTTCTTTTTTTCTAGCTGTTCAGAACCAAGAGTGTTTGCAAAACATCAAGATTCCACATAGGAATTAGAAGAGAATTTTACAGATTTCGCTGCCTGAACATTACCTTCCCCACCAGCCAAGAAATTGCCTAAATCGTCTTTAACACAACCATCTAACTTTCTCTTTAGTAGAACAGGATCCACGGCTGCAAAAACCGTGACAATTAGGAAGACTAAGAGAAACTTCCAGCAGTGATTTCTGCAGTTGAAGAATTTCAGGAATTAAGCAGACTTATTCATTTGAAATATCAACTTAACTACTCCAGACAAAACCTGTCACTAATACTGAAGAAAAAGATCTAACTTTAATTATATGTATTCCATTGTGGCATTACTCATTTCTATAACATGAATTCGCAAAAAGAAAAAAAAAAGGTTCTGTACTTCATTAAAGTCTTTTTCTTTCAATGTCATCATCATCCTATCCATTGCTGCAACATAAAGATGTGGTTTGAAGAATTTCCCATCTCAAAGAATGCCTTGTATCCCCATCAGCGAAGTAGGCACACTCTGGGAGGCCAGCCAGGGTGTGGGAATGGCCTCCTATAAAACTCGATTTTTATGTGTATGTTAAAATGGGATTCTACCTGTCTTTGCAGTAGTTTTATGTTAATGAATGCTCTCTAATCTTCAAGAACACAATGCTAAAATTATTTAATTTTTCCATTTTTGCGAAGAACTGAAATACAGATTTAAAAAACAGACTTCCAAAATTTTTTTGGCAATAGCTTAAGTACATTTTTTTTTTTTTTTTTTGAGACAGAGTTTCGCTCTTGTTGCCCAAGCTGGAGTGCAATGGCACGATCTTGGCTCACTGCAACCTCCGCCTGCCGGGTTCAAGCTATTCTCCTGCCTCAGCCTCCCAAGTAGGTGGGATGTCAGGCATGCGCCACCACGCCCGGCAAATTTTGTATTTTTTGTAGAGACGGGATTTCACATTAGCCAGGCTGGTGTCCAACTCCTGACCTCAGGTGATCCGCCCGCCTCGGCCTCCCAAAGTGCTGGGATTACAGGCGTGAGCCCTGGCCAACCTAAGTACATTTTTGAAGGTGCTTTAATACTTTGGTTAGCAAAGTTTATGCAAACCAAAAAATTCTATGTTGTGCCTTGGGAACTCTAATTTAACACACACCAGCACTATACTAGAGCCGTAGTTTTTCTACACCATGGACACAGAAAACATTAAACAGTAAAATAAAAGGCAGATTTTCAGGAGGTTAAAAAGGTTGGAATTAAATTACCCGGCCAGTGCGACAGTTGTCAAAGCTGTACTTCGGACTCCCTGGTTCCATTCCTCCCTCCTCCTCCCGTCCCAACGCCAGAGCGGAGGTGGGGAGGGGGCAAGATGGGCGAGGCAGAGATGCTCCCCCAGCCGCCGGTTCTTCCAGCGCCGCGCACCTGCCGCCCCTTCCTCCGTGCGGTCGCTGCCGCCTTCCCGCCGGACGCCTCGCCCCCCGGGCAGCGGCGCACCTGGATCATCTGCCTCCCCGCCTCTGCCTCGAGCCTGCGGGGGCGAGGGGAGCCCGGCGCGCTGTTTTTTTTTTTTTTTTTTTTTTTTCAAGTCAGCCTCCTAGAGGATGTTGGATTTGGCGGGTGTGCTCTTTGAAATACTATATCGGGAACCTCACACATAATTCTTTTTTTTAATTGCAAACCTTCCCAGTTCACTCCGCAGCTGGAGAGCAGGCCCGGGGCGGCGTCCCCCACCCGTCTCCCTCCTGGTCGTCCCCTCCCCGCGCCCGGAGCGGGACTCGCGGGAGCCGCCCACTCCCGGCGCCCACTTGGTTCCTCCCAGCTGCCGTGTGAATGGGCCGTCCTCCGGATTCCGCGGAGGGGGCGGTAGGAAGGGGCCGAGCCCCGGGCCCAACGGCCGCCCCCAACGGCCGCCCCCGCCCCCGCCCGGCGGCGGCCCACGCCGGGATCTGCGTCACTCGGCCGCGCGTGGGCGGGAGCCGGAGCGGCGAATGTAGCAAGAGCGGAATCTCCCAATGTGACAGCGCGGGGTGGGGGAGTGGAGGCGGCGGAGGCGGGCGGGGGAGGGGGAGGAGGGTGCAGGGCGCGCGGGGAAGGCAGGGGAGGGGAGGGCAGGGCGCGGCGGGGGAGGCGCTGCCGCTGCCGCCGCCGCCGCCCGCGCGCCTCAGCCCGGAGGAGCCGCCGCCGCCGCCGCCGCGGCCAAGCGAGCGCCGTCGGGGCGGGTGGGCGGGAAGAAGCGGCGGGCCCGAGCTGGGGGGGAGCAGAGAGAGCGCGCCCACCACCTTCCCTTCCCCCCTCGATGGGAGCGGGGGCGTCCCGGCTCCCGCAGCCGCCAGAGGAGGGAGAGCCGGGGGCCGTTGCTTCGGAGTTGGGGCTGAGCAGTCCTCGGGGAGAGCGCGCCAAGACCGCTGCAGCCGCTGGCTGAGTACGTACCGGAGCGGACGGTCGCCACTCCCGGTCCGCCAAGTGCGGGACACTTTCGCGGCGGAGCGGCCGCGGGCGAACTTGGGGCGGCTGAGTCGCGGGGCCGCGCGGGCACTTTGGGGGCGGTGTCCGGGGGAGCGGGTTCCGTGCCGCCGCCGCCGCCGGAAGGAGAGGGCGGCCCCGGGCTCGTGTGGGCGATTCCAGGAGACATTCGGTGTGCCAGGAGCGCGGGGAGCGAAGAGCGCGGCCCTGACTCGTGCATTTTCCCTCCGAGAAAGGTCGGGGTGCCGAGTCCGTTCTGCTAACGGGGCTGGGGGCGTCACGCGGCGCTCTGAGGAACCGCGGGGCGCTGTGGG
The DNA here is from genome assembly GCF_006542625.1 of Nomascus leucogenys. NCBI lineage: Eukaryota > Metazoa > Chordata > Mammalia > Primates > Hylobatidae > Nomascus > Nomascus leucogenys. The sequence continues at coordinate 91,006,467 of NC_044402.1, forward strand.
GGTGTGCGATGTGGGTTGTGCGCGCCGGCCCCAGAGTTTTGCAGCCACCTTCGTCAGGGCAGTCTTTTTGTTTGCTTTATAAAAGTGCTGTACTTACCGTCTCGATTTTCTTCTTGGGTATCTTCCCTTTCCGAATGTAGTTTTCTTTTTAAAAGCGGAAGGAGAGTTTTGCATGGAAGTGGCTTACAGAAACTTGGCACTGAGGTGCAGGGAAGCCAGAAACTCTTTGTGTCTCTAAGGCCGATGAGGAATTTGCAAACACATGTGGGACATACAAGCCTTGGATGCAGAGGTGTGTGTGTGACCTTATCATGGAGAAACACTGAAAATACTGTCAAATCTTTGTGGTCTGCAAGCTCAGAGTTTCCAAAGCTTGAGATAGGAAATGACACTTCTGTTAAGCCTGAATGTTGCAGGATCTCGGGGAAAGGGATAGTTGAGATGGAATATGCATTTGTAGATTCTGCAGACCAAGTTTTGCAGCAAGTGATCGGGAGGAATCGTAGACTTGCATGTACTTACCCCTCGCTCCCTGAGATTCCGGAGGCACGGAAAATTTTGGGATGGCTGTTAATTTAAAATTTCATCTGAAAGAGTCGATTTGGAGTAACTTGTCACTACCAGTTGGTTTGCCAGTGACGTGTCTGCCAACTCAAAGAGTGCAAAGATCAGAAGCTGAAAGAGGAATTCTCAGATCTTGTTTAAAAATATTTTGGCAGTTTTAATAGATAATATGAGATTGCATAGGAACAGAGGAACCGAATTTAAAATAGATTAGTCACGTAGGAAATGCTTAGCTGTTGTTAAAGTGTTCACGCAATGACTTACCTTCCTAGGTTTTCACTTGTTTGAAAATTTTTCCCTGAACAACATACTGAATTATGATATTTCATAATTTGTGTGTGGGTTATAAGAAGTATGAGAAGAGAGGATGCATAGGATTTGCTTTTTCTGTTTTGGGTGGAGATTGAGCTTTTCCTGAAGACCTGAAAGAGCTGCTTCTGATCTAATCTGAGTGCCAGTAAAAGTGGCTCTTAGATGAAAGGCTTTTTCTCCTCCATATTTGTGTCATTTAAGACATATAATATTATCTTTAAGTTTAAAAGATTATATTTTGTCATCGGTATTAACATGCTAATAAGGGTTTTCTTGAGACTTTGTAGATGACTGTCTAGGTCAGCCTTTTTTTATCCCTGATTTGGGTATTAGATATTGGAACATTAGGTCTTGAAAGAAAATTTCAAGGAACTTCTGGAAGAAGCTTTCTTGTTTCAATTTTATTATTTTTACCATTTTGCACTAAAGTTAATATGCCATTTCGATATTAAAAATGTTTTTTTCCTGGCTCTGATGGTCTCTTGTTACTTGTGAAGGTATCAATAATAATGTAATAATGAAAACATTGAGGCACTGTAGATTTTTATTTTATTCTGCCTGCTAATTATGGATGTAATTCAAATGACAGAAATTCTTAGGATTACTATGGTTGTTACTAGGACATTTAGTAAGCTTATATGTCTAGTAAATAACTTGGTCTATCTAAGAAATACTTTATCTCATCTTATTTCAAAATTATTAATTCAATTGAGTAATCTCTTTTTTGTAAGTGGCAAATAACATCCACTGTCGTATGAGAAAGTTAATAGATGTTTATTCTCCTTGTTAGAGAAACAGTGAAAGCATTAGGTATTTTCATTACGGTATAGCTAAGAACCTATTGGTTTATTAAAGATTTTGGGGGTTTGCACTGTGGATGCTTCTTTGAAAGAAGAAATTATAAAGTGGGGGACATCTTTGATGAGTTTGTTAATGAACTTTAAATATTTAAAGTTCAGGTTGGATGAAAACAGAAGTATGTCAGTTTCTAAAGAAAATATAGACATGGGGTCTCGCTATGTTGCCCAGGTTGGCCTCAAACTCCTGGGGCCAAGGGATTATCCCACCTTAGCCTCCGAAGTTATGTCAGGTTTAATTGGCCTAAGACTTAGGACTCATTTATTCCATTATAACAAGCCTGGAGCTGTTTTTTGTGAGTGCTGTTTATGTACATTTTTGGAAATGAAATCTTTGTAAAATTTACCTTTAAATACAAAGCTGTGTTCTGGATGGAAGTGACCATTTTATAATATGTTTTGAACAGTTTAAGATCATGTTAATGTATAATCAACCCGTCTATGCATATTTCATTGTGGAATTTGCTAAACATATTATAGCATCAATAATACCCACTTGAGCATAATAGAAGGTTGCTAGCCCCTTTGCTTTGGATTTATTTTTTATCTTACCTGCTTCTTTTATCCTTTTCAACAGTAGGATGAAGAATGGTACAGTTATTATATTTAATGCAAATTCCCTTTCCGATCTGACATGTTCAATAACTCATACAACAGTGGCGTATACTCCTTAATAATGGAACAAATGGGAAATTTGAGAAGTTGATGCTTGGAAAAAATAGTAATCCTAATCTTGTGAGAATTCACACAGCTAAAACATACCATTAAGCTTTCAAAGAGTTTGTCATTTCTCAATACATTGTATTTAGGGGGTGACCCATTAATTTGCATGGTATATTAATTTAATGATTTTTACAGAGAAACTTCTGAAAAGGTGAAAAAACTTATAAATATTGCCTGCATACTCTGGGCTCAGTGGGTACTTAATGTTTATTGAATGACTTGATGGTTGGTTGGTTAAGAATTTCCAGCCATTATATGAAATGCTAGTATGTGCTTATTGTTACTATAGTTAAATGAATACATAGTTATCATTTAGCAAAATAAATCTGGCTTAGTTTTTTCTAATTTTGGCAAGTAAATGTAACCTCACACTGAATATTTTTATTAAAATTTTAAGGTGTCTCAAATTTTTTTCCAGCTTCATTCATTCCATTCAGAATTTAGAAATGAATCAGTGAAACAACATTTTAAGTTTCCCAAATTACCGTCAATTCATTAGAAGGTATATATTTAATTCATAGCTAAGATCCAAAAGCATCTTGACTTATATGATACACCACTGAATGCTTACTAGTATGTGTGCCTAGGTAAATCATTGGGAACTTGAAACACATACATGAGAGTTAGTACCTAGGCCAACCCTGCAATCTTAAGTAACCCATAAAGTGTAGCTGAACTACATTTAATCATTTTAGTTTGAGTTCTGGGATCTAGGATGACAATAAAAGTGAAAATAATTAATTGCATAGGGCAAGCTTGTCCAACCCGAGGCCTGTGGTTGCATGCAGCCCAGGAGGGCTTTGAATGCGGCCCAACACAAATGCGTAAACTTTCTTAAAACATTATGAGATTATTTTTGCGATTTTTTTTTAAAGCTCATCAGCTATCGTTAGTGTATTTTTTGTGTGGCCCAGGACAATTCTTCCAATGTGGCTCAGGGAAGCCAAAAGATTGTACACCCCTGACATAGAGGCTCATCCTTCCCTAAGTCAAATTCTTGGTTGTTATAAACCTTTTCAGTTTCAGCCTCTCGTGTACCCATTTCACCCTTCTCTCAGGCCTCTGTACCTTCGAGCCATACTCTCCTGAACTTGGAATACTTCAGAGGCTCTAAGTGTAGTCTTTCTGTCCTCAGATTTCCTATTGTCATTGTCCCCATTTCCCATCTCAATCTTTCATCAACGTGCATCAGATCTTGTCTAGATGTTAAGAGGAAAACAATCTGGTGGAACTAATTTACCTTAATCTGTAAATGACTCATGAGCTCTTAACTCTTCCGAAGGTTTTTCACATTTTTTGTAAGTCTGTAAGAGGTTGCTATTAACTCAGATAATTTTAAAGTTAAAATTGCAGGCTGTGTTGGGGGAAGGAATTTCTAGTCTTATGCATAAGTAAGTCAGGCCTTACTAGGATTTTGCCTTTGGTTTCTTCCCATTCCTGGAAGTGTGTGCATATGTGTATTGCTATATATGTTTGTGTATGTGTATCTAATAATGATTCCCATAGCATGGAGGGGAGAAGATGCAAGAATAGTGATTATAAATCCCTTTGAGTATATGGATCATTAATGAGATAGATACTTGATAACTTACACCGTGTTTAATTTATAGGAACAGAGAAGAAAAAGACCTAGGATCTCATGACTGAACTTGAATTCTTAAAAGGCAGGTGTTGGGGCTGGACTCGATGCATGATGTATAACACTAACCACTTGTAGTTCTTGTATTGGGAGAGCATCTTTTGCTTTCTTGGGAGAATAGCCATGTTACAGGAGTGCACCGTATAGCTTTTTAAGAAAGAAGAAGTATTAAGGATGAGAGAATGAAAAGGATTGTAGGTAAAGTAACAGGATGCCCTGTTATTGGATTGGCAATTCATTGAGATACTGGTTTACACAGAAGGCCTCCCCTTTGGAATATGAAAGGTTGCTGATCAGATTCTGACTCAGACATTGGGTTTCATTGCACAGCAACCTTTCCAGAGATGTTATTCATCATAGAAACTTTGCTAGGAATAAAGGGGGATAAAAGAGTAATGAAACCTAATTCCTACCCTCGGGCTGCTTATAACCTAACAGTGACTTGTTCTGCAGAGCCAGGCAGGTTGCCTTCCTTGTGCCATGACTCCTTCACAGCTGCACAGCATTTACCACATTGTTTAAGTCTCTGCTTCTTGTCTTTCTCCTTGCTCTTAACTGACTCTCCATGAAGGACTGTCTTTCCTCTATTCCCCAGAACTGGTTTAGTTCTTGGTGTTATTTGAATAAGTTCAAAATATAAGAGAAAGAGACAAAGTGTTGCGGGGTTCAAAGAAGGGAGATAACAGCTGCAGCCAGGGGTAGTGGGAAAGACATTTTGGGAAAGGCTGTGGAGGTTGGAGGGAGAGAGGATGCCTGGCACAGGGGCAGGGAAGTGGAAGGCATATTTGAGGAATGCCTAGTGTATCTGCTTGGCACAAGTATATGGGCATGTTAAGGAACAGAGAGAAGGCTGTAAAGATAGGCTTGGGTCTGGGTCTTGCCTATATGAGTAGTTTGGATTTCTTTATGCACTGGCGGAGAAGTTCGCAAATTTGTAAACTTGGCATTGCAGTGTGGGATCTATTGAAGGTGAAGGAGCTTTTTTCAAAATTGGGGCAAGAAGCAATAAACACTAGAATTTGGTGCTTTTGAGGCAGCGAAAGAAGTGGCGGTGTAGCCTAAGGACATGTAGATTTGAGGAAGAAAGAAGAAAAAGCAAAAATGGAATCCAAACTTACTTAAATCTGGGAAACTGAAAGACTAATGGTGCAACTGAAAGAACTAAGAGAGTTGGAAAGAGTAGACTTGGGAATCTGGAAGAAGGGAAGAAAATGAGAGAATGTACTTGCTTTTGGACACATCACATTTGAGGTTTTGACAATGCCCAGGTGGAATGCCAAATTAAGTTTAGAAGAACAATTTGGGCTGATGGTTCTGAACTTTTCAGGTGTGAGGATAGCTTTTTAAATAAAAACTTGCAAATATTCATGACTACTTTTAGTATTTGTTTTTTGAGAATACATATAAAGACAAAACAAAAATTCAACTACACTGTTAAGTGAGTTTTACTAAATAACAGAAGTGTCTATTTACCTTCATTTGCAAAGTAGATGTGTGTGAGAGGCATCTTTTTCACTCAGCAGTCAGTGCTTTGTGTGTGTTTGGATTTGAGAACACTTGGAGTGACTCCATGGCCCTGGTCCAAGCTACAAATACAGATTTGGAGGTCATCTGCCTATAGTGATAATTAAAGCCTGGGAATGGGTGAGATCATCAAAAGAAAATTATGGACACACAGTAGAAAAGAGATGTAATATAAAAATTTGGAGAATTCTTAGAATATAATAAGAGAAAGAAGGAAAAACAAATAATATAGCGTTACCAAAGTAAGGTGAAGAGCATCTCAGTGAGTGATACCATGCAGCAGAGCGATTAATGAGAGAGAGGCCCAGAGTTTTGATAGAATGGTGAGCCCAGAAAACAAGCTGGCCTGAGTCAGATTCAAAGGAATGGTTCTTCTTTTCTCTAGTGACAATTAAAGCCCTCTGTCCTATCAAAAAATCCTCACATCCCAGCTTGGAGACTGTCAGGGAAATTTTGTTTTCCATAGTGAAACAGGAGTTGACCGGTAGTTTTGTGGGCCAGACTAGCTCCCTACTTCACTTAGCACAGTTGGAATCTGGCGGGTGACTGATGCTACCCTGTAAGGAGCCAAAGTGAGTTTTTAAAAAAGTTTTGGAGCAAATGATTGCCATTTAAAAGATCAGTGAAAAACAACAACAAATGGTCTTAAATTAATGCATTGTTTAATTCCTCTTCCCCTAACATCATTGGGATTCTTTTTATTGGACTGAGCAGGGGGAGGAACATTTAAGCTGGTGGAAGTGGAAGTTACTGTACATTGGCAGCGAGGCCTCCGAGTTAGCTTTTGAATGCAGTTAACTGGTTTCTCTTAACTGTGGAATTCATTGAAAAGTCAGACTCAGAGTGGTCATTCCAGGATATCTTGAAAAGCCCAGGTAACAGTAGTTTTCAGCTGAATAGATTTACAATACTATAAGCTACCTGTATATAACGTGTTAAGGACCCATTTTATATTTACTTCAGATCGGAGAGTTGCAGGTTAGAAGCTTTCTTTTGACTTATTTGACCTTCATGTTGAATCATTAATGGTTTTAGATTTTATGAAAACAGAAAATCTTGTAAAAGTTTTCTTTTAAATCACATCAAGTTAATGTATAAAGGGGTGGGTGTTTAAATTATCACAGCAGGCTTTGGAAGGAAACTGAAACATTCTCTTAAAGCAAAAGCTTAGGAGGAAAACTCCTTTTCCAGTAGTAAGTGTGGGCCTCTAGAAAGCCTCCAGGGACCGAATCGGTTACTTAGTTATCTTGCATCTGTTATCTTGGCTTTGGAAATGTACACTTGGTCCTATCAGTCTTTATGGAGACACTATATTCATAACTACTTTCTTACCCATACAGAGGGCTTTCTCTTAAGAACTAGGGGGTTTCATTTTTTTTAAATGGGTAAAGATGAGAAAGGATAAAACTTGAAAATTATTTTCTGAAATCATTGCCTTATCTCAGAAGAATAAAATATAAGCTTGGGTCTTTTAGTTCTTAAGTTTCTCTTTTTTATTTGCCTAACATATATTTTTTCTTATTGCTCATAAAAAGATTAAAAAGTATTTTTCCAGATTTCCTCATATAATCTCTCCTCTATTCCATAATGTGAGGAGTACATACGCTGAGTTAATCGATCACCCTGTAAACCTTGCAAAGTTACAGTCCTCTTATAAAAAAAAAAGATAGTGTGTGTACTACTGGGAAGTCTCATGTCTTGGAACTTCTGTGTCTTCCACAGTCTATTTTGATCATGTGTATGTATATATACATTATACATGTACTTTTCTTTTTGTATTCTTGCATTGAAAGCCCATGGAGGAATTGCATGAGGTGTATGATAGGAAAGTAAATGTCCTTTCTTCCACCTCCGACACTTTATAACAGCCCTTCTATTTGGTATAGTGTAGTTTAATATAGCCCTAAACTTGGGTCTGTAACTCCTGAGAGCTCTGTTTTTGTGAGTTAGTGCCCAGGTGGATGATAGACTCTCCCTGGAGTGGGAGGACACGCAGAGCCTTCTTTAGATGATTTAGAAGATGCAGGAATGTTTTTATCCAGAGGACTGAGGTGGCATGAATGTGAAGGTTGACCTAAAGAATTACCTGGGTCATCACAGTCCCTGTAGGAGTTTGTGGTGCCCGGAGGATTTATTAAGTAGGAACTTGTGCAGTTTGTCATATTTGCCTAATCATGGGAGTCTCCTGAGATGCATCTCAGGCACCTGGGAAACTGTATTTTTCAAAAGCACCCCAAGTGATTTCCTGGGTTTTAGTAGAAGCTACTGGGCCCTAATTCAGCCTTTGTTGTCTTTTGGGAAGTCATCGGGTAACCTGGTTATGCCCATACTAGCCCTTGCAAAGAAAGAGACATAAAATCTGTAGGAGTCAAAACAGATTGTGGATGACACAGAGGTTCCAGGAGATGGGGCTTCCGGTAGTCAGTGCTTAGAGTGGTAGGGACACCCATTCTCCTGGCTTGGAGTGGCTGAGACTAGAATTTTGTGTAGCATTCTGATTGGTGGCATAAAACAAGTCCCAAGTTCAGTGACTTCTTGGCTTTCAGGGACGTCCCAGTTAACTATTGCTTCATACTGTCAGAGTTGAGAGTGGGTCTTCCATTTTTTTTTTTTTTTTTTTTTTTTTTTTTGAGACGGAGTCTCGCTGTCGCCCAGACTGGAGTGCAGTGGCGCGATCTCGGCTCACTGCAAGCTCCATCTCCCCGGGTTCACACCATTCTCCTGCCTCAGCCTCCTGAGTAGCTGGGACTACAGGCGCCCGCCACCTCACCCGGCTAATTTTTTGTATTTTAGAGACGGGGTTTCACTGTGTTAGCCAGGATGGTCTCAATCTCCTGACCTCGTGATCCGCCCGCCTCAGCCTCCCAAAGTGCTGGGATTACAGGCGTGAGCCACCACGCCCAGCGGGTCTTCCGTTTTTCTCTGATGCATACACTCTTTTAGCCTTCTGTTATTTTCTCCATAGAGGGCTACAGGGTACTTTTAATCCTAAGGGTGCATTTGATTACAACAAGTTTATTTGTTTCTCTTAAATGGAAGTACTTGGCCAACTCCTCTTTGTATGTGGGAGGTCTCCAGGCAACTGTGAACAACTTTTAAAGGCTGCTAAGAGGTCAAGAAGTATTTCGCTGAGTCTTGTTCTGTCGCTTTAAAAACAGACTTCTTTGTCTTGCTTGGGCTTTAAAAGTATGTTTCTTCCTTGGCTCTGTCTTAGGCTTTCTGCTGCTGCTTTGGAGGGATCACCCACCCTCCTTATTTTATCCTACAGCCCTCTCCCTGATACATAGTTAGATTCTAGTCTATTATTTTGCATGCAGGGCCATTCTACGTAAGCATTCTACCCTGTGCCATGTGCGAGTGCCATGTGTTTGAAAGGGAATCCCATCATCCTCATTTTTCTGTGTCCCCATTGCCTGTTAGAATTCTGAACTCTCAGATGTAATCTCACAGTCACCTGTAACTCTTTCCTTAAACCACAGAGTGTCAATAAACGGTAACTTTTCTTCATCAATAAATGTCAGTAAAGGGTAACTTCCTTCCTCACTTAGATCTAAGTGATCACCAAGTCTTGTCAGTTACTTGTTTGATTTTTCTCTACCTCTTCTTTCTTGATTCCTAAATTAACACCTTCTATTTCTCACCTCCAATTCATACTGAAATCTGTCTTCCTCTGCCTGCCAGACTCATCTTGCTCATTTTTTCTCTATAAAATGGGAATAACTGTACCTGTGTCACAGGGCCATTGTGAGAATTAGACATATGTAATGTAAAGTGTTTATTGTATTGCCTGGCACAAAGTAAGTATTCAGCAAATGGTAGCATACTCTGCTTCTTACCTCCTGCTAAATTTGATTATCTTTCACTCCACCTGTGTCCATACCTTGGCACTAGCAAAGTATATAGCCAAAAATATGGGACATGGAACCCTTGATTTGAGCCTTAGTTTGAACCTCCAGATTCCTGCTTACCATTTATTCTCTTTCGGGAAGATAGGTCAGTTTAGTTACTGACTTATAAGGTTTTTAGGAGTTCAGAATGAGATAAAGTATGTAGAGAGAATGCTGCCTTCACAGGCAGTCATGATGCAGATGCTTCTTGTTTTTGTTCTTAAAACCTGTAGTCTAACCTATTTGGTGTAAGGAGTTTGAAGCAAGTATGATGAGTTTTTACTTTTTTTTTTTTTTTTTTTGGCAGGTTAAACCCATCCAGAGTAATGGCTGCGGCCTTACCCAGGACCCTGGGGGAGTTGCAGCTGTATAGAATATTACAAAAAGCCAATCTGCTTTCTTATTTTGATGCCTTTATCCAACAAGGTGGTGATGATGTCCAGCAACTCTGTGAAGCAGGAGAAGAGGAGTTTTTGGAAATCATGGCACTCGTGGGCATGGCTAGCAAGCCCCTTCATGTTAGAAGGCTGCAGAAGGCTTTGAGAGACTGGGTCACAAACCCTGGGCTTTTCAATCAGCCACTGACTTCCCTTCCTGTCAGTAGCATACCCATCTATAAATTACCAGAGGGATCACCAACATGGCTGGGAATATCCTGCAGTAGTTATGAAAGGAGTAGCAATGCCCGGGAACCTCATTTAAAAATCCCCAAATGTGCTGCCACCACCTGTGTGCAGAGCTTGGGACAGGGGAAGTCAGATGTGGTCGGGAGCCTAGCACTGCAGAGTGTTGGTGAGTCCAGACTCTGGCAAGGCCACCATGCCACTGAGAGTGAGCACAGCCTATCCCCAGCAGACCTGGGGTCCCCCGCGTCCCCAAAGGAGAGCAGCGAGGCACTGGATGCTGCTGCTGCGCTCTCTGTGGCCGAGTGTGTGGAGCGGATGGCCCCCACATTGCCAAAAAGTGACTTGAACGAAGTGAAAGAGCTGCTAAAAACCAACAAGAAGTTGGCCAAAATGATTGGTCACATCTTTGAGATGAACGATGATGATCCACACAAAGAGGAGGAAATTCGGAAATACAGTGCAATATATGGCAGATTTGACTCAAAGAGGAAGGATGGGAAACATCTCACGCTTCATGAGGTACAAAGCCCGCGTTGTTCTTTCTGTGTGTGTATGTGGCATGTTGCTAGTTGTTAGAGATAAATTTCATAATAGTTTGCTGCAAATGTGACACACTACCTGAAAGCAGTATTAAAAACATTGAGGTGTTAGCAACATGTAGCTCTTTTGTGAAAATAGACCATATTTATTGTGTTCGGGGTATATTTGTATTGAACTTGAACATGTTTGAGCTTTGGAACTACAGTACGAGGTGACTTTTAGAAAAATGTCAGAATTTAAGCAGTGAAAGCATAAAGTCTTTGCATTTGTAAGGCAGTTTGTTTTTTAATTAAGAAATAAAACTAGGTTTTAAGTATAACTTTTAAAAAACATTTTTGTAGGCTTTTTTTAAAGAAAAAAATTTTATAAAAATAGCAAGAACTTAAAGCAATTCTCAGCTAGCATAGAAAACAGTTAGATGAATGTTGGAAGAATTCTCGCTTTGAACATTGTTTTGGTGTGATGTTTGGCATTAAACATTTTTATTTTATCTTTATAGTACTCTAGACATAGTCTGCTTAAGTTCATGTGTGTATATATGTGTGTATAGATATAACATTTTGTCCATATAACATATTCTACTTTATGCGTGTGTATAAACTTTGGCATTTACTCCTTTTCTTCTTGTCTATCTGGTCAACACATATCTTTAAAACTCAGCCAAGAATAAGCTTGTGTTTTCTGTAATCTTTTCCTTCAAGTAGAATGACCTTTCCTTTCCATTTTTATCCCTACATATACTTCTGTCACAGTAACTTTAACTTCTTATTGTACTTATTTTTATACTGGTCTGTGCTTCACAGTGTACTCTGGGTTTCTTCAAGGCAGAGATAATGTCTCCTTCATCTTTATATCCCCAGAGTCAAATGTACGCAATAAGTGCTTGGAAAATAAATGCATTTTCAGAAGTTAAAAAGACTATTTCATAGCTAATTTTTTTTTTTTTTTGAGATGGGGATCTCACTCTGTCACGCAGGCTGGAGTGCAGCGGGTGCAGCCTGGACCTCCAGGGCTCAAGCAGTCCTCCCTGCTCAGCCTCTTGAGTAGCTTGGACAACAGGTGTGTGCCACCACACCCAGTTAATTTTTTAAGTTTTTCATAGAGATGGGAGTCTCTCCATTGTTTCCCAGGCTGGTCTCAAACTCCTGGGCTCAAGTGATACAAATGCCTTGTCCTCCCAAAGTGCTGGGATTACAGGTATGAGCCACTGTACCTAGCCTGATCTTTTTAAATAAATGATTTTAGACATGAATGTTGGAGCTTGAGATCAGATAATTGGTTAGCAGAATTACTTAAGTCATAGCCAGTCTGTGACTTGATCTATTTTGGGAGTATCCTTTGAACCAGTAGAGGAATCCACTAAAAGGGCTATATGGCTGTCATTAGTAGAAAAACAAAAGGCAAAATGTGTTGGCAATTTTAGTTTCATGCTTTAATCTAGTTTTCTTATAATTTTTAAAACATAGCAGATGAAACACAAAGTTGAGTCGAAATACGTGTATTTTTATCAGAGTAAAAGTGTTTCTAAAAGATTAACAAACCTAGTTAACCTGACTTAAAAAAAAATCATACCCTACTTTTAAAAAATCTAAAAAGAATTATTTTACACTTAGCTTTTGGTAAGGGGCTCTTTGCCTCTTTAGATAAGTAGGTACATATGGTATTTAAGTAATGAGACCATGGGTTTCCCAAAATAAAGAAATACTCAAAATGAATGCCAGTAGGCTGAAATGTGGGGGTGGGGGCTTTGGAAGTTGTGGCTTGTGTTTTTGAAACTTAACTTAGGCCTACTTGTTACTTGTACTCCAGTATGTGAATCTGGTCCAATAATATAGTTTAGGATAAATGCTTGTGAATCAGGAAGCTTTCTTAAAACTAGTAACTATCCAAGATCTTGGAAGAAATTAGAGAATCCTGGGGGAATTGAAAGAAGGTACTATTAGGTATATATTTTAGGTATTATGAGAATTTTGTATTTTTTCTCCTGATTATTTAAAATTAGTAGAAGTTTTTTTAGTTCTTCTAAGTTCCTGAGATTAAAGAATGTTGCTAGTTTGTACTCAATTTCCACATAAGGAATACGTGATTTACTCTTAATTCATTGTTGGCTTAATCTCACTGTTCTGAGGGTTTTCTTCATATAAATTGTGTGGATACTGTTCTTTTAATCTTTCAAGACATAGAGCTGTATGTAGGTCACTAGTGGATGAAATTCAGGAAGCTATCTATACCTGTAAGTTTTTTTCAACTGTTCAAGTACATAAGATTCTTTTTCTTGGAAGAAGAAGAAAATATTTGTTTATATATTTATAATAACATAATTTGTTTCCAAATATACACCATAAAGAATTATGGAATGACTTACTGTTAAGCCCCTCTTTTTTTTTTTTAAGCTAAAGAATCAGCAATAGTCCTACAGCCTGGCTGAGTACAGTCTGTTTTATAGGTGTCAGATTGTGAAGAGAGTGAGGGCTGAAGCTTAGAACCACATACCTTGCTGGCGTTCGGCAGGTGCCAAGGGACAAACCCAGAGGCGATATCAGAAAAAAGCCAGCAGGCAATGTTGCATCTATCATAAGGGGCGTTAACAGATAGTAGGTGATAAACTAGGCAAGCAGTGTGCCCCCAATCTTAAATCAGTGAATGGATGAGGAGAGAGCAACTAAAACTTGGGAACAGCAAGGCAATAGAGAATGTAGAAACTTGTAATACTCAGAAATGTAAGCAGGTAGATAATTTGGCATTACAGAATATTTGTCAGCAGATAGCAGCTTCCAGTCAAAGAGCTCTAGAAAGATAGGAAGCAGAAGAGGAGAATGTAGTCAGCAGGTAGCTCTAGGCTGAGCAGAAGAAATTCTGCAGGAATTGGGGTGCTGAGCAGGTTACCAAGATAAGGACCCAGGCCTATAGAATAAACAGTGATGCCAAGCTTAGGTCAGTTTCCATTGTAGTGCTGAGAAGTCAAGGCTGAGTGTTTCAGAGGAGGCCAGCAATTTCACCTTTGAGAGAGGAGGAATGCTGAATCTGAGAACCGCATAAACGTGGACACATTAAGTTAGCTTGTTTTATTCTGAACTGTCAATCTCAGAATTCATAGATTTCAGCATCTAACACTTGAAATGCTGGACTTTTCCTTCTGATGATTTTTAAAAATGAATTATGGTAGTCTATTTCTTGAGTCAATTTTGGTAAGTTACATTTTTCTAAGAATACCCATTTCATCTGAGTTTTCAAACTTAGTGGCATAAAGTTATTTATAGTTTTTTAAGACCTAATGTTGACCTAATATTGATTTTACACTTATCTCTCCTTAGCCCCTGATCAACCTTGCCAAAGGTTTGCCAATTTTATTCTTTTTCAGAGATCTGCAAACTAGGGTCTGTGTGCCAAGTGTCACTCAACTCCTGTTTTTATAAATAAACTTTTATTGGCACACAGCTGGGCCTATTTATTTATGTACTGTTTGTGGCTGATTTTGAGCTACAATGGTGAGTTAAGTAGTTGTGACACAGGCTGGCCTGTAAAGCCTAAAATGTTTACTCTGGCCTTTTACAGAAAAAGCTTGCCAACCTCTGATCTTTTTGAAGAAGCCACTCTGGGCTTAGTTGCTATTCTTGCTTGTGCTGTACACGTGTATATATTTGTCTCCTTTCTTAGTTATTTTATTGTTCTTATCTAACTTAATTTGGGTGCTTAGTTCATTAATTTTTAGTCATTCTTTTTCTAATATGAACAATTAAAGTATAATTTTCACATGTATTGATTCAGTGTTATTCTCAAAGTTTTGTTATGAGGTTATTTTATTATTTTTCAATTTTAATTATTTTTATGATTTCTGACCATGAGTTATTTAAAAGTGTTTCTTTATTTCCAAATATGAGTAATTTTTTTTCTTTATTTTTCCTAATGATTTCTGACTTAATTACATTGAGGGCAAGAGAACATGGTTTGTGTGATGCCAACCCTTTAAAATTTGTTGAGAGTTTAGTTATGATTCAGTTTGTGGTCTGTGTTTTTTACGTTTGGAAACGATATCTTAAGCAGTTGTTAGTAGAGTGTTCTGTATGTGTCTGTTCTAACAAGATTATTAACTCTGTTACATTCAAATCTTATATTCTTAACTATTATTTTGTCTGCTTGCTCTATCAGTAAAAAAATGTTGTATACTAAAATTTTACTGTGATTGTAGTGTTGTCTGTTTCTCTTTGTATTATGCAGTAATCTTATTAACCTTTAATAATGCATTTTGCTTTAAAAAGCTATTTTATTTAATGTTGATATAAATACATGAGCTCTCTTTTTGTTAGTCATTGCCTATTACATCTTTATATCTTTTTTTTTTTTTTTTTTCTGGAGACAGGGTTCACTTTGTCACCCAAGCTGGAGTGCAGTGGTGAGATCACAGCTCACTGTATCCTTGACCTCCCAGGCTTAGGTGATTCTCCCACTCAGCTTCCTGGGTAGCTGGGACCACAGGCATGCACCACCACACCTAGCTAATTTATTTCTTTTCTTTTTTCTTGTCTTGTCTTTTCTTTTCCTTTCTTTTCTTCCTTCCTTCCTTCCTTCCTCTTTCTTCTTTCTTTTTTTTTTTTTGTAGGGACGGGGTTTTCACATTGCCCAGGCTGGTCTCAAACTCCTGGGCTCAAACGATCTATCTGCTGCAGCCTCCCCAAGTGTTGGGATTACAGGCGTGAGCCACCACACCTGGTCTATTCCTTATTATATCTTTATATCATCCTTTTATTTTCAGCCTTTCTGAATCCATGTTTTATATATATCTTTTATAAATACTGATCAGTTGAAACTGGAACATTTGGTCCATGTACATTTATTATATGACTAATATTTTGGATTTTTTCCATTATTTTATTTGTATCTCCCCTCTAGCCCTGATATTCTTTCTGTACAGATTTATCATCTGGGATTAGCTTCCTTCTATCTAAAGCTCATTTAGGATTTTCTTAATGAAGGCCTACTGGTGGCAAACTCTGTCCTTCCCTACCTACTAGAAAATATCTTTGTTTTGCCCTCATTTTCAATTACTATTTATTTGGGGTATTAAATTCTATAATGTTAGTGGTTTTCCCTTAGTAATTAAAGATACCTTTGTGTAAATTAGCCGGGTGTGGTGGCGGGCACCTGTAGTCCCAGCTACTCGGGATGCTGAGGCAGGAGAATGGCGTGAACCTGGGAAGTGGAGCTTGCAGTGAGCCAAGATCATACCACTGCACTCCAGCCTGGGCGACAGAGTGAGACTCCCGTCTCAAAAAAAAAACAAAAAAACAGTTAGTGGTTATTCTGTTATTTATTGTGTACTTTTTAAATCTTGTTTCTGTCCAATCCTCCTCTCCTGATTCTCAAGTTTCTTGGTTATTTTTACTGTATTGCTTTTTAGTCGTGTTTTCAAATCCCTTTGTTTCTTCAAATGAAGTCTTTGAGGGTCTGATTTTGCTGTCTGTTGTTTCTACTAGTTTTCAGTTTTGTTGTCTTGTTTCTTTTAATGTTTTATGATTTATGTGAATTCATATTTCTTGGAACTTTAACTGTGAGAACATTTAGAGTCCCGGGAAGAAAGTGAATTCCCTAGAGGTTATTTGCTTTTTCTTTTTACTGGGCATCTGGGGACATTACAAATCTAAGACCCTGTGGAAATAAATTCTCAGCCCACTTAGTGTGAATTATGGTTGATTGGGGGTTATGAAATCTCAAGAGAGTATCTTCTATTCTCTCTCAGTCATTACTAGGGTTCAAGACAGATAATTTTCTTTGCATTCTCCTGGGGGTACAGATGTATTTCTAATTCAGCCTTACATTGGGTGTGTGTGCTGAGGTTTTAGCTTTATGGAGGAGGCATCTTAGACTCTTCAATTCTGATGGGCTGTGGGCTTTGCCTCTTTTTTCCTTCCCATTCTCAACCCCATGAGGCCATGAAGATTGAAACTCAAGTTCATCAAGTTTAGCAACTGTCCTTAACTTCTTTGAGGTACTGTACTCATTCATTTTGGCCTCAATGTCCTTATGCTCATCAGCTCACTGAGCATTTAAAAGATGATCCCTTCCCTATTTTATTTAACATTTTTAGTTTTTTTTTCTGAGAGGGGCCAGTAATGGTACCTAGCCCTCCCAGTGCTGGAAATGAAAGTCCTGATTGCCTTTTGAGCCTCCCTATCACACAGTTGTTCACAGTGTTTTTGTGCCAACAGTACTTAAAGTCACAATCATTTAATTTTTGGAGATTATAATTTTAACAACCTGTAAAGAAAGTTTTTTTAGGAATCAGTAAACTACTATTCTTAAGGATAAAGATAACTGTAGTAAGTCCAGTTTTTAAGTCCAGTTATAAAAGATAGAAAGCCAACTTTAAGAAGCCAGGAATGGTGGCTCACGCCTGTAATCCCAGCACTTTGGGAGGCCAAGGTGGGTGGATTGCTTGAGGTCAGGAGTTCGAGACCAGCCTGGCCAACATGATGAAACCCCATCTGTACTAAAAATACAAAAAAAATAGCTGGGCATAGTGGCACATGCCTGTAGTCCCAGCAACTTGGAAGGCTGAGACAGGAGAATCGCTTGAACCTGGGAGGCTGAGGTCGTGCCACTGCATTCCAGCCTGGGAGACAGAGTGAGACTCTATCTCAAAAAAAAAAAAAAAAAAAGGAAGCAAACTTTAAGAAACTTTCACATAAAGATATGGTGGAATTTTGGTATTTTGGGCCACAGAAAGAGGAAATGGAGGAAATAAGTAAACCAGTAAGGGAGAATATCTTGTTACTTTATCCTTTTAACAAAATTAGAGTATTGGCATTCAGAAAAAGCTGACAGTGCTGCTGCAAGTGACGAACTGCTTGGGAATATTTTCATTTTTCTTTTGTAATTATATCATAATAGTTATTGATTTGTTCATTATTAGCAACTAGGGAGCATGAAATCTAGGTAACACTGACAGAACACATGTTTTTAAGGGAGAGTTATTGATTTGTTCATTATTAGCAACTAGGGAGCATGAAATCTAGGTAACACTGACAGAACACATGTTTTTAAGGGAGAGGCTTCATGAATCGGCTTTTTATTACAACTCGGGAGTGAGCTAGAGTTATTTCTCCAGCCTCAGTTTTTTACCAGGTTCCCTGAGGGCCTGGAGTTTAATCTACTTTTTTGGTTTGTGGGAGCCTGAATTCAGTGACAGTGAATGCATTATGTTTATTTTTCTTGGTTTCTGGAAAGGTAATAGAAGGAATACTAGAATATTGTTTTCAGTTTATGTTGAAAAGTTATTTTCTGTGTTTGTGCGTAAGCTAGTACCTCTGAAATGTTGTCAATTAAAACATCTTACTGAAAATCAGAGGTTTCCTTAGTAATTTAGATTATTAATATGAAAAATAAATTGCTACATAAAAAGCTATTTGAGAATCCTCTTCAAGGTCATTTAGCTACTGCCATGCTGAAAGTGAAGTTGATTTATTTTAAAAATCATTATTTAAAGTATACATTTCACTTTTAACTCCAATAACATTGTGCCTTTCAAAGGCACTTAGGGGAGGAATTTATCTATTGATGACTCTTTAGGAGGAGTGGAGAAGGCTGAAAATAAATTCTTCCTTCAATTATGCTTTCATATTTAGCTATGGGTTTAAAATAGGAGACTTGGGTTTATTATTATAACTTGCTATCAGTGGCCAAATTAATTGTCTCAGAACAAATCAATATAAATTACAGTTATAAATTCGGGGAGGAGGATGTTAAATATCTATATCATACCATGTACCATAACACATTCTAGATCGTTTAAATACTTAGGTGGGAAAAGTAAAATGATTAGACTAAATTATGGAACATTTATATATTATTAGAGTAGGAAGAGTTTTTCTGTGCCTGTCACCCAAGGCATAGAAACTGTATGGCTAATGACAAACTTAAAAAAAAAAAATCCCAATACATGTGATAAAGAGTTAATGCTGTTAATGAAGAATTCCTGAAGTTCTAAGAAAATGAAACATTGTAATGAGTCAAAGATATAAGAAAAAGCTTTAGTTTCATAGTCAAAGAGATGCAAATTATAACCAAATGCTGTTTTAGAAATATAAAATTGGTAAAGTTTTAAAAAGATAATAACTGGTGTTGGTCAAGATTGTAGGAAATGGACTCATCATATAATTATTGACAGCATTATGATTTAGAGCAACTTTTCTGAGGGTAGTTAGGTGGATGTATAAATTTCTTAAAATTTAGTATACCCTGTGACCTAACAGGTCTATTTGTAGGAATTTATTGCAAAGAAATAATTGGATGTGTGTGCAAAGGTGCACATTTAAGAACCTCTTATGCAGCTTTTTTTTAAATAGTCCATGGAAAACTGGAGGTAGTTTGATGTCCAGAGCAAAGGTAGTTTAAATAATATATGGTTGTTTTCTACAATGGAATATTGTATGTGTGGGTAGTAAAAGTGATAAAGGATTTTTCAATTCATTCATCAGTCAACAGATATATATTGAACTTCCAGCCCATGCCAGATGCTAATGTAAACAAGCCATGTCTCTGCCTTAATACATTGGTAGAAATAAAAAATATAGCATACGTAACTGAAAAAAGTAAATTACAAATTTGTGTGTACATATATACTTAATGTTTATATGTACACTGAAATATTGGAATAATGTATATTAGAATATTGTCATTCTGGATGGAATGATTGCATGCTATTTATTTTTGTTTTCAAAAATTTTAAGTAAGAAAAATTATTCTAAATAATTTACCTGGATGCAGATGCCTGGGTAGGGAGAAAGGGTGACTACTGTAGTCCCCTCTTATCTGGGACACATTCCAAGACCCCCAGTTGGATGCCTGAAACTGCAAATGGTACCAAACCTTATATATACTGTTCGTCCCTATATATGCATACTTATGATAAAGTTTAACTTATAAATTAGGCACAGCAAGAGATTAACAACAACAACTATTAATAATAATAAAGTAGGACAATTAGAACAATATGCCAGCATTACTGCTCTTGCACTTTGGGGCCATTGTTGAGTCAAATAAGGGTAACTGGAACATGAGCACTGAGATATCAGAAGAGTCCATCTGATAACTGAGATGGCCACCAAGTGACTGACGGCCAGGAGTATAGACAGTGTAGATACACTGGACAAAGGGATGATTCATCACTCGGATGAGACAGAGTGAGATGGCACACAGCTTAAAACTTATGAATTGTTTATTTGTATAATTTTTCATTTAATATTTTTGGGTCCCAGTTGACCACAGGTAACTGAAACCTCAGACAGCAAAACTGTGGGTAAGGGGGTACTGCCGTACCTGATTTCTTATGAAAAGAAAACAAGAACTAACACTAACCACAACCCTATGCCAGGTGTGTCTCCTCATCTACATCTTGTTAGAGCCTTTTGGGATAGTGATATTATCCCATTTTGCCTCTCAGAACACCAAATACCAAGCCTCTCAAAAGTTTTGCATGTCCAGAATCACAGCTGGTAAATGATGGAGCAGGACTCTTTTCAGGTCTGTCTGCCATCACGTCCCATTTTCTTTTTGCTAATCATCATACCTTGGTTAAGTACATCTTTTGCATATTAAAAAAGTCTGATATACCTCTTGACAATTTCCTATTATCTATTGACAAAATTATGTGAAAAACTTTCTAGTTTGTTAAACAATTACAGATTTTGTGTTTAAGGTAACAAAATTTTAGTACAAAGTGTTTGGTCAACTAGCAACTCTATATTGGCAATATTTAATAATTATTGAATTATGAAAAGGTGGTAGAATTAGATGGATCTTAGAGATTAGTCCAACACCTTGATTTTCCAATATAACCCTAGTATGTGATAACTCTATTTTTTACTAACTGATTTGATAAATGTTTAAAATCATATGGTCTTGATTCCTTTTTAAGAATTTTCATGTCAGTTCATAAAAAATCTGTCAGATCATCTACATTCATTTTTGGTTAGAGAAATGGTGTCAGCAAATCCTGTATTCTAATATTTTGGTTTTTTTAATAAGCGAGTTGCAGAATATTTTTTACTTTTTATTTTCCTTGTTGTCTATAAAGTCTCCTATCTAACCAAAAAAAGCATATAAATAAATAAAATCAAGATGACTATTATGATTAATTTGGGCTCTGTGAGATGGCAGATGAGTTGATTTTCTTCGGAAATTCGGCATTAGGAATAATTAGGAATAAATACCATTCTGATTTTTATGAATAATGATTTCATTATATAATGGTGTAACATTCTTATATTTTAAGTGAAACCTTTTGCATTTTGATGAAATTAAAATGTTGTTAATTTTGAAACTCTGTTTTGGATATCCAGCTCACTGTTAATGAAGCGGCTGCTCAACTCTGTGTGAAGGATAATGCCCTGCTGACAAGAAGAGATGAGCTTTTTGCCTTGGCTCGACAGATTTCTCGAGAAGTCACCTATAAATATACTTACAGAACCACCAAGTAAGTATTTAACTAATTGTCAGTATTTTTGCATTGCTGGAGAGAAGTAGAGTTCGAAACATCATCTATTGATAGAATATAAGCATTTCTGAAAAAGTAGAAGTATGATTATTGTTCTATGAAACTAAACAATGCAGTGACTTTTGAAAACATTGCTAAGGTGACTTTCGTTGTTTAATTCTCTCCGTTCTCTTTTGAAAGGCATCATTCTCTAATTACTATAGCATTGTTCTGGTAGTGATTTTAGACATTCTTCTCACACACACACTTTGGTTTTGAGTGTGATGAGGGGATTTAGTCAGACAGCATTTATAGACGTGTTTGTACACCCGCTAACTGCATGAACTTGTTGAACTCCGAGGAAATAGAATGGTCCTTTTTGCAAGGTGTTTGCAATCTGATGAGATTAGCTGAATATGTAAAACGACTCTATTGACTAGTATCTAAGGGAAAATTGAAAGATACTTATATTACTAGCAAATGGGTTATGGAACACAAGTTTGAAATAAAACGTGATGTTAAAAAGCAATGGTAGTTTCAAAATTTAATGTAAACACAGCATATTTTTCTTCACCTTATCCTTACTTGAGCCATAAGCATTGTCTACAGGATAGGACCATTTGATTTTGTTCACTTGATTCCACACGGACCCTGATTTCCAACCCACATTGTGTTGTGCCTGCCACTGCTTCTCTGGATGTAGATGAACACTGCATTAGAGTAACTCTAAGTTTTTGTTGAAAATTCACATTCTGAGCACCCTCTCCAGCCGTAAAAAATCACATTCTTTGGGAATGGAACCCTGGAATCTGAACTTTCACAAGCATCCCAGAGCATTCTTGTGCATCCTAAGTTTGAAAACCAGCACTATAGGCATTTGCCATCATTACCATTATTTTTCCTAACTCAACAGCAGTTTCATTTTCTGCCCTACGTCAGTACCTGCGTATTTATAACTGACAAGTAAAATCATGTAGACTAAATGAACAGGGTAAGAATATACACCAACATTCTATGGGATTATTTATAAGGTTTTTTTTTTTGGAGTTGGATAATCAAGGGCTGATTCACTGATTTTTAATTTTCTTCATTGTATTATACACTGTTTTCTGAGTACTTTATTTAAATAATTTTCTTTAATCAAAGTGATACATGTCCACAGTTCAAGAAGTTTTGGGCCGGGTGCGGTGGCTCACGCTTGTAATCCCAGCACTTTGGGAGGCCGAGGCGGGCGGATCACGAGGTCAGGAGATCGAGACCACGGTGAAACCCCGTCTCTACTAAAAATACAAAAAAATTAGCCGGGCATGATGGCGGGTGCCTGTAGTCCCAGCTACTCGTAGAGGCTGAGGCAGGAGAATGGTGTGAACCCGGGAGGCGGAGCTTGCAGTGAGCCGAGATTGCGCCACTGCACTCCAGCCTGGGCGACAGAGCGAGACTCTGTCTCAAAAAAAAAAAAAAGAAGTTGTATAATATGGAAGGCTTACAACGAAACTCAATGGTTCCTGTGCTCTGCCTTCCCGCTTCTCAGTTCCACGTTCCAGAGGCAACTGCCTTCACCAATTTTTAGCCATTTCCTCTAGTATTTACCTTCACCTTTCCTTTTTTTTTTTTTTGTTTGAGACAGAGTCTTGCTCTGTCGCCAGGCTGGAGTGCAGTAGCTCTATCTCGGCTCACTGCAACCTCCACCTCGTGGGTTCCATCGATTCTCTTGCCTCAGCCTCCCAGGTAGCTGGGACTACAGGCGTGCGCCACCATGCCCAGCTAATTTTTGTATTTTCAGTAGAGATGAGGTTTCACCATGTTGGCCAGGATGGTCTCGATCTCTTGACCTTGTGATCCGCCCACCTTGGCCTCCCAAAGTGCTGGGATTACAGGCATGAGCCACCAGGCCTAGCCTCACCTTTCCTATTAGAGTTAAATGTACTTTAAAATATATTAACACTTTTACATAATTTAGAAGCCACCTTGGACTCCTAAGGTGCCCTCATTTTTTTTTACGGCTGCATGGAATTGAATTGTGTGGATGTGCCGTGATTCATTTAGCCCCTATTGATGGCTACTGGGGTTGTATCTAGTCTCTTATTGTAAAACCGTAATAAATAACATCATACATAATATGTTTTGTTGATTCTGAGATGTACTTTTTCACATTTTAACATCTTTTATATTGAAGTATAACTTGTAGTTGATGGCTTGTCATAGTTTAATTAATTTCCTAGTGGTACATGAAATAATTATGTGTCTTACCATTGATGGAGCATCATTTTATATATATGTAGTTACCTCTGGGATAGGTTTTCCCAGCAGATAAATTGCTGGGTCAGGGTAAATACATCTGTTGTTTCTGTAGATAGACAAAATGCATTTTAATCTCATGTAGCCATAAACATACATCTTAAGTGGTCATTTTAGTCATTTTATCCTAAATTATTCTTACTGAACCATAAAGGGATATCCTCCTTGATTTTTTTTTTTCATTATGTGATGATCATTAAATATTTATTAAGTGCTAGGCTGGGCACAGTGGCTCACGCCTGTAATCCCAGCAATTTGGGAGGCCAAGGTGGGAGGATTGAAAGAGTCGGACCCGATCGGGCTCAAACCAAAGACATGCTGGTCGCAGTCAAGAGATTTTATTGGAGGCACCAAGGCGACACCACACGGAGGAGGAGAAGGAAGGAAGAAGGGGCGAGCTGCATAGGTGCTGGGTTTTTATACTCAGTGGGGCTACATGGCATCGGTGATTGGCTTAGGGGTGGGGTTTGAGTGAAAGGCAGGAGGTGTTCTTCCCTGATTGGCCTTCTCTTGGTGGGCTCGCGGGGTGGAAAACCAGGAACCGTGGGTAAAGAACCCGGAACCGGCGCCATCTTACTGTGCCCACGTTACGTAACAAGGATCACTTGAGCCTAGGAGTTTGTGACTAGTCTGGCTTGAACATAGCGAGACCCCATCTTTAAAAAAAAAAATTATTGAGTGGCTTTGATATCGAAGCCAGAGGTGGGGAGTTCTTAGGTGTAGTGGCCTTTTAAAATGTGTAATTGTATCTACACGTTCCCTAGTGTTAACTTGGAAATGATGAAAGATCTTTTCTTCATTATTTTAATGTTCATTATGAATATGTCATTTCTGGTGTTGGAGTTTCGGGTATATATTTTGGTGGAAGGTTATAGGCTGAGATGCCTTTGGAATAAAATCAGTTACTTTCTCAAGTTTTTTTTTTTTTCCTCTCCCCTTTCCCTTAGGTCAAAATGTGGAGAAAGAGATGAATTATCCCCAAAGAGAATTAAAGTGGAGGTATGGTCATATGTTACATTTTCTTATGCTGATAATGTTTGCTTTTATTTTAAGATCAAGCAAAATCTTAACTAGTTCAGACCAAAAAGATGGTCCCATAAACTAGTGAAAAATGGCTTTCAGTAAATCTTTTAAAAATATAGAATTTTGTTACCTTGAAATACAGTATTTACAGCAATTTGAATTAGCAGACCAAGGAAAATTTTTTTAAACTTTTTTTCTTGTAGAGATGTGGTCTCGCTATGTTGCCCAGGCTGGTCTTGCACTCAAACTCCTGGGCTCAAGTGATCCTCCCTCCTTGGCCTCCCGAAGTTCTGGGATTACAGGTGTGAACCACCATGCCTAGTCCAAGGAAATTCTTAAAAGAAAACTATGGTGATTAGTCCAGTCAGTTTATCAAAGGTTGATTTGCAATTGGTGTTTCTTACAGATTTAAAACTTTACTGGTTAAACCATTCCTTTTGTAATTGTATTTACATCATTAGTCATCAAATACAGAGGAGCTAACTTTTCATTTCTTTATATTAACTATCTAAGAGAAATGATAATTTAGTAGCTATAAATTACAGAGACTTTACTGTAACTAAAGCCTCTTTTAGAGTGTCACGGTTGAGGCTGCTCTTTTGATTTTAGATTCGCAAGTGGTAAGGTGGGAGTTAAGAAAAACATACTTAGGACTCTCAGAACTATAGAATGGTTTCAGAACTATTGTTTCTTACAAATACTTTTTAAAAAGTCTAGTTTCCAGCAGAGTGGAAATCTGGTCAGGTGGCTCCTTCCTTTCTTTTTCTTTTAGGCAGGGGATGGAGGTCAGTGTTCTCTTAGCCATCCTATTACTTAATTTCAAGTTAAAGCAAATAACCTATGCTTGACCACCCTAAATTTCTATCATCAGTTATATCTACAGAGTATCTATTTATATGGCAGTAATCCTTTATTCATACCAAAGCCAGAGTTATCTTATAAAAACATAAATCCCTTTCTTGCTTAAATCCTTTCAGTGGCTTTCTCTACTGTACCCGGAATAAAATCTAACCTTTTTTTTTTAAAGGATCTAAGACCCCATATGATCTGACTGCAGCTTGCATCTCCTACCTTGTCTGCTGCCACACTCTCCATTCTTACTGTGTTCCAGCCGCACTGACTGACTTTCTGTTCCTGAACATGCCAAACTCATTTATGCCTGAACACTCACTGTTTTTCCCCTACCTAGACTTCTGTTTCTTTAGATGGCTTCAAGTCACAGCCGAGTTTCCCCTGACTTCCCTGCCTCCCTTTCTAAAGGGGCACCCTCTCCCCAAAATCACACTCAGGCTTATTCTCCTGGTTTGTTTTCATAGCATTCGCCAGTATTTGAAACTGTTAGATACTTGTTTTAGATTTATTATCAGTCTGCCCCATTAGATGAGAATAGGTCTCTTATCTGTGAATCTGCTGCTGTATACTTAGAGTTTCTAACTGCCTTGCACCTAATAGGCACTTAATAAAATCTATAGAATGAAATAATGAATGGCTGCAGATAAGCATCTTTGACTTATAAACACTTTATCCTAAAGCAGTGGTTCTCAAGGAAGAGAAGTATTTTGTCAAAAACAAAAAGCCACATTAAAAAAAGAAATGTGGGCTGGGTATGGTGGCTCACACCTATAATCCCAACACTTTGGGAGGCAAGACAGAAGGATTGCTTAAGCTCATGAGGTCGAGACCAGCCTGGGCAACATGGGGAGACCCTGTCTCTACCCCAAAAAAAGTACTTACTTTTGTAACCTACCTTACTGTTAGCTCTGGAATAATGTTTAAGATGGTTAACCCAGAAAATGTTGACATTATCTAAAAGGCTACATTGAATGATGATATAACTAGTGAGATGTTTTATCTCTTGCTCCGCCAGATAACAGGTAACAGAGGGTCCTTGTGGATTTGGCTGTTAGTGACTCACTGCCACTGAAAGGGAAAGGCAGGTGAACATAGAAACTGCTAAGAAAGCATGTGCCATTGGAGGGTTGAGAGGAAAGAAAGCACAGAAACTACCCAGGGACCAAAAAATTAGTCAGTTGCTAGGCTAGAAATACATCTCTATCTGTTTTTCACCATTGGCCCTAAGTGTGATCATGATTCAGGCTGCTCACATTTAAGCCACACTTGTCTAGCTTTAGAGGTCACTATTCAATAAAGAAATTTGTGATCATGAATCTCATGGACGGTTTGAGCTGCAGTTGTTTCTTGATGAGCTTTATTGGTAAGTCTTTCTGACCCTCTCAGAGGCCTTGTATTTCATTACAGTGCTTTCAGTTTCTTATTAGAAGCACAAAGTGTTGGGCTGTAACATTAGATGTGACCTTTCTGTTCCTTTAGATATACTCCACTAGAGATACTTGAATTATAGTTCTATATGGTTAGTTTATTGGTTTACTGGAGTTCACAAAGCCACTTGAACAGCTCTGGATTCAAAATTAAGATAATCAGTATTTCTTTTTCCTGTGAATAACTCTTCTAACCCTTCCTAAATAAGACAAGCGACAATCGGCCCCAGCCTTCTTTAAATGCTTTTATAGACACTAGACTCTTGATTTTGCTTCCCAGAAACAAACAGTAACCATACCTTTGAATTTAGGACAGTGGCTCACTTTTTTGTTGTTGGTTTGTTTTTAATTTTGTTCTGTTTCTCTTTCTTAAAAAGCACTTGTGTATTGCAGGTCGTCAGTATCTCTTGAACGTGTGTGTGTCTTGTGTGTATGTATATCTACACATGTAGATGGTGTAATCCTTTGCAAAATATATAGTATTGGTATGAATCCTTGTCTGTGCTGTACTATAAGTCAAATTTGAGATACCAGAACTATTTCCGGAAGCTGTTATGAGGTAGATAGTACTGGCTGTATAAAGTTACCACTCCCTTAAAACTTTTCACCAAGTACTGGTGCTTCATGTCTACCTTCTATACGGCTTCTGGGGAGAGGGAGAATTTCTGGTATGAGAAGAGATCAGGGGAGACTATTGGGAAGGTGTAATTTGAGCTGGGTTTTTTAAAGAAGGGTAAAATTTCAAAAGGTAGCGATGTGGGGAGGGGATTGGGGTGGCATTATAAAGATAGACTAGCATGGGCAAAGACAGAGGTAAGAAAATACTAAGCATGTTTAGAGAATAGTAAGTTTGTCTAGGGAATGTGATTGACACAAAGGACCTCATAAATAAAACTAGAAAGAATTTAGAATTCTTTTAACATACTTCTTCTCTTATTTCATTTGAGTCTCTTGTGATTCTCAGCTTGTTATTTTCTATTTAAAGAAAGTAATATACAAGGCTGGGCGTGGTGGCTTATGACTGTAATCCCAGCACTTTGGGAGGCTGAGGCAGGTAGATTGCTTGAGTCCAGGAGTTTGAGACCAGCCTGGGCAACATGGCAAAACCCCATCCTTAAAAAATTAGCCAAGCATGATGGCATGTGCCTGTAGTCCCAGCTAATCAGGAGGCTGAGGTGGGAGAATCACTGCACCACTGCACTCCAGCCCAGGCAACAGAGCACAACCTTGTCTCAAAGCAAAAAAAGTTTTTAAGTAACGTACAAATAAACTTAAGCTTAGCCCATTTTAAAGTGTAACAGATTTTTAATTACAAGGCCCAAACTAATGAGACAAATTTTTCTCTTTTTTCAAATCTTTAAGCGTTCTAAAATCCTTTATAACGATAAGCATACGTGCCAGATTGCTGGCTTTTTCCATCTTAAAAACATAATTTTTACAGTGAACAAAAATAAATGTAATGTTGAACAGATAAAATGACATCAAAATAATTTGACATGTAAAGGAAAGAGAAACATTTTCTTGCTTGTCATTATTAATGCATTAGGGTACACTAATACAAGTAGTGCTTTGTTCAAGCTCAGTAAGATCTTTCGTTGCTAAATACTGTGTTTTCCTGATGTATACATGAAGGCTTGGGTGGAATGAAGTTTTAATTCATTCACTTGTCTGATTTTTCTACCTGGAAAGCTCTTATTTATGTGGTAGGTTGTTCTCCCTTAAAGGATAGTTAGTTACTTATTTGATTTAAAAAAAAAAAATAGCAGTATACACATTGCATAGAAGTAATCAAGATAATCTGTTGTCCTTAAATAGTGTCCCTCCTTACAGGGTATGTTAAACATTAAAAAACAGATTTTGAACTTTAATTCCTAGAATATATGAGATGGACATGGAGAAAAAGATCGCCTGTTAACTTAGGTGTGCCTTAGGGAACTACTATTTTGAATGAAATCTCTAGGGAAACGTTTCTTCAGCTAGTTAGTAAGTGAGGTTGGGAATCCTTCTGCTTAGACGGAATGAATAACATGTTCACTGGAAAACAGCCCTCTGTGAGTCCACTTTCAGCTGAAATGAAAATAGATTTTGTTTATTCTTATCTTTTAAATTAGATCTTCTAATTAAATCTTCTCATTCTGGGGCAATTGTAAAAATCGCTACTTTGTATTGCTTTTATTTTGTGTCAGTCCCTACTAGACATTTGGAATTCATTATCACAAACATTCTCGTCTAACCTATGTGGAGGCTTTATGATTTCCATTTTACAGCCAAGGAGAGACCCAGACAGGCTCAGTATCTTCGCCTGTGTTGCCAAACTGCTATCCAGTAGCAGAGCCAGGGCTTCCTATCTGTGTCTGATTCCTGAATGTCAAAGCAGTACCACCTTCCTAGGTGCTAATGATTATTCACAAAGCATCTTACCTGTGAAAAAAACACTATTGGGATTATCCCTTTCCTCCTAGTACCGTGTGAAGGGCGAAATGTGTACAGGACTGGTAGTCTTTGAAAAGGGTGGATAGTGGTAGTTATTATTTTCTAATCCAAGAAATTTTATCTAGTAAACATTTACAAGTTTTGAGTAGAAAATTTAACAATGTAAATTACAAAATATTTAAATATAAGAAATTTTCATTTGATATGCTGATTGTTTACAATGAGTAAAAACCTTGCATTGGGAAGATAAACAGTAAATCAGAAAAATCAGTTTGATTTCCTTATGTCCTACCTATGAAAGAACATATTTAAGGTGGCTTGACAGCTCATTCAAGGAGATGAAAAATCAAGAGCCAAAGTCCCTGGCTCTCTTGTCTTCTCCTAAATTTTTTTAAATGTTAGTTAAAAGTGAATTCAATTGGTAACCTTTCTTTTTCATTAAGAACACATTCAGTTCCATGAACAAATTTGTTGTTAACTCCAATGTTATAAGTAACATCTTAGAAGGGAGGAAGGATATATAAAGCTACAGTCTCAGACCTGGTGATGGCAGCTGACTAACTGGACTGAGTGCTATTTCTCATTTGAGTTTTCTTCATTCGCTGAAATTGCTGGAGACTGGGCAGAGATGGGAAATGACAGCATTCTTGACCCTGTGGGAGTCAGAGGTGCAAAGCATTCAGAGATAAGTGGATGAAAGAAATGAGGTTTGTTAATAGAGCCCAGGAAGTCAGAGAATTGGGGCTTGAAGAAGAAAGACCTAAAGGAAACATCTGCTAGCAGTTCCAGCAAGGTGGGGGTGGGAGAGCAAGGAAGGGGGAGGAAAGAGGTTCAGAATATCCACCTACGCTGCTACTAAGCTTGTTGAAAAGAAAGCTGGTCTAATTTGACGTAGACTCTTCCCCTCTGGATCAGAAAAACAGAAGCATTACAATATGCTATTCATACAGAAAGTGTGATTAGGAAAAAGGAAAATGCACGTGTGGGGTTGAGAACATCTGCTGTAACAAGTCATCTAGAGACAGCTAAGCAGTGGCTTTAAAGCAGCTTGCTAGTGTTCGGCAGAAAGGATGAGGAGGCGTTGGGATGGAGACCAATGGGATGAGAGTAATTAGGTCATGCACCAGCCTCTGTCCTATAGCTTTTATTTTCTCAGTGATCAGACCCAGAGTCTCGTCAGCAAGGAAACACTGTGATTAATGGCATCAGCCAAAAATATGACATGGAGATAGATCGCTCATAGTATGGTGCACCTAGCTGGTGCCTGGGAAACAAGCTCACGAGACATATAACGAAATTGTGCACCACACCTAATGTGAAAGAGAGCAGTTTCTTGGGAATGTTCTTACTTTTATTTCTAAGTCATATATTTTGGGGACCTTAAATCTACTTTATGTGACATGCAGTGATTGCTACTCGATTTTGTAGTTTTTCCATCCACAGTGAACTGTCAAGACTGTAGGAGTAAATAATGACTAATGTACTCAGTTGCAGAGAGATCACTGATTACTTTGGATATTGTTATTTATTACTTATTTTAGGCTTTTATTTATCTTTATTAATGGTGGAATAGTGTCCCTTTTCTAGCAACTTTCACATGTAGAGTTTGAGGTTACCCCATCCAGCTTTTTCAGTATTCTCATGGTTGAATAATCCTGACTTTAGTGCCACCATGTATTTGTATGGCAATGTGTACTTTTCCAAGGTTCACTTATTTGCGTTACTTTATTTAATCCCCACAAACTTCCAGTACGCAGTTACACAGGTGGTGTAATCCTAATTTAAAAATTTGGATCACTGGAAATAATGAGGTTTAGTTTTTTGCATGAGATTACACAGCTGGTTCCTAATGTGAAATGACTAGATCACACCTTTCTCCTCCAAGTTCTTCCAGAAACAGTATTGAGGCATTGGGGCTCATGGGGATTCTGATTGGTGCACTCCACTTGGATTCTGCTGATGAACTGGTAACCCTCTAATCTGGGTCTCCAGCCTTGATTTTACCCCAAGCTCCAAACTCACTGTCCCTGCTTACCTGGCTTATCTACACACGGAGGTCTCACTAGCAAATGAGCCCAACCGAATTCATCAGCCTTCTGGCCCCTCCCAGACCTCGTGATCTTGAGTTCCTTATTCTAGAGAATGTCATAACCACAAACTCTCAGTTGCCTTATTTCTGCGGCACCTGCCACTGTCCAGGGCTGGGCATTCACCAGCAGCCCTCTAACCAGTGTCCCTGTCACCACCCTGAACTCCCCTCCTCCGCGTACATTCTCCCCATCACATTCACATGTGATGGGCTTTGTGAAATGCAAATCCGATCAGTCTCTTCCCTGAGACTTTCAATGGCTTCTCTTTGTATTTAAGATAAAATCTAAAATTCTTAACATAGTTTACAAGGGCTTACAGAATCTGGCCCTGTGTTTCCACCTTCCCTCACCACTCCCTCTTTTTCAGTGTATATTGAATATTTTCCGGCTTCCCAGAGTGTGCCCTGTTCTTTTTTGCCTCTCGGCGTCTGTACCAGCTGCTTTCTTTTAGAACTCTCAGCCTAGACACCCTGGCCTCTGGGACGCCTGCTCTGCCACAGCGCCCTCTGCTGTGCTGTCGGTCTCCGTCCATTTCCCTCCCTGGACTGTGTTGTCAGGAGCGCCTGAGGCATGGCCATCTTGTTTGCCGTTGCATTCCCATATTGAGTACAGTGTATGAATCAGCTGGGTGGATGCGACATTTTTGTTGAATGTATAAACACAGGTTTCTAGATTTCCAGTGTTCTTTTCACTGAGATAGTTCCCCAAGAATGTGCTCAATATTCTCTGGTTGATTTTAGATTAAATGTTGAGTTCTTCCTTCTCTGTCAATACTTTGTAATTGTCCATAAAATTGCTCTTTTTTCCCCAGTATCATGCTTTACCCTGATTAAATCTGGTGGCTTTTTGGATGAACTTAACAGATATCAGTAACAAACATTTATCAAGTAATTCCTATGGGCCAGGCACTGTGTTAAGTATTTTTCATGAATTTTCTGCTTCCTTAAAATGATTCTGTAAGTTAAGTACTATTGTTATCCCTATTTTATAGATGAGAAAATAGACACAGAGAGATGAAATAATCTACCCAGTATCACAGCAAATAAGTAGTAGAGTTCGGTTTTGAACTCAGTGCAAGTCATACTGTTAAAGCCCATTCAGCTTATGAAAAACAGAGCTATAATTTCTGTTTATAGAAATGCCTGTGTTCTTGTGAGTTTCATAAAGGTAGTAACTTTGAATTTATGGACTGAGCATAGGCTTAGAAGCTAGTGTTGTAGCTGTAAAAAAGAAAAGGAAACCCAGTCTTGTCTGTGATGAAGATTAAATGAAATAATGAACATAAAATATAGAACATAGGGACTGGTATATTGTAGACTCCTGGAAAATGATAACCACTCATATTGAAGTTGTTCTAACTTACCTCACTGAACTTGAGAACTTAAGCAGTTCCAGTGGGGTGGGGGTTTGCTAAAGAGAAAGTTGGATTTTTCAGTCCTAAATAAATAAGAAAACTTATTTATAAGAAAACTGGAATGGCTAAGAAAAAGTGAACTTTGGATTTAGCTTGGACTGTATACACTTATATGAAGTTCATTTTAGCTTATTTTATGATTATGTTCCATACACATCTGTGAGCCAACATAGAAACCTAGAAGAGTGGCTATTTTCAGCACTTCAAAAGTGCTAATAACATACTGGCCCATGATAAAGCTACATAGGACCATCTTAAGACGTTAAGTTTATTAGCTCTTGGCTCTATATCATGTCTTTGAATTTTAAAAATAGCAAATTAGTTATTATTTGGGGAGTGTATTTTGATAGATAAAATATTTGAAAGAAATCTGCAGTGGAGAAATTTATTGAAAAGACCCTGATGGGGGAAAATTTTTGAACCACTATCTTATATCTCAAATAAGGTAAAATATTTTGTTATTATTACATTATTACATCTTTTTCTGCTGTGTATTGTAAGAACTTTGGTTTTTAAGGACTTGCCCTCTGCTGCAAATATATAGCTTATCAAAGAAGGGGAGAAATAATGTTTTGGAGTTTAATTGTTAATGCTAATTTCTGTGAGGAGTCCTTTAGGAGGTTTCACTAAAGTTACTAAAACCGTGCTGTCATGATATTTTGTAGTTATAATGATCATGAGCAATAAACGGTCAAAAAAAGAAAACCTTGAAAAAAGTAAGTGGAATACCAAGTATAAAATGGAAGTAATTTAAGTTGAAGTATTGTCCAGTGCCCCCAGATAGGCCCTATTTATTATAGGAATTTAGTATGTATTGATATACCTATTTAGTAGTTATTACATGCTGAAGGCATTATCTCGCTTGCTTTATCTCATTTGGTCCTCATAACAGTCCTAATAGATAGGTTCTCCTATCCTCAATTTTCCTATGAGGAAACCAAAGTTCAGAAAGGTTAAGTTACTCATCCGGTGGTCACATAGCTAGTGAGTGGTGACAGGCCTTTCGAATTCCAAAGCTCCATTTCCTGTCATAGGATATGATAAAGGAGAAATCACAAGCCAACATGAAGGAATCCTTGAGCAATTCAGGTTGAGATTATTGGTTAGCACTTTAAAGAACATTTAGTTTGGATCGTTAGCCACATTTCATGTAACAAAATTAATTTCAGATAGGTCAGAGGGTTAAATTTAAAAAACAAATCAAACTTTTAGAAAAATTAGAGGGTAGATTTGAGTACTGAACCAAATTTCTGAAGCAGAATTTCTCTAAACTTTATAGCAGCAGTTGAAATCGCAAAATAAAAATATGTACAACTATAGCATATAAAACAGGCATATAAAAAATAAATGATTTTTGAGTATCAAAAGTATAGATAAATTGGCATAAATTAAGAAAACAAGAATTCTTAGTGCTGACAAGGAAATTGTCATATATTGCTTGTGGTATGATAAACTAGTAAAGGCCCCTATAGGTTTAGCGAAAGTACATAAGGCACAAAAATATCATCTCTGCAGTAATTCTGCTTCTGGGAATCTTTTGTAGTAGATAATCTAAGCTATCGAAAATGCTATCTCCATGAAAATATTTTTGCAGTGTTTTTCATAAAACCAAAAATTAGGAAAAG
The DNA here is from genome assembly GCF_006542625.1 of Nomascus leucogenys. Taxonomy (NCBI): domain Eukaryota; kingdom Metazoa; phylum Chordata; class Mammalia; order Primates; family Hylobatidae; genus Nomascus; species Nomascus leucogenys. The sequence continues at coordinate 91,040,772 of NC_044402.1, forward strand.
AATAAAAAATGTCCAGTGTGAGGATAGTGGCTAGTCAAACCCCCCACTAGGTTAAATGTTTTTTATGTATTTTTTTTGTTTTTTTGAGATGGAATCTCACTTTGTCACCCTTTGTCACCCAGGCTGGAGCGCAGTGGTGCAGTCTCAGCTCACTGCAACCTCCGCCTCCTGGGTTGAAGCGATTCTCATGCCTCAGCCTCCCAAGTAACTGTCCAGCCTCTGTAGTAGCTGGGATTTCTGGCATGTGCCACCATTCCCAGCTAATTTTTTTTTTTTTTAGTAGAGATAGGGTTTTACCATATTGGACAGACTGGTCTCGAACTCCTGACCTCAGGTGATCCGCACACCTTGGCCTCCCAAAGTGCTGGGATTACAGGCGTGAGCCACTACACCCAGCCTAGGTGAAATGTTATATAACCATTATTATCAATGATTATAAAGCCTTCTTTCCAGTGTAAAACAATAGGGATGATGACATTTTTCATCTTATTTATGTTTCTACTGAGGTTACAGCTGTAGAAAATAATGTATGTTTCATAAAAGGCTGAAATGAAATATTTTATAACCAGTGAAAGATTTTATAACCATTAAAATCTTAATCATGATTATTCAGGTAGTGAGATTAAGAGTTTGCTTTATTTTCAAGTTTTTGATAATATTTTATTATTTACAAACTCTAAATATAAAGGCCTTCTTATTTGACCCACAGGATGGGTTTCCAGATTTCCAGGATTCTGTGCAAACGCTCTTCCAGCAGGCTAGAGCTAAGAGTGAAGAACTTGCAGCTCTTAGTTCACAGGTAACATAAACTCCCAGTTATTATTTCATAATAGTATCTGAAGGTTAAAAAATAAATGACTACTTCAACTAGCTTCAGTTTTAAGTATCTGAGGCCTGACTTTTTATTTCCGTTTGTTTTTTAAAACATCATCTGAGCCACAGCTGTATCAACATGAGAGCATGAGAGCAATAACAACTTGGTTTGATTCAGTTTATGAATGGAATCTGATATGGTGCTACTTATTTATTCTTGTAGTTTTGTAGGAAGTGAGACAGATTCTCTATTCAAGAAAACTTAAACAGTTTGATAATCAGGAAAACCAGCCATGTTGACCATGGCCGTGTGTAATACAACTCTGAGATAAAATAATACTAGTTCTCAATAAAATATTAATAGTCAAAATTATAATTATTGTTAAATCTTTTAAATTCATATTTATTGAAAACCTATTAAATGAATATGTGGTTTCAGGTGCTTTGGCCATTAAGTTATTTAATTTTGTCTGTATACTGAAATTAAAATTTTAAAATGCTTTCTGCAAACATCATCTTTTAGAAAGCACTGTAAGCTTTTATTCCTGTTGAACAGCTTCCTTGTAATAAGTTGCTTTTGATCAAATTTAGTACTGCTAAGTTTTGTTTTTTTCATGTTAGGATGAAAAATACATTTTTTACCTCAGATATGCTTATTTAAATTTTGTCAGTTTAGTAACAAGTTCAAATGAAATGAAGTTGTAGTTACTTTTGATTTGGTTTATATGCACTCAGAAAAATAATGTAAGTGTTTATCATGTTTATTCTGTGAATTAATATATTTTACCTATTGATTTTTACATTGTGAATCAGGGCTTTTTGTAACCAATTTTATATAGCAGCTTTCTTGTTCTACTCTCTTATATAGCATGGTAGTGATTCATATCTGTGCATTTTGACTATTATCTCCTTGGCAAAATATCACAAATACACTGCTCTGAATATCACATATAAGTAATTTAGAGCAGTGCATTGAAAAGGAACTCATAAAACACATGCAGAGATAAATTTATATGTCAGTTGACTAATCGTATATTTAAAATATGCCTTTTTATGATTGGTTGTGAAATACTGCAGTTTCATTTCATGATGAAGGTGAAGATGCTTATTGGCACTGATGTTTTTCTGCATAATTTACATTGTTTAATTTTAGTGGGAAGTGTGTTTGTCTTGTTCTTCTAGACAGCCGTTTTACACCTTTTCTCCCCCAAACATATTGTCATCATATCAGAGTCTGTATACTGCCAGATCCTAAAATAAAAATGCCAAGATTTCGCCCCAAGTGTTAGAAGTAGTTTATAGCAGATGTTGCTGTTGCTTTTAGATTTCTGTTTTAAAAAATCCTTTAAAGGACTTAGTACCTTGGAAAACAAAGCTAAGGTTATGTTGCTTTTGAGCTGACATGGAATTCTCTTGAAAGAATTGAGAAGAAAGCTTTTATCTTTTGTACAATATCCAGCCTTTTATGTTTTAACATGATGATATAGACATCTATGCATATTTATGGAATTTGTATACCACATGAAGTGTGAACTAATTTTAATGAATACTAAATATATTTGCTGGAGTCTGAAATTGGCATCTTTAAACCATTAAAAAATCTAGAATGTTTCAGTTACTGATTTGATTTTTACTTTACTTACTAGCAGCCTGAAAAGGTGATGGCAAAGCAGATGGAGTTCCTTTGCAACCAAGCTGGCTATGAGAGACTGCAGCATGCCGAGAGGAGGTTGTCTGCAGGGCTTTACAGGCAGAGCTCAGAAGAGCACAGTCCTAACGGCTTGACTTCTGATAACTCAGATGGACAAGGTACATATTTGGAATATCCTACGCCTTTAGGGCCACTATGTGCACTTCAAAGAGAAACAGAAGACAGTGGCTGATTTTTAGATTATGATATTTTGTAGAGATTATTTTACAGGTTCTCTTATCAAAATTATCTCATCAAAATTATTATCAAGAATTTTTAAATTCATGTTTCTAAAAAGGAGATAATTTACCCTGCAAATTTTAATTTGTAAATTTTTTAATCTTTAAGCAGTTGGCACCTGAGATTGACATGTATTATTTTGTAGGGGTTGGTGGGAGTGTGAGATGTCAACAGTACAGATTATTTTCCCCAAAGAAGCAGATTCCGGGAGAGATGTTTATCCTTTTTAAATGACCAAAACTTCATATTTTTTTAGACTTCAAAAACAAGTTTGTGAAATTTACAACATTTGGTTCTTAAGAGAATATGGTAACTGCATCTAAAGTGTTATGACAGAGTACAGCTCAGGTTTAGAAAACCATGTGATTCGTGAGTGTTTTTACCATTCTAAAAAGTACTTCATTCTTTTCACATCCTCACATAAGGAAAATCCCAAGTCATTGTTATTCACCCAATCAACAGGCATTTTATTTTTTAGCATTTCCTATGTGCCAGGCACTCTCCTAGGCACTGAAGATGCAGCAGGGAACAAATCCCTGTTTACCTGGAGCTTACACTGTAGTATGGAGGGAGATGTACAGGTTATAAGTATATAAATATATCCTCTAGTTTCAAATAGTAATAAGTGTTTGAAGAAAAAAATAATTTTGTAGTGCCTCCTTTTTATATATTATTGTTATACTTTTCTAGAGAGTGGTTATTATTGGAAAAAAAAAAAAAAAAGGATTTCTAGGTAAGAATACCCTCTTAACAAGGATTCTCCAGCCATGGACTGAAGTATTACATGTGTCAACAGATCAGAGTACTGGAAGAGAAGAAAGTTCTTCCTTTTAAAAATATTATGGGAACCTTTGAGTTGAGGTCTTGTTTAACTTCTCCAATTATCCTTAACAGTTAAGAAGCAAAGGCAATTATTAAAGATTTGGTGACTCTAATTTGTGACACCAGGATAATTCAGTGTGGGGTGGCAATTTGCTAATGTGATGGATTTCAGTACATGACAACATGATTGGGTGTATAATTTTTTCCCATATTTGTGCTAAATCTGTTTTTTCATGGATTTTGCTGTCGTTTTTTTTTTTTTTAAATCTTTAATTGGCTTGAAGCCTTCTCTGTCTTTCTAGTACTTGTTATTATATGATTAATGACATGCCTTGGTAAAATGGTTGCACTAGTAAGAAAATGCCTTATAGAGGAGATGTATTATATGCCAAAACTGGAAGGCTCACGGAAATTCTCAGTCTTTTGTTTAGCTCTTAAAAATATCCTGGCAGAATTGTAAACCTTGGGACTGGCATGAAATGACTTGCCATTTTCCTCTTAAATTATTATTTAAAATGTTTTTTCCAAGTCTTATTTAAATTCTTCAGTGCTTGTTGACTTTCCTCACTTTTTTCCTAAGGAGTGTTCAGGCAATTTTTGAAAATTTATTTTTAAGAAAGGTCATTGTGTGTTTTTAATATTATGCATATTTCTTTTTTCTTTTCATTAGGAGAAAGACCTTTGAATCTCCGAATGCCTAATTTACAGAACAGACAACCCCATCATTTTGTGGTGGATGGGGAGCTGAGCAGACTTTACCCCAGTGAGGCAAAGTCCCACTCATCAGGTGAGAATGTGCTATATGATGAGAGGGTAATACTTGAATAAAAGCATCTTTAAATTCTGTTCTCCTATTCCCTCCCCTACCAAAAAAAAAAAAAAATGTCATTACTGACAGTGTTCCTACAGGTTGAGTATCCCTAACTGGAAAATTCGAAATGCTCCAGGATCCAAAATTTTTTGAGTGTCAGAATGACACTCAAAGGAAACCCGCATTAGAACATTTCAGATTTGGTATGCTGAACCTTTAGTATAATGCAAATAGTCCAAAATCTGAAAAAACTCAAAATCCATAGCACTTCCTTGTCCCAGGCATTTTGGATAAGGGATGCTCAATTGTCAGTTTTTCTCCCCTTGGAAGTGATAGATTGCCATAACGCTGGCTGCTCTCACTAGTCTTTTTGCAAACTTCATATTCCGAACAATGACAGGGAAAACTCATGAAAGTTGAGATTACTTTGATTAGCCATTATATGAATGGTGATGTTTATATGAAAGTTTAATAGTAGCTGGTTTGAGTTGTGTTACTACCTTTTTTGGCAATAACATAATATGAAATTGATGGACTACATGTTTGCTTTGACACGAGAAAACCTTGTGTATCAAAATCTAGACTTTTCATGCAGATGTATTTTGGAGTTGATACCCATATTTCAAAAGTAAACTGAATTCCATAAAAGGATGAGCAGCTCCTTATCATAGTTAGATATTTACATATTTTTATCCAAGTAAAGTGAGTTAGACCTAGTTAAAGCATTAGAGACCAGCACAATTTGAAAGAATCTGTTATCATTCAAGTCTTTGAGTTAAAGTAACTTTAGGAGTCACTTAATCAAAGTCACTGATTTTATAGATGAGGTAGCTAAAGCCAAATAAACAGCTCCAAATTTGCATTGTAAGTCAGCGGGAAATGTAGTTTTACAAGCATTAGGATTAAACCTGACTTTACATCTGTTATCTAGATAGGATGAATTATGTATTTACTAGAAAAAAAGTGTTATCAAGAGCATTTATGTCTTTCAATTTTAGATCATACTCTTGGTAGCAGATGCTAAAAAGACAAGTTCTAAATAATGTTCTGGTGCTGTGACTTTAAAGCGTGCTATTGCATACGTGATTGTAGCCATTTTAATAATGTCAAAGGGAGGTTGAGAAATTGAAATTATCCTAAAAAGATGACATCCTGGTCTTATGTTTTCCATAACACAAAAAAAGTGATCTATTCTTTAAAGTTTTTTTGAAAACGAACAAAAAACGACTTCTTACCAATTTATATTCCTTAGAAGACTCTATATAACAGGAATACTCCAATTACATTGATCATGTGTCTCATCATGGGGCATATTTACATATTTCATGGAGATATATTTCATAGAGATATAATTGATCTAGGTTTTTATGTAGAACCGAATGAAGAAATGCCTGAAAAAGCCTGCCTTTCTCTTTCTTCCTTCCTTTCTTTCTTTCTCTCTCTTCTCTCTCTCTTTCTCTTTCTTTCTTTCTTTCTTTCTTTCTTTCTTTCTTTCTTCTTTCTTTCTCTTTTCTTTCTTTCTTTCTTTCTTTTTCTTTTTCTCTTTCTTTCTCTTTCTCTCTCTTTCTTTCTTCTTTCCCTTCTTTCCTTTCTTTCTTTTCTTTTCTTTCTTTCTTTCTTTTCGTTTTTTGAGATGGAGTCTCGCTCTCTCGCCCAGCCTGGAGTGCAGTGGCGCAATCTCGGCTCACTTGAGGCTCCTCCTCCCGGGTTTACGCCATTTTCCTGCCTCAGCCTCCCGAGTAGCTGGGACTACAAGCGCCTGCCACTGCGCCCGGCTAATTTTTTGTATTTTTAGTAGAGACGGAGTTTCACCGTGGTCTCAATCTCCTGACCTCCTGATCCGCCCGCCTCGGCCCCACAAAGTGTTGGGATTACAGGTGTGAGCCACCATGCCCGGCCGTCTTTTTCTTTATTTTTAACTGAATAGAAATAATACAGGTTTCATATAGTGCAAGCCTTGGTCCAGATCTTAGCACCGATACTTGACTGAGTGACCCTGACTGAGTTGCTTAAGTACCCGTCCTTCAGTTGCTTCATCTGTAAAAGAGAAGTAATTTCTACCTCGTAGGGTAGTTATGAGGATTAAACAAGATAGTGTACCTGCTTTGTACACTATGTATTCCAGCCAGCAGGAATTCAATAAATAGTAGCTACTTTTTTTTATTACTCTTTCGCGGAACTTAAAATCCCCTTCTGTTTAGATAAAGAGGATTCATAAATTGAGCTATTTAATTTCAGATAAGCTATTAGTATTGATTACTTTCTAGAATCCAAGGTGTGAGTGTATGTGATATGGACGTTTGCATGTATATGTGTGTGTACATATCTCCCAGTATTTGTACTTTACATAAAGGTTACATTTAATTGTTATTCTGTAGTGTTTGTGTATAGTTGAAATAACTGTACACATAGAACTCCATGGAATGATTTCTTATGAAAAGGTGTTCATTATTTTATCCCTATTTCTCCCACCTTAATATGTCATTGTCGGAAGAACTTTAAAAAATAGTTCCCAGGTTATGAAGATATTTTTCAGTCTGATTCCTTCATTGATGGTAAATATTTTAACCAGTAACAGTTATATATGAATAATCAGCTTCCTTTTATATATTTATCATGTTGGATCAAGCATTAAATAAAAATTAATATATTCTGTATGCTAAATGTTTTATGTGCATTTCATTATTTAACTTTCATGCCACTTTATGTAGATACTATTCCCATTTTATAAATGAAGACACTAAGGCTTAGAGAGGTGTATAACTTGCCCAGAGATGTATACAGCTAGTAATTGGCAGAGTTGAAATTTAAATCCAGAATCCAAGCTCTTAACAGCTCTATGAACAAAAATTTTATATGGAATTACAGAATCATGAATAGTTGATAGTATTTGGTATGGAGTTTGGGGGTTTGTTTTAAAACCTTGTTTGATTTTTGTAGTCCATTGATTTAAAATATCAACTCACTTTGTTTCCATTTTTATGTAGAGAGCCTTGGGATTTTGAAAGACTACCCTCATTCAGCTTTTACCTTAGAAAAGAAAGTCATCAAAACAGAGCCTGAAGATTCAAGATAGCTGTGATTTCTCTCACCGTTCTCTGGAAATGGCATCAGATTTAAGGATAATACTCCATCATAGAAATAAGCCTTAATAACCAGTGTTGCCTCATTCAGCTCAAACAGATTTCATAGCCAAAGCAAAAGGACTGGTACGGTAGTCTGCGGAAACCAGGAAGATAAAACAACAGCCACAAAAGAGAAAATCAAGAGTGTTGCAATCTATAACAGAAATATTGATTCATTCACATTCCTGTGTTAAGTCATTTTATATGGAAAGGCTTACAAATCAATATTGTAAGCATTCATTATTTAAGAATGTACAATGTATTTGTGTAATTTATAGAAGTAAAATCTAGATGTTGAGACCTGTTTGGTCTAATAGATGTGGATACAGTTTATTTTACTTGAAATTTTGTTGTCTACTTTGTGTGTTAAACGTAAATATATGTCAGAGTTTAGAATCTTTGCCTGCAGTTGTGAAAAAGAAAGCTTAAGTGATGTAGTTATTGGCAAGATTGCAATGATTATGGAAAACTAGAAAGCAAATACTCAGTTTAAGCCAAGGAAAATATTGTGGATTTAATATTTGATAAAACTGATTTTGTTTAACAGGAAATTTTTAGCATTCACTCATATAACATCTGGTTATCAATGCACGTTTACACAATAAATACTTGAGTGGAGGAAAGTTAAAAAGATGAGCAATAGAGTAGAATATATATCTTAAACTAGTTGACCTAGATTGTATTAATAGCTACTTAAGATGTTTCAAAGATAGGAAGCTATTGCTTGGACAGAGAACTTGAAATAAGTGGACCCATGTATAAAAGCTTTGACTTAAACATTGATATTTCAGAATGTGTTAAATAGATTAAGACATAGTAAGTTAACCCTACATGTTATAAAGATGGCGACTGTTAACAAAGGCTGTAACAGATTAAGTACTATTTTATATCCAGAAAGTCTTCTCTATGTAGAGAAGTCAGACTAGATGCTTTCACTAGGGAATGTCTTCCCACCCAGCCATCACAAGTGTGGACAATCACTGCATCCACATCTGTAGGCATATTTCTATGGAAGTTTAGGTGACAGCTATATTCAGTATTTATTTTACGATTTCATTTTTCTACACCTTTGAGATTTATGAATGCAGTTTTTTCTTAAAATTTATTTTAACTTGACAGTATGTTTTTAGTTCCCCAAATTTAATTAATGGACCATGTGCATATATATGGGAGTGTGCTTACATGTTAATAATGTACTTGCATACTTATGAGAATTTCACATTGGAATTCATAATGGTAAAAAAAATACATCTGCCAATATACGTTTTTTTCTGTTGGTTTAAGAGAAGATAACTGACAGCTTTACCTACTTCCTACAAATGCATCTAAACCCAGATATTACTGAGAAGAGTGTATTGACTCGAGTGTAAGAGAGTATGTGTTTGTTTTTAGTTCTGCTCTAGATCATAACTGTAAAAAATATTAAGTCATAATCTGTTACACTAAAATTTGTCAGCCAAATGTTAGATGAAATGTCTGCACTGTAGTCTCAGATCACTGTCACGTATATAAATTGCTTCTTCATTTTAATTTGTAGAAGTACTTTACAGTAGGAAACACCAGTAAACAACTTTTATACTGTTAAAAGGCTTTTTTCCCCTTCCTAAATGTTTTAATTGTACCATAGTGTTCTGCTCACTGAAGAAGCTTCTTATGGACCTTGCAACTTTGTTGCTAGCTTGAGGTTGATTATTGTGGTTGTATTGTTCACTGTGTGTAGAAATAGTATGAGTACGATTTCAATAGACTGTTCAGTTTTTAATATTAGCCATAGCACTGGTTAGTATCTCAGTAGTTTCATGAAACGTTTCCTGTATTCTAATCTATTTTGAAACATTTTTTTTTAAATTGTGTCTTACAGTCAAGTTTGTAGATTTTCATAAGCCACAATTTTAAAAGATGCAGTAATCTTCCAACTTCCAATATTTATCCATTCGTTGTGGACCCACAAATTGCATCTTTAAATTCATAATAAGTTTCCTTAACTATCTTATGTTTCTAGTCTTTCAAGCTTAGTGATAAGGTGGAAGCACAAGAAAAATTTCAGTAGAATACAGTTTTTATTTTGTAAACACTAATGTATTAAACTTGCTATACATTAAAGCAAATAATATATATTTTTATTTGAATTGTATATGTGAATTGGAAGTTATAACTAGTTGATTTTTTCATTTTGTTAGAGGTATTTTCACTGAACAAGGTCAATTGGTTACCTCAGTATTACAGCCAATATAGTCCAAGGGACCATTTCTCCCTGAGTCTCTTACACTTTATTGTGCGATGTCCACGTTTTTGTGACTCTTCAAGCTGTTGGTGAGGTGGGACGAATGCACTTGCTTCCTGTGGCAATAAAGATTTTCTGTGCCTCACACATTTATGTTTATAGCATTTTCTACATAGCAGTTTTCCAGTGACTAATATTAACCCACTCTGCCTCGCTTATCTGCTTATTTAAGCTGGGTTTCAGTATTAGAGGACAAGAACTTAACGTCTTCAGTTGGGACTAAATATTGTCAGCTACCGTCATTTCTGAAAAATCATTTGGTAAACAGATTCTCAGTAGACTCTGGTCTGGCAGAGAGAGGTCAATTTATATTCTCATTTATGTAGAAGTTTATGAAGACATTTTTAAAACTCCACCATTTCTAACTATTAATAAAAGGAACATTAGGATTTAACATCTATAATACATATATGTATAATATTAATGTGATTTGGGTTCAGTGTTATGAGTTAATTGTATGAAATTGAGCTAACTTGTAGTAAAGAACCAGGAAGAGCCTTTCAACAAGTATTGATGAGTTCTGTAGATTAATGAAGATCATCAGTGTGCCAAGCACTGTGCTAGGTGCCAGGGAAGAGGTAAAGGTCACAAACGAAATATATGATCCTTGCCCAAAACCTAGTTGGATAGGAACTAATACCACTCACATAAAAATTTCAGTGCCTTACATATTGAGATGAGGAGCTGACATTTAAGTGCATTGTGTATTAGGCAGACATTATGGTAGCATGCACTTTACAGGTGAGAGAAAGCACACTTAGTGAGTGAGATTCAGAAGAGATCGGCCAGGACTGAAAACATTCAGAGGTAGAATTTGATAAAAAGCCATAGTGGCAGTACATTTCACTTTGAGGCTGCTTTTTTTTGTTTTTTTTTTTGTTGTTAAATTACTGCGATTTTATTTTGAAACTGCATGGCAGTTAGATCTGCTTGCCTGGGTAATCATTCCTTTGACGATCCACTAAATCTGTCAAAAGGCAGCGGGGAAAGGTGTTTTTCATCTGTCCTTATTTAGTGAACCCACTTGGGTAAAAGCTTTAGGATTTGGTAATTATGAGACTACTAGCACCTAGTGTACCTTTACAACTATAGTTGACACTATTTAAGACTTAAAAGCTAAATATGCAGGGGATTTCCTAACTTATGGTCTGTCCACTTGGGTCTCAAATGGTTAAGTATTAACACAATGGCCAAGTATTAACACAATGCCCATTTTGCTTGTGACTTAATATACTACATCGAGTCTTCAAAAGAAAACCAAGGTATTAACCAACCTGATGAAGCCAGAAGGTCTGCCTCTTTTAGGAAATGAATTCAATTAGTAAGTAGCTGAAGTTAGAATTGAACAAACCTTGTATGTTTGTAACAGCTTGAATGACCAAATACGATAGTTGCTCTTTTACTAAAAGCCACCGTATGGTCCAGCTGTGCATGGGTGGTGTTTCAGGGAATGCAAGCTTCTTATCTGTGGGTGTCCTCATAAATGAAATTTGTAAGTAGGCCTCCAAAGTTAATAAAAGAATGATCCAATGCCTGACATTTTTATTGTAAATACAATTTAATATCATAAATCTTACTGTTAACTATGTCCATAGTGATCCTGTAAGACAATTTTTTATTTCATGTAGAAGTGATCAAAAGCAAAATGCTGGAGCTAGGATTTTTCTTACTTTCTGAGTATGCAACAGTTAAACCTTTAAAACATCTTTGGGAGGCTGAGGCGGGCAGATCACGAGGTCAGGAGATCAAGACCATCCTGGCTAACATGGTGAAACCCTGTCTCTACTAAAAAAAAAAAAATACAAAAAAATTAGCCGGGCATGGTGGCGGGCACCTGTAGTCCCAACTACTCGGGAGGGTGAGGCAGGAGAATGGCGTGAAGTCGGGAGGCGGAGCTTGGAGTGAGCCGAGATCGTGCCACTGCACTCCAGCCTGGGCAACAGTGCAAGACTCTGTCTCAAAAAAAAAAAAAAAAAAAAAAATCTTTGGCATGTTTCTGCTGACCTATGACATTTTTTTTTTTGTGATCACCTCAAAGGTGTTTTTTATTTTTTGTGCAGAAAAGCCTAATCAGAAATTTATTTTTTAAGTTCATAATCAACTTTATTAGAGTTATAATGCAAAAAGGTATTGTGCTTAAGGTTAAGTTCAGCTTACAAATCTTTACTTTCTAAGTTTAGCAAATCTTAATCACTTTTAAGGGAACTGTGAACTGGTTGTGTTTACAAAGTTGGTTAATTAAGCCTTACTCTTTTACAGTCTTCCCATCTGTTAGGTCACACAATTCTTAAGTGTTAAAACGATGTCCTGTTGAATTCTAGGTCTCCCAGCTGTGTTTGACTATTTGGTCACAATTTCCAAATTGTTATTCTGACTGCTAAGTGATTTACTTTCAAAGTATTGCTCCAATAATGTTAAAGGTCTGGCTTCTACCACTTCATCTTAAAGGAATTTTTAATAAGTTTTGGTTTTTTTTCAGCAATTGGGGTAAAACCCTCAAGGAACATCAGACTCATAAAATAGTAATCTTAGTTCTTATTTCAACATCCATATGAAATCCTTAGTTACCATTATTTTTCCATTTTATTCTTTTAATTTTAAAATATTTGACAAAAATATTGAAGTATACAATATGATGGTTTTTTATACCAGTACATTGTATACTGATACCACAATCAAGTTAAGACACTAAAGTGGGAAATTACCTCTCCTAATTTTTGTTGACTTTATATTTAGTGCAGTTTAGTCAATTTAGTTATTAAATATCTTAATAAAGAATAACTTTCAGTAAAATGTTTAAAAAATTTCCTCTGCACAGAGCATTATGCTACATTTATGTAAATCGAGAAACCTACCTAAATACAGTTTTAAGTTTTAGAAGTTTCTATTGAAATGTTTGCTTTATTATACAGTTCTATTTAAGTTTTCCATTCTAACTTATTAAAAGAATCAGCTTCTTCACAGTCTCTGAGAAGTAGTGATAGTTGAATGTTGCCATCAAAACATAATGTTGCAAAATGTAGATTAAGTACATCACATTGGTTCAAGATGGTAGTGCCACACGTTAAAATCATGAACCCAATAATTTTTCTCACTAAGAGTGACAAATTTTGTGAATTTCCTGTCAGTCCAAACAATTTGGTAATCAACCTAGCCTAGTTTTGCTGTGGGTGAGCACTAGTGATGGTATAAATTAGAATGTGCTTCATATGTACACATTCTGAAACCTTATGAGTCATCTTTGCATTAAAAGCTTGCACCTCATAAATTTGTTTAAAGTGCCATGTTCAACACCCACACATAATCCCAAGCAAGCATGGCCATTCTCTCGTAACTGTCACAGACATCCTATATTGGTAGGTCACTTAGGCTGCAGTATGTAGGAAGCTAGTTAAGTAGTGCATACGTAGGTGGAATCTTACTGGTAACTGTTTCAGCAGAGACATTTTATAATTTTCTGAGACTACCTATCGTCTTCGACTGTGAACTGTTAAACCAAACATCTGTGGTCTAGCACCCACCATACCCTGCTATTATCCTTCCCAAAAGACAAAGTGATTTTTTTGGTAGCATGTTCTTACACTGTAGGCTCTTCAGAGTCTCATGGTTTTCATTATTTTTCCCCAAAAAAATATGTATTTTCCACCCCCAGATCCCTGACAACATAATGTAAGCATGTTTTTCATCAGCAGTTAAAATGAACTAGGTCATTCATTTTCTTTTTGAATTCAACCAATGTCTCCATCATCAGAAAATGCTCATACATTGACTTTTGTGTGTTTCTTTTGCATATATTGGCTAACTTTCAAATTGGACCACATCTTTCTGATTTTTATTGGTGAGAAGGCAACAGAAAAATTTGTATAGTGAGATAGGGACATCGCAGGTACAGCCAGGTACTTGATTCCAATTCTTAGGATAATAAAAGGCAATTTCCACTTTAAAAATTAACATTAAAGGGGAAATTAATTAGAGGTTATGTAATTTATTCAAAGAGAAGAACGATTTTAATATATTTTAATATTTAAAAGTGAGAAGAGAGGATTCCATTTCTCAAGACTTTTCCATTTCATGTCACAGGTATGTGACAGCCGGCTTATAAGGGAAGTCACTTTTTGTATGATTCCTTATTTAAAAGACAGGATCTAGTTCTGCCTTGCAAAGCAAAAGATTTAAAACTCAGGCTTATATTCTTAATCTGGCAGGTAGTGCCATATAACAAATCCACATTGGGCCAACTGCTTTACATGTAATCCTCTGCAACTCCAGGAGGTACTTATCAGCCCCATTTTGCAGATGAGAAAACAGACGTCTCAAGAGATAATAGTTATTCCACAACTAGTAGTAGGATCTTGGGCTGGTCACTTGTCCATGAGCACCTGATCCTGTCAAATATCCTTTGAACTGAGTGGCCTGTACTATGTGTAGACATTTTACATGGTAAATACTTTATAGATAAAGCTTGAATACACACATGTGGAAAGAACTAGGCCATATGTGAGTACTGATCAGCTGGTTGTTAGTGGTGTCTAGACTGCAGCAGAGGCTTCCCAAAGAAAGTAAACATCAAGCCATTCTGAAGGCAGCTACTCAAGCGGAGAAGTGAAAGGGCATTGCACAGCTTTGGGATTAGCATGTCTGAAAGGCCCAGGTTGGGAAGCAGAAAAGCCACATTCCAATACCACTGGAAAATGTAACGGACTAAAGCAGAAAATTCAAATAAAAGTTTAATTAGATATAAAACATCTAGAAAAGAATGCCTACTAAATGAAATCCTTTGAAACTCATACAAAGTTCTCATTCAATCTGGGAAGCAATTAGAAGTTGTTTTGTTTGTTTTTGTTTTTTGAGACAGGGTATTGTTCTCTTGCCCAGCCTCGAGTGCAGTGTTGCAATCTTGGCTCGCTGTAACCTCTGCCTCCTGGGCCCAAGCAATCCTCTCACCTCAGCCTCCTGAATAGCTGGGACTGCAGGGGTGCGCTACCATGCTCAGCTAATATTTTAAGGTTTATAAGCTGTTCCAAGATGCCCCCAAAGGGCTTGATTCTGGCTATGTTATGTGGAGGCAGTGACTAGGAAGCTGTTGCAGTTGTTCACCCTTCAGGTGGTCAAACTTGAGCAGTGACAATAAAGACCAAGGGGAACAAGAGTGAAGGATATGCAATCATGCAATCATTCATTCATTTAGCAAGCATTTGTTAGGCCACCTGCTTAAAAATGCCCAGGCACAGTGTTAGGAACTGCCCTTTAGGGACACTCACGTCTAATAAAGGAAGACAGAAATTGTTGATGATGAAGTGGCAGGATTTGATGACAGGTTAATTGTCCAGCTCATGAGAAAGGAACATATCGACCAATTGGAGAAAAAGAATTAATGGTTGTGACCCTAGCAAAAAGAATAGTAGCATCACTTTCCAAAAAAGAATTTAGGAAAGAAAGGAAAGAAAGGGAGTTTGGTGCTCAATAATACTTTGTGTCAGACCGTTCAGTTTTGGGGTCATTGGTATATGTGAGTAGGGCTGTCCTGCAGGCAGCAAGAAATAACAGACCAAAGAGAGTGTACAAGATCCAAGCTGGAGTAGAGGAATTTTGAGAATTCAAAGTCATTTTCCTAGAGAGCTCCACCAAGAGCAAAGTTAGTTATAGACATACTGATAACCTTTTTTTTGAGACAGAGTCTCACTCTTGCCCAGGCTGGAGTGCGATGGTGCGATCTTGGCTCACTGCAAACTCTGCCTCCTTGGTTCAACCAGTGCTCCTGCCTCAGCCTCTTAAGTTGCTGGGATTACAGGTGCATGCCACCACGCCTGGCTAATTTTTGTATTTTCAGTGGAGACAAGGTTTCACCATGTTGGCCAGGCTGGTCAAACTCCTGACCTCAGGTGATCCACCTGCCTCAGCCTCCCAAAGTGCTGGGATTACAGGCGTGAGCCACCGTGCCTGGCCTAAAGAAACCTTAAAGAACCCCATGATTAAGGGTTGAGGTGTCTTTTGTATGTGTTATTTAGAGGGCAAGGAGGAAGGAGGGATTAAATGAAGGAAACAAACAAATTAGCTAGGTTTCAAACCATGGTTTAACTTAATTTGCATCTCCAAATTTCACTCACAAATTATTTATTAATTACAAAGGAGACAAGTCAATTTTACAATTGTGAACTCTAGACTATTCTCCTTTCTTGCACTAAGTGGAAAATTCTAGAAATAACACCTTTATTTAAAGGTTGCAAGGCTATCTTTATCATTAGTTGTGACCTAATTAATCCATTTCACAAACCAACAAATTTGGCACTATTATCCTCATCTTATGAGAGGAGAAACTGCACCAAGAGATTTAGGAACTCATTGATACCTAGAGAAGAAATCAGTTTGCGGGTGATAAGTATTATTTTTGCTCTGGTTTCTGTCTGTAATGAGAAGGAAAAATCAGATTGTGCATTTTAAAAATATAGGTTTTCTCCAGCTCCTTGATGTGGGCTAGTGTGAGGGCCCTAATAAGACAGTTGTGCAGGGACTGAGGAAGCAGCAGCACAGCAGCATAGATACTGATGACTTGAGAGAAATTCAAAATTAAATATAAATATTATATTTTACCTGTTTCTTAAATTGAGGGGTTTTTTTTGTTTTTGTTTTTGTTTTGTTTTGTTTGAGACAGGGTCTCACTTGTCACCCAGGCTGAAGAGTGCAGTGGTGTAACCATGGCTCATTGTGACCCCAACCCCAATAGCTGGGACTGCAGGTGCTCATGACACCATGTCTGGATAATTTTTTGAATTTTTTTTAGAGATGGAGTCTCACTATGTTGCCCAGGCTGGCCTTGAACTCCTGGGCTCAAGCAATCCTCCCACCTTGGCCTCCCAAAGTGCTGGGATTACAGTTGGGAGCCATTGTGCCTGGCCATTAGGCACAATGGCTCCCAACTGTCTTTTTTTAAGGTGGAGAAAATGTTTTTAAAAACTCAAGAGTTTCCTAAACACAACAAAAAATTATCCTCATTAACCTTTTTAGGCACATCTAAGGACAAGGTGACCATAAGAACAAATTAAAATATGATTTTTCAGCCTGAAACAGTTGTAATCTAAAACAGACAAGCATTATCCTGAACAAATACAAAGAAGGTAATAAAGCATTATAAACTGCCCACTACCCAGACTCATTCTCTGCTTCCACTCCAGGACATGAATGCATACCAGGAAATCAGTACCACTGGGGGCCACCCGGGAGACTGCCTTCCACAGTGAGGGAGACAATGAATTCTATTTGGGACCTGTGGAGTTTGAGACGCCTTCCGTTTATTTCAGTGGAGCTATTTAGGATTTACTTGGAGACAAAAGTCTGGAGATCAGGAAAGCCTGGAATTCAGGTCAAGACCGGGATCTTAGATTTGATAGTCATTGGAGTCTCCTAATTGGCAGCTGAAGCCATGGGAGTGAATGAGACAACAGGAAAATAAAAGAGAAGATGGGTAAGGCTAGATTTCTGGGAAATATTAACTATATGGGGTAGGTGGAACAACAACAAAACCCACCAAGGCTACCAAGAAAGAGCAGTCAGAGAAATGGGAGGACAACGGAGAGAGAGAAACATCCTAGAAGAACAGGCAGGAAGCCACAGAACAGAGGGTATTGGGAATGTCAAACTAGGTAAGAGTCAAGCAGGGTGAAAACAGGCTGTGGAAGTGGATTATTAAAGAGGCTACAGTTAACTTTAAGAACGTTAAGAGAGTGCTACCAAACAGGGTAATTGGGAAGAATAATTGGTGCCATAGTTTAATTTACTAAAGTAAAACACAGCATACTGACAGAAGTAAACAGGAAGAATATGAAAATGAGTAATGGACTCACTATATGGCATCTTTTATTCAAATGTAAGGGTTGCCTATTCTTCAATAAACACCACATTCCTCCTTTATTCAGAGAAGGTTGGAGAGATTTTCTTACAGCTGTTTGATACATCTAAGCTCACTAGGCACACGACATTTGCACTGTCTGTACCTAAAAAGGTCAAAGAAGAATCCCATAGAACAACTGATCAGGCAGCAACACCTAAACTTTACAGCACGGCAAATTAGTGTAAAAGAAAACACTTTTTTATTTTCTTTGTTTTTCTATAAATGTCAGTAAAATGACTTTTTAACTGCAATATAGTAATGACTCTTGACCCATGATACCAGGGCACCCTCATTGACATCTGGCTTTATATACTAGCCCGTGTTTCTTTGGTTTAAAACACTTTGCTTATCTTATCACTGCTTATCTGTAGTTGTTATGGCTTCAAAAATATGTAGTGAAAATCAGGGCATGAAGAGAAGTTTTAGAAGGCAACAGTAACAATTCACCAATGATTTTTTAAAAAAGGACTTGAAATATGTTTAAGCCTCTAAAATATATTTGTTTTTCTCCCGTTAAGAGCAGCTTTGACTTATGATCAGAACACTTTAATAGCAGTAGTTCAACCTAAACATATTCTTCCTGATCTCACAGAAATGATGAATTTTGATGACATTAATTCCATGAAAGTAAACTACATCTGCTTCTAGCTTCTCCCATCAAAGAGAGTGAATTTATACATGACAAATCCTAGAAAACAATATGTGCTCAACCACATATTTGGGGAAGAAAATATCCACTAAAACTCAAATTGGAATTGGAAGTAAAGAGCTATCATATTTTAAAATTTTAGTAGCCTATGATACACTACTCTTGAACTAAGTTGCAAGGTAATTAACTCATAAAGACTCCTGAGTTAAAGAAATTAGACTAATTGTTCCCATCCTTCATAGTTTGCTACTTTTAGCTTAATAAAAATGGCTTTCAAAATTCACTTCATTCTCTCAAAAACATCTCACAGTTTGTCCATTTTGTTTGTTTGACTGCAGATAGGGCACCAGAATGCGAATTCTGCCACATTATCACGTGGGCTATGATACACACACAGAAGAATCAAAAAAGCCTGTCCTATTGAAAGAGTGTAGAATGTTGAGGTCACCTGTCCCATTTCCCAAAGCAAATCCAGGCCTAGCTGTTAAGTGACTTGTCAAAGGTCTCACACAGTGAACAAGTGACACAGCCAGAGACCCCAGGTCCCTGTTTCCCTAGTTCAGGTCTCGTTTCCCTGCGGCACCCTTCTTCTCTGCTAGGTGAGATTTTTATTACTTAACAAACAACAACAATATAAACACAAACTTTTTACTATTAGTGGTTAGAGATAATTTAGGAAACAGGAGTTTGAGTCCTGGCTCATCCACTGTTTATTTGACTGCCATCAAATCATTTTATATCCCCATATCTATAGCTGCATTTTTCTTATCCAGAGAAGAGCACTTTGGAAGTTCAAAGCCATGTGCTACAGATCAAAGGACGGGGAGTCAAAAACCCTTCATTTTACAACTAGTTTTATCTTCAGATGATGAGACCTGTAAGCAAGTCATTCAAGCTTTTTGAGCTTCAGTTTTCTCATTTGTAAGACGTGAATCACAAAAGATGCCCTCCAAATCCTGAGATTGTGGTGAGATTGTGGCATACACAAGACATAAAGATGCTATAAAATTGTCAACGCCTTTTTAGGGGGTGCAGATTTTTAGGGGGTACTTTCTCACCTGATTCCATGCATATCCCCAAGAATCCATGAGATGAATCTTATAAACATTTAAGTTATTGCTAACATTTACAGAGGAAAACAAATTCTTGGAGTCAGCAACCTTTGTCTTGCCGTTGAAGAGCATGCTTTGCCTGCTCATTACAATCCCACGTTAAAGAGGCTTTTATTTGAGCACTCAGGAGGCACTGTCATGCGGCAGAAGAACCCTGGATAATGTTTCGGATGTGTGGATTTCGGTCTTTAGCTTGGCCATTGTATTTATGTGTGACTTATCAAATCACATTTTTGCCGTGCCTCAGTTTTCTGTTAAAAAGGGATTGGGCTTTAACTGCTTGTTAACTCTTGTGTCACGTGCCCTGTTGGTTAGCTGATGAAGCACATTACTCCTTTCCTTATAACAGTGCATGCACTTAACCTCAACTTTTGCATAAATTTCAGTGGGTCCACAGCCTCACCCAAAACATAATAAAATCAAGCTTAAGAGGCCCTATTTGATCTCTTCTAGCTTTAATCGTCTAGGAAAGCTACAGCCAAACTGTCTGTATCTACTTTGGACAAAGATGACATTCAATTTTCAGTTAGCTTTTTCTTCATTAAAGTTCAACCCAACTCCTCCAGTTGTCAGGAGCTTTCTGAAACAGTACTAAGCACAGGGTCACTCCACAAATAGCTGATATTTGTGAGGGAAAGGATCTGATGGCCTCAGTATTATTTAAAATCAAGACTGCTGAATCTGTCATCCCATATATTAAGCATTGATAATTTTTTGGTTCTCACATTTATGCCTACAACTAATATACAATGCTGTTTTTTTCTCACTCTGTTGCCCAGGCTGGAGTGAAGCGGCATGATCTCAGCTCACGGCAACCTCAGCCTCCTAAGCTCAAGCGATTCTCCTGCCTCAGCCTCCCTAGTAGCTGGAATTACAGGTGCACGCCACCACCACCTGGCTAATTTTTGTATTTTTAGTACAGACAGGGTTTTACCCTGTTGGCCAAGCTTGTCTTGAACTCCTGACCTCAAATGATCCACCCGCCTTGGCCTCCCAAAGTGGTGAGATTACAGGC
This sequence comes from Nomascus leucogenys, assembly GCF_006542625.1. NCBI lineage: Eukaryota > Metazoa > Chordata > Mammalia > Primates > Hylobatidae > Nomascus > Nomascus leucogenys. Next base: position 91,061,221 of record NC_044402.1, read on the forward strand.
GTGAGCCTCTGTGCCTGGCCATATAATACAACTTTGTAAAATGAATTCTAAAGTCTCTGTTCTTATTAAAAAGGAAAGTCAATACATCCAGATGCCATTCTCTACTCTGAAGAGATACATGGAAAGGGAAGAAATTAACTTAAATTGTGTTCTTTTTCTCTCTTTAATGTTACCTGTTTTGAGAATCACATAAATGAGTGACAGTCACATACTTTATCAATTATATAATGACTGACCCCTATAGTGAGCTATTGGCAAGACTCTGTGATTGACTGGCATAGAGCCCATTCAAATGAGCTTAAGCACAGGGAAGTTTTTGAGAAGAATATAAGGACATCTTAAGGAACCCCAGGGCAGGAAGTACAGCCCAGCCTCAGGAGGAACTGGAGTCCAAGAAGCTGGGGAATTCAGAAAAAAAGGTCATCCTCTGCATACCTCTGAGAGGCAGAGTGGTTCCTCATTCTCCCTTCCCTTTGCACACTTGCTTTGTCTCTCTCAGACCAGTAATGTCTGCTGCAAGACCCTCATGGCTGCCCAGCCCAGCCTGACAATAACTTTCTATCCAGACCCCAATCAAGACTGACCAGAGTCTCTGAAGCCCAATTCCAAATTCTCTGCAGGTAGAATTTGACTGCTGCAGTTTAAGGCAGGAATACATTTCAGTGAGCTGGGAGAAATTTGGCTGCATCACTGCCTGCTAGCGATTAGTAGGAGCCATGGGAGCAAAATTCCCAAGGAGGAGGCTTGCATTGGTTCCCTAAAAAGAAAGCATCAGGGCAGAGTGAAAATAATAGAGAAGGAAATTACTTTCCTCCCTAGCATGTGGCAGACCTCTAATCAAAGCGAGAGAGTCAATGGCATCAGGAGCATCGCGGTGGCCAGCTAAGCACGGACCTCTGATGCTTGCTCCCATGGTCCCAACACACAAAGAGAGGAAGTCTTTACCTGGGGAAGACACCCATAGCATAGCAACTACCATTTAACAAGAGGGGCAGAGAGAGTCTATCTTGGTCATATCTCTTTCCAGATGGATACCAACATTTAAGACTAATTGCAACCACATTCTGAAATCTTCATCAGGGAAATGTTAACTAGAGGGGCAATAAATAATACCAACTTTTATAACAAAAGTTATAGGACCATATAACTGTTAGTGTTAATCTCTATAACAATTGTTAAAGTTAGTTGGGAAAATGTAGCTTAGCTTTGCAACCATGAAACTGTATTAATTAGCACTGTTCTGGTTGCTAAAAGTATAAACTTGAGTTAGCTTAAGAAAAATTATAAATTTATTTTAAGAATAGAATGATGTTTAAGGATATGGGGACAAAGGACAGCTCTATTTAGACTAAAACTGGGAATTTAAGAAGCGTCAGGAACCCAGACAGTTCTCTTGACTCTAATTTCTTCTTTGGGTCTTCATTTCATTACAAGGCTCTCATGCCATGTAAAACATCTGTTACGTTCATTTGTACGCTTTTCTCCAGTTGTTCTGTCTTGTGTGAATTTAATTCTCAAGCCCAGACAAAAAGGAAACTTAAGGGGGAGCCTCCCTCCCCTACATGGCTCAGGCTGATCATTCAGATTTCATGTTGAAAAATCAAATTCTCTTCTAAAATTACCTTTTATACCTGCAAACATGCTGCACACCTCCTCACCACACAGCACGCCCCCACCCACCCATACTGTCTCCCACCCCCACCCTGACATAGATTCACATACCGGAAGTTGCTTGTCTCTACTGGTCAGGATTAAAGTCTCTATCTTGAACTTGAGAGGAAAGAGGGTGTTTTGTAGGATGGACAGGCTGTGGTAGAGGGAGGAGAGGTTAGACAGGGCAGAATGGAGGAATGGAGTCTTTTCTCCAAGTCTAGGCAGGTTTGGGGTCCTCTGTGCAGTGTGGGGTTGGAGCCTGGGGCTGCATGAGTTATTCAGAGAACTTTGTGAGGCTTGAGGACAGGTCAAGTTGATTCAGGAGCTCAGGCGACAGGTGTGGTTGGGAGCATGGCTGTGACACCCCCAGGACCAGCAACCATGAGCATGGGCCCTGCACCCTGGACAAGGACTCTGGAGGTCTGGAGGTCTTGGAGGCTGGTGGCCACAGCAAGCCTTCTTCTCCCAGCAGCCTTGTGAGGAGCTGATGGGACGAAGCGAAGCTGAAGTAAAAGTAGAAGAAAGGCTAGGGTGCATGTTGGGCAGTGCTGTTGTGGTGAGGGGACACATTTAGGACTCATTTTGCCCTATAGGACAAGGTCCTGCAGTAACTCAAACAGGGACTAAAAGTGAGTAGATCTTTAAGATCCACAAAACTTTGTGTCCGATGTTATGGGCTCAATTGTGTCCCTCTTCAAAGCCATATATTGAAGTCCTAACTCTAAGGACCTCAGAATGTGACTATATTTGGAGATAGTCTTTAAGGAGGTGATCAATTCAAAATGAGGTCATTAGGATGGGCCTTAATCCAATATGACTGATATCCTTAGAAGACGAGGCAATTTGGACATAGATACATACAGAGAGAAGGCGATGTGAAGACACAAGAAGACCATCTACAAGCCAGGGAAAGAGACCTGGAACAGACCTTTCCCTCACAGCTCTCAGAAATAACCAACATTGCTGATGCCTTGATCTCAGACTTCTGGTCTCTATAAACTGTGAGAAAATAAGTTTCTGTTTAAGTCACCCAATCTGTGGTACTTGGTTTCAGCAGTCTTAGCAAACTAATTCACCAGAACACTGTTTTCTGAAGAAACTTTCTAGATCTCTGCATTTTATGGATTTCCTAATATCAGGGACTAAAAGATTTGCTGAGTTACAACTGTAGTTTCTTAGGGACAGAGAGAAGACACTGGTTTTATCCTGTAAAACTACAGAACAGAAGAAAAAGCTCCACCTTCAGCTCAGCTGGTGACCAGTGGCCTCACAGGTAGTGTGTTGGCCACATTTTCATGTGATTTCCTAACAAAGTTCTCTGAAACATACCAACTAACTTTAATTTTTGAGGATTTCCCACAAAAGAAATTATTTTAAACTCAGAGCTGGTTTAAAAGGTAAATACCTTCTCTACTCTGTTGGGACCCCAGTCTTTAAGAATTCATATGGACACACCATAACAAATTGAGAATATTGTGCTTGTTAATGAATTCCTTGCATAATGGGAAAAATGTTAGCTGTCCTGCTCCTTTGTGCTCTTGAGAAGAAATACCAAACAAAAATCTCTGAGGAGTATCTTTCAACATACACATGCATGTCAGTTGGGTCTCAATCATGATATGTTAGTCCATTTTCATGCTGCTAATAAAGACATTCCCAAGACTGAGCAATTTACAAAAGAAATAAGTTTTATGGGCTTACAGTTCCACATGGCTGGGGAGTCCTCACAATCATAGCAGAAGGCAAGGAGAAGCAAGTCATGTCTTACATGGATGGCGGCAGGCAAAGAGAGAGAGCTCGTGCAGGGAAACTCCCGTTTTTAAAGCCATCAATCTCATGAAACTTACTCACTATCAGAGAACAGCATGGGAAAGACCCATCCCCATGATTCAGTTACTCTCCCACTGAGTCCCTCCCACAACACCTGGGAATTATGGGAGCTACAACATGAGGTTTGGGTGGGGGCAGAGAGCCAAACTGTATCATGTGAGATCAGCTGATAGTCTTCTGATGTCTCAGTCAGCTACAATTAGGACACTGTGCCATATACACAAAACAAGTAATTTGTTTCAGTCTAAAATTTAAACCTGTAATAGAACTCCCAAGAAGTTTCCTACTAAAGAAAAAAAAAAAAAAGACTAATGGGAGGGAGGGAAAAAATCTATAGAAAAATTAGATAATTTTTGCCTTTTTTTTTTTCTTTTTAGTTTTGACATTGGGCTGCAGGAGTAAAGCACTAAATGAATGCGTTTTTTTCCTGTTTCTCCAAAAGTTTCCTTTACAGGCCAGACATGGTGGCCCATACCTGCAATCCCAGTGCTTTGGGAGGCTGAGGTGGAAAAACTGATTGAGTCCAAGAGTTCAAGACCAGCCTTGGCATCATGACAAAATCCTGTCTCTACAAAATCAAAATCAAAATCAGCTGGGTGTGGTGGCAGGTGCCTGTAGCCTCAGTTATTTGGGAGGATCACTTGAGCCCAGGAGTTAAATGCTGCAGTGAGCCATGATTGTGCCACTGTACTCCAGCTTGGGTGACAGAGCAAGATCCTGTCTAAATAACAAGTTTCCTATACAAAATAGGTTTTATTTCCTGATTATGATATGGAAAAATCAAATAAAGCAGTGTGTTGGATATCTGTTGGGTCAAATAATTACTTTTATGACTGTGTAACTGAAAGCTGATTGAAATTGGAAACGTTCTTTTCTAAATGAAGTAAATGCCAATTGATTCAGCCAAACAAAATGTGATTGATATTATTGACATGAGTGATGGAAAAACTGAAATGTGAAAATCTTATGCTACAGTTCAAATAATAAACCAACTCTTTTGAACAAAAAAAGTATACAACTTTTGTTAAAAAAAATTCATTTTTCCCTCTGAACATATGAAACAGTATTTAAGTAATATTGGCTTGAATGGATGGTATATCTTGGTTGAGCTCCACTTACATTATCTTCCCTATCTAGTTGGAAGAATTTTGTAATAAAGAAAAAGTTTCATTCTTTCCTTTCTCCTGCTTCAGTGGTCTGATTCAAAAATTGTAAGCTTATCAACTTTCATAAAATGAGCTGTTCCCACCAACATATGTTTAGGGTAAACTTGAAGGAGGAGACGATAGAAACACCAACTACTCTTACTCCTAAATGGTGCCAAGATTTTTGTCTTCACTCAGACTTGAACCCTGAGTCATCTTTGAAACTTATCTTTCTCTTCATGTTTAGTCAGATATGAAGGCCTGCTAATTCTTCATTTGTATTTTCACACGCACGCACACACACACACACACACACTCCTATTTCTTTCTAGTCCCATCGTCATTCCTTAGTTCAGTCCTTTTCATCTCATGCATTTTCAACCTCTCTTTTTTTCTATTTTCCACTCCATTCTGTATATTGTTTCTAGAAAATTTTCTCTCAACACTACTTTTCTCTGCCAACGAAAAACAAAACACAATACAACAAGCAATGTCAACAACTCTCTACTGCTAATAGAACACAATCCAAATTCCCTAGGCCGGCATTTTTTTCAGGCTAAGTCAGTTCCACTGAGTTTTCTCTCTATCCAGATTCCAGAGCCCCTGGCTCACCGGAAAAACAAAGTATATGCTTTGGCTCAGAGCATCCTGCATCCAGTACTTTAAACCTTCTGTCCTGTGCTGCCTCATCCCTAGATTTCTTCTCTTTTCTTTTCTCTTTTCTTTTCTTTTTGAGACAGAGTCTTGCTCTGTCGCCCAGGCTAGAGTGCAGTGGCGTGATCTCGGCTCACTGCAACCTCCACCTCCCGGGTGCAAGAGATTCTCCTGCCTCAGCCTCCTGAGTAGCTGGGATTACAGGTGCCCGCCACCGTGCCCGGCTAAGTTTTGTATTTTTAGTAGAGACAGGGTTTCACCATCTTGGCCAGACTGGTCTTGAACTCCTGACCTCAGGTGATTCACCCACCTGGGCCTCCCAAAGTGCTGGGATTACAAGTGTAAGCCACCACACCCAGCTGTCTCATCCCTAGATTTCTTATTGCCTGGCCCCTTCAGATTGAGAGTGATTTTGGGCACCTGCTTGGCTTTAAATTGAGCTTCTAAAAAGGTGCCTTTGGCATCCAGCTTCATACAGTGCAGACTGTGACATCCCCTGACAAACTTAACACAGCAGAGGGACAACGCTCTGGCACTAGCCGGCTGGAAAGGGGGATCAGACGGTCTGCAGTGCTGTCTTCAGTATGGCCTCCTCATAGATATTTTTCACTTTCTCTCATTACACAAATGATTTATTTCAGCAAATGGTCTAACTGTGGTACCCTAAATCGGAATCCCTAGTCCTCCTCACCAGAGAATGACAAGGCCCCTCCTGTTAAATTGTTCAGGCTGTTCCCTGCTGACATATGGCACAATCAAGGACTCCAGCGTGGCCATCTCTGTGGCTCCTCATGTTCCCTGCTTCTGTGGGCCGTGAGTCTCCTCATTACTGCCATTACCAGGTAGGACCCTTCTGGTAACCCACTTGGGGGCAAAGTTTCCTCCAGTTCTGTCTCTGCCCAACCTTTTGGCCTGTCAGTCTCCACTTGGCCAAACGAAATGGAGCCTCAGTGACTGTGGGAACTCTTGTGTTTTTGTTGCTTTTTCCCAAGGGAGGGTCAGATCTCAGGATCTCTCTGCAAGGCAGTGTGAGAAGTGCTGGCTGTGGCTTTATCCACATTCCTTTGTTCCACCTGAGGAGAGGTCCTTCCTGACCTGGGCTTTAAATGGAAAATGCCTTTTGGAGATCCATCCTTCCATGCTTTCTTCCCTCCATCTCTCTGCACTGCCACTAAGGGCCCCATCCTGTAACTAGGGAAATTCCTTCCACATAAGGAAGAGGAAGCTTTGTCCAGAGAAACCTTTTTTGAGTCTTGAAAGCTTGAGGTCCTCAGGCTTTGAAAAATTGTTCTCTGGGGCGCTGCTATTTATTCAGTCAGCTCTGGAGGGGAGGGATGGGCTCCAGGCCCCTGAATGAGGGTGAAAGTGGCTGTTCAGTCTCCCCACCGTGAGAGCTACAATTGATTTCCTCACTGGTTACGTAACAAGTTCTCACGTTTTTGCCTAAGAGAACACCGTCTAAACTCACATCTAAAAACGGTTATTTCTTCTGTTAGCTTGGCTTTTCTCTTACCCTTTTGAGAAAAATGGAACTCACTGTTTGTTGTGTCAAAAGCACTTCTTTATTTTTTATTTTTATTTCTTCTTAGAGATAGGGTCTTGCTCTGTTGCTGAGGCTGGAATGCAGTGGCATGATGACAGCTCCCTGCAGCCTCAAGCTCCTGGGCTCAAGCAATCCCACCGGCTTTGCCTCCGAACTAGCTGGGACTACAGGTGTGAGCTACAAAAACCAGCTACTTAATTGAATTTAATTTTATTTTTTTAGAAACAGTCTCTCTCTATGTTGCCTAGGCTGGTCTTGAACTCCTGGGTTCAAGCAATCCTCCCGCCTTGGCCGCCCAATGTGCTGGGATTATAGGCATGAGCCACTGCACCCAATTGAATTTGTTTCTTCAATAGGTTACCACACCAGCTGTCCGAGAGGGGTGGCTCAGGCTTCGATCAGCTTTAAATTCCAAGTTTCCCTTTTATAGGGTTAGAACAATGAGACGGATATTCTAGTTCATCCCACCTCTCAGTATTGTGCTCAGATAGCAATTACTTAACTTTTCCTTCACAACTTATATGCAGAAGATACCTGTGAACCCTATGGTACATACACAAAGAAATGAGATAATCTGAATTTCAGAAGTATGCAAGCTAACAAGCAAGGTAAGTATGTCAGCAACTAGTCATGATGCACAAAATGAAATAACTAAGAGGTTGCAAATGAGGATGGAGGAGAGTTGATTTTGATTGCAGAGGGTTGACTTTGATCAGAAAAGTTTTCTTGAATGTGATGCCATTTAATATCCTTCAGTGTGAGTAGGGTTTTGATTGGGGACAATGACATTAGGGTCAGATGAAATTACATAAGAAAGGCCTAGAGTGTTGGAGAATATGGCACTGTTGGGGAAACGGTATGGGTAAAGAATCATGCTAGGAATTTAAGGACAAAAATGCATTCCAGTTTTTGAGCAGAATAATATTCTCACCTAAATTTTGGTTGAGAAATACAACTCTAGTATCAGTGAGAAGACCAGATTGGAAAGGTGTACATATCAAATGCTTCTTGACAGGGCTGCTGAGCTTTGCTTAGACATGTCAAATTTCCATAAGGCCACCTGCAGCAAGTAGAAATTCAACCCTACTTTTCTTATGCGTTGGAGAGTCTTCTTTGTTGCTTGAGGCCTTGTGTCTCCACATCAGTGCCATTAACTGATCTCAACTACTCCCAGCAATCCACAGAGAGGGGCAAAATCTCTCTGTTTTGTATTACACTAGAAATACCCTTGGAAGTACATAGTAGAAACGTAGGTAGCTGTTTACAGACCAAAAGGAAAAATCAGTAAAGCAAATATATAATGTGCTAATACCACTTTAATATTTAACTTTTCTATTTATGATGGTTATTATATATGTTTGAAGATCCATAAAATTGATTTTCTACCCACTAGGGAATAAATGGGCTCTTTAAAACCATAGGCCCACAAACAAATCCCCTGAGGTGCATGAGAGCACATTTCCCTTCTGATAATCACCCACAATTAGAGTAGACTCTTTCAGATACATAAATTAAAGCAATAAAATGAGATAACTATAAATAGCCTTGCTGTTCACACTAAAGGAATTGAGCTGTAAACCACAAATCCTCACCCAAAATAACTTGGTTCTCTAGTTGCAAGCACTGATAAGAATAGGTTATGGAATCACCAAATGGGAAGAAATTCTAGTCTAGTGCAAATCTTCTCTTCTAAACTAGATTGGATCAAACCTCCTAGAGGGACAAGAACCTGTCTTGTTCTAATCATTCAGATCAATGAGTAATTCGCAGATTAGTCTGAAAAGAATTGAGAATGCTGGTGAGCGTTCTTTACAGGTCACACCTACACAGTATCCCTCCCCTAAAAGGTGAGAATCGGGCAAAGGCTGGCAGATTTCGGGGGCTGTGGCAAGTGTTCAGGGACAGATCTCTTCTCATCCCTGGTTAGGATGCTTGAGGCTACGTGGAGTACCTGAGACTGTTTCCTGGAGATGCTTCTGAGGTGCTAAGTCTGAAATCAGGATGCCTAACCAGGGGCTTGAGGGGAGACTGAGGCTCAAGATGGGGAACCAAAATAGGATGAATAGTCAAAATCAGAGGCTCTGAAGGGCTTGGGAGGATGGGCTGCATCTTCTTAAAAGATTAGAATGAGGTGAACCACACTTCTATTTATTGGTATTAAGTACAGACAATTCCTCCTCAAAACAAGTTTTCTTAACATGAATTGCTTGAAAGACAATTGGCTAATTAGGGAGCATGTTTTGCATAACACAGGTATCTTTGATCATAACAGTTACAATCAAGAACTACACCAAAATAAGAAAAATAAAAAAGCTGTGGCCAGCACAGTCTGGGAATACATCACTGCTTTGCTGTGTGGCTGGCTGCTCATTTAACTCTGATTTCTTTTCTTTATCTCTTCCTTATACCAATTTTGTGTTTTGTCTATAATAACAATGAAGGTGTTAGAATTGTGTTAGAGACCCTCCAGATCCTAACCGCATCACCCATGGAAACAATTATGTTTATAATAAATTTTTGGGTAATGTGAGCTGTCCAGAGAGTACAATTATTGCACTATGGCAGAATAGGCATTTTCATGTACATTTCTTGGCTTTAAATTTAGTACTACTCATTTCAAAATTACAGAAAATGACAAAAAGTGTGCTTGGAAAGATACACCCTCAAGGAATTTATAATCCAGTTTAGATGAGACCTGCTCATTTCTCTAGCCATTCAATGAACCACACTTTTCTCAAGAAGCTAAAATTTTTAATCAAGTAAAATGTAGGGCAGTTATTGTGTGTTTAGTGAATGAACTGGGTGAGCCCACAATAGAAGACAAGAAACAGTCAGCAGTCACATCACATTCAAACATGAGGTATCACAGATCACGTTGTCCCCGTATCTCTCTGTTTCGAGGGCCCCTTTATAAGAATGGTGTAAAAATAGGATCTGAGTTACCAAGGAGGACACTTTTCATATTCCCTTCTTGGATATTATTACAGTCATTTTCCCTGAGTGTTTAAAGTTTCATTTTCAAGGCCTCTTCTAATTGGCTAATAGTGCCTGCCTGGAGCACTGGGTTGAGTAGGATGCCAAAGCCATGACTTGGCTCAGAACAATCCAGTGCCTGATTGATTAGTACTGTCTAGCATGATTGTGGGAAGGAAGTATGTAGGTGTGGACACTGAGAATTGGCCTTCTTGGGTTTTAGACTTTTATATATATATACGGAATCTCACTCTGTTGCCTAGGCTGATGTGATCTCGGCTCACTACAACCTCCGCCTCCTGGCTTCAAGCAATTCTTGTGCCTCACCCTCCCAAGAAGCTGGGATTACAGGCGCCTGCCACCATGCCCAGCTAATTTTTGTATTTTTAGTAGAGACGGTTTTCACCATATTGGCCAGGCTGGTCTCAAACTCCTGACCTCAGGTGATCCACCCACCTCGGCCTCCCAAAGTGCTGGGATTACAGGGATTACAGGGATTACAGGCTGTGCTACTAAGCCCAGCCAACCTGTTTGTTTTATAACTAATGAGGACATTCAGGGAGACCCTTCCAGAAAGGCAGAGGCCAGGGGGAAGGCTGCCTAAAATGATGGCCAAAGAGACTCTGAGAGAGTGAACACAGCTGGTGGCTGGAGTTAGGAAGAACTTGATTATTTCATGGTCTCAGAGTAAGTGAGTACTACTGCCCTGAAAATTAACGGAGAACTAGAATCTCTCTCCACGCAGAGACTAGGAGGCATTTCAAGAGGGGGCTGAAGTAGAATATGCTTGAGGTCCACTGTGGAAATTAGGTGAGACTACACAAGCTTTCAGAATAAACCCCCATCATGAGTGTGTGGTGGGATGAGACAAGCTGAATTTCATTTAAAGCTGTATCTCAGATACAGCTGGCTGCATCTTAGATTCACCTGGGGAGCCTCACAAACCTGTATCTGCCTGGGGCTATCCTAGACAAATTAAATTATTATCTTTTGGGGGCGAGCCCAGGCATTTTATTTTAAAAAAAAAGATTGTGGGCCACTGGCCTAGAGAAGGAAGAGCCAGTATGGTGGTATTCCCAGTTAATGAGTAGGCTCAACAAACTCATTCTGGAAAAGTAGGATCAGAAATGAATAATGGTGAAAACATTTGAGAAGCCCTCCATGCTCACCTCCAAATAGTAGTCCACTGACCTCCATCTTGGGCTCCATCTGAAAGCTTGGAGGCCTGAAAGGAGGATTTCATTCAAGGTCTTTGCCACCAAGTCTGAGCTGAATAGAGAGGGTAGGAAGAAAATAAGAGCTGAAGGTAGGACAGGGAGAAGGGAAAAGGAAACATGAGGAAATAGCAAGAGCTATGGAAAGGCAAGGGCTCTCTGTCTTTAAAGGTGTTTGTAAAATATTGTTAGGGTCTGGAAGCATGAGAAAATCAGGTGAAGGAGATAGGGGTGCTTAACTGGGGAAAAGAAACCATAGGGACAGTAACTGTCTTCCAATATTTGAATGGAAAGCCAGAATGACCTAATCTCCTAATAATGCCAGCCACATGCCAGATTCTAGAGCAAACAACATCCAAAACTCTTGGCAGGTAGAACGCATTAGACTTCTTTAGTGTTACTCTAGAGACAGAATTAGGACTGGCATGTTTAAAGTTCCAAGGGTGCAGAATTCAGCTCAACCACAAGAGACAGTTGAGACGGGTGGAAGGTCTTTACAGTCTAATACACTGGGTCTAAGTCCTGGGCCTACCACTATTAACCGTGTGATTGAGAAATGTACTTGAATTATCTGAGTTGCTATTTCCTAACCAACAAAATTAGGATAATAATATAAGGTTTTGAGGCTCACATAGAGATTCTGTATATAAAGGCCCTACTACAATGTCTAGGGTTTGATAGTGACAACACAACACTGGTAGGCATTTTTCTTGTTGCTCTGGAATTGACAACTGGAATCCAAAGCTGAGGCAAAGAAGTGTCAAGGAGCAAACAATTAAAAAAAGTAAATGAATGGGGATCAGGAATCCCTTTTAGGGCTTGTTAAGAAGTGGCTGAACTTTCTCTGCTTCCCTAATCTTCATCTCTACCACCTGCTTCCAGTCCGTATAAACAGATCAGGGCAAGAGGAGAGACTGTTGGTAAGTCATCTGCTTCCTTGGGGAGCTGCAGAGTGAGGAGGTGCTTTTCCTGCTCCCTCCTCACTCACCGGTTTGATGTCTGCTTATACGTAGATGGCCTGGCCCACCTCTGTCCAATGTGATAAGGAGAAAAGAGAATTGGAAGGAGGAAGAGAGAAAGGGTAGAGTGCTGCAGCTCCCATGCCTACCATTTAGCATTTGGTGATGGAGACGTGATTTCGCAGATCAAATGGACGCATAGAAGGCAGCCAGCCTTGAGCCTGTCTCACCCATATCCCACCCAAGAGAACTGGCTGCCAGGAAAGTGGACCCTGGTAACAACAACAATAAAAACCAGCGGGATGAATCACGAAGCGTAGGAGCAGATGGTAGAGATTGTGAAGTGGGAGGCATCTGTGGGGCTTCTGGAAAATTCACATAAGCATCAATGAGGAAGCCAGTATTTGGATGTCTGCCACCAGCTGCCAGCCCTGGCCAGGCAGGTGAGAAACACTTGTCTGTCCCTCCTGTTCCTCCTCACTGGTCCGCACAGATGGGAGGACTGCACAGAATAGAGGAGGATGCTGCGGGAGCAGGTGTGCCCCTCCACACCCTGAGTCCCTCTGGTGGGGGCTGGCCAGGGCTGGCAGAGTGGACATTGGTCATTGCATTTGACCCAGATGGAAGCTTTAAAGTGGACTTGCGAAAGGAAAATATCTTGGGCTTCCAAAATCACTAAGGAAAACTCAAGCTGGAAGCTGCTTAGGGCAAACGTGTCTCGCATTCTATTCGCTGTCTCCCCTCTGCTCACTGAGAGAGATTCATATCTGACTTGCCTCCTTTGCAAAGGCTAATCAGAAATCCAAAAGAATGTAACCATTTGGGTATCAGCTATCTGTGACCTGGAAGCTCCCTCCCCGCTTCGAGTCTTCCTGCCTTTACTTCAGGTGGTGCCGCCTTTCCAGATGGAACCAATGTACTTCTTACATATATTGATTGATGTCTCGTGTCTCCCTAAAATGTATAAAACCAAGCTGTGCCCCGCCCACATTGGGCGCATGTCTTCAGGACTTTCTGAGGCTGTGTCACGGGTGCATCCTCAACCTTGGCAAAATAAACTTTCTAAATTAACCGAGCCCTGTCTCAGACTTTCAGCGTTCACAGACTATACTGAGTCCGGCTTTTCATCTTTGAAAGTGACTGGAACCCTAGAGATTTTTTTTTTTTTTTTTTTTTTTTTTTTTTTGAGACGGAGTCTCGCTGTCGCCCAGGCTGGAGTGCAGTGGCGCAATCTCGGCTCACTGCAGGCTCCGCCCCCCGGGGTTCACGCCATTCTCCTGCCTCAGCCTCCCGAGTAGCTGGGACTACAGGCGCCCGCCACCTCGCCCTGCTAATTTTTTGTATTTTTAGTAGAGACAGGGTTTCACTGTGTTACCCAGGATGGTCTCGATCTCCTGACCTCGTGATCCACCTGCCTCGGCCTCCCAAAGTGCTGGGATTACAGGCGTGAGCCACCGCGCCCGGCCGGAACCCTAGAGATCTAACCAAGATATTGTGAGGGAACTCAGCAGAGAGATCATGAACGTGGCAGAACTGAAGGTAAGTGATTGTAGAAAAATAAATTATTTCATGCCTGTACTTCCTGCGAACACGGATTGTTTAGTAAACTAGATGTGGTAGCCACGATTTTCGTGATCAACAGAGTGGCAACAGGCAAGACTGAATGATGGGGCTTTGGGGAAATGCACTGGCGATGAATCACCCTAAGATTATGCGGGTGGGGTTTCCCCTGAAGGGACTGGAACTGCTCACTGCCGGCTGTCCTCAGAAGAGGTCAGTCATGGGGCAGGAAATCAGAATGCTGGGACTAGAGTCGGTCTGACTGGATTTCCCAGGAAAGGTTACTGTCGAGTCCCCAAGGCACTTCCTCCTGGAGGGGAAGGACCTGTGCCTGGCACTGACTTATTCTCTGTTTTCTGTTTGCTTTCCGTTGTCCCTGAACCTTTATTGTGATCTGATCAGTGTCTCAAATATTTTGACTTCTGATGTCCTGAGAGGAATTAAGGGGAAAGGTCCACAACCAGCCCTGGGGCAAAGCAGAGGAGGGTTATGACTTCTGTCCTCAGGCCACAGCAGTGGTGGCAGCCACAGGCACCAGCTGAGAATAGCTTTGCCCCAGAGGGACCAGTTTCTGAACACACATGACAGAGCACCCTGAGAGAGTCTCAAGATTCTTTAGCAGAACAAGGGACACTGGGAGTAGGGGCAGAGGGCACTCATTTATGTCAATAAAACTAGTGTGAGTCAAACCACGATGGCTTCAGTTACACTATAATTAGAATTATCCAACAAGGGGACAAGCTCCTTGTCACTACAAGTGCTTAAAGGATAAATATTTTTCATTTAAGGAGTTTTCTAATCGTGTTCCTATGACATTAATTTATTAAACATTTAACGTAACTTTGCACTTACTGTATATCAAGCATTGTGCTAGGTTCCTTACATACAATTTCTGTTAATAACCTGGTTTTGTAGTTGAGGAAACAGAAGCTTACAAAGTGAAGTAAATTGCCTTAGGTCTTGCAAATAATCAGTAGTAGAGACCCCCAAAGGTGAGCACACTAGAATACACCAGCCTAGTCGGGGAGGATGACCATCACGGAAAACCACTCACTGATGGAGATGTGCACAAATTGTTTTGGGCGCATATGACTTAGTGTGATGGGAAAGGGAAGAATAGAGGGAGTGGTCAGAGAAGGTGTCTTTTTTTTTTTTTTTTCTTGAGACAGAGTCTTGCTCTGTTGCCCAGGCTGAAGAGCAGTGGTGTTCAATCTTGGCTCACTGCAGCCTCCCCATGTTCAAGCGATTCTCGTGCCTCAGGCTCCTGAGTAGCTGGGATTACAGGTGTGTGCCATCATACCCAGCTAATTTTTGTGTTTTTAGTAGAGATGGGCTTTCACCATGTTGTCCAGGCTGGTCTTGAACTCCTGGCCTCAAGTGATCCTCCCACTTTGGCCTCTCAAGGTGCTGGGATTACAGGCATGAGCCACTTCCCAGGCCCATTCAAGGCTTTTTAAAAGACGTGTCTCCAAGGCTGAGTCTTAAAGATGTGCAGGAGTTAAAAGAAGGAGGAAGCCTCCTGTGGGCAGACGAGAGGAGGCTGACACTCCAGACAAAAGGGCCAGCCAAGTGATTCTCACAGAGATAGCTCAATAAATATGAAGTTGAATGACAACATGGGCAAAGTCACCTAATCAAGACACCACATAGCTCTGGGGTAACAGGGGGAGACTCCATGCCTGTCAGGATGAAGTGCAGAGGGCAAGGCCAGGGAGTGCCGGTGAGGCTGCAGATAGCACAGGTGGCCGTGTGCCAGAGGGAGAAGAAGCAACTGTGTGGACGGCAGAAATGTCTGGAGGTTGTTTTCTGAGAGTGGATATTGGAATCTAAGATTTCTGAAGTGGAGCACTTCCAGATGAGAGGATCCATGGAGTGATGGCTGGCAATGCTGGCTGAAATGAACAAGTGCTAAGGGTCATTGGAATTAGAGGAATGTCCCAACATTTTGAGGCTATATAGTTTCCTTTCAACCCTAAGAATCTATAATTCTATTAATTACCTGGCTTTTCTTGAAATGAATGGGTTTGTAAAATGCTTTGGTGTCATACAAAAACAGGTTGCCTAATTAAAAGTTGCCATTTTACTCAGCTTTTCACAAATACACCGCCAGGGTGTTACAATCAAAGCCTGTGATTTTTATGATAGTGCCAATTAAGCTTTTCAGCTTTGTGATGTGTGGACAGAGTATTTATTTGTGATTCTGATACCCCGTGGACCAGTTCACTGGTTTGCATGCAACTGATCAAGCTCAGAGATGTATCACTTGTAAGAAACAAAGATCCACTTAGCTTCGAGGATATAGGTAAGCAGCTTAGTCAGAAGCCTCTGAAAGCCTGCCTTATCAGCCACCAAAGACATCTTCAGTGTTTGTAGAAATCTTGACACACTTGCACCAGTCCCATGCGTCCTCTCTTTAGACATCTTCCTGGTGCTTGAGTGTGATATTATTATATGTGTGGTGTGTGTGTGTGTGTGTGTGTGTATTAGTATCCATATATATTGGTTTTTGCCCACAGTTCCTGGCTTCTAACTCCCATAGCCCTCATTACAATGCTGGGTACTTCTGGCCTCAGATTCCGGCTTCAGAAAATAGAACCTCTGTCTCTGACATTGTATTTTTAGTAGAGACGGGGTTTCACCATGTTGGTCAGGCTGGTCTCGAACTCCTGACCTCGTGATCCACCTGCCTCAGCTTCCCAAAGTGCTGGGATTACAGGTGTGAGCCTCTGCACCCGGCCTTTCCTGCACTCCTTTCACCTGTTTTTTTCTCTCCCCAAGGCAGGAGTCTTTTCCCTCCTTCCTGTCTTGGAGCTGGCCATAAAGAAATTATGTGACCTACTTTGTCTGATTGTGGGTCACAAGATCCCCATTTCGGATGGGGTCTACCCCATACCCTGGAGGAAGAAATGCTGCACAGAGAGGCCAAGAAGAATCTGAACAGAGAGGCGTTGCTGAGTTTCCCTTCTCAGCCTATTAGTATTGGATCATACCCCTTTTGTCCAATTACGTTTCCACAGGGTTGTCAATCATGCCTCTCCAAATGAAGTCTCCATGAAAGGCCCGTGGGAACAAAGTTCAGGGGGCTTCCTGAAAGCTGAACACATGGAGGTTCCCCGAGGGTGGCCGTCCAGGGAGGACATGGGAGTTCTGTGCCCCTTCCCCTATGCCTCACCCTATGCATCTCTTCATTTTTGTTATTTGTAATATCCTTTATAATATATCAGTAAACATCAGTGTTTCCCTGATTTCTGTGAGCAGCTCTAGCAAATTAATCAAACCCAAAGAGGGGGTTGTGGGAACCCCAGCTTGAAGTTGGTCATCAGAAGTTTCGGAGGCCCAGACTTGTGACTCGTTTCTGAGTGGGAGACAGTCTTGGGGACTGAGCTCTCCACCTGTGAGATCTGACGTTATTTCCAGGTAGAGAGTGTCAGAATTGAAATGGAGGATGGTGTCTGCTGTGGGATTGATTGCTAACTCAGTGTATGGGGGAAAAAACCCCCATTCATTTGGTCACAGAAGTCTTCTGTGTTGATGATTCCTATTGAGGGAGAGAATAGAAAAAGCAGTTTGAGGTTTCTTCCCTCTCAGAGTGAGACGCAGATGAGCAGCAATATAAAAATGCACATCTGAACATAGTCATGTTAGAGCACATCTGAGCACTTAGGTTCTACTTTTGAACAACTTCCACTGTAGAGGTCATGACCTTTTGCCACATTAACCCTATGATTCAGCCCACTGTTCTTTTGTTCAAAAAGAAATAAGGATCCCACATTGTCTAAGACACTTGCTTAAAATGGGCTATGGCCAAATGTAATCAGTAGAGCTGAACCTTTTGTCTTCTCCCCTAACAAGAAGATAGCATAGAAATACCAAATAGATAATTTGACTCAAACTGAAAAGGCAAATTTTGATCATCAGCAAAGGCAACATGACAGACTGGAGATTGTCTTTGATAACTCACTTCAAGACTGTCTTTGTCAATTGTTACCTGCTTCTACGCAGCTCCAGGAGTTCTGGGAAAAAAAAATTGTTCTGGGTTCTACAGAATCTCCATAATTTTTTATATCTTCTGGGTAAAACTCAGAAAGATAGTTCTAAGAGACACAATGCCAACCTAATTTCAGTCTTGGAGCTGGAATCCTGCGTTGTGTCCTACGTCTCACTGCCACGCTCTTTCCCTCCTGCTGCCTGTGGATGGTCCACTGCTGTCAACTCTATCATTTGAGAAAAATGTTCCCAGCCTTAGAAAAAAAAAATCAGCCGCTAGTTTCAACTTGTGGTGAATTTTTATGGTTGAATTACAAAGGGCTAACAGACTGAGGGGGAACATGAGAGGTTTAGAATGGAAATACTGACTGCTTTCTGGCTTTACCGGTGCTGACAAGCATCTACTGTACTAATCTCACAGATACAAACACGAATCTCGAACTTTTGAGTTTCTTGTGGGCTTCTCGATGAGAAAGACAGCAGAAGTGCTGACTTCACTGGAAATTCCCTGATGAAAAGACCCTTACTGCAGTTTTAAAAATTGGGTCTCCAGGCTCTGATATTGCTCATTGATCATCAAAGTAAGCATTCCCGACCCATGTAACCTACTAAAATGCACAAAGAGAAATAAGCCTTCTCCCTTAACTGCACAACCACTCAGGAGGCAGCACCTGCCAGGGCATAGATGCTTCTCCAATAGTTGTCCGGTGTTTAAGAGGAAGGGTCCAATCCTGACCAGGACACAACAACGGCCTCTACACACATAGCCTGGTATACCCAAGAGTCTTCTGCCTTTAGACAACATTTCTTGGAAACTTGGAATAAAAAGCCTCCATTATTTTGCTCTTTCAGGAAATGATTCACGGTATTTCCAAAATCAACAGAATCTCTCTCATACAGCAGAATACTTGAATTCCCAAAGCAGGAATTGCTCTTTGCAGACCTTCATAATCTCCTTGTTCATTAAGTTTATGTCTGTTAGTCTCTTGTTTGCTAGTGATTCTGGCACTTCAGTCACAAATAGAATAACATAGAATTTTTTTAAAAAAATTAATTTCTTAAATTAAAAAAAAAATAGAATTTCCAGTTTCTCTGAAGCACACCCAGAGCCCTGATTCTGTCTTCTAGGAGAGGGATTTGACAGTGACTCAGAGAGACATTTGTAGGGGAGTGGGAAGAACGCTGGAGATTAGATGCCAGAACTCAGCCCTGGATCTGCTGCTTACTGGCAGAGGGTCCCTGTGTTCATCCTGTAACCTCTAAATCTAAATTTTCTCAATTATAAGAATTCTAGGCCGGGTGCAGTGGCTCATGCCTGTAATCTCAGCACTTTGGGAGGCCAAGGCAGGAGGCTCACGTGAGGCCACAAATTTGAGACCAGCCTGGGCAACATAGCGAGACTCCATCTCTAGAAAAAATTTTAAAAACGTAGCTGAGTGTCATGGTGCATGTCTGTAGTCCCAGTTATGTGGGAGGCTGAGGCAGGAGGATGGCTTGAGTGCAGGAGCTTGAGGCTGCAGTGAGCTATGATTGTACCACTTCAGCCTGGGTGAGAGTGAGATTATGTATCTAAAACAATAAATCTAATATAAATCTTTAAAAAAGAATTTTAACACAGACTGTTGGAGTTTCCAGGCGATCATAAGACCTAATATTTTTAAAAGAGATGTGAAAACCAAGGTGTCAAACAAAATATCATTGTATGCACAATTACTTGCAAATAGGATAGGATGTTACCTTTACTTGGCAGCAGAGCAGATTCCTTTGTGCTTGGCAAATTTCTCTTGGCCCTGTCCTATTTCCCTTTCTTCCACGTAGGTACTGTTCCTAGGAGCATGCCCATGCTAAGAGTTAGCACATCCGCTCAGGACTGCCATTCTTTGAAACAGAAGCTTACAAGTTTGGCCCTTGGCTGGCATCTAGGAACTTGGATTTCAATAGCGTTCATACCATTCCCAGAATTGATAAAAGCAGCTCACCTTGCCTAAACTGTTTGTTAAAACAATGTGGTTTATGGCAAACACCTGCTTTTCTTATATGAGTCTGGAATTTTGTTACATGCTAGGCCAAGGATACTTACAGGGGCAGCCCTGAATAAATACCCTGGGCACAGAGTCTCGGCTGAGCTTCCCTGGTAGACAGCATTTCATACGTGTTGCCACACGTGTCCTGGGTGACTCCACTGGGAAAGAACTCTTGGAAGCTTGTGCTTGATTTCCTCTTGATTTCTTTGCTGTTTCTCTCAAAACCCTTTTGCTATAATAAATTATAGCTATGAGTACAACTATATGCTGAGTCCTCTGAGTCCTACTACAGAATCATCTAACTCCCCAACGAACTGCCTGCATGCAAATCTCCATCATCTCAGAAAACCTGACCTAAGTCACTCCCCTCCTCACCTCTTACCCAACACTTTGTCTTTCTTACAACTCAATTTTAATTAATAGTGCCACCATTCTTCCAGTCCCCCAACCTTAGAATCTTAGACTCAAAACCTTCCCATCCAATTGAGAAATCCTTCCAAATGTGTCTCTATGATGTCTTCTGAATGCATGCTCTCCATTCTCACCATCTCATTGCCATAATTTAGGCCACTGTGTTTTCCATCTAGACAATTGCATCAGTGCCCCAATTGTTCTTCTCCCAGTTACACTGGTACACAATGCTGCCAAATTAATCTTTCTAGTGTAAACCTTGGAAAAAGTGAGTTTCTAGCTTTAAAACCAAAACAAATCCAAAAACTTCAGTTTTTTTCCCCATTGCTTTCTAAATAATGTTAAAGTTAGCAAGGCATTCAAGGGCTCCATAAACTGGCCTCAGCCACTGTGCCAGTCTTTTCCCTTCTACCCATTGTACTATACCTTTTAGCCATATGGAACCTCACACTATTCACCAAACAAGCCCTGTATTTTTGCCTCCTTTTTCCTTTATTTATGCTATTTCTTTCTTTTCAAAATGTCCCTTACCCATCTTCTCTTATCAAGAGTTTATCAGTGCTTTCCATGCCACACTTCTTTTGAGAAACCTTTTCTGTAAAACCTTCCCACTCCATCTCTGGAAGAATTCGAGTCTTCACCTCCACTCTTCCACAGTAAAAGTAGGTTACTGTGTCTCCTATGCCCTTTGAATATGTGTCTCTAAAAATAATAACAAGGTTTCCCCTCCTTTCTCCATTCAGCTGGAGCAATAGATTTGGCTAAACAAGAGCTAGAGGAAATTCTTGGGCAAGAGTTTTTCTTCCTATAGGATAGGGAACCAGCTGTAGTTTATAAGCTGTGTACTCTGGATCAGTGGTCTTCAAACATTCTGGGTTATGTTCCCCTAAAAAAATTGAACATGAGTCTCCAACTTTATGTGTATTTATTTACATATTATATACATGTACATTATACTAGCATTTTAGGTACACTATAGAACACATACATGCATGGTAATTTTCAAAGGATGAGATAAAAAATAGAAATAGAAAATTCTAATATTTTCATCCCACACCTCAGTGAATCCCCTTATACTGAGGTGTGTGCACTGTTTTGTGGAGAACTCTGCTTCTGACTTTGAAGACTCTGTATCCAGTTTTCCCCCTTTGTGACCTTCCTGTCTCAAAGCAAAAGACTTTTCTCAGTTGTGCTATGAGCAAAACTAGGAAATATTAACGTCTTTGTGGCCAGAGTGCAAAAAGAGGTCATCCTTTTCAAGGGAAAGGTGAATTTCACAAACCGAGCAAGGTCCTTGTGTTTTAACTGCTCCATTCATAGCCAGAGATTGTCCAAAAGGAATCTGAGTCTTATTTTTATTAAAGAAGTTGGGATATTCAGACAGTCCCTAAAGACTTTGATTGTTGTTGTTGCTGTCGTTGGGTGGTTATGTGTTTAAATCACACCCTCTGATATGCTCCGTGATTAGAAAGACTTTTCAAAGTCTGTTCTAGGCTGTAGGCAGGTTGAGGCAAAAGATTTCTCCCCTAGTAATGACAGATCCAGCTTGATAATGGAGAACTTTAAGTGGAAATGACCTTTAAAAATGTGAAGCTCTCAGCTCACTTCTGCTGTCACAACAGACTCTTGAACAAATCAAGCAGAAAAACGAGGGTACGAGAAATATATAAAGGAGGGTGGTATAAAAATAACTATAGAAATCTTTTTGGGAAATATGGTCAAATGCCTATTAATGTCAAGCATAAACTTGAAAATATGACATAGGATGAAGCACAGAAAGAAGGCGTACTGCAAAAGAACATGTGCACAACTTTGGATTTAATGAAATCTTTGAGTTGAAGTATTAAGGAAAGATAGCCCAGAAAGATGGAAAATTGCTGTTGTGCAATAAATTGTTGGATATTACTCTGGAACCCTTCCCCCACCGACTTTCATGTAATTATATTTATGATTCATATCAATATCCACTTCTGCAGCACAGCTTATCAAGCAAGTATTACTGGAAACCACTACATTGAAAGTCATTAAAAACAGATAGATACCATATGACCCCGAAAGGCAAGCTGGGCATCAATTGCCATTTCACACACCCCACACAAATGGAGGTTCAGATGGGCTACAGTTCACATTTTGGCTCTGAGTAGCATATTTCAAACCCAACCAGTAGCCCACTGTTAAGAATGGACAGTTTGAGGTTTAAAGTAAAATACACCCTTTTCGGGGGGAAATTTCACTTATTTCAATGAAAGTCAAGATAAGTGAGAGAGAGAAAGGGCATAAAATTGCAATCTTCTCTCCAGTGGTGCTGGTATTGTCTATGCCTACCTGGGTTCTCCAGGCATAAGTGTTTGCCTCGCACACTGTTCCATTTTCATACGGTTCCCGGGGAGGTAGAAGCAGAGAGGAAGTGGAGAAAAGCCTGTCAAACTCTTAACAATCACTCCAGTTGATTATGTAGCAGATGCAATCCATGGGGGTGCAAGGAAGGCTGCTGGTTTGCGGTGTTCTCATACAGAACAACTTGGTG
This sequence comes from Nomascus leucogenys, assembly GCF_006542625.1. Lineage (NCBI taxonomy): Eukaryota > Metazoa > Chordata > Mammalia > Primates > Hylobatidae > Nomascus > Nomascus leucogenys. The sequence continues at coordinate 91,083,701 of NC_044402.1, forward strand.
CACATAAACAAATGTACATCAAGTTGTACAGGTAATTAATTTAGGTGTATTTGCCTTTTCTGCCACTACTTGAAGAATTTAATATAAATTGTAGGATATTTTATCCAATAGTTGACTTTCCTGGAAATGGTACAGCTATCTTGGAATGCAATTAGTCAGTTAATACAGAAGGAGTGTCTAAAAAAGGAGCTATTTTTATGTCTGTCTAGAGTAAATGTATAGTGAGCACTTTAATCTTTTTTTCTGTTTATCTTAGGTCAAATAAGGGATGCAGAAAGCACCTCTCTTATTCAATAGCCCATGAGCTAAGAAAAGGGACACACAAGGATTTATGAGTTTTCCTCTAGTTCTAGGGAAATAGTAATATTTGATCTTTGTAATTTAGGCTAGGTGTCTGGATAAATGGATTGAGTATGCTGTTCAGAGATAATAATTTTTCTTTTCTTTTTTTTTTTTTTTTTTTTTTTTTGAGACAGAGTCTCGCTGTCGCCCAGGCTGGAGTGCAGCGGTGCAATCTCGGCTCACTGCAGGCTCCGTCCCCCAGGGTTCACACCATTCTCCTGCCTCAGCCTCCCGAGTAGCTGGGACTACAGGCGCCTGCCACCTCGCCTGGCTAATTTTTTTGTATTTTTAGTAGAGACGGGGTTTCACTGTGTTAGCCAGGATGGTCTCGATCTCCTGACCTCGTGATCCACCCACCTTGGCCTCCCAAAGTGCTGGGATTACAGGAGTGAGCCACTGCGCCCGGCCCAGAGATAATAATTTTTCAATGGGATGTGAAGCTGCTAATAATACCAGATAAGGAGATACCAAAGGGAAGTATAGATGGTAACTAAAAGCCGAAAATGCAACTAAAAGAGATCGACAATAAAGGAATATTTTTTTCTGACACTAAGGTAAATTTTGAAGCAGGAGTTCTCATTCAGTCAATCAGGACTTGCCAGTGGCATTTAAAGCCCTGCTGAGTAGATCTGTAAGACATTTGCTGCTACTGTGGTTTTTTCTTCATCCACTTGATCTTCAGTGCCTTCTCTTTATAATTTACTGGGCTTCTCAGGAAAGAGAGGACCACCTGAAAGTGGCTTCTCTTCACATGCTCCCTGATATGGTTTGGGTCTGTGTCCCTGCCCAAATCTTATGTCAAATCGTAATCCCCAGTGTTGGAAGGGGGGCCTGGTGGGAGGTGATTGGATCATGGGGCCAGATTTCCCTTTTTGTGCTGTTTTTCTGATAGTGAGTGAGTTATCACAAGATCTGGTTGTTTAAAAGTATGTCACACATCCCCCCTCTCTCTCTTCCTTCTGCTCTGGCCATGTGAAGACATATCTGCTTCCCATTTGCCTTCCCCATGACTGTAAGTTTCCTGAGGCCTCACCAGCCTTGCTTCGTGTACAGCTTGAGGAACTGCGAGCCAATGAAACCTCTTTTCTTTATAAATTACCCAGTCTCAGGTATTTCTTTATAGCAATGCAAGAATGGACTGATACACTCCCCATGGACCTAGACTGGTTGAACCCAATCTACACATCTCCTTTCCTAGGGGATGTTAGGGTCTTTGAGAATAGAAAAATAATTCCTCCTCACATAAAAGTCAATATATTATTCTATATTGAGTCAGGAAATCTGAAACCATGGTAGGTATTTCAAACACAAAGGATTTAATACAGGGAATTGTTTACAAAGGTGTTGGAAGAGCTGAAGGAGCAAAAGGAAGAAAGGGTGATACACATAGAAAGCTCCTGATGTTCCTAGGCTGGCATTCATGAGCCTACTCTTGGTACTGGGGAGTTATGGATGCTGCACTTCAGGGACTGGAACCGTCAAAATTGTCCTTCCATGGCTCAGGCTGTAATCACGATAAGCGACTGTGCTGCTGCCTGGGCTGCCAGAGTCTGCAGTTACACTAACCCCTCTGCTGCTACAGTAGCTCTGGTTGAATTTAGAAATAGAAAGTTTTTCCCTTTTTCCAACTTTCTGATCTTTTCCAATGCCTGCCTGCCATTGGTAGATTTGATAGATATGAACAGGAAGCCACTGTCAAGGAGTCTAAGAAAGGGAATCTGCAGACTTCCAGTCCTAAGCAATATAGAGAAAATTATAAATGGTTAAGTATAAAGCTGAGAAACAATAGATACATAATCAACACAGTCAGACATTTGCTCTAAAGCAAAGCTTCCTAAACTTGTTTTTAGGTCATAGCATGTATTTTAATTGGGATAAGCTGGGAGGAAAGTAGGGCTTGGTAAAACCATATGTCTTAGTCTATTTGTGCTGCTATAACAAAATATCAGAGACTGGGTAATTTATAAAGAACAGAAATTTATTTCTCACAATTTTGGAGATCAATGTGTCGGCAGGTTCAGTGTCTGGTGAGGGCCTTGTCTGTGCTTCCAAGAGGGCATCTTCTTGCTGCATCCTGCAAAGCAGAGGAATGCTACATTCTCACATGGTAGAAGGGACCAAAGGGAAAGAGGGTGCTCCTTTCAACCTCAAGCCCTTTTCAAAAAGTGCTAATCCCATTCATGAGAATGGAGCCCTCATGACTTAATCCCATATTGAAGACCCCACTTCTTAATACTGTTACATCAAGGATTAAGTTTCAACATGAATTTTGGAGAGGACACCATCATTTAAACTATAGCACCATCAACTGCATTTTATTTATAACTATGATGAATGAACGTAATACAGAGAGGAAGACATTTGATACAAAATTTGTCTGAAATTTCTAAATAAAATATTTTGAAATTTTAATGATAAATTTCAGCTTGCTCCCATAAACCTTTTTATGTTGTGATTTGTGCTTGAAATGGCTATGTGTCATTCTTACGTGTTCTTCCATGAAGGGCTCCTCAAATTCTTGATAGTCACTATGGGTGAGAGATGGTTTACAAGTGGTGGTAGAAAAAGTAAAATCTTTTAAAAATAACTCTTTAAAAATTTACTGCCATTTAAATTGTATTTAAAGATGAACAGCCGTTCTTTTCTTCTTTGACAAACATAATGTTTACATTTCTTGTGATGAATATGATTTTTAAATTCTGTGAAAATTTTCAAATCCAGTTAATGTGCTTGTGTCATATACACATTGTCAGCATAGTTACCCTGCAGCTAGCTTAGGTGTTCCTAAAAGGACCCATTGGCTACAAATAGATGAACAGATTGAATAAATGTGAAAGTAGAGGTTAAGGGCTAATGCTGGGTCAGAAGCTACAACAGTCAGCAGTCCTCGCTGAGGCTCCCCAATCCCACTGTCTCTACCCTTTGGGCACCCAGAGCACAAACTCCCCCAACAGAACACAGACTCGCTCTTCATGTTGAGTCCCTGTTGGTGTGCTCTAAGTGGCCTGCTGACGGAGGTGCCAGGTAGTAAAGCACCTTCTTGACTGCAATCCTTGCAACATGGCAGAGTAGGGGTAAAGGATCTTGCTCTGCTTGCCATCTGCAAGTATCTTGGGGCACACTATCACACCTCATTCCACTAAGGCATCTGTATCTCACAATACAATAACATCCATTTGTGGCACACAAATAGTGAGTGAGTTATCACAAGATCTGGTTGTTTAAAAGTATGTCACACATCCCCCCTCTCTCTCTTCCTCCTGCTCTGGCCATGTGAAGACATGTCTGCTTCCCGTTTACCTTCCGCCATGATTGTAAGTTTCCTGAGGCCTCACCAGCCACCCTTCCTGTACAGCCTGAGGAACTGTGAGCCAATGAAACCTCTTTTCTTTATAAATTACTTTATAAATTTGGGGAGCTCTACCCTCAAAACCAGCAAGAACAATATAATTTTGCCTACTGTGGGTTTCAAAAATTTATTTGAGTCTAGTTCTGCTTAAAACTCCTTTCACAGGCCAGGCACACTGGCCCATGCTTGTAATCCTAGCACTTTGGGAGGCCGGAGCAGGAGAATCACTTGAGGCCAGGAGTTGGAAATCAGCCTGAGCAACTAGCAAGATCCTATTTCTAAAAAAAAAGGAAAAAACTTGCCAGGTGTGGTGGTGTGTGCCTATAGCTCTAGCTACTCAGGAGGCTGAGGCAGGAGGATCACTTGGGCCCAGAAGTTTGAGGCTGTAGTTTGAGGCCAAAAAGCAAACAAGAAACAAACAAAAAATTCCCCCCAAAACCTCCTTTCACTGATTTGTAAAAGCCTATATTCATTCTCATTATCCAGAGATGTGCCTTGACAGAAATTCTGAACAGATTTCTATATCTCTCTAGCAGAACTTTGTATTGCAACTTTGAGTAAGAATTCTGAAAAACTATCCTTTGATCAGTGTGGTCGGCAGCTCTAAGGTGACTCCCAGTGATCCTCATCTCCTGGTATCCGTGCTCCTGTGTGTGGGTTGATCCTAGTGGTTTGGTTCTAATGAATGGAATACGGCACACAGTGATGGGAGGTCACAGTCAAGATTAGGCAACAAAAGGACTCTAGCTTCTAACTTGCTTGCCCTTTCTTGGTCTCTCACTGGTTCACTGATTGAAGCCAGTTGTCATGTTATGAATTACCCTATGGTGAGGCCTTCATGGTAAGACACTGAGAGAGGTTTCCAGCCAACAGCCAGAGAAGAATTGCAATCCTTAGGCCAAAAGCTTGGGAGGAACTGAATCCTTCTCCAGTGGAACCTGGAATGACTGCAGCCCAGTTGACACCTTGATTACAACCTTGTAGGAAACCCTAGTCAAAGAATCTTAGCAAAGCTGTACCCAGGTTCCCGACACAGAAGTTGTGAGATAAAGCTTACTGTTTTAAGTTGCCAAGTTTTAGGCTAATTTGTTATCCAGCAATAGATAATGAATATGCTCAATTTTCTTCAATGGGAAGAATTAAATTCATAAAGCATTTGATACCCGCTCACAGTATACCAGTAGCTCATTAATTGTACAAATTTTGAGACCACTTGAAGAACACCAAGTTTGAAAGTCAGGAGAGCAACCAGTAGTGATTATCATAACGTGACTCTTCTATTTTATTTATAGACTTAGAACCCTGTTTGACAAATCATAAATAAAAATGCCTTGCAATAGATTGGTGACAACCAAACAAATGCAGTCTTAGGAAAAAATACTCAGGCACTTCATGTTGGTTTGCTACAAAAAAGATAGCTAGGTTTTATCTTAGACTGCTCCCTTATTGAAACAGAACTAACAATTTTTTTTTTATTATTATACTTTAGGTTTTAGGGTACATGTGCACAATGTGCAGGTTTGTTACATATGTATCCATTTTTAAATAAAATTCAAGGCATTTAGGCTGGGCACGGTGGCTCACACCTGTAATCCCAACACTTTGGGAGGCCGAGGTGAGGGGATCACCTGAGCTTAAAAGTTTGAGACCACTCTGGCCAACAACGTGGTGAAGCCCCGTCTGTACTGAAAAAAAATACAAAAATTAGTCAGGCGTGGTGGTGCATGCCTGTAGTCTCAGCTACTCACGAAGCTGGGGCAGGGAGAATCATTTGAACCCAGGAAGTGGGGAGGTTGCAGTGAGCTGAGATCGGAGCACTGCACTCCAGACTGGGTGACAGAGCGAGACCCCACAGGAAAAAAAAAAAATAATTCAAGGCATTTGCTTACTCAAAACAAAAGTAATATTTATCATTTGAACACTGGAAAATACAGAACAGCCCAGAAAGAAAATAAAATTTAAATTTCCTATTGTCCTACCTCCTAAAGACAATCACTACCAACATTTTGGTGTTCAACTGGTAGGTGCAATTTTCAGGTCCTCCGTTTCCTGAAATATGTGCAAACTGGATAGCTAGAGCCTTGGGAATCATCTCAAGGGGTAAAAACGAAGGTCTCATTGTAAGGATGGTGTGAAAGCAGGGTGAAAAGTAGAATGGCTGTGGGTCTCAGGCAACATCTTAAATCACCCAGCCTGAACTACCTTCCTCCAGACTCTTTAATGTGTCAGAAAAACTCCTAATTTGTTTAAGCCTTTGTTTCAGGTTTCTATTATTTGCAGTCAAACACAATTCCTCACTGACACAATGTCTAAGATAACAATATGGTGATTCCTTATTCATGAGGTAGCTGTTTTGATGAGATTGTGTCAGGTTCATATTGATAGCCATTGCCACCATTCTTATACTAAACAATGAACAAACACGTGTTGTGTAACTGATAGGTTGTCGGGTTCCGTTTTGGGCACACAAAATGAATCAGGTGCGGATCACACCTTCAAAGGTCTTATATACTACCTGTTAAAGTGAGGTTTTGGACTAACTGGGAAGAATGACAATCTCAAGATACGTTAATGGAGAAGAAAGAAATCATTCTCTGGGGAAGAGAACAAACATGATTCAAGGAGCAGTGGAAAACAGACATGAAAAAAGTCTAACCTTAAAAACGTATTAAGCATATTTAGGAATGTCAAATGGCATTTTCCTGCCTCAATTAGACACCAAATTATATTTTCATTTGGATCATTGTGTTGTAAATGTTATCTGTGTCATTTGCCCATATATACTGGGGGTAATTTCTAATAGTAATAGATTAAGTGGAAACTTGCACAATAGTCTGAATTATCTTTAATTATCTTTAAAATTCCCTAAAATGGCCATAACATATAGTCTACAGTCTGTTTATCATCCAGGTTTGGAATGGATCATTGATCATTGCCAGTTGGGAACCTCATGAAGTTGTTGTGTATTGGAGACATATTAAACAAGAAAGATGTATCTGGGATCACACTTAGTTTAGCTTACACTTGAGCTTTGCCCACATTACAACAACTTGTGAAAACAGAGACACTCTGAAGCATAGCTCAAATCATTTCTTACATCATGGTCACTCTGGTGCCTAAGCATATGGAGAAAAGTGCAGAGAGGAATTGTTGTCACTGTGCAAATTGTTCTTTCTCTCTCTCTTTTCCTGTCTCATGTGTAGCTAAATTTAGCGTGCATATGATATAACTCCTCTGTATTTATATAAGTCCTAATCCTCTATCTGAAACCACTTCAGAAAGCCAATACTTTTTTTAATCAGAGAAAAGGCACACAGATTTATTTAATGTGTATACATGGGGAGAATCACAAAGTGATTACCCCAGAAAGTATATAATATTTTTATTATATACCTATATGACCAAAGGCTTCTTTAAAGTTATTACAAATCACAGAAGGCCAATGTTAACTTGGTAATTTGCAGGATGGACTGACAAGTTAAGGGTATTTTTTTTTTTTGCATTTTCCACAGCATATGTACTTAAGTGTGCTGGGTAGTGAAAGGAACAGGACTGAGGGGGTCTCCTTATTGCCGGTGGACCTACTTATCCTTGAAATAGACTATTGGCTAAGGTACCTTGCTGGGTTAGTTCAGCTATGATAACGTGACCCAGCCATCATGTGAGCCAGATTGCCCAGGTGCATTCTGACACCTTGAGTAAATTGAAGAGGTGCAGAAAGGTATTTAAGCATAAAGGGACTATTTAGGTGGGGCAAGAAATAGCTCCTGGAGCATGAGACCATAAGGAAAGATGACCTAGTCTCAAGTCAAAGTTGCGGATAGAGCCATACAATGTTATAATTCAAAGGCATCATTGAGAGAGAGTCCAGAGGTGAGAAAACCTTAAGTGCCAATTAAAGAAATATAAATGTGTTTATAGGTTTCAGTTTCACCCCTTCCAACTGGAAAATAATTATTTAGGTCTCATGGAGAACTGTAAAGTCTTAGGACTTACATTATCCAATTCACTGAATTGAAAAACATCAATAAAACAAATGACTTGGCTTTTTTGCCACTAAAATGTTAATACAGTCATGCATTGCTTAACAATGGGAATACGTTCTCAGAAATGCATCTTTAGGCAATTTTGTTGCTGTGCAAACATCAGAGTGCACTTACACAAACCTAGATGAAATAGTCTATTACACACCTAGCCTATACAGTATGGGTTTGTGTTCCTACCCTACAAACCTGTACAGCAAGTTACTGTAGTGAATACTGTAGGCAATTGTAACACAATGATAAATATTTGCATATCTAAACATATCTAAATATAGAAAAGGTACAGCAAAAATACAGTATAAAAAATGCTACACTGAATAGGGCAGCTTCATCATAATCTTATGGGACCATTGTCATATACGTGATCTGTCATTAACTGAAACGTCATTATGCAGGGCATGACTGTATATGGGTGTGTTTATGAAGCAGTTTACAAAAGGCAGCATTATAATTTTTTATTCTGGGATTACACTTTAAACTATATTGCAAAGTCAGATAATGGATCCTGGGCTGGGGCTGATTATCACTAATCATCATTATTTTACAGGTGGGAAAACTGGGGATGAGAGAAGGAGGGAAATACCCAGAGTTACAGTGCTGATCTGTCTGTAGGCCTGGAATCCAAGTTTCTTGACTCCCAGTTCTGACCCTTCCTGAACTCATTAAGGACATTCAGGATGGGAGTCAGGATAGAGTGGTTTGGGACTTCAGTGAATACTATTTGCATATAAAATGTTCTATATTGGACAAATGTTTTCATTTAATTGTTACAGCAACTACTGTTAATTCCCTTTTTTATAAATTGAGTTAAAATAAATAAAGTGGGTTTGGTTTGTTAGATTTTGATTTTCATAGTAAGTTATTTTTTAAGTAACCATTAGTACTGGATATTTTTGAAGACATATCACCTAATACTGTACTATCAAAATAATGTCATGTCTGTTATTGGGAAATTGAAGCAGAAAATATGTATAATTAGGTGCATGTATTAAATGAATACTAAATATCAATTTCAATGCCGGCAAACACGGAGATAAGAATCAATGCAAAAGCAAATTTGTGGGGCTGGTCCCATACAGATAATGACACATGAAAAAAAACACAGAAGGAGGATGGCGAACACTGAGTTTTAGGTGACATATCCAGCAATGGAATTATTATAAAATGGACCAGTCCATTTAACATAGACAAATGGAGAAAAACTATTAATACAGATGTCAATTAAAAGAGGAGATTATAAAAATAGATTAAAAACAAAACAAAAACGTGACCTAACTATATGCTATCTATGATATACTTAATTGAAATATAAGTCAATTAAAGCCAAAAGGATGGAAAAACTATGCCACAAAAACACAAATCAAAATAGAGCTGGAGTGGCTGTATTAATACCAAAATCGACTTCAGTGCAAGGAAAATTAGTAGGCTAAAGAAGGACATGTCATAATGATAATTGGGTCAAGTCACCAAGAAGTCGTAACAACCCTAAATGTGTATTTACCTAACAACTGAGGGTCAAAGTACAGTCATGCACTGCATAACAATGTCTCTGTCAACAAGCAACCCCATAGAAAGGAGTGGTCCCATAAGATTATAATACCTTTTTTTTTTTTTTTTTGAGATGGAGTTTCACTATTGTTGCCCAGGCTAGAGTGCAATGGCGCAATCTCGGCTCACCACAACCTCCGCATCCCGGGTTCAAGCGATTCTCCTTCCTCAGCCTCCCAAGTAGCTGGGATTACAGGCATGTGCCACCACGCCTGGCTAATTTTGTATTTTTACTAGAGACAGGATTTCTCCATGTTGCTCAGGCTGGTCTCGAACTCCCAACCTCAGGTGATCCGCCCATCTGGGCCTCCCAAAGTGCTGGGATTACAGGCAGAAGCCAAAGTGCCCAGCCTATAATACCATATTTTAATGTACCTTTTGTATGTTTAGATTTGTTTAGATACAAAAAGACTTAACGTTTTTGTTACAATTGCCTACAGTATTCGGTATAGTAACATACTGTACATGTTTGTAACCTAGGAGCAATAGGCTATACCATATAGCCTAGGTGTGTAGTGGGCTATACCATCTAGGTTTGTGTAAGCACACTCTAGGATGTTCACATGATGACAAAATTGCCTTAAAGACACAGTTCTCAGAACATATTCCTGTTGTTAAGTGATGCATGACTGTACATGAAGCAAACACTAACAGAATTGAAAGGAGAAATGGCCAAATTCACAATTATAGCTGCAGATGTTAACATATCACTTTCAGTAATCTATAGGACTAATAGACAGAAAATCAGCAAGTATATACAGTAGGATTGGGAAGTATTTTTCTGTAAAGGGTCAAAGAGTGAACACATTAGGCTTCCCAGGCACATACATATATTCTGTCACAAATTCTCCATTTTTTACAACTTTTTCTTAGCCCAAGGGCAGTACAAAAACAGGCTATAAGCCAGATTTTACTGGTAAGCTTTAGTTTGCTGACTCTGAATATAGAAGAATTGAATCACATCATCAACCCACTGGATCAAATTAACATTTATAGAAAATAACCCATGCCAAAACAGAAGATCACACATTCTCTTCAAGGGCATCCAAAACAACACCAAAATAGACTACAACCTAGGTCACGAAACAAACCTCAACAAATTTAAAAGAACTGAAATCATACGAAGTGTGTTATCTGAGTATAATAGCATGAAATCAGTAATAGGAAAATATCCACATCCTTTTTTTTTTTTTTTTTTTGATACAGAGTCTTGCTCTGTCACCCAGACTGGAGTGCAGTGGCATGATCTTGGCTCACTGCAACTTCCGCCTCCCAGGTTTAAGCAATCCTCCTGCCTCAACCTCTCAAGTAGCTGGGACTACAGGCATGTGCCACCATGCCCGGCTAATTTTTTGTATTTTTAGTAGAGATGGGTTTTCACCATGTTAGCCAGGATGGTCTCGATCTCCTGACCTCGTGATCCACCTGCCTTGGCCTCCCAAAGTACTGGGATTACAGGCATGAGCCTGGCCCTAAACAACACACTTCTAAATAACCCAAGGATCAACAAGGCAGTTTCAAGAAAAATGAGAAAATATTTCAAACTGATCATAAATGAAAACATAACATACCAAAAATTTGTGGGATACAACTAAAGCAATGATTAGAGGGAAATTTATAGTATTCAATGTTTATTTTAAAATGAAGTAAAGTCTCAAATCAGTAACTGAAGGTTCTACTTTAAGAAACTAAAAAAGAAGAGTAAAATAACCTAAAACAAGGATAAAGAAGGCAATATTAAAAATAACAGCAGAAACCAATGAAATATAGTAGAAAATAGAAAAACAAAAAGGAAGTTAAATGAAACCAGAAGCTAGTTCTTTGGAAAAGTCAATAAAATCAAAAAACTTCAAGCTAGATTGACAGAAAGAAAAAGATGGAAATTACAAAAATTACTAATACCAGGAATAAAGAAGGGGATATCATTATAGACCCCATAGACATTAAAAGGATAAAAAGAAAATCCTATGAACAACTCTATACACATAAATTGACAACTGTGAGAAAAGGAATCAATTCCTCAAAACTCCCAAGCTACCAAAACTCACCCAAGATGAAATAGACAATATGAATAGTCCTATACGTATTAAAGCAATTAAATTTGTAGCTTAAAAGTTTTTTGAAAAAAGAAATCTCCAGGTTAAAGTGGCTTCACTTCAACCAAATGTATGATTGATAGATTCAAGCATATATTTAAAGAAATTAAGAACAATTCTATGCAATTTCTTCCAGAGCACTGACAAGGAGGGAACACTTTCTAATTCGTTTTATTAGCCCATCCTTACCCTGAGAGCAAAACCATGAGATCAATATCCCTCATAAACATAGATGCAAAATCTCTGAACAAAATATTATAAAATTTAATTAAACAATATATGAAAAGATTAATACATCACAACCAAGGGCAATGTATCCTAAATGCAAGTCTGGCTCAATATTTGAAAATCTATCGATGTAATCCACCATTATAACAGTCCAAAGAAGTCCATATGATCATATGATCATATCTGTTTAAGCAGATAAAACATTTGAATGAAATTAACATCCATTCCTGATAAAAAGTCTCAGAAAACTAGGAATAGAGGGAAACTTTTTCAACCTAATAAAGGGTATCTACAAAACAAAACTAACTATCTAACATCATACTGAACAATGAAAGACTGAATGCTTACCTGTTAAGATCAGAAATAGGTGAGAATGCTTCTCTCCCAACATTCTTCTACATTCCTTTATTGAGCACCTTAGGAAATATAGCAAGTACAATAAGGAAACAAATAAATGGCATATAGAGTGGACTAGAAAAAATGAAACTGTTTCTGCTCACATATAACATGATTGTTTATGTAAAAAATTCCAATGAATCTACAGAAAAAGTTTCTAAAGCTAATAAATTGGTCAAGGTTGCAGAATACAAGGTCAATACACAAAAACCAATCACACTTCAATATGCTAGTACCAGACAATTGACAACCATAATTTAAGAAAACAAATCATCCAAAAGAGCTCCAAAAAAAATGAAATCGTTAGATATAAGTCTAACAAAACCTGCACAGGATCTTTATGTCGAGAAACACAAAAACTCAAGGATAAGAAAATATCAACCCAATTAAAATTATTTATCAAAGAGGATATATGGATGGCAACTAATTAGGTAAAAAGATCTTCAACATCATTAGCCATTAGAGAAATGCAAATTCAAACCATGATGAGATACACCTATGAGAATGGCTAAAATATAAAAGACTGGCATTACCTACTGCTGGTGAAAATATAGAGAAACTGGAATTCTCATAGATTGCTGGTGGGAATGCAAAATGGTAGTCATGTTGGATGACAGTTTGGCAGTTTCCTACAAAGCTAAACATAAACTTACCATACAATCCAGCAATTGTGCTCCTAGTTATTTACCCAAATGAGTTGAAAATGTATTTGCAGTGAGCAGAGATTGTGCCACTGCACTCCAGCCTGGGCAAGAGAGAGAGACTCCGTTTCAAAAAAAAAAAAAGAAAAGAAAATGTATGACCTCACAAAAACTTGCACAAAAATGTTTATAGCAGCTTTATTCATTATTGCCAAAAGCTAGAAGCAAACAAGATGTCTTTCAATGGGTGAATGGATAAACAAACTGGTTATTCATACAATGGAATATTTAAAATTATACATAATCAGAGCTGCTGTGCTTTTCCCCATTTTACTTCTAGTAGGAAGTGTTTTATAATTGAAATAAACTTTAAGCCAGTGACTTAGTTAATTCAGGCTCTTCATGAAAAATCTGTTCCTCATCTGTGTTTTTGTTATTTTATGTATCTATCAGTTAGTATCAGCTTCAAATGAAAGGGAACACAAAATAACAATGGTTTAAACAGGATAGAAATATGTTTCCCTTTCATGTAAGTAAAGTTCAAAAAATAACTCCATGGTCTCCACATTGTTTATGTCTTGTCACTCTGCCATCCTCAATTTGTTACTTAAACTAATGATCAAAGGGGGCTGCTCAAACCACGTATTAGTTATCTATTGAAGTAGAACAAAAACTGAACTACTTAAGACAGCATCCATTTATTATCTCACAGTTTCTGTAGGTCAGGGGTCCTGAAATGACTTAGCTGGGTGTCTTTGCCTAAAAGTCTCACATAGGGCTAAAATCAAAGAATCTTCCAGTGCTACATTCTCATCTGAAGCCTCAATTAGGAAAGGATCTACTTCCAAGAGCAACCATTCTCTAAAGACATCTCTCATTTATCATGAAAGGTAGAATGTGTTTGCAACTGAGTGGTCTTTCAGCATGCTCCCTGCCAGTAGAATATAGGGGTCCAATGGCCTCATCATTTTGTACTATTTTTGTCTCTTTCATTCCAAACTGGCAGTGTCTTAGCAGAAAAAAACTCTTGAAAACTTCGTAGATCTTTTGTGAATCTCTGGAGTTCATGCCATTAGACAAAAGCCACACCTGCAAAATCTCTTCTCTACCTTGTGCTCCTGCAGAGACTACTGAGGGACACATTCTTAAATTTCTTTGAGGCCCTAGTGTTTGATCAAAAGGATCTGTGAGACCTACTCTTAATTGTTCAAAAGGGCCAATTATGTGACTGAATAGTTTTCCAAAGAACCACTTTTTATCTTGGAAGATATTAACAAAAGAATTTACAATTATACTCTTGGCTTCATCTTTAGATTTTCTCTCCTGGCAGTGCCCTGGATTTAAACTTTGTTCAAAATCATGTCTTAATTTTATCATCTTTTGCTGCCTGGAGAGGCTGAGAGTTTTCAAAATCATCAACTTAACATTTTTTCTCTCAACTTCTCTCTTTTCTTTCAAATCTTACTATATGCAGCAAGATAGAACTAGGTTGCACCTTCAACACGTTGCTTGGAAATCTCCTTAGATAGATTATCAAGTTCATTAAGCATATTCTCTGCTTTTCACATAACTGCAGAAAATAGTGTTGCTAAGATTTTTGCCACTGCATAACAAAGATCTCCATTCTTCCAGGGTTCCTCATTTCCTTTTGAGTCTTTACCAACAGCATCCTCAAAGTCCAGATTTCTACTAACAGTCTATTCAGGGAAATCTAGGTTTTTCTGTAACATTTCTTCTCAAAATCCTTCTAGCTTCCACCCACTGCTTGGTTCCAAAATCACTTCTACATTTTTAGGCATTTGTTATGGCAGCACTCCATTTCAGCACAGGGTTCAATCAGAGAAGAAGAAATACTACACACACACACATACACACACGGGGTGGGGAGGGTTTCGATTGTCCTTAATTGCAGGAGCTAGTTAAACAGTATCTATGAGTCTCTTTTCTTCACATCTGATGCTGGAGCTTTAAGTCCACAAGGCAAGCAGAATCAGAAAGGGATGATGAAGATCAAGAACAAGAACCTATAAGCATGAGATTGAGGCCTGCTATAATTTGAATGTTTGCTCTCTCCACAACCCATTGTGAAATTTAATTGCCATTGTGACAGTATTGGGAAGTGGGGCTTTTAAGAGATGTTTAGGTCATAAAAGCTCAACTCTCATGAATAGACTAATGCTGTTATTGCAGGAGTGGGTTCATTACCACAGGAGTGTGTTCATTTTCACAGGAGTGAGTTTGCCTCTCTGCTTTGCCCTTCTGCCATGGGAGGATGCAGCAACGAGGTATTCACAAGATGCCAGCCCCCCTTGATCTTAGACTTTCCAGCCTCCATATTTGTGAGCCAATAATTTTTGTTCATCATAAATTACTTGGTCTGTAGTATTCTGTTACATGAGCACAAAAATGAACTAATAGCCCCATGAGGACAGACTGAAACCTGTGCCAGTTATTAATGCCTCTAACCATGGTAGCATGAGTATCTTGCAGAAGCCAAGGCTCACTGTCACAGCCAAACACAACACACATGACCCAGGACTCAGAAGCTGAAGGAAAATCCAGGGGAACATGGAGCAGTTGCTGCTTCACAGCACTGAGGTGAGTCAGCAGATCAGTGACAAGGTGTGAGAGCTACAAAATGGCTGAAGCCCTCTACCTCTCCTACAAGAATCTCCCTGTGGTCTTCTCTCAATGGAAACATACAAGGAAGAGAATTCTGGAAAAGGTGGCTCAGCC
The DNA here is from genome assembly GCF_006542625.1 of Nomascus leucogenys. Classification (NCBI taxonomy): domain Eukaryota; kingdom Metazoa; phylum Chordata; class Mammalia; order Primates; family Hylobatidae; genus Nomascus; species Nomascus leucogenys. The sequence goes on from NC_044402.1 coordinate 91,099,080, forward strand.
TGGCTAAATGGACATGTTATCTAGTCACCGCACACCATCATATTTGTAGTTCAGCCAGTGGAAAGGAAGGAGGAAATGAAGATCTTACCCTCTTCTAATGAAGGGCACTTCATCAAAGGGATACCTTCTACTTTAACCCCATTGACAGAAACCTAGTCAGTTAGTGACTACACTTAGCTATAAAGGAGGTAGAAAATATAGTCTTCATTCCTGGGCCAGGAATTGTGTTCCTAGGGAAGGAAGAAGGATGGCTATTAGGAGATGACTTGCAGTCTCTGCCACAGTATACTTTGCTCTGCTCGGGATGTCTTTTCCTCCTTCTCTGCTTGGCAAACTCTAGTTCACCCCTATAGATCCAGCTCATTTATCATCCCTCCTGCAAAGCCTTCACTCTTTGTTTTCCAATTGGGTTTTATAAATCCCTGTACCCTGGTACTTTCTTGTTTATTCATTTACCAAGTTTTAAGTCTCCCCATATGTCCAGCATTGCTCTGGGAACTGGAGATTTAGCAATGACCAAAGTCCTTTCCTGTACAAAGCTTATTTCTTCATAATTATTTATGATCCTTTGTATTCTAAGGCTGTCCCAAATTCAGACAAAAGAAGGACAAGATTCATGGGTAATTTCAAGCAATTTTATTCCTGACTAAAAATGTAAATCTGTTATCTAGAATTACAATTAAATAAGTAATCTAATTTAGATAAATAAGTAATCTAAAACTGAGTAAGTCTTCAAAAGTATATCATATTCCTTCCTACTAATCACAACGGTAATATTTGTGATTTATAAATCATGTCTATTTTAGGGAATCATGGACCTTGAAAAGATCTTGGAGATTATCTGATAAAACCACCTCAATTTACATGAGAAGTCTGAGTCTTAAATCACTGAGATTATATGCCCAGGATTTTGTGCCAGGTTAGTGCCAGGACGAGAAGTAGAACCCAAGAATATTAATTCTTACACAGGTGCCCTCAATATTTTGTATTTTCATAAAACAAAAACAGAGTTTAAAAAAATTCAGTTGCGTTTATAAAATTAGTCTTTCCAAAAATTATAGATTCAAAATTCAGATGAAAAAAAATTTGTTATAAGAATAGGGGTATGTTGGGGCAAATGTGTATGTGATAGTATTAAGGACAGTTTCTAGTTCCAATATGTGAAAAATATAAATCATTTGAACATAAACATATTAAAGAGTGGTAATATGGATGTAAAATGTTACAGGTTACATTTTAAGTGTGACAGATGAAACCTTACATCAAGGTCTATGTAGCCCTTTTCTAAAATTTCATGGATTCTATTAGAGTTCTGCTTCATGTTAATTTGATATCTATTATAGTACTCTCTCTCTCTCTCTCTCAAAAACTGAAAAATCAGAGCTTTAATTGAAAATTGACATAAAAAAAGCTATTTGAGCAGCAGTTTTAAACAGCCTCTGAATTCTAACACACATCTTTGCTCTTTGAACCTTTGCTCCCACACACCAACAGATGCTGTCTTAAACACACACCCCCACATTCACACCTCCACTCTCAGCCTCTCATACCCCTCACAGAGCTCTGACACATTTGTTCTACCTCCTTCGTGTTGGGGAGACAGAGTGAAGGATAAATGAAAGTCAGGAGCACAGATGCATAATGTATAAATGGGTGTACTACACAAAACCTATGGAAAAAAACCTTCTGTGAAATAAATAGTATTAATTTATTTCATAAAAATCTAGTTTCAGTAGGATTAATGAAAATATAGCCACTTCTTTCTGGCCAAATTCATGAGATTAAAAGTGAAGATTATGATGCTGAGTTTAATTTGATCCATTTTTAATATCACAATGTTTCTGAGCAAATACAATAAATCAACGATTTCTTTAAAAAGGATATAAGACAATGCTGTTGAATTAGCTCTAATAGTCCTACAAAGAAGAAATAACAGTTTAATTTTTTTTTATGTTGCAGGAAGATTAAATTTAACTCACTAAAGTTTTGCCTTGGAGCTTAAAGTCTTTCTGATTCTGCACTGTATTTAGACTTAGGAAGATACAATTAGATCAAAAGTTGTATTTTTAATGTACGTGAATATGAAAAATCGTCAATGCTACTACTGAAAATATACCAGCCAGGAATTGTGGGAAATCCAAAGTTACTGAGTAACATAGGTGTTATAAAGTCTCTCTGAAGCAGCAGTAATTTACTATGTATTACTGTTGCTGACAAAGCATCTTGTGTTTTACAAGGTAAATTGTTGTTTATCAAGAATCTTGGAGGTTCTTAAAAGCAATAAACTTATGAAAAACAGAGTAGAACGATATATACTTTCTCCACGAATGAGTAGAAGGAGCTCATCTCTGACACAAGCTAAGACACTAGGGGATGAATGGGATACTTTTGGTCACAAGTAGCAGAAAACCCAACCAAAACTATCTGAAAAGAAAATTTCATGGCACAAGTAACTGAAAAGCCTAATTGTGGGGCCCAGGTTTCAAGCACAACTGGACTCAAGCTAAACAATCCAACAGTAATTGGGTTCCTCTCCATCTTATAATTCCACCTTCTGTATGTTTTCAGTATCAGGGTCAATGTGGTCGTGCTCCAGTCCTTCCATCCTCTTAGGTTCAAGACCAACGAGCAAAAGCAAGTCAGCTTCCCCAGGATCTCAGAGTTACTGACTTAGTCTTGTACTTACCACTGAGTTCATTGCAGTGGCTAAGGGAATATGATGGACTGACTGGCTTAAGGAATATATTTTGCCTTTGAGTGACGACAGAGGTGTAGTCTTAATCATATGGACTGAGAGCAGGGGAGAATGGGTGAGGAGTAAAACTAGTATGAATATTGAGAGCTGTTGTGGAGACAGAAAATGGATGGGATTGTGGAATACAAACCACATATGCCTACTGTAGGAGGAATCTCAATTGTGGCCATAGAGAGATGGTTTTACTGGCTCTGTCAAAATCAGTAGCCCTAGATTAAAGGCACTGATAAAAATGCATAGTAAATCTACCATTTACAAGGCAGATGTGCCCCTGAATCATCAAGTGGCTCTATAATGACAATTATACCACTCACCATGCAATGTTTTTGGTGAGCATTAATAAACCAATGCAATGTCTGAATGTTTGTCCCCTCAAAATTCATATGTTGAAATCCTAACACCAAAAGTGATGGTATTGGGAAGTGGGCACTTTGAGAGGGGATTAGGTTATGAGGGTGGAGCTCTCATGATTGGGATTAGTGCCCTTATAAAAGAAGTACGAGGACTGGGTGCAGTGGCTCGTGCCTGTAATCCCAGCACTTTGGGGGGCCAAGGCAGGCAAATCACCTGAAGTCAGGAGTTCAAGACCAGCCTGGTCAACCTGGTGAAACCTCATCTCTACTAAAAATACAAAAATTAGCCAGGCATGGTGGCACGCACATGTGGTCCCAGCTACTTGGGAGGCCGAGACACAGGAATCAAGGTGGCTCACACTGCAATCCCAGCACTGTGGGAGGCAAGGAGTTCAAGGCCAGCCTGGCCAAGATGATATAACCCCTTCTCTAATGAAAATACAAAAAATTAGCCATGTGTGGTGGTGCACACCTGTGGTCCCAGGTATTTGGGAGGCTGAGGCACAAGAATTGCTTGAACCTGGGAGGTGGAGGTTGCAGTGAGCTGAGATTGCACCACTGCCCTCCAGCCTGAGTGACAGAACACTTCATCACAAAAAATAAAAAATAAAAATAAAAAATAAAGAGACACCAGAGACTCCTTAGTTCCTTCTGCCATGTGAAGAGACAGTAAAATGATAGCCATCTGTGAACCAGAAAGCGAACCCTCATCAGAAACACCAAATTTACCAGCACCTTGATCTTGGACTTCCAAGTCTCTAGAATTATGAGAAGCAAATTTCTGTTATTTATAAGCCACCCAGTCTATGATATTTTCTTATAGCAGTCCAAACAGACTAAGACAGTGTGTGAACACATACGTGTTTAATAAATGTCAATTATCTTCCCATTTCCCTTCCAGTCAAATTTTCCTTTCTTAGGTTGGGAGTTCTTCAGAATAGGAAGTATGTCTATGCCTAATTTATTATTTTTTTAATCTCTAGAATTTAGAACAGTATCTGAACAGTATCTAACACACAGTAGGAAGTTAATGCATGATGAACAAACAGGTCTTAGATATATTAGTTAGGTTATAAGTAAGTTGTTGCAACAAAGAGACTCCAAAATATAATAATGGCTTAAACAAGGTGTTTCTTTCTCTTTCATGAAGCAGTCTGGAGCTTCTGGACAGCGCTTGTTAGGAAGGCACTCTGCTTCTGCCGATCACACAGCTTCCTTTTTATTCCAACTTCTCCTTGTTTTCCTCATGGGCATGATTGAAGCTTGCTGACCACCATCACAACTGCATTCCAGCCCAAAGGAAGCAGGAAGGTATGCAGGGCAAGCAGCTTCCTCTTAAGAATGTGATGCAGATGTTACACACTCTCTTCTATTTATATCCCCTTGGAGAAAACTTGGTCAACCGGCTACAAAAAGCTGCAAAGAATGCCTCTAACAAGGCAGTCACATGTCAGATAAAATTCCACTAACAAAAAGAAAGGAGACTGGAAATGTCCCCTAAAAAAAGAAACATTAGGGGACTGGAGGTAGGGGATCAATTAGCGGTCTCTGTCACATGCAGCCATGTGAAGGTCAGAGACATTGGAACCTTGGAGACAACTTTGCCTCATTTTCTCTGCATCATTGCCAGTAAAAAACCAACATGGAAGTGACCCTGAATTATATTTAAGTGTTGTATGTAAATGAGCCTCTCCATGTTAAGGCTAAAGACAGAAGAAGATTAATGAGCCTGGATGACTAGTGGATCTTACATGCATTCGAGAAAACACCTATTTCCTTAATCTCAGCCCACCTAATTTTATGATGTCAGAACTATGAACTTAAATTTTATTTATTTGATTTCATTCTCAATGTTACTTCTCCAGGAATGATTCACTCTCATTCAAACATTTCTTCATATAAAAGTGCTAAAGAATATAGGAAGGTTTATTTGAGCTAAGAATTATATTTTCGACCAAAGACATATAAAAGGATCTTAATTGATAAATATACTTACAATCTGTTCTATGTTGAAGGGAGTTGTCCCAATTCAGACATGACACGTTTAAGGCAGTTAGAGTCCCAGAAAATCTGGGGCAGTTCAATTTTAGATATCTGATATTGTCACTAATTCCTAAACATTTTTGAGCATGCATCACCAATATATGTATATTTATGTATTAATGTATACGTATGCACTAACATATATATGAGGTATTATATATGTTATTATAAAATATATTCCATTATATATTTTATAATATGTATAAAACATACACTAAAACTAAAATTTTAAAACGTGTGCATTATAAAACATACAACCAAAACTGAAATTTTAAAAAGATAAGCCAAAGTAATTACAAATAGAAGTTCTAATATTTAACACCACATACTTTTGGGGCTCATGCATACAAATATGAAAACCACTGTACTAGTTAATTATAGAATCAGAACTGGAACCTAGGTCTCCTGACTTCTAGTTCACTGGTCTTTCCTCTTAACCTTAAACTTTCCATTCATCTTTCTAATACCTCATTTTAAAGTATAGGGCAGGGTCCACCTCCAAATAAGATGGAGTAAATGCATCCCATTTTAATTTTCCTGTTAAATCAACAACTGCCCTTGACAAAATACATAACTCACTTACCAGAGGATCCTGAAAGGTGGATAAAAGAAGTTGTATTGAGTACGAACTGTTTTTCTCTATACGCCCAATACTTCTGGTTACCAAAATGCATAGTGCTTTTTTCTTACACCAACCAATTCTCTGACACCTCTGGGTATCTTATAATTCAATTTAATCTGACACTACTACCTGGAGTTAGTGCAGACCCCACAGGGTAAGGGCTCAGTTCCCACAAGACTGCCCCCACTTCAGACATCAGTTACAAGTCCAGGTTGTGACCTGTACTTCTGACCAACCAGCTATAAATCAGGCTCTTGCAACAGCCTGCTTGGGTTCAATCATTTGGTAAAATGGCTCACAGAACTCAGTGAAACACTTGTTTATGTTTACCAGTTTATTATAAAGGATATTACAAAGGACACAGGTGAGCAGCCAGATGAAGAGGTACATAGGGTAAGGACAGACGAGCAGGAGCTTCTGTCCCTGTGGAATTAGGCTGTGCCACCCTCCCCTCATGTGGATGTGCTCACCAACCCAGAATCTCTCTAAACCCCATAATTCAGGGATTGTTATGGTGGCTTCATTATATAGGGCATAATGGATTAACTTAATCTCCAGTTCCTCCCCTCCTGGAGGATGAGAGTGAGGCTGGGAAGTTTCAAGCCATGGCGAGGCTTCTCTGGCAACATCGAGTTGCCTCATTACAACAAAAGGTGTTCCTATCACCAAGAAATTCCAAGGGTTTTAGGAGCTCTGTATCAGGAACCAGGGTTAAAGACCAAACAACAAAACAAAAGATGCTTCTAGCACCCCTGTTGCTTAGGAAATTATAAGGGTTTTAAAAATTCAGTGTAAGACAACAAAAAAAGAAAATTTCAGGCCAATATCCCTGATGAACATCGATGTGAAAATCCTCAATAAAATACTGGCAAACCGAATTCAGCAGCACATCAAAAAGCTTATCCACCACGATCAAGTCAGCTTCATCCCTGGGATGCAAGTTTGGTTCAATATACTCAAATCAATAAACGTAATTCATCACATAAAGAGAACCAATGACAAAAACCAAATGATTATCTCAATAGAGGCAGAAAAGGCCTTTGATAAAATTCAACACTCCTTCATGCTAAAAACTCTCAATAAACTAGGTATAGATGGAACATATCTCAAAATAATAAGAGCTATTTATGACAAACCCACAGCCAATATCGTACTGAATGGACAAAAGCTGGAAGCATTCCCTTTGAAAACTGGCTTAACACAAGGATGCCCTTTCTCACCACTCCTGTTCAACATAGTATTGGAAGTTCTGGCCAGGGCAATCAGGCAAGAGAAAGAAAGGTATTCAAATAGGAAGAGAGGAAGTCAAATTGTCTCTGTTTGCAGATGACATGATTGTATACTTAGAAAACTCCATCATCTCAGCTTATCTCCTTAAGCTGATAAGCAACTTCAGCAAAGTCTCAGGATACAAAATCAATGTGCAAAAATCACAAGCATTCCTATACACTAATAATAGACAAACAAAGAGCGAAATCATGAGTGAACTCCCATTCACAATTGCTACAAAGAGGGTAAAATACCTAGGAATAAAACTTACAAGGAATGTGAAGGGCCTCTTCAAGGAGAACTACAAACCACTGCTCAAGGAAATAAGAGAGGACACAAACAAATGGAAAAACATTCCATGCTCATGGATAGGAAGAATCAAATTCATGAAAATGGCCATACTGCCCAAAGTAATTTATAGATTCAATGCTATCCCTATCAAGCTACCATTGACTTTCTTCACAGAATTAGAAAAAAATGCTTTAAATTTCATATGGAACCAAAAAAGAGTCTGTTAGCCAAGACACTCCTAAGCAAAAAGAACAAAGCTGGAGGCATCACACTACCTGATTTCAAACTATATTATAAGGCTACAGTAACCAAAACAGCATGGTACTGGTACCAAAACAGATATATAGACCAATGGAACAGAACAGAGGCCTCAGAAATAATGCCACACATCTACAACAATCTGATCTTTGACAAATCTGATGAAAATAAGCAATGGGTAAATGATTCCCTGCTTAATAAATGGTGTTGGGAAAACTGGCTAGCCATATGCAGAAAACTGAAACTGGGCCCCTTCCTTATATCCTATACAAAAATTAACTCAAGATGGATTAAAGACTTAAACGCAAGACGTAAAACCATAAAAACTCTAGAAGAAAACCTAGGTAATACCATTCAGGACATAGGCATGGGAAAAGACTTCATGACTAAAACACCAAAAGCAATGGCAACAAAAGGCAAAATTGACAAATGGGATCTAATTAAACTAAAGAGGTTCTGCAGAGCAAAAGAAACTATCATCAGAGTGAACAGGCAATCTATAGAGTGGGAGAAAATCTTGGCAATCTATCCATCTGACTAAGGGCTAATATCCAGAATCTACAAGGGACTTAAACAAATTTACAAGAAAAAAAAATACAAACAGGCCGGGCGCGGTGGCTCACCCCTGTAATCCCAGCTTTGGGAGGCCAAGGCAGGTGGATCACAAGGTCAAGAGATCGAGACCATCCTGGCCAACATAGTGAAACCCTGTCTCTACTGAAAATACAAAAATTAGCCGGGCGTGGTGGCACGCACCTGTAGTCCCAGCTACTCGGGAGGCTGAGGCAGGAGAATTGCTTGAATCTGGGAGGCGGAGGTTGCAGTGAGCTGAGATCGTGCCACTGCACTCCAGCCTGCCAATAGAGCAAGACTCTGTCTCAAAAAAAAAAAAAAAAAAAAAAGAAAGAAAAAGAGATAGAAACTACCCCATCAAAAAGTGGGCAAAGGATATGAACAGACACTTCCCAAAAGAAGACATTTATGCAGCCAACAAACATATGAAAAAAAGCTCATCATTACTGATCATTAGAGAAATGCAAATCAAAACCACAATGAGATGCCATCTCATGCCAGTTAGAATGGTGATCATTAAAAAGTCAGGAAACAGCAGATGCTGAAGAGGATATGGAGAAATAGGAATGCTTTTACACTGTTGGTGGGAGTGTAAATTAGTTCAACCATTGTGGAAGACAGTGTGGTGATTCCTCAAGGATCTAGAATCAGAAATGCAATTTGACCCAGCAATCCTGTTACTGGGTATATACCCAAAGGACTATAAATCATTCTATAAGGACACATGCACACGTATGTTTATTGCAGCACTATTTACAATAGCAAAGACTTGGAACCAACCCAAATGCCCATCAATGATAGACTGGATAAAGAAAATGTGGCACATATACACCATGGAATACTATGCAACCATAAAAAAGGATGGGTTCATGTCCTTTGCAGGGACATGGATGAAGCTGGAAACCATCATTCTCAGCAAGCTAACTCAAGAACAGAAAACCAGGCCAGGCGCGGTGGCTCACGCCTGTAATCCCAGCACTTTGGGAGGCTGAGGTGGGCAGATCACGAGGTCAGGAGATTGAGACCATCCTGGCTAACATGCTGAAACCCCGTCTCTACTAAAAATACAAAAAAATTAGCCGGGCATGGTGGCGGGCCTCTGTAGTCCCAACTACTTGGGAGGTTGAGGCAGGAGAATGGCATGAACCTGGGAAGTGGAGTTTGCAGTGAGCCGAGATCATGCCACTGCACTCCAGCCTGGGCAACAGAGTGAGACTGTGCCTCAAAAAAAAAAAAAAAAAAAAAAATTCAGTATCAGAAACCAGGGGCAGAGAGTATATATATATATGTGTGTGTGTATATATATATATATATATAATTATTATTATTATTTATATATTTATTATTATTTCACACCAGGGAACTAGGGACTTGAAGAGTCCCTAAATTATATATATGTTATATATATATGTACATATTGTGTGTGTATATATATATATATATATCACACCAGAACTGGAGACCTGACAGTGAATTTCTTGGTTTTTTCTCACCTCCTAGATATCCAGGCCTGTGTGCAAGAGATGCCTGCAACCTGGAAACAACAATGGACACAGACAAAAAAAGCCCTTCCCCGTCCCCCTTAAATCCCTCTCTTTCTAGCCAGAATACTGGGAAAGGTACAGCCCAACAAGACAGAAATCTTTTAACTATATTTGGTAGGCAAAAGTCTAAGGTGTCTCCTAAGATTTCCCATCACTGATGTACATGCTTCGACCTGGAACCGTGTATTTGATGGAGTTTATTCCTGTGATTAGGTTACACTATATGGTATAGTTGACCTTAAGATAGGAAGATTATCCAGGTGGTCCTGGTCTAATCACATGAGCCCTTTAAAATCTGTTTTCTCTGGCTACTTGCAGAAGAGGAAGTTGGGAGATTCAAAATGAGAGAGATTAGACATGAAGAAGGTTTTCTTGAGCTAAGATAGAAGGGTCCATTTGGCAAGGGCCTGAAAGTGGCCTCTAAGAGCAGAGTGGTCCCCAGCTGACAGCTAGCAAGATAATGGGGATTTCAGTCTGATAGCTGAAAGGAAATGAATTCTGCCAACAATGTGAGGGAATTTGGAAGGTAATTTGCCTGTTCTTGAGAGAAACACTATGAAAAAAAGCCATGCCCCTCTCTCATTCCACTAGTACTATTGTAGTAGAGTTGGTTCATGGGCCTCTGGCTTTCACTCCTCTGTTAATTTCCTGTTGCTATTGTAACAAATTACCAAAAAGTTAGTGGCTTAAAAGAACAAAAATGTACTATTTTACAGTTCTGGAGATCCAAAGTTCAAAATGGGTCTTATGGGACTAAAATCAAGGTGCACACAGAGCTGCATTTTTTCTGGAGTCTTGAGGGGATGATCCATTTTCTTGCCTGTTCCAGCTTTCAGAGTCTGCCTATACTCCTTGGCCCATGGCCCCTTCCTCCATCTTCAAAGTACATCATTCCAACTGCTACTTCTGTAATCACATCTCACCTCTTCTATTGACTGTCTTACCTTTCTCTTATAATGACACTTGTGATCTCATTGGGCCCACCTGAATACCCTTCCCATATGAAGATCCTTATCTTAATCACATGTGCAAAGTCCCTTTCACCAGTAAGGTAACAGATTCTTAGATTCTAGGGATTAAGATGTATACAACTTTAGGCTGAGAGGAATTATTTTGTCTACTATAAACCCCTACAGAACGGCACTGTAGAAGAAGCTTTATAAACTAAAATAACATTTGAATCACAGCCCACAAAAGTCAGCTAGGATGTGCATTCTGAACAGACAGAGTTAACTACTTTATAAAATACGAGATCCAAATAGGAGCTAGAGTCTTATAATACCAAGAATTCCAGGATACAGTAAAAAATGACTCACCATATCAGGAAAACTTCAAGTCAAATGAAAAATGATCAATAGATGCCAACACCAAGATGACACAGATGGACTTTATTATTTAGATAATTATCAGAGAGTGATTTTATTTTCTAAACTTACAAGTATTTTTATTTATACATGGTAACAACTATGCATTTTTTGTGTCAGAGCTATTTTTTTATATATTTACAGTGTACAACATGATGTTTTGACATACTTATATGTAGTGAAATGGTTACTACAGTCACCATTTACTATATACGTCATCTCACATAGCTACTCTCAGACAAGGATTGTAAACCAACTATCATAAAAATGCTCCATAAGCACTTATGAACACTTATAAACACTCTTACATCAAATGAAAAAGTAGAAAAATTTAGCAAAGAAATGGAAGATATATTCATTCTTAGCTTTCCTTCATATTTATTCTTGAAGGATATTTTTACTGGATGTAGAATTCTAGGTTGACAGTTCTTTCCTTTTAGGACTTTCAAAATGTTTTGCCTCTTCCTTCTGTCCTTCATGTTTCTGATTATAAATCTGCTGTCACTTGAGTCATTTTTCATCAGTTGATAAGGTGTGGTTTCTCTCTTGCTGATTTTAAAAGTTTTTCTTTGTTGTTAGTTTTCAGAAGTTTGATTATGATGTGTTTGTGTGTGGATTCTTTAAAGTTTTTTCTGTTTGGGGAACACTCAGTTTCTTGAATCTGTAAGTTTATGTCTTTCACCAAATTTGAGAGGGTTGGGCCATTATTTCTTCAAGTATTTCTTCTACCCAGCATTCTTTTTACTCTCCTTCTGAAGACAATAACCTATGAGACAATAACTGTGGTGACTGTAGTAACCATTTCACTACATATAAGTATATTGAGACATCATGTTGTATACCTTAAATACATACAAAAAATAACTCTGACACAAATAATGCATAGTTGTTACCATATATAAATAAAAACACTTGTAAGTTTAGAAAACCTAACACAGTTATTGTCTCACAGGTCAGTGGGGATTTGTTCATTTTTAAAAAATCTCTTTTCTCTCCGTTGTTCATATTGGTAATTTCTATCGCTCTGTCATCGAAGTCACTGACTCTTCTGTCATTTTTATTTTGTTATTGAGCCCATTCTCACAGCCAAAGACTCTGTTCCCATCCTGTTTTGAGGCTAGAAGGAAAGGAAGGGCCAAGGCTGGTAAACCCAGTTCTCAGGCTACTGGGAGAAAGAATAGAGAGTTCATTTGGTGTGGATGACTTTGAGGATCCAGTTTGTGTAGTGGAAAGCCTTGGTGTTGTAGCTAATATTAGCATTCAGAGTACAGCCTTCTGACTAGGATAGGATCCCTTGGAGCAGATTTTGGCACAGGAGTGGGGGCAGCAGCTATTTTCTGTTAGAACGAGGAGAGGTGGGTCAGGCAGGGCAGCCAAAACAAAAGTGATGTAGTACCAAGTCTCTATCTGAGGGGCCAGAATAGAAAGACTTGGGTGATAAGGGCTGGGAGAAATGCCTCCTCACCCACTTAGGCCACATCAGGGGAAGCCATGGAGAAATAACACTCATAAATTTTCCCCCTAATATCTAAGTTCATTCATGACTGAAAGAAGGATACATATTCCTTCCTGATCCCCATTTACCCTGATCTCTTCTTGTGTTGAGATTGTGTTGGGTTGAAGGATATGTGTGGACCCCAAAACAGTGTTCCAGACCAAATTTAGGGAAGGCAGAGGGAGAAGGGTTGCCCAACATATATGCTCTCCAGAGATGATCTTGCACAGAACATGTTCTGAGACTTTAATAGGAATCTGTCTTACAGAGAACTCTTGGCAATCTCCATTAGAGATCCAAATGACACCTTGGTTTATCTGGATGTTAGGTTTTGTGTCGAAGCACACCCGAGAAGGAGGAAGGTAATATTCTCTTTGGTCCTTCATATATTCAACTTCCTTTCTTCTCTTCTTCTCTCCCTCTTTTCCATTGTTAACTTCACCATCATTCAATGATGGAAAAAAAAAACAAAATAAAAAAAAACAAAGAAGAGGAGAACAGATAATAAAGTGAGAAAACCGAGGTCTGTTTCCAGTGTTGTTAACGGCATATCTTGGGCTTTTGCATGCAAGCTTTAATTTATGACTCCTCAGAAGTGTCTCGTGAATAAGCCTGCTCTATTGCTCTATAATCATAGTTGTAGGATAACCCTCATTTACTGGTACTGAAGGAGCACTAAGGGGTTTTCTTGAAGGTCAGTCACTGTAATTCCTCCGTGTCCAGCCAGAGATGGTGACATGACTCCCACTCTGTCTCCTTTCAGCTGAGAACAGTAAACATTTATTATCTCACAGTATAGGACAGGAATTTAAGAGTGGCTTAGCTGGGTGATTCTGGCTCAGGGTCTCTCATGAGTTTGCAGTCAAGATGCTGCCCAGGGCTGCAGTCATCTGAAGGCTTTACTAGGGCTAGAGGGTTTACTTCCAAGAGGGCTGACTCAAATGGCTTTTGGCAGGAGGCCTTAGTTCTTTTCTACGTGAATCTCTCCCTAGGATTGCTTGAATGTCCTCATCACACAGTACCTGATTTCCTTCAGAGCATGTGATTCAAGAGAGAGCAAGGAAAGGAAGTTGCAGTGTCTTAGAAAAGTCACATCATCACTTCTGCAATATTTTATTAATTAGAAGCAAGTCACTATGCCCAACCCACCCTCAATTGAAGGGGAATTAAGCTCCACCTCTTGAAGAAAGAAGAATCGGAAATTTGTGTGCATATTTGAAAACCGTCACACATGATATCATCAGTATAGTGGATTATGGTGTTGATCTGCAGAGTATCCAGACAGTCCAAGTCCCTTTAGGTTATATTATGACAGAGGGCACGAGAATTAGCCCTGCTCAATGCTATAAAAGTCTGTGTCATTCCTGTGCTTTTGTTTCTCTTTCTTTACAGGAATAGAAATGAATACATTTGCCAATCAATGCAAGGTACCTGAGGCCAGGTTAATCAGTTTATAATAGCAAAGATATATCTCGCATAACAAAAGCAATTGGGGCAACTATTTGGTTGAGTTTATTATCCCCCAGGATCAGACCAATTTTTGCAAAGGCGTGACAGGTGAATTAAATGAGGATGAGTGAGGGCCATCACTCTGCATCCTTTAGGTCTTAAAGAGAAACACTAATCTCTGCCATGTTTCCCAGGATGCAATATCACTTTCTTATTTACTATCTTAGTGAGAAAGCGAATTTTGTTTCAGATATTACTCTTGGTCTCCCCTACTAACATAGCTTTTACCCCACAGTACAAGGAATCACTGCAGAGATTCTGCCAGCTACCAAGGATATCTATTCCAATTACACATCAGGAAACCAGAGAAATGACCCTTTCCTACTTTATTTTTCTCCATAGCACTTGTCACTATCTAACCTATGTTACTCTATTCATTTTATTTATTATTTGTCTCCTCAATGAATATAATCTCTATAAGGGAAGGCAGTTTTGTCTTTGCCTAACTGATTTTTTCCCCATGATTACAAATTACCTAACACATCATTGCCATTTTACAGTTCTAGCACATAGCAGGTGTGCAATAAATATTTGCTGAATGAAAGAGTGAATATGAATGTTGCTGTCATTGAATAATAATATGAATGTTGTTATTATTGTTCTAATTGTCCCTAAGATTTTTCTGCCTCTCTCAGCAAATGTGAATCCAAGTGTGAAACATTCATTCTAGGGCAAATTAGGGAAAGGTTTCCACAAAGGATCACAGATTGCCATAGCACTTCAAGTCTTTCATGGTGCACAGCACGTGTGTTGAAGAGGTAGAAGGCAGATCAGGAGGGGAACCACTTCAAGGTTCTCAGCACCTTTTATATCTCTCTCTTCCCCCAATGTGGATTAAAGTACACATATTTAATCTCCCACATTTTTCACTGGTAATTATTGGTGTTTTGGGATCACACACACACACACACACACACACACCTGCCAAGGTCATACATTAATTCTGAAAGACATTATAGTTTAAATCATAGATAGCAACTAGTTTGGCCTCCTAGAATCAAATTGCTTATTTTTAAAGCATTTGAATTGGTCATAAAATATTTAAATACTTTCAGCCTTCTTGTGAAAAAATAGAAAGATCTGGCTATTACCATTTTTACTAGTTCCTGGAAGTGAATGCTCGTTTTTGGATGGGGATGTGCTTTCCATTTTATTACAGTCCTCACCACTCATTATTGTCTCCTTCACACTGAGGCTGAATGACAGCTGCCATTCATCAATGTATGGGTGAGACCATTTTTCTTACAGTTAAGAAGAAAGTGATACCATTTTTATGTCTAAGTCCTTTTCAAAGTTGGAAAAATAAAATATAGACAAAAAGGAACATATATTTTAAGAGAAATGGAAAAAGAGTGTTTTGAGGGTGTAAGGGGGAGCAAAGATCATGCCGAAGCATTTAATATATAATATGCAAATGAAGTATGACTGGGTCCATAGAGTGCAACTCAAGGTGTCAGGACCTTGAGTTTGCAATTCTTGCTCTAATCTAATAAAAATAAATAAGTCATATAGTCTACTTATCTCATAATTTGCATGGTACTTCTTTCCATTTTTAGGGAAAGATTACAGATTTTTTAATCTGTAATTCTCATTATTATGTAAAGCATTTAGTTTCTTTTCTTCATATTAACGTCTTCCCCCCAACACACATATAGACCCATTCACCTCCCAAATTTTGCCCTTTGGGAATAGAAATACAGAACTCTGTATTTCTGTGCTGTGGTTTGGATGTTTGTACCCCTAAACATCACATTGAAATTTGATCCCCAATGTTGGAAGGGGGGGCAAGGTTTGGGTCACGAGGGTGTATCCCTCATGAATGGCTTGGTGTCTTCTCTTGGTAATGAGTGAGTTCTCGCTCTATTCAGAGAGCCTGGCACCTCTTCAAACCCCCCTTCCTTCTCTGGCCATGTGAGCTCTGCACATGCTAGGCTCCCCTTCTTCCACCAGGAGTCAAAGCCACCTGAAGTTTTCACCAGAAGCAGATGCTGGTGCCATGCTTCCTGTACATCCTGCAGAATCATGTGTCAAATAAACATCTTTTCTTTATAAATTACCCAGCCTCAGGTACTCCTTTATAGCAATCCAAATGGACTAAGATAGACTCATTGCTAGTTCATATGCTTTATAACTGTTGAGTCCTTATTTATACAAAGAAAAGCTTTGCAATTCTGGCTCAGAAAAGATTTAATTAAAACCTTAGCTAAGGATCCTCATTCTCTTTACTTTCAATGTGGAGAAAAGAAAGAGAAGTATTTATTTTTCCAGTAGCTTTCAGTTGATAATTTTAGGATTTAATAGCTAAATTATAACAGCACAGGTAAAATTTTATGTTGGTAATTTAATTTCTGGGATGCCCTTAGCTAATAAATACACTTGGTGATTAGAAAAATGGAACATCAGGCAGGGCACAGTGGCTCATGCCTGTAATCCCAGCACTTTGAGAGGCCGAGGCGGGCGTATCACCTGAAGTCAGGAGTTCAAGACCAGCCTGGCCAACATGGTGAAACCCCGTCTCTACTAAAAATACAAAAATTAGCTGGCCTTGGTGGCACGCACCTCTAATCCCAGCTATTCGGGAAGCTGAGGCAGAATTGCTCAGCTTCTGAGCAATTTGAGAGAGAATTGCTTGAATCTGGGATGCAGAGGTTGCAGCGAGCTGAGGTCACGTCACTGCACTCCAGCCTGGGTGACAGAGGGAGACTCCATCTCAAAAAAAAAAAAAAAGAAAAGAAAAGAAAAGAAAAATGTAACATCAGGTAGAATTATCCAAATGTTTTTTTCTTTTTTTCTTTTTTTAAGGCCAAACACAAATCCATCACAATTCTGGCATTTACTTTAAATGATAGGGTATTGGGCCATATTTGTCAATCTCTTGTAAGGAAACCAGGGTGTTTTATATTTACCTGAGTATGTCTTTCTACCTCCACCACCCTTTCCATATTCATTCAAGTCAATTATAAAAGTAAGGCAGTTACTGAGCCCAATATTCACTGATAACAAAGCAGGAAGCTTATGGGTATGAACCAGAGTGGGGATGACTCATCAAAAGCCAAATGTTTGTGTGGAAAGCTCCCCTAAAATGGCACAAAAGCAAATATTTATAAACATGTTAAGAAAGCATTGTGGAACTCTTGGGAGGAGGGGTTAAAATATTGCCACACATTCCTAATTACAACATTACAATAAAACATTGCTTTGCTACAATGAAGTCTGACCCAGGCTCTAAACTCTTTAGCAATGGGGTTGCTATAATTGGCTATAATTAGGCCTGATCCTGACTCACAGTACTTCTTATTCTGAGATATCATTCTATTTTGATAACTTCAGCCTCTCTCTATTTTTCCTTTTTTTTTTTTTTTTTCCTGAGACGGGGTCTTGCTCTGTTGCCCAGGCTGGAGTGCAGTGGTGCAATCTTGGCTCACTGCAACATCTGCCTCCTGGGTTCAAGCGATTCTCCTGCCTCAGCCTCCCGAGTAGCTGGGATTACAGGCATGTGCCACCATAACAGGCTAACTTCTGTATTTTTAGTAGAGATGGGGTTTTGCCATGCTGGCCTCGCTGGTCTCAAACTCCTGACCTCAAGTGATCCGCTCACCCAAAGTGCTAGGATTACAGCCATGAGCCACCACAGCCGGCCTGTTTTTCTTTCCTTTTTTGGAGACAAGGTCTTGCACCGTTGCCCAGGCTGGGGTTCAGTGGTGTGATCAGAGCTCACTGCAGCCTCCAATTCCTGGCCTCAAGCAATCCTCCTGAATCAGCCTCCCAAAGTGCTGGGATTACAGGTGTAAGCCACTGCACCTGGACTATCTCTATTTTGAATGCATGAAAAATACATGTGCTACTTATGACAATTTTAGGTTTTCTGTGGATATTCTTCTTAATTGCAATCTGTACAGAGGCCACAAGAAAAGGGCGATTAAAAATGGAAATTTGTTTCTTGATGAGGAAATCTTTACTTCAAGTAATATAAGTATACATTTAAATTCTGCACCAGGATGTTGCCTATTTTTTTAAATGACTTTCTTTGTCCTCCAAGTAAATACTGTTTGCTTTAATTTGTCCTCCAAGTAAATGGCTGTTTGCTTTAATTCTAACAGATACTTTTGGCACATTCCAGGTTCTTGCTTAGACTTCTCAGGCTTTCATTTGAAACCCCAGAGTCCGTTACCCAGGCTGATCTGGGGCCTATGGTAAGTCAGCTCCTGTTAGAAGCTGCCTTCAAATAGGAGGTGATGATGGAGGTGGTGGAAGGCTAGTGTTTCTCTATCTGGTCCACATTTGAAAAGGCATCAGAAATTCAGGAGGTAATTAGGTCAAGGGGCAAGCCCACCTGCTAAACCAAGCTTTCTGTGACTTCTACTGGGGATCTTGAGTTTGTTGGCATATTTTAAAAAGGACATTGATCCATGTAGGTATCTATGATTGAACTCATCATTGAAGTAGGAAGGAGTACTCTTTCAGAATTTTATCTTGTATACAAGAAACCAGTGGAAAGTACTTAGGATGGTGGCTGTAAGAGATGCAAGCATCAAGGAGAGATAATGTCATTTTGGATCTGCATAGTTGGGGCTTGTGTCATCTATTTCTGTTGTAAAAATATGATGAGTCTATGTGGACCATGGTTACAGATACAACCCTGCTTCCCTCAGTCAAGATCATGAGAAAATAAGTTCTCTGGATAACTGGATTTCCCAGATTTCTGAAGCTTTGCCTATTAAGCACAACAATGTAAATAAAATAAAATAATAAAATAAAATAACCATAGAAAGTGGAAGAATCTCTGTGGAGTATGGCAGAAGGGGGTGGGGCCAAAGAGTGGAAGCTTTAACTTCCCTATGCTCTTCTGTATGAATACATTTTAAGTTAACTAATATGTATTACTTTTACTATTTTAAAAGTTTACTTGAAACCATTTTTATATAAGTATTTATATAACTATGTTATAAGTATGTAAGTATAATTATATAATTATACTTATATATGTATATAAGTATAAGTTGCCTTTCTAAACAGAGCCACAATGAGATTTATTTTGATGATTCACCATCATCATTATAAAAGTCAATTCCTCCCTAAGCCATAAAGCAATGGCACCCTCAAACAGTCCTGGAGTATATGGAATGGTTTATTCCTACACTAACTCTCCTCAAATTTTTTATTTGTTTCTCATAAATTTTCTGCTCTTTGCTTTGCTATGAGATGGTCAGCTGTCATTCCACATGGACAGAATTTGGCCTGTGTTTAGCAGGCTCCCTTAAGAAAAACTTTGTTTTAGAGACAGGGTCTGGCTCTGTCACCCAGGCTGTATGTAGTTCAGTGATATGAGCACAGCTCACTGCAGCTTCAAACTCCTGGGTTTGAGTAATCCTCCTACCTCAGCTTCTCAAGTAGCTGGGACTGTATGCATGAGCCTCAGTGCCTGGCAAGAATTTTTTTGTTTTAATTTAATGCTCCTAATTAGCTAAGTGGTTGGTAAGTCACATAAACTAACTTGTTAGAAGTGAACATAAAATAAAATTAAATGGGCGTATGATGAATACCAAAGGGTCACTCTTGTGAGCAATGTACCAAGAATATAGCTTTCACATATTTATTTGAAGGTCTCTGTCTTATTCTTTCTATCTGGATCTCAGCTATGTTTTAGATATTATATGTCACTGGATAAAAGAGTTATAGATAAAGGAAGTGATGTTCTGCTGTCGTTTAATAAAATACTTCCAACATTTCTTCCCCGCTTTGTGAAAGTATTCAATGGCGGTCCAGGTAGATGCATGTGATGTTGAATTGGAGTTTTTCTCACTCCCCAGGCTAATTGAGATGATAGACCTGGATGTGCTGCCAGTTCTAGAATAATATTTAAATCAGAAGTAATTGCCAGCATTTGGATAACCAATGATTCATTTATAGTAAATGCTCCCTGGCTTTTATACTCTCAGTACTCTTGAATATGTATCAGGTTTACCAAATCCGTATGAAAAAAACATACATGTAGGCTCTAGTCTACTAGGTAGATCAGACAAGACCAGCTGATTCACAGATATATGGAAATAGATCAAATACGTAGCATGTGTTTGAAAGGAACACTTTAGTTAGACAGGGAGTGGGGATTTTTTGACAATCCTTCTGAACGTGAGTCAGAGTGTAGGTTTGCATGGGTGACAGCGTGGGTGTATACATCTGTGGGTGTCAGAAAGAGACAGCCAGAGATAGATGGCTGCAGTTCCTAGCTAGTAAAATGACTATAATAGTAAAATTAATTTAAAGGCATAGAGCTTTATGGAGCCCTTTAAAATAGTTTTAGATAAACAATGTCTACAGACTTATCTGAAATACCAATTGCTTCCTGCAAAGAATTTAAATTACCCCTCCGTATACAATACCAGGCAATTTTCATTTACCACTTATTTGAAATTTGGTAATTATCACAAATGAAACCCTATCTTACATTCCTAGCAGTCAGAATTTTTTTAAATGAGAAAATTGAGATAAATTGGCTGTATTTCTCATCTAGAAAATGACCTTCAGCTGTTCATAAGCCAAGAAATGACAGCAAATAACTTGCCAAAGAAAAAAGAGCTAAAATGGGTAATAGGAGAAGCAGAATTTTATCTACAGTGATAGCAAGATGATTTCTGATACACTTACCAGCATCTAGTAATTGGACAACACAAAAATGTAAAAAGCGGGAATTTCCTATGCAACTACTTGCCTGGTTTTACCTGGGAGAATAATGTGGATGACATGGAGTCTATGCATAGAAACTCCATTTAACAAGAAATTCCCAGATCCTCATTGTTTTTTTTGACAATTCCATGATGGCAAGTTTGAATTTATGTGCAAGTTGAGAGTTTAAAAAGCTACACAAAATATCACCTGAAACTGAAGCAAATAACCCCAGAAAGAAAGAGGTGATGGATCAATATGCACAGATGGGATCATTCAATATGCTGTTTTGAGCCCCTCTGGTGTGCCTCCTCCCCGTGTTTGTTTCTAGAATTCCGGCCCTGCATCTGTCCTTAGAAAACTCAACCCTTGAATTAACAGTTAAAGAAGCTGATAGACACTGTTTGTGCTAAGTGCTATTACACAGATGTCAATGGAAGATGCAATTATTAATTCTTCACCTACCAACAGTGATATTTTTTCCAAAGCAGAACTATTTTTTCTAATTATAAAAATAATGCATGCTCAGTATAAAAATTCAGATATGATAGAAAAGTATCATTTGCTCATGTAAGGAAAATTCACTTAAAGCCATTAGACACTAAAAGGAGAAGAGAGTCAGGGCTTCCTTACATATTCCTCCTTTGAAAGTGAACTTCTCCACTCCTTGCCATACATCACTTTTCATTATTAACTGGAGAAGAAAAGGTGATGCAATGTACTTGCCTAGTGGGCCAGAGACCTGGCTCACTCTTTGTTGCTACTACCCTTTATAGTCATGCACTATTATTAGTTTTCACATAATGTAAGTGCAATATAAATTTATTTTACGAGCTACTTAAGACTTGGAAAAATCCAAAACAATTGCATCTGCTTCTTGTGCGTTAGTAAGATCACTCCTGCACTCATAAGAAGGAAGTTCTCTCCTCTATTCTAAAGTCCTGATTCTTTATCTCTCCTTCCCTGTCACAGAAAGTCAAATCCCACTTAACCAGTGTGTGGATGAGTAATGGTAGCGGTGAACCTTCACTAGGTTTGGGGCTCTTAATATGGAGGATGAATAAGATACAGAGAATGTGAGAGCCTTGTGCTCATCAGAGCAGGATAGACTTATGTTGCAGTTACCCAATTAATCTGAATCCACAACGGCTTAACACAAGAAAGGTTTGTTTCTTGCTCATGCTACATATTCATCATGGATGGGGGGGCCCTCGCTCTAGGACTCAGGATGACGGAGGTTCTGCCATCATGCAGCTGCACCTGCTCCCTATTACCAGGCCCTCCTTTTTTTTTTTTTTTTTTTTAACCATTAATTCCAATTTGAGTTGGCTGAAAATAGCAACATGCCTGGATTTGTCAGGCCAATTTCTGTAACAATTAGTTGTTTCTGGTTTTTAGAATTCTGGGTAATTTTTCTTTTGTTTATCTGAATGTTATAGTTTGTCTATAATCTCAGGGGTTTAAGACAATAGAATTTAAGCCAGGTGTGGTGACTCACACCTGTAATACCAGCTCTTTGGGAGAGCTCAGGAATTCGAGACCAGCCTGGGCAACATAGTGAAACCCCGTCCCTACAAAAAGTACAAAAATTAGCTGGGCGCAGTGGCTGAGGTAAGAGTATCACTTGAGCCTGGGAGACAGAGGTTGCAGTAAACTGTGTTCACGCCCTTGCACTCCAGCCTGGGTGACAGAGTGAGGCACTGTATCAAAAACCAAAAAAAGACAATAGAACTTATTAATTGCACGTGTAATAGTTCGGTGTGGCTATTCAGTGAGCTGCCTTGCATGAGGCGATTCAGGGACACGGGCTCCTCCTTCCTCTGCCATCCCCCAGGCCTTTAGAGTCCTCTGCTGGTTCCTCTATATCAGGCAGACAGACACAATATCAGGGGCCAGGTTTGGAAGCAGCATATATCATTTCCACCCACAATTCTGTTGGCCAGAATTCATGATCACACTTAACCTCAAGGGAGCCTGGGAGCTGTAGTCGTCTGTGTGCACAGGAGGAAAAGGAAGAGGTTTGGTGACAGTCTCAGAAAAGGAACTAAGGAATCTGACTGCAGTTAGATATGTCTGAGGAAAAGAACATTATTTCTATTACATTGTTCTTATTTCCTTCATTTATACTTGTTGTTTCTCACATGTTTATTTCATTTTCTTTTAAAACCAGCTTTTAAAAATGTTAATATCCAGCTTTGTCGAGAGTATACAAAGATGAACATAATAACATTTAGCTGGTTGGCATATAAACTGACATAATCTTACTGAAGGGAAATTTGTGTATATGAATCAAAAACCTTTAAAGGACTATAGTCACCAATTGTACTTCCAGAATTTTATCCTGGGGAAATAAGCAGGTAATAGAAACAGATGTATGGATTTATCATAGCATTGCTTATAGTGGTGAAACACTTCCATGATATAAATGTCCAACAATTGGAAGTAAAATAATAATGCTACTTTTAATAAATATCATGTGGCCATGAATGATTCCATAGATGTCTATTTAGTGAAATTGGATGATATTCCTTATATATTAAGAGAAAATACAAGTTCACAATCTCTATGTCTGGAATATTCCCATTCTGGTTTTTCAAAGGATGATTTTACACACACATACATATATATATGTGTGTGTGTGTGTGGTGCGTGTGTGTGTGTGTGTGTGTGCATGATTTTTTACCGAATTATTTTTCTCTGGGCATTCTGAATCAGGGTGAGTTTCCTTTTTTTCCTTGTTTGCTCACTTGTGTTTTCCATATAAACAGGTGATGTTGTCTAAAAAAGAAATCTTTCTTATTTTAAAGCAAAACACCCAAACCCTTAATATTTAAAACAAAAACACAGTTTTAACTCATAGGCATCTCAAAGGAAAAACAAAACAAAATACCACCTGCTTACCCACACTGGCTTGAGTAAAGGGCAACAAACGTCTCTTCCAGATGGACCTTGCCTGAACACCTGGAGGAATCTAGATTGGGGTGTGGGGTGTGGGGTGTGTGGGGGTGGGTTACATGCCATATTCTTGACTGGGCCCTTGTCTCTGCACCGGGCTTAAGCAGATTGTCGGGTCCATGCATAGTTGCTGTTCATTCCTCACCTCCCTCACTCTGACAATGGTCTGCTTTCTTTTCTCTGAGTAGGAAACCTGCAGAGGCAGCTGGCTTGTGATATTTTGTGTAGGCATGTGAGTTACATGCAAATCACATGCAGAGTCACTCAGAATCCTTTCTCAGATGGTCCAAGTCAAGAATATTTGTCTTGAGCCTGTAGTATTATACCTAAAAACGGGCATGTACTTATGATATTTCTCTTAATTTCTCCCAGAATAAGTCAAATTACTGTAAGAAGAGGTTTCAGCTTTTAAGTTCACTATTCTTTGTGGAGTTATCCATGCATGCATGCTTACAAAAATTAAATTATTTTCAAAGACAGAATAATTTTTCCACCACAGTTAAACTCAGAGTAAGTGAAGAGCTAGAACATGATAATTTCCTCTAAGAATAGACATTCTTTATAGTTCAAATTACTTACGATACGGATTTATAATAGCTGAAAGATGGCACAAAATTTTAATCACTTTCAGTATTAAGAATAGTGATTTTATGAACTGTAGACTTCACTCAGCAAAATCACACATCTCTGTCACCTACACATACTTTTTTTTTTTTTGAGATAGAGTCTCGCTCTGTCACCCAGGCTGGAGTGCAATGGCACGATCTTGGCTCACTGAAAGCTCCGCCTCCTGGGTTCACGCCATTCTCCTGCCTCAGCCTCCCAAGTAGCTGGGACTACAGGCGCCTGCCCCCACACCTGGCTAATTTTTTGTATTTTTAGTAGAGACGGGTTTCACCGTGTTAGCCAGGATGGTCTCGATCTCCTGACCCTGTGATCTGCCCACCTCGGCCTCCCAAAGTGCTGAGTGCTGGGATTACAGGCATGTGCCACCACGCCCAGCTACAAAGTTCACATCTGTTAAAATTACATTCATTCACAAATTAATTCAAAGAAGTGTACTATTTATTTAGAGACAAGATCTTGCTCTGCCACCCAGGCTGGAGGGCAGCAGGGCGATCATGGCTCACTGCAGCCTCGACCTCTTGGGTTCAAGTGATCCTCCTACCTCAGCCCCTTGAGTAGCTGGGACTAAAGTGTGCATGCCACCATTCCTGGCAAAAGATATGTACTTTTTGAAAGACATTATCTACAGTAAAAAACCAATGCCAATCTTGGTTCTCTATTAAAAAATCAACTTGTGTAAAATCAGTATACTCGTCAGAAAATTGTTATAAAACTAAGACAAAACACAACATACCAAAATGTCATTTTGTTTGCTACATTTCAACACCCTATACTTGCCTAGGTTGCCTTTTGGTTTTTCAAACAGGATGAAAAAGAGGAAATGCTGATAATTATATGCAACTCTTGTTGATTTTATTGATTAGCAGTAAGTTGAGAATTTTCTTTTCCAACAGAGGAAGATAAGATGTTAACTCTCATAATCACTTAGGATTTATTTATTTATTTATTTATTTATTTATTTATTTAAGATGAGCCCTCTATGTTTTCCAGGATGGCCTCAAACCCCTGGACTCAAGGAATCCTCCCAACTCGGCCTCCCAAGTAGCTGGGACTATAGGTGCTGGCGACTACACCTGACTCGCTCAGAATTTTAACAGGGGATAAGAGAGAATTAGTCCCTGAGGGGAGGGGAAATAAAGTGCTAGTGTTGGGGCGAAAGGTCTAGGAAAGAGACTATTGGTGGACCCGTTGCCTCCTTCATTTCCCTGGTAGTCTCTGGCTGTATGTTTCTATAAGCTACTGTCTTGCTAAGATGCCTTTGCTACCGTGAAGGATGCCGGGATCAACTAAAGGTGTCTTCTGGGGATAGCCTTGAGCTCAGTCCTCAATGTTACTTCTCCTCTGTGGGACTTTATGTCTCCTCATCTTTGGCTACTACCCTTGAGTGCCAGCTCTAAATGTTCATCCTCTGCTCCCGACTCACCATTTCCAGCATCTCACTTCCTCACTTCCATCATCAACCACTGATAAAAGACCTTGGTTATTCTGGGACTTTCATCCTCAACCACTGCCTGGGGCTGGCTGCCCAGAGGACATGGTGCTTTTCCATGGCTGAAAACAGATGTGTGGGGCAGGTTTGCTGCAACCAGCAGAAAGCAGAGAGAGAAAGCAGCTTGCTGATCTCACCTGAAAACGACCCTACAACCGTGTAGGGACCAGTGGGAGGGGCTAACACAAGTATAGAGGTACCTGAGTGTACAATTTGCTCTCTGATAACCAGAGATCAAACAGTAGTGGGCAAGAGAAAAGAGTAAAACTTAGCAACTCAAACTTATTTTGTTTTGAATCTATTTGAAAAAGAAGCTGTCTGATGTTTTCTTATACACCCACTCATGTTCCCACTAACCCTCAGCCATCTTCCAATCCCGCCCTTTCATACAATTCTGCCTCCAGCACATATCTTTTGGCTCACTACCCTGATTCTCCCACCTGCCAATCAGCGAACCCATTTCCATGCTTTTGAACTCTTCACTGTTATCCCACAGATAAGCATGAAGCATGATGTGCATGATGCCTATCTATGGGATGTCCCTCGAGCATGCAGGCATTGCTGCATCTGGAACAGGCTTTTCTATAGGTGAGCAGATTCTTCAGTTAACCTGTGTGGCTATACTGTTACATTATGGAACATGTAGGTGTGTTCACCTCTACTGTATGGACAGTTGAATCCTGACGGTGCTTTAACTCCATCACTGTATATACACACTGCAGATTGCATGTGTGTAGGCATGAACATGCCAAGAGGTGTGTTGATCTGGGTATCTGCTTTAGGGACCTGGGCGGTGTTTGTGTGTGAGTCTGCATATGAGTACACCTGGATGTGTGTCTCAAGGCCCTGCTGATTGCTTCCTACAAAGTTTGACTGTATGCTTCCAAATCGCTCCACTTATTAATATTACTCTTTTTTTCTTTCTGAATAATTTTATTGTGGCAAAATATGTGTAACATGAAGTTTGTTCTTTTAACCAATTTTTTCTTTTCTTTAATTTTTTTTTTTTTTTTTTTTTTTTTTTTTTTTTTTTTTTAGAGACAAGGTATTACTATGTTGCCCAGGCTGGTCTTGAACTCCTGGGCTAAAATGATCCTCCTGCCTCAGCTTCCCAAGTGCTGGGAGTACAGGCATGAACCACCATGCATGGCTATTTTAACAAATTTTAAGGGTACAACTTAATAGCATTAATTACATTCACAGTGTTGGGCAAACAATCACCATTCCCCACATTTTTCAACATCCAAACAGAAATTCTGAAACCATTAAGCAATAACTCCCTCTCCTTCTCTCCCCCAAGTCCCTGATAACCTCTAATCTACTCTCTATCTGTATGAATTCACCCATTCTGGATATATCATATAAGTGGAATAATGCAATATTTATTCTTTTGTTTCTGGTTTATTTCATTTAGCATAATATTTCCAAGGTTCATTCACGTTGTAGCATGTACATAACTTCATTTCTTTGGCTGAATAACATTCCACTGTATATATATCACATTCGATTTTTTCATTCATCTGGTCATAGACAGTTGGGTTGTTTTCATCTTTTGGCTGTTGTAAATAATGCTGTTATGAACATTGGCATTCAAGTATCTGTTCAATCCCTGTTTTTAATTCTTTCGGGTATATACCTAAGAATGGAATTGCTGGGAGAGGGAGTAATTCTAGGCTTAGCTTTTTAAGGAACCACAAGACTGTTTCAACAGTGGTTGCACCATTTTACATTGCCATTAGTAATGTATGAGGATTCCAATTTCTCCACATTCTCACAATACTTCTTTCATTTTTTTTTTATTTTATTATAGCCACTCTAGTAAGTGCAAGTAGGTATCTCATTGTGATTTGGATTCACATTTCCCTAAGGATTATTGTTGTAGAACGTTTTTATGTGCTTATTGGCTATTTTTATATTTTCTTTGGAGAAATGTCTATTCAAATCCTTTGCCCATTTTAAAATTGGGTGGCTTGTCTTTTTGTTATTAAGTTCTTTATATATGCTGGATATTTATCCATTGTCAGATATTTTTATTTATAAATATTTTCTCTAATTCTGTAAGTTGTCTTTTTACTTTCTTGATATCATCCTTTAATGCAAGAAACATTTTAGTTTTGATAATGTCCAACTTATCTATTTTTTCTTTTGTTGCTCATACTTTCAGGGTTATATCCAAATCCAAAGTAATGAAGATTTACCCCTATGTTGTCTTCTAAGACTTTCATGGTTTCAGCTCTTATATGTAGATCATTGATCCATTTTGAGTTAATGTTTTTATACGACGTAAGGTTGGGGTCAAACTTCATTCTTTTGCATGTGAAAATTCAGCTGTCCCAACACCATTTGCTGAAAAGACTGCTCTTTTTCCATTGACTGGACTTGGCACCCTAGTCAAAAATCATTTGGCCATAGAAATATAGGTTTACACTTGGACCCTAAATTCTACTCCATTGGTCTATGTGTGTCCATCTTTATACCAGTACCACACTGTTTTGATTACTGTAGCTTTATAGTAACTTTTGAAATCAGGAAGTGTGAGCCCCTGACTTTGTTATTTATTTTCAAGATTGTTTTGCCTATCTAGGATTCCTCGTAATTCCATATGTATCAGCTTTTCCAGATTGCTTTGGTATTATTGGCGTCTTAACAGTGTTAAATTGGCCTACCCAGGAATGTGGGATGCTTTTCCATTCATTTAGGTCTTCTTTAATTTCTTTCAGCAATGTTTTTTTTTTTTTTTTTTAAATGATTTATTTTTTTTTTAATACATACAGTTGTTTTTTTTTTTCTCTTTTTTTTTTATTATACTTTAGGGTTTTAGGGTACATGTGCACAATGTGCAGGTTTGTTACATATGTATCCATATGCCATGTTGATTTCCTGCACCCATTAACTCGTCATTTAGCATTAGGTATATTATATATTTTATATCAAAATTACACTATAAAAATATCTTATATCTTTATATTTTATACCAAAAATATAAACCCCTTCTCCCATCATTCCCCTTCCAAATAATAATAATAATAAATAATTATAAGTTCAATTTTTAAAAAGAAAAAGAAATTATACTTTGCCACACTGACAGAAGAGGGCGCTCTTGACCTAGGAATTTTGCAACCACCCCAACCCTGCCAGCCCTGTCCACAGAAAGGCGGATCAAAGTCTTCATCTAAGCAAAATCACCAGAATAAAAAGAACCCAAGCAATTCAACTGAGAAAAATTTCTCCCCCAAATAATGGCGAAGTGGAAGAAGACTCTTAATACAACACTGAACTGAATTCAACGTCCTCAAACAAGCACTTGGGAACATGGAAAAACACTTCAAATCACACATTCAGAAACAAGGTACAGAAATAGACATTAAAAAAAAGAAGAAGAAATAAAATAAAAGTTGATTGAACTCAGGAAAGAAATAGAAGAAAGAATAGAAAAACCATTATAAGCATTCCTATAAGATTTTAGATCAACTGAACTAAGACATTTTACACATACACATGCACACACACACCATGCATGCACACTATCCTTCAAGGTACATTTGAACAATTTCTTCACCATGTAGCTTTTGGGGGTTCATCCCAATTGGATATTTTGAGACATGCAATAAATGGTTCTGCTATTATTGCTATAATCACCATTACAGGTAACTGATTGGACGAGGACAGCAAGCGAGGGGAGTCTCGAGTAAAATGTCTGAGGCAAGATAATAGTTTGTCCAACTCTAGTGTTCACTTAAGCCAATGACTTTACAGATGAGATTCAGGAAGGTTACATGATGACCCAAGGTTCCCCAGAGCCAGTTAGTGACAGAAAGCACAAGGCAGAAAGCCTCCCTCTCCTTCTCTCTCCCCTTTTCCTCCTCTTACTTCAGAGGACAATGAGTGCCTCCTCCACCCTCCAGCACCCTCAGACCCTGTCACCTCACCCCTCAGCAGGATTCCCTTTTTTATATTCACTCTCCCCTTTTCTTCCGACCAATTCTTCCGGACAGATACTCTCTAAGTCACCCTCATCCTGTAAAGCAAATACTCCAAACCACCTTCCCTTGATTCTGTCACTGCTGATTTTTCTCTTATCCTTAAACTTTTTTTTTCTTTTTCTTTTTCTTTTTTTTTTTTTTTGAGATGGAGTCTCGCTCTGTCACCCAGGCTGGAGTGCAATGGCGCTTTCTCCTCTCACTGCAAGCTCCGCCTCCCAGGTTCACGCCATTCTCCTGCCTCAGCCTCCCGAGTAGCTGGGACTACAGGTGCCCGCCACCACGCCTGGCTAATTTTTTGTATTTTTGCTAGAGACAGGATTTCACCCTGTTAGCCAGGATGGTCTTGATCTCCTGACCTTGTGATCCACCCGCCTCAGCCTTCCAAATTGCTGGAATTACAGGCGTGAGCCACCGCGCCCAGCCATCCTTAAACTTTTAAAAGAACTTGATAGCAACTGTCGGCTCTCCCTCTCAACTCACTCCTAAAATTCTTGCAATCTGTTTTCCCCCATTCTCTCCTGAGCCCACGTGCTCAGAAACTGCTGGTCACCAGTTTCTAGACACTCCTATCCCTTGTTTTCTTGGACGCACAGCCCATTTTCTGCAGTCAATTCCACATCTACTCATTTTCTTCCTCCCTCTTAAATGTATGCATTCCCTAAAGCTCTCCACTGCCTTTTCTTTCTGCCTGCACAGCTGCAGACTGCAAATATACATTTCCATACTTATCTGTTTCTTGGGTGTCTTTCCCTTATTGTCTTCTAGACATCATCCCTGGAATCCAGGAGGCTACCTGGAGCTCAACATGTCTAAAACTGAACTCCACACCCTCTATTCAGTTCTGTCCTCACTCTTGACCTCCAACTCAGAGTCCTTGATCTATTCTTTTGTGTTCTGTACCAAATCACCCATAAATTCTACTCAAAGCATTTACTGAGTATCTAATATGTGTGGGCACTGGACATGGGCCTGGGAGTATGAGATGAGTAAGACTAGTACTTACAGACTCAGTGGAAAGTCCTGTCCAATCAACACATACAACTTTCTTTCCACCTTCACTGTCATCATTTTCATTTCCACGGTCACCCTCCTAGAGCAAGCCAGCATTACCTCTGTCCTAGACTGATAAAGCAGCCCCTTAAGAGATTTCTCTGGAACCAGCCTGGTTGAATGGAGTTGATCTCTGCTCTTATGCATTTTGTAGTTTAATACATCTACTTCTGTTTCTATTTTTCCATCTACTTGGAATATCCTCCACTGATCTTCCTGTGTCACATCTGATCTGTCCTTTAATGCCTATCTCAAATTCCGGGCCTGCTTTGATATTTTGCCTGGTTTCCTGAGCTGGGAGTTGTGACTTCTTTCTCAGAACTCATGCAGACTTGTCTTCTGCACCTATGCTTTACCAGTTGTCCCTCTTGTTCAAGCTCATGGCCCCATTAATTAGGATTAGAATGCAAAAACCAATTTTATATGATTAAAAAAAGAACAGATCCATGATCAACTTCAAGGGAAATTATTTGTTCATTAGCTTACTATTTGTGTTACACCTTTTTATACCTTTTCTCTTGGAGGTTTGATAAACTAAACTACCAGAGAAGCTGAATATTCTAGTGTTACTAGATTTTGCTTAGCGCCAATAATGTGATTTCAAGAACTTCACATGAGCTCTTTTCAGCTTCGTTATCTAGAAAATAGAAAAGTTGTATTAAATGAACTTCACATCCTCTTTCAGATCTACCATTCTATAATTAAGGTGTCTCAAGGATTTGACGGTGTGGCAAACTCTGTTGATAGACTAATTTAACACCCATTCCCAGCTCCTCTCCTGTCCTCAGCTTCACTACAAAAGTTGGGAAAGCTGAATATTTACTTTACTATCCTTCTTTGCAGCTAGTGGCGACCATGTAATCTCATGTATCTCATTGTGGCCAATGAGATATAAGCAGAACTCTATAAAGGAGATTTCTGGGAAGCTGTCATCACTCCTGTATTGGCAGAATTCTAAGATGGGCCCCGGATATGTGTGTCCTGTATAGTCCCCTTCCCTTGAGCATGGCAGAACCATGGGATATCACCGCCATCCTTAGGTTACTAATCAGTTGACTTTGAGTCAATCAAAAAGGAAATTATCCTGGGTGGGCCTAACAGAATCTGGTGAGCCTTTCAAAAGAGAGATGATTTTCTATTGGCCTCCAGGAAGAAAGCAAGCGGCTATCTTTCCAATTGCCTTGAAGCAGCCTCTAGGAGCTCAGGGTCTTAGCCCTAGGAACTGAATTCTACCAACCATCAGTGAGCTTGAAAGAATACCCTGAAGGCTGGGTGCGGTGGCTCAGGCCTGTAATCCCAGCACTTTGGGAGGCCGAGGTGGGCGGATCATGAGGTCAGGAGATCAAGACCATCTGGCTAACACAGTGAAACCCCATCTCTAGTAAAAATACAAAAAATTAGCCGGGCATGGTGGTGGGCGCCTGTAGTCCCTGCTACTTGGGAGGCTGAGGCAGGAGAATGGCATGAACCCAGGAGGCAGAGCTTTCAGTGAGCCAAGATCGTGCCACTGCACTCCAGCCTGGGTGACAGAGCAAGATTCCATCTCAAAAAAAAAAAAAAAAAAATAAGAAAAGAAAAAGAAAAAGAAAGAGGACCCTGAGCCTCACATGACATGCAGCTTCTGCTGACACCATGATTGCAGCCTGGTGATTTCTTAAGCAGAGAACTCAGGCAAGCAGTGACCAGACTCCTGACTCATAGAACTGTGAGATAGTAAATTCATGTTGTTTTACACTGCTATATTTTATGGCAGTCTGCTACGCAGCAATAGAGAACCAATGCAACTAATACAACTCCTTTCTACCTAATCTCAAAAGTCAGGTGCTTAAAAAACTATCTTATAAACATAAAGTAAAGGCCAAGTGAATCATAAAGCCACTGCCCTGACCTCTTGCACCTTTAAAACTAAGGTGCAAGTCATCATGCAACCTCCCTGATTCTCATCTGTGAAGTCATTGGCCTAGGTGAACAGTAGAGTTTGACAAAACCTTTTTTTTTTTTTAGGCCAGGAAAAGAAATGTCTGCCTGTATGAGCCAATATGAAGTTAGCAAACGTTTCTTTTACTTGCAGTTAAAATAATTTCCAACGGATAAAGCAGACTTCCAAAAGCAGCATGAGAAAATTCTTATTTATTCATTGGCAAACATTTGTAAAGAATACATGATGTTCCAGATAGGGGGAAAAATCTCCCAAAAAGAAAAAAAATTACTGCTTTCTATAGGCTCATAGCCTCCTGTAGCACGGAGCATGGGAGAGGGAAAAGGCAGAGAAATCAAGATACAACTAAAATATAGAGTGGTTAGGCTATGCCAGTTATAAACAGAAGGTCTTAGGGAAGCTCAAAGCACAGATACCTAGCACAGACATTCGGGGTGGTAGGGAGGGAAGGGCTGAATTGGGAGGTTTAGGGTATGGAGCAGAATTATGAGGGAGGAGTATGAGTTATTTGGAAGAAGCAGAGGAAGGGGTTTCTAGGCACAGAGAAGAGTAGAGGCCAATGAATAATCAACGAACAACCATCAAGCACCTGGTGTGAGGTAGGAGTACCTGCCAGATGCTACAGGGAGACGGAGACGTAAAGAACTTCGTCCCTGCCCCAGGTTTTTATAATCATGCTGCAGCGATGCTTCCCCTCCTCCACCCCAGCTCCCCCCCCCCCCGCCCCTCCTCCCCACCCTGGGGGAATGGAGCAGCCTTAGCGCTCTCTCTTGTCAACTAAGGACATTGCAAAAGGCACATGCCACCCTGTCGTGCTGCCTTGCTCCCCCAGATCATGCCCTTGGCAGCTGCCTCAGATGTGACTGCTTCCAGAAAGTGGCTTACCAACTACGGTGGGAGAATCTAGGTCAAGGTCCTTCAGGAATGTGCTGTGCACAGGCAATTCAAGAAAAGAGAAATGGATTTGACAGGGAAGACAAGCCCTGCAGGTTTTGAAGTAGAATCTTGGAAGCCTGCAGGCTTGGTGAAACTATGCCATCTCTCTTATCAGATTATCGTTCTTACAGCCTAGGAATTTGCTTGGAAATTATAGAAAGCCACTGTAAATCTTCTTTGAACAAGTAAAGGAACAAATATGTTGAAATAATAAAATGTGAATTCTGAAATAGGGCCTAGGGAAAAATACTGGAGGTAAAAAGACTAAGGCAGATATTATTGAAGGAAGGTGAGAGCAACAACAAAATGAATCATATTTTACCCAATTGACTTGTTTAATCATATTTGAGGAGCAGGGAGGGTTTATAATGGCTAAAAAGAAGGAACTGAGAGGCAGGAAGAACCAGATGTCATTCTTATCTCAGAGGGCGTCTAAACCTCACCTGATTTTCCCAGGATGCCGGGGGAAACTTCCCTGTGGCAGCAGTTAAGAAGCTTGCCCAAGGGCTGAGCATTTTTATTTTGCTTTGTTTTGTTTTCATTTTTTTTTTAATGTCATAGGCCAGGGACAGTGGCTCACACCTGTAATCCCAGCACTTTGGGAGGCTGAGGCAGGTGGATCACCTGAGGTCAAGAGTTTGAGGCCAGCCTGGCCAACATGGTGAAACCCCGTCTCTACTAAAAATACAAAAATTAGCTGGGCGTGGTGATGCATGCCTGTAATCTCAGCTACTTGGGAGGCTGAGGCAGGAGAATCGCTTGAACCTGGGAGGTGGAGTTTGCAGTGAGCTGAGATTGCACCACTGCACTCCAGGCTGGGAGATGGAGAGAGACTTCGTCTTAAAAAAAACTTAAAAAAAAAGTCAGATTTACTGAGGTTTTATATATACATATATATATACACATATATATATACACACATATGTATACACATATATACACACACACATACACACAGCAAATTTACCCCTTTTCAGTCTACAGTTTGATAAGATTTGACATATGCATACAGTCACGTAACCACCACCACAAGGAAGGCATAGAATATTCCCACCACCCCAGAAAGCTGCCTTGTGCCCTTTTGTAGTCAACTCCTCTCCCCACCATCTGTAAACCACTGACAGGATTTCTGTCTCTCCAGTACCGCCTTTTCCAGAATGTCACATAAGTGGAATCATATGGTAGATTGCCTTTTGTGTCTGGCTTCTTGCACTTTGCATAATGCAAGGCCAGTTTTTAAAAGCTTCAGTATAAATGTTCTCTGCCAAGGTCATCTTCCCTTCAAATCAAAGGCAAAATGGGTGAGCACCAATGTTGATGCTTGTCTTAACAAATTCACTGAAGTATGACTATAGACCCTAAATCAAACCTGTGAAATGCCAAGCAGTTTCTCTTTGTAATCTATTCTGATGTGTTGGCTCAAGCTACACTTGTACAGTACAAATGATAATAGAAGTTGCAGTAAATGTGTAAATTAATATTGTTCTACTTATTAACATTTAGAAATACATAATTTCATTTTAATCAATCAAGCGTATTTATAGGCCTATACTGTTGTCCTTAAGGAACTTGCAAACATATTACAAAGACAGTATATAATTAAATCGTAGTATTTTATTGCTGAAAGGGGTTTTAGTGATGATTTAGTTATCACGTCATAGAATTTCACAGTTGACAATGGCCTTCAAGACTATCCAGACCTGCTCAACATCTTAGATTTGAATTTCCCTGGTGGTGGCAAACTCCAGTGCAGACACACTAGATAAATGCGAAAAGCTGGCCAGTGGAAAGTGATGGGACCAGGGGCAAACTGGAGACAGTGTGACAGTGCCTATGGTCATTCAAACTCAACTGAAAGACAAATGCTGTGAAAAATCAATAAACAAATATATTTGGGGTTGATTCAATCCTTGAGTCATCATACCAAAATCTCTATGTTAGTCCTCCCAGGTTTTGAGCTAGTGTTAGTGAACCCTAGAATCTAGGTTTGTGTACCTGATGTACAGTAAGCCTAACATTGACACATCAGCATTTAGGAGCGGAGAGAAAGGTTTACTCGATTTAGCCAAAGTGAGAGGGCAGGAGAGGCAGTCTCTCAAATCTGACCTGCCTTGAACATAACTGAGGTATTTTATGAATAAGGTTGGTATGTGGGAGGTGGGATCTCTGATGATCAAAGTTGTCTGCATTTGATTGGGCCAAGGACACCATCAAGGAGGTCTGCATAACCTAAGAATCATTTTTCTTTAAAAGAAAAACAGGCTGGGCGCAGTGGCTCACACCTGTAGTCCCAGCACTATAGGAGGCCAACGCAGGAGAATCACTTGAGTCTGGGAGTTCAAGACCAGCCTGGGCAACATGATGAGACCCCCCCATCTCTACGAAAAATACAAAAATTAGCCAGACATGGTGGTGCATGTCTGTGGTCCCAGCTACTCAGAAGGCTGAGGTTGGAGGATCACTTGGGCCTGGGAGGTTGAGTCTGCAGTGAGCTGTGATTGCTCCACTGCACTCCAGCCTGGGCAACAGAGAAAAGCCGTCTCAAAAAAACCAAAGAAAAACAAACTCATCAATCTCATGGGCAGCCCTGGGGTTAGCGTAGGAAGTTAATCAATTACTAGTGACTACCCTCTACCAAAGTGACTGTGTACAAGCAAGCATTCATGGAGGAAGAAAAGGAAAAGGGGGATAGGAAATAAGTAAAACAAACATCTTAGGATCTTTATAATAAAGGCTCAGCTACACTAGTATAACAGGTGCTCCTGAGACCCTGGCCCATGTCTTTCCACTCTCACCAGTTCAATGGGTACCAAACTGGCTTCTAACTGCCAGCAGCATAGCGTTTCTTTGCTGTAGGATTTCTTGAACACTCAGCTCCTGCTTTAGTGCACTCTCACTGGGGAGGCAGGAAGTGTCAGGGGATTAAAATGGCCCTCCTAGAGCAGTTTTCCTCAACTGATGGAAATTTGTGTATAAATATTCCAGCTCCCTCCACCCACAGGGAGAGGACTGTATTTTACACCGGCCCCCAGAATCCTCAAGTGGGATTAGGGTCCCTGTTACCACAGTGGACTCTCTTTTGACTATGTATCCTGTACTTCTGGGATCCTTTCCTTATCTCGCTTCCCCCATTTCCTGCAGCCTTTCCTGAAATCAGCTGCCAGATAATCTACTTGTATGTGAATCTTCATCTCAGGGGCTGCTTCTGGGAGATCTCAAATTCATGTGGCTAAGAACACCCCCAGAAATGAGAGATTTATTGCATCCCAACACCCTTAGATATTTCTGACCCATAGAAATATCTTCCCCTTAGCTGCGATGAAAAGTGTCTTTCTACAACTGGCATCTAGAGGTCCTCTTTATGGGATGATGTACTTTGTGTAAATTTGTCTAGAAATCTCCCTCTTTAGAAAAGTCACTCAAACCCATTCTTAAACCACTTAAGTTTTCTGAAATATATTCTATATTTTACACACTGATCCATGGAAAAAAAAAAGAAAGTTAACTGCTACACAAAGCCAGGAGTAGGAATCTAGAATGAAACATGCCCAAGGGAAGGAAAACCTCCAGAAATCTGGGGATTGGAGGAAAATGCTGGACTTTTCTCATTAAGCAAGATGTATTATTCTAAGTAAATCTATTAAGTAGATTACTACTACTATTAGTTTTTAGTTAAATGGTAAGGGAAAGGTCAACCAAGAGGGCTGCAGAAGATGGGATCATTTTATTTACATAGATAATACACGTATCATTGCATGTAATTTATGATCCTAGTTTTCACATGGGGAAGGATTGTAAAAAAATGTGCTGTCTTCATTTTCAACCTGACAGTTTTTAGGCTTGTGTGTTTCCTAGTCAAGTGTTTATGTTTGTTCTTGTATGTACTATCTAAGAGGGTATCAAATGCTTTGTAGAGGTGCTGATATGGTATTACATTCTCAGCTTCTTTCCAAGAGGCATCCTCTGGGCCTCTTTAAGAGGCAAGAAAAGTTCTCAATTGTCTGAGCAGTATTCCGAGAGCATCTCCTACCTACTCCTTTCTCATCTTGAGAGAAAGGGGAGTTTCAGGAGAGCTGAGACCTGGGTAAAATGAATTGCAAAATACTGAAACAAGTAGATTTCAGAGCCCTTGTGAACATCGTTTCTGACATGATGTTTGAAGCAAAGTACTTGACAGACAGTTAAATGAACTAGTTTCTACATTTTGAGAGTCTTTGTAGGATATTCATGGCCATTTTTTTTCAGAACCTATTTCTGGGACATACACTGAAAGGACTGATTGCTTGCTAATATATCTTTTCTTACACAAAACCACTCTGTGAATATGCATTCCTACAGTATTTTTAAACAGTTTTTTTATTTGAAAGAGAGATAAACAAGTGATTATTAAATTCAAAGCTACACCTATTCCTCCCACTTCTTCTGCATCTGATATAATTACAACAAATCTGGGTTATGCATATGTGAACATCTTCTGGTTTTAATTGTCAAGCAATCAAATAACATTTCTTGCCCACACTCAGACCCATAATTTACATGCTTCTCTGCAGTGACACTTGATGCAGTTTAATTATAATGCTCTTCAATCCAGAAAGCTATTTAAAGGACGATGGAAGCTGTGCATTTTCAGTTCTTTCTCTCACAAATGATCCAGATATTTGTACCTGTAGCTGATCCCAAATTGAAACTTGATAACTTGCGCATGACTTTTAACAGCAATAATTTTTCCTTTATAGAATAACTGATATTTTAAAATGTGTATTTCTTTCTAAGAAAGCACGTCCTGCACAGTTTTCCATTTTAAATCTGTTTTTCCCCACACCATTAGAAGAAAGCATGGAAAATTTCACAATCATCTGCATTCTGTTTACAGCAAATATTTTTTCATTTCAGAGTGAAATTCTCAAGCCCCAAATGGGTAGGTGTTTTAATTCAGCATGGAAATAAAGAGTTGCTTTTTCTGGACATATTCCCTTCCTTTCCCTGGCAGTTACTGGTACCGACTTGCTCTTAATTATCTCCCATTCAATGCTAGTCATAACCACCCGCCCACTTCACACTTAGGCAGTCCTGCCCACAGCACTCACCCCAGCCCCCTCAGGCTGAATCATCAGCTCCCACCCCCGTCCTTCCTTTCCCACTGCCATTTCCTTTTTCGCTTCAACGCCCTTTATAGAGGGACATTATTGCTTTTCCAAAGCTTTTTTCCTCATTCCATATTACATCCCCTTTAAACTTTAGAAAACCATAATTCTTATGGAATTTAATTTTCTTCTCATCACTGAGGACTATTTGTGCTTGATACACCATAGAATCTGTGTTCATTAGTTACCCATTAATTCTTGTGTACTTTAGGGGGAAAGTAGAATTTGAGAAACTGGAAATCTATCACTTTCACTAAAACATACATAAGATGAAACGGAGTCACTTTTGGAAGTTTCCACCATGGCAGAGACAAAGGAAGTCCCAGGCCTGGGCAATATAAATAATCAACTTACAGTTTGACATTTCTGCTTTCAACATTCCACTCTCCCTGATTTTTTTTTAATGCTATAATTAAGTCCTTTCAAATTGCTAACCCTAGAGCCTCTCTTTTTCCTTAGGCATACCTGCTTACCAAAGGCTCCCACAAAGTATGGGAAGCTGAGGGCTCTAGAATTTGACACCTGCAGGTGTCCTAGCTCTGATCAACCCACAGATATGTTGTACTGATACCAGCCCAGGCCATGAAGACACCATTAAACATTCCACCCCTATGTAGTTTTTACTTACAGTACTCTAATATTGTCAGGAGGTATCCATGTATGAAGACACATTTCTCCCCGTGTTCAGGACAAGTCATTCCTTATTATCTCATGAAGATTCTGCATACAGGTCTCGTAGCTACCCCCAACATGCAAATAAAGAAAAGAAGACATCAAGTTCAAATGATCACTGATGGGGTTTCCTTTTGTTATGAAGCTTAGAGTTAAAAGAGATACACTTGGGCCAGGCGTGGTGGCTCAATGCCTGTAGTCCCAGCACTTTGGGAGGCCAAGACAGGTGGATCGTTTGAGGCCAGGAGTTTGAGACCAGCCTGGCCAACATGGCGAAACCCTGTCTCTACTAAAAATACACAAACTAGCTGGGCATGGTGGTGCCCACCTGTAATCCCAGCTACTTGGGAGGCTGAGGCAGGAGAATAGCTTGAACCTGGGAGGCAGAGGTTGCAGTGAGCAAGATCGCACCACTGCACTCCAGCCTGGGCAACAGAGTAAGACCCTGCCTCAAAAAAA